>NC_139253.1:28661589-31061589 GCF_977018435.1 Lepisma saccharinum
AAGTAAACATATCTCTTTCCTTCTTTGCTTTTGCTCCAGCTTTTTCCTGGAAAAACTAAGCCTTGAATTTCCACAAATTTCGGACGCACCTTGGGTTCATCTTAATTCATAAATGACCGGTGCAGGAGACGTGTAAAGGGGGGGGAGGGAGGAAAGTAAATCTGCTGTGAAAACATGGAGCATCGTTTCTGCTCCTTCAAGCCGACTTAACTAGTCTGGAGGGTAATCTAGCTCGCTACAAAAACTCGGGGTTCGAATTCTGGGAAAGTAAGTACAGTCTGTTTTGTAAGGCCTGAGAAGCAATGCCGCTCATAACGGCAGGGGGAAGGGGAGAAAGGGAGTGGCTGGAGGGAAACAGAACGCGCGGCTGGTAGCTGCGGTTGCATTGCCCCCTCCGTGCAATCCCTTTGCCTCTCATGCGTTCATTGGTCGGGCCCTCCAGAGTCACAACTTGCTCGGAGGACTTGTTTTCGTTCGCTTGCTCCACAGACTCCTGGGATGTAGTATAGGAATTTTATCAAATGTGTTTTCTTTACAAACATTCTATTTAAGCAGAGAGCTTGTCGAATTAAAATTTTCGCCTTCGTCTTAATTTTTGTGTCATTTTTACCTCAGCCCATAAGATTTTTGTTCGTGTTACATTTTACATTCTAACATTCCTTTATCTGCAAGTACATGGTTTAAAAAAAAAATAGTCGTGGGTAAAAAATAAAGTGCTTGTGCTTCGCACCATGCCATGAAGGTGTATAGGGGGTGTGGAGTTTGCGCCCCACACTTTCTTGATCACGGCCGAAGGTGGGGGTGATGTGATCAGCACCATGCGCCTGGCCGCCTTTACACCCTAGAGTTTCCTCCAGGTACCCACTATATTCGACGCTGGGTTGGCACCGGAGCCGCTTGAACAGGTGGAAAAAATCCCGCATGGTAGTCAGACTCTCTAACGGCTTTTCTGTTGTTATTATATGGAATGTCCCTAAGCCGTAACATCCCCCATTTTTTCACATTATTCTCAATTTTCACACATATCAATGTTCTCTAATTTTCTCTGTATTCTCATTTGGACAAACACAAACATCCATGTCTTACCCAAGATTTGAACGACTGAGCTACCGCGGCTCACTAAGTATACATTGAAGATATTTTGAGATGTCTCTGAGGTTGCACGACTCAATCTGTACCTCTTGTGTTAATTGCAACAATGAGGATGAGCTGATATTACCGATGACTGTTCAAATACAATGACACGAACGCAGGATTCTAATCTGAAGCCAGTTCGGTGGCTGAGAACTATCGGATTTAGCGAGTGTTATGGAAAGTCGTGATATAATTATTCCCAAAGAAACAAAACATTCCGTAACGTAATGTAGACCCCTTCAATAGCTTCCTTGAGTAATATACCTTTACATACAAAAATATTAGGACACACACTAACTGGAACTAGATACAGAATTGTGCTGCACCTGAAAATTGAATCCGGAACATCTAGGCTTGAGTATTATTTGCGAGAGTTCATTCATGTTCGTATCGTGAACATCTTTTAACGTGTTATAGTTTTTAAAGTCTGTTGAGTGTTTTGGGTTCGGCTGTTATGAGTTTCAGTTTGTTTAAGTCCAACTTTCTTCACAGATAGGCTGATCTGGGCAATACCTACAGTTTAAAGCCGGCCTTCGTGACAGAGTGGTTAGCACAGTGCGGTAAAACGCCAGGAGTCCCGGGTTCGAATCCCTGCCTGGGCATGGATGTTTGTTTCATCAATTGCATTGTGATATCACTCATCCTCGTCGTCGCGATTAGCTAAAAGTGGCAGAAAAGCGAAGTAAATTAAACCAAATAATTCAGTCAACCTACAGTTTACAGTTGGATCCGAACCACTAAGCAATGTGTCTCCACCAGGTTATCGAGCATGGGACCCCTTATTACAAGGTCATGACGCCATTGGGATGTCTGCTGCAATGAAACTATATATATTTGTTACTGCACGTTCTTACGTTTTCTTCATATGTAATCGGATGCAAAAGGTCCGAACACCAGAGCCTTGTAAGCCTGCAACAATAAAGTCTCCAGTGTGAACCATGTGGAAAGGATTGACACTTGACTGCCTTCCAAAAATGGTCACCCGTTTTCCATTGAATAAGGTATTAAAAATATTAACCAAAATATTTTGCCACCTTCAAATCTTAGCTAATTTTACTACAAATATTGTCTGCAACAATTTATCGTTGTGTATGCGAATTGAGCAGCATTTTCCATAAACAAGCTGTTGAAGCAACACTGCCGTAAAAATCCCCAACATTTCAGTTTATTGATTACCAGAGAATGGCATTTGCAAATAGGCTTTCGGTACATCCCCTGGTACTTACAATAAACACAATATCTATAAAATCAACGAATTCCCAATACAAATAACACATCAGCAGAAACCATGGTCGGTATAGAAATTCCATAACCATGAAGCCATGGTATTGGATTTTTTCGCGTTACATATAAAAATAAAACGAGAGAACGGCAATTTTCACATCTTCACTACAAGGGAGGGAAAAAACTGACGCCGTGTACATTGGAATTTGTACCCCCACCGACAGCCATTACGGTGTTCTATTGATGAAAATTCTTTCGGCAAATATCCACCGAATTCGATTAACTTTAAGCCCCCTGCGCATCGAGGAGGGTACATCAAAATGGAAGAGAATGTTACCAACGCTCCACCTGAACTGAATGAAATACCGGCGTTAAATTCTCCCGCTTCCTATTGATGCAGGAATAACTCTCGTTCATAATGATCCTTGTGACCATAAATATTGTAAATTGTGGGTGGCAAATTCTCTTCCTCTGTTCCCTCAGCTGGGAGCCCTCGTAAAGCATGAGAGTTGAGAATTTGCTGAGGGTTGAAACTCAGGAGTTCAACGAAGCGGCAGGAACTTTTAGATGTCCCGTTTAAACGAGTGAAGATATTATCGAATACGGTGGTAAATATCATCTTTAAGGAAGTTTCAGTACAGACACTAAGCTTATAACTTCAAATCCTGTATCCCAATACTCCATAGGCAGGTACAGATGTGGCGCTTGGTTCATGGAACCCAATGAGGTAAAAGAGAAATGACATGTCCAGGGGGTCATCCTGAAATTGTAGGTTCAAATCCAACCCACTATACAGCGTAACAATGCAAAAGTATGTAATAATCCCAGTGCTCAAATTGGGGGGGATGCGTGAGGATGGTATCCCAATATCTGGCAAACGTATTCCATTGTCACCAATGTTAAACCATACTAGCATCCCCCCAGCTAATCCCAAGGCTCGACCAAACATCCCCCCAGTTAACTTTTTCCAGTTCAACAGCTGAATAAACCTCTGCATTACGCTGCTGCTTAAGGCTTCATAATCTTGATATTTTGAGTTGATTCAACGCCTATTTAATTGAATGCTGAATCAGAGACAACTAATTAAGAAGGAAGATCCATTAGCTAATATATTTCGGATCTAGTTTCCAAATTACGTCACAATATCACCGGTGACATTACACTTACTGAACAATAGAACAAGTGGATGGACCAACCTGGATATATAAACCTAACGACATGAATTACGAAATAAGTTATGAACATTATACAAAAATTGTGTCTTATGTACTTAAAATGTATGCTGGGCGTAAACAGCCAGATGTAAAGCTGTAAGTCCAATAAAATTTGTTGATGATGGTGATCTGAACATCCGCGTCAACGAGGCAACAGGTGCCAAATTATAAATATAAATACCGACACAAACGTTAATTCACTATTTTTTCTCCTTAGACCTTTATAGTTTATTCAAAAACAATTCAAAATGGTATTTATAACTTGTAAATCCAGCGTAAGAGGAATAAATCTTTCGCTTAATATTCGTCTTTCGTTTTTACTACAACTTGAGGAAGCTCATTGCAACTTATCTGAGTTTCTTGCTCATTGCTATTAATTTGTTGGCACTCAGTGTTGTAGTACAAAGTGTAAAGGAACTTCGATTATGGTCACAGGAATTTTTGACACTTAACGTGACGATCCATTTAGGGAAACCATTTTCGTGTGCGGCTTCAGTTTACGTGGTCGGCTGGCTGGCTGAACATTCTAGGGAATTTTTATCTGCGGCTTCAGATCATATGGTCTGGTTAGCTGGCTGAAGCTTCTAGGGAATATACGCGGTCGGTTGCACTTTACGTTAGATTGTTGGAAGCTACTAGGGAAATTTCACGTATGAGTTTATCTTACGGTATTAGCTATAGTAGGCTTAAGAGCTACTGATAAATATTTGAATTGTAAACTTAACAAAGATGACTTAAGCAAAGTGATAGCTGAGGGATGAAAAGCGGACAAAGATGAACTAGATATAAAGGGTATTCAGTAACGTGGAAGTACGTCAAAAAGTAGCACAAAAAGAATCAACTAAAACATATAATATGTCCAACAAGAAAACACCTAAGCCATTCTAATGTTGAGTACATAGGCACATCCTGCACATTTTAAAAGCAGGATGTGATTGAGCTGCTGAATGCTATCATGAATAGTAAATAAATAAAGAGGCATAATAATGAGTGACTTTCTGGCAAAACACTCAAGTCAACCCTGAAACCGCATGCTTTTGGGCTAGTCAGCTGGACCTACAGTCATAGTATTCGTCGTTTTTACTACAACGTGAGGAAGCTGATTGCAACTTATCTGAGATTCTTGCTCATTGCTAGGAATTTTTTTGGTACTCAGTGTTGTAGCACGAAGTGTAAAAAGAACTTAGATTATGGTCACAGGAATTTTTGACACTTAACGTGACGATCCATTTAGGGAAATCATTTTCGTGTGCGGCTTCAGTTTACGTGGTCGGCTGGCTGGCTGAAGCTTCTAGGGAATTTTCATATGCGACTTCAGTTTACGTGGTCAGGCTGGCTGCCTGAAGATTCTATGGAATTCTTGTCTGCGGCTTCAGATTACGTGGTCTGGTTAGCTGGCTGAAGCTTCTAGGGAATATACGCTATCGGTTGCACTTTACGTTAGGTTGTTGAAGCTACTAGGGAATTTTCAGGTGTGGGTATATCTTACGGTATTATTTTTTTCCTGATGGCAGTTTCATGTGAAAGGTGCTAATAGTCCTTGTTCTGACGTACCCATATTTTTAAGCATGAATCCATCCACCAATCGGAATGAAGTGTAATAATGATATTGGCCTATTTCCTCAGGGAAATGTTAGAGTTTCCGACACCATATTCACCCCGTTACCTACGGTAAGCCCGTGTCAAATAATAAATTCTTAAATGGAGAAGTATCGAATTCGGACAGGTTAATTTATTGCAGTTGTTCTGTGATGAAAAAAGGAATCAAGTTGGAATATCTTTCGCGCCACAATCGCTAACCAAAGCGTTCATACCAGTGCGATTACGCCTAGTCTGGTCACACATTCTGGCGCGGCGACTCCGAACGGTCTGCAGCCACGATAGCCAAGTGGGACGTGGAGGTTACCTCTCCTGTAAAGACACATTTTACAGCATTTGACAGGTCAATGGATCCACTTATGACCCTCCATTCTTTGTGAATGATCTTAGTTCGTCTTCCGGATCGGTGAACTAGGAGTAATCTGGCATTCGACCATCTCGGTGAACAACGGGAAGGGGGAGCTTGCAGGATACTTTGTTCATCCTAAGGTTCAAAGCAAACTAACTCGGTGGACTGTGAGGAAAAAACTTCTTCATAAAACGTTTGGGGTGAGTTCAGCGGCAAGCGACAGAAAACAACTTTCGTCTAGCGATTCCCCGCGCTTTTACTTCAAGCACTTTTGGTTTTTCTCCCCTATTCTTTGCCTCCCCTTTCTTCTTTCAGTAAAAACGTTAGCATGGGGCAATTAAATCGCTAATTACATTAATCCGTAGATGGTAATTACGTACTCTCGAGCTCAGTCATTTTTTGATGCCTCGGGGCACAACCATAACTTACTAAATTGTCGGAACATGTACAAGGAAAAGAAAGTAGGAAATGGAATTTCAGAGTGAAAAAAAATAAGTGTGGAAGGTTTGGAAAGGGATAATAATAAAAGCAGGGAGGAGATGGATAAAGTGACAACAGAAGGGCTAATTAGGGAGAGCCTTTTAGCCGGATTTTTCTCCCTTTCTTGTCGTACTGAATGGTCCGAGCGTGACTTGCATTATTTAGTTGATCCAATGATGTTTTTCAATCTTCTCAGCTGCTTTCTTGATTATTTCTTTCCTTCTTACTAGCTTAGCCCTCTCTCGACAGCCCCCCTTCCTTAATTTCCACACTTCTTGCAGAAGCTGGGAGGCAAAATTGCGAATTGTTCTTTTTGCGTATCATATTTTTTTGTAGACTGAAGGAGGGTGCTGAACTAATCATACAGGAATCGTCAACGGCTTTTAAGACACGCTATTAGACCTCCACCTTTACAGAGCTCGAATATTCTCGTGTTTCATGAGAACGTAGTGGTAACGCCGTCGCCATGTAATGAACGGGCCCCGGGTTCGATACCCAGTGGAGGAACACAGTGGTCCGGAACTGTAGATGCAGTCTCGATTAGCCTCCATGTGCATAAAGTGGACCTAAAATCTTAATCACAGCAGCAACAACACTGGGAAACAAGTTCCCGACAACAGTAAAGGCAACAACACCCTAAAATGCTCTAAAAGTTTTCACAAAGGCCCAATTTTTTTAGCAATCTTGTTCCCACACTCTAAATACGAACTCGCGCACTTCAGCTGGAAAATATGGTTACAAAGTAACCACAAACAAAAATGACTACACCTATGAAAAAAACTGAGGCACACAACGCAAATGACAGAAACCAAACAGAGGATTATCTTAGCTGCAAATCTACCCAAGACTTGTTACTCTGCTAGAATACGGTTTCAAGAGCGATTGAGACTTGAGTGTCTTCCACAAAACATCACTCATCTGCATATCAAATACGAATGGAGCTTCCAGTAGAGCCTCCAGTTCATACAGCTCAACTGAGGGCATACAGGGAGACTCAGGACAATAAAGACGCTACAATATACACTAGGAAAAGCAACCACAGTAGCAGTCACTACGGAGAGGTTGACAATTAAGTGCTTTATGTGATTCCCAAAGAGTGCGCCGCGGCGCCGCGAAATGTTCGAATGTTTTACATTTTACATATAGAATGTTTCTGAATTTGAAATATGTGTTTGTTTTTAATTTAAGGCAAAGAACCTAACCACACTAAATGAGTTTTGCAAGTGTTAGATAGGCCTGCATTCTGACCTGCGCGTCGCGAAATAATTTGAAACACTAAGGGCGTCGTGAAATGAAAAAGTTTGGGAACCCCTGCTTTATGAAAAGGATATGCACCTACATTCTTTCAAGAATAAATATTGAATAATCTGTTCACAAAATGAAGACTATTTGACTTCACTGATTATGTTTTGCTCATGTTTTCTATCAGTTTGGCAATCTTTTGACTATATTATTTGTTCCGTATTATCTTCTCTTACACGTTTCTTTCCAATGATTCTCAGTGTCTTCGCCTATTATCCCCCCTCTCTCTACTCTTTTCAACAATTTTCGCTATCCATTTTTCAGTTCCTCATAGCCTTGCATTTGTAGAGTTTACAAGTTGTAGCTTTGCAGGATGAACCCTGAGCAAGGGAGGCTGGCGCAGTAGCATGGGATGAACTACAGCCACTGCACGTCATTCTCCTCTTACTACATAAGATCATAAGAGCTATCGCCTCCCCGATGGTACAGTGGTAGCGTCGTCGCCTTGTAATCAAGGGGTCCCGGCAGAGGCACATAGTGGTTCGGATCCCACTTTAAACTGTAGGTCCAGTCCGGATTAGCCTTACTGTGCATAAAATGGACTTAAAACGCCAATCAATCCAATCATAAGAGATGTCATCCACCCAAACGGCGAGCAGGTGGCAACGACAGGAATGTCCACGTGTAGCCAAAGTCACCTGCAAAGATGATACTCGCCAACTATACCTTTAAACATTCATGATATTCCCAGAAGTCTATGGAAACATCACATCTAGGCTGTATCTGTTGTTTTTCTTTATGTTTCTCCAATGGTCCATGTCTATGAACCTCACAGTGTCACAGTCTATGTAAAAATGTCATTTTCTTTCCTACTGCTTATATTCTGTTTTAATTTGCTCTATACTTCATTTTTCCAGCTAACATAATTCCTGTAGAAGGAAGACCTTATCTCTCTGAAAGACTAACATTATATATTTCATTCTGAAATTTTATTTGAATTTTTATAGTTGAATCACAAGAAAGACTGAAATAGGTTAAAATTTCAAGTTCAATCTGTATTTTCTGCGTACAGCCTAGACTGTACTTACTATACTACATACCAGGAATCCGTGGAGCAAGGCTACGCATAACGGTAGAGAAGAGGAGGAGGGGAAGCGAGTGTGTGGAACAAAAAAGTGCGCACTGCTGCAAACGGCTGCAGCGTTTTCCCCTCTATGCGCTCACTTCCACTCTCACGCGTTCATTGGTCGAGCCCTCTCGAGTCACTACTTGCGCAGAGACTTGCTTTCGTTCGCTTGCTCAACAGACTCCTGGAGCAGAGTACAGATTAATATTAAACTAGCTGATTATCCGGCGTTGTCCGGATATTTATTTATCCCAATCATCTATTAGACAGGAAAATAATAAATTCTAACAATAGTGTAAAATGAACTTGGAGTTGAACGGCATTGGGAGTGTCACTATTCATCTCAGCGGCCCCAAAAACTATGGATTCCACACTAATATCGGTCATTTTCGATTATTTTTACTTGTCACCCCCTTCCCATTCCCACGCGTAGGGGTGCCAGGGGCGCCTTGAAGTTGAACGGCATTGGGAGAGTTACTATTCGTCTTAGCGACCCCGAAAACTATGGATTCCACACTAATATTGGTCGTATTACATGTCACCAACTTCCCACACCCACCCCTAGGGGTGCCAGGGGTATGTTGGAGTTGAGCGGCATTGGGAGTGTCACTACTCATCTTAGCGACCCCGTAAACTATGGATTCCACACTAATATCGGTCGTTTTCGATTATTTTTAAATGTCACCCCTTCCCACCCCAACCCCTAGGTGTGCGAGGGGTGTCTTACCCGCACAGAATTTTTTTCCAGATTGTAAGTCATATGTGTACCCAGTCTGGTCATCGTGAATGTCACCAATTAGCTTAGAGACTCCGAAAACTATGGATTCGACACTAATGTAGGTCATTTTTGATATTTTATTTTTCATCCCCTCTCACCCTCCATCCCTATAGGTGATGAACTTGGAGTTGAACGGCATTGGGAGTGTCACTATTCATTTTAGCGACCCCGAAAACTATTTATTCCACACTAATATCGGTCGTTTTCGATCATTTTTACATGTCATCCCTTCCTACCCCCATCCATAGGGGTGTTAGGGGTGTCTTACCCCAATAGTATTTCTTTCCAGATTGTAAGTCATACGTGTACTAAGTTTGGTTGAAATTGCTCCAGGCGTTCGAGAGTTATACCGGAACAAACAAACACACACATACATCCATTTTTATATAGAGAGTTTTTATATAGAGAGATATTTATTTGTACACTTGTCCTTGGATATTTTAACTTTCCCCTATTTATGCTCATACTTTTTTTTAGGATATAACAAATAATGTTAAGAATTCTGCTTGTGTGGACTCATGATCCACTTCTGTATCCGGACCAGTTGAAAATACCACCTTGCTGTCTATGTCTCCACCATCTGGTCCTCGCTTCACGCCTCATTGACAGCAAACGCAACACGCTTCCTTTGCCTACAACATCTCATTTACTTCCCACATCGGCTTCTTTTATCTCGCTTTCACCGAATTAAATTGCATCAATTAATTTAGCGCCACGCACTACTCTGCTAGCAACATTCGCTGCATTTTGAAAATACGCTAAAAAAAAGTAAACCTTTTTTGTGGGCGATACAGTAAAGCTTCTCTGCTTACGTTAAGCATGTTTTTGTTAGGAAATGCAAAAAGAGGACGAAGTCTGGAAAAAGAGGAAACTGGAGCCAGTGTAGAATTACATTGGAACAAAACAGAGAGAATGCAATGTTTATTTAAGGGCGACGACTGAAAGCCCTTAATTCTCCTAGGGCTGTTTGACACGTGACTCACGTTCTTAGTTCAAACATCAACTCTCGAGTTCACATACATTTTAAACAGCACAAGGGGCAGGAGAATAAACATAGAAAATAAACTGGCTTAATCCTTGTTTCAGTATGTTTGATGAGTATTGGAAATGTAAATATGCGACACATTATTGTGCCCTTGATCTCTACGTAAGAATATGTAGTGCCAATGTTTATAATTGTTTAATTTATATATGTTATGTATTTATTTGAAAATGTATATACAATCATGAACATGTAGAATAATAAAATACGCACATTAGAACACGAATGTATAGTCAACGAATTTAGTAGTATTGTGTAATTTATACAGCGAAATGTTGGTACACTCATTTTAACGTTTTGTAGTACTAGAAAAGTTTTTACATTCACTAAGGAGAATTCAGGATTAATTGTAGGAAGTAATACAAAATTTTATTTACGAACAATAGATTGGCGTCGGTCGAGCTGCAAGTTGGACAGAAATTCTGTGTAAAGGAACAAGCTGCATCTGGGACATAAATGCTGTATAAAGGAGCAAACTGGATCTTGGACAAAAATGCTGTATAAAATGCGCTTTGGACAAAAAATGCTGTATAAAGAAGCTAACTACACCTTGGACAAACATGCTGTATAAAGGAGCGAACTGCGCCTTGAACAAAAATACTGCAGAAAGGAACGAACTGCATCTTTGACAAAAATGCTGTATAAAAGAGCTATTTACGGCAGTACTAAGTAAAATGAATATTTAGGGCCCATTAATGTGAATTAAAAAGAAACAAATTATACTAACTAGACATTTTTTGAAAGCTTTGTTTTCACGTTTTCATGACACATTTCAATGTAATGAAGCAATCTAAATACACAAGCAAGTTATAAAAAGTAAAGTATTCAGAGTTTTCTCAAAATCAGCAGTTTAAACAACAATCTTAAAACTAAGCCAGATTTTATAATTCTCAAACAAGTTCATTTTTAAAGCACCATCCAAATACACAGGTGGTCCAGTGGGAAAGGTGACTAATGAGAAATGAAAGACAAGACGTTGTGGACTGATAGTTTACAATAACGTTTATTCAAAATAGACACCTTTTGAGTCAATACATGTACTGAAGCGGTTGTACAACTTTGTGAAGTAGTCTTGGTACTCCTGTTTCGAAATTGCCTCCAAAATCGCGGTCGAAGCCTTTTGGATGTCTGGAATGGTGTCGAAACGCCTTCTTTCAACGCCAATTTCAGTTTTGGAAATAGCCAGAAGTTCCATGGAGCTAAATCTGGAGAATATGTGGGGTGATCCAGCTCCACTATCTCTTTTTTGGCCAAAAACTGGCTACCAACCTGCTCTTGTGCACTGTCGTGCAACAGAGACCATGAGCCCTGTTCCCGATATTCAGGCAGAACTCTACGAATCCTGGCCAATAAATGATGCAAAATACCCACGTAATATTCAGCGTTCACAGTGCGACCGTCTGGAGTGAATTCCTTGTGGATGATGCCTTTGGAATCGAAGAAAACAGTGAACAGAGTTTTGATTCGGCTCTTCTGCATGCGCACTTTCTTCGGTTTTGGAGAGCCTGGACCCTTCCACTCCGAGCTCTGACGCTTTGCGAGTGGTTCGTACTGAAAGCACCATGTTTTATCACCTGTTACAATGCTCGACATCCTGGACCCACATCAGCTGCTTGTTTCATGTCTTTGCAGTGTTCCACTCTGCAACGTTTTTGTCCGTCACTGAGCGTGTGTTGCACAAATCGCGCACAGACCTTCCGTTTGCAAAAATTTTCGGTTAGACTGACATGGACTGTGGACTTCGGAATTCCAGTGAGATCCTCGATGAGCTTTGAAGATGCACAACGATCCTTGCGTACAATCTCCGCCACTTTTTGGACGTTTTCGTCAGTTCACACAGTCACTGATGGTCCTGGTCGCGGATCGTCTTCAATGCTCTTCCGACCATCACGAAATCTTGCATACCACTTAAACACGTTCTTACGGCTCAGTGCCTCACTACCGTAAACAGTTTGAACCATTTGAAACGTCTCTGTTGCACTTTTACCCAATTTGATCAGAATTTAATGTTGGCACGTTGCTTCATTGCTCCGTTTCCGACCGACGTTCAGCAGGTGCTGTCAGTCACAAGATCCGTACGCAACTTTGCCGAAAGAAAGTCGAAATGTGTCGCTACGTAGTACATATACTTCTCCATAGATGTCACCATGGGCGTCCGGAAGGGAGGGCAAGGGGGGGCCGTGGCCCCCCCTGGAAAATGGAAGTCAACCAAAAATTATGTATTTCACACACATAATTTCATTTTAGCCACAATAATATGTGTTAATTATTGCATGAACATCATAAATTCAAATTTAAGCAATGTTTTTTTTAGGGAACAACACTATTTCTGCAGAAAATGTGCCTTGTTTGCCCCCCCTGGAAAAAATACCTTCCTTGCCTCTCCCTGGAAAAAATCCTGCGGACGTCCATGGATGTCACTGGTGGTTTCGTGGCAAAAAAAATCAGTCACCTTTCCCACTGGACGGACTGTGTATATGTATTTCACGTTCAATGTCTACAAAGCATATTGTTTAAATATACAAACTTCATTATGAACAGAAACATTAAAAATATACTTTGATATATTTTCAACGACTATAAAATATGAATCTAATCTTCTCTAACATTTCATTTCTAATTCATCAGATTGTGAGAGTCGAAAAACTAAATTGCTTATGGCTCAAATTTTAGGCTTAAAATAATATGAACTCGGATATAATTATCAAATTTTATCTTACATTGTAGCAAGTTAGTGATAATGTTTATTAAAAGGAAAACTTTATTTATGTTCTATAATTTCAGTAATCTGTTTTTTACTGCCACATTAACCATTACCATGTTAATTTACGTTCACATAATGTGCGTAGTTTAAATTACATATTAGATCAAATTGTCTTAACATCATGGTTCATTGAGAATCAGATTGTATTATTTTCAGTTGGCGAACCAAAAGATTTCGTCATAACCCAAGCATCTGTTTACGGCGCCATGCGATGGAAGATGGGATAGCAAGGGGCTTCATTATTCAAAATTATTCCGAATAATAAAAGCCGAGGATGAAATTTTGCTGCCTTTAACGACTGCATAAAATCGCCGTGGTAGAAAAATAAAAGAAAGATAAAACTGAGATAAAAAAGACAGTAGGCTAGTATGCTACGGGAGAAGTCAGACACAAAATAAAAGGACTCTTTCTATTAATGAGTAGCGTTGTACATTTTCTTTCATTTAGCTTTTTTTTCGCTTTCTTTACTTTACATGGTTCAAACGTGGTTCTCTAAAATCTACCAAGTGAATATGTTATCATTTTTATATCCTTCCCCGTAAAAAATAATATATATTATGAGAATAAACTTAGCTTGTTTCCTTGAGAACGTCCTTGGTAGTATTCAAATTTTAATTTTGAAAATTTATTCAGATTTTGATAAATAGTAAGCTTAATGTCAGGAAAAAAAAATCTAAAAAGAAATGTTTCGAGAAAGTTTCTTGATTGATTCCAGCCACTTTTTGATCGCCAACATGAGGATTGATGGAATTGATAATGGGACCTTTACAAATAACACCCATTGTGGGATTTGAACCCGAGACGTCTGGCGTCGTGGCGCGCTGTGCTAGTCACTTCGCCACGCAGGAGAAAGTTTCTTAACGCGTCCATTTTGTACACAAATGTTGTCAAAATGTGGTAAAAATTCACAAGCTTCAGTATTTGGTAAACAATTATTGCTGTAAACAGGTCTGGTCATAAGTTCCGTTCCGGGAATCTCTGGAGCAAACAAACGAAAACAAGTCTCTGCGCAAGTAGTGACTCGAGAGGGCTCGACCAATGAACGCGTGAGAAGGAAAAGTGATTGCATTGAGGAGGCAATGCGACTGCAGCTACCAGCCGTTTGCAGCAGCGCCCACTAGCTTTCTCCCCTTCTTTGCCGTCATGTGCGACCTTGCTCCACGAATTCCAAAGACAGGGTGTAAGGTGTAAGAAAACTTCCATAAAGTCCTCAGATTCAAACCTACTTAATAGCCTGTAAGGAGGCTATCACATCAAAGTGCTAAACTTTGAGTGGCATGCCGTGTGGCGTGCCACTTATGAACGAACCAAAGCAAGTGGAATCTGTCGAACTTGAGTGGCACGGCATGCCGAGAATACCATTGTATAGATGACTCGTTTACTTGGTTAACGTCCAAGATCTGAAGAGAGCTGCCGCCACGAACGTGGGTGGGAATAAACAGTGGGCGAGTTGTTTTCGTCCAATCACACTCAACCTTCAGCCAATGGGCGGAGCTGTCATTCTGCTCGTCTACTCCACGTGGAGTCTCAGTCACATGACTGTGGATACGCTGTTGCCGTACTTTGCAACTTCAATGTGGAGACCGTGGAAAGGCGGAGGGACAAGGTATCGTAGAGTTGCTGTGTGGCAACACTGTGGGTTGAGAGAGTATGTTGCAGCTGGTGGGCGCGCTCCGTGCACTTCAAAGCCAGCCAGTCGTTAACGTAGGTAGCGCGTCGACTATACTGGTTAGTTTCCAGCACTTGCATGCATTTATTACATATTGAATTTCTTCCCTGTAGCTTCTGAATACCCCCATTCAGACACAAAGGTACGTCTGAGTTCTGCACAATTGTACAGGAAGTTTCATAACACACAAAAAAATTATCGCGGGCCCAACCAACCGTCGGTTACTGTGAAAGATGAAATTAATTTTTCGAACATCCCACTTGCACATGTTCTTATGCGAGCTCAGAAATAATCCAAGAGTGGAAGAATGCTATCTTCGAGAAATCCATGCTTACCATCCTAACAATGTATTCCACCCTTTATTGCGATTCGCAGAGGGGAAAAAAGAGATCAAAATATTCGACTGGAATTTCTTCTGGCCTCCTGCCACGGTGCAAGAATTGTAGCTGGAAAACTTACGCATTCAGGCGACAGAAATCGCATAAAGGGAGACTTGTTTATTAAGTTTGAAGAGCTTGAATCTAAGTTGGGAGAAGGAGTTGAGGAGTTGGAGAGGGAGAGAGAGTTATATGAAGATAATCAGAAGAGGATATTTGGTGCCTGAAGCAGAATTTAAATATTTTCATTTCCATATATATGTTCCAGCGAGAGTGGAGTATATGGAAACATGCGAGAATGTTTCCAAGCGAACATTTTGACCGCCTTAGTGCTGAATTCTAACGTTTGGAAGCAGTATTTCGTCCTTATTTCTTGAGAAACAAAAAATTGCTTGTGGAACAGCAAAAAGTGCAAGGATTGAGTGAATATATCAAATTCGTTTTCCTTTAAAGTTAAATTGTGCACCAGCTGTGTGTAATAAGCAGGGAACGGATGTACATGTAAATACACATCGTCTTATGATGTGTAAGTCCAGTGTAGGTTCTTTTACAACCTTGCACTTCAAACCTTTCTCAAGCTGTTTGCTACACCGCTTTTTTAACTTCGAGGCAAAGATCTTAGATAACAGGATTTTTTCTCGTAAACCTTGAAAGGTGAATGGTACCAATATATTTTAATTCATTCACCAATATTGAAAAATTCTATTTCAAGCTTTAATATCTATTGTGTAGACCCTCACGGCGAAATCTGAGTTACTGGCATCAAGATAGGGTTTGGCAACTCAGGAGATCTATTATTGTAGTACGTTATAGTGAAAATTCAGGACTTTTTGGAAGGTTGAACCCCCGATGAAATCCCAGCCTCCACCCGCATACATTCGAGGGTATACGCTTATGTCCTGGTGCCTAAAAACACAAGGTCGTCATTTACATGAATGTCGGTTCCCCCGTTTTTCTTATCCTTTTTCTTTATTGTTTAAATTTTACAAGTTGTCTTGATTCTACAGGTGTCTTGTACAGGATCAAGTACCAAGTACCGAGGCTGTTCGGCAGTCAGCCTCGGTTTACAAATATATATTACAATACTTATATACGTGGATAAGCATTTTGGTATGATATAAGTGTGTAATAATGCATATAAAGGGAAATAAAATACAGTATATAAATGTTAAGTAGAAAGGAATGTAGAATTAGATGATATTAAAATTGGGTGGTTATAGTTAAGAGGAAGAGGAGTATTGGAATGACTTCAATAAGAAGGAACTATTCTGGAAGCTCCAGGAAGGGTAGGTCCTGAGATTCTTCAGGATAGGTATGTGGTGAAGTTAATGTTATGCGTGTATGTAATGTTGCATAGTAAAAATGTAAAAATTTAAGTTAATGGAGTGTTGAGGGTACTTGTCTGGGTTTTAATCCTATGGGTCCCGGGTAGCGAAAATTCACGACTCGAATCAGTGTAGCTCTGCCGTTGCTGGTAGCTCAACTAGTAGAGGGCACTGTATGCCAGGGAGACAGGTTCGAGTTCTTGTCGAGCCTGAGATTTATGTTATCTTTTACAACGAATATTATATGGTATTCATCCTCGGTAACATTTTGAAAAACGGTGCAGATTGTAGTGGAAATTTGGGGACAAAACTGACAAACTTAGTGTTGATTGATTGATTGAGTTGGTGTTTTAAGTCCACTTTATGTACAGTAAGGCTAATCGAGACTGGACCTACAGTTTAAAGTGGGATTCCAACCACTATGTGCCTCCAGCGGTTATAGAACCATTGAACCCTTAGAAACTTAGTGATATGGTAAGAGTATGAAGATGGCTAAATGTTCAATCAAGGCCGGATTTAAGTTAACAGTTTATATTCTGTGAAGTTGTTCATAATGTAGTGAAGCAATGGTGTACAGTTGTACGAAGTTATTATTTTATAAATTAACAACATGTACTAGTTTTAATTATAATACTTAGGACATTACTTAGACTACAATTGGTAATAAGAACTTTGAACAACTTCGGTAATTTAGGTTTAAAGCTGAAATTTCCAAAGACTCATATATTTGATCTAATGTCGCATCTAAGTGCAATAAATCAACCAGTTTCAAGATGTGTACTTTTCTAACCTACCATAAGCAAAACAAAAACACTTGGCCGCTAGGAAGAGAAATTTCAAATATTTATTTAAAAAAATGTTCTTCGATGCATACTCGTATGTGCTTTTTGATGTAGCGTACGAATTGGGAACGGTTTATAACGGTTTAAGTTGATGGATTAACGAGTTTCGTGAATAAATATTACAACTAAAATAAGATCAAAGAAAGTTATTTTGTTTTATCAAATTTATTGCAGGAGCAAGAGTTCATTGTTTCTCTACAGAGTTTCTGTAGAGTCTCTCGACTTCGGTAGAATGAACCCCTGTGTCTCTTCTTTCTTTTATTCCAGTAAGTACATCCAATATGTTATTTCCAACTCTTGCCTGGAACAAAGCATCAGCCTACAAGGAGCCTTCATTGAATTTTCTTCAGAATAGCAATAGATGTCTGTTTAAGAAAAAAGTTCACATCATTCAGCAACGAATGGGCTATTCCTGTTGAATTATCGATCCTACCACTAGAGTGCGCGTCAAATCTCCTGTATATGGGGATAGCCAATAGCAGCGCACTGCAGCGGTGCCATGTCGAAATCTCACACGGAAAAGAGACAGCGTGGTTGAGCGAAACGTCTTGTCACGGAACTAGGCAACGCCGCACGTCTGTGATTCGCTCGTGCTGTTCAGCCGTTCAAGGCCATATGCAGGAGATTTAACGCGCACTCTAGCACATACTATTTATATAATTGTCTCAGTGCTCTTACAGTCTCAAGAAGTCAGTGGCGAATAAATAACCTACTCTCACGGAGGGTCGGATGACCTTGTAACTGTCAACTCCTAGGTTCATTGAACGCTTGCTGTTAGTTTTAGACGCCAAAGGACACCATTGTTCCTATTTTTACATGTGAAACGACGCAATTGCTCACATTTAAACATCAAAAACGCGATCGCCTAATTTTAGACATCAAAGAACACGATCCCCTAATTTTAGATGTCAAAGAAGGCGATCCCCTAATTTTAGACGTCAAAGAGCACGATCTCCTAATTTTAGTCATCAAAGGAAACATTCGCCAATTTTAAAAGTCAAAGGGAGCGCAGTAATTTTAAACGTAAAAGGGGGTAATCGCTAATTCAAGGGAATTTGTGGAAAAGCACTTAAGTAAAAAAAATGCAATTTTACAGCAGCCAGTTTATTCTTTTAATAGCAAACATTGCAGACATGATATACATGTTCGATCATCATTGTTTACAATCTTTACACATGCCCAACATAAAATTATACTTATAATATTTTATTTAATTGATTCAGTGTGATTTAAATGACAGTGGAGGCACATAGACTATGTGACATAGTGGTTCGAATCCCAGCTTAAACTGTAGTTCCAGTCCCGATTAGCCTTACACAAAGTGGACTTAAAACACCAATTCAATCAATCAATCAATTAAATGAAAGCAAGAGAATATCGCAGTTTTTGCCGAAAACTGTAGAATTTTAGACGTCAAAAGGGATGATCGCTAATCTTAGATGTAAATTGGGTACTTAATTCTTCGTGTCAAGGAGGGTGATGTCCTTTGAAACCTTCAAGGGGGTGAAAGCTATTAATTCTTCATTTATTGTTAGCTTTAGACGTCTCGAGGTGGACGATAGCCCCTTCCGCCCTCCCCCTTTCATTGACTCCATTAGCCAAAAAAGTAGCAGATACGTAACGCTAAATAAGGAAGATGCGAATATTACACTATGTGTGATATCACTGAGAATATCACACGATAAATTAGTAAGAATGGCTAATAATGTTTCTTATTAATTGAGTTTCTATTTAAAGAAGTTTTTTTAAATTTGTTTTTTAATTCACTTTGTGCACAGAAAGTCTAGTCGGGACTGGACCTACAGTTTAAAGTGGGTTCCGGACCACTATGCCTCCACCGGGTATCGACGCCGTTGCCACTGAGCCAGAGGTCCGAAGAGTAGTTTTGTCCATGATTGTGGTCCAAATCATGTTGCACTGTGAAACAAAACAAGCAGAAGACCGTTTAACTAAAGCTAGAAGCTTTAAAGCCATATTCTTCGATAATGAGGATCTGGAACATTCCCGAAATGGCAATCGTAAGTATCGCGAACATAAACCAAACCTAATTATAATCTCCAATCCGCTAATTTAAAATAGGTTCCCCTCCTTCTCCTCGGCGCTCGCAAAGAGGAAGGAATCTGAAGGTCATAAAAATGGCCGACTTGAAATCTCATCGAACCCCAGTTCACCCTTCGAGCTGAATCCCTCCCACAAGAACATCCCCGCCAAGGGACCTAAAACGATTATTGAAATTAGTTTTCTGAATTCCTGGTTTGGAATTCGCTCATTATGTACTCCTTGGGACCTCTTCTCTACAGTCAGTTCCAAGACACCCCTTCCCACCCTCTCAGGCTTCTCCTTCGTCTCCGCCCCTGCTCTTCCTCTTCTCAGAGGCGGATTCCTTTTTGCCGAAATCTCGAAAAGTGAAGTCATTAGTTCTCCATCAACTCGCGCTTAAAACATGGAACTTCTGATATTCTTCCGCCCTGCCTGCCTTCTCCCCAAAAGAGAAATATACTGAAAGGGCCGGCCCCTAATTTTACTGAATTTTAGGATCCCGGAGCTTTTAGCATGAAATCGAGACGCTTTCATCTCAAGTCAAATATTAAGGCTCGTAAGATGCGAGAGAGTGAGGGAAGTTAAAATGCTGAATATTATCTTGGCGCTTGCAATAATCTGTTCTTATAGCAAAGCTGGTTTAGAAGAGCCGTCTACACACACGCCGGAGGGGTAATATTGTTCTTGTTCTTACCGTGATTCTTTGTTTCAAAAGTCAGCATCTTAGATGTTCCTCTCCACATGAATTTACCATGTGAAAGTTGTTCGAATCCTGCAGCTATTACAACCATAAGTTTCCCCGTCATTACTCTTTGATGGGGAGAGTAGAGGGGCCTTGAAGTTGAGGTTATGTTTACGTTCGCGCATGCGTAGTCCTGAAAAATGTCAGGCCTACTACAACTACACTCTGTCCCAGTTGAGCAAATGAACGAAAACAAGTCCTCTGCGCAAGTAGTGACACGAGAGGGTTAGACCAATGAACGCGTGAGAGAGGGCAACGCGACCGCAGCTTCCAGCCGTTTGCAGCAGCGCGCACTGCTGTGCTCCGCCCACTAGTTTTCTCCCCTTCTCTACCATCATGCGCGGCCTTGCTCCACAGGTTCACGAGGCAGAGTAGGAATCAAGCCGGAGTGGAATATCGATGCATTGTCGTCAATCCCCCACGAAACAAGCGTTTTGGCTAAATACGTCCATGGTCTGTTTTTATACTCTCATCAAATTAAAACACGTTTACCCATTGCTCTGGGTTTAGGAGTCGATCTGCACTCATGCTCATTTTTCCCACCTTTGTTTTCATTTCATTTCGTCAGCTTGAACGGGGTAATTTTTTGAGAGATTATTCTGTTTTGCTGACTGATTTTATCCCATTCTTATACTCACATTGATTTAAACTAATTCAATGAATAAAAGGACGATTAGAGTACACGCAACTAAGCCATAGTAACAGAAAAATAGAACGAATCAGACACAATTTATGGCTTAAAACTATTCCAAAATGACACGCTGTGCCACCTAAAAAAAATTAAATTCACTGAAAATACTTAAATGTTGCAATTGAACAAAGATATATAAGAACAACAAGTAAGCAATGCACAATAGTAATTCTAGTGCGATTTTGGTGAATCTGGTGTTAAATGTATTGAGATGGAACACTGTCAAATGATCCATGGAGATCCGAAAGCCGGTTCTGTACAGTTAGCAATTGTTTCATGTAGCATTCCAATAAAAAAATCTAGAGATGTATGTGTAATGAGGATAAAATGATGAATGGTGTACACCATCTCTGATGCATACAACTGTCACTGGCAGCCAGACAACCTTTTGCAATCGGTAGTGACATGCTTCGACCGCTTGTCACACGCGGCGAAAGCAACAATCACAGGCTTCGTGACGCGGTAACATCACACATCAACCAGCAAAGCAGAATGCAGTAAATGGTTTGGTGTTATCAGCAGAAGATTACCAGAGGATTTGAAAACAATATCTGTTGATCCTCTGCAATACGACCCCTGGTATTTGCTCTGGCTTAAAACATCCCTTGTTTCGCCTCTGGTTTCCAAGCGGGAGAGAGATCGACAAAGGCCTGCTTTTACCGCTGATCCAAAATTTTAACCGAAACAAAACTGTCAGTGCCTGAACCACGCTCTGTTCTATGCTCAACAAATCCTAGATCGTAGATAAAACTATGCTTCAGCAACTCTTTGTTGGGTATCTGGGCACAAATGCTATAGTGCGAACAGATTATTGATCGAATTTTGTACCTAAATAGTAAATCAACCCTTTCTGCAATTACATTTTTTTACATTTCCTAGAATCTTTAAAAAATTGATCAACAATATCAAAATAACTCCCTTCCCCAATTGTATGTTTTAATTTGCATTTTGTATCAGTTCCCGTTTTATTGACTGATTGTTTTAAGATAACTTTATGCACAGCAAGGCTAATCGGGACTGGACCTACAGTTTAAAGTGGGATCCGAACCACTATGTGCCTCCACCGGGTATTGAACCCGGGACCCCTTGATTACAAGGCAACGAGAGTTCACGTTTAGATAGATTTTCGGTAAAGACTTGCGACAAAGTACGCGTAGAACCATTAAATAAATCGAATACAGCTTGACCAAGATAAAAGTGTCCCTGTGGCGCTTAGAAAACAAATGACTTTAGTTTGCGAGTCTGCCGGGGGCATTCTTATCTCGGTTAAACTGTAAGTTGTACCTCCTTTAAATTTTAAAACTACACGTTCAATTATATCTGGTTCGCAGAAAAATCTTGAGATGTGTACAAATCGAATCGAACATTGGTTTCTATAATGAAATTTTTTGACCGCTCTGCTGTAGAGCTTGTAAAAGATTCTAACACAACGTTACTCATTTTCGCTATTTTGCATGCATACAATTTTCTTCTGCTGTAGAATATATCCGTGTCTTCCCATTTCGCCCAGTACCGAAAAACTTGTTTTATTGGCCCAAGTGTTAACACGCGCCAGAACAGAAGTACCGTTTCGCCCAGGGGGAATTTTTAAAAGATGGTTTGAATGTGAAGGGAAATGTGAAAGTAAAAGGCCAAATAATCAGGTGTGGTTTCCAAAGGGGAGCCTTGTCGCATTGTTTAATGCATTAATAACAGAAATACAGATACATGCACATAAGAATACACAGTGCAAACACAATAACAACAATAGTATTAGCCAGTGAGGTTAGGTTAGGCAAATCTTCTACTGTTTTAGATATTGCAGGTCGATGTCTTCCTTGCACATTATAAAGGCTGTGTTTAACGACATTGAAATTAGGCATTCTCGCATACTCCTCGTTGGTTAATTTAGATTTAGCCAATTCTTGCCCGAAAAAATAGAAATTAACACGTGGCTCTACACGATTGGGAATTTTTACTTTCACATTTCCCTCTGGGCGAAACGGTACTTCCGTTCTGGCGCGGGTTATCACTTGGGCCAATAAAACAAGTTCTTCGAGAATGGGCGAAACGGGCATGAATCGAAAATATCTTGTGTGCTCCCAAATTCAAGTTAAATACGGTTGTAATATCGGTATTTAAATTCGTAATTCTTGCTGATCTGTTATTTTACGCCGCTTTGCTGTCACTTTTGGATAATTTTAACGATGATTATGAGCAATGATTACACTCTGTCCAGGGAATCTCTGGAGCGACGAAAACAAGTCTCTGCAGAAGTAGTGACTCTCAAGAGCTCGACCAATGAATGTGTAAGAGGGAAAGTGAGTGTTTGAGTGCTGCAGCTACCAGCCGTTTGCAGCAGTGCGCACTGCTTTGTTTGGCCTACTCGTTTTTCTCTCCTTCTCTACCGTTATACGGAGGCCTCACTCCACAGATTTCTGAGACAGAGTATATGAAATTATTGGCATACTCACAAGGAACACCCAGGCAGAGAAATTTCGCGCACTCAGCCACCGATCTCGCAATATCGATGTTGGAGTAAATTCTTCATGTAGAGGGCGTTCTACAAAAATGTTTCAATGCATCCACTTTGATTGATTTTGTTAATTATGACGTTTTTCAAGCACTCTAGGCGTAATATATGAATATTACACGCCTCATTGCTTCGGTAAAACGCAAACGCAACCTCGGATAAAGAAATAAGAAACAACTTACAATTTTTCGATTTTAGGCTTCTGCCATCTTTTTTTTTAGTTATAGTGGTGAGGATAATTTTTTCACCTCATTCTTTATTGATATTTTCTTTCCAGAATCAATACAGGCTGATATAATTTTTACAAAGTGTTATATTAACAAATCTTTGAATGTTTTTTTGACAATATTGTCTGATTTTATCTTAGCATTGAATGTAATTCGAAAGAAAAATAGATTTTAAAAAATCACTATTATGTTGAGATATGGTTTTCTATGGTGAACAATAGATGGCTCTGGACTTATGAGTATTTTTGTATCATTTTTCTTTATTGTTTCTAAATGTTTTACCGTGGTAGAAATAAGTTAATACCTTGATCCTTTTTACAGAATTTAGGCTTTTATTTAAAATTGAGAAGATAACACTGTGTAAGAAGATAACAAAGTATAATTTCGGTACTAGTTAGATATAGTGAAAACACATTTAACTCGTTCATTTCCGAATTATTTGCATTTGTACTTACGTTATATGCATAGCGGAACATTTTTCAACTTCGGATTATGTTTTTTCACTGAAAAAAGCGTAATTTTTAACATTACAAGTATTTATTGGTCGTTGCTAATTCGGCGGGCAAATCTTGACTCACGTTGTCTATCGTCAGCTGATATGCAGTGTCGACAGCTGATATGCAGTGTTTCCAAACATATGAACCAATAAATGCCGCACAAACTATTCACAAAAGGTTTTTAAGCGAAAATTGATCCACAAACCATTCACGGAAGACTAGGTAAGGTTCAGTTAGGTTAGGCAAACATAGAAAATTAAATTGGAAAAGAAACGCTCGCACGTCATCTTGTAAAACTACCGAGTGGTTGCTACACTAACACTAATTAACCGAAAAATGATGGTTTTTAGGCTAAAATTGATCCACAAACCATTCACGGAAGGTTAGGTTAGGTTCAGTTAAGTTAGGCAAACATAGAAAATTAAATTGGAAAAAAAAACGCTCGCACGTCATCTTGTAAAACTACCGCGTGTTTGCTACACTAATAGGGGGTTACATAATCGAACGCACGGAACATTTGATTCACGTGGTCGACGGTAATGGTGGCACGAGCTATCGTGCGACGGATATACATGAATGTCGAAAATTACATTATTTACCGGCCGAATAAGTTGCACGAATAGAGAAAACACTATTCCCAGCTTCCAAAAGTCCACAGGAACTCAATTCCGTAAGTACTTTCCCGTCTTTTCTCCTGTAAATTTGAAGAAATGTGTTTTCACTATATCTAACTGTTACCTTAATTTCTAATTGCCATAAAGAAAAAATGTATGTAATTGCCTTTTATAGAAGTGTAAGACGGCTAATTTTTCCTTGCCAAATGGCTCCCATATCGAGATCATTTGCATGATATTGATATATAATGAAGAAATAAAATATAACAGATCATTATCAAATGCCTTGCACAAAAAAAATGATTTTCAGATGTATAAAAGTGCATACGCCAAAACTCTCAATTATTCCTACCAGTAACTTGCAATGCATTGCTATTACGATATAATAGCTCACTCCGAACGTGAAAACGTAAACTAGCATCATACCGTTTCATTTAAGCAAAAACACGCCACGTAATAGCCTTAAATCAATTAGAGATCCATTTCCACCCCGATATTTTTTTGTACAAATTGATAACGAACTAATATGATGAATAAACATCCAAAACCACGATAATTCCGTTTGTACATGAATCTCATTTCGTCTCATTAATACAACGCGTTCATGTTCCATGAATATAACCCACGTGCGCACAGAGTCCTCTACAACAGGAGGAAAGAGGCTTATATAAATGTAACTGTGTACCTTCTCACAATTGAAAAATAAGCAGGTCATCAAATACCATTTTAAAGCACTCAATATGAACCCGTACATTCAACACGGCGTGTTTATTTTATGTGAGGTCGTATTAATATAGCGACCGTCCCTCGTCAAAGCAAGGTACATTTAAGCGAAAACCTAAACATCACAATTTTGTGCCAAAGCATCATTTTTCGATTACATTTGCACAGCCTCCTTTTTTTCGGTCACTTGGTAAACAACGGAAATGCCTCTGTTGAACATCCATTCCGGCACCATATTGCGACTGTTAATAAACGTACATCAGTGATGTAGTTACACGTTGGAGTTGTTGATTGCGTATTTCGACCTTCAGTTTGTTGTCACTGCAAAGGTTTCTTCCCTTGTGACGTATATACGAGGCTGTAGTCGAGAGTATTGGCCGATCAGGATTTTTTTCCCCTGGGAGAGGCACGCAATATGCTGTAGGCATGTGATAGAACGTAACACTGGAAATGTAATGCACATATTTTCTTATATCTGTATGTGTAAAAATCACATGAAGGCAATTACAAGGGCTCGTAAAAAAGCCCAATTCGTGGTTAGATAAATAATCTGGACTGGACCTTCGAAGTGAAATCATCCTAACAATTTTACAATGAACACTCCTCACAAAAGGTATGGAATATTGTTATGTTAGGCATTAGGTCAGAGCCACAGCCTTTGAAGGCAACAAACAACACATGTTATCTGTCTGGTGAAGTTCTCGTCCTTTCGTCAACAAATAACACCTGCCTATCACCTACTGCCTAATATAATAATATTCCAAACTTGTTGTAAGGAGTGTATTACCTCCACCAGAAAACGAAGCCAGGTCCCTTTGATTCTAAAGCGATATCATTAGTAAAGTTTTGTGCAGTGAAGTTTTTCTACGTTTCTTGTATGAACAATGATTACAGAAAAGGGTATGTTTTAGAATTCATTTCCTCAGGCGAAATCGTCACGAATATGGAAAATATATATTTCGCTTTCTGGCCATCATTTAACGTAATTGCCTTGTTACCCACAATGCAGGATTCGATTCCTGATGTCGACTTATCTAAGTGTCTAGTAAATCTACTCCAGATTAACGTATTATAGTATACCTTCTGCTTACGTTTCGTTTATATTTATGTAATTTGGACATTACTAATAGTGATCGGGAACATAATGTCGAGATCAGTTTAGACCTCGGAAATATATGCTGCGAATGACGCCAATTCAAGAATTTGTGCAAAACGTTCTTGTGACAAATGTTTTGACACATCAAAAGAGTAGAGAAGTAGAAACAGCCTCAGAACAAAAGTCATTTCTCAATGTAAGTAGTGCGATTTTCAAAGCATTTTTTCCTAGTTTTTCATTTTAGCGTTATTAGAAATAGTATTAAAGTTATTAACGTTATACAAACTGACAATTTTTTTAAAAAAATAATACCAACAAGAAAAGAAAATACAATAACATACTGTACTATAGTGTGCTACTGCCGGCCTGGGCATGAATGTTTGATAAGTGTCCATTCATCAATTTCATCGTATCATCACTCATCCTCATGTTCACGAATTTGCCAACAGTGGCATAAAAAGCGAAGTAAAATAAATCAAATCCATCGATCAATCATATAGTGTTCTACCATGTATACCTTACGTCAACAACGATGTTGGCTTTCAAATCGCTGTAGGCTGAGTAATGTTTATTGTTGTACTGCTGCATCAAGCGCTATGAAGAATTCTTTGTCTCTGTCCGTCTGTAGATACAAATGCAATCAAAACAATACACGTTTTATATTTTCAAAATGCCTTCTCTATTGTAATATGCCTCATTTATGCCAATTAGAGATATAACATCATCGGTATTACATCAATGGTATTATTCAGAAGTTAGATTATTTAATCCATACATTTAATGGAAACATAATCGAATCGAAAGTTAATGGAAATATGGTCTCAGTTAACATTTCATGAAACTTAGCGTACACCCTGTGAATATTTTGGGACGACAACACTGCGTATATGTGAAAGGAGTTGCGCATGCGTATATTTTTGTTTGTGAGTATTGAAGATTTCGTGCCGTGTAAGGAAAGCTGCATATTGTTAAATTTATAAGCTATGCAACAGGTTCGAGAAACTAGCTTGCACTGGTGAAGGCCAGTGAATGCTCCGTACGGTGCGAGCTTATCGCCTGCACACTTAACCTCAAGGCCAGTAAGGAGCAGAGTAGAAGTCAGGGAGCCTCTTGATTTGAGGAGGCGGGAAGACACCCTGCACTGTTACTGGCGAATACATGACAAGAGGTTTCACACTGCAAGAGCCCGAACGACGAAGCACCCTGAAGTGTTCACACTCTCCTTTCCGCCCCTCTTACAAGGCTACAGTATCGCTGCTCGTCTGCAACCCGTACGTGCAAACAAGAGCGCTCTTTCACATATACGACTCATTGTGTGCATGCGTGCGGTCTTTCTACGTTTCCCATGTGTGTATGGCAACGCTCTTGATTGTCGGGCATATATGGAAAAAAAAATATGTCCGTTTCGACCATTTCTATATTTGACGATCTGAATGCTCGGAATTATGCGTTCTACACAGACTTGCATACAGAAAATGTTGGGTAGAATGGGCATTGATTTCTGAATGTGCACCATCTTCTCCTCCATTTGGTCCTGCACTGAGCAGTTGCCACACGAGGTATAATTATTCACCTTCAACGGCAAGTCAATCGCAGTATCAGAGGCCCCTATTGGCAATGATATAAAGTTTACTGTGTGCACTGGCACGGAAAATTATTGCCTGTTAGAGGATAATTTACGAAGAGTCATGTTCCAACTTAATCTGGTCATGCTCGGTTCGAAAAAGGTTTGTCGCCAAAAATGGGCACATGCACAATCCTGCAGCAACCAAATAACGCAATGCTTTCTCGTGGTGGAACGTTAACGGTAAAAATCCGACACGTTAGTTATGTTATTAAGCCGGTAATAGCTTTAAATCTCTTTTCATCTTCGTCCTTTCGGGCGCAGCTCATTTGTTTCGTATTTTGGGCCGAGGGAGGAGGGGGAGTGCAAAAAAAATGTATTGTTTTGAGGAGCGGGGTTCTTTGATTACATACACGTTATGCGCTTGAATGCGCGCACTGTTTGCTGGTTAAGCAGGTTTCAATCAAACTTGATAATGCCCCAACAACCGATGGAAAGCAATTGTAGAGCGCCGGCCTTCCTAATTACATCAGCTCTCCTGGGAACAAGAGGACGACATTCAGAATGGGTAACTGCGAGAGGCGGGAGGGGAAGTTACTCGCATAGGTTCAATAGATCGAAAGATGAGTTCCAGTGTTCAACGCTGCTAACCGCGAGAAAGTGTCTATAGTAGTATCTCTCTCTCTCTCTCTCTCGCTCTCTCATTGTGTGCATGCGTGCGGTCTTTCTACGCCTCCCTTGTGTGTATGACCACGCTCTTGATTGTTGGGCAAATATGAATACTTCATTGTTATTCTTCTGGAAATATTGAATCTACTCCTTCCCCTGTGGCTTATTCAAACGTCACCAGAGGACCACAATGGAATTATCGGGATTTTAGTGCGATTTGTTCTATTTATTAACAGAGTCGATTTTTTAAAAAGGGCCAGTATGTCTTTTTGCTTAGAGGGGTGTGTAATTAAACTTTCACACCGGCGTATGAAGTTCACGTAGTTGCTCCATGCAGAAAACCTTCGACCTTCTTCAAAAGTCTGAATTTTCCTAAATAAAACTTCTAAAGACTATTCTAAAAGTTCCAAAGTGTGTATATAGTATGTTGTCGTTTAGTCACAAAAGAGTTTGAGTTTTTATTTTAAGTCCACTTTGTGCACAGTAAGGCTAATCGGAACTAGACCTACACCTTAAAGTGGAATCCGAACAACTATGTGTTCCCACCGGGTATCAAACACGAGACCCCTTGATTACAAGGCGACGACATTGCCACTACAGAATCAGGGAGGCCATACAAGACAGTAACACAACCTGTTCGATATAGTAGAAGCTAACGGTGCCACCATGTAATCCTGGGTTCGATTTTCGATACACACGCATTCCACAGGAGTTCTAAATTCAACTTTAAACTATAGATCCAGTTCCGATCTGCCTATATTTATTTATTGAGAAAATTGCAGATAGAACACAGTTGGCCATTTTACACTAAAATTGTCAACAATGAAAATGCAATGATAATAATAATAAGCAACAAAATATAAAATATATTATAAAAGTAACAAAATAACACAAAAGTAAATATCAAATTAACAAAAAATAAGTAAAAGATGGCACTATTTGATATTATTTACAAGCATTTAATGTTATAGATGACCGAAAGGAAAACTCGGAGGAAAATATATCGATTCTTGATGATAGAGCATTGTATTGTGTGGCAAGTCTGTAAAAGATACATCATTTTTGAATTTCAAGTCTAGGTTTTTTTTGTATAAAATAATCTTGTATTGCTAATTGAGCGCATAGGTACTCTAAGGTGGAATTCCTCAAGAAGTGTGTTGCAGCGGATTTTGCCACTCACAATTTTGTATAAATAACTGAAATCATTATGTAAACGTAGGTGATAAGCAGTTTGTAAGTTTAAAAAAGACAAGAGATGCGGAGATGAAAAATTGCGTTATGAGGGAACCCTGTAGCGAACTATGGCTAGGAAGAAGTGAAAGACTGAATCGATTCTAGAGAGCCGAGGGGGACACGCCATGGACCAGACGGGAGAGCAGTATTCTATTATTGGGGAAATGAATGACTTGAAGTACAAGGTGAGGACTGAGATGTCACTAATTTCAGTGAAACGATAAGGTAGACTTGAACTTTTCAAGTAGTATATCTGTGAAAACTTAGTTTTGTTACTTCAAAACACAAATTCTCGTCTGGTTTCTAGTTTAACATCCACCTTTCCGCACGTACCTCTCCACATAAGAAAACTTTCCTGGCAAACGCACGGACTGGTAAACCAACAATGATATAATACTCCGTCCTACCATTTGCTGCAGTTCCTAATGATAATGACCAGGGTTGCGCTACAACTATTGTAAAATTTCACTGGCAAGAATGGCACTTTTTTGTTGGCTATTCAACGAGTGGAATTACATGCATGATAAGAGTACGGGTTTACAATTCCAAAAACATATTACAGGAAATGCTATGCAATGAAAATAGGACCAAATTTGTACATTGTAAAACGATTTTCTTAATGAGTATATTCAATAATATTCTTATATCCATTGTTAAAGTTCAATACAGAAGATAATGAGGCATATGAACTGTTTTCCAATCAGGATGAAAAAATTGTGTATTCACAGTAAAATTAACTTTCATAGTCGCCTAGGGATTTTCATAATTATGTGAATATAATAACTTTATTTTGGATAAGTGGCTTACTCGAGTTTCCTTCTTACTGTAACTCTGAATATGATACTTGAGGGCAATGTTCCATTCGCACGAAACCTTAGCAATACCCGAAATTGTCCATCCTTTTGACTTGTAATTTCAAGAGCCCTTACCATCACAGCTGAGGCTGTCTTTTCCTTTCTCGCGCGTACATAGGTCGAACCATCTCGAGTCACCATACTCTGTCCCGGGTATCTCTGGAACAAGCGAACGAAAACAAGCTGCAGTGCAAGTAGGAACGCGAGACGGAACGGGATTGCGTGGAGGGGGAAAAGCGACTGCAGTTGCCAGCCTTCGCAGCAGCGTGTACTGCTTCTCTTTGCCCACTCCATTCTTCCTGCCCCTCCCCTTCCGCTATGCGCGGCCTTGCTCCACAGACTCCTGGGACAGAGTATAATGATTCCGCCATTTTCCGGATTACTCTCCTCACCACCCAAAAATGATGGGAAAGTTTATGTGTGTAACAGCAGCAATATTCGCTCAACTTCCCCATGGTGAAATTCATGTGGAGAAGCTTGTCCTTACATCAATTTCATCAAATCATCACTCATCGTTGCAATTAAGCTACAGGCAAAGAAGTAAAATACAAATAAATGGATGAGAAACGTAGGAGTCTTCTCTGCATAGCCAAGAATGAAAAGTTGCCAACGGTTTCTTCCGAAAGAAGTGATACAAATTCATCCGAGGAAAGCACGTGTTGAGCAGTAATTTCTGGAAAGGCTATAAAGTGGCTGAGCTTTTGCAATGGCCGACAGGGGACCAAGAATTTTTTATCATCTCCTTCCTACCGAACATTCACTTTTTTTCATCTTTCCCCTTTTTTTACAGCTAACGAAATTTTTGGTAAACGCATCCCTGTAGGGTTGTAAAGTGTTCCTGGCCTTCACTCCCTCGCCCCATTCCCACTGGCGATGGAGAAAATATACTTTCGGAGCAGCTACTTCGATACATAGAATTATAGGTCTTAAGTAACTCGTTATGAGAGCTTCATGTTCTTGTTGGATAACGGAGCATCTAAGCAGCGAAAGATTACGCTCTAAGAGAACAAAGAATGCAAAAACAAATATTCTTTATTCATTTGAAATCTTTACATTTAAAAATTCAACTTTCTCTACAGTACTGTAAATCACATACAATTATCTAAAATTACCAGTCAAATCCTTTCTTAAACTTTCGCGGAAAAAGTTATATTGAGTGTTCTCTCGCTGGACCAAAGTGGTACATGTGAAGTTATTCTCCTAATAATCAAAAATTATTTGAGTAAGGAGCATATAAAGAATAGTTATTGTTATTTCATATATGTAAAGTCGAATAATGTATGAACCACTCAAATATTCACTTTCAAATAATTGTTTTCATATTTTCAAAATGCCACTCTAAACCATTGCTCCTTTGTAGTAATACTGAGTGATTATACAGAAGGTTGTTTCACGTTGATGGTAACGATTTCGATCACCAAGGAGCAGCACGTAGGCACAGCACAGAGCAGCCAGAGCCAGTAGGACGAAAGTACTGTGTGTTGACTTTCAAGAGGCGATGGTTGGTGTGTGAGTGAGTGCTTATATGGCACCAAAAATTTCAGTCTTTTGGGAGGGGTACATCTGTGCCTTTCCGACGTTGGTTATAGTTATAGCGAGATAATTAAACAGTGCCACATGAAAGCATTCCATGTGTCAAAGAAGGGCATCAATGCAGTATTGAATCGCCATAAAGCTTGCACTGTACCTGTTGCTGGAACCAGTCAAAGTGAGCCTTGGACATACCGGAAGCCCAAGCGTTCCTCCGATGTTGTGCGGAAAGTGAGATCCTTGGTGCGATGTGAAAACCCTGCAACGCAAAGAGTGATTGCACAGGCAGTGCAATGTTTCCCTGCAACTGTAAATTGCATCATAGCCCAAGATTTACAACTTGTGCGGAAGCACAAGGCTCAAGTTCATAAGTTGCGTGCCTCACATGTCCAGGAGATGAAGAACAACAGTCGGAAGCTCTACGAACGCCATCTGGCAGGGGACTGCTGGAAGTATGTGGTGTCCCTGGATGAAGCATGGGTGTATCTGTCGGGATGTGGTAAAAAAAAAAAAAAGGGCCATCTACTATCGTCCACGTGATGCAAGAGGTCGATCTGAGTGAGTACGTGAATGTGCTGAAAGTTTTCCACGCGGGTTCATGGTTGTTGGTGGTTACTGCCATAACGGCAAATTTCCACTGCTCAGAGTGGAAAAAAAGGCTGAAATAAATGCAGCCTATTACCAGACGAATATTTTGGAGCCACTTTACAGACATGAAATTACTTCTCTCTATGGCAGCGACACATCTCATGTTGTCATCCACCAGGACAAGGCTTCCAGTCATACGGCAAAGTCCACGCAGGCATACATGGATCGGATGGCACGTGAAACGGGCATTCATGCAATCCCCTTTACAGACATCCCTGTGAAATCCCCCGATGCCTCTTCCATGGATTTTTGTGGGTTTCCGTTGTTGAAACGAGCCTTGGGAAGCAGACGGCCCCGCACAATTGAAGGTCTTTGGAAAGATTGTCAGGAGGAATATGATCTTTTGGACCAGTGTGTTCTACGACGCAGTCTCCTCCAATGGAAACTCCGCTGCAGGGCCATTGCTGCAAGACAGGGGTATCACGTGGAGCACCACCGCTCGTGACGTCACGGTTTTTCTTAAGGTGAGTGTTGTGTATTTGGAACACATGCAGATCTTACACAAGGTGTCGAATAGATTATAAATGATATGCACGCATAATTCAACAATATTTAATTGATCACAAAATTCCATTCAACAAACTATAATGAACTCCATTTATACAACTTCACATTCTGGCCATTTTGTAAATGCATCAACAACGAGAAGCAACACTTTTCCTTGAAAATAGAAGAAATCCATGTGTGCTCTCTCCCACGGCTTAGTTACTTCCTTCCAATCATTGTATTCTTTCTTTTTGGTGTCAGGTTTTACAGCATTACAAACGTTGCACGATTTTACGTGATCTTCAACGCATTTGTCTATACCAGGCCACCAATATCTTTCACGCAATAGTAACTTCATTTTAACTACGCCATCGTGATTCTCATGAGCTTTCTCCAAAACTTGTTGCCTCATTGAATTAGGTACAATAACTCTAGAACTCCACAGCAATATATCTTCTTCACATTGTAGTTCATTTCTTCTTCTTCTCAGCGCTTCGAATTCACTTGCATCTATATTTGGATCCTTAATCTTAGATTCTGGCCATCCTTCCATAACGTACCTTTTGACCTGTTTCAACATTCCATCTTGTTCTTGCAAAGTTCGGAAGACATCTTTCAGACGATCCGTGGGCTTGATTGCATTTACAAACTGAATCCCGTCGATATCAACTGTTTCCCCTTGCAACGGCAACCTCGACAACAGATCCGCTACTTCAACATTCTTCTTGTACACAATTTCATATTCATAATTAGCCAAGAACAAACACCAACGTTGAATCCTGGATGAAGCCATAATGGGTATAGCCTTTCCATGTTGAAGTAGTTGTTTGGCGGGTAGTGAATCAGTCCATATTTGAAATTGCTTTCCATAAATATATTTTCTAAATCTCTTCACGGCAAATATAATTGAAAGAGCTTCCTTTTCATGATGAGGATAAGCCATTTCATGTTGCGAAAGAGTAGTAGATGCACACTCTATTGTTTTCAATTCACCATTAATTCTATGGCATATCTGAGCTCCTAGTCCATAGCTCGAAGCGTCACATATGATTACTGTATCCTTGCTAGGATCGAACGGAGTTAAAGTTTCGGATGACTTCAGTGCTTCTTTAACCTTTTTGTACTGACTTTCACAGTCATCACTACAATTCCAATGCACATTCTTCTTTAATAAATTGTACAAGGCTGGAATCAGTACAGCCATATTTGGAATGCACCTTCGAAAAAAATTAATGCCTCCCAAAAACGACTTCAATTCCTTCACGTCATGCGGACTTGGACAATTAAGCAATGCTTCGATCTTGCACTGGCATGGTTTAATTCCTTCCGCAGAGAGTTCATATCCTAAGTATTGAATGGATGATTTAAAGAACTTGCACTTTTCCAAATTAACCTTCACGTTATATTGTGCTAACCTGTGCATGACCTCAATACATCTGCTAACCGTTTCATTCAGTCCAGATCCACAAATTAGAATATCGTCTTGATATGGAATTACATAATGCAGACCTTGCAATATCTGTTCAATTACTCTCTGAAATATTTGAGACGAAATTTTAACTCCAAACGGTAATCTTGTGTGTTGTAATAATCCCCATGGCGTGTCATTACAAGCAACCTTTTTGCTTTTTCACTCAAAGCTATTTGCCAATAAGCTTTTTGCAAATCCAAACTAACAAATACGGCATTTCCTCTAACTTTCTGGAAAATATCCTCTAACAGTGGTAGGGGATAAGAAGCATTTTCTACATATTTGTTCAATGTACTTTTTAGATCGCAACAAATGCGTAAATCTTCATTTTTCTTTTTAATGACAACCATCGGACTGGCCCATTCACTAGTGTCAACTCTTTCATAAATGCCATTTTCTACCAATTTATCCAATTCTGATTTTACTTTATCTTTAATTTCATAAGGTACATTGTAAAATCTCTTAGAAATTGGAGTTGCGTCCGGTTTTAATGGAATATCAGCTCTAAAATCCTTTATAGGCAAGCTTAAATCGCCATCAAATGTAGAATGAAATTCTTCCTTTAGAATATCAACGATCCCTTGAATATCATTAGTTTTTATACAATTGTCACATTTATTTAATATATGCTTGACATTACGAACATCAGAGTTCATTGCATTATTTCCTGTGACATTGTGTGCAATAATATCAGATTGCAGAGAACAAGTTCCCCTTGCACAAATTTCAGTCAACTCACAATGTAACTTGGGTATCATAATTTGAATCCAACTTCTTCCTAAAAGCGGATATTCTAAATGACAGTTAATTATATACAAATCTAGACAATAGAACTGATTTATCCACGCAACATTCACATTAACTTTTCCCAGTAAAGGTATTACATTATTATCAGCACCTTTCAATGTACAGTTAGGTTCAGACATTTGTACATTATGCAAAAACTTTTGATAAAAATCTTTACTAGCTACAGATGCATAGGATCCAGTGTCAATCTCAAACTTGGGTTCATGACTATGTACATTAATATCTATTAAATATGTACGCTGGTTAATGTTGGAATCTAGTTCCCTTGTACACACTTTTATATCATTTTCCGAATCGTTGACCACATGTTGTGATGATTGAAGTTTGGATGCATGATCCACGATTTCTTCTTTATCATCCCATCCTCGTCGCCATTTAATACATCTGTTGTGTACTTGGAACACACGCAGATCGCACTCAAGGTGTCGAATAGATTATTGTGGATATGGTGAGTTTTTACCTATTGCATTGTTTGACACGTTCGTGAGCGGTTTAAGGTCTGACGTTATTAGGAAGAAAATAATAGCAGAAAATATCATGGAATTCCAGAAAGCTTTTGAGTTAGCTAGACAAATGGAAAAACTCGAGTGTGATATGAAGGATTATTACCGTGAAGTGAACTTAAAAGGCACAATGAATAATATTAAGTGCAAGGGCAATGACAGAAGATTTCATGAAGCGAATAAAGTTTCACGTAAAAATGAGATTGATTCCAAATTTAGGAATCAGCAAAGTAATCTTCATGGTCAAGGTAATAATTCAAAATCATATAAATCAAAGTCCAAAGTTCAAGGGCATTATGGAGCAAGTTACTGTTCGTTCTGTGGGAAGCAAGGACATAATTATTTGAAATGTTATAAAAGGATTAACATTTAACGTAGAAAATCCAAAAATTATGAACTCAATAACAAATTTGTTGCTCATACAACTGAGTTACAATCCGCACCTAACTCTGAAGCTAGTCCAACAAACACAGCTGCAACTCAAGATTTATTTATTGCCACTATTTTTACGCATTCTAATGATACTCAAATCAACTTTAATAGTAAAGTTGATAAAGAAGAAATCGTGGATCATGCATCCAAACTTCAATCATCACAACAGGTGATCAATTAAATATTGTTGATTTATGAGTGCTTATCATTGATAATCTATTCGACACCTTGAGTGCGATCTGCGTGTGTTCCAAGTACACAACAGATGTATTAGTGAGATGGGTTCTAACTTTGTTACCATGGACATGAAACGACCTTCTGTATATCTGCAAAACAGACCTTAAATTTATTTAAATAAAAATGAATAGTTACATTTGCCCTCTAAACTATTAAGTCCTGCCAGTCCAAAATAAGTAGTGAACAAACCATGCGCACAAAGTTCCTTGCAGGCATGGTCAAATGGGACGGATCATACTTTGGACCTGTTTTGTTCTCAGCGAGTACTTGGGGTACTTTTTCTACCTTAGTTGAAAGTTAGTTCTTTGTCGCCAGCAAACAACCAACACATTTGTTCTGCTGGTTTCCACACTGGGGCAAATTAGCCCAGCTGGTCTCTGTGTCACGAGCCGGCATTAATATGAGCAGATTAGCCAGCTTCTTTCACGACTTTTGCAGATCAGCCATCTTCGGTCCTTGGCTAACGCAAATTAGGCCTTTTGGATTTTTGACCCATGCATTAACCTTGTTAGTCATTGGCCAGCACTTTAGTCGTGCTGGTTCCGTGACAAGGGCATGCTAGTGGTGCTAGTTACGTGACTAGTGCAAGCTAGGTGAACTGGTTACCTGACCGGGACATGGTAGGCGTTCTGGCTACCTGACCAGAGCATGGTAGGCGTTCTGGCTACCTGACCAGGACATTCTAAGTGATCTGGTTACCTGGCCAGGGCATGCTAAGGTGTAGCTTCAATGACCAGGGCAATTTCGCATTCATGACTAGTGTAAATTAGCAGTTACTCATCCATGACCATGGAAAGTTATCAGTTATTCTTCCATGACCAGGGCAAGTTAGCAGTTATTCTTCCATAACCAGGGCAAGTTAGCAGTTATTCTTCCATGACCAGGGCAAGTTCGCAGTTATTCTTCCATGACCAGGGCAAGTTAGCAGTGCTGCTTCCATGACAGAGCAAGTTAGCAGTTCTGGGTCGATAACCAGGGCAAGTGTTAGGCATACCACGCAAGCTAGCAGTGCTTGATTCACACCACCACACGTTAACAATTCAGACTAATGCACGTTATCAGTGTTCGGTTAATAGCCAGAACACGTTTCATTGCTAGGCCCATGACCAGGACATGTTATCAGTGCCGGATTCAGAACAGGGCACATCATCAGTGCTGGGACCGTGGCTAGGACATGTTAGCCCTGTTGTGTCCAATGCCATCAGATCAACCTTGCAAGATGAAACTCGAGCCCACTCACATCAAAAGCGAGAGCGCAATCCCTGCAGTCGTTTAGGAAAAAAACATGCTTTGCAAAACTACATGCAAATGCAATCGAGCTGTGTATGTATTAGAAACAAAGTTTCCACATAATGTTTTCTGGTGTAGATAAAGTATTTAGCGCAATGCAGTTAAGAGCCAAGTGAGGCAATAAGTCCTCTGCATGCTTAACTGCTAATCCACCATCCGATGCTACAAAAAGGAGGAAAACTTCTACTTCACCAGGAAAGTGAACAAGAATTACTTCCAGTTTCTAACGCGAGTAGCATTTCCCCTTTCGCGTGTGAATTGTTTTACCATTTCTCTCCTAGACTTAGAAGGAGGAGAGTAAAAAAGTCCCACCGTATGGGAGGAACGGTTGCATTCGAGTCTCTCCTCGCAGGTGGATTGAATTCAAAAACTTTTGCGCTCTTCCGCGACTCGGGAAGCAAAATGGAGAATACCGTTCCGCATCTTTCGGATTACACAAATCGGGGATTTTCCCCAAAGGCGAGTAGATTACCTCAGCAAGTTCTGGTGGGTTGGGGGGAGTTCCCATTTAATGTAATTACCGACCGGGTAATTCGGAACTACCTCTCTCCGTTTTTGAGGCTAGGGAGAAAACCGAGCCATTTAGCAGGGACTCTTAGGGAAGATGATGAAAAAAAATCTTTTAATGCTTATGCTCCTGATAGGCTAAGGAGCGAGTCGGTATCTTCTCCAAAATTAATACTGTGGTATGCGAATGTTTTGGCTCAGTTTTTGGAGATTTTTTCAAACCGGTTTTTTATTTTAATGTTTGTGTGCTTCGAGAATATGTATCCGATTGTAGTACAGGGCAAGGTAGATTAATTTAAATCAGGTTGATTTTAATCGCGATTTAAATCATTTTAAATAAATAATTTATATAATAATGTACATAAGGATTTTGTAGATATCAGAATCACGTTTGGTGAAAATACATTAATCTCGTAATCATTTAGTGGTGTTTATTAGGCTCTAAGAAAGGAAGAGAAAGAGAAAAAATATATATGCACTGATGAAGTGAAGCTCATACGAAAGGATTAATTTTCTCTCGATTTAAAATTCAATTATTTTAATAGGCAAAAAATAGCAAACATTTTCTGTATAATAATGCACTAATCATTATCATTAAACTGTAAATAAACATGGCAGCTGATATTTTGCAAAATATCTATTAAAATGCCAAAATTCAGATACACAGACTATAAAAATATCCTAAGTTACAATTACAGAGTACATCCAGAATGTTTTATTTTCACTGGGAGAAAGTTACTGAAATTATTATAGTTTCATTAACACGCTCAACAAATATTCCCATAGTAGGTTCATGTTTACAGTACCAGAAATGTATATTTACATATAATTTTTTATTTGCTTTAATGAAACTGTTCAAATATTTTACACAGCCGTTTACCAGAAAAAGTCTCACTATAAACAAACACAAACACAGAGAGAGAGAGAGAGAGAGAGAGAGAGAGAGAGAGAGAGAGAGAGAGAGAGAGAGAGACTTTTCTGGTAAACGGCTGTGTAAAATATTTGAACAGTTATATATCTTATATTTATATAAAAATTGATGTATGTGCGTGTGTGTGTGTGCGTGGGTTTGTATATATGTTTGTTCCGGCATATCTCTCGAACGCCTGGAGCAATTTCAACTAAACTTGACACAGGTATCACTTGCAATCTGGAAAGAACATATTTCGGGTAAGACACCATGGCACCCCTATGGGTGGGGTGGGAAGGGGTGGGACGCAAAAATAATCGAGATCGACCGATATTAAATTCCGCACAAACAGACATCCGTGACGCTATGCAATCCCGCACAACGATAGTGTTTCTCGGGTTGTCTAACATTCAGGCTGATTATATTCAGGCTGATATGACTTTCTGTTGCGAAGATGACCGATATTAATGTGAAATCCATAGTTTACGTGGTCCCTAAGATGAATAGTGACACTCCTAATGCCGTTGAACTCCAAGACACCCCTGGCACCCCTACGGGTGACGGGTGGGAAGGGGGGACATGTAAAAATAATAAAAAGCGACCGATATTAGTGTGGGATCCATAGTTTTTGAGGTCGCTAACATGAATTGTGACACTCCCAATGCCATTCAACTCCAAGACACCCCTGGCACCCCTAGGGGTGGGACGTTGGTGACATGTAAAACGACCGATAAGACCGATAAGACAAAGAGTCCCTTGTTTGTTTCATTATGATTTATAACAATTGGAGATATCCCGTAAGATATCCACTTTAGATTCCCACCTACCAATTTAATCTTTTTATTTGTGAATGTCCCTTGAAGAACAAAGCATGCGGTAACTAGGCATTTTCCGTTCTTATTTCCGTTCGATTGGAAAATATATATTCCAACAATTTCCCCCGCACATGGCGGCTCGGATCCCACTTCAAACAAAAATTCAAACTAACAACTTCTCCCTCTTTCTACCTTTTGCCGCCCCCGTGACGGAGTGGTTAGCACATGGCGCTACGACGCCAGGGGTCCCGAGTTAGAATCCCGGCCTGAGCATGGATGTTTGTGAGTGTCCATTCATCCATTTCATCATGTCATCACTCATCCTCACGTTCGCAAATTAGCCAAAAGTGGCACAAAAAGCGAAGTAAAATAAAGCAAATCAATCCTTCTACCTTTCTCAATCTGTACAGATAACGGAGTTGTCCTACGGTGTCAAACTTTTTAATCACCAAAAAAAAGTGCATTACAAATGGTTTCTTCAATTCCTCAGCTTGCCAACCTTCAATCGTAAGCGCTGCTATGAGCCAAAGGGCAATATTACGCGACGTCAGCCTACCAAATCTACCAATCCCATCCCACAGTCCCTTACATCATCTTAGCAGCAAAATTACCTTTTAACATTAGGATGCATATAGCTTGAATGATATACGAGATCGGCGGAACTCAAAAGAGGCCCGCAATTACTACAAACATTATTCAAATGTCCGATACGGTCCTTCTTCATTGCATCTTCACCTTTCGTCCTTCCTGAAGCTCCATCTTGACGGGGAACATAAATCAATTTAATGTTCAATATTGCTTCCTCTGAACTTGAAGCAAAAAAAATCCATTCGGTTAAATTGAATTAAAAGAAACCGAGAGGGAGAAAAGAGACTAAAATAAATTTGCGTTCCTAATGAAAGAACGGGAAAAGGAAACAGTTAAATCAAGCCACAGACCCGTGAGGCGATAAAAGTGTAATTAATAAAACAGGATAGGGTAAGGGCTCGCACCTGCGCCAGCATTTAGGGAACTAGAAAGAGGGTGGAAAGGGTATCCCGAAACGCTTCATTCACTCCTGTCGTAAACGAAGAAGGATATGGGGTAATAATTTTCAATGAATGGCCCGAACGACTGTAAAATAATTTTGCAGGGGTTGGGGAGAGGAGGAACACATGCTGCGACACGTGACAAAAAAGCGTGTTCCTTTATTGTCCATTATATGAATCTCTGTTCGATAATCTATGTCTGCGGTCCCTTTTCGAAGATGAGAGTTTTCGCGCGAACTCAAATTTTCGTGTAACTCATGCTGGGAATTCTGTGCTTCCGCCGTCTTGCGCTGGATTAAAGAGGAGCTGTCGATGCAATGTTTGAGCTCCCTGAGTGTGTATTCTCTATCCACTACAAGAACGATTTGAATGTACACAAAAAACTCGTAATTTGCGAGAAATAGTTCCCTTCGTATGTGTTATTTCTGGTGCTAATTTCCGGCTCATGTCACTATGTAACAACGTAGGTTTTGAGAAATTCTATTGATGGTTCGAATGGCAGCTGTAGGAATAAAGCAATACATCTCATCGTATCTGATACACTGAAGTTGTGGAACCTTACATTATGAGTTGGTATGAACGTCTGGGCATGGAATTAACTCTTTAATGTAATTTTAAACATGCGATTTTATGGGTTATGAGACAGGAAGATAATACTTACTTGTCATCCAATGATTACTTATGATCTTCCAGTCGCCCCAACAAAATATGCAATTAATAATAACGATACATACGCTACATTTAAAATTATTATAAGTAAATATAAAAATATAAAGGGTTCTAACGTTCCCTTAAAATAATAAAACCTTTTCACCTAAAGTAAAGCTACACATTAATTAATTAACAACAATTAATACCTTGAATGGTTTGGCTGTAATCATGCAATATTTTCCTACAACTGCCATTCGAATAACGAAAGAATTTTCACAAACCACGTGAATTTGTTTTAATTGTCTTCGTTCTTAGACGGTCAGAGAATACGATAAGTAAGTATTGACATTAGCAGGAAAATAGCATATTAAATGTCTATATTGACCACACTAATACATTAGCTTAATTATCTATATCAAGGATTTCCAATCTAAGAACAGCAAACTTTCTCTATGAAAAATGTGTGTATCTGTTTCCTGCTTATCTTTTGTCGCATGAAAAGCAATTTGAGCACAGTTCAGAGATGCAGTTCCAAAGCAAGAGTTCCCACAGACATCGGTGTATTCGAAAGCCTGAAATGAAGTACGAATTAGTGAAAACTGCAAACAGATTGCCCGTCACAAAAACGTTAAAGAAAATATAATTTCACAAAAGCAGTAAATATCACACATGTTAATCTTAAAAGGTAAATAAGAATACTGATTTGTTTTCCTCATCAATGATGTTATGTACCCTTTGGTCAGGACAAATTACGTAAAAAAACAGGTAATTAAACGGAAAATGTTTATACCTTCAGAAACTTCGACAAGGAAATCTAAAAACAAACCTTGTGGGTTTTCTGCAATTTGCAAGAAATGTGCGTCGACGGAATATTTACATACTTTCACTAACATCGTCAAAACATCTAACCTGATATGCTTAATGATATTTTGCTCTTGAAATGAACATTATAAAAATGCTAAAATGTTGAATTGTAGCTTCGAGTCTAGAGTGTGTTCAATAATGAATTTCCTTGTCTTCGAAATAAGCCAGACATTTTACCAAGATATGGAAGTGAAGAAATAAGGTAATTTATATCTAAACTTTTATCCACTTACTTTAAGAGCTCTCTGTAGAAACCAATTACTTATAACCTTTCAAGCATTTCGAGTAAATGTACTATTATGAGACGTTATGCAGAATTTCATTACGAGTACGAGTTTATACGTTGTTAAGTCTTAACGCAACAAGTAATCAAATTGTTGATGCATGTCAATGTAAGTGGAGTATAGTACTGGTGGAGTTGCTTTAATTTTAATATTTGAATGTGAAGAATTTTATTTCTAAGTTGTTGTTTTTTTACAATTATTTTATTAGGGTGTGGTATATTTCTATGGTAAATTTCTTGTATCGGACAAACGGATTTCTTCAAATTTACAGGAAAAATTACTTACCGAATGTAGTTTCTTTATAGTTGTGGAAGTTCTGGGAAGTGTTTTCTCGCATCGTGCTTTGAATTTTGCCGGTAAATCATGTATTTTTCGATATACTAATAAATGTGTGACCGATGCACGAAAGCTCTTGCATCCATTTCCTTCCAGCCGGATGTTGCCTGTGTGTGATGACGTAATCCCGGTCAGTGTTTCCAAACACGTGTTTTTGTAACTGAAGAAGGTACGTTTCCGCAAATGGTTTGTGGGGCTATGTGTCAATGGTTCGTGGGGCTATGTGTCAGTGGTTCGTGGGGCTATGCGAGAATGGTGTGTGAGGCTACGCATATTTTTTTCTAAACCAATTTTTAACTATTGCAACCTAAACGTGACCCAACCTAACCTTACCGGAAATCGTTCGTGGGGCTATGTATGAATGGTTCGTAGGGCTATGCGTCAATGGTTTGTGGGGCTACGTAGGTATTTTTGGGTGCAGTGGGGTGAAAACACTGCATGCCGAGTACGGTAGTGAAACTGTGACCGCCATTCTGCGTGTTGCCGAAGGCAAAAAGAAACGAAGAAAACTTACTCGATATGTCGCAAATAGAGCTAATTTCCGTGAAATAAGCGAAATGCCACCTTCAGCAATGTTTCTCAATGTGATCGCCATTACCGCTTATGAAAAATAGTTACTATAAAGACAAATGATGTAACAAATATGGAATATTTAACCTGTTGTTTTCAAGTATTTTTAGATAACTTTCTGGCCAAATTTTTACTGCATGAAGGCTTGCTGGTGGCAGGTCTCTTAATGTTTAACTTCCTCATATCATTTGTGCACGTTTTTCCTTTCCAAGAGTTGAAGTCTAATGTGAACACAAGACTCTAATATTCTGATTTATTTCTTGTATTTGTACAAAAGAAGCCGGGGACGCCGTGACTGGCTTAGAGGAGTACCGCGAAATGTTCCAGTAAGTTCACTTAAATGATTGATCAATCAAATTTGCTTTAATTTACTTCGCTCTTTGTGCCACTTTGGGCTAATTTGCAAAGTTATTGGAATGAGTGATGATGATATGATGAATGGACACTCACAAACATCCTTGCCCAGGCCGGGATTTGAACCCGGGGCAACCTGGCGTCGCACCGCGGAAAAATCTTGAAACGCTAAGGGCGCCGTGAAACGAAAAAAGTTTGGGAACCCCTGCCAAACCGTTGTTCGCCATTACCCCTTCCTGCACATTGCTGTTTCATTGTCTCCACACGTGCTGTATATAATATAGGCGCATTCCAGTGTGTTTGAAAACTGCCTAAATAAATCTACAAGAGTAAATAACATAGAGAAATAATGTAACATTCTCCACTTATCTGGAAGTAAATACAGCACATAAATTACAAGAAAAGTTGAAGAAAACAATCTTTGTCCGCTGGCTTCGATGTCTCACGGATTAATGAAGCGGCTAGAAGCTTAACGCATTGTTCGTGACAGGCGCTAGGTAGCAGCACCAACTGGATCACTCTTATCAAGGAAGCAAAGCAGAAAACCTGGTGTTCGCTATTACCTCCGAGTTCGGGATAACCTCAGTTTCCCTTGTACATACCATTTCTTTAAATTTTGTATTGGATTCAAAGTTTTCTTTTTGTCTCTGTATCCTTAATTGAATTTATAACATTCAGAGAATTGTTAGATAATTTCTGATCCACATTGTGCAAAATAAAAAAACGTGGTCTACGTGAAAATGAACGTTAACACTCCCAAGGACGAAAGAATGGAAAGGCAATTTTACGAATTCATATGGACTCATATTACCTCCAGAAATGATCTCGTTCGGTCATGGATATTCTGCCATGAAGAGAGCCACATTCTCATTCTCCAAGGTTCCCCAATAACACATTATCTGTGGCGGTTACTGGGAGGAGACGAACAAGGTGGCGTTCTAACTTTCCCACTTTCGCCGGTGAGAAAAGGAAGATGGAGAGGGAAGGGTGAGAAGATAAAGGTGAAAAAGAAGAGAGATGGAGGAACATGAGAAATTGCCTTGACGTGATTTGCGAACATTAGTTTGCACGAACCGCCAAGAAGGTAACACCTTTGATTCCACGAAACGCTTCAGACGTCGTGGTTCTAGTTGGATATTTTTTCCCCCTTTGCTTTCTTTGCAATTGAGTTTCTATGTAATTTGTTTTCCCGTTCTGCTGCGAATCAGGTAAAACGCGGGGTTTCTAGTGTCCCCCAGATTGAGATCATGTTTCTAAACAGAAAATCCATTGCAAAATCTAGTTTTTATCCCATAATGTATACCCTCATGTGAACCATGACTCGGTCAAAAGTCGGATGCATTTCGGAGAGTTAGCACCAAAAACACCATGCTGGGTTGGGAACTATGACTCGGTAACATGTCTTACAAAAAATCTGGGACTTGTTTAAATGGCATGGTGCTGGTTTGTGAACCATGACTCAATCAGATGCCTCAGTACAAATTTCGAAGAGTGGTTCCAATGAGTTGTGAACTATGACTCGGTCAGATACCTTAGACAACTTTCGGGGAGTTAGTTCCCATGACACCAAGATGGGTTGTGAACTATGACTCTGCCACTTATCTTAGACAATTTTCGTGGAGTTACTTATTACGATACTATGCTGGGTTGTGAACTATGACTCTGCCAGGTATCTTAGACTAATTTCGGGAAGTTTGTTCCTATGACACCATGCTGGGTTGCGAACCATGACACTGTCAGGTGTCTTAGACAAATTTCGAGGAGTTTGTTCCTCCGACACAATGCTGGGTTGTGAACTATGACTCTGCCAGTTGTCTTACACAAATTTCGTAGAGTTAGCTCCTACGACACCATGCTGGGTTGTTAACTATGACTGCCAGGTATCTTAGACTAATTTAATAAAGTTAGTTCCTAAGACACCATGCCGGGTTGTGAAATGACACTATCAGGTGTCTTAGACAAATTTCAAGGAGTTTGTTCCTATGACACAATGCTGAGTTGTGAGCTATGACCCTGCCAGTTGTCTTAGACAAATTTCGTGGAGTTTGTTCTTATGACACTATGCTGGGTTGTTAACTATGACTGTGCCAGGTGCTTAGACAAATTTCGTAGAGTTAGTTCCTACGACACCATGCTGGGTTGTGAACCATGGCACTGCCAGGCGCCTTAAACAAATTTCCGGTAGTTAGTTCCAAATAATGCTTAGTTTGTAAGTAGCCACGAATGAGATGTTCTGGAAAAGTCATTTCTTGCAAACTAGTAGTAACAAATTTTTCAACAATATTATTGCATCTTGGATTTGACATCACGTTTGTATCTTTAGAATAGTGGCGTCGACTGTGAATTAATTAATGAAATGATGGAAGAAAAATACACAAGTTCGGATTCCAAGAAACAAGAAAATCGCCTAAGCAGCATTACTAATATGTCGCATTTGTCTCTCTTTGTTTACAAATTATTATGGATGTGTATGAAGGATGTGTCAGCAATAGAAGTTATATGCACTTTTCACTTATTATATTTGAGTTCGAGTTTTGGTTTAAGTCCACTTTATGGACAGATAGGCTAATCGGGACTCCATCTACAGTTTAAAGTGGGATCCGAACCACTATGTGCTTCCACAGGATATCGAACCCGGACCCCCTTGCTTACAAGGCGACGACATTACCACTACACCATCGGGGAGACTCACTTACTACGTGGCCACAATGAGAGTATCAGCAATAGTATACGTCCATTTTGAAAACATAATAAAAAACCAAAACATTTCATGTGACGGAGATAAAATCCTCTTCAACAACTAAAAGCAAAGTCTTCAGCTTAAATAAACAATACAGGACGTTAATGATAGTGTGTGGGGTGCATAAGATGGCACACAAGATAGGACATCATAGTTGGTTATCCTTTTTGTGGTTTCACGCGGCAGACCCTTGCTAGACTTGAATAACACAGTTTTAAGGGTGTTTGAAATATATTTCTGATTGATTTATTATCAGCCTTAAGGTTTGCAATGATCAATGGTTTCGTCAATTACATTATATAGTACATTGCCAATTCGTTGAGTATTACATAGTTTACGATCCAATCCAAGATAAATATATTTGAACATTACATAGATATTGAGTGTATAATTATATATTCGTAACAATATTAGAATTAACAAAGTACACAGATATGTTTTAACATTTTTGTACTTTTCAGTGGGTTTATACACTTTCATTTGGTTCCTTCATTTATCTAGGAATTCATTCACTTTGTATCACATGGTTTAGGAGGCTGGTCATGTTTTCTGAATTGCTTTCTGCACATTTCCTTGCAGTGATTAGGTAATTTATTGTACGTACCGATATTAACAGTCAATGCTGAATCTTTTTATGTTTATAGTCTTGTAGATTTTAAGTGATAATTTTGAGCTACTCTTGTGTTATATTTATGAAGAGCACAGTTTTTGTAAAATAGGTGAGGATGTTCATGTGTGAAAGGGCTAGTCAAAAAAGAATGATTTTTTTATATATCACACAGTGAACATGCAGCGGTGAAACAAATTTGCGCGAGAAGAACGTTACTCGTGGAATCAGCAGATAAAATTGCAAGCGCGTCTGGCAACACTGCGCAAACAAAACACGAAATGGTCAGAAGTCGCATACGGAAAATGGAGTCTGTTCGTGAGGAGCAGTACACGGCTTTGAAATTTTGCGCCCGTCCGCAGAAATCCGCCACGGAAGAATACGAAATGTTGCAGCAGGCATACGGCGAAGATGTCCTTCCACTAACAACCGCATTTCGGTGGTTCAAACAGTTTAAGGAGGGTCGTGTTTCGATCACAAAGCAGGGCGGTCCGGGAGCTCTGGCCACCGTAGTGAACGAGATCATGGTTAACACAGCTGCCGTTATTGTTCGTGAAGATCGGCGAATAACAATAGATGAACTGGCGGACGTGTTACACATTTCCCATGGTAGTGCGTTCACCATTCTGCACGATCGCTTGCACATGAGACGCGTATGTGCAAGATGGGTGCCGAGATTGCTAACGCCTGAACAGAAGCAAGTGAGAGCGGAGGTGTGTCGGGAGCTTCAGCGTCTGGTAGCGGAGCATGGCGAGGACTACCTGAATTCCATCATAACTGGTGCCGAGAGTTGGCTTCACCACTACGATCCCGAAAGAAAACAGGCGAGCACAGTCTGGAAATCACCCAGTTCTCCGACACCAAAGAATGACAAAGCTGTTCCGTCGGCGAATAAGGTAATGGTGATTTCCTTCTTCGACTACCGTGGAATGGTCTACCAACCATACCACGATTACTGGGCAGTATTACGTGACAGTTTTGAAGATCCTGGCTGAACACATCCTTCGAAAACACCCTGAGCTGCATCCATCTGGTTGGCGCCTACCCCAGCATAATGCACGCCCTCACGTTTCCAACGTTGTTGCCTAATATCTGGCTCGACAAAACATTGAATGTGTCCCGCATCCTCCATACAGCCCGGATCTTGCTCTTTGTGACTTTTTTTGTTCCCTCGTCTGAAATCGGAGCTGCGTGGCAAGTGTTTCGACTCATCAAAGGCCGTTTTGAAGAAGGCGCAGCAGTTCTGAAGACGATGTCAAAGGACGGGTTCCAGAATGTCTTCCAGAACCACAGACACGTTGGACCAAGTGTATACAACTCGATGGGGACTACTTCGAAAAATACCATATCAACCTGGACCTTGCCTAATGTATTTCGTAAGTTTAAAATTTATTCTTATTCTATTTTGACTAGCCTTCGTACATACATGGTACTGGTAAAATTTGAAGACGCTGGAATAAATATTTTACTCTTGGAGTTTCCTGGCACATAATCCTGATATTTTTTTGTGCAGTTTCAGAATTTTACGTACCTTTCAGTCTAACCAAGAATTATCCCTTGGCTTCTCATGTCGTTGGAAAAAGACTCCAGCAATCCCAAGGCATGGTAAACAGAATGTACTCTTCACCTTAATATAAGGTCTATTTTTGGATAAATGCACTTAACAGCAATGTATATACTTTAAACCACGTATTACAATTATTCTCGACATTTTTCTATGACTATTATCCCGTTGCTATGGTATTTCTAGCTTCTTGATAAATCTCTCAGTTTGTTACCTGTTGCCAGTTTCTGGCACATGAAGGTTAGTCTATTTGTCCATCTGACACTAGTTGCCTGTGACATCATAAATATTTGCAAAATAAATTTTAAAAAATTACAAACTTTTAACTAAATAACAAAGAATTACAGTGTAATGTCCAAGGCATTACAAGTATAGTGTCTGTTTTGGATTAAAGCCCCCAGAACGGGATATCATATGCAATTGTTGAATGCACTGGAGCATAATATGTCGTTTTTAGTGTTTCTGTATTTGCAAGGATTCTGAAACTGTGCGAGAGATTGTCACTGGGTACACAATCTAGTGCATGTAACTCAGGCACATTGATGAAATAGCGGAAAGATTCAGCAGAAGAAATTACGGAGAAAGTATCGTGGGCCGAGAGAAAATTTTGATCGAAGTATCTGCCCGTGCCTTGTCCTTCCCTCCGTCCCCTTTCCTTTCTTCCTCTTTCCTGTCCTCTATCTTTTTTGTAACTTTGAGGCTTTGTACAAAATCCTCAGGGATGCAGACAAGGATTCTCTTTGCCTGACAAGATGCGGATGAATGAGCCCGAGGAAGCTCAGCTGGGGGCTGGCATCGAGCCTCGTCAGCAAATCGGATCACTTCTGGTCCACTGGCGGATGCACGCTTCCCTCGCTTGTAGTTCCGCGAGCCGCTGCAAGAAGTCGCCACGTGATGCAGCCGCAAGCGGAATCTGCAGTCGCGGTGGTAAAGCGAGGCTGTCGGTGTGGCAATGAGGAGCATTGGTAGTTGACGTGGTTTTTATGAGCTCTTGGCGTTCCAAAGGTCTATAGTTTAATGCTCGGCTGGACCTTTCGCCGACCACAGGGCAGCTTTTATGGAATTGGCCTCTCCTTTCGAGAAATCGGTATGATATTCCAAAATCTCAAAAATTATATACATTTAGGACATTCACGTGAATCTCCATGTTGTTTGATTTCACTGTTGCCTAGATATTATCAATAGTTTTGTGGTTACGTAAGCGGAAACAAACCACATTAAGATTTGTTTTATAAATTACTTATTAAGGGAGGGACCCTCCACCGAAGCAGGCCCAACTCCACCCGCCTACATTCGAGGTATGCGCTTATGCTCTGGTGCCTTTAAATAAACCAGGACGTCTTTTGCTCCGAATTTATCGGTTCCCCCGCTTTGTTTTCCTTTCTTTATTTTTCTTTATAATACATACACGTACATCAAACAAAAGAGATATATATATATATATATATATATATATATATATATATATATATATATATAATTTAGTTATAATCTCTCTCTCCATTATTATTATTATTATTATTATTATTATTATTATTATTATTATTATTATTATATTATTATCTGGTGTCCAGAACGAGTCATATTTATTTATTTATGACATTTGTAAATTTATATTATACCTTCTTAATATTAGAGCTGTATATTATTTGCGTATATTTTCCATGAGATATTAACATCTGATTTTAAATAGATAAAATTATGATTAATATTGCAGAATGATGATACAAAGAATATAATTACACTAAATAGTTATAATAATTACATGAATGAAATACAACGAGCACTCATTAAGTTACTGTTAGTTGGATACTCAGTTTAATGACACATTTCAATGAGATAAGTATTTCAATAAGATTCGAACATTATCTAATTTGAGTTTAAGTGTCTTGGGAAAATCCGATATTCAGCAGCAATTTGGTCTGGGATCTTTCATGCCATTTAGTGTTCCCTCTATTGAAAATGTTGTGGTTCTTCGGGAGTTAGAAGGAAGTTTGTTTAAATACGAAATAATAGAGCGTCTGTATGTATTTGTATTATTCTTGTGGCTACTTCGTTTAATTTATTATTTTTATCCCAAGAAACTCAGAATTGTGCGAACATGCTTGTTGGTTTAATTCATTTAAGTTGTAATCAGTTTTAGATTAACGTGAATGTTCTAAACATGTGTTCGTTTTCAGATTTTAGAATACCATAGCTGTTTTTCGATGGGAGAGGAGAATTCGAAAGCAGCTGCTCTGGCGTGGGCGAAGGGTTCCAAATCTCATACATGGTTGTTTCTCCTAGAATCACATCGTTAAGTTAAATACGGCATGGAATGAAAAGACCATAGGCCATATCGTGGAGGTCGGGAGGGGGGGCAGGGGCAAATCAGCCCGTCGACAGCCTCCTGGAAGTTGATTTCGTTCACTTCAGGTTGCAAAGAAGCGGAAATCTTTCAAGCTTTTACTTGAACAAAGGGTGTAAAAAAGTTTATAACAAAAGATAATAGCTGTGAACTTCAGTAAGCTGATTGTATGGAATGTAAAACAAAATATGTAAAAATAGTTCTACAGGATGTTTATTCAGCTGGTGAATCAAATAAAACAATCATTCCAAGATACAATAATAATAACAAATTTAACATAAAATTGGATGATCTAGTTTATAACAGTTATTATTTTATAATAATCACAAGAATTATAATAATAATTATTATTATTATTACTATTTCTACTATTCAAGTTCTATCATTGCCCTGACCGCCACCCTACAAACATTTATTCCGACGCGCATAGCCTTCACTAAAAGCACCACTGAAGGAAAATCACAACAACCTCCTCCGATCGCAAGTTTGTTTCATGTACAGTCACGGAACCGTCTGGGTTGTGACAATACCATTGAAAATCAATGGTTTAATTACAAGCCAGAAGGGTCCGTGAATGTAGAAGGCTAACCAGGATCTCGTACTTGCATTTGTATTTTAAATTATTTCAGGTCACCATCTTGGTTAATCGCGACGATGAAGCTCAATTGACGGAATATGAAGAGACAAAGACAATGTCAGTTCCAATTCTTAATCTGGACTCGAAGCATGGACCCCTGCTTCCTTTGTACGCTATATTAACGGCTTCCCAAATCTTCATATTTCGTTTTTCTTTACTGTGTTCTACATGGCAGCTGTTTTTATAAAAACAAGCAGCTAATCTTCATCTGAAAACTTTTGAAACCTTGAATTCCTGAGTTGCCAAACCTATTAACTGCAATGAATATTACTAAAAGATTAATTTGTTAACTTAACGGAAGTTTTGCACAAAAATGTTCCTCGGAGGCCGAGCATGTTAAGTGTTTGACTCACGATATGGTCACAAAAGTTCCGGGTTCGACGCCTGGCATAGACATGGCTGTTCCCTTGCGAGGGTACTTCTATGAGTTACATATAATCACATTCATCCTCGTGGCGCAGTGGTAACGTCGTCGCCTTGTAATCAAGGGGTCCCGGGATCGATATCCGGTGGAGGCAATAGTGGTTCGGATTCCACTTTAAACTGTAGGTCCAGTCCCGATTAGCCATACTGTGCATAAAGTGGACTAAAAACACCAAATCAACAACAACAACACATTCATCCTCAAGAGCCAAAAGTGACAGACGACCGACGCAAAGTACAAAAAGTGTTAATGCAAAACTAATCTTGTTACATATGCAATTAAGTCATGGATAAATTAAAAATGGCATCAATTTTTATCACGTATATACCTGCTCCCACTGCATTATGCTCATAGCCTTGTCGTCGCTGTGTCAAATTACTTTTAACAACAACTGTACGTGAAACTATAAAAGTCAACAATAATCAACTTCCTTGAAAGGATTCTTCACTTAATCCCTACACGGAGAATTCGTGTGGTAACTTCACATATCGAATTTTGCAACCTTTTATCCTTGTACAACTTCATATCCCACCTTTAACAGAATTCTGTTTTCCCCCTTTTTAGTCCCCTGTGCTTTGTACTCCTTGTTTCTTTCCCTTTCTCTTCGTTTTATTTCTTCTTTCCATCTCTGCAAACCCAGAAAACCGTGAGGGGACGGACATTTGTGTGAAAAATGTTTCGAATTTGACGCCAAAATTGAATCAGGTAAACTACAGATCGATCGCAGCGATCCTATCGGCCTCAAGAGCAACTAAAGCACTCCCCCAGTCGAATCTGCTACTCGTGCACAGATCCAGGACTTAGCTAGAGGACACGATACAAGGGAGAGGGGAAGGGGAGAAAAACGTTCAGAGGAAATAAGAGGGGACTGCGAAGGTTAGGTCAAAAAGAAAGAGGACAGATTGCCCTCTTCGTTGTATACAAAAGTCACGTCTCGGGAGGAGTCGAATACAAATGGAATGTACACGTATTTCTCATACAGTTGCTTTATAAAGCTGAACACGTGCGGATTTCCACTGCTTGGAATGGGGAGAGTGGAAGAAGAGTTCGAATAACTTTTCTTAGCAATATTAGGTAAATGCTTCGATAAATAAGACGCGGGTACTAAATGGTAAAAAGCCTGCAAACTAAAAGATTGTAAGGAAGGTTTTTAGAGAGTAAAGCAGCAACGTCGCGTACGAATGCCGAGCGCAGCAAGGTTCACAATGCCGAGCGCTTAAACGTTCGCACTGTCGAACGCTGAATATTCGTACTGCCGAGCGCTTAAACGTTCGCACTATCGGCCGATATCAGTAAATAAAATCCAACCCATACTTTCCGTTATCGATAGCACTGATATAAACCGATTTGATATCGGTTCAACCCTAATCCTAATATTTTGAAACAATCTCCATATAGATTAAAATGGATGTATGTGTGTGTTTGTTTGTTCAGCATTAACTCTCGAACGCCTGGAGCGATTTCAACCAAATTTGGTACACATATTACTTGCAATCTCGAAAGAAATACTATGGGCTAAGACACCCCCGGCACCCCTAGGAGTGGGGTGGGAAGGGGACATAAAATAGCATTCTGTTGCATGGCATTTTCGTGTGATATCCTGCAAGTTATACTTCCTGCAACACAGCACGGTGAAGTTGGTTGCCTACATAGAAGGTGCGATATTGCTATCCTCTAGCAATTTCAACACATATCACACTCTGGAAAGAAATACTGTGGGTGTAAGACACCCCTGGTACCCCTAGGAGTGAAGGTGGGTAGGGGGTGACATGTAAAACGACCGATATTAGTGTGGAATCCATAGTTTTCGAGGCCGCTGAGATGAATAGCGACACTCCCAATGCCGTTCAACTCAATTAATTTTACACTATAGTTACAAATCATTATTTTCCTGTATAATAGAAGATTGGGATAAATAAATACACGGGCAACACCGGGCAATCACCTAGTAAAACATGTAAACCGGCCTCCCTGGCGGAATGGCTAGCACAGCGCGCTACGACGCCAGGGTCCAGGGTTCTAATTCCGACCTGGGCATGGGTTCAGTTTGTGAGTATCCCTTCATCAATATCATCGTATCATCACTCATCTTTACGATTTCCCCAAAGTGGCAGAGAAGTGAAGTTAACTAAACCAAATCAATGAATAAAACCTTAAAATATACAAAAGCATACAGGGTAGTCCAAAAGTCTCTAGTAGTCCATCGTGGTTCCGTTTAGTAACCTTAAAAATGTGGAGACCCCAACAATAAGTGGGTTTCTTAGATACAAGATTGTTCTTTTCTGTACGTACAAAACTTTTTGGATCAGTACGTAGACACAAGGGAAGACAGGGTATAGTTACCATCACCAGAGCCTTGCAATATCTGCCATATTATTTTCATCTTACTCGTGAGGTTGCTGTTTCACGGAGAACATTCAAATTTTACAATCTTTTTGCTGGAACAAATGCTGTATTTTATGACCAAGAGCTTCGTCCTTCCATAATTAAAGTCTTTGGAAAAAGGATTTCGTAAAGACCTTTTCTCGTAGTAAAAAACATACAACTTACGAAACCTATTGCTTTCCCATTCCTGAACGCGGGGTTCTGCAACATTTCTTTGCTCGGAAGAAGTCGAAATTAACCCCCGTAGCTTGGGACCGGGAAAGAATTATGGCGCAGCTACTTGGCCCTGTATCCGAAACTGAGATGGAGTGACTAGATTAATGGACTGGTGGAATGTTTTAATTGCAAACAAGGAAGCGTATCTCAAACTTTCCTGGCAAATTATTTTTCCAAAAAAGAGAAAGGGTTAAGGGGAGGCAATTAGCATTCTCTTGTAAGGGTTGGGGGGTGGGGGAGAAGTAACTTCTGGCTGGTATAGAGCGCCAGAAAGGTTTCCTAATGTATTAAGTGAGCAGAAGTCGTGGAGCAATTATGTAGTCAAAAGTCATTGTTCAGATGACTTCTACTAACAAACTTGAATGTCGATTTGAGGAGGGAAAGGCAGCTTCTATTCTCCAAGAGGGGCAGCTTATTTATGTATATTTACAAATATAAAATATTGCTGTCGGTCTTCGTGACGGAGTGGCTAGCATAGCGCGATACGACGCCAGCGGTCCCGGGTTCGAATCCCGGCCTGGGTATGGGTGCTTTGTAAGTGTCCCTTCATCAATTTCATCATATGATCACTCACCTTCATCTGCGTCAATATTGGCCTCTCCCCTAAACATTATTGGAAGTTTCCGCTACTGAACTTGAGAGTATGCAGCCGGCCTCTGTGGCTGAGTGGTTATCGCAGCGCGCTAAGATACCAGGTGTCCCGGGTTCGAATTTCAGCCGGAGCGTTTTCTGAGATTATCCCTTCACCAATTTGATCACATCATCAATCATCGTTATAGTCACGATTAGCCAAAAGTGGCAGAAAAGCGACACTAATTAACCAAAATCAAATCAAATCTTGAGAGCTGCAAAAAATTCAAAAGTTACTATTGAATAGTGCATCTTACGATGTAAAGTTTTGTTATAAATCTCGCGGCAGGAATGATAAGCAATATCGACTGTTTGAAGATGGAGAGGTTTACTTTATCATATCAAACAACAAAAACATGTGCCTACCTCTGTGACGAAAGGGTAATAGCATCACGCTACGACGTCAACATTTCGATTCCAGGAATGTCCTCCCATTGTCTATCTAAGCAGTTCATCGTTCACTGACATCATCACGTTTAACACAGAGGGTGAAAAGATACGTCAGTAACAAAAAGAGATTATTTTTTAAAAATTATGGATAAATGGCAAGGACAACATTTTAAAAATTATTTGTAAAAAATTAACACGACCTTCAGTTTTAATATATTTTTCGTATTATGAAACAAATTGTTGTCTTTGCGTCCTCAGTACCTTTCTTATACGAGTCTCTTTCAAGAATTGTAAACAAAAAGCTCCCCCCCCCCACCCACCAGCTTCGTCTTTAGAACCTAGAAGTTTCTGGCCAATCCACTTTCGGTTAATGAGAGTTGATCTTCCTTTTGGAAGTTCCAGGGAACACATTTTCTCGGATGTGATCTATCACGAGCGATTTCTCTCCGCTTTGTACTGCGTCGTTGTGGTCGGCGCGTTTACTCCATCACATCGAATTTGCATTGTCTCCGTTTCGGTCGTTCCTAAGAGATATTAAGCTGCTTCATTTTTATATTTCACAACCACCACGTGGGTACTTCGCTGCTTAGCCGACATTGCAGAGCTACTCGAGGATTATTTGCCAGGACCAATCCAATCACATGTTTGCTTAGTTCCACACACGTGCAGAGAAGAACAATTTAAGCTCTTTCCACGTGCTCTGGCTACTTCCGCCCATTCGAAGCTCTCTGCACATGTGCTCTGGCAGAGAAAAACGTGCTTTCGAAGTACCTCAAATGTGCCCTGCCAAATGTACTAAGGTCTTGTAAGTGTTTCACACGTGCTCTTGCATAGCTCCTCGCGTTTTGGAGGTTCTTCACACGTCCTCTAGCAGATATACTCGTCTCCTGGAGGTGCTTCACATGTGCTCTGGGAAAGCTACTCGCCTACCCTGACTACTCACGTTTTTGGAGATGTTTTACACGTGCTCTGACAGAGCTAATCGCCTTTGGAAGAGCTTCACACGTGCTCTGACAGAGCTACTCACGTTTTTGGAGATTTTTAAACGTGCTCTGGCACAACTAGTCGCGTTTTGGAGATGTGTCAGACATGGTCTGGCAAAGCTACTCGCCTTTGAGGAAACTTTACACGTGCTCTGACAGAGCTACTCACGTTTTTGGAGATGCTTCACACGTGCTCTGGCAGAGCTACTCACGTTTTTGGAGATGTTTTACACTTGCTCTGGCATAGCAAGTCGTGTTTTGGAGATGTGTCAGACGTGGTCTAGCAAAGCTACTCGTCTATGAGGAAACTTTACACGTGCTCTGACAGAGCTACTCGCCTTTGAAGAAGCTTCACCCGTGCTCTGACAGAGCTAGTTGCGTTCTCGGAGATGCTTCACACGTGCTCTGACAGAGCTACTCGCCTTTTGGAGATGTTTCACACGTAATCTAGCACAGCTAGTCGCGTTTTGGAGATGTGTTATACGAGGGTCACTATTTATATTTTGAGCCTAACAATGAAAAAACAGGAATTTGGCATTGAAAACTGCTTTATTGTTTTTCGAAGTATTCTCCTTTATGGTCAATACACTTTTGCATTCGTTCGATCCATTTGTCAAAGCAGTTTTTCCAATCTTCTTGAGACACCTCCATAATATGGTTTTTGAACGCATCAACGGCGTCTTCCGCCGACGAAAATCGTTGTCCACGCAATTCATTCTTGACATTCGGGAACAAGAAGAAGTCATTGGGTGCCAAATCAGTACTATACGGCGGATGACCCATCAATTCGGTTTTTTGACTGTTCATAAAGTCGGTTGTTAGACGAGATGTGTGACAGCTGGCATTGTCTTGATGAAGAATGATCCGACGACGTTTGTTTGTTTTCCGTATTTGCCCAAAGACCTCTGGCAAACAAATTGTTGTGTACCATTCAGAGTTGACCGTTCTACGTTCCTCTAAAGGCACAGTTGCCACAGTTTTCCAGAAAAAACAGGCGACCATTTGTTTCGATATGCTTCGAGCGCGAACAACTTTTGTTGGATTGGGTTCATCTTGAAACACCCATACAGTCGACTGCTGTTTTCGTTCCGGCTCATATGCATATATCCATGATTCGTCACCTGTTACAATCTTATTTACGTCTTTTGAAGCACCACGATTGTATTTATTGAGCATTTGTTTGCACCAATTGACGCGAGCGTCTTCTTGAGTTTTTGTAAAATTTTGTGGGATCCAACGAGAACATACCTTTCTCACAGCTAAATGATCATGTAATATTTTATATATGCTGGTGGAACTAATCTCACAGTACGTCACATGACGATCTTGCAGTATTAGGTTTTGCACAGCATCAATGTTTTCTTGAACAACAACTGATTTTGGACTACCTTCGCGAATCTCGTCGGTGAGCGAATGGCGGCCACGATTAAATTCGTTATACCAGCGTTTCACAGTGGCAAATAATGGGGCTTCATCGCCAAATGTGGAAGTAAGTTGATCGATCCACTCTTGTCTTGATAATCCACGTCGATAATCGTAAAAAAATATAACACGAAAATGTTCACGAGTTAATTCCATTTTATTGTTGTCGCGCAATCTCCAAGGCAACATAAACAACACAAATGAAGCTATTGACAAAACATTTGAAGTACGTTATGGTCAATAATGCCAGACGATTCCGTGCAAACGTCAAATCGCGCATAACTTCAATCAGTGTTGCCAAGGATCAAAATATAAATAGTGACCCTCGTACGTGGTCTGGGATAGCTAGTCGCTTTAGGGGGTTTCACACGTGCTCTGGCAGAGTTACTCGCTTTTGAAGGTGGTCCACGACAGAGCTACTCGCCTCGCCTTTCGATTGATTGATTGATTTGGTGTTTGAAGTCCACTTTATGCACAGTAGGGCTAATTGGGACTAGACCTACAGTTTAAAGTGGGATCCGAACCACTACGTGCCTCCACCGGGTATCGAACCCGGAATCCCTTGATTACAAGGAGACGACGTGCTAGCCTTTCGAAGTTGATTGCATCTGGATAGTGCGGAGAAATGCAAGTTTCAGTTTTACACGTCGGGCCTCCCCGATGGAGCAGTGGTAGCGTCGCTGCCTTGTAATCAAGAGGTCCCGGGTTCGATACCAGGTGGAGGCACAATTGGTTCGGATCCAACTTTAAACTGAAGGTCCAGTCCCGATTAGCCTTACTGTGCATAAAATGGCCTTAAAACACCAAATCAATCAGTTTTACACGTCCTTCCATAGGAAGGTAAACAGCATGATTTTTTGACAACGAGAAGAGGATTAACTGTGTTCATATTCAATGAACATGTTATTTTGTGTATGTACCTAATAATTGTTCAACATTTATGATTAAGCATTCAAAATCTCAATTATAAAAACATTGTAACGACAAATGCAAACGAGTCTTGCACTGTAGCATTAATACCATCTGCATAGATCTCTGGATGCTGCATAGAAATTAGAATAAGAATTCAAAAGCGGATGCGTACAAAGTATTTCCTTTATGCAAATTTCGAACTAAATTGACCTGTTGAAGAATTTTATCTCCCCTAGCTCCCTTTCATCGTTCGGGAGAAAGTCGTTAGAAATCTTCTTAGTAAGAAAGGGCGATGTTCCTCCTGATTTGCTGCAAAAGCCAATATCCCCTTTGATTCTCTCCAATAACAGAACAGCAGCATCTGTTTTCAATTCTTCCTTCCACTCCAATTGCCCCCTTTTCCTTTCTTAGCGTCTCCCTCCTGGAAAATATCTCCCAATCTGGTCGTTTTTGTGCAAGAACTGCAGAGCATCGTTACAATGGCGCCGGCAGATTTAAGTTTTCTCGTCTAGTTCCCGCGTCTTTCATCAGTCGGGCTATTTCGTCATGGATCATTCGTCCAACATTTCCTTTCCGCCGTCTTCTTCTTTTTCGCACAGAAGAGTTGGGGCGGGGGTGAGGACGGTGGAATGAGTTAAAAGTGGAGAATCCTTTGAAGTATAGAAAAGCTTTTCCGCGATTCCTATTGCTATCATAAATCCAAGTTGGTAGCAAGTTCGAGTCCATTCTTGAATCACTGTTAAGATATCACTCAGGGTAGGTCAATGATCGCGTGCTTATTGCTGGGATTCTGGTCCAGATTTCAGTCAAAGAGTGATTAGAGTGGCGATAAAATGCCCAGTTTTTCAAAAGCTGATGCAAGGGATTTATTATTGAAAATATAGATAACAAAAGTCTTCACTTTTCTAAAGAAAACTGCGTTGTTGAAAACTCTAAGGGCAATTTCATATCAAAGTAACGAACCATCTGTCACGGTCTCAACCGATTTTGATCAAATCTCGCCTGTAACTTTCTTCTCTGGCAAACCAATCTTTTCGAGATACGGCATTTTGAAAGTATCCGGTTTTCAGAGAACGAGTTACACTTCGTTAATTATCCTTGTTCCTAAATGAGTTACAAATATCAGAAAACAATCATTTTGTAACTACTGGGTCCGTGCATATTACACTAGGGTCAAAGATCTAAACTTTTAAAATGTTCAAAACATCAGCATTCTTTTCAAAGTGTAATTCGTTTTTTATGTGTCCAAGACAGACACCTCCTCAACATTCTGGGTAAGTAAGAAAGAATGAAATAACTTTACGTGGTTATTATGATATAACTATACGCATTTACGAGAGAAAATCAAACAAGGCATCAATATAATGAAAAACCTTGAATGTTTATTTTTCCCCAATTGACGCTCTTATGCTTCTTTGCCGATGCTCCGCCAGGATCGCTAGTGTTGCGAGTGACTAGCGGAAGGCATATTATGTGTTGCAGTTAGTGAAGACTGATTCGATCGCAATGGTGAAAAGACATTTCTGCATTCCTTTCGGCAGTTTTGCATCATCTCGGAAGAACATCTACAATTCGCACAAACAAATTTGAAGAGACTAGGCCTGTGTGTAAAGGGAAGAGGACTGGCCGCCCGCGTGTACCTAATGAGTCTGTGAACAGAATTAGGGAAGTGTTCGCAAGAAAGGCACGAAAATCTACTCACCATGCAATCCGTGAGCTGTAGCTGCTCCACAAAACCACATGTTCTTCCGATGTGGTGGATTATTACAAAAACGCGTGAGGAAATGTCTTTGAACCATTGTGATCGAGTCAGTCCTCGCTAACTGCAACATGTAATATAATATGCCTTCTGTTGGTCACTCGCAATTTTGCCAACACTAGCGATCCTAGCGGAGCAGCAGCAAAGCAGCATAAGAAAGCAAAATGGGAATAAAATTTCCAGAGTTGTTCTTTATATTGATGTCTTGTTTGATTTTCTACCTTAAATAGTTACGTCATAATAACCGTGTAAATTTGCTTCATTCTTTTTTACTCATCCTGTATATGCAGAGTTTGTTGAATGTACGTTTCATTGTACAGTAAACATTAATTTCTGAAAGCAAACCTGCAGATCTGAGGGAAAAAATGCTCTAAAGTTAATCAAAGTCGGAAGGGGTGGTCAGCAAATAATAAAGTGGGATCCCCGTAAATAAGCCCACTTATGCCCTGGTGCCTTTAAACAATAAACCATGACGTCATGTCCTCAGAATTTCGGTTCCCCCGTTAATTATGTACTTATTTCATTTTTATTTTACAATTTCCATTAAAATAAAACATAAATTTAAAAAAAGCGTTTACACTGGTATTTAAGATTACACTAATTTTGATTTACATATATAGGTACCTTGGTTGTTCTGGTTTCCAAAGTTTCCAAAACAATCCAGATTTACATATTGTGAATTGTTAGAGATAAATGCGTAAGTAATGTTAAAGATTAGTATTGAGGTTTACATATGAAAAAGTTGGAGATAAAGGATGAGTAACGTTAGTAGGAATAGGATATAGTGAGATATGTTGACCAATTATTCATTTAGTTGAACAGATCAAACATTGGTTTACAGATTATCAGGGTGGTTATAAGATTGGGAAGGGGTGGTGGCGAATTTGTCCTTTTTACCGTTTCCTCGACATGAAGTGACATCTAGGAAAATTGAATAATCATTGAGATTTATGAAAAGCCATCCTTTTAGTGACCTTGAAGATGCTAAACATAGTAGTAACGCGTTTCCTTCGATACACATGGATTACATAGGAAACCATAATTCTGTATAAATATAGCTTTGGCAATAATATATTCGATAAGTGTGCTTTTCTTATCTGTCATTTTGATCAGTTTTCTGCTTCTATTTTGACCCATAAATGAATATAAATAAAATGAAACAATACTCAACTCCATGGCGCACCAGCCCTCTGAGAACCAGGGCCTTCCAATCGGTTCTCTTATTGGGTGAGGAGTGATCAGCGCATCGATTCCCATGGCTGCTGTTTTACCTGGCTTTAGAGACTGAAGCTCGCTATTTCATCTTTAAAAGTGGCTCCCAAATTGTCCTCACGATCTGAGGTCAACACCAAAATTCTGGAGGCCTAAAAACGTATATTGAATAACCGGGCATAATTTAAGTAATAAAGAACTGAACATAAATAATAAATACTTTTAAAGTATGCTAAAAATGCTAAAATATCGAATAAAGCTTTTAAAACAACATAACAATATTCACTTTATAATATTAATATTGGTCGTACATTGGTGACATCCTGTACGTAACTGTAGATCTAGTGTGAATGATTTTAAATTTTTTAAAAAATAGATTTATGTTGTTTTCATCCTTTCTAAAGAGTTCGTACATTTTTAATTTAAATAACTGTCCCTTTCACACTGAATGACTAGACTTAATAGAGAGAATGAAGCGTACTTTGAAAATTAGTTCGAAAAATTCTGTATTATTAAGGTAATGGAGACAACTCTCTAAAAACCGAGTCTTTAATACAATTAAAAACTCCAAAACGTCCCCGTGACATATCTCCTCAATAACTCATTTTCATTTTCAAATGCCTCGGCACAATGCAATTTCCTTAATGACCCAGAAACTTGATGCTAATTTTCGTGATTTTTCAAAGGATGTCACTTGCAGTATATTAATTAATTCTCATAATTTTAGCTTCTATTTATTTTTCTCGGTTGCAGTGGAGTTATTACCAAGTACGGCAAGTTTGAAAACTCCCATTGAAAATAATAGCCAAGAATAATAATTTAATTCAAAAAATGCATGTTTAAGAAAAGTACCATACGCAGATGATAGAAGTAAATATGGAAAGTTTATAACAAGATGATATGCTATACAAACTTTGCTGTAATGTGGTTCAACTTACTTGCAGAATTTCAGTTGCAAACTTTTGATGCTTGCGGAAACAATATAGCAAGAGTCGGCACTATGGTTGCCTTGGCGACCCGTGTTTTAACATGCATTTGCTTCTCTGTGGCTACTTCAGTTAAAGGCAACTATGGAATATACTCTTGCCTACTGTGTTTTATGGTTACCTACCAGAATGCTGTATAATGAACTTTGTCGTCGCCAGATGTATTCATCTGTGGTTTTAAACGTGCAAGTGTGTGTGAGAAAATCGCCTGCGGAAATTTGCACAGGACAAGGAGAAAATAATAATGTTGAGGATATTTTAAACACTATATATAATTACTCTTAAAGTACAGGGCAATTCATAAATAAAGCAATACTTTCAAAAATTCAGTACATGTTAATTATTGCATATTCAGCAATTGTGACAATTGTCACAGAAATTCTGAAAGCTTATAGTCAGATGTGTTATTTGTAATATCTTCTAAGTTCTCTACGTGCACACTGATAAACTTACACACGATAAGCAGCCTGTAGGAACGCTCCAACGTGTTGAGCGGTATGTGGTGGAGTACAGTCTTGCTGAAAATTGAAGAAGCTGCAGCATGAGCTGGACTGAAGCGAACGATGTCCCCTCTTCCATCCTCGCTCACCAGACCTTACACACTGTGATTTTTACTTTGGGACTTTGCGAAGGATCAAGTGTACGTCCAAATGAAACTGCGAATCATCAATGTAATTTTTCTGGTTACACCTGTATTCCTGTATTTACATTAGTTACCACATACTGATTTCTAAGCATTACTTTCTGTATTAATTACTCTGTATTATTAAAATTTTGAAATGCACTTTCGTATGTATGTTTTCATTGTTCCATAAAAATCTTATTCCACGGAATAACCAGCGCTAGGAATTTTAGGTGCAAAAATTTGCCAATAAAGGTGCAAAAAAGGTGCCAATTTTTGTACAAGAAAAGGTGCTAAAATAGGTGCTAATTTTCAGATGTAAAATTTATTGTGAGCAGTGCATACATATATGATTCAACTTGTCTGGATAAACATATAGAGTATTCTCTGGTTTTAAATCGTTTAATATAACTAAGCAAAGAAAATTCTCTGATACATTAGAAAGCGACATAAAGGAAAACATGCTTCTTCTTCTTACTTGCTTAGAATTAGTCATCTAGAAAACTGCAAAATATATTACATTCAAAATTTCTATGTTCTTCTGAGTGAGGCTACATCTGCGGTCACTAAGCAGATACTTGTAAGGTGAAAAACAACGTTCAACGTCAACAGACACAAGTGGTGCGTATTTTGTTTTCAACCGGTAATCCACATCCTTGTTGGTTGCGACTTCTTGAACATCAGAGTTTTTGGCTAAACTTTGTTCTAACTTCTCTTTCCCGACCCCTTTCAGCTCTCGTTGCACATCCATCAAAACAGCCCACTGTGCTTGCTTTTCAGGACACTGCTCCTCCAGGTTTGTGATTGCAGTAGTAAGGAAAGAGAAGTCATGTACAATGTAGAGTTCATCTTGCAATTCCTGTTTAAGTGCAAGTTTTTTTGGCTTTTTCGACAGCTGAGGAATTACTAGGCAAAGCATCTAAAAATTTCGATATCGTATGGAAATGATTGCAAATAAACACTGCAGCTTTTAACCATGTACCCCATCTAGTGAGGATGGGAGAGGGTGGTAGTGGAAGTTTCGTAATTTCTACGTACTTCTGTATTCTAGAAGGAGCCTATTTCAGTATTTTCTTAATGCTAGAAACAAATTCGTTCACATATGTATATTCATCTTTAAGAGCTTCACAAACTCGATGCAAAGCATGAACAATGCAGGTCACATGTTTTAAGTTAGGATACATATTCTTCAGATTATAAAATGCAGCTAACATGTAAGATGCTTGGTCTGTAAGAACTAACCACACACTATCATATTTTACCCCCTCCTGCCACAATACAAAACATGCATCATTGAAACTTTGCATTACACTTGCATTATCTGTTTTGCCGAGAAAATAAGTATTTAAAAGCATGGGTCTCACTTGATGTCCATTGAGAGGTGCTACTAAAATGTTCAAAACGTACCTGTTTTGCCTATCTGTGGTTTCATCTAGTATGAAATAGACTGGATGGTCAGCTATTACTTGCCTGATCTGCGAGATTTTAGCTTCATAAAGAGGTTGAAGGTAAGATTTCCTTAAGGTGGTCTCATCTGGAACTGACTTCACAGTATATTTTTACAAATATGATTTCATGACAGGATTGTTAAGTTTCGAAAGAGGTATACCACACGCTATAAATGTCCTTGCTGTCTCACTCGAAGATGCAAGCGCCTCACCAATGAATTGCTGTCGCTTCCCATCTTTACTATCTCGTAGTTCTTTATTCCTGACGTGCTTCCCACTTTGTAGATGCTGCACAACCCGAGTGCGTTGGTGTTTGTCATCAACAGCAATAGAAATATCACACACATCACACCTCAGAACAGATCCATCACTCTGAATGCCGTCACCGCTAAACTGTTTAACAATGTCCTGCAGTTTCCCAACATTTACTTTATGTTTTGGCATGGTCAACAAGCAAATCCGAAGCATCGATCAGTCGTTCACAGACTGCAGTTACCTTGCTCGTTGATACGGGAGAAGGAAACGAAAACAAAACAGCTTTCCTACAACAATTCGTAAACAATAGAGCATAGGACAAAAAGAGCACAATCTAGCAATTGTAACGCGTCATTGTTGGCACTGTTTAAAGTCCGCGTGCTTACTACATTAACGTCCAAGAACTGAAGAAAGCCGATTCATTGTTGTGCGGTAAATAAGAATCGCGTGCCAAGAAGCCGTGCCTCGAATGTGCGTGGGGTTAAACAGCGCGCGAGTTGTATTTAAAAAAATGATAAAATGCAAAAAGGTGAAAAAGGTTCTGAGATTGTGAAAAAGGTGGAAAAGGTTCCGAGATTGTGAAAAAGGTGCAAAAAGGTGCAACCGAAACACCATGAGTAAAGTTCAGTACATGCTTATTTTGGGGATGGGTCACTTTTTTACCAATTTTCACACAAAAATGTGCAGCACCTAAAATTCCTAGCTCTGGTAATAACAGACAATGTTTATACGGATCACACTAGATTATGGAGAATGCCAACGGTACAGTCCTTACGGTAAAACTACGGTAATTCAAATGCTAGATGGTCGTTGGTCCAGAGAAAGGTGGTGTAAAGTTCATAGCACTAAAGTGTGAAAAGCTGTGTATGAAACCTTTGTTACAAGACATTTTAGGGTTACCGGTTACTGATTGCTATGCAACCAGCTCAATTGTAGGCACACACTGGTTGCATATAAATTAGGATATAATATGTAATCAGCTCGGATATTGCTCTACTTTGTTCCTATGATAAGAATCGTAGGCCCTCGGTACAGAAATATGTGTCAGGGTACTACAATCATTACATGTAAATTGTATAGTGCCTAAAATTGCCTATTTCAACCGTTATTGCCTAAAATCTTTAAAAAGCGGGTTCGAATAATGTTGCAACTGTGAAAAATGTTGTTTTTTTCCCAAAGGCGGATTCTGTTAAAAAGGGAAGGTGCCCTCAACCCCCTTCATGATTAGAACTCTCAAAAAATCTTCAAGTAAGATCGCACTTTTGATGTTTTTTCAAGGTCACCAACAGAAAATGTTCATCACCGGCTGCTCCAAGAAAGCCCAGCCAGCACTGTTTCTTTGCCTTGTAGCCACCCTTGTTACAGAGCGCGTTGAACGGGTGACCCCACAATTTTCATACCAAAGGTTCCAGGTTCGATTCTCTTCTGTCCCATTGTTAACGTCCAGGCATCCATTGAATCTGAACTGTACCCCTTTTCATTTCATTGTACTTTAGCTTTGAGAGCCTAGAACGAATGAGAATTATCTTTGCTGCTGGCTGTATAGGAGAGCGAAATAGGGATGTCCAAAATATTCGGATCCGGTGAGAACTTCGTATTCGATTCCGGAAGCGAAATCCCGAGTACCCGGATCCACTATTACTCGAGACCGGGATATTTTAGAATCTGGAACTTCCATCTCGCGTGAGCATGATGAGCGGGCTGAGTATTGTGACCAAGTCATGAGATGGTGGGTGATGTGCCAATTTCGGAACTCTGCACAAACTAGGCCCACAACGTTACGAACAGGTGTCCATGTAGTGAACAGTTCGTACATCAGATATCCGGTATAACAAACCAGAAGCCAGGACTTTATCACATCCAGGTACGGTCACCTGCAATAAAAACTAGACCCCTATATCCTGAAATGCTCGCTTCTCTGCAAGGCGTTGTGTGTGTTGCTTAAGTCTAGGATGATAAGTTGATTTTAATAGCAAATTTTCAATGGCAACTTATACCACCGCCGTAGAGTTATGCAACACACAACGCCTTGCAGGGAAGCCAGTATTTCAGGATCTACGTGTCTTACTTTTATTGCCCTGCAGCTGCTGTACATTGATGACCAGAAGTCAGGTGTATTATTAGGTCCTGTACTATCCCTACAAACTTGGTTCATTACTAGCTTTTCCCCTTGAAGGCAATTGTAAAATGGTTACGAATACATGGTGTCTTGCAGCCCTCGCCATATTTTAATCGCTTAACTCTGATATAGTCAGGTTATTTTCGTAACATCGCCAGATGATTGCGAGGGTGGAGTTAGTGAGCCTACCAACAGCGTAGAGGTTGAGCAACAGGGTCAGCGATAGGTGCTAGGATCAGATGACGTCATCGTCTCGCTTGTTGATTGGTAGTTTCGGGAGTTATGACTCGCTTCCTAGCTGCAAATGCAGAACAGCCAGAGAAGTTACGGACATAACCTCACTCTAGGAATTGACGTGGCACCGAGACCGGGTGGTCCACAGAGCAAATTATGCAGGTGTATCAACAAAAAAATCCTCACCGGGGATCGGTCATTCCAGAAATAGAAACCATGCGTGGCAATTTAACGTCCTATGGACTGGATCAAATGAAAATCGAAGCAAACCATTCACAGAAGACAGTACTATACTCTGTCCAGGTAATGTCTGGAGCAAGCGAACAAAAACAAGTCTCTGCGCAAGTAGTGACTCAATAAGGTTCGCCCAATGAACACGTAAGAGGGAACAGGATTGCGTGGAGGGGGAAAGCGACGGGAGCTACCAGCCTTTGCAGCAGCGGTACTGCTTCGCTCCGCCGCCCGCCGCATTCTCCCCTGCTCTTCCATTATTCGTGTCATTCCTCCAGAGATTCCCGGGATAGAGTATATGTAATATTAAAACGATTAATGGTTTCCTATCAATAAAATATTTGAAAAAGACCGTTAGGGTACAAGTTCTTAGTAGAGGATTGAATGTACATGATTTTAACTGTTGATATCTGACTCCAAGACCCCTTCATTCCTAACCTTCTAAATTAAAGAAAGGTTAGCATGATATTCGTTCAACATGCACAATGGAGAGATTTAATTTCGAGCGGAATGAGCTTGATACAAAATCGTTTACTTTTTTTCAATTTTCTCGCTTTATGAATTCAGCTTTCGGTTTACTCACGACAAATCAGACAGCTGCGAATCTCTTTCGGCAACAATTTCAAAAGTTAATAAACGTTTCGGAGCCTCCCCCCACACACAGGCATCCTCTTCAAAAACCTTTTCACGGTATCATGCGGGGCTAGGTGTGGCTTAACGGGTGCCTAAGCAACAGACTTTTGTTTCGTTTGATAATATCCACGTCACAGGCTTTCATGGGAAAACGAAGCCATCCGTTTTGGGAGAGTTGCATTGGGATCAGCATGAAGAGAATAAAGGCAGCTTCCAAGTGAAAAATTGAAGGTAATCTTTCTCCTGCTTATCTCTGTCCTATTTTTTTAGGAAAGTGAGGGAATGTTTAATAAAGTTACGTAATGTAGTGGTATTGTATGATCAGGATCTAAATGGAAAGGAAATTGTATGCCTGGAAATGCGGCAAAATGTATCTTGTAGCTTTGGTTTTATCATCTTGTTGAAAGGTTTCATTCTGAATGTAACGTGGTAAACAGGCGTAAAGTCCTTTTTCATATTTTAATCTCGACCACACGGAGGTACTGAACAGTATGCACCTTACTACATGTACATATAACCTAATTGATGTTGCACCTGCAGTTGACATTGGAAGTTCAAGATGATAAAACGTGAATCGAAAGTGGTACACGTTAACAAGGAAATACGTTGAAGAATGACACAGCTGGAAATTTATCTCAACTTATGTAGACGATGAATATTTTGTCGAATGTCTGCAATGATGTTGATTGATTGATTTTCTTTATTTTACTTCGCTTTCTGTGTCACTTTTTGGCTAATTTGCGAAGATGGGGATGAGTGATGATATGATGAAATTGATTTATTTATTGAATTGTTGCTTTAAGCCCACTTTATGCACAGAAAGGCTAATCGGGACTGGACCTACAGTTTAAAGTGGGATCCGAACCACTATGTGCCTCCACCGGGTATCGAACCCGGGACCCCTAAGGCGAGGACGCTACCACTGCGCCATCTGGGAGGCCCCTGATGATGAAATTGATGAATGGGCACTCACATACATCCATGTCCAGGCCAGGATTCGAACCCGGGACACAGGGTCGACTGGGTCACAGGTCGACGTATCTTTAAGAGTTCAGTGCCGATTTTCTGTGTTTTGTGTAAATGCAATTTATTTTATGGTAGAAGCTCACTGTATTTTGCCTCAGAAGTCTGTGGAGCAAGCGAACGAAAACAAGTCCTCTGCGCAAGTAGTGACTCGAGAGGGCTCACCATTGAACGCGTGAGAGGGGAAGAGATTGCAAGGAGGGGCCAACGTGACTGCAGCTAACAGTCATTTGCATCAACGCCTACTGCGTACAGGGTGGAACATATCGATGGGACACATTTCAAATGGGCATTTCTACGAATGGAACAAGTACATTTATTAAGCACAATGTGTAATATTTAACTAAGATACAGGAGTTCACAGCACGTTTGAATATAACATCCGGTAAATAGGCACCACCACTAAGAGAATATTTTGGGCTCTTGTAACCATACACTCCATACTGCAGTGCAGAAAATCAGCTGAAATGGCCTCAATCTGCCTCCCAAAATTTCCCTAGAGTTCACCAAATATTCTGAGTGTTAGGTGACCCCACAGGAAGTAGTCTGGTGGGGCTAGATCTGGTGATGTGGATGGCCAATTGATATCGGCGAATCTGGAAATGAGGCACCCAGGAAAATGTTGTCGAAAGGTTCTCATTGTCACTGATTCCGCATGACTAGTGGCACCGTAATTGTTGCAGCCACATTTGTGTAAAACCAAACCACCTCATATCAGGAATGAAGGTGAGTAACATGTCGTTGTAGTTCTCAGTCATTGTGAAGTAATGATGAAGCTTCTACAACCTAAGTAATTTTAACAGGAGCCCACAGCACTGTAAATCGTTGAACCAATTAAATGAAAAATGATTTAATTTTAACTCCCAAGCTCAAACTTCCAACTATACATTGTATTCCAAAAATGTTAGAATATATTTATCTCTGAAATTGCACAATAAAAACGTATCCCATCAATATGGTCGACCCTGTAGGAAGCTACTTACGAGTAAATTGTTGAGATCGGGGCATCTACTATGCCGGGTCGCGAGCTCACGAAGATTGAGAACCATTGCAATAGTAACCATCACACTGCACCAAGACGCATCAGTTGTTCAAACCCTAATCTACCTCAGTGCCAAGGTTGATTCATTTAAATCAGGTGATTATTTTTAAATCACTGATTTAAGTAACTTTAAATATGCAATTTATAGAATAATGTACACAAGGATTTTGTAGACATAAGAATCACTTTTGGTAAAAGTACATTAATCGTAAGCATTTTACCCTCCGGGGCGCGTGCCGTTGTATATTTCACAACAGCGTTGTTCTTTTGTTAATAACAAAGGCATTTGTTATAGTTGCAACGTGGCACCTGTGTCTATTCTTTGCTCTGACTCTCCTCCATCACTTCCATACTTCTAGTAACTCCCCTAAAGGTTTGTCAGTGGCAAATAAGGTTTCGAACAATGTCAGTGAATGTTGTACTTTTTACAACACGCGCCTTCTCGGGTTGTCGTACTTTTTGCCAGCGATTTTGTTTTATTCAACATGTCACATTGGTTAGATACGAGTAAAATATAACGATTTATTCAAGAACCTTCAGGCGAGGAGAGCGATATAGGCGTAATTAATGATTTAGATGAAAGTGAAAGTGTCCTGAGTGAAGAAAATATTCAGCCTAACATTCTCAAGGAGCAGCATGTCCAGAAACAAAACGTTTGCTTACAGTGTGTGGATGGTAAATTATTTTCTATTCTTGAAAAAAAAACTTGTCGCAGATATAAAATAGAATATTAGAATTGGTGTTTTAAGTCCACTTTATGCACACATAGGCTAATCGAGACTGTGGAATCACAACCACTGTGTACTGTGCCTCTGAAATTAATATAATAATCTCACCCAGCAAAATAAATTAAATAAAAAAAATATAATATAAGTGTAAAAAAATAATAAAAACATAGTTAAGAAATACAAGATAAATGAAACTTGTAAAAACAGCTAATTTGCATATGTTGTAAACAAGTACAGCACGCGACTGCTCGCGGAAGCGAAATAAGCGCGCGTCCCGGAAAGTGTTTATTAGGCTCTAAGACAGGAAAAGTAAGGAAACAAAATATATGTACTGATGGGGTGAAGCTCATACAAAAGGAAACGTATGTAAACTGTAAAGACACCTAAATTTCTCTTGACTTAAAATTCAATAATTTTTATAGGCAAAAATAGCATATATTTTGTGTAGAAAATTATACAAAGAACCAATCATGCTAAACCGTAAAAACTGCCGTTATCATTAAACATGGCAGCTGATATTTTGCAAACTATCATTTTAAAAATTGCCAAAATTCAGCTAAAAAGTCTATAAAAAATATTTTAATTTATAATTGTAGAATTCATCCAGAATATTTTATTTTCACTGGAAGGAAAGTTCCTGAAATGATTATAGTTCCATTAACACACTCAACAAACATTTCCATAGTAGGTTCATATATACAGCATCAGAAACAGAAAAATGTATATTTACATATAATTTTTCATTTGCTTTAATCAAACTGTTCAAGTATTTTACAGGGCTGTTTATAGAAAAACGTATCAATATGTATGGTGCCAAAACCCATACAAGCAATTTCAAGCGTTTTTTAATCAAAAAATCGATTTAAATCAAAAAAATCATCAATATTTTTATGATAAATAAAAATCATGATTCTTATCCACCGTGCTGAGTGCCCTAGTCATAAACACACCATTTTCTCCAAACTGGTACAGCGGAGTTTTTAAAACTGGTAGTGTTTAACCAAACCAAATAGTACCCACAGTGACAACATGCTCTGTTCCGCTACTGATCAAGTGCTGCCGTGTGTCAACAGCTAAGCCTGTGACTGCGACTGTTCGAAAACAACCATTAACGGATGTTATCGGATACAACACTGATATCGTTTTATCCATAAGCTTATGGGGTTTACGCACGATGTGAATGATGGGCAGTAAACATCCGATAGTACTGGAGAAATGCAGTTGTACATTTTACACCGTAAAAAAAAAATCCCTAACTTTTCGGTACTGACACCTGACCAAGGAGACACGTACAATATTGATAAAACTGCATATTTTAGTTACTTGTTTTAAGTAAAGATATTATGAGTACATTATTAATAAATTGACAATTTTTAGGACGACGCCACAATAATACATGTAAAATTAATACGTTCTCAATTTTTGTTTTATGATGTTCCATTTCTGATCTTTACTATTTCTCGACTACAGTATTTGTCTTCATTTCTGCTCCTTTGCACTGAGTTATATGGTGAGTATTTAATGAATCAGATTGAGTTTGTTAAGCCTTGTTTATTTTAACATGTATGTATATGCTTTATCTGTTATTTTCCCGTTAATATGTTTTATTTTTTGTGTTATCAAATTTATATTTTTTGGCATTTATGTGAAAGCAGAAGCCATTTCCGGTTTCTAGACAATTCTAAAACTATCCAGTCTGGCAAAGATATAGCTGTTGTTGAATCGGTTGCCAGGACAACAGTAGAGATGAGAAGACAAAACGTCGACTGTTAGATGTATCAAGGTGTGATGTGTGTGACAGAGAAAGGTTCGTTGTATATCGTAAGCGTTTATGAGAATAGTGGAATTATATCGCTGTCGGTGATCTTAGTTATGAAGAAACGACAATAAACTTTTGCAAAGGTAACGAATTTTCTTTTAATTTTTCCAACATCACATCCTGCGGGGGCTCAGTGTAGCAGTAACATAAAGGAGAGTCCCATAACTCTGCCGCACTCTGAGATTGGACAACTACCGTGACGTAGTAATCCTGTGGCTCGCGACAAAAGGAACGTCACAAGTTGTTGAAGGAACCGGCACAAAGAACCATGTACAAGCCGGGACTCGAACTTGGAAACTTGAATTGCAAGATTGTATCTCGAAAACTCAACGCTACCCAGTCTAATATTTTCAAAACCAATAATAATAATAATACTAATAAAACTATCAACGTCACTTCACAAAAATGAGTCTGGCAGTTATAGAGATCAAAAAAGTAAAGTGCTCCCCTGTGCTTTTCACCACGCCATAAAGACGTATAGGGGGTGTGGAATTAGGACCCCACACTTTCTGGATCCCGTCCCAGGTATAGAGATGGTAATCCTACTTAAAATGTATGCTGCTAGGGGGATACCTAGAAAATCTTATATGGGGGAGGACTTTGTTGGCATCTTGTTTTCCAGTAGGCGCCCAAAAATTGTTGTGTGGTTCGGAATTTGGCAATGTTTTCAAAACTCGTAACAGAATAATAAAAAAAATTCTATATGAAGACGCATAGAGCAATTCGAATGGTGTTATTTTGAAAATCATGGAACCCTCCCTCACCCCGTCCCAGGAGGTTGGTAGATTGTGTCTTACCCGATGGCGTAGTGGTAACGCTGTCGCTTTGTAATCAAGGAGTGTGTCGTTCGATATTTGGTGGTGGAGCGGATCCTACCTTAAACTGTAGGTTCAATCCCGTTGAGAACATCTTTGCTTAAAGTGGGCTATGACAAATTTGATAGATTCCACAATTTGTTGAGTATTTCGAAGCAGTTCGACCGTTAAATGTTTACATGATAAAAAAGATGTAAGGAATTACGAGATATTTTGGTGAATTGTGAAGATGAATGATTAGTTAAAAGAGGGAATAAACTTTGTAGTTGTGCCTTACTCAGATTCGAAAACAGTAACTCTTGCTTGCAGAGCGTTACGCTAACCACTTCGCCACGAAGTTTGGCTATTTGAATACTTTTTTTCCTCGTGGCAAATTAAAAATATTAAATAATTCATCCTTCAATATCAGTTGACTGTTGATTTGCGACACACTGTGCGTATTCATAATTTATTTGCAATTACCGTTTTCTTTCCTGTCAATGAAAATGCATTGAATACGCGACACCCATTCGTGTCAAACACTTGTTTACTGATTTACAGTAACATGTGTGCGTCAGTTCACACATGTCGCTTGGAACGAATGCGAACTTGTTTTTCAGGGAATTTCAAATTTAACATAGTAACCTCCATTTCGATGCTCGGCTCTAAACATCTGTTTTATAACGTCCGGAGGGGGAGTTGCGAAATTCACCCCCTCCCCGCTCCCTAACCCAACTCCCTGGCTTTTGTCCACGGAGTTTGCGAGTGAGGCTTGTTCATATATTTAACTGCATTATTCAGAGCGAGTACGAGCGCCCGCTTTCATATTCAAACACGAAAAACGGTGAATAAAGTTCGAGCGGGTGCTCGCAATTTCAAAGCTGGATCTAGCTTTGATTTTTGTAGTCTCCTCGCAGACCGTGCACCGTACTGAGAGATAAATGCTTTCCAAAGTACCAGGCAGCGGTCTTATATAAAGCTGATGGGAAATACTGACCCATTTATTACAATAGGGACAGCGTAGTGAATGGTAGAAGTGGAGAATAAAAATCGAGAGGATTCTGTTGACAGATTTTCAAAGGTCTCATTTCCCTAATCGACTCGTTGTTAAGCTTTTCATAATGACTATGATTTGATTGAATTGTGTTATAGCGTTGTTTCCCGTCCAGTTTTGGCTAATAGCGACGATCAGGATGAGTAATGATATGATGATGATTAATTGATTAAGTTGGGTGTTTTAATTCCACTTTATACACAGTATGGCCACAATTCGTCTGTGGTAAGGCTAATCTGGACTGGACCTACAGTTTAAAGTGGCATCCGAACAACTATGTATCTCCACCGGGTATAGAACCAGAGAACCCTTTATTACAATGTAATCGTCATCGAGGAGGTCCTGATGGAATGATGGAATTTATGAAGGGACACTCACAAAGAACACCGATGCCCAGGCCGGGATTCGAACCCGGGACCCCTATTGTTGTAGTCACCACGGAGGCCGGCATATTGGTGAAGCGGCTTATTTATTGCCGTGTGCTCTATACTCTATCCCAGGAGTTTGTGACGCAAGCAACGAGTCCTCTGCGCAAGTAGAGACTCGATAGGGTTCGACCAGTGAACGCGTAAAAGGTAGGAAAGGATTTCATGGATTGGAAACGCGACAACAGCTACACGCCGTTTGCAGCAGCGCGCACAGCTTCGCTCCGTTCACTCGATTTCTCCCTTTCTATACCGTTACCCGCGGCGTTGCTGCACAGATTCCTGGGACAGACTGTAGATTAACAGCGGCGATGAGGATTAACGGTGAAACTATGGAGCGTATGAGGCAGCGGGCTGTCCTCAAGTGAAATTTATACAGGGTGATCAAGAAATAGTGAGTCACTATTTCAAGTGTTGTTTCTCGTGGAATGAAACTCCTACCAACCATGAAATGCGTTGTACAGCCTAGCAAGGAACGATCACGTAACTCAACGGGAAGTAAAGCAATGAACGAAAAGCGGTGCAAGAACAAATATCGTATGTAAAAGAAAGTGGTGGAAATCCAGGGAGAGGAGAAAGAAACGAAATCTTGCGTCGAGCGTGTCCAAGGGGAAGTTGTTTTTTTGTCCGGATGGGGGCGGGGGCTAGGAAAGGGACGACCTCCAGATGCCATGCTCCCCCCAGCCACCGAGAAAAGTAAATTTGCAGTGGATAATATTACGCATTTCAGTATAAAAGCAAAATCCTGAATAAATCTGAAATTTTAATTTGCAAAAAAGTGACATGTAGGCTAAGAATCGAGCCAATATAACCAGTTTCTAGGTGAGCAAGAAAAATGCTAAACTAAACGCTCTTAGTTCTGGGGGGCCCTGCCCAGACAGGAATTTCTGGTTTCGCCCATGAACGCAATTAAGCCAAAGGTTCGTTTCTTTTCCCTCTCCCCTAGTCTCCACCAGTAGTGTAAAATACTATAGGATAAGGACAACAAATGAAGATCTCATTTGATTAACAGACCCGATTTGGCTACACTTAAAACTATGATAAGATGCCTATATGGGTCAATTGCCCCAAGTGTGCTATGCTGTTATCCCAAGAATCCTGAATTCTAGTGTACAAATGAAGAACCCTCAATAGATTAATTTGGCTACACTTAAAATTATGTCAAGTTGTCCATATGATCTTATTGCTTACAGTGTGCTATGCTGTCAAAATCCCAAGAATCCCGAATTCTAGTGTACAAATGATGAAGCCTCAACAGATTGATTTGTCCATGTGTGCAAAAGCTACATCTGTGAGATTGTTGTCCATAAGCTTGTCAAAAATATGCTCCTCTTGATATTGTTTTGGCCACACTTAAAACTAAGCCAAAAATGCTCATAAAAGCCACCCACACTCACCCATACCCACACATATTTACTTCCGGTCCACTTCCGGTCCACTTCCGGTCCACTTCCGGTCTACTTCCGGTTTACTTCCGGTCACTTCCGGTTTACTTCCGGTCCACTTCCGGTTCACTTCTGGTCCACTTCCGGTTCACCCACTTCCGGTCCACTTTCGGTTTACTTCCGGTTTAAGTTCAGAGAATTAATATGTTAACCTGAATATTTTATTTGGACACCAGGCCCAACTTGCATATCTAGTACTAAGACAATGTAATATGCAGAGGCTTTCTAGAATTGCTCTGTAACTCTCTCATTTCTTACATCATAAACATATGATTTTTCACCTATATGAATAACACTACATATGGTGTCATCAGGAAGTGTATCATGGAATTCACAGATAATTTTAATGTTTGTCCTGTCATTAACCACAACCTGTTTCCTTTTTCAAAAATTTAAAAATTGTGATGCCAATTGTGTTGAGAATGTTATGAAAACTGTTGTTTGTAATAAATGCAACTGTGGGAAAAAATTAAGCGCTATACCTCTGCTCTTGGATATACCCAAATGCACAAATGTTATTTTTTGAGAGAAGAGGTATTGCAAGATACATTAGATCTGAATCACTTGTTGATGGTTTCAAAATTAGATTCTCAGCACTGTCAGAGCATGACATGTTTGCAATTAACAATGAAACAGAGTTTCACTGGGCACTTGACAGCACACACAGTTTCAAATATCTCAACTTGAGATGCATTACAGATTTTGAGTGCAACAAGTATAACACCTGCAGGAGAATTGTAGGGTATTTTGTTGTTTTTTATTATTGTATTAATTTTTGCCTATTATGGGAGATGGTTTACAAATCATGCAAAGCCAAGGGGATTCTATGATTTTGAGATGCTTCCCAATCAGAGCTCAAATTGGAAACATTTTAGATTTTTGCAGCTGCATCTGGACAGGTTCCATAGGTCAGAATTTGTTACCACAGACAGTGGAATGTTGTATAGTGGTGCAGATTTTAATCATCACCTGCATCACTTTGATGAATACAATTCTCAAAGGATGAACATCAATGAGATAATCATGTATCTTATTCAGCATAAATTTAAAAATTGCAGCATTGGGTGCTTTAATAGGATAATGAAATCATGTAATATTTTTACAGAATGTAAGTGCGGGAAGCCAGAGCTGTATGCCTCTGCTGTTGACATAGCCTAGCCTGTTTGCAGGTTTACAAGATGCAAACATATTTTGAAAGAAGGGGCATTTCCAGATACATCAAATCTAAATCTCTTGTTTCTGAATTTAGGCTGAGATTCTCAAAATTGTCAGAGTGTGACTTGCTGTCTGTTGAGAATGAGACTGAGTTTCAGTGGGTGCTGGGCAGTAAGCACAGCTTTGGGTATTTGAGTTTGAAGGGCATCAATGATTTTGAGCTGGAATTGTATTGCAAGAAAAGAAGAATTGCTGGTTACTTTGTAAATTTTTATTTTTTTACTTATTATTTTGACTATTCCTATAGCCTGTGGTTTACAAGCATTATGCCTGAGAGAATTTACAATTTAATCATAAACCCCATTCAGGGTCTGAACTTGGTACACTATAAGTATAAAGAGGCCCCCTATGAGTGTTTTTTTTTTTCAATTATGAATTTGTAACAACACACAGTGGGTTGCTCTATAGGGGTAGGGATTTTATACATCATGAATATGGCAAAGATGGCAAGTTTAATATAAATGAAATTATTCTGTATTTTTTAAGGCAAAAGTATATAAATTGCAGCATTGAGTGTGTTGGGAGGGTTCTGCAATCTGATTATATGGATACACGATGCATGTGTGGCAAGAAATTGAGCAATATTCCTGTATAATTTCAAGATTTTGAAAGAAGATAGAAATGCCTGTGCTTGCAATAGCCTAGGATGTTTAACAAGATCTGTGTTGTTTGCAGGTTGACAAGATGCAAACATTTTTTGAAAGAAGGGGCATTTCAAGATACATCAAATCTAAATCTCTTGTTTCTGAATTTAGGCTGAGATTCTCAAAATTGTCAGAATGGGACCTGATGTCTGTTGAGAATGAAACTGAGTTTCAGTGGGTGCTGGACAGTGAGCACAGCTTTGGGTATTTGAATTTGAAAGGCCTCGGTGATTCTGAGATGTTGTTGTATTGCAGGAGAAGAAGAATTGTTGGGTTCTTGGTAAATTTTCATTTTTTTACACCTTTTTTTGAGTATTCCTATAGCCTGTGGTTTACAAGCATTATGCCTGAGAGAATTTACAATTTATTCATTAAACCCCATTCAGGGTATGAACTGGATACACTACAAGTATAAAAATGTATTTTATGAATTGTTAGCTATTCATTCTAAATTTGTAACAACACATAGTGGGTTGCTCTATATGGGTGAGGATTTTATGAATTCACAAGACTATGGCATAGATCATGAATACAATACCAATGAAATTTTTCTATATTTGTTAAGGCAAAAGTATATAAATTGCAGCATTGAGTGTGTTGAGAGGGTTCTGCAATCTCAGTACATGAATACACTATGCATGTGTGGCAAGAAATTGAGCAACATTCCTATATAAACAATTTACAGAACTTGAATACAAGACAATTGTTGAGGATTTCAGGATTAGAATATGACCTGTTTGCTGGAGTTGCATTAGATATCAAAATTTTAGGGACTGCAATATAAATTTTGAGGTATGGGAAACAAAATGCTCCTGTTGAGAACAACTGTACACAATCTTGCAATAAAATTTGTAATTTTTTTTATAGATGGGAACTTTTTTTGACAGAAGAAATATCTCAAGATACATAGAATCCAAGTCACTTGTTGAGGATTTTAAGATTAGGTTGCAAAATGTATCAGAGTATGACCTGTTTGCTGTCAACAATGAAACAGAGTTGCACTGGGTGTTTAACAACAATAAAAATTTCAAGTATATGAGCTTGAAAAATATCACAATATTTGAAGAGCATGCATATAACAAGTGCAGGAGAATTGTTGTATTTTTTGTTGGTTTCAATTTAATACTGGATTCTAATTGCATTGCTGTATATCATGGGGTTGCCCACTGCCTTCACCTGCATGATTTTCATATTATACATGATAAAGATTATTTCAAGCAACTAGGCTTTCATCTTCATCAGAATATACTGTATAATTTCTATGATGTTCAGATTTCAAGTTTATCTAAGTTTAAGAGGAGGCTTGTGAATATAAATGAGATTATGTTGTATTCCATGTGGCAAAAATTTAGGGACTGCAATACAGATTGCTTGTTAGAAATTTTAAGGTACTCACAAAAATCTTGCAAGAGGCCCCTTACTGCAGGAAACAGCTGATTTCAATAATTTGTATTTCTAGATGCAAACTTACTTTGACAGAAGAAACATTTCAAGATTTATCAAATCCAAGTCAATTGTTGAGGATTTCAGGATTAGGTTTCAGGGGGTAACAGAATATGAGCTGTTTGCTGCTGTCAATGAAACAGAGTTGCACTGGGTGTTGAACAGTGACAAGTGCTTCAAGTATATAAGCCTGGGAGACATTACAATATATGAAAAGCATATATATGATGATCACAGAAGAATTATTGGATTTTTTATTTATTTTGATATATATCTGGGAGAGAGATTGCATGCAAACTGCTTACTGCATAGCATCTACTCCCCACCCAGATATTAAAACAAACAAAAAATCCAACAATTCTACTGCAATCATTATACAGGTGGTCTTCAAATATTGAAATGTTTCTCAAGCTCAGATACCTGAAGCACTCATCACTGTCCAGCACCCAGTGCAATTCTGTCTCATTGTTTATGGCAAGCAGGTCATGCTCTGTAAACCCCTGAAACCTAATCCTGAAATCCTCTACAACAGACTTGGATTTGATAAATCTTGAAATGTTTCTTCTGTAAAAATAAGTTTGCATCTAGAAATACAAATTATGGCAAAGTTAAGCACAGCTGTGTGGTGCAGTTGCATTTTGTCTCAAATAGTCCAAAACTTAGAATCTTTATCAGGCAATCTATGCTGCAGTCTCTAACTTTTTGCCAGATAAAATACATTACAATCTAATTGATAATCAAAACTTGATTGTCAGAGTCAAATATATTAAAATCAAAGCCTTTGTACATTACATGCTCAAGATAAAAATTCAATTTCCTGTAATAATTCTCATCCCTACTAGGAAAAGTGTTGTAAACAGGGTGAACAATGCTATTATTTATATGATACTTGTGATCATCCCTACCATAGTCATATGAATAGATAAAATTTCTACCCCTATAAAGCAGCCCACTCTCTGTTGTTGCAAATTCAATGTTAAGGAATGGCAATTCAAACATAGTTTCCTGATACTTGTAGTGTACCCAGTTTAAACTCTGCATGGTGTACATGAAGAAATTGTAAATTTTACAAGGTGCAATGCTTGTAAACCACCAGCCACAGCCGGGACAATAAGAATCATCAGAATAATAAAAATTTACAAAGTACCCAACAATTCTTCTTGCTGTAAAATACACTTCCAACTCAAAGTGACTGATGCCTTTCAAATTCAAATACCCAAAGCTGTGCTCACTGTCCAGCACCCACTGAAACTCAGTCTCATTCTCAACAGACATCAAGTCACACTTTGACAATTTTGAGAATCTCAGCCTAAATTCAGAAACAAGAGATTTAGATTTGATGTATCTGGAAATGCCCCTTCTTTCAAAAAATGTTTGCATCTTGTAAACCTGCAAACAGGCTAGGCTATGTCAACAGCAGAGGCATACAGCTCAGTGGCTTCCCGCACTTACATTCTGTAAAAATATTACATGATTTCATTATCCTATTAAAGCACCCAATGCTGCAATTTTTAAATTTATGCTGAATAAGATACATGATTATCTCATTGATGTTCATCCTTTGAGAATTGTATTCATCAAAGTGATGCAGGTGATGATTAAAATCTGCACCACTATACAACATTCCACTGTCTGTGGTAACAAATTCTGACCTATGGAACCTGTCCAGATGCAGCTGCAAAAATCTAAAATGTTTCCCATTTGAGCTCTGATTGGGAAGCATCTCAAAATCATAGAATCCCCTTGGCTTTGCATGATTTGTAAACCATCTCCCATAATAGGCAAAAATTAATACAATAATAAAAAACAACAAAATACCCTACAATTCTCCTGCAGGTGTTATACTTGTTGCACTCAAAATCTGTAATGCATCTCAAGTTGAGATATTTGAAACTGTGTGTGCTGTCAAGTGCCCAGTGAAACTCTGTTTCATTGTTAATTGCAAACATGTCATGCTCTGACAGTGCTGAGAATCTAATTTTGAAACCATCAACAAGTGATTCAGATCTAATATATCTTGCAATACCTCTTCTCTCAAAAAATAACATTTGTGCATTTTGGTATATCCAAGAACAGAGGTATAGCGCTTAATTTTTTCCCACAGTTGCATTTATTACAAACAACAGTTTTCATAACATTCTCCACAATTGGCATCACAATTTTTAAATTTTTGAAAAAGGAAACAGGTTGTGGTTAATGACAGGACAAACATTAAAATTATCTGTGAATTCCATGATACACTTCCTGATGACACCATATGTAGTGTTATTCATATAGGTGAAAAATCATATGTTTATGATGTAAGAAATGAGAGAGTTACAGAGCAATTCTAGAAAGCCTCTGCATATTACATTGTCTTAGTACTAGATATACAAGTTGAGCCTGGTGCCCAATTAAAATATTCGGGTTAACATTAATTCTCTGAACTTAAACCGGAAGTAAACCGGAAGTGGACCGGAAGTGGGTGAACCGGAAGTGAACCGGAAGTGGACCGGAAGTAAACCGGAAGTGGACCGGAAGTGGACCGGAAGTGGGCCGGAAGTGAATATGTGTGTGTGTGGGTGGGTGTGGGTGTAGATGTAGCTAATAAGATTACACTTTACAGAGTATTACACTAGAGGCAATAAGCTCTTATGAGCATCTTGGCTTAGTTTTAAGTGTAGCCAAAACAATATCAAGAGGGGCATATTTTTGACAAGCTTATGGACAACAATCTCACAGATGTAGCTTTTGCACACATGGACAAATCAATCTGTTGAGGCTTCATCATTTGTACACTAGAATTCGGGATTCTTGGGATTTTGACAGCATAGTACACTGTAAGCAATAAGATCATATGGACAACTTGACATAATTTTAAGTGTAGCCAAATTAATCTATTGAGGGTTCTTCATTTGTACACTAGGATTCAGGATTCTTGGGATTGACAGCATAGCACACTTGGGGAAATTGACCCATATGGGCATCTTATCATAGTTTTAAGTGTAGCCAAATCGGGTCTGTTAATCAAATGGGCTCTTCATTTGTTGTCCTTATCCTATAGTATTTTACACTACTTCCACCTCCTTTTGTTCTTCCATGGTTCTTCGTATCGTTGTTTACTTCCCGTTGGGTTAACGGCCTCTTTCCTCGCTAGCCTTCACAACACAAGATGTAGTTGGTAGTATGTTATTTTCCAGATAATGTGTTTGTTCCTTACAACACTGGCATGTACCGTTTCACAACAGGAAGCAACGTCACAAATGTCATGTTGGGATGCCAGCTTACAGGCGGCCAAACTGTTCTTTTCTAAACGTTCGAAGCACCGAAACTACGCCCCAACGACGAAAATGTTACAGAAATAAGTTATTTTTGTTTTATGCCTTTCGGTGGCCCTAGTGCGCCATTTTAATAACACACTGCATATTTCGAAACCCAAACAGGTATCTACAAATCCAGACGAGAACGAGTCTCGTCTCGCCCCTATACCATCCCAATATATTTCAGCATTTTCTCGTCCATTTTACTGTTATTCATCTCCTTTATCTGGTAGATGCGGTCTCGCTCAAACTGAACGTTGAGACTGATTGAAGTGGTCAGACGTGATTGGTGCGGACGCGGCACGTCAAGCGATACCTCCAATCGCTTAATCGTAGAATGCAAAGTGTCAAATGCCATAACCAGGGCACGACGAGTTAATTGTTAGAGACAGCCGAGCCAGGCTGAATGAAAGTAAAGGAAACGAAGCTTCTGATACATTGATGCTTTTATTTCGGAAACTTTCAGAGATGAAACTCTTAAGCTTGATTCACATCTACGCTGAAGTAATGCTCAGATCACCCTCCGCTCACGGCGCCGTCAAATATTGTTGAATGATTTTTAAACGGAAGCATTCACACCTAGCGGTCCGGTAAAGGTTCGCTTCGATCACGCTCAGCTCGCATTTCGGTCACGATCAGGTGGAAAGAATATTTGACTGGAGCGTGAGGGGGCGGAGCTTGACTTTGCCGAAGCTTGGTCGTTGATGTGGACGTGTGTACGATACGGACCCCGATTTGTCGCGTATCATCACTGCACCAAGTAGCATGATTCATACGGGTGTGCGATACGGTTCACAGTCTGGTCTCAAGTGACGGTGAGTGCACCGCAGCAAGTGGGAGCAGCCGCATATATTTTCATTAATTACGTTTTAATTGAAAAAGAAAAAAACGCAAATCACCACGTTGGTGGATGACAAACATGTACGCGAACCGTGAACTGTACAGTGGAAGCAGGTTATTGGCAGACTTGCGGTTCCAGCAGATCAGCGGATTATACAACAACTTTACTCGGATGCATCCGACGGACTTCGAGTTGTTGTTACAACTTCCAACTTCCTCCCACGCATCTTGTTTACGAATTTTGTGTAGTACTCCGGATGTTTAGGGTCCCACAGGATTCCATATTTCTTATCAATAAATGCAATAGTATTTTCCTTATCCCACTCCATAATAAAGACAATAAAGAAAATAAATTGACGATGGGACGTACTGTCATTCACAGACCTCACTACACACTGAAGGATGATGCAACGAGGCAACGGAACGCGCGCATGCCTGTCCACACTGACCCTCCGCCGCGTATCGTGTCCTTTCTTTGAAGTGACGGGGAAAAACCGCCAAATGAGCGATCGGGTCCGTTGCGTATCTTTTCTCACATTTTGAAAGGGAGCGTTGCAAGTTTTCTCGAATAAATTGATATGGAACGGGGATACGATACACTGGTTTGCAACAGGTGGATACCGGGCTATACGCTCAACCCACGGTTCAGTAGCAGTCCTCAGCCCCGTTGCAGAGGATACGTCAGGCACGTATCCAGAGGGGGGCTTAGGGGGCTCGAGCCCCCCTCCCGAAAGTTTTAGGTTTACACTAGATAAAAAGAGGTTTTTGATTTCTTGTGGTGTTAAATAAAATAATGTGACAATATTTTAAGGAGAGAAATAATTATCGAGGCAAGACGGAGAATGTTCCGTAACCCTGTTATTGATAATAGCACGTATCCAAGATGGGGCACAGGGGGCTAGAACCTCTACCCAGGAAATATTTCAGTTTACGTTAGATAAAATTAGGTTTTTGGCTTCTTAAATAATGTGAAAATAATGTAAGGAGAGAAATAATTATCCAGGCAAGACGGAGCATTTTTATACCCCATGTTATAGTTAATGGCTCGAGCCCCCTCCCCCTCCCCCTCCCTCAGGAAATTTTTCAATTTACACTAGATAAAATTAGATATTTGGCGTCTTGAATAATGTGAAGATAATAAATTTATAAATCTGAGAAAAATAATTATCGAGACAAGATATATAAAACCCTATTATTGTCAATAACACGTATCCAAGGTGGGAATCAGGAGGCTCGAGCCCATGCGCGGTTGGCCCTATAGCGCACAGGATCAGTGAACCCCCAGTAATATACGATAATCACCTCGAGAATGAACAATAAACAATGTATTTACATTTTCACATTATTTCGCTAAAAATTCTACACAATAAGTCATGTATTTGTGTCCGTAATACGGCGAACTCTTTTGCTGAGAAGAAGAAACCGCGAATCGGCCGCCCTGATACAGACCGTCAGTTGAACCACCACAGGACAGCTCGTGCCATTGTGAAAGCTTGTACGGGAGCAGAAGCTCGAGGAGGGTATAGGGCAAAATACATGGGACAGGATATTGCAGAACCTATGTCTCCACCCAACGGTCATGCGCAGTTCGTTCTCTCCAGAAGCCGCGGGACAAGGCTCCGTTCTCGCTGCTTTCTCCCTTCCAGTGTTGCTGTGTGGGGTTCAAGTTTGAAGCGCACACATTACATATTCAATCTTCTCTTGTATCATTTTTGCACCGAACGTCTTGGAATAAATGCCAGATTGTGGGAGATAGATGAGTGGAAACAAATAAAAGCTGGAATTAGCTGCAATGAATTAAAATAAAGGAGATACATTACCAAAATAGCTCGTGCATGCATTCAGAGGTTTTTCCTTAAAGGTGGAAACACTTCGGGTTCGCGAAAGAGAAAGAATGGCGCGAAGACGTGACTCGCTGTCGCTCGGTGTCAATCGTCTCAAGTTTGTTAGTTTTTGAAGTGCTTGGATACTTGTTGGAAAGTATTAAGTGATGCTGCGAGTGAAGCGAGGGATGGACTTTACCTAGGTTATGTCATTTGATGCAGTGTAGGCGTTGCTGTCCGCGCAGGTAAGAAATGACCGATAGAAATGCACATAATTAAAGTAAACAAACTTCCTTGTCCACTGAAAAAAAGCGTGTGCTGGTCGATCAGTCCCAAATTTGAACAAAGCTGTCGCGTATCAATGAAAGGGTCTCAGGTTCGATTTCTAGTATGCACATGCTATTAGTTGCCATTTCCCTTTAATAAACATAGGACCAGTTCTGATTTGTCGGCATGGACGTCCGGAAGGGGAATAGGGGGCCGCCCCCATGGAAATTGAATGTCAACCAAAAATTATATATTACACGCATATAATTTAATTTCAGTCACAGTAATTTTTGGTAATTATTATAAAAGCGTTGCAGTAACTTCAGACTGAAGGAGTGTTTTTTGCTCCTCCTGGGAAAAAAAATATATTACTTGCCCCTGCTTGAGGACGTCCATGATATTCCAACAAAACTCAACTTTTTTCATAAAGGCACAATTTATTGTAGTTTCAGCCCTAAATTTATTCGCACACCCCTACTATAAAACCTTATACTCCCAGATAAAAAAAAATTCTGGACAAATCTTTTAAGCCCTCCCCCCATCCTTTTGTTAGGCGAATGATGTCTATTTTTCGGAAACTGAATATATGTCGCATGACTTCAGTGAACCCCCGGGTAAATAATGCACGAGCCGCGCCTGCTCGAGCCCCCTTCAGGATTTTTTTTCTCTTTACACTAGATAAAACTAGGATTTTTTCTTCTTGAATAATGTGATGATAATTTGGGAGAAATAATTATCGAGACAAGATGGAGAATGTTCTATAACCCTGTTACTGTTAATAGCACGTATCCAAGCTGGGGTTGAGGTGGCTCGAGCCCCCCCAGGATTTGTTTTTATTTTACACTAGATAAACTCAGGTTTTTGGCTTTTTGAATAATGTGACGATGATTTAAGGAGATAGACAATTATCGAGGCAAGACGGAGAATGTTCTATAACCCTGTTGTTGATAATATTGCACGTACACTTTTCTTGTGCTTTCGGTGTTCTCGCAGCGCACTTTGTAGAGCACTATGTAGATACTTGTCAGCATTTGGAAGCTGCACAACAAAGGTAGCGCCACACATAGGGCGATTCGTTGTAATTTCTAATCTCTGGAAGAGGGGAAGGGGTACGTTCTTGAATGAACGAATCGTTTTATCTGCGGAACGTTCTAGAATATAATGTGGATATAAATACGCGGATTCAATTTTTCGGTTGATCTGTACAAAGAATCGCTTAATGAGATTTCAGAGGTAAGTGTGACAATCCATACAGTCGTTGGTGATCAGATCAGTCAGCGTCCTCTGATTGCTTTATAAGATATAGTGATTCGAAAATGAAGACATTGACGACAGCAGAATTTCCGGGGCCTCAGTGTAGTGCTAGTTCGGTTCGAGGGCCGAAGAGATCAAAGGTCTCTCTCTCTAAAGTGAATATTTCAGCAGTACCGGATATTGGAGTGGTTTATTAAAACAGAAATAAACTGCATAGATCAACTGAAAATCAAAGTTTTGAGTGATGATTTAGTTTTGCCAGAACTATATTTCGTATATGCAGTCCGAGAATTTCATGGTATAAAATATACTTTTGTTTAAGCCTACTGGGTTCGAAACACATTCAAACACTTAACTACCATAAAGAGACAGCCGAAAATTTTATGAATGTCGAGAAGAGAAAGCAAGAAGATGTTGCATATGTAGACATTTTAGGCGGAAATTGCAGGCTCTACCAGGACCCAAATCAGGGCTCTACCAACTGAGCCACCTAGCCATCCTTGACTTCAACCGATTTTTCGTTAAAATGTCTACATAGTACATGTCCTGTGTATATCAAATCGTAACAAGCACAGAAAATATAGGAGAGAGAAGAAAACTGAGGAGCATTATCACCGGTTGAGGATAATTTTTTCTGTGGTCAACAAGAGCTACTACTTCGAGGTGACAATGACAGTGGCCTAATAAGGGAGATTTCACACCCTGTCGCCTGAGGATTTCACAAATCGAAATTAGGTTTGTGCGGCCTTTTGCGTCGCTATGGTGTGAAACGTTGCTGTTGATTGGCCCATTCCAATCGACATGTATCGCGTGTCCCTTCGGTCTGAAACCTTCCTAAGTCTTGAAAATCCAAGTCACAAGCTTGGAAAATTAGGGGTTTGTAAAGGTTAGGTTTGAAGGCAGGCAGACGACAACACCCTAAAGGATCATATCCAAACCTGCAGGAAGAACGCATCTTACTTCAATCTCCAATACGATGATAAAAACTTCTGGTGAGTTGATTTTAAAAAATGTCCGAGATAAAGAGAGGCGTGCCCAGGATTTTCGGAAGGTAGAGGGGTAATACTGGGTCAAATTGGGTTATTACCTCACCAAACATCCCTTGGGCACGTTACTGGAGATAAATGAGTAAGCATTTCATCATACTGAGAGACGAAACATTAGATGTGTTGGGAACGGAAGGGTTTTCACTGTGCATTAATTGTTTCGTGATCCACCTGTATTCGAGAAGACTTCTTTTGTCTCGTGCCGATATATAACAAGTCAGCGGAAGCTGTGACAGGCATTTTTGAACACTTGTGAGTGCTAAGTCCTGAATCTGAACAATTTGGTGGGTTTCGGCTTTTATAAGAGCTGAAAAATGGGAGGACAAGACACGTTAGTGGTGTTCAGGCTCGAATCAGAGAGAAATATTCGAGAGCTGTCTGCGTCCAGTTCGCAGCCCACAATTTGAATCTCGCGTTGTCGAGTGGATTGTCCATCCCGTGCATGCGTAACAGCTTTGTCAAAACACTCAAAGACACCATAGATGTTTTTATGTCTGATGAGATGAAATGGACAAACACACATACTGAGATGGTTCCAGCACACAATATTAATGCATGGAAACAGAGGAGTCGAGTGGTAAAAAATATTCCGATTTCACGTTCTGATTAAAATGACAGCCTTACAGTGGCAACGATTTAAGGGATAGTTGCCCCCCATTTTTTTATTTCTTTGCCTCAACATTATGACCTCTTAATGTTAAGCCTTTGCTACCAAGAGAAAGCAAACTTTCCTTGTAACGCCCTCCGCACCCCCCGTTTTGGAACCCAATTGCCACCTCTGGTCTTAAACACACAATTGTGAGGTTCTTACTATACCCCTTAAAAAAATTGTGTTAAGCGACCCCGAAAAGGAATTCCTGCATACGTGCCTGGGATACGTAACCCAGTTTTGTGCGTAGAAGATGAACGGACTGAAGTCAATGACCTATTGAAAGACAGAGAAAGGCGAGTATAAGTAAAATTGATTGATTCCGCACAAAAAATCCAAAGTATTTTCCTCTCAATTCTGTTTGTAAAACATCGGTCAAAGTAGGCGATTTCATGAACCCGAGTAAAAGACATTTAAGAAAAAAACTGACCGAAACAACCAAATTACAATTATAGCCAATGAAAAAAATTCAATTGGGGACAAATATGATCCATGAGCACTATAGGCCAGTCAAAGTAATGAAGTAAGATGCCTTACCGGGAACAAATTGCAACAAAAGCTCTGTTTGCATTTTTTGGTAGATGAAATAGTCCTTATCCACGTATCGAAATGTTTACCTAAATCTGAAGTGACCTTGACCGCCATTTTGAGCCGCCATCTTGAATTTTACTAATATACGTTATTTATTCACAAAAACGGGCTTATCTCTTTTTATAATGGATCGATTTTCACGTTCTATACACCGTTCGAATGGTAATTTCATCCTCTTCAAATTGTACATCTTTTAAATGGCGTATGTTAAATGGGTGAAATCTTTTAAACGAAAATCTTCTAAATGGGTGAAATATGTTTGTTAACTTGCAACTATCCTGGATTTTGTCATTGTCCCCATTCGTATGAAATTAATATGTCACTGCAATGAAAGGTAGCGGTAATTGTAGTAAAAATCGTAATGATTTTATTTTCACAGCACTCAATGTCAATTACAATGTTTCAAATCACTTCAGCAAGTTAAGAATTCCACACACTATTATATAATGTTCAGTATCAAATTAATCAAAATTTAATGAATGACAATGAGAATATCAAAAAAAGAACGAGATATCAGAACAAAAATTAATGATCAAATGGTGCGTTCAGTGTATTATTATAATAATATTAGTGCCAATAATAAACGTTCATTGTTTAATATGTTATAAAACTCATAGTTACTGGAATTCATCGTCATTTTTATCTTCATCTTCGAATTCATGCGGTATACTGTACTCATGTGGACTGTTGGAGCACGCTGCACCCCGACATTCTCCACATGCAGGTGAACAGTCGAGATTATGCTTTCGGCAAGAACAACGACTTGATGCACAGTCCGTCTTACAGTTGCAACGGACCATTTCAAAGACATCGTTGGGTGCAGGAGCAGTGGCGGCGATTGGGTTCCAAAACCGGTGGGGAAGATGCCAAAACTGGGGAGCAAGGACAGTATATTTCCCTTTGTAGATAAGATTTAGCATAGTGCGGGGGGGAAATTGCCACCCCTCGCTACTCCCCTAATCGCCGCCACTGTGCAGGAGGTAAATCTGTTAGTATTGGGAGTAGTTGTCCATCGTCAATGAACCATCCCCATTCTGTTCATAGCAGCCGATAATTTCCCCTCCACACTTGAATTTGTTAGTAAGCTCTTATACTGTGGAACTTGGCTGCTGCTGACGTTGGTGGAAGGGTCTGCGGCTTAATTGACAAAGTATTTCATACAACTTTTTTGCTGAACCGTTTAAATCGAAGCACACGAAGACCGTCTGATGCTGAACCGTTGTATATTGCAACTGTTGCTTTCCCACCTGCTGCTACAACCTCTGTGGTAGTTGCTGATGGGTAATTAAAAACGTCTACACATTTGAATAAAGTTGCCCCTTTCATTAGCACTTTCAGACCTTTCCCTTTGTCCACGCCGAAAAACTCCGAGGTAGAGTCACGTCTTTGAAAGATTTTTAATGACGTTGACTCCCAAGCTACTCTGGACTGCTTGAACATCCACTAATGCGGGCTGCGCATTCCCTTTCTTAATCTGGTATGGAAGAAAATATTCTTACACTCAGCGTGTGTGTGGTGGCAAAGAAGAACCAGTACATCGGTATCATCAGCGACAAAAATAACATCCTTCTCGCAAGCAACTTTCACCGCAGTCTGTGCAACTAATACATCCGCATCTCCTATTGTATGTACACACTGGCAGCCAATTTCTTCTAGGTGAGAAGTGAGCATGTGAATGAACCGTTGTTTGTTCACTTTGTTTGCTAAGAAGTGTTCTTTTTAGATGACAAGGTTGCTGTTAAGGGTTATTAGGACGTCAGGGCTGCCATCCTTTCCATATCTCCTGGAATGGGTTGCATCTTTTACAGACGGACCATCTGAATATCCATCAAAAACAATGATTGCACTGTCATAATGATGTTGAATGTGCACTGCGTAATTCTAGCAAATGTCCAAAAACGTAACGCCTTGAGTCCATGGTACATGATGTAACAGAGTACCTCCATCCAGAATGTGAACGCTGCTGACAGGTTTGGCTTGCTGTGTTTCTTTAACAGCAGTCCACAAGGCATCCGCATGAACTGATATATTCGCCTGTGGGGAAGGAGGGTTGAATCAAAGAGTGCCTATGGATAGCTGCACATTTCGTGTTTTAAGGCTCCTTCATACATTTGACGAAAGTCGAATCTGAGGAAGAAGAAGAAAAAAGGAGGGTCATGTGGGTTGGTTTTTGCGTGGCTTACTCTGTAACGTATCTCGGACGTAACCGAGTACGTCACGAGATTGGCAGTCTTCACAGTTTGCTTGGATCTCAACTTCTACTTCCTCGTAGAGCTCCGACACAGTAAATAGTCCCTAACGAACCTACACAAGTTATGTTAAAGAAACAGCGAAATGATTTTAAAAAAGTATAAAAGATTACCTACACATGGAAACAGATCTTCATATGAGATCGTTGAAGGTAGGCATTCGCTGTTTACTGTTCACGGCTGACGGGAGAGCAGTTGGGGTGGGGTGGGGTACCTGAGGGGAAACAAACACAATCGCTTGCAAGGGAGGAAGGACGAAAATGTGTTTGTTGTGAAGCAGTTGACCATCTGGCGCGCAGGCGAACGAAGAAAACAAACATGAATTATCATTCTTTTAACACGTAACGAATTTTTCATGGATAGTAAATCCGTAATTTGATGACAAAAGATTCTCAAACATTCATGAAATGGAATAGTAAACACAGCGCGCTTTCATGTCTTGAATCTTGGATATATCATTATGTGGGAGAGGCAGGGAGGGGAAAATGCACTTTCTCTCTCTCTCTCTCTCTCTTTCTCTTTTTAATCTTCCATAAAGAGCAATGAAAGAAAAATCGAAAACTGTTCCTATTTTGTATCTACAGTTCCTAAATAGAAATTACAATTTTTGTAACTATAATTGGCGCACGCAGAATTTTGTCGCGAGGTGTTTCAAGTTTGTTTAGATTTTAGTATTTATAGTAATAATAACAATACATTGTTTTTTGATTGATTGATTGATTTGCTTTATTTTATTTCGCCTTTTGTGCCACTTTTGGCTAATTTGCGAAGATGGCGATGATATGATGAATGAACACTCACATACAGTGGCGCAGGAACGGAGGGGGGGGTACAGGGGTACATTGTACCCCCAAATTTTTAAAGGGGGTACTGTACCCTAGTAAATCGAGTTGTACCGTACCCCCTTTTGGTAATTTTACAGCAGACGGAAGGTGCTACTGTTAAAAGAACCTATTTTCAATTCACCCAATAAAAAAAAGTGTATATTGTTTATAATTTATGAGCATTATCTTTCTTACCTCAGAAATTCAATCCATTGCAAACTTATTCTACTACATTGTGCTTGCTACTAGTTAGTTCATTGACCTGTGTTCTAGGTAACCTCCTTAAGGAGATGAAAATTGTTTAAAATGTGTGTGGAATGATGGAACCATATTTGCTCTCAGAAAATCATGCTGCAGACGAATGCTAAAGAAGTGGTCTCGTCGATTCGAAGATAAGATACAAATCTTCATCAGAAGAGTATATGACTGACTCCATTTTCTTTTGAATGTTTAAAATGTAATTTTTCGAAACGAAATATTTACACAAACGAGACGAGACACGACAGACCAATGTACTCCTGTACCTCACCCATATTTTTCATAACTTTGTAAGATGGTGTACGGAAAACTATATTTTAAGATATTTTTTTGGAAATAGAGTCCCGATTAGCCTGTTTGAGCATGAAGTGAATCTAGAATAAGTTTTAATAACTTCACAGTGGAAACCGAAACAAAAATAAGCACAAACAAGAACGAGAAGGACCTCACCACACAGAAGATGAGATGAGGCTGTGACAATTCTCGACTCATCGCATAGCGATATCATTCCTAGGTGAAATTAAATTTTTCCTAGACATTTAAACAGGATGCAATTTGCGACTTTATCAGGGGGACTTATTTTTACCTATGTATTAGGGTATACTTATAATTGGATATTAATTGCTTATAATCTAATTGTGATATCGAATGCAACACAAACACAACGCCATTTTAAGTTAAACCCTAAAGTCAAATTGTACATTACATTAGTCAGATGAATGAACGACATAAATTAGATTCACTGCAGGTTCTATTGGTATATTTTGGATTGGATGGATTCACAAGGTGTTTGATTCATTTATTTTATTTATTTTACTTCGCATTTCTGCCACTTTTGGCTAATCGCGGAGATGAGGATGAGTGATGATATGATGAAATTGATGGACACTCACAAGTAACAAACACCCATGCCCAGGCCGGGATTCAAACCTGGGACCTCTGACGTCATAGCGCGCTATGCTAACCCCTTCGCCACGGAGGCCTGCGAGGTGGGAATGCGTTTTGGATTTTCTCTGTAGATGCGAAAATTTTTAACTGTGACGCGCACATGCTTTTGCTTACATTAAAGTTTACCTTTTCACATAAACGGTAAATTGACATGTCACCCAAAAACACACGCATGCACCTGCATTTAATACCATTACATACGAAAAGAAACCTTGGCCGGCTCTTCATATTGTCCACCAACGATTGAAAAAAAAAAGTCTTGAGCATATAACTTCCCTTGTTTCCTCTGAGATCTGAAGGATTTCGGTTTTGTATATGTAATGATATGCAGAGTGTCATTAGGTACAGCTAATTGTAATTATATAAGAAATAAATGCTTTGTCAAATGTTTCACAAATATTTCAAACTTAGACTTCTTACGAGTTGATCGGGAACCATCTCAACTCGAGTTTTATTTTCTTTTTTAATACAACGCCCTATAGGTGTCTGAGAAAATACCAAATACATGGCTTCTAAAAGGCCTTGGATGTGGTACACATCTGCCATAAATTGTTTAAGATATTTTTATGCGTAGCTATGGCACTTTAAAATTAGAATGAAAAGAACTGAAGTGGAACTCCATAAGTATTATATATTTAATAATGCAATTTCTATATCCATTGGGTGGGAGATGATTATTTCTGGTTGGGGTGACCCAAGATCCTCCTCATCCCCTTTAATCTCAACCTGCATTAAAATGAATAGATGTATCTTTGTTCGCAATTTTCACATTTAAAACTCCTGATTTTCCGTTCCGTTAAATTAAAACAAACCCCGAACGAGGTCCAGAGCTTTAGATGTTTCAGAATTTTTATCTGGTTTTAAAATCTGTTTTTTTTTTTAATTCTAAGAGAAACAAAGAAAAAATATTTATGCAAAATATGCATTAAATAACAGGACATTCGTGTGTGTTTTTCTAAAATATAATATTTCACATTATACTTAGATATCAAGGACGTATTTAAGGGGGGGGGTTCCTGATCCCCCTCCCCGAAAGACTTACCAAGTAGTAAAAGTAAATAATCAAAATATTGTTTAGCTTTTGTTCGATGATTATTTCCGCTGAACTTATTGAAAGGCAAGGAATTTGACGCATACAGCTTTGAAGGGTTCCAAACATTTATGGACACTACTAATATCATCCATAAAATATTAATCAGGAACTTTACTTTTCATTAATTGGATCCAACTCCTTTTTTGTTATTTAATAAATATTCAATTATTTTTCTATTTGACATTAAATTCCTTGCCAGGGCAGTTGTTTTTATGCAAATCTTGTCGATCTTAACTACACGTAAGCTAGATAATGAATACGTGCTGTTATATCTATATTATTTTACTATATTTTACCTATTCATGTAATAATAATAATTCATTATTAATTAATTTACATATTTAATTAATATTTTAATTTAATTAAATATAATAATTATTATTATTGTTGTGACACTTGGTTTGAAGTAGTATGTGTGTGTGCGTATATATATATATATATATATATATATATATATATATATATATATATATATATATATATATATATATATATATATATATTGAATTTTGTACCCCGCCAAATGCAAAACGTTCCTGCGCCACTGCTCACATACAACGATGCCCAGGCTAGGATTCGAACCCGGGACCCCTGGCGTCGTAGCGCGATGTGCTAACCACTCCGCCACGGGAGCCGGCAATAGATTGTTTTTATTATAACATTTATTAACAATAGTAATCTAATAATATGAACTGTTTATATTTTCGTGTGACACTAGTTAGTTTAAAACAGAGCACGAATTAAACATTTCTTCAGTTTGCCCAGTCAGTGATCACAACAGGTTCATTGAATGGACAGTGTTCCATAAGATATACACATATCATTCTGATCATGTACAATTAACTACACGTATGCTAAAACTGTAGTTTTACAACTTTGCTTTTACAACGAGAGCAAAGTTGTGCGTTACTGAATTAGTAGTCTTTCTGTATTATTTTCTGCAGATAAAGTTTATTTCGTGGTGAAGAGTAATGAATGGGATGATGAGAACAGACATTGCCATCTACATCGCAGGGAACGGAGTAGACTGGTTTTTCTCGAGGTACATTTATTTTTCTTGCTTAAGTAACAGTTTGTTATGTAGATATACCGGGTGGGCCAGACTCAATTAGGCAGCTTTTGATTAGATGTTATTTTTATTTTTTCTTCATTTCATTTTTATTGACAAATGTTAACAATTCCAACGGCTACAAAATTGTTACAAAAATGGAATCACACACACATAAGTCATTGATTTTTAAGATAGTGCTCGACCTGGGCACCATCTAAGTCAACACAGGCTTGAAGACGCAAAGCAACATTTTCACACGCCTTCCTACACATGTTAACCTGAACATTCTTGAACTCCTGAACAATTACCTCACGCATATGTTGCTCACTGTCAATGGGATTAGCGTACACCTTGTGTTTGAGGTAACCCCAATGGAAAAAGTCTGGTGGGTTGATGTCGGGTGGTCGGGCTGGCCAGTCCACAGGCCCTCGACGGCCAATCCAGCGATCAACCTCGTTCACAGCATACCGTATGATGCAGCCATCTATCGACAACAAAATGTACTTTCCAATTTTTCCGTATGCTGTTGGATTTATTGGTTACTAATGTTCGAAAACTGCCCAATTGAATCTGGCCCACCCTGTATACTATTCCAATTTTTGCTTATTTGAAGTACAAATAACAAGAAAAGAAAAAATTCTGACAAACAGGTAAAAAATTACTGGGCTACGAAAATAAAAAAAATCATACACGGACACAAACAATGAGCTTCTTAAATATTCATGAACAGCAGTGCACGTAGATACACTATGTAATACAATAAGAACAAATACATGACAACGAAATTCTCACAATAATTGGAAAGCGCCCTGTGTTTCTGTACATTACGTTACATAAGCTAATAATACTTTGCGAACAATTTATATGACAAAATCAGTCTCAAAGGTAAACGTATTCTCTGTTGCTATACAAAACGCCTCCTGTGCACTGCAATACATAAATAAGTTCAAATTCATGAAGAAATTAGCCTCTAAATACTTACTATAGTAAAATCTGTTGCTGTACGTTATGTGTAGGCCTCCCAGAAATAACTACTTCCAACTATGCCACAAACAGTGCATACGTTACCTACAAAGGTTACCTCGTTTAGAAAGATTCTCCTTCTTGATCAGTTTGCCGGTGTTTTTTTTTCTTCCCTTCTATTTTGAGCTTGGATTATTCTCGTGGGATTTCGGATCTGCATTGAACACGTGTGCCGTGGATAGACAAGTTTTGGTAGTAGACACTCAACATAGAATTGTAGCTGCGTTTCCATATTCTTCTTCCAGAATTGATCATCTCTCTGGATGTATTCTATTTTAACACCTTTCTGTGTCCACAGACCAAAGATACAGTACCTTCTCCGTGTAATAATTACTATTACCCTACACGTGGTAATAGTAATTATGTGTGGTGTTCACGATATTGGCGTTAAGCTCTTCGTCAAATTTCCAGAAAGTTACTTTCTTCGTCTTGATGGCATGTGCAGGTGTTACATGTTTGACAGAAAAGGGACACTTCATTTCGATAATTGCATAACGAAATAAATGTTAGATACAGTGAAGTTTCTGATAGATATTGTATACATATTGTTATGAGTTGTAGTATGCATAAACCTTCTTTGTAATACCATTCAAAGCCGTGCTATCCCAATATAATCCTTGCCTTCCAATAAGTTCAGTCTCTTCAGATAAAGCTAACAACCATCATATACAACAAATGCTAAACGAGTATTGTTATTATTTTATTACTTGGTAATCTTTTCGTTTGGGGGAGGGGGTCCAGACGCCATAAATAAATCCTTTATGTCTTTCAAAGCCTTATGATCTCAATCCTAATCATTGCCTTCCAAAATATTCAGAGTAAAATTAGTTGTACTTGATAAGTATTTCGGATGCTATACTTCAAAGCCGTATTATATTTATAGCTGTAATCCTTCCCTCCAATACGCGTTCAGAGGAAATTATCCATCGAATATGCAAAAATTGCTAAAGGATTATATTTACATTATTTAATTTTAGTACTTCATAATCCTTTCGGGGGAGGTCCGGACCCCCAGCTAACTTGTTCTACGTATTATAGCGTAATATTTGCCAAAGAGACCGGTTTAATTGAATTACTCAAAATAACGTTACTGGTTTACGTACGTACAATGTAAACGTCTAATAGAAACCGATAAATACTTCCCCATTTGATGAAGTAGTAAACGGATAGGTATTATTTATATTTCATTCTGAACCCTTCCACAATACGTGAACGTCTGTGTAGTTATTTTGCCGGCGATTTTGTAGCGCTTGAAACTTCATTGTTGTTTCTGCAGCAGACGATTTTCTCGGAGCCCACATCTTAAGTCAAGCACACTTGCTGCCGTCACCCATATTTTGCAATTGAACACGTCCAGTTGACGCAAGCACACTTCCCTGTCTCATGCGATCGTGTTTTGTCTTCACGAGCTATTTTGTTGTATCCCTCCGCGTTCTAATGTGGGTGGGGTTTAGAACGCTTCTCACTATCTGCACGAGATGTCGCCACAGTGCAGGGACACTTTTACGTATTGCAAGGGTTTCGTTTTCCTCAAACAGTCTCAAAATAGGAAAACTGACTTCTAGAGTGATGATGTTAATGTCAAGTACAATGAACATTGCATAACCCCAACAAAACAGTTTTCCATAAGCTTGTGTGGTTAACGAGATAATTGTATGTGAAAATTACGGTTTTTCCCATTTTTATGCCCAATTTACTTATTAAGCAGGGTCTTTTTTAAAATTTCTGCTTTGTAGGAATTACGCAGCCATATTTTCTGAAGGATAGAAAACAAACCCCGAGATCCTATCTTTGCTCGTAACTGAAAAATCTGTTTAAAACGGAACGTCTGCACTGCGCGTTTTCGTCAATGTATGAAGGAGCCTTAAAGAGCTCCTATGTTGGCATACTTTTACTAGTTGCCACCACGGCGAGTCGTTGAAACAAGAGACAGGCATCGATTTGTGCAACTTCTTTATTAAACTTTATAAGCGTTATCATCACCATTGTCACAGCCTGTGCACTACGTTTAAATGTGTACGATTGCACGTTTTTACCAACCATAGAACGAAGTATGTATGCTTTCTCCTACTTCTTCTGCACGATCAACGTTCACTTTCTCTGATGCACGCGCACCTGATGTTATGCTGCGCAACGAGGAATCCGCTTGGAATGGGTTTCTGTCAGTAAGATATTCCAGCAACTTGTCTGTATCTTCATCACCCCTTCGACTTCAGGCCTTAAATGTTTCCTTATGTTGTACTTCACCCGAGTGAACTCATGCATGGCACAGTTCACTTCAGCGCAATGGCATTAATCGTTAATATTTCAGGGATTGACAATTACATTATACAGGCAGTACAGTGCAAAATTACACAGTATAACACAGGAAGAAGATCAAAACATGTGCAGAAATATTAACATGGTAAACATACAGGGTAACTGCAAGAGCAATTAATAAATTGTTCTATTTGAAATTTTTATTAATACAAAATAAACACACCACATACCCCATTTAAAAGATGCACAATTTGAAAAGAATGAAATTACCATACTAACGGTATATAGAACGTGAAAATCGATCCATTATAAAAAAGATAGGCCCGTTTTTGTGAATAAATAACGTATATTAGTAAAATTCAAGATGGCGGCTCAAAATGGCGGCTCAAAATGGCGGTCAAGGTCACTTCAGATTTAGGAAAACTTTTACTATGTGTATCAGGACTATTTCATCTACCAAAAAAATTAAACAGAGCTTTTGTTGCAATTTGTTCCGTGTCAAACCACAGATTGACTGGACTATAGTTGTAATGACCTTTTTTGCATGAATTAAAATCCTTAAATCAAAAAGCCAATCTGTTGGCGGTCATATTTTCCAGACAACAAAATTATCATTTGTGTGTGTGTGTGTGCATAGGAAATGGAGTTATTGGTCAAACCTCTGCCAAAGGAAATGATCATTCTTGATATCTAGCTATGAATGAAGATTAACAACGAACTTGTTCTTCGTTTACGGAATATTTAACAAAATTATTCCTTTTTTTAGTCAAGGAAGACTACTTTTCACGCGATGTGCGTAACAATTGGGTCCTTGAAACTAGGCTTAGAACCTGATGTTTATCTGTCACGTGTTGTGTCGGAAACTTTCTGATAAAATAAATGGTCAGCAATGCCGATATGAAACAATGAGCCCGAAAATGTTAATGCCAAACCTAGGCCGACAAAGTAGTGTATACCACTGTTCACATTTACAGTTTTGCACATTGTAGCTGTAAACGTAAACGTTTGCTGATTTCAAATCGAAAGTATGTCAATAAACAGTATTATATTTTAATAGCCGAACTCCGTAGCCGAGTGGTCCCAAGTTCGAATCACGGCCTGGGCATGGGTGTTCTTTGTGATGTCCCTTCATCCATTTCGTCATATCATAACGCATCCTCATCCTCGCAATTAGTCAAAACTGGCAGAAAAGCGAAATAAATCAACCAAATCAATCAAATCCCGTTTTCCAAATTATTATTATTCTTTATTTTCTTCTAATTAATGCCAATGCTGTAATAACAGACAAGTCCATCGTTGAAAATCTCTTAAACATTGTATGTACTTAGCACAATCGGCAGGCTTTTTATACAGAAAAATCGGCGTACTCTGTGAAGAAACCAACACCAGACACGTTGATCGTACCTTGACCGCCGTGAAGCTTGACCGCTAGTGTGGATACCTCCTGACCGTGAGCGGAGCTTTAGGGGTCAGCGACCCGAGTGTTCCTTGAGCGTAGATGTGAATCAAGCCTTAGAGCTTAGAACCATATCATTCAGACCAATAGTTTATGGAAATTTTCAATCAAAGAATTGCAAGCGAGTTTTTAAGATTTCAAACGTACATCACATCCGCGGTGGTCCAGCCGATATGGTGTCTGATTGAAACGCGGGAGACCCGAGTTCGATTCCCGGGCTGGGTGATCTAAAGTCGGAATTTGTCCCGCCTTCTTGCTGCATAAAGCGGCTCTGGGGTTCACTCAGATTTAAATAAATGAATATCTGAATCCAACCCTGGTGAGGGGATAAAGGCTTCCGGAGCGTGGCACTGATCACATTACCTCCAAAAATTGCCGAAATCAAGAATGTGTGGAGCCCTAACCTTAAATGTGCCTCCATGCAATCTGCACGTGGAACTTTAATTATTTTTTTTTAACCAATCTTCGCGAAATTACTGTTGCTTACTACATTACTGATCGAAAGTTATATTTGCGAAATTTCTGTTGCTTCCATGATTACCGATCATAAACTTATGTGCGTGAAATTACTGTTGCTTCTAACGTTACTCAACGAAACTTAGATTTGTGATATTGCTTTTGCTTCCAATTTTACTGATCAAAAACGTATATTTTCGACATTACTGTTGCCTCCAACGTCCCTGATCAAAACTTATATTTGCGATATTTCTGTTGCCCCCAAAGTTATTGATCAAAAACTTATATATGCGAAATAACTATTACTTCAAACGTTAATTATCAAAAACTTATCATTGTGATATTATTTTTGCTTCCTACGATACTGATCATAAAATTTATCTTTGCGAAATAACCGTTGCTTCTAACGTTACTGATCAAAACTTCTCCATCAGTAATTCCTGTAAAAAAGACTGAAAAATTACTGTGGTAGAGGAATATTTTAAAATCCTCCTGGTTACTTCTCTTCATCTCTTGTTCGATTGCAAGCAAGAATGTGTGTGGAATCATTATGACATATTCATGACCGCCAGAGTGGAAGAATGCACATAAACAAAAGCGCTTTGCAGTTTTAATACCAGCAATTAAACCTGAGTGCCATGGTGCTTAGCGGTATCGAAGAATTTTTGCACTTCTCGCCAAATACGTGTTGCTGGCTGCTTTAAAAGGAAAGCAATTGCTAATAGGCTTAATTGCCCTACTTTATCGGCCCATGAATCACTGGTACAATGCACAAACGAGCTGCCTGCAATAAAGCTGACCGTAGAGGTGTAGAATGCACCATTATCGAATGTACAACTGTTCTTGTGTTTTGCATATTTCAGCCATGCGTTTGGTTTGGATTTCTTTGACTGTATGGGGTTATTTTAGTTTCTGATTTAAGTTCACTTTATGCACAGATAGGCTAATGGGGACTGGGCCTACAGTTTGGGAAAGTATGACTCTACCAGGTATCGAGCTCGGGACTCCTTGATTACAAGGCGACGTCGTTACCACTAAGCTTTCAAGAAGTACTCCTTACTGTACGAATTTACCTGATAGAATATGATGGATCTTCGCTCTACAGTGGCTTTACTGAAATATTTATACTATGATTTTTACTCTGTATGTCATGAAGTGTAACGGGTGAATTTAGCTGAGCGCACTCAATTGTGATTGATTGATTGATTGATTGATTTAGTTTATTTTACTTCGCGTTTTGTGCCTCTTGGCTAATTTGCGAAGATGGGGATGAGTGATGAAATGATGAAATTGATGAATGGACATTCACAAACAACCAAACCCGACCGGGATTCGAACCCGGGACCCTTGGCGTCGCAGCGCGATGTGCTAACCACTCGGCCACAGGGTCGGGCTCACTCAATTGTGAACCCCTCTTCATGTAGTACATCCAGAGCTGCATTTTTGCAGGCTGGCGAGGTTCTGGCACTTGGCCGACAGCCAAGATAAAACTTTATGAGGTTTAGTTTTGGGCCGTCCTTATGTTTGTGATTGCTCCTTCACGCATCTCATCACCCTTCATCTTCATCGTTGTGATTAGCCAAAAATGGAAGAAAAGTGACGTAAAATATTATTAATCTGTGGGTCTTGTGATTTCAGCGTACGACATCAGGAGCTAAGAACGAACCTCCCCGATGTTATACTGATAACGCTGACGCCTTGTATACAAAAGGTACGGGGTTGGATCCCCACTTTAAACTGTAGGTCGTGTCCCAATTAGCTTATCTGAGCATAAAGTTCACTTAAACGTCTAATCAATAATAAAAAATAGAAGAAAAATACAGTACAAATATGGAAATAAGTAATTGAGTTTCACATTTGTGACAACTGAAGACTTGGTCGTACAGTCAAAAGTGTGTTGATGCCACACGGGAGATGTAATTTTAATCCTCATTGTCCGTTAATTCTTGCGCAAGCAACTCTGGAGCGTGATGCTGATCACAGTTCTTCTTGTACAAATTGTTTTAAGTCCACGTTTTGACCAGATAGTCTAATCGAAATTGGATCTAAAGTTTGAAGTGGGATCCGAACTAGTGTGCAATGTGCCTCTACTAGGAAAAGATCTCCTTGATTACAAGGCGACAACTATTTGGGAGACCATTGTGGTGCTGCTTACCACATAGCCTCCTTTGTGGCAAAGCCTACTTCCTTAATGTCTTTGCGCCGTCGTAACAAAGGAGATCTTTACCTTTGCTTTACCAACTAATTATTTGGTTATTTTTTCACAGTAATGAGGTTCTTAGGAAAAAAGTACTGAAAATTCGGGGGTAATTACTTTGATTGATTGAATGATTGATTTGGTGTTTTAAGTCCACTTTATGCACACTAAGGCTAATCGGGACTGGACCTACAGTTTAAAGTGGGATCCAAACCACTGTGTGCCTCCACCGGGCATCGAATCCGGGTAATTACTTTGAGTCAGGTGCAGTGGTGGCTCATTCTACTTATTGTTAGGAGGGCTGCATTCATAAAAAGAAGAAACACCTTAACTATTTGAAGATGAACTCCATGCGGCAGTCTTTCATTGAATTATTCATTTTTACTCGTACGATCTACCATTCAGAACACCAGATTATATAACTTACTGCCAGAAAACAAATAACTCTTTGAATCGATTCGAAAACTTAAACTATCACGCACTTACTGAGAAGCGAAACGGACGCGTTACATGGCAGGCCACTGTTTCTCTCGGTAATCGTATGTTTATGCCCGGTGTCGCCGTATCATAGTGTGAGAGCTTTCGATTTCTACCACTTGGCAGCGCCACCGTACATTGGACTGCGTTAAATGCAGCCCGCTTTTTAGCATTACAAGGACCTAGCAGAGAGGGAAGCGGTGCTTACGTTAGAGTTAACATGGAGATGTACTGGCAGTCCCCGAGGGGGAAGCGACTTCATATACCAGTTTGCCTCTCGTCGCGCGCCAAGTGAATTTGAAAGCTCCACACAGCGCAATGGGACGCAGTAAGATAGCGGAAGTATAAATATTTAATTTTTGCACTAATGGCAAGAAAATATAATTTGTTCGGGGGGGGCTCCAATCCTCCAGCACCCCTTCATCGGCCGCCACTGGTCAGGTGTAATTCCTTGCGAATGTTTCTTCATGTTCATCTTCACGATCAAGCCAAGTTCCATAAAAAAAACTAATGAATGAAAGAAAATGTTACAATAAATGTCAGTATAGATTGAGGAGGGACAATTTCATTTCATTACGATTTTAACTACTGTGAATAGTATTACTTCTTAAGAAGGTCGATGTTGAACAACGTTTCAAAATTATAGATCGAATATAATTTTTAATATATTTAGTAAAGATTGATTCAACCCCATTTCAAGGCATTGCCTTAACTTTTAGAATTTAACTGAAACTTCGCAAAAATATATTTCGTCAACGGACTCAATCATTCCAACTTTATCAGTGACATTAAACAATGTATTGGCAATGAATTAACTGGATACATTTCATGTATTTAGATTTACCTAAAGCATTTGATTTGGTAAGGCAAAGGTTTGGAGAAAAAGTATGTTTCAATTAATTTTTGTTCACAGATAAGCTGATCAAGATAGGGTTTAATGTTGTATAATAGAATACACACCATGGACACGTGTTCCCAGCTTGAATCGAACACGGAAAAGTCATGATCACAAAACAAAATTCGCAGCGTCATTTAGGTTGCATTGTTTTTCTAATTGCGAGATCAGGATAAATTATTAGTAATGAAATTGTTGAAAGAACGATAATTTTCAGGTGAGAGGCGTGGGTAAATATTTAGTTTGAAATATACTGAACTTTTGGTTGTATGTCTTAGAGAAATATAGGAAATGAAAGCTATTCAAAAAAAAGTTGGATGATGTTTTGTTTTAAGGTGATGCTGAAAGATTTTAAAGAGAATCTGACTTGGTCTAATTCGATTGTTCAATTTTCTATTTCCATCCATTATATTTCGCTGGAATTCTGGTGGATAGGAATGTGAAATTGTCACGTTTCAAGTTCAAACCTAGCACATAGTTCCAGAGGACGTTAACAGCTGGGAATAAAGCCATTGCTAGGAATGTCACTTCTGTTCTATCATAAGCTCAAGGTTAATGTCATTCCTTGTTTGAAAAAAGGCATTCCATCGACCAGTATAATCAGCACTACAGTTAGACATATAATCACAGAACGAGAAGGTTTTTACTATTAAAGTCATCATGCCCTGTGGTGATTGGCTGTCTCTAGATCAATAGATGTGGGTTCCAATGCAGTGTTGCGGTACAGGAGCCATTTTGTAAAAGGACATTTTTTTTTAAAAAAAAAATGTTTGCTTCGTGTATATAATCAGGAACAGGGTGCGCACGGACTATTCCATCTAGGATTCTAGTCTCTGCAGATTTCTCACTGTCCGACTTTGGCATCTTTGGTAGCCTTCAGTATGAATGCAAAGGTGCGTATTGAGACATAGCCTACGTGCTACAGAAGTGCTACTTACGTTGTATGTTCCTTATCATTGAAATTGTTTCAGTAGTAAGTTTCAGTGGCTCATGAATTACTAATTTTCTTTATTTCTATTTTCAGTTATACATGCATACATATGTACACACTATATATATATATATATATATATATATATATATATATATATATATATATATATATATATATATATATATATATGCTAGCTGATTGCCCGGGTATTTATTTATCCCAATCATCTATTAAAGTTGTCTGTGGGAGAAACATGGCGATCTTAAATCCACTCCGCATTACTTAATAGACTGCCTGTGCTTGCAAGTCTCTCTCTGTCGCTCTCTCTCTCAATTGTCATCGTGAATGTCACCCATTAGCTTAGCGACTCCGAAAACTATGGATTTGACACACATGTAGATCATTTTTTACATTTTCTTCACCCCCCCCCCCCCCCCATGCCGATAGGTGATGAACTTGGGAGTTGAACGGCATTCGTAGACGGCATTCGTAGTGTCAATATTCATTTCAGCGACCCCGAAAACTATGGATTCCACACTAGTATCGGTCGCTTTCGATTATTTTTACATGTCACTCCCCTTCCCACCCCCATCCCTAGGGGTGCCAGGGGTTTGGACGGCATTCGTAGTGTCACTATTCATCTCTGCGACCCCAAAGCTATAGATTCCAAATTAATATCGGTCGCTTTCGATTATTTTTACATGTCACCCCCTTCCCACCCCCACCCCTAGGGGTGCCAGGGGTTTGAACGGCATTCGTAGTGTCACGATTCATCTTATCGACCCAGAAAACTATGGATTCCATACTAATATCGGCCGTTTCCGATTATTTTTACTTGTCACCCCTTTCCCACCTCCACGCCTGAGGGTGCCAGGGGTGTCTTACCCCCACAGTATTTCTCTCCAGATTGCAAGTCATGCGTGAACTAAGTTTGGTTGAAATTGCTCCAGGCGTTCGAGAGTTATGCCGGAACAAACATACACACACATATACACACATCTATCCATTTATATATATAACCTGTAATACACTAATTTTTTTCTCAGTCTCACTCGCAGGTAAACTCTTCGCTGTTAATTACTGTTGCTTCCAACATTGCCGATCAAAACCTATCTTTGTGAAATTAGTGTTGCGTCTAAACACTGGAGTATGCAGAAGGGGTCTGATGGGGCTAGAGCCCCTCCAGAAATTTTGGGTAAATCACAAGTTTCAAATGAAAGCAGTAATGACCTCGGGTAAAACCAAAGTAGTAAATAAACCCCCGCTCTAAAATCATCCCCGATTACAAATTTTTGTCTTTGAACGGCCTTTAAGCCGAAGGTTAAAAGTCGTAATTATGAAATATTTTATAACGTATCCCCCCTCTCACCAGAACGCAGCTATGTATTATCCACCTCTACAGTTCCAGCCCCCTCAGAAAAAAATTCCTGCTTACGCCAATGCGTCTAACGTTACTGATCAAAACTTATCTTTACCAAATTACTGTTGCTTCTAACGTTAATCAAAAATTTTTCATCATCCATTAGTGTAATGAGATAGAACTGCATGACGTTCAATCTCATACCGATAAAAGAAAACAAGTTTTGAAATCCAAATCAGCAAATGTAAAAAAGAAAGAATTACCGTTTGTGTCATCTATCGGTAACTCAGGAAATACACCTAGTAGTGGCCGTGAGAGAAAAAATATCAATGTAAAGGTATGTTGCAAGGTCGTACATTTGAAAATATAAAGTTAAAGACCTTGTAAGATAACTAACTTAGCATAACAAATTGAGATTAATAATTTCATGACATCTTAGTTTGTTTGTTTTTGTTTTTGTTTTGTTTTGTTTATTAAACCCGTATGCCATCTCCACGGATTATGGCGTTTAGAGATAGATCTCTGTCTTAGAGGATGGTCAGGTAATATTATCATTTGGATTAAATATCTTATAAAAATATATATTATAAATTCCTATACACTATATGAGACTTTTTCAAGGTACTTGACAAGGTAATTGTGGAGTGCATAGACGACGAAGAAACAAATAATGATAAGCACAGCAAATCATAAATACGTCACTACATCACGATTGTTGACTCACAAACTTGAAACTAGATATCAAATTAATATAAAATGCAAGAACCAGATATTTTAAGACCTGTATAGCTTTTAAGACCAAATTAGATAAGTGAGAACTTACAACCAATATACCTGACAAGGAGGAAAATGTGGTGGTGGCAAAATGCAGAATAGAATTTTAAGCATACGCTGCAGTCTATCTGAAATCTGCATCTACATCCTTTATTTTTTAATCCAGGTAGTTAAAAAACATATGAACAGAATAATAGCTTATGAAAAAAAGGAATATCTGGATTGTTACAGTACATCTTGAGGCGGTGCTATAGGATCTGTGAGTTTGTAACTTTCATACATATTTCACAAAAGTATTACACTCCTTTACATGTATTTTACATGTTAAGTAGAAAAACCTTTATTTTGCGTAATTTCCCAGGCATGGCTTATCGGTTAGTGCTCTGCACTTTCATTTCGGGTCCCAATCCCATAGATCAGTGATACGGATTCAACTTTACACTGCAGGAGTATTTTGCAGTACAATTTTGGCAACTTTTCTTGACGTTACCTTTAAGCACGTATAGGCCATTTCTTGTCATTGGTACTACAGTTTAACCGTGGCATTCCCATGCTACTAAATCGATGGACCCATATATTTTTCTTTCTATAATGTTATTCAATATCCTACAACTGTAAGACACTAAGAAAAACTGTTTTCTTATGCTTGTAATAACCGTAAACTACAGGAAAATAAATGATCAGTGGCCACTGTTATCCAGGCATATCTGAAGCTCTTCTCCCCCTATTTAATTTTTCAACACATCATGAATAAGGTAACCTTGCGATCTAACCGAGCCTGAAAATGTATTTGAACATTGAACTTGCCCCAATGGAAGTTTTATAATGGAAAATGTAAACTTCTACTTCTACTTTTCGCTCGAAATGCATCTACCATATTACCAAAATCTAGGATGGCTACAGGGGGGGGTTTGCGACCAGTTTTGGGGGTCAGCCCCCCTAGCCTCCTTGTAGCGCCGTCTCTGCCTCCTCCCACTCCTTGGGAGTCCTAGATTTCAATTGTCGTGAAACGTGCTTCCACCAGAAATAACCCCTTGATCCCTAAATTACAACCATACCTTTCCACCATCAGATAAAAAGATAGTTGTTCTAAAGACAGAAGAAGTGACTTTACTATTAAACGTAGTACATTCACAAAACTAAATGCAGATGAAATCTATTTGATGTCCCAGAAACGTATCAATAGCTGCACTAAAATATGTTTTCTTGGCTCTTGCCAAATATTGTTTGTAAAGGTAATCCCTAAGTGCATCATCATATGCAAGTGAGAATTTATTTCCATGTCGATCTGTACTTTAATGCATCGAATGATACATTTTATGCATTTTTATGCATGTTTTTGTTTTAGATGATGCATTTACTTTACTGTATACATGTTACTGGTAGAGTAGTGAAAATATATATATATGGACAATGTTCAATTGAGATTGTATAATAATAAAGCACTGTTAGTAATGTTCATACAGCTATTAGTCTGAACATAGCTACTATAGTTATAAACACAACGTACCCAAGAGGTTACTGAACTCTTGAAAATTAATGTTAATTGAGTGAGAAAGGATACAAAGCCTATTGTAGCTTTCATTACACTAATATTGCAATTTTCGGAATTTTCGCCGTGTATCGAAGAATGAAAATCGGCTGCAACTTAGAAATTGTATGCAATTCTTAACGATCAGTTTGTAATGAAATTCTTGCTTCATGGAAATTGCATTGAAAAATCGATTTTGATGAAGAGGAGTGACTTCAAAAGAATTTCGACCCCGACCTTAACAACTGAACAATAGGTGCATAAAACTTTGCAATGGCAAGGAGCAGAATAATAAAAGTCTGTTAAATGGAGACAAGGAATGGAATGGAATGCATCAATAAATACCATTGTTCAAAGAAATCATTTCATTTTTACTATGAGTCAGTGTATTTTGTTTAGGTTTGAAGATTTGTAAATAAATTAAAGGCATATCTCTAAACCACACAAGTATTCTGAGTGAGTTTCAAGTCCTCTTTATGCTCAGAAAGGCTAATCGGGGCTGGGCCTACAGTTTGTGACGTTTCTTTCTGGTGTTCGCCACTGGATCACTACGTCACGGTAGCTACCCAATCTCCCTGTGCGGCGGAGTTATGAGACTCTCCTTAATGTTATGCTACACTGAGCATTCTCAGGACGTAACGATTTGAAAAAGAAATAGCTTCTTGCCATTTTACAAATTTAATAACATATTTTACCTTTAAACAATCACTGCAAAATAACAACAATATTCACAAACACAATCACATTTCAATTATCTGCGGCTTTTCCTTCATAACAGTGTTTTTCACAAAATTAACATCATCTCACGCAACTCAACATACTTTTTCCTTTTTTCGCACTGTTGTCCCGGGAAAGGAATCAATAAAAGATTGAACAGTTCTACAAATGTTTATAAACCGGAAATGACTTCCGCTTCCGATATTGCGTGTAACAAATATACAGCAAAAATTACAAATTTAAATCAACACAAACAACAGTATTGAAACTAACAAATAAATCAAATATTTCTGAAATGAACAGAAAACAAATAAAATATTACATATGGCCAAAATGAGTGAGTTTCAAGTCCTCTTTATGCTCAGAAAGGCTAATCGGGGCTACGCCTACAGTTTCAAGTGGGATCCGAACTATGATGCAATGTGCCTCAACCGGGATTCGAATCTTGACCCCTTAGATAACAATGGGACAGCATTACCACTACATCATCAGAAAGGCCTCAACATAAGTACTTTAAAAACAATGCTCATGCGAAAATATCGAATTTCTGCAGGATAGTGCAACTATAGACGGAACATGAATAAAAGTTACACACACTGTCCCGTAAATATGTGGAGCAGCAAGCGAATGAAAACAAGTCTCCGCGCAAGTAATGGCTCGAGAGAGCTCGACCAATGAACGAGTAAGAGGAGAAGTGAGTACATGGAGAGGAAAACACGACTGGAGCTACCAATCATTTGCAGCAGCGCGCACCGCGTTGTTCTGCCCATTTGCTTTCTCCCCTTCCCTACCGTTACGCGCGGCCTTGCTCCACAGATTCCCGACACCGAGTATAGTAAGCTAGTCTAGAGTCTTCTAATATACAAGGGACTAAATGAATTCATTACAACTTACATTAATTGATATAAAGCTAAACTTTACATTGATTGTAGAAATTTGCATTTTCTAAATACTTTTATTATTTTGTTTTTACAGGTGATCGTCTTGATTCTTCTAATTCCTCACCTAATTTTTGGTCACCATAAACCTTGTGATTCTAAATACATAAGGGAACAGATAAAGAGAGCTTGTTCCCGACTGATTCACAAAAGAAGCTTCGAGGATAGAATGCACAAAGGTGATTATTGTTTTCAGAAAATATGAAATTACCTTTACATTCATTCTAAAAACATAACCTCCATTTCTCTTCACAAAGTATTTTGTAATCTGAGACATAATATGAAACTGTATGTATTTTTATACGTATAATATCTTACTATTATTCTATGTTGTCCTGGCAACCATGAAATTTACCCTAACTCTATATGTAACGCACCAACGCCTTGTGTATGTTGGGTTGCCTATACTATAAAATGTCCTGAAACTATTGGTGCACGCTGTACATGCTCGATGTGTAGTAACATACTGAATTCGCCATTCAATAGTTTCATTCAGCTTGTTTAAATAATAACTCAGACTGACTGGTATCTGGTTGCTATGAATGCTATTTCATGGAAGAGGGTGCTCTAGGTGAGTTTTTTCTGTCAGTGTCCTTGTATAAGCGAATCTGAGACTGTCAGACAAGCAATCAGAGAAGGATGCTGATTACACCAGCTCCACTGTAGTGAAGTTCGAGATTGTCTGGACTCTGAAGCCCATATTCCACATCTCCTGTGTGTCTTCATGGCACTACGCGACGCACAGGAGACAAATCTTATCCATTTATATTTATTTCAATAAAGATCATTCGAAAATAAATTATTTTTCTCTTGTTCCAGGTAAAACATCATTCGTCAGGCTGTGGAAAGGGACGTCATCACCAAAAAATAACTTTCAAAAGAGGAGCCTTACAAAACATGATGCTCTTCTATTATGCTGCATTTCGGAATGTCCAATAGGAGTTTGCTTATAAATTTTTTGCCCCCGGATCTAAAAGGATTGCTTTTTAATCAATGATTTCTCGGAATTTCTTTAATGAACGTCAGGTCGTTCATTGATTTTTGTTGAGGCCAGAGTTACCCAAACTCTTACTGGAAGCCTTGTACGCGCTTGGAAAGCGAACCGTTCGTATATGCAAGCTCCTGGTGGATGTAGACCTGCCCAATTTGAATTTCAAATCTTACAAATGTTCGTTTAATGGGGCGAAGGGACGGAGCTTGTAACAGATTGTTCATTCTCGTCTAAGGTACATTGTTGCTTCAGTAGATACAATATATGTTTAAGACTTTGTGAAACAAATACTTTAAGGAAATATATGCATTATATATATTCCATTATGGTTGTGCTGTAAACAAAATTGTTTATTTCCATAATCCAGTAATTATTAATTGATTTTGCATTATTATATTCAAATTGTTTTGATTAAATAATATTTGCATTATTATGAACCCTGCAATCTTCGACTAAATTTAATTTTTAATTAACTATTATGGTTTTACTCACCAATATTATGTAGTTTTCACTGATTATCTTGCAAGTTTACCTTTGATAAATTTGTTAAAACAACAGGAAAGCAACACACATTTAAAGTTTGATATGAAAGAACTACTTTACAAATTTAAATTTGGATTTCAAAACTTTGACTCAATACAGCTTAATTTTTAACCCTGTTGAGTTTTTCAAACTGTCATCTTAAAATGATTTTCTTTTGGTTAAATCGGGAAATTAATTAAAAAAATAATTATGGTTCAGACAAACTAGCCGACTTCAAAGTTTGTTCGTGCTTATTGTACAGTATATGCTTCTGGAGTTATGAGCACATAGTTTATAATGTTTAAGAATGTTTATCAGAACTTGTGTTTTAATATATACACTTCTTAGTATTAGTACATGTCTTGAAATACAAACATTTGTAAGAGTATGACATTGTTTTTAAAACAAAAGTAGGTTTATATTTGTAAGCACGGAAGTGATTAAATACCAAGAATGTGGTTGGTATAAGTTGGTTTCCAAGGATCTCGAAATGTTCATGAACACAATATATACTGGCAAATATATTTGTATTAAACTTTGGAAGTCAGTGTTACTACTTTGTGAATAACAGGAACTCTTAACAATTATTTTACCGTTGTTTACATTGCTCCAATGATATTTTAAAAGCAAGTACCTTTCAAGGGAAGAATTTTAAATGGAAATCAGCAGTCTCTTATTTGCAGTGCTCATCTCTAATTGAGTAAATTATTTATTTTGATAAACAGTACATTTACATACAATTTATATAACAATGATAATTATTACGTTCGTGTGAATTTATTATGTATTTGTGTATATAGCTTTAATTTTTGTGCGGTGTATGACGTGGGTTTGATAAATTTGTTAATTCAATGTATTAATGTTCATAGTTGGATTATGCTCATATTTAAGTAAATAATAATATTTTATGGTTTAGTGACTATTAGATTGTATTTGAAGTGGGAAATGAACACTATGCAATACATGTTGTTAGGTTGTTTTAATATTGTCCCAGCTAAAAGGTAATACTTTGATGCAATGGAAGTGACTAACTTACTTTTTAAATGAGTAACTGTAATTAGTTATCTTAGAAAGTAATTTTTGAAGACTGATCTATAAATATGTATGTATATAAGAGTATAGATTCAAATTATGCATTACTGTTTCTATGTTACAATAATATACGTTTAATAATAATATTGAATGTTTTCAAATGCATCAAAACAATACATATTTTATTTGCTGTGATGCAGCATATATTAAACATTTTTGTTGTGTATTATTACAATGAGAAAATAAGACTGAATGTTTCTTCTGAGATAAGAGATGAATGTTTTTCACAGTTAAATTGCCTATGCATACGATTACCATGTTTCAACTTAAAATGTGGACAAGACACACTTTAAACACACAAAAATTAGTTTCATTATTGAGCAGATATACTGAATTGTGTACCAGAATTACATTCATAAATTCGTATTTCCTCCAAGTACAATTAAGAATAAATTTGTACAAATTATTTTTTATTTCGTAAGGAATGTCAATTGTGAACATTTAAACATGAATGAAAATTAACTTTCTGGAGTGAGAATCCTTTGTAGAGCTATTTTTACATTTATAACCACAGACTATCCATATTTCGTTGTAACTTTGTTGTCTTTATAGTTTTATAATGGAGGATGTATTGTAAAGGTTTATCAATATTTTATGGTCTCATGTAAGGTGTCTAGTCTCTCATGGAAGCATATTCCTAAATAAACCACTCGTTTAAAATGTATATTAAAAACAGTGGTGAATAAAATAAATCAGTTTTACGAGATTGTTTATAATTAATTCAATTCTCAACACAACTAGCTTTAGTAATTTCTTGTTTATATTACTTCTGCATGTCCGTGGTCCTTTACGTTACTATTAATGGATTCAATTGTAGTACTTAATCAAAACCGAAATCTTTATTATGGGTATACCTCTATGCAGAGGCGTTTCCTGAACGCATGCGTCAATTGTGGGGAAAAGGACAGCTTGCTCTGCGACGACATTAATGAGCATTTCTACATTCTAATTTCTTCATATAGGAGAAGTATTTATTTTAGACGAGAGCGCTCAACTACGCTTATATTACATTTCTTGGATCTGAAGTGAAAGAAAGTAACAATTATTTTCCCACAATTGACGCATGCGCAGCTTGCACCGCATGCGTTCAGGAGACGTCTCTGCCTGTATGTATATCTTAAATGTTAGTATTAGCTAATTGATGAAGTACAAGGAGAGAACATGAAAAATGTGTGTGTGCGTGTGTGTATGTGTTTGTATCTTCTTCCTAGTGTATTTTATTTACATGCGTAACTTTTTTCAAATTAAACATTATTTTACTCCATAGCAACGATTGAATATGGATGCCACGATACCCTAAACGGATATACTGTTAGCCATCTGTCAATTTCTTGTATTGTCGTATCCTCTTACATTGTCGGTAGTGAAATATTTCGTAATATCTCCGAAATGTGCGATATTTTTAGTTCTTGTGGTCATACATTAGGTATGAGTGGCAAACTGGTAGTCTATCAAAATTATATTCTACTGCAGAAAAAAATTCTACACAGGTTTATACGAAAAACTCAATATGCTGACCAAGGTAGACATTTATTTTATTATAAAACAAAGTAAACGTAACGTTTCAACCTTCTAGCAAGGTCTTCTTCAGACTCTGTAACCAAGTACAACTGAAAGAAGGTACAAAACAGGACGATATATATAAACAACAATTACTCCTCTCCAGACACAAGACTATTAGAAAGTTCTTTTCCTGGAATATTCCAGCAGGAGGTCTTCCCTTGTCAACTGTACTTTCACCTGACAAGCGATGTAGCTAAACATTTTCTTTCGTCTGGAAGGTGGTTGGACTCTGTATCTCACGCTCTTTTTCCTTTCTTTCTTCATTCTTCTTCTCTCCTCTTTCTCTCTTGTCCTTTCCACTCTTTCTAACACCTTCTTACATTCTTTGTTTATCTTCAGTCTCCCATTCCAGTTCATTGTGTGTTCTTCACCTTTCTTCTCATTTCCTTGGTCTCCTTCCATTTTCTCACTAGTATTCTCTTCTCCCTTCCTATCTGCTTAGCCTCATCCCAATCTATGTGATGTCCTGTTTCTCTATTGTGTTTAAATATCGCATTTCTCTCTCTCTCTCCTAAGTCGTACATCATCCCTATGTTGTTTCAACCTGTCTTTCAGCCTCTTTTTCGTTTCTCCTATGTACACACTTTGACATTCTTTACATTTCACTTCGGAGATAAACCCTTCCTCTTCCTCTTCTCTGTTTTCCTATTTCTTGTTTGCATTCTTTGCTATTCCTAACATGCTTCTCCCTCCCTTCCTGTAAGTTTTAATGCCCGCTTTCCGAAGCACTTTGCATATCTTCTCTGTGGTCTTCCCCATACTCCTTATTCCAAATCGCCAAACTGGAATGGGGGACTAAGGATAAACAAAGAATGGAAGAAGGTGTTAGAAAGAGTGGAAAGGACAAGAGAGAAAGAGGAGAGAAGAAGGAAGAAGAATGAAGAAAGAAAGGAAAAAGAGCGTGAGATAAAGAGTCCAACCACCTTCCAGATGAAAGAAAATGTTTAGCTAAATCGCCCGTTAGGTGAAAGTATAGTTGACATGGGAAGGCCACCTGCTGGAATATTCCAGGAAAACAACTTTCTAATAGTCTTGTGTCTGGAGGGGGTAATTTGTGTGTATATATATCGTCCTGTTTTGTACCTTGTTTAAGTTGTACTTGGTACAGAGTCTGAAGAAGACCTTGCTAGAAGGTTGAAACGTTACGTTTACTATATGTTTTATATTAAATAAATGTCTACCTTGGTCAGCATATTCACTTTGTCGTATCATGGAAACAAGGCTTAATTGTGTTACAAAAGGTTTATACGTTAAATATACAAAACATACATATATGAATGTAATTGTGTAAAATTTGATTCATTTTTTATCCACGGTAATACTAATGTATATATGAAAGTTCTATATGTATTTTTATTTTATATTTTGAAATGTGTATAAATCCCCAAATGTAAGAAATTTACTGTGCACTGTAAAAGGGCAGATGCCTGTTGTGCGCATCATAATAAATAAATTAATTAATAAATTATGGTTTCATGAAGCACGTGTACTTGGGTAATCCCCATTTTCTTATTGGGAAACCGGAGCGGTTATCACTGCGCGCTACAACAACAGGGGTTCTGTTTCGAATCTCGGACTGGGCATAGATGTTTTCTGCGAGTGTCCCTTCATCAATATCATCATATCACCACCAGTGGAGGCGATTAGGCGGGAGTGGGGGACGGTTGTCCACCCCCTTTGCCATTTTACCCCTGCACTATGCTGAAACTTATCTACAAAGAGAAGTAAACTGTCTCCCCCCTCCCAGTTTTGACACCTTTCTCCCTCAGTTTTGGAATCCAATCGGTGCCACCTATCATCACTGATGCTCGTCGTGGCGATTAAAAAAAGTGGCATAAAAGCGACTTAAAATAACCTAATTCATTGAACATATCAATGGAAAACTGAGTCTTGCTATTTAATGAGCAGTGAGACAAATTCATATTTGCAAATGTCCCAAAGTACTACTAGAAGCCAACTGGTTACCTTTTGCATTTTGTATGATGTATATAAAGTGTTATGGACAGTATGAAGATAAAATACTGTAGAAATCTTAAAATACATTGTTACAGCAGTTTAGTTATTGATATATCAATTCATGTTTATTGTTTTTAAACCAGAACAAACAAGATGAAAACTGAGAGGTATTACATATCAATATTGTTTTGCCTAAGAAATTATGTTCTATGATGCAGAAGTTATACTGATGAACAAGAATCATTTGTGTTGCCACACGGCAGTGTTTCGCATACCAGTTTATCCATCAAGGTTTATCTCCATAGCTTTCAGAGTTCTTGAGACCGGGCGCTTTACAGCTTCTCTGGTGCGTACCGATGCAGTTGAGCACTACTTTGAATCCCGACAGAACAAGTTTCATGGTCGAAAATCCAAGGACCCATGTCAATGAACTCTGTGAAGCAGAGGTGTCGGCAACAAGTTATGCGTATTTATTCAGGCACAGATGCGAGAATACGCAGAGAGATAAATACTGCGAAAACGAACTGTGTGTGTGCGTTACGAGAGACAGGCCATTCCAAACAGTAAAATCTGTGTGCCTGCCGCAGTAAATATTAAATTAGTGCGTCGAGTTTCTCCTAACAGAATTTAACGCAATCCTATTTCCCGGTTCTCTCTTTGAATTACTTATGCGACAGCGACCGGCAATGGGCTAGCCTTTCTCTGTACGTTCACCCAAAAGCGGGGTTAGAAAGAGTATATTTAACGTCGCCAAAGATCAAATATTCAGGGATATAAGAACGATGTCCATTGACCGTTAATGCAATGCGTCATCAATAGTCATGCGGAGCCCCGGCTGGAAGTTGGCAAGTCTGAACATGCTCGCTTTTGGCCGAAGCTTTGGTGTACGTTGGGATGTGTAGGCGTTTTGGTTCGTTTTTCCATAGCCGTGATGAACTCTTGCTAACTGTTCCGGGGGGTTAATGCGGTTGTTGGTCTTTGTTCGTAGGTGTTCTTGTTCAGGCACTCATCTTATATGGATGGCATGTTTGTTTCCAGCAGCGTATGGGTGGATATCACGAAGGACTTCAGTTTGAATTATGGAGTTTCCTCTAGCTCCTGGGTACCAAGGTCCACTCGGCTGTACAGATCAATATTCAGATGCTGCAGAAGGGGGATATCATCCCACCCCCTCACTCCTTCCCCTTGCTCCCACTTTTCTAGCTAAATCTCTCTCTCTCTCTCTCTCTCTCTCTCTCTCTCTCGGCTCTGTTGGCCTCTGATGTTCCCCCACCCATGGCCCCCTCCTTCTTGACTTAAGCCAGAAAAACAGATCTTCCTTAAAATTCTTCCTCTCTGTACTACCACCCTTTCGTACAGCTGTTGGGAAAACACGTTACAAGGTCTATAAGTAACCTGCACACGTTCCAAGCATCCCAATACATCAACATGTATCTCCGAGCATCCACGTTCTTATGACGCTTGAAACAAAAATAACTATAAAAAAGTATCTTTAATATCGCATTGCATTGATTCCACGGCAAAAAATAATTACAAGGGATGTTCAAAAAGGCCTGGAACTGCAATTTATTTTTCTTTGCCTTTCTACTATGAAGGAAAGATTATTGAATATGAAATTTCGAAACTCCCATGGACATACCTTTGCCCTTAAATGCTTACTTTTATTAATGCCACGACCGAAATGCCTTTTTATCGACTGGGCCACAATAGAAACTACGCTTAGGAAATTTATTTATGTAAACGTAATATAAACACCCCAAAATTCTCGTCTCCACTAATGGCAAAGCCATTGAGGTGCGGGGTGGGCTGATTCTTCTCTGTTAACCTGTCCGTCCCATTTACCGCCCCCAACAAGCATTCACTACCAAGTAGATATGATCGTTCACAATTATAATGGATACGTCAGCACTGGGTCAATTTGTTCTCTAGTACTAATGCTGGAAGGAAAACGGGACTAATTTACATCAGTGAAATTCAAAAACAAATATGTTGAAGATAGCAAAGGAAAGTAAAGCACATCTAAGAACTAAAGTGACGATGCCATTGATAAAAACTGGGTAACACTTTACTATACCGGAGACGGATTTCTTCAAATTTACAGGAGAAAGTACTTACGCAAATCATTTTCTGTGGCGTTGTTGATGTTCGGGAATGTAGTTTTGATCCATTTTAATGCGAATGCATGTGGTTTTCTACGGAAATCTATTTCCGACGCACTATTGCTGCTACCGCCATTTGCTTTCTGCACGAGAGCACAATGCGTAAACCCCGTGGTTAGTGTTTCAAACCACGCCGTGTTATCGCTACAAGATGACGTGTCGAGGTTGTGTCGTGAAGTTGTTGCCGGGTGTGGAAGATGCCGTGGAATTTGTAATTAAACACAGAATCTTGAAGAAAGAATGCAGGACGTGGAAGGTTAAAATTAAAATAATTCCGTGTTTTTTCTTTCATCGAGAAAAACCGATGTTGTCCGTATATGCTAAATTGAACGAAAGGAGTGCTAATGGAACCTAACCTAACAGGCCTAACCTAACGTAGTAGGCATATCTCGTCCAGGTGATGGTTCGTGGGGCTATCGTGAATTTTTGGGCTAACGTCACTGGTTTTTGGGGCTACCCGTGGATGGTGTGTGGAGCTAACGTCAATTGTTTTGGGGGCTAACGTCAATGGTTTAATAATTACTCTTTATGTCAAAAATTCAACTTTTTTTGGTGAAAAAATTTCGTGAAATGATTTCAATTTTTTAAAAAAATTTAGGTATTTTTCGGTGAACAAGGTTGCAACACTGCATGCACACTCCAAATCGACAAAACACTGGCACAACGCGCGATGAACGGGTAAGCTATCGCCATATTGTGTGTGGAAATAAGGAACAACAGTAAGTACTCGTTAATGTAAGAAATAGACATTATTTTCGTTAGAAATTAATTACAGCACGTAAGGAAATGTTTCGCAATGCAGAATAGTACTTTGCAATGTAAAAAAATGCGAAATAAATCATTGATAGGTGTCTCATGGATAGTAAAGTAGTACCAAAAATTGATGCTGTAAAATGCGCACAAGATACATGTGGACGAGACAGAGGGCAACATACAATCCCACAATCACTGTTGTTGGTCCAGACGCCATAGCTTCGTTTCACCTCACCCTTCCTCAGCAAAACAAGTAAAACTCAATAAAGGATCTCTTAGCCAGAATAGACATGTTATATGTTATTTATGCATAAAATAAATGCAATCCATCCTCTTGACTATTAACGCTAGCAAAACGCTCATGGTGTGGACTAGGTTCCATAGGGCTGAGTGGCTTTCACAGCCGACTGAACTAGACAATAGTAGATAAAATAAGCAATCAGAATTCTGTGAACAAACTCGCATCGACAATGTTATGAAACACCTTAGAACTGCATTCATGTAGCTAGGCTAGCGAAGCTCTGGCGCCTTGATCCTAGTGGGGGTTGAATGCACTTGGTTCAAAAGCCCGTTGGTTCGTTAGTTGAACGTGGAACAGAAAAATCTAGAAAAAAGGATCATTAATTCTTCACAGAGTTAACAGACGGTGAACAAACTCCGTGATAAACCAATTAACTGCATGGCCCGCATACTTTTGTTTGTTTAGAAAAAAAAACACTTCAGCTACCCTCGTTTTTCCTATGCTTAAACTCAAATACAAGTTGATAAACAATTTAACTGAAGCGTAGTTCCAAGCGAGTAAATGTACTTTCGGCCAACACAGCAAGCCCGATGAAACAATGTGACGAATGGTGCCTGATTTACGTGCTTTAAACAGGAATTAATACAGAAGGGTTTGTTGTTTTTTTCTCTCAAACAGACCCATTGTTGGCTGTCCACTTTCAAATTCAATTCAATGAACCTCGGTCCCCAACACTGCGTGTCAAAGCTGCACGTGCATCTGTGATTTAATTCTGGGAATCGAATATGCAAACCTGTTCATTTAAAATTAACAGTGGAAGGAATTAGTTATAAACTCCGATGTGATTTGTTCTGGATTCGACTGTTATCTTTTGTGTGTGATCAGGGGCGACGACTTGCCAAAATTATTGGGGGGGAGCCTCTGATCACTGAAATAAATTAATGAATGACTCACTCTCTTCCTTTTTTAAGTTTTGGCCTCAGTGTTCCGAATCTCATAAAAGCCCATGAATTCCTCAAAAATATTAAAATTTTCATTTACAGTTCGAATGCAAAATGTCAATTGTTCACGGATGGATATGTCACAAGTTTCATCAACCATAATAGCAAAATATTCCCGACTTTTAATATCTGCTACCACGGAGCGCAAAACAGATCTCCCTAATATATCAATGATCTCGTTCTGAATGTCATGTGAGAGCCATTTGTAGCCCGAACGTCCCATCCACTCTCCCACTTCATGCACATCTTCCTTTGAAACTCTTTTTTAGTAAAAATGTTAACATTACGCATATAGTAATAAGTCATGTGTTTTGCTGTCTCCGGTCATAGCCCCCCCCCCCCCAAGTTGATGGTTTATCGAGCTCAGCTCCCCAAAGTTGATGAAACACTTCAAATGTGTATTGAAAGTTAAGTTCTTGTGGCACAATTCAGAGAAAACTTACAAGAGAAGCAAAATAATACATTAGATCCTCTTAAGCAAAATTATTTGGGGCCTCTGCCCTCACATCGTTAACATTGGGGGAGCTCGAGCCTCCCCAAGCCCCATGGAGTCGGCACCTATGTGTGTGATACTTGTACTTTTGGCAAATGCAGCCTACACATGATTTGTTCACAACACGCATCTCTGGAAAATGCAGCTTTTAAATGAATTTTGCTGTAATTTTGGTTTCCATGATTTTGATTCTTATTAGAATCTTTCGATGGCAGATCAATACGTGGGTAAATACTTTCTAACTACAGTGGAACCTTGATAACTCGAACTTGAGGGGGAAAAGAAAAATATCGAGGTATCGAGGATTTCGACTTACCAAGGTTCGAGTTATTGAGGGCCAAACTCGCCGACTTCGAGTTATAGAGTTCTCAAGTTTACTGACCCATCTGAACGTCGACAGTACGTATGTCAATAACGTATGTAGCATCATTTTAAGTTAACAATTCTACAACGCACACTAAGCACATTAACAATCATGGTTACATACACGACAGGCAGGGGGAGTTCAAGTCCCGACACGATTGTTGATCACCTGACATGATACCTACGCACCCTACACTTCGACTTATTGAGGTCCGTGCGACTAAAACTTCGAGTTATAGAGGTGATTAGAATTTAACTTCGACTCATAGAGGTATTTCATAGTCTACCTTCGTGTTATTGAGCTCGAACGGCATGCTATAAACTGCACAAAAATTCGTTTTATCAAGGTTTTATTCGAGTTGTTGAGGTAAAATTAGTATTAAGTGTTATGGACAATTCAAGGGGATTACAAAAAATTCGACTTATCAAGGAATTCGAGATGTTGAGCTTCCAGTTATCAAGGTTCCATTGTATTGCCTTAGAATGTTCTACAATTTCAAACAAAATCGTTCTCTCTTAAGTATCATACAATATAAAGCTTTCTTTCCGCAGTGACTATAACACAATTGGAAAATGTCACAAGAACGCGTGTGAATATATACTAGAAAAGTATAAACTTACTTTATCAGATGACAGTGTGTTCTACTTTATGATAACGCACCAGCCCATTATCCAGGTCTGGGGAAAATATTAGCAGTGCTGCAACGTCGTAAAAGTGAATAATTATACCAAAGAAGGAACTCATTAGCAGTGCTGAAATGTCGTCAAAGTGAAGAAGGATACCGAAAGAAGGCACCCATTAGCAGTACTGAAACGTCGTCAAAGTGAGAAAAATTACCAAAAGAAGACACTCATTAGCAGTGCTGAAACATCAAAGTGAAGAAGGATACCGCTAGATGACGCTCTTTAGCAGTGCTGAAACGTCGTCGCAGTAACAGAAATAACAAAAGTATACACAAGCTATACTTCTAAATGGATATGAAAAGAAGGCAAAATATATAGCCTATGGAAACAGCTGGAAAAGAATGCCTACAAGAAGGAGGATAGACTGGACATAAACAGAAGAAGGAAGAAACGTGGCAGGGGAGAATTGGAAGAGAAGGAAAAAGGGGAAGAGAAAGAAAAAGAGAGGAGGTTTGGAATAAGGAGTTGGGGAAGACCACAGAAAAGATATGCAAAGTGCTTAGGAAAGCGTGCATTAAAACTTACAGGAAGGGATGGAGGAGCATCTTAAGAATAGCGAAGAATGCAAACAAGAAATAGGAAAACAGAGAAGAGGAAGAGGAAGGGATTGTCTGCGAAGTGAAATGTAAAGAATGTCAGAGTGTGTACATAGGAGAAACGAAGAAGAGGCTGAAAGACAGGTTGAAACAACAAAGGGATGATGTACGACTTAAGAGAGAGAGAAATGCGATATTTAAACACACGAGAGAAACAGGACATGACATAGAGTGGGATGAGGCTAAGCAGATAGGAAGGTAGAAAAGAGAATACTAGTGAGAAAATGGAAGAAGGCTAAGGAAATAGAGTAGAAAGGTGAAGAAGACACAATGAACTGGAATGGGTGAACTGAAGATAAACAAAGAATGGAAGAAGGTGTTAGAAAGAGTGGAAAGGACAAGAGAGAAAGAGGAGAGAAGAATGAAGAAAAAAGAGCGTGAGATAGAGAGTCCAACCACATTCTAGATAGAAGAAAATATGTTTAGCCTTTTAGGTGAAAGTACGGTTGACAAGTCTGATAGTCTGGAGGGGAGTAACGTTTGTGTATATATATCGTCCTGTTTTGTACCTTGTTACATTTGTACTTGGTGCAGAGTTTGAAGAAGACCTTGCTAGAATGTTGAAACGTTACGTTTACTTTATGTTTTATAATTTTAAAAAATTCTGCCTTGGTCAGCAAATTGAGTTTTTCATATCATGGAAACAAGGCTTAATGGTGTTATACTTCTAAATGGAGAATGAAATTGCATAATAACTAGCCTGGTTGAAGAATTTTGATGAAAAATTTATTGACAGTGCTGCAGGAGAATTTTTTTTAACTAAAAGAGTGCATGACATAAAAACTAATACATTCGAAGCAATAGTTCAAAGCTTTTACGATGGCTGGTACCACAGTGTTCCTCACATCATTCCAGTAGCAAGCTGCTCATATCGATGTAATAAATCGATACTGCGGTGCCACAAATATGATGTAATCCATCACTTCCGCGCCAATACGAAGATAGGTGAGAGGTAACGGTCTACCACAGAACACATAGACCGAGTTGGCTTCGGTGTGTCAGCATGGGTGTGTGACTGTGACTTTGATAGCCACACATGTCAATATACTGTCCCCTTTCAACATACTATATTTCATTCCAATTTACACTCTATGGGGAAATGTAAATAGTCTAAAGCTCTCCATTTCATACTTGACGTGTTGTTTGTGGTAAAAGGGTAAGACAATAGCGTTTAGGCTTAATGGTCGCCGATTTTGGAAAGGTGCTTTCTGTTCCCAGTCCTCAGAATTCTGTAAAGGGGCGGTAGTTTTGCTAAATGATAATTAAAATATGGACGTCAGTCACAGAAAAAGATCATAAAATATAGGACCGCCTAAAGCAGAACGGTGCAACTCCCTATTTTAATCAAATTCCTGCATGAGCTCGAGCATTCTCGTGCGGGAAAACTGAAAGTTCACGACCAACAATGGGTACAAAATTTTCCTGATAAAGAAAACGTTTGTCCGGTGTCGGAAACAACAATTCGACAAGTTCGGGCGATACAGTTGGGGGAATTCATGACAAATTACCCTGTCGCGACAGTGATAACCTCAGCAATCAAAAATTGACAGATGGCATTGAATGCGCTGGTTTTGGACGAGAGGATGGGAGTAATTTCGGCGACTGATAAAATTGTTACAGATGAAAAATGGACTGAACCTGTGCTCGGTAATTTGTCGCTCCGAGAAAGCTTGACAGGAAGTAGTATGTCCCAAAATCATTGTTTAGCAGCATTTGTGATAAAATAGTCAACATAAGAAGTACTTGCATTTTTTATTATTATTCTTACTGGCTGATTGCCCGGCATTGCCCGGGTATTTATTTATCCTAATCTTCTATTAGACAGGAATATCATGAATTCTAACTATAGTGTAAAATGAACTTTGAGTTGAACGGCATTGGGAGTGTCACTATTTATCTCAGCGGCCCCGAAAACTATGGATTCCACACTAATATCGGTCGTTTTGCATGTCACCCCTCTTCCATCCCTCCTAGGGGTGTCAGGGGTTTCTTACCCCCACAGTTTCTCTTTCCAGATTGTAAGTCATATGCTATGTGCATCAAGTTTGGTCATCGTGAATGTCACCAATTAGCTTAGAGACTCCGAAAACTATGGATTCGACACTAATCTAGGACATTTTTCACATTTTATTTTTCACCCCATCCGATAGGTGATGAACTTGTAGTTGAACGGCATTGGGAGTGTCACTATTTATCTCAGCGGCCCCGAAAACTATGGATTCCACACTAATATGGTCGTTTTGCATGTCACCCCCTTCCCACCCCCACCCCTAGGGGTGCCTTACCCCCACAGTATTTATTTCGAGATTGCAGGTGATACGTGTACCAAGTTTGGTTGAAATTGCTCCAGGCGTTCGAGAGTTACGCCGGAACAAACACACACATATACACACATACATCCATTTTTATATATGTATATACGAGTAGAAGATTTTGAGTCGGTGTGCTGGCACTTTTGGCTAATAGCTATGATTAAGATGAATGGCGCTAAAGTGGATTTGTTGAGTCATGACATAGGGACAAAGATGGTGAGGCTAGGATTGAACCCAGAATTTTACATGATTAGATCGTGAACCGATTACTGTTTTCACTCACTTTTCTACAACTTGTAGCTAATCGTGGCGAGGAAGAAGAAAGATGATTAGATGAAATTAAGGGACAATGGCAAAGTAACACTCATGCCCATGTCGGGACATACACGGACATTGTAAAAATCTGGCATCTCAGATATTTGCGAAAGATTGAATTTACAATTTAATTTCTAATAAAAATGGCATTTTCAAATACCTTAAATGGTACACTTTATCGCCGTTGACTCTTGTTATTGTAGTAGCACTTAATTCTTTCTGGGAGGTACAATAATCTTTCAATATCTAAATATGGGAAAATAAATTTCTGAATATCCCTCCTCTCCACCCTTTCCATTAGCTTCGATGCTGCTCAATTCAAACAATCTTTAAAAATTATTTCAGTAGAGTTTTAATCGGAAAGGAAGAATCAGAGAATTCATTTCTCCTAGATTTTCTTTACCAAGGTTTAAATTCGTCAATGGGAGGAGGTTCCCTTTTTTCATTTTACGTCGTTTTTCTTTTTAGCCCAAACATATTACATCATACTAAGAGCGACCGCAGAGGGATGACGGGGGAGGGCTGTACTTGCTTCACTGAGATGTCTGGAAAAACTTCTTGTAATAAGAATAGTGAACTTATAGCGAGAAATAATGGATGAGGACTGTCGTGAAGGAGAGCAGATTAAGAGGTCTCTGTTCGATATCAGTCCATCGTGAAAAAGTATAAAAAAGACAAAGAACTGTTCACAAACAAAGTGATAGATGTTTATGGAAAGGAATCAGAGCTAATCCAGTTTCTATCTATTATGCCAAAGTATTTTCAATTTAATTTGAATTTTATGATTTGCAAAAATAATAATATTATTAATAGTAATTAAAAGTAACACACAAGCTATTATAACTAAAGGCCAAGACATGAAATCTTCCTCTGCCCACCCTTCTCGAATTGGGGATGCTTTTCCCAGTTTTGAGAGAGGTGGGGTATGCTTGTATGGATCAACATGCCGTAAATACAGTGTGTGGCTCGATTCCTGAGCATATTATTGTAGTAGTGGTGGATGCTTTATGAGAATTTCCTTACCTTAGGGGACAGCATCCTCCACGACACCCCCCCTGCCAATAAAAATCTTCGGGCTCCCTTGCATCCTAAACTTTCTCCTGAGAATATATGATCCACTGCTTTTACTTTTCATCAAGTGTTGGAACTTATCCCAAGAAGAAAATTTCAAGAAGAATAACAAGTAACTTCTACTGCCTACTACTACTAATTTCTAATGTCTACTACCATGTCATATTTAAGCTGTAAACATGTTAATACAGGAACTACATGTGCAGTCACTAAATTGCCGATGTTATGAAGTCGCTAAAACTCACTCTAAAATTCTTATAATTTACATTCCATTTTGACAGACAAAGCAGATAATGGTGAAAAATCCAGAGGCATTATGCGATACAAGTTTCTTTTCACGATAAGGTGAATTTCAGCATGTTTTACAGTCAAGTCCTTAACAACAGCATTTCTCTGGTGGCTGCTGACATTGATATTAGGTAGTAACACTTAACAATATAGGAATGGGATACAAGGAAGCTCTTGCTATATTTCGAACACCAGTTGAAAGTAATAAAATAATAAGTGATACATACAGGATATCCAGCAAGTTTCTCTGTTCAATATGATATCCTGTAGGCACTATTCTCTCCACAAATATCATCACGGTTCGCCTGCACCTGTAAATATAACATAACAAACTAATGAATAATAACATACAGCGACAAATTCTTACGGTTTACTGTCATTTCCCTACGATAGAAAACTTTTAGGACACCCTGTAGAATTTGTGCAGTCAATCATGGGCTTACCGGATGGAAACTTAGCCAAATTATCAAAAAATATTGATCAATCCTTTGAAGGTATTTGGATAAGGCTTTGTTTGATAATCGTACTTTCATATTTAGGCTGAAATTAATTTAAGTTTGGAAGGAAGCCAGCAACAGTGGCTAAAGTATTAAAGTTTATAAAGTAATACGGGGGCGTTTCGGCAGTCCAATATGCGATGACATCAAACTTCAGAAATGCCAGTGGCCAATATTTCTTGGGAGATTGCGTTAGCTACCTGATAAAACGCAAAGATTCCCTCTAGTTTAAAATCGCTGGTGATTATCGGCGGTGTGCAAACGCACTTCGCGCTTCAGCGAGTTGAATGAGAGAGTCACATTTCCCTTCTGTAGTTAAGGTCGACAGATTTCCTCCTCTGAGACCAGATCTCAGCAGTTAATGTAACCATTAATTTTCAAATGTCACACTCAGTGCCACTGGAGCGTAAAAGGTCGACAAGGAGATACATCCATGGTTGAATGTAATAGATAATCTTCCGTGAACCTAGCACCGTGTTCTGCAAGTGTTAAACTTGAGGAAAGTACGGCTTCAGTCATTTCAGTATCGAATTTCATAAGGTCCAATAATTCCTGTACTCTGCTGACTCGGTTATTACAGAAGAAATGTGGTTAAACTTCTAATCAAGTATTGTGATTTGGGATTCAGTGCAGCGGATTTGTGCCTAGTGATATACTGCTCCAAATTCCAGATTGTTCTAATGTAAAAGCGATTATTGTACTACAGATCATCATCAGGATAATTTGATATTGCATGACATACGACAAAAACGCTCATGTTTGTGACTTGTGACATAACTTGAGGGGTGCAGAATCGAAAAGCTATCCATCCCCTAAAAATAGCACCCATGATGTATGCTGAATAACTGTTACCTTTGCGAAATCACAAAAAATACTCTTTATTACTTTGCTCCTTAGGTCTCAAGAGGTTAACAAAAGTACCATTTTTAATAAACCTGAAAATTTGGGGGGTAAGTGCCCCTTGCCACCGCTAAGTTACGCCTATGGCAACATTCACTACAAAATAGTTAAAACAATTATATTAAATAGCATGCTAAACAGCTTTGGACCGTTATTAACTAAGGGTAACTTGAATATAACTTTAATCTTGTAGAAGAATATCACTGAACAAGAATTATACTTTGAATACATAGAACGATTTCTCAAAACAATATATAAGCTTTTTTAAGTGAAAGTGACTAAGAATTATGTGAAACCATGCCCTAGTAATCGCAAATTGTATTCCAAAATTGTTTGGGCACCGTATGTTGCTTCAGTTGTTTTACAATACAGCTTGTAATAAGTGTTCAAAAAACTTCTGTTTTGTGTGAATAATGAGAATGGGTTTATTTATTTATTACCTTCAACACAGGCATATCCTCCAATGACAGAAGGCGTACATAATAATAATAATAATAATAATTAATAATAATATTTAATAATAATAATAATAATAATGATGATGAATAGTAATTAGAAAATTTCAAAATTACAATAGATACATATGCAACCCAGTGACAAATCTTATTCATTACATAAGTATAGACATACAGAACAGTTTATAATTAAAATAAAGAAAAATTAACAATCATATAAACTTGAGTATAAATACAATTATTATGTATTAACTATCACATACTCGTACTTTCAGAATTGACTCTTAATGTTTTCTTGCAAGTCAAGAATGGCATTGAAAAATGTATGGAATGATTATAGTAATCAGAATTTCATTATACATATATCAAATTCTATTCTTCGGGCAGCTCTTAAATTTTTGGGTTTTTGGAAGTTTGGGGATGAAAATATTTGTACAACGTAAATTATTTCTTCCTTGTATTAAACTGATCAAGTTTTCAGGAACGATTGATCTAACAATTTTTGCCTATTACGCAGAGTTTCGAAATTGAATTCCTGAAGTAGGTCTTGATAGCTATACTTATCAATTCTAACAATGAATTGTACATTTGTATGTGCCATGTAATAATACTTTAATTCTATTATAGTATACTGCTTTTCATGGCCATTATTATTCTGAATTGTGTGCTCAGTAAAGTGAAAAAAAAGAATGATTACAAACATGCATTAACTATTCTGAAACGCGTAGAAACAATTCATACTAACCAATCATAAAGCGTACATGTTCCTCACCTTAGGCCACGTGTATTCACTTCATCTTTCGTCCACAAACACGTTATGAATTATGCCTATCACATTTAGTACCATTTGTGGCGAAACTGTTCTCGCGCCTTAGATTCACCACTTACCATGTCAATTCTAATCTTCAATGTGTTGGTGACTGATAGCGCGAAAGGACTGCCTGAATTATACATGAAACCTTCACACCTACCTCCGTCCTCAAAGACCCATCTATCTTCAACAGGCAAGAATGTTTCTTTGGTTATCAAACGCTAAAGTTCTGTAAGCGTTTTGGAAGTGCATCAATAATGCATCGCCTTTGGGTCGGAAACAAAACATGGTTGCCTGCAGGTACTGGGGGGTGGAACTAACACTTTGTTCGGCACTACATTGACTCTGGATGGCAATCAAGAATCTAAGAGGCAGAAGGGAGCAAGGTATGGAGTTTGGCAAACATGGTGAACTAATTACAATGTCTCTGTACATTTGACACTATTGTGCAGTAGAACACAGTCAACTCGGATTCGAATTCCTGAAGTAACCATTAGAAGCAAAATTCGCCACAACAAATTTTTGTGTAAGCTCTATGTGGGGACAGAATTTCTAATCAAATGTAGTTCCACTCTTAACTGAAAAAAAAAAAAACATGAAACTTGTGAGAACATAAGTAATTTCAATTCGTGTAATATTTAATTTTAAAAAAAGTAAGAAAAGTGGTGGAATTGCATCCATTTTACTAACAGTAAGTTACATAATCATCCCAGCATTCAGCATTGAAATACAGAATACTAATAAAAAATAAAAAGCCATATTCATGCCTGAGAAAATGATTACATAAGTGATGTAACAGTAAAAATTCATTTACAAATTTGTTTGTCAACCAGAGAATAGTTACAAATCCTCAATGCAACAATTAGCACATAGGTACATTCAAAGACAACAATAAAAAAGTAAGGATACAGAGATAATTATATAAATATAAAAACTAATTCTGTATGCATTCTATGGTGCTCTATGTGTAGTCTTCAAAAACTGAATTTCTACATAAATCTGTTTCTCGGGAACTGGCTAATAGTAACGATACCATTCATGTAGTTTAAAATAAAATAAAAAGGTATATCCGAAATTGTGAGCTTTTGACCCTTGTGCTACCATTGCCATCACCCAGGTCACGCACAGACAGCGTGCCACCATTCTGAAACATCCACTTTATGCACATGTAATTTATGACCCGCACTTTTTCTCTCTATACAAAACATGTCAGCCGTAGCTCACGAAGAGCGAGGATTGTGAAAAGGTCACAAATTATCACATGATTTCACTCTTAGTGACCACGTCCGGAGCAATCCAGCCGTCGTCTTTTGTTCTGTCACGAGAAATTTCGATGAAGATGAAGAACCGTTTAGTAGGGTCTGCGACTAAAACTTGTTGCAAAATAAAAAGGAGAATGTCGGTGACCCAAGAGCATTCTCGAACTTTTATTGTTCTCCCCTGCGGTGTTGAGTGATTGCAGTCAACACGTACGTTTTAACAGAGAACATTCCCAGTGTTTCCAGCTCCAATTATTTTGCGCTAAATTTAGCTCATTAAATCATCGTACGTTTGAGGTTAACTCAGTGTTGGACAATTAGACAAACCACAATGTAATTTTTAATTATTCTTTGTAGTATAGATTCAAAGTAATGTGAGGAAAGTTTTATTTCTTGTCCATGCTGTCAAAGTATAATTTCGTAATCCAATTAGGTATTTCTTTCGATATATCACGTTGCTTTTCTACTTTTCTGTGCTAATAGCGATGTTAATGATAAAGTGATTATGATGAAGGAAGAAACAATGAAATGACCATCATACTTTTTCCAATGTACTGGCGGAGGTGCAGTTGCTAAGGCATCTGACTGTCACGACGGAGACCCGGGGTGGATGATTTAATGTGAGAATGAGAACGGTTATCGGAAAGCATTGACATCAAAGTGATGCAGGGGCAATAAAAAATCCATACCAAAGTCCACAATTTCCCTCTCTGATATCCTTGGAAATCTTCAAGAAGATTATTTTTATGGCAAAAATCTCTGAATCTATTACTGAAATAAGCACATTTTCATGAATATATTCAGTCGTGTAGTATGCAGCACTGTATTGGAACGGTGGAGAAATTCACCTACCATAAGTCACAGGACAAATGCATTAGTACAGACAGAAAATTATTAGTCTGCTTGTGGGAGCCAAAGAGTTCTTGTGGCAATGACGAATGATGATACTTAGTCACTTGATGCATTGTAGTCATACAGATTGACCCTCCAACAATTCTTTATCAGTTTGAATAGCAATGAACCATAATCTCCCTCATATATGATCACGTAAGTGACGTAAGCACGAACAGTCTATAAACTACAATGGCAAATAACTGCGAATTTAAAACACACGCTATAATCAATTTATATAAAACTTAGGGAAGAAAACAAACTGGATCCTCACGACGAAGAATGGTCGATTAGCAGTTTTGAAAAAAGTAAATATGCAAGCAGAATCCATCGAAATGGATTAAAAATCAACATGTCCAAGTAAGACACTAAAAGACAAGGGTTAACAAAAAATAATAAAATGTACAAAACTTAACGTAGTAATAGATAGAAAAAATTTTCATTTTGAAAAAATAGGGATTGAAATAAAAAATTCGACTTGCAAATGGCAGATTAAAATTCACAAAAATAGTACAAATATAAAAATAAAATTGATTTAAAGTGAAAGCACACGTGCGAATACGCAGAATATTTTCCAAGAGAAGGGGAGGGGTCAAATTTGGATACTTGTGTCCGTAAGTAGAATATATAGAGGTCATGTTTAAATGCCATAAGTAAGAGAAATATTTAAAGCGTAGAGAAAAGAAATCACGAAAGAACGAAAGATAAAAGGAAGCGAGGCGCTGTGAATGAGAGAGAGAGAGAAAAGAGGAGAAAAAAAGAAATGCGAGACAGTGAAAGAATTATAAATAAATAAGCGAGAAAGACGGAAAGAGAAAAGAAAGAGCAAGGAAAAGAATAACAGAGAGAGAGGAGGCCAAAGAAAATAGAGAGAAGGAAAGGAAGAGAAAAGAAGAAGCGAGAGACAGGATGGGAAAGATTACAAGCGAGAAGGAATGAGAGCGAAGAAAAATAAGATAGAAAGAGAAGGAAAGGGAAATAAGCAAAAAGGGGGAAAAGATTTAAAAAAGAAGCGAGAGAGAGAAGAGGAAAAGAGAAAAAGAGAGACGGAGAGAAAGAAGCAAAAGATGACAGAGGGAAAGAGAAATAAAGAGGCAAGAAACAGGGAAAGAAAGTTTAATATAGAGAAGAGAGAAAGAGAAAAGGGATGGGAGAAAAATAAAAAATCAAGAGAAAGGGAAAGTAAGTTGAATGAAAGAGAGAGAAAAGAAGAAAAATATAGAAGTGGGAGGCAGTGAAAGAAAGGTAAAGAATCCAGAGAGAGAGACGAAAGAAAGAGCTTAACGCCCACTAAGACGCGGGGAAACGCGGCAACAGAAAGCAACAGAACTTCTGCTGTCTGCTTCTATTGAAATCAAAGGTTGTAAAAGGAAATGGCGCGGAACCGAAGCGTGGACTTCCCGTGACAGAAGTCTACAGGTTATCTTAAAAGTTATAGCCCACTGAGACGCAGGGAACGCGTGTGTGTATGTATGTATGTGTGTGTATGTATATATATATATATATATATATATATATATATACACTATGTGGAAGAAAGTCATTGGACACCACATGTCAGCGGATACCATCAGTTTTCTTGCAATCAATAGGAGGTCGGTCCGCCTTTGGCAGCAATAACAGCAGCCACTCGTCGTGGTAAACTGGCCACAAGGTCTTGTAGTACACCGAGTGGGATATTCCGCCATTCCTCCTGCAGTACAGTCACCAACCCTGGAACTGTAGAAGGACAAGGCGATCGCAACCTCAATTGGCGCTCCAGTTCGTCCCATAGATGTTCAATAGGGTTGAGGTCAGGGGTCTGAGCAGGCCAATCCAGTTGGATGACATTATTTCCTGCAGACTATTCCGTGGTAGCCCTGGAAACATGACAAGTCGAATTATCGTCCTGGAACACACATTCTTCGTTTCCTTGGAAACTCCACAATGTGGGGAGCATGGACTTGTCGAGAATATCTCGGTAGAACGCAGACGTCATGTGGCCATACACCGGTACCAGTGGACTCACGCCATGCCAGCTGAAATAACCCCAGAACATGATGCCGCCACCACCATATTTCACTGTGGGCACTACACACTCAGGTAACAGACGTTCTCTAGGTAATCGCCATACCCACACTCTCCCATCTGATCGAAACAGTGTGAAGCGTGATTCATCGCTCCATAGGACCTTCCGCCATTGCTCCACCGTCCAGTTTCTCCGCTCTTTACACCAGCATATTCTCTGCCGCTTATTGTTTTTTGTTATCAGGGGTTTGTGGGCAGCGGCTCGACCATGATAACCGAGCGCATGGGCCTCCTTGCGAAGTGTCTTCGTCGAAACAGTCAAATTGGTCGCACTTTGAAACTCTTCTGCAATCGAACGCATCGGACGGCTCCTGTTTTTCCGAATCTCCTTCTTCAGCACTCTCCTGTCCCGGTCGTCCAACTTCGTGGGTCTTCCACTTTGTGGTGCATTGCTGCAGTGTCCCATTTCCTTCCACTTCTTGATGACAAAGGCTACAGTTGATTTAGGGACCTGTCGGGCATCAGCTATGCTACGTATACTCATGCCTCCTATGGAGCAGCCTACTATGATCCCTCTTTCAAACATGCTGAGCTCTTTCCTGTCCGTCATTTTATCAGCGAATGATCTGAGAAGCCTCCTGCTGCCGTATATATACCCGTCTGTACTCTCTTTTCCATGAGGAGTTCGTTTCAGAGTTGAAACCGGGGTGTCCAATGACTTTCTTCCACATAGTGTATATATGTATGTATGTATGTATGTATGTATGTATGTACTCGTATGTATGCATGTATATGTATAACGGTAAAGAAATGTCCTGGACATTGCAACATGACGTGGGGGTGGCGGTAGGGTCTCCTCACATTCACAATATTATATTTGTGTAGGTGATGTGGTCAACATCAAGCTCCAGCTACCTTTAACCGCCTCGTAGTTTACCCCAGGAATCTATTTATTAAAAGCTGGGTGAACCCCAGAACAATTCCATGGAAGACCTTGAATTCACTTGAATTCACCCACCCTGGGAATCGAACTCCAGCCCAACTAGACAAAAAAAATTAATGAAAATCAATTCCACAGACACTAAGCGTCTAAAAAATCGTTACGCCAGATTCCTGGTCTTGTACAAATCGCACTATCGGCCAATTGCTTGCCTTTTATATATATATATATATATATATATATATATATATATATATATATATATATATATATATATACATCTCCTTCCCTTATTTCCACTCGTTTTCTTTTCCTAAAATCAAAATCAGGTCTATCCTATCCCGGAAGCGATCGAGAATAAAAGGAAAAAAAAAGTGTGACTATCGGTAATCAATATATTGGAAACGTCTTTGCCCTGGGCAAAAACACGTTCAACAGCATACTGCACAAGCTCCATGAGATATGAAAGCCTTCCGAGAACTTTCTTCTTAATGTTTTCTTCCAAGTGCTTCCTTACCTTCAGGTAGGGAAACAAAAGGTAGCTGCGAGCGCAATACACAAAAGTTCGATATATCGTACGTATATACACACACATTGTGTGTGTGTAGGGGGTGGATTAGGGATGAACCGATACCACTTTGCACCGATATCCATGCCGATACTCTCACCGATACCCACCAATACCGGTACTTGAAAATTGCAATAATTAAATGTTGATCAAAATATGCTAGTTTGTAGGTATTCCACCCCAATTATGTGAATCAATTTACCAAGATTTTTGCTATAAAATATTCAAGAATTACATCAGAATATTGAATTACATGCTATGTTAGTTATCACAAAATTAAGCTTTCCCACAAAACTGGGGTAGAATAATACGAAACTTCGCATTTTGCATAATTTCTAGGAAAATTAGACTCCGCCATAGTATCGCGCGGCATTTTTGCGGAGATGGTGAAAGATCCAAATGCCGGAAAAGTAGCGGCCGGTATCGGTAAATAAATCCCAAACGATACTTTCCGGAACCGATACCACTGGTGTGTGTGTGTATATATATATATATATTCAGTGTGTGTGTATATATATATAGGATGAGGCCGTCAAGCGGGAAGATTTTTAAAAAATCACAAAAATAGAGAGTTAGTTAATTTTTGAACATGCGTGTACTGTACACGAGTTGAAATTACTAGTGTATCTGAAAAATTTTCATTTTTTTTTAATATGGTGTCAGTAAGATGGCGTCCTTGGTGTTGCACACATTGTCGGAGTCTCAGAGTAAATCCGCCCATCCGAAATTAATCCACACACTCTCCACGAAATGCCTCTCCATTCAGAAAAATTAACAGTGTGGTGTGCATTATCATTTATTTACTTATTTATTTATAAGCAATCCCATAACAGAGCAATGCTCCAATTACAATGGGATATTACAACAATACTCACATTATGCAACACAAAAAAAGAAAAAAGAAAATAAAAAGATAAAAAGATAAAAAATACAATACAAATACAATACAATATACCCACCGACAAACATAATACAACTAATACAACAAAATAAAAATTATAAAATTAGAATAATACTATAGTACCAATATACATGAAGCTGAAGCTTCAGACTTCAAACAGTATAACGAAACTCCATATTAAAACCCGCAATAAGCAAAAGAGATAAACACCCAACTCTCATTTGGATATTTTTCAGATTATCGAACATATAAACATAAACATAAAAGATAATATACAAATCCATAACGTTAAGTGCAATTAAATACATACAATACACAACATAAAAATAAGAAAATTAAATACCATTTATCGTTACATCTTAACTTTGTCTTGAATAGTAGCCCTTTATTACTGATATGTACTTTGCGTAAGGGAATGCAAAATCTACATCAATTTTATCCTTAACAATATTATTATGTAGTCTACACATACTAATGACCACAGAATTCTGATGGACCAAATTTTTGGAAAAAGTGCACATAAACGGTTGACGCAATCTTAATGATTGAGGTTTAGTACAGAAGTTTAATCTTTGCAAAACTTCTTCTGTTTCGGTTAGACCATTAACAACTTTATATAATAAAATATGCTTTGCAATATCAGATCTAGTTTTCAAAGAGGAAAATTCAAACTCAGTTAGTAGCATATTATAAGGCACATAAGACGATTTTTTATATTTTTTAAAGAACAGATATCTTAAAAATGTATTCTAGATTCGTTCGAGTTTATCAATATATAATTGGAAGTAAGGACTCCAGATTACATTAGCGTATTCCAATTTACTCCTCGCCAGAGCATTATACACAACTGTTAAGGCTTTACTACACTGCATTTCCTTTGTGTTTCTAAATATAAATCATCGAATCATCGGCCCAGACTTTTTCTGAAATGAACACGGTGACGGTAAGCACTGGACGTTATGCTGACGTGTTGGTAACCTTTTTCCTGTCTGCCTATGACCAGATGAAGAAACTCTCTTCCAGCAAGATGGTGCAACTAGCTATACTGCCAGAGTGTCATGGTCGTCTCATCAGCGCATTAGGCGATATTCCGTGGCATGCCCGTTCACCCGATTTGCCGGCTCCTGACTTTTTCCTTTGGGGTTACCTCAAATCCAGAGTAATCAAGGACAACTCTCCCAAGAACCAGGGATAATTTGAAGGAGCGAATTCATCAAGAGATCCACAACATTCCGTTGAAGATGCTACAAAGCGTCATGGGCGGATTTACTCTGAGACTCCGACAATGTGTGCAACACCTAGGACGCCATCTTACTGACACCATATTAAAAAATTAACATTTTTCAGGTACACTAGTAATTTGAACTCATGTACAGTACATTCATGTTCAAAAATTAACTAACTCTCTCTATTCTTTTGTGATTTTTTTTTAAATTTCCCGTTTGACTGCGTCACTTTATATATAGACACATATAATAGGGCAGGCATGGCCATACTACATTTTTGGCATTACCACTGATGGTTAAGCAACATTTTTCTTGCAGTTTCCGTGCAATGTCAGACAGAAAAAACACTGTTTCTTTACTTAGTAAGAAATTAATTGTTTTTTGGTGTCACAGGCGGGACATAATTAGGAAACAAAAAGTTAAAACAAACAAACAATACTTAAGATACCTTCTATCTTCTAACTTAATTATGTATAATACTTGAATGTATATCCAAATGACAAGCCTACATTGTTGACTTACTAGATAAACTAAAATTACAGTGTTTCATTTAGTTTCAAAAATTAAGATTCAGGGGCGATTTCTTCCTGTGGGTGTACCAGGCACCATTCCAACAGGTCATGCTTGATCTGCAAGCAGGCATCTCAGATTCCATTGCAGAAATCGATCGTGATATGCTACAGCGTGTTTGGCGGGAAATAAACTACAGGCTAGATGTATGAGTTACTCTTTACATTGGTATAACCATTTTGTATCTGGTTTTCATTAAACGTGATTTACATGTGTCTGAAATCGCGAAGATCATTCGTAATAACCCTGTATATTACCAGACATGCATCATTATAGGAATTGTTAGGTTAGGAGGGCAAGGTTTAGAGGTCTTGCATTTAATGTTGGCGTTTGTTGCAAGTTGGGTGTGTCCCGCACCAGACCAACTGAATCACAGCCGTGTGTGTTTCCTTCTCGTTGTTTGTATTTTGGGTAACCTAAGGGAGCTTTCAGACCGAAGCGACAGGTGATGCGAGGGTTTCAAACCGAGAAGGCAAGACAGAAGAACACCTTCTGACTGTAATAAAATAATTCACTTCGCATGCGCTACCAAGATACCGGAGTGAAATGAGCGATATGTGAAACTTTTCGTCTCACTTCGGCATTTATTTCTGAAGGTCACTGAACGAAAATTCACGAGGCTCTTTAAAAGTTTTATCCTGAAATATATTAGTGCTCCGTTCTCTTGGTATGTTGCTTAATTTTGTTAATTTTCTACATAGGCTATTAGGTTAATCGCGACGATGATAATGAATAAATGGAAATAGAGGATGGACACCATGGCTTTGAAACCAGACCCTAAGTGGTGAGATCGTGAATCTAACACTCAGCGCAGTCCATCAGTACATGACAAAGGGAAAAGGGTGCACACTTCGAAATTTTAAAATGACAAACTACTTCCATGTGCTTCTCATTAAATCAGTGGCGTTTCAGTGGCCGAACACAATCTAACGACCGAAGATATCTGGTTCGAGTTCTGGCCTGAGTGTTGGCGTTTCTTTGTATTTGTCCCTTCATCAATTTCATTCTCATCGTCGCGATTAGCAAAAAGTGTCCGAAAAGCGAAGTTTTATATGAGGAGGAATTGCTCCTATGGTTATAGTACCCAACACTGTGGTTGTAAATTTTGGTATTTAAGGAGGATAATATATTTGTATTATGTAATATGTCTATACTCTGAAAGAAGTTACTGGATTACTCCCGCCACAGTACTACACTCCAAGTCTCGGAAATGTTGGTACATGTCACTGCACATAGCTTTTGTTTGACAATTTAACAATATACTTTTTATGTTAGTAATTCTACTGGTTCCAGAGATATCGATAAATGGTAAGTAAATACAGATATACATAAGACCATATCATAAAACGATAATTTTCACCTTAGCTCTGATTAGAATCTTGTTCTGGTTATGAAAATGGAAAAGTAATGTCAAGATATTTGACTTGCGTTGCATCGTAACACCCACAATTTAATCTTACTATCTCGTACAGTTATTGAATTTTAAAGTGTGATGTGAAAAAGATGTGGTAATCTGACTTCTGAAAGAGGTCAGTCAACGTGGCATTTCCTACTGACCAGTTTGCGCTTCTCGTAGTTCGAGAGAATTCCGTTGTGTCGCTGCAATCTCTGCACGGTAGAGCCATCTGTGAGATACATGTAGAACTATTTGTGGAGACCTTAAAGATATTAAAGCAATAGTGGAAAAGAATGGAAAGGGTTAAAAAAGGAATTCATTTGATATAGATTCAACCATATTAAGCAAATAAAAAAATGACATGAAAAATTTCAGTAATGTCTTTCCGAAACCTCAATTATTTTAGTTACTTATTCTCAGAGAATAATAATGGATTGAATGTAAAATATGTAAATATTAGAAAATCATTATATAAAGCGGGACCGTAGTTTTTGATACACCAGCCTCTTTTAATACTGCCGCGATTAACTTTTTATACAGCTTCTTTTGTCCAAGATGCAGGTTGACCGATATTCGTTTGTTTTTAAGTGCTATTTTACATTACTTCGTGTGATTTCTTTAATTCTTCTTAGTGAAAGAGATTTTTTTCTAATTAATTTTACAAAACGTTAAAAAGAGTGCATAACAATTGTGCTGGATAATTTACACTACTAAATTCGTTGCATGTATCCCGACAAAAATTAACGGTTTTATATTTAATCGAGGATCTCGATGTTTTGAGAATTATACGTTTTGGTTTCAACTTGCGGGAACAATTAGATAAGATATTTGCTCTGACCGCCAAAATTGAAGTTCATATTCGCCAGTAATTTTATTATTTTTTTTTACGAGTTGTACATGCATGCTCATAGTAAACGACAACAAAGAGTGTGGAAAAAACTAAAACCGTCCAATTTAACTCACCTTACCTGCTGAAAAAGTAGTGCCTCCTCGACGGCGTAGCGGTACCGTCGTCCCCTTGTAATCAAGGGGTTCCGGGTACGATACCCGGCAGAGGCACGTATGTTCCAATTAGCCTTTCTGTGCATAAAGTGGACTTAAAAATAAACTCAAACTACCTAAAAAAGTACTGGTGCTACGTATCTCTATCAAACCCACTCAAGGGATCTCTCTCTCTATATATATATACATATATACAAATATATATATATATATATATATATATATATATATATATACTGGGTGAGTCTTTTAAAAGAGGCCCCGTGGAAAATGTGCTCCTTGAATGTAGGCAAACCTGGTACACCGAAGAGAAGAGCGGGGTAGAGAACAGTCCAGGATATCTGTGCCAAGCAGTTTAGACAACTTGACATAAACGTAAATGAATGAAACATCTCTTCTGTAAATACAGTACAGCGTGACAACAACCTACCTAAAGGAGGTGCTGGAAATGTCCTCCGTTGACCTCGAGGCACGTGTGCAGACGATACCACATGTTCTGAAAAGCGCGGGCGAGGATATCCTGCGGGATGGCCTGGATAGCTGTGATAATGTTGTTCTGGAGTTCTTCGAGTGTGTGAGGGTTGTTGCTATACACCTGTCCCTTTAGAGCTCCCCACAAGAAGAAATCACAGGGTGATAAATCTGGAGAACGAGGTGGCCAAGGTTGGTTCGTGCCACGGCTGATGACGCGATCAGGCGGGAACACTGACTCAATGCGCGTGATCGTTGCACATGCTGTATGCGCCGTGGCTCCATCCTGCTGAAAGTAAGCGTTCCTTCGCTCATCCTCAGTCAGTTGTTCAACAAACACGTTGAATATGTTACTGATGTAACGAGCCGAGTTCACAGTCTCATGGAAGAACACGGGGATGATGCGGCGTGACGACACGGCACACCAGACATCGATTTTCTGGGCGTGCAGTGGAACCTCCATGAATACGTGTGGATTGTCACCTGACCAGTGTCGCGTGTTCTGGGGTTTATGTAGCCTGACAGATGGAACCATGCTTCATCGGAAATGAACAAATAACCATCCTGCAGCACCTCCGGAGCAATATTGAACAGAAACCACTCACAAAACTGCACGCGAGCTGCCTTGTCCACATCCCGCACCTGATGCATCACGGGTAACTTTGAATGCGTGCAAGTTCATTTCCTGCTTCAGGATCCGCATACCGGTTGACTGGGACACCTGCAACTGTTGTGCCAAACGCCGAGATGATTTTCGTGGACTGTGTATCATTAGCTGCGCTGCATCGTCCACCTTTGCCTCAGTGCGGACAGTCTTTGGACGCACTTTTGGCCTATTCAGCACGGAACCGGTTTCCCGCCTTTTTGCAATCAGTTTTTGCATTACTGATTTGGTTGGGGCCTTCGCTGGAACTCCATTCACTGCGAACTCCGTCGTAAACAATTCTGCACACTGTTCCCAAGAACCGAGGCGCGCATACGTCTCGACAACAAAGATACGCTGCTGCACCGTTAACACCATGCTGACCCACGGAACCACACTCACAACTTTCCTCGCCGCTCAACTACACTCAACTGACCTGCACGCTGCCTGCCTCAAGGTCATCATTGGACACTTTCTTTTCAATCCCCCTCTATGTCATGTTGTCGAAACTACTTGGCACCGATATCCTGGACTGTTCTCTACCCTGCTCTTCTCTTCGGTATGTACCACCAGGGTTGCCTACATGCAAGGAGCACATTTTCCACGGGGCCTCTTTTAAAAGACTCACCCAGTATATATATATTGATGAAGGGAATTGGGAGCATAAAAGTCGAAACATTAATTTGCCTCAAACATTGCTCTGAAGCTCGCAAGTTGAACGCTCATTCACCCCACATTCCACCGGATGCAGAGCCGAGCAACAAGAATTTTTCCACTCGGCTCTGCACAGTCAGCAAGGCAACGGCCCTCGCCAGCGGTGAGTGCACCTCCACTGTAAATTTCCATCTGCATCCAGGGATACCCCAGGTGCACAGTGGAGGTGCAAAGTCCACCAACCTATGACTCAAATCCAATGTATAAAACCGCTGGAGACAGTAAATCGATCTCTCACTTCGCTCCAATATCACCACCAAACTGATCGACGAGAAGAGGACGACGGCCTGCTGAGAGATCGCGACACTACGAGGCGGCAACAAGCGAGAAGTCCATAGCAGTCCGGATTAAGCCAACCGAAAAATCTGCAAGAATAAAACAAGTCGCCGAATTGCCTGCCGTCTCTTATCGTCATCTTCGATCTCTCCAGCGGACACCTGTCACCGTCGCCGACGCCAGAAACCGAGGGCCAGACCAACAGCAAGGGGTGAGTAGCGTTCAACAACACAGGCTCCCAACAATCCTTCTTCAGCCTCCTTAAGGGTAGAGGTGGTTAGCCAAGTCAAACTTAAGACCTATTGTATTTATCTGAGCTACGTCCCGGCGTGACTCGATCCCGTACCTTACCCGACGTCACGCTACAATATATATATATATATATATATATATATATATATATATATATATATATATATATATATATATATATATATATATACGTATTTCGATCACGTGTGATTTCCTCCAGTGTATCAACTAATAAGAGACTGGCAAAAAATGGTCCTTGTGCGACGATCTTACCTGTCTGTTCGTCCGTGTGTCAAATTTGACATTTTTTTTTTGTATTGTATTTTACGTCGCTTTTCTGTCACTTTTGGCTAAACGCGACGCTGAAGGTGAGTGATGATGAAATTGATGAAGGGACACTCACAAAGAACACCCATGACAAGCTTTGGCGTCGTAGCGTGCTGCGTTAACGACTCCGCAAAAGAAGCCTACTAAACTAGTGTACTTACAAAAACAAAATGTCGTGGACGGATAGAGATAGATACAACAATCGAAACAACAAGAAATATACACGTATTTTGAGGGTAAAATACCAATAACAACATTTCTTAAGAACAACAGTTTTGTCGATTTACCTATTTAGGAAACTGTGAATGATAGAAAGATTAAATTTAGTGTGACGAATTCGGATTCAAATATTATTGAACTGTGATATACAGTTTTCTCATTAGCAGTGCATGACCAATGAATCAGTGGATATGACAATTTCCAGATTTTTCGAAAGCTTTTGAAGCTGTAAATTACAGAATCTTAATAGAAAAATTTATATTTTGCCCTCTATCTAATCAGCGTTTTAACTATGCCAATCTACTGTACTTAACAAACCGTAAGCAGTACGTCATGTTTCTGGGGGGATATTTCCGATAAATTCCAAGCTACATTCGAAGTTTCCTAAACCTCTAACGTTGGTCCCTTATTATTTCTCATGTATATATAAATGACCTTCATGGACATTTGATTCAATCGGGTATGCTATTATTTGGAAACGACTTAAAAATAAACATATACAGTGACTGCGCCGATTTACAATCAGACATTGACAACCTTGTTGAATTGTGCCAAAACAAGATTCTAATCCCACATAGAAAAAAATGTTACCAAATGTCATATACTAGAAATACTTAATCGATAAAATAAGATTTGATCGATTGGTTGATTTAGTTTATTTTATGTCGCTTTTCTGTCTGTCTTTCTGTCCAAATATGTTTGTCAATGTTGCATCTCATCGCGACGATGGAGATGAATGATGAGATGCAACATTTACAAATATATTTGAACGACACAACATGAGCCCCACAGAGGATTGTACTGGCTGTGTGTCCAGACGCCAGAGCCTCGTTAGTCTGCAGAATTCAGTTCAGGGTGTACTACTACATGGAAGAAAAGTTGAGTTGGCATTTGCTCTTCTTAAGAAAAAATAGCACCTTATTTAATTCTTAATTTATTTGGCGTCGCTTTTCATGCCACATTTAGTTAATCACAACGATGAGGATGATTAGTGATATGAATTTCAAGAAGAAACACTCACAAGGAACCAGACCCGTACCCAGGATCTTTTTTAGGGGGGCCAAGCCCGAAATCTTGGTTATGTATATATATATAATTGTCATGAAATATGTGAATTATTAAATAATTAATTAATATCATTATTTATTTATATATGTTTATATTTATAAGCATTTATAAACCAATTAATTTGCTACAATATAAACTAGCAAATTAATTCCTTTAACGATTGGTTCAAAAGGTTAAGAAATTAGAAGATAGGTGAAATGTTTTTAATAAGTGTTAGATATTATTTAATTATTGTTTCTTATTAAAAATGATAATTAAATTTTCATACTTTTACTGTGTTATGTTTTTATAATGGTGTAAATCTACCAATCGGTCAACGGCTCTGACGACGGATGAAGATGCATAAATATCTCAACGGCGAAGGAGGCGGAAGAACCAAAAATCCTCTGCCTTGAGGAAAGGGTGTTGACCCAAAGGCTAAGGGAGTAAACCCTGAAAGAAAATCCTGGTCCCCCAGGTTGGGGGTTGGGCGTGGGGCCAACACCCCCACCCTGGAAAAATTTATCTCGTTAAAAGTAATCAAAAAGCTATCCCCGGACGGAAACATTTGACGACGAACTGGCGAAAGAAAAGGACAATGATATATGGAACTTGGAATGTAAGGAGTTTAAATGGAAAAGAGGTAGAAATTGTCTCTGAAATGAAAACGACAGGAGTGAAATACTTGGCAGTAACAGAAACTAAGAAGAAAGGACAGGGATGTATAACATTAGAGGATGGATATATGCTAATATATAGTGGAGTACCAAGATCTGAGAGGGCAAGAGCAGGAGTAGGTTGTATCATTCATAAGGATAATATTAAAAACATAACCAACTGGACAGCTATTAACGAAAGAATTATGATAGTATCCATCAACGACGATAACCACGAAAGGAATTTAATAATAGTGTATGGACCTAACGAAGATGAAACAGTTGAGAAAAGAGAAACTTTTTATGAAGAACTCCAGAGTACCATAGATGATATCACAATAGGAAATATCATCATTCTGGGAGATCTTAATGCAAGAGTAGGCAACAATCCAGAAGAGGCTGAGATGGTTATTGGCAAATACGGCGAAGAACACTGTTCAGACAATGGACAAAGACTGATAAATCTTTGTATTGCAAATGATCTTATAATTACTAATACAAAATTCGACCATAAAAAGATACACCTATATACAAGAGCTGAACCTTCTAAGAACGAAAAATCAATAATCGACTACATAATCATAAACAGAGACCAAATGAAATATGTAAGAGATGCAAGAGTTTGGAGAGGCCCAGAAATTGGCAGTGACCACTATCTTCTTATAATGAAATTAGTAACACAAGTTAAAGAAAAGAATCTTAAGACAAAGAAAAAGCATGTGTCAGAATCTCTCAAAAGTTATAAGTTGAAGGAGAAGAAATATCAGGATATCTATAAAGAGAAAGTCAAGGATAAAATAGAAAAGCTAGGGACAGGAAGGGATACAATAGATTTGGAAGAAAGTTGGATGAATTTCAAGAAAATAGTGCTAGATGCAACAAAGGAAGTATGTGGCACATACAGAATAGGAATAAAGAAGAAGAGGACCCCATGGTGGACAGAGGAAGTAAGAGAACAAGTGAAACAAAAGAAACAAACATGGCATAAATATTTAACAACAAAAGACAAAGAAGACTACCAAAAATACAAATTGGAAAGACAACGTACTAAAGAAATGGTCATTCTTGCAAAGAAAGAAGCATGGGAAGAATTTGGTAAATTTATGGAAAATAATTATAAAGAAAACAAGAAACTGTTTTATAAAGTGTTAAAAAATATGAGGAAAGATAAAGAATGTCCACTGAAATTCATCAAAGATAAAAATGGGAAAATGTTAACAGAAGAAACAGAAGTTATGAATCGGTGGAAGGAATATTTTATGGAATTGTTAGAAGGTACAAATATGGAGGAACAAGCTGATGAAACAACTCTAGAAGTTATATTGGAAGAAGATGACACAATTAAGGAAGAAGAACTTAATAATGCCATAAAAAAGGTAAAAATCGGTAAAGCTGCAGGTCATGACAGGATTACACCAGAAATGGTTAAATATATGGGAAGTACAGGAAATAAATTATTACTCCATACTATTAACCTTGTTTGGAAATACAAAAAGGCACCAAAAGACTGGAGAATTGCAGTGATCACACCAATATTCAAAAAAGGAGACAACCGATTATGTTCAAATCACAGAGGAATTTCATTGTTGAGTGTACCAGGTAAAATCTATGCAAGAATATTGGAATACAGACTCAGGCAAGAAATTGAACACCAACTAGAAGAAAGCCAAAGTGGATTTAGACCAAATCGAAGCTGCCAGTACTTAATTTTTACACTAAGACAAATATCAGGAAAAGTGATAGAATATAATAAAGAAATTCATATGTGTTTCATAGATTTGGAAAAGGCATTTGACAGGGTACCTTGGATTAAATTATGGGAAGTGCTGCAAAGAAGAAAAGTGAATGATAACCTGATCGCTAGCATACAGAGCTTTTACAATAACTGTTGTAACTACATCCGTACAAGTAACATAAAATCTGATGAATTTTATACATCAACTGGAGTAAGACAAGGATGCATTTTAAGTCCACTTCTGTTCATAATTTTAATTGATGAAATTACAAAAACTTGCAAAAGAAAGATTAAACCCTTTACTGTTGGGAATTGGCTCATGAGACCTGTACAAATATCAGAACTAGCTTTTGCAGACGATCTCGTTTTATTTGCTAAAACTGAAAAGGACTTACAATATAATTTAGATGTATGGAACAGAGAACTACAAAAGGTAAATATGAGAATTAACACCAGTAAAACAAAAACAATGATAATAAGTAGAGAACATAGAACTCATACCATTACGATAGGAGGCGAGAGATTGGAACAAGTAACAAAGTTCAAGTATTTAGGGTCTATAATAAGCAGCAGTGGGAAAATAGATGAAGAAGTAAATAATAGAATTGCTGCAGCAGGAAGATTATATCATGCTCTAAATAGAAACTTCATAAATAAAAAGGAAATTACGAAGAAAACAAAGTTGACAGTTTACAAAACAACGTATACACCTACACTAATTTACGGGTGTGAATCATGGCCACTAACAACTAATTATTCTAGCAAACTTCAAGCAACTGAAATGAGATACCTAAGAAGAATAGAAGGAAAAACAAAACGAGATAGAGTAAGGAATCAGACAATTCGAATGAGCCTTAAGACCCAACCTTTACAACAACAAATAGAAGCGTCGCAGTTGAGGTGGTTTGGTCATGTTCACAGAATGAGTGAAAAAAGGATACCTAAAAAGATATGGCAAGCTAAAGTAGATGGAAAGAGACCAAAGGGAAGACCAAGGCAGACCTGGGACGGCTGGATGGAAGAAGTTTTGAGAAGAGGATTGGATACCAACACGGCAAAAATGTTAGCCAGGGACCGAGAAGGATGGAGAGCTCTTTGCAAAACCTCTACACCTGACGGTAGAAGAGGATCGACTAAGTAAAGTAGTAAAGTAGTAAATCTATTAATGGTCTCTCGAGAGGAAATATTTCCTTATCAGAGTTATAGCTAGAGATTTCAACACCCAGGACGAGAATGATTTTCGCAACTGGTCAACCTTTATCGCAGTAGAACCAATGAAATTGGCAACAGCGCCAGTTTGAAACAAATGTAGAATATTTCATTCCTTTATTTGGAACCTAACAGCTTTTATGCCGTTTTTGTCCATAACAATACACACACAAAATGTGCACAATTGTTTCACATTAAAATTATCAGTCCTTGCCACCTATTTTACAGATATTAGATTTTTTTTCTTTAAAAAAAGAACACTTTGCCTTTTACAATTGTATGTTACACTTCCTTAAAAATGAAAACAAACTATAACCAATCCGCACATCTGCATTAACAACTAAACTTAACAAATTTGTTGGAAACTGAACCTTTAGATTATTTAAAGTTTTATACAAGATATTTCTCTCTCTATTATATTTTCTGCATTCCAGTATTATATGTTAAGCATCTGTACTTTCCCAGTCACATTCACATTTCTTATTGTTCGTTATTCCAATTTTTGATAAATGTTGCCTAGTACACAAATGGTCCGTTCTCAGTCTATTAATTAATACAATTACATTTCTTGTAGCACTTACATGATTAAACCATGGTTTTTGTGTTTTGAATTCAGCAAATGGTCTGTAGGATTCTCCAACTGTTGTAAGTTCATTTTGACACCAATCAAACCATTCATTCAGAATTTTCTTCTTTACTCTAGGGAGAAGATCCGTATAGTACGTATAATGATAAGTTCGTAATATTTGTAAGACGCACTGATTTCTTTGCACATTCATCTACATGAGAATTACCTGTAATATTGCTATTAGCTTTAACCCAAGAAAACTCAATGGTTTTTCCAGATTTTTGTATTGTTTGAACTAATTGTATACAATTTATAATAAAAGGGGATAATTTGTAAAGACTCTTGTAAGAAGATTTAAGAGCCTGTAATACACTTTGCGAGTCAGTAAGTATTTAGAACTTTCGCAAATTTAATTTTTGGACATATATATTAAAGCTTGTTAAATTGCGTAAGATTCTGCTGTAAATATTGAACAGTCTTGTGGAAGCCGAAATAATAGGTCTCTTTTATGTTGTGGATCGTACATTGCACATCCAACTTCTGACTCACTTTTAGATCCATCTGTGTATATGAAATAAAAACTTGGCCATTGAGTATTTGCTGCTAACATCTTCTGTCTACATGAAATGGAACATTCATCCACTTCCATGTATACTACTACGTTTGGAGTGCTGTTCATAACGCCTAAACATCTTCTCAAGAATGCCAGACTTTCATGTACAAATATACCCACTCCTTATCCGCCTTTTTGATTAAGTACTGCGTGATAAATTTTTATTTTAATTGAAACTCTTCCAGCCCCCCATACTTCACACAAACATATAATGAGAGGATGATGCTCTTCTATCAGTTTCATGAGTTCAAGTTTTCTTGAAGGAAACGAGCATAAATTCCATTGCACAAACAAAAACATATTTTGCATGTGATAATTTACTGATTATTATATTTAATGTTGAGCATCTTCATATGATTCAAGCTCTTCAATTAGTTTCAATAACTGTGAAGTAATATTTGCACAATCGACTAGAATATTTTTAATTCTCTGAAGATTATCATCCACAGTTATGTTGGACGTTAGTTTCGCCATAACTTGTAATAAACTAATCATTATTTGCTTTTGAGAGTCATATTGTGGGATGCTAGTCCGTAATTTTCGTTTTTCCGTTGTTGTCACTGACGTTGGACTGCTTTGGGAATTTAGTGAAATATAATTAGTGAAATATAATCTGATCTTTCTTGTTAGTTTTGAGTTTTAGGTTTGTCGCACGATTTTAGATTCTGCATACCTTTATTTATCATAACTTCTTTACTTTTAAATATCTTCCCAAGTCTTCGATCAGCATAATTATTGTTCATGTTGAGGTTGAGAAGATTTCCAAGAATATGAGTTTCTTGATGTCCCTGATTCCTCATCTCTTAGAGTGGCCAGCACCTCATATCTGTTACCTGTTGTAATTGCTGAACTTGGAGCTTGTACAAAGGAAGACTCTGCTTTAGTTGCTTTTAACACTGGGAAATCTTGTAGTATGTTTGCATAAGAATAATCGTCTCTTTCGGTCATCGATGAACTACTAGAACTAACTTTTCTCTTTGCTTCTTGATATGAACAGCCCTCATATGCTATCACCTTCTGAATTTCTCTCTCCTCTTCCCACTTACTGCACGACCTCTCAGTTGCAAGATGATTTCCTGAGCAATTTATGCATTTAGGTACTGCAGCACATATATCATCATGTTCATAATCACCGCACCTTGGACATATCGCTTTGGACTTACAAACATCCTTTGTGTGAGAGAAACGGAAACAGTTCCTGCACTGCATCACAGATTTTATTTTAGGTTGTACCTGAAATATGTTACTGAGTAGCTTTACATGCGAGGGCAACCTTTGTGATTGAAACGTTACGCTGATCAATTTGGTTGGTTTGAACACAAATTCCCCATTTTCTTGATAAATCTTCTTCATTCTTTCCATTTTGATTATTGGAATATTTCTCTCAGCCTCTGCTTCATCTTGTACTTCTTCTAAAATTATATGTAACGGTAACCCATATATTAGTCCCATTTAGTGTTGCCCACGAGACGAGACGAGACTTTGGTCTGTCTCGTCTCGTGTCTCGTCTCATCCAGTCTCGTTTTGTCTCGTCTCGTCTCGTAAAAGTAATGCAGGATACTATACCAACAAAAGTTATAACTGGGAGACATCACAAAATATTATTCTCAAAAATGGGTTAAACCTGTAATCACTTTGCTCACTGTAGCTATAGTGAGAATAAATATCATTCCTTAATCATAAGAATATGAGTATATCAAATAAAGTTTGTTGATTATCAATAGCTAGATAATGTATAGAATCTGCCTTGCTTTTCTATCTCCCAACCACTCTTTATCCATCGTACACGCAGGGAGCTTTCAGACAGAAGGAACACGCGACAGGCGACAAGCCACACGGCGAATTACACTAAAGTGACAAGCGACAGGATCCTCTTCCGTTTCGTCTATGATAAAAGTATTCACCGCACGGGCAGTACCAACAGATCGAGGCGATTCTAAGCTCGATATTAAGAAAACGACCCAATTTGAGCGACACGGAAGCGACAAGAGGCACGTGGTGTTTCGATTCGGAAGGTTACGTTTACTGAGGGTTCGTATCCAAGCGAAACATGTTTCTTGCTTGTCGCTTCTCTCCTCTGGATTGTTCAATGTGACAAGCGACACGGAAGTATCACACTGAAGCAACGAACGACAGGGACACTTCGGTTTATAAGCAAACATTCATCGCGCATGCGCGGATAACAACCCTCGCAATTATATACACGGTATCCAGAAAACGGTCTAAGCAGAACAACAAGCAAGCGACAAGTGAGACGTGGAGCTTCGGTTCTAAGAGTTTCCTGTGAGGAAGATTTCTTCACACCAAAGTTACAAGCGACAAGCGACACGAGTCGCTTGGAAGCGAACTTTCAGTAGTTAATGCAGATGTCTTGTCGCCTCGGTCCGTTGTTCACGGATGCGGGGTGAATATTTTACTTCAGACTGAAGGGGATTGTGTCGCTTGGGTGTGAATTCTACGTGTCGCTTGTCGCTTCGGTGTGAAATTTCCACAAGATAGCTTTCAGGTTGAAGCGACAGGCGACAAGCGACACAGGGTTTTCGCACCAAAGCAACAAGTGACACGCTCCTTTAGGGAGATTTCAGACCGTAGCGACAAGCGACACGCGACACATATTGCTTTGGAACGAACCAATCGACAGCAACGTTTCACAGCGTAGGAGCATGGCAGACCGCACCTGCGTTCGATTGGTGAAATCCTGAAGCGAGACGTGTTACGGATCGCGTGTCGCTTCGATGTGAAATCTTCCTTAGTCTATAAGCAAGCTTTCACTGTGAATTCACTACCAACAGACAAAGGAGACACAATGCACGCTATTAAAATACGGCCCAGATCGAACGACACGCAAGCGACAAAGCCCCACGTGCCGCTTGCCGGTCTAGTCGCTTCCTTTCGGGTTCATTTCCAAGCGATTCTTGTTGCTGTCATATGTCGCTTATTACTCCTATGACTTCAGACAATTTTATGTTCGTTACGTCAAAGCAGAGTATCTAATTGAACTAGCTTTTACTAGGTTTTTAGAGCCGCGGTGGTGTAGTCGTTAGGGCGTCTGACTGCCAGGCGGGAGACCCAGGTTCGATTCCCGGAGTGGGTGAATAAAGGTCGGAATTATTCCGCATTGTCCCCGCATAAAGCAGCTCAGGGGCTCAAGAGTCTCATATCAATGGGTGCATGGGGGCAATCCTGGAGGGCAAAAGCGGCCGGAGTGTGATGCTGATCACCTCGCGTCCAAAATGACCTTTCCCCCACATCCTGTAAATGTGCCTTCATGGCACTATGTTATATGCACTTGGAACTTTACCTTTACCTAGGTTTTTAGTGCGAAATCTTTGGAGTTTGCAACCAGCACTCGAAGCTGCTGTGAATTTTGAGAAGAGGGTCGCAAATTAAAGAAACATAGTAAACAATGGCAGTGATTACCTCCGGATCGTTTTGCGCAAGAATGAATGGAAGAGAGCTCTTGGGGTAGCAGATAGTTGCCAGATTTAAGGTATTCTGAGGAAATTTCAGCAGGAAGATACAGGTATTTTGCAAGTTAAGATATTTGGGATGCGAGGCTAAAGTCTGGGCAAATTCGTTACGGACAACGTGTGACGAATTAGGATTTTTCGAGGGGAGAATCTTGCAGATCTTTATTCATGTAATAGAAGCTCTTTTGGGTTTCCAAAGAAAATGCTTTATTCCGAAAAAATAAATATTTGCAATTGATCAGTTATTTTGTTTATATTTTTTTTGCGAGACTTTCGAGACGAGACGAGACTTTTCAGAAGCCGTCTTGTCCCGTCTCGAAAACGAGACGAGACAGGTGGTCAGTCTTGTCCCGTCTCGAATTTTAGAAAGGCTGTCCCGTCTCGTGGGCAACACTAGTCCCATTCTGTGTAAAAGACTCTTCGGGATTTTGACATTTACCTTATACTTCTTCTGAAACTCTTTGTTCAAGTAAAAGTCATTTGCATCATTGGATGTTAATAAGTAAACCTTTGCACGATTAGGACCCGATGCCTTAACATAATTCACTTTAATTCTAGCTTCTCTTAAGTGACTACCTAACATAATGGCACTAAAGCTACCAACATTGTGTTCCACGCCTTCAACACGAACAATGTATGGGCCATCGTGCCCAGGATATTGTAAGTCATTTTTATTTATATTATCCTTTTATTGCATTGTACGCTCTAATACGTTTGCTTTGAAAATTTTTGGAGCATTTATAGATTCCTCCTTTCCACTAACTTTTGCTCGATTTCTTTTTGTGTTCTGACTTTTTGGTTGCTTAGCAACCGATTCAACATCCATATTTTCTCAGTCTTTATTTGAAGACGTATCCTTTTTTTACTTCCACTATTTCATTCATCTCCAATTGGACGTCCTCTCTGTTTTGATTAATAATTTCCTCGCTAGACATTTCCCTCACTTGAATGAAATTTGTTGAATTTCTTACAAGCAGGAAACATTATCTGGATGGCCCAGAGCCTTCCATGCTATCTAGATTTTAACACTGATTTATCTTCTAAATCACAAGATTATTTAATATTAACTTACGTTTCAATAAATTTACTGTCTTGTAATGACACAGAACACTTTTACAATAAAAACTATGATTAAATCCACAATTTAAGCTTGAATTTGTCTGTAACTATATATTACGCAACTAGCTAATATTTCACCACAGACTATCCACAAAATGTAGAATATTTAACATCAGTAAAAGTTCTTCTTCTTTATCTTTTATGGCTCACACCGCGTTTGTAGTTTCTAGCCAAAGTTGCTGAGTTCAGGTTCTATTGTTAATATCTATGTTCCAAACTGTTGTTGAATATCATTCACTAAAAGTGAAAACAGTTTGGGTGGGCTTATTTTCTAGGACTGCAACATTGAAAAGAATAATACTGAAACGTAAAACAAGGCGTTCGCAGGGGCAGCCCTGAAATTTTGGGAAAAGCAAAATTTTCAAGTGAAAGCAGTAACGAACTCGAGAAAACCCAAAGTAGGAATGCAACCCCTCCATCCTTGAAATGACCCCCGATTACCATTTTTGCCTTTGAACAACTTTTAAAATGAAGGTTAAAAATGGTAAGAACGAAATACAGTATTCTATCGAGTATCATGTCCCCATCCCCAGGAACGCAGCTATGTAATCCACCTTTACAATTCCAGGACTTCCGAAAAAAATCCTGCGTAAGCCAGTTTGGTAAAGGTTCGTACCGAAATTAGTATTCAATGCAACAGTTTGCATCGTAAAGTCAGGCTAATAACTTTAAACAAGGCACTATGAACCTACAGTTTTAAGTGGATTCGGGAATTAGGCAGGGATCCATTCAGTACACAGCGAAAGCGATAATTGCTAAGCTTTAGGGGAGGTCTGAGATACACATGCCGGCAGGGAGAGTGGGGCTTTTCCATTGTGTTCCCTCGAGAATTACGTTGCATATTTGATCCCGAAGTATGACCCGCGTAAGTAAAAACCTCCCATCTCGGAGTACTTTCGCCGCTTTTTATTAGTAAAAAACTGTTGTATGCGCATTCAAATATCGAAAGAACACGTGCAAAAGATAACACCATCAAACTTAGCACTCCTAATTAACAAAAACGTCGCTATCAACCCCAAACCTAGCACTCCTAACCTAACAACGTAAAATTATATAGGCTATATAAAAAAAAAAAATAATAAATCTAACATTCGTAACGATAATTTTACTTGTATTATGGTTTCATAACTTTTCAGTCCTTCGTGTTTGATTTACTTTATTCTACGATGATACATTTATCAAACGGCAAGCAACGTCCCGTCTGCTGTTGTTGTGGAACAGTAGTGTACGCAAGGGGGGTTACGGGGTTTAACCCCCACCCCTTTTAGCTTTTGAAATATAATTTAAAATGCTGTGGAGAAAATTTAAAATGGCCAATTTATCACAGTCGAAGATCTGCGACAATACTACTACTACTACTACTACTACTAATAATAATAATAATCCAATGCAGCATGGAGAAAAGCACAGCATTCCAAACACGCGTCTTTCAGAGTGAATGCCTTGAAAATAAATACGAATTCTTGAAAATAAAATATGAGGACACCTATGATTTAAAAGAGAAAAAGAAGTTGTTTGTATCTCAGTTCAAAGAACATGTGTTTTTTGTGTGTGATCAATGAGCAATAACTAAAGAAAGTTCTTGGTTCGTTGTAAGCGGGTAATGTATAGACAAAAGCTAGGCGGACAAGAATACACAGTCACCAGTCCGCCTTCCCATTGTTTACACCGGTACGTTTAAATTTCTGAATTCAAACGACAATAAGCTAAACTATTGTAAAATGTTTTGTTGGTAACAACAGCGAGACAATCCAGATATGAATTATCGGGGACATTTATGCGGGGACAAGAGCTTAAAAATTTCAACCAATTCCGGGAATCGAACCCTGATCTCCCGCGTGGTTGTCAGACGCCCTGCCGACCAGACCAACGCAGCTCCTTGGACGAGTACCATACATTGATTATTTCAATTTATTTTAATATGTTTTCTTGTTTTTATGGATATCCTTCACACTTAAAATGCCTCACCTCGTTGAGTAGAGCCGGACCCTGTGGCCGAGTGGTTAGCACATCGCCGCTGTGACGCCAAGGGTCCCGGGTTCGAATCCCGCTCGGGCTTGGTTGTTTGTGAATGTCCATTCATCAATTTCATAATTTCATCACTCATCACCATCTTCGCAAATTATCCAAGAGGCACAAAACTCGAAGTAAAATAAACTAAATCAATCCAATCAATCAATCGTTGAGTAGACAATTATTTCGTAACAAAGAAACAAACAAATGCTCCTAGAATTTGTAAAAATTGAATTCTATTGCTTTCATAAATACTGTAGATCTCTATTACTTAATAATAGTAGTGGTATTATTAGTAATAATTCAACTAATTAATAAATTATAAGTATTAATTAATTATGATTATTATTATTATTTAATTAAAGTATAATAAAACAATGGTAATGTGAATTTGGAGAAAGCTTTAGAGAAATAACCACGCCTTGATGAAATCCTGCGTACGCTACTGTTGTGGAATAACGTGTTGGGTGCTACATTCGCGAAGCCTCCTGGCTGTTCTGCTTCACGCTAAGGTAACAGACGCACCTTGCCTCACAATAACACAACGGGAAATCACGCAATATGTCCATTTTCTCGCGGGTGTACGGAGTCACCAGACCCTGATTAGCTGTGCAATGTGCCTCCGACAGAACTCGAACCTAGGACCCTTTGATAAGGCGACGGATCTACTATAATTCGATGGAGACCCTATTCATTGATTCCGTTCTAAAGAATCAGGGGAAAATGCGCCCGGGAAAAATGCGCTCTCGCAATAAAAGTGGGAAAAATGCGCTCTCCCAAAAGTAACCACATTAGAAAGTGCGGAAAATGCGCCCAGCACACATGTAAGCGAGTGGCAGCTAAGAAGCGAGCAAGAGAAGGTGACGAATCTATGTCTAAGCTCTACCAGGAAGAAATGGGTCCCTTGTTTAATCAAGGATTCGACCTCGTGGCTGAAGTTCCTGTGTACTCCAGCTTCAAACGCAGCATGAACTATGTGAGGAGGCAGGCACAAGGAGATCGTCGGGACCCGAATTCCAGACAGAACATCGTTTTATCTGAAGAAGACCTGAAAATGGACGACAGTTCAAGTTTTCTTTTGGTAGATGAAGGAGACGAGCAGAGAATCCTCGTTTTTTGTAGTTCCAAAGGCAGGGAAATACTGCAGAATAACAATCAGTTCTTCATGGACGGGACTTTCAAATCGTGTAGCAAGCAGTTCACCCAGCTTCCTGGCCAACAAAAACAGAGAAATTTACGACCTACTTTTTGGGAAAATGAAGGAATGTTTACCGGGTTGGAATCCAGAAAGAATCATGGTTGACTTCGAAGATGCGTGCATTTCTTCCTTCACTTCAAACTTCCCGACTTGTACCATCAAGGGATGCTACTTCCACTTTGACCAGTGTCTGTGGCCCAAAGTTCAAGACGTTGGATTGGTACCGGACTACAAGAGTGACGAAGAAGTAAGGCTTCATGTCCGCATGTGCAGCGCTCTGGCAATGATCCCCCGCGAGGACGTTGAAGATGGGTGGCTCCAAATCCATAGTACGGCGCCAGCAGGAGAGAAACTGACAGCGTTTTTTGACTACTTTGTACAACAATGGCTGCAAAATCCAAATCTACCAGTTGATGTGTGGCACTGTGGAGATGCAAAGCACCGCAGGAAATATGCTGTCGAAGGGTGGAACAATAAGCTGCAGGAGAAAGTTCGACTTCATCCCAACTTCTACACCCTTCTGAAGACGCTGAAGCAGGAAGCGGAATACAGCGGATACAAATATGACAGGCCTAGCATCGGTTTGGAAGGAACGAAGAGGAAACGAACGTACATAAAACTGGATGAACAGATTAGCAAAATTTTACATACTTACAAAACAAGCACACCCAAGGACCTTACCAAGTGTCTGAGAAGTCTGGCGTACATCCAAAAAATGGAGTAAAAGATCGTCAACGGAGGTCACAAGAAATGGAAATACAAATGTAAATAAAAACTTTAATCAAATAAAATAAAAATTACAACATATTAAATAAAAATTACAAAAGTAAAAAATGTGACAAAGGACATCATCTCCAACTTCTAAACACGCCAGAAAAGAGAATATTTTTACTGTACTTTTCTTTTAAAAAAATATCTTTCCTGACAGTCCCAAGCCTGTGTTAAGTGTGAGGGGAAGCTGCGTCAAGGATGTTTTAATCAACATATTATCATATTGGTGAAGGTCGTGTGTGCTGGGCGCATTTTTCCCACTTTTCATTGTGGTTACTCTTGGGAGTGCGCATTTTTCCCGACACCGTTCTAAATTACAAGTCCAGTGCCAATTATCCAAACTGTACATTAAGTGCCTCCGCTGGGAATCAAACCCGGACACCTTATTGAATGGAAACAGCATTAACCAGTATGCTATTTCTTAATGCACAAACTACATATCAACGAAAATTCACAGTTATCTTATCCTTCCGGAATATTTGATAGTCAAACATAGACCCTACTTTTTTCGCACGTACTATACACGAAATGGTTCATTGGACTACGGAAATCTTTTCTACCATAACAATTTTACATACCTGCTTTTATCGAACTACCTTCTCACCAACGTTTCACTGCATAGATTCCCTTCTTCACCTCATTTACTCCCGTGCGTACTTGGCTTCATTGCACGAGGTTATGGATTCTCACCTTCCTTACGAACTGACAAATGTTGCAGTTTAAGATAGCATTAAGTTTGTTATTAATCACACTTACACTATTGTTGCAACTAATTCCTGGGCCAATACTACACTACCACGCGCACGGTTAGACACACTTCAGATTTCGGCAGAAGCACTTCCTTTGGCAGCTCTCGTATCGAGAAAGGGGAGGGGGAATAAAAAAAAGAATCTCTTCGTGCAACTTTGCTTCTTCAGTGCGTAATAGACAATGAACAGGGTTGCCAGCAGAAGATATTTTTGACTGAATTTTAACACACCACAGAATTATCGGCAATTATACTATTTGTATTTATCTATAATCTGGCTTTCTGTTTCGATTATTTTGCATCGCTTTTCTACAACTTGGGTTCATCGCGACGATCAGGATAAATGAAATGGTTGATGGGACAAACATCCATGCCTTAACTAGGGTTCGAACTCGGGACCTCTGGCTGCGTAGTGTGTTACGTTCGTCACCTTGATCGGCTCATCTGTTTAATATCTATTGTATTATACGTCGTTTTTTGGCAACTTTTTGATAATCACTACGATGAGGATGAGTGACGATTAAATTAAATTGATGATGGAGCAATCCCAAAGAACACCTATATCCAGACCAAAACTCGAACCCGGTAACTTCGGTGGCGAGATCGAAAGTCGAACAAGTTCGGACATGTTTAATAAGAATCATTAACGCATACATGTACATACATGATTGATTGCAGGGGTGCCCATCCCCCCCTCCAAGACCAATGGCCATCCCCCCAAAATCATGTCATGCGTCCCCCACAAAATTATATAATTCACGCCCTCAAACCATATCGTAATCCCCACAAAGTATTTAATTACTACAGAGAGTAACTTTTTTCTTAGCTTTACTGAACACTATACTTGATCAGCCCTTCCTCCCTAAACCGGGGTGTCCATCACTCAAGATCGCCCCTAAAATCGTTCATCATATCGAGAATATCGCTTGTCTTGTAATGTAGCTATAGTATAAAACCTCACATTCACCTCATTAAAGCACGAAACACGCATCCTACCAACACATCATCGCGAGCGAAGCGAGGAAGAAAATTTTTGCATCCATTTCTTTCAAGAATAGTAATTTAATGGGGTGCCAATACTTTCTTAGGATCCCGCGATATTTACTCTTTTCCAGCTTCTCTTTTCGCACTTTGGGCACCGAAAACGTGTGTATACCATATCGTTAAATATAGTCTCCAAAATTTAATGTTCGAACTCTCTCCACTACAGAAATCCCTTAACAATCTAAGATTTAACACTTTATCAAGAGCTTTCTATTTCCCCCTTTAAATTTAATACTCAATCCTACCACCAAAATTTCCATGCCAATTTTAGACTAACTGTTGATATTGAAGAGTGGATAATTGCCTCCTCCAAAAAAATAATTCTCAGTCTCCACACCAGAATTTTCGCAACAGTCTAAGACAATAGTAATACACAAGAATTGGATACCCCCTCAATTTAATGTTCAATCCTCCTCTAACTAAAATACCCGCTATAATCTAAGACCTAGAGTTAGATACTGTCCCCCAAAAGTTTCCCCAGAGAACCCACGAGTCAATTAAGGCCTAATGTGTAAGAGTTGGATATTTCTCCACCCCACCTTCGATAATACCCTTAAACACTTTATTTTATTCATCTAATGGATTAAATATGACATTTAAGGTGTAAAATGTTTACACATATGTTGGAAAAAGATATAAATGTTAAATTTATGCCCCCCCCCCCCCCCGTGGGCACCCCTGATTGATTGTACTCATTGGACCACGGTAGCACATATTTCCTCTTTGGTGATGGTATAATGGTAACGCTGCCACCTTATATCAAGGGGGTCAAGGGTTTCATTTTCGGTGGAGTATGGACAGTGGTTTAGACCAGACTTTAAACAGTAGATCCAGTCCTTGTTAGTTACCCGAGCCATCAACATCAACATGTCCACGTACATCAAAGATTCCCTATATCTTGTTATTTTACATCAAGTATCTGAAACAGACCTCGCCCTGATATGAATGCAAAAGGGCTAAAAATAAATCTCTTCCTAGAATTTGCTTCATTCATAATCAGCATTTTTAAAGAGAAGTCAAAAGCATTGTCAATGTTTGTATCGGCATATCATTTTTTAAACACGGTAAATTATTTGTCTCATGAACAACTTTGCAAGTGCCAAACTTCTAAACAGTTTGTGCTGTAGATGCAAACACTGCATTGCAATTGCCATGGGATAGTTATTTCCTGCGAAGGATTAATAACCCTAGCTTACTTTTGTTTCATGTGAGAAGAATCAATTTGTACTCCAAAGGGATTTGACTGTGCAATGTTTATGCAACAAGTTATTACGCAGACCCGTATCTAGCGTGTTGTTGGTTATGACGTAATGGGTGTCTTCTGATTGACTTACTGTTTTGGATGTTTTCATCTGCGCTTAGGTTACTTAAAGGGTTTTCGCATTACAGATCAGTCAGTATCGTGAGAGTGTTTGAAGAGTATGGATGTGTTGTTGCAGTGTTAAAAGTTAAGTATTTAATTTATTTTAAAGCTCCATACTATTTATTATTTTTAAGTTTAAAAAGTGTATCAAGTGATTTTTTTTCATAGTAATTTCGATCAGATTGAGTTTTGATGTGATCAGATGTTACTTGTTGTCTCCGGAAATTCTGTATAAATAACATAGCTGAAAATTTTATCGTAATAGCTACAATTATTTTATTTTGAAGGTGGTTCAAGTCGTTTTTCACACAGATTGAATTTGTATGAATTTGTATTTGTATTGAATTTTGTATTTTTTCCCGAGAAAATGTATATATAAATACCAGAGCTGAAAAAAATAATAAGTATAACTATTGTTTTTTAATTTACATTCTATCAATTATCGTAAGTTTAAAAGTGTATTTTTTTCCTAGTAAATAGAATCTTATTGAATTTTGAGTTGATTGTACGTCTTATTGTTATTTACTTAAAGCATATTAAAAAAAATGTCATCTACCAAATTTATCGAATGTGTTATTTGTGGGAAATTAATCTCCAAAACTAATATTAGCAAGCATAGGGCAAGATGTAGCGAAACAGGTTCGAAAATAAATGGTTTGTTACCTACTAAGCCTTGTACTCAATGCGGAAAAATAATTAGCATTGCTAATTTAAGTAAACACATGAAAATTTGCAAGGCATCAACCGGACATGGAACATTGAAAAGAAAAATTGATCATCCTGAAGCTGAAGCTTCTACTTCCAAACAAATTAAGATGTCTAATGACCAAAAGCCGATTAGATCTGCATTCAACAACCAACTCCTGGATTTTCTTTTTACTTCGAAACCAGGCTGTGATATTTCTAGTTTTTTGAGTGAAATTAAAATATCTATCATAAATATTTTGAAAAATACTGGAAAACAACTCCATAAAAGTATATGTTGATCTAATCTGTAAATATGAGAAAACCAATGGTATAAGAAATTTTTTTTCACAAAACGAAAAACCAAGTTCTTTATTTGGCAGACATTAATAATTTGAATGTTTTTTTATTCTAATCTTACTAGTGAATTGATTAGGAAACACGATGAATTCGAGGCTAAGGGATCAGGTTGGTCTTTATGTGGAAGTCCTCACAGATTAATCGCTTATGTAAACAAATTTACACCTTTTTCTGCTTCGAGCTACGTTCCACTTCCGGTAGAAATTCAGCATAAGAGAGCCGTGCTGAACATTCATAACACTGACAATAAGTGTTTTATGTGGTGCATTTTAGCGGCGCTTCACCCGGTTCATTGGATAGATAATCCGAAACAGGTTAGTCATTACACACAATATGTAGACGAGATTGAATATGCTATGACAGGCATCGAATACCCTGTTGCTATTTCTGACATAACAAAGTTTGAAAACAGGGCACGAAATGGAGATGGAAAACGATTAGCTATAAATGGATATTCGTATACTTCAGTTAAGCATTTTGTGCATCCCGTTAGGATAACTAATATTGTTGATGACGAAGCCATGGAAATCAATCTGCTTCTTATTGCTGACGATGATGTCCATCATTATACGCTAATTCGTTCACTCTCCCGCTTGGTCAGAAGCCAAACAACTAAGTTTCATGCACACATCGAAGTTTGTCCAAGGTGTTTAACCGTATTCGACGATCTTGACCAACGTAATTACCAACATTTTCAAAATCAAGAAATTGCCAAACAAAAACTTGCTGAACATAAAATCTACTGTGGAGTCAACAGACCGGCTCGCATGTTGATGCCCAAAGCAAATGAATTCGAAGAATTTAAAATGTACAAGGCCTTGTTGGAACATCCGGCCATTATCATCGCAGACTTTGAGGCTTTTCTCAAACCATTGTCCTATTGCGATCCGGATCCCGAATTTTCTTCCACAACACCGTACCAGCTTCATGATCCAAATAGTTTTGGATATGTTGCTGTTTGGCAGGATAGGATAGATAAACCATATATATATCGCGGACCAAATGTTATTGAACTCTTTTTTAAAAAGATGGTGGAGGAGGTTAAGAACTTTGGCAGCCTCTTATGCCAATCGAAACCAATGCTTCCATTATCTAGTGATGAACTTCAATCTTAGAATAACATTGAAACGTGTCCGGTGTGTGATCAACATTTCACGGATGAGAATCGGAAAGTATTTCACCATAATCATTTAACCAGAAACTACATCAGTGGAATCTGTAACACCTGCTACCTCAAAATCCAGAAGCCTAAATTCGTACCAATATTTTTTCACAATGGATCCAATTACGACTTCCATTTTTTTAATTAGGAATCTTGGATAAGATACGCAAAAAATAAATATTCTTGCTCAAAACGAAGAACGTTATATTTCTATAAGTAAGAAAGTTAAAATTCCAGGAACGAATGAAATCATAGAGATGAGGTTTCTAGATTCTTTTAGATTCCTATCGGCAAGTCTCGATGCTTTAGCGAGTAAACTTACCGCGAACAATTTAAAATTACAAAAGCTAGTTTTCCCAACATACACGTAGAACTGATTAAACGTAAAGGCATTTATCCTTACGAATATGTAACCGATGAATTTAAATTTGACGATGACACTCTCCCACCTCAAAAAGAATTCTTCAGTCAACTGAAAAAAACCGGAATTACGAATGAAGAATACGAACATGCGAAATTAATATGGAAGGAATTGAGATGCAATACTCTTGGCGATTACCACGATGCATATCTCAAATTAGACGTAACAATACTCGCTGATGTTTTTCAGGTATTCAGAAAAACAGCAATAAATATTTATAAATTAGGTCCAGCATACTTCTACAGTCTTCCTGGTTTGGCATGGTCTGCTATGTTGCTCCAGACCAGGATCAAGTTGGAATTGATATCGGACGTGGACATGTTACTTTTTATAGAAAGGGAAATACGTGGGGGGATGGTGCAATGCTCGCAGAGACACGCAAAGGCAAACAATATTCACATGTCTGAGAATCAATACGATGCAAATCGACCATCGAATTACATATATTACGGTGACGTAAACAACCTCTACGGATTCGCAATGCTACAAAAACTTCCCTACGGAGGATTCGAGTGGATAGATTCCATTTCAATTGATATTAATTATTTCGACGATCGTGAATTTGGTCTGTTCATTGAGGTAGACATTGAATTTCCAAATAATTTGCATGATACTTTTTCCGATTTACCTCCGGCTCCCGAAATTAAATGTCCACCTGATTCTAATCAAAGCAAGCTTTTGTTAACTCTGGAGAGAAAAGGGAGATATGTCGTCCACTACAAGAATCTCCGGTTTTTGATTGGGAAGGGTGTTCAGGAAGTAAATGTGAGAAGAATTCTCAAGTTCAAACACTCTCCATGGTTAAAATCTTATATTGAGACCAACACGAGACACAGAACAGCTGCCATTTCAGAATTAGATAAAGATTTTTATAAACTAATGAATAATGCCGTTTATGGAAAAACAATGGAGAATGTCAGAAAGCATGTAGACATAAAATTGGTTTCAGATAACAATAAATGTAGAAAATTAGTATCTGATCCTACATTCAAATCGCGAAAAATTTACAACGAGAAATTGACACTTTTTAATCTAGATATAAAATTGATAAAATTCAGAAAACCTATTTACGTTGGTGCAACAGTTCTCGACTTGTCGAAACTGCACATGTTCAAATTTCATTATAACATTATGAAACCCTTCCATAATGATAAGCTGTCAATTTTGTACATAGACACCGATAGTTTTATTTATGACATACAAACACCTAACCTCTACGAAGATCTTAAACATCCTTCTATGCTTGGGTATTTCAACACTTCTTCCTATCCTCAACCCAACAGATTTGGAATTCCTTCCCATAACAAGAAGGTTCTCGGTAAATTGAAAGATGAAGGTAACGGTGAGATTATTGTTGAGTTTGCTGGTTTGCGTTCGAAGATGTATACATTCAGAACAGAGAGCAGCATCATGAAGAAAGCAAAAGGAGTGTACAAAGATACCTTGGAAAACAAACTAGCGTTCCAGGATTATATTTATTGTCTTTATTTACAGTCAAGGATACTTCGAGAGGATAATAGAATACAAAGCTCAATCATGATATTACAACAAATAAAAAAAAAAAAGTAGCCCTGGATCCACACGATGACAAGAGGTGTATCCTTGAGTGTGGAATCCATACTTTGACTTGGGGGCACTTTAGTTTAGAAGTTAATAATAATTGTACTCAACACATGTGAAAAAAATAAACCTAACATCAAACCAAAATTTTGAAAATAAAAAAAATCTACACGTAGTCTAATTTTTTATATATTATTTTTATTTTCTCCTATTAAAATTTTTCTATCACTCATTTTTTACATCATAAATATATGATTTCTCCACAATTAAAATTGCACTGCATATTGTATTTTCAGGTAGAGTTTCATGAAATTCACATACCAATTTAATATTAGTTCGAACATTTATAACTACCAATTTTCTTTTTGATCCATTGATTAAAAACATTGGTCTGTGAACTATGAACTCATCTGGATTATAATACATATCTATGTTACCTTCAGTTACTCTTTTAAATTCACTATAAGCTTCATATAATTTTAAATAATCTTGTTCTGTAATGTTTAAATTGTAATTTTCACGAGGAAATACCTCATTTCTGCCATTCTTCAGATACACATTTTTAACTTTACAATTATCAAACTGGCTGCTATCCTTTTCCTGATTGTCATCTCTCCCTGTTTGAAACAGCACAGCTACAAACTCTGGCATGTCATATTGCAAAGATTGGAACTGATTAGTAAGGTCAAATTCAAACAATTTACCCTCCACTGACCTCTGAATGCATTGGTATGTATAGAACTGTATCGGAATTTGGGGATTTTTCAAAATGTTGGCTTTGTATTTGAGAGCATAATTCGATTCATATTCAACTATAGGCATTCGCAACTCCATAGACTGGATCACACATTTCGCAGCTTCGGGTAAACTAACCTCATTAGCTGTTCCATCTGCATTCAAAGTTTTGTATCTCATGATGGCATTATGATCATTGGGTGCTCTGCGAAATATGACACTCAAACCACCTTTCCACATAATTTCTTTATAATCAGAGAAAAATCCAAATAGCAATATCATGGGGAACAGTAGTGTGTGACTTTTTGCTTGAATTTTTGTTCCAGCTTCGAACCCACCAACTTTATAATATGCACTCTCTGATTTGGAGAGTTTCAATGTCCCCACTGTATAGTGGAACCACGAGCAAAACAACCTGCGCAGACCCGCGACTCCTGTGCACCGTACTCCCGCGAGTAGGGTAGGGGGAGAGTGGACCATGCTTCCTTATGGCCCGAGGTGGAGGGAAGAAGGGAAAGCTGCGCGGGAACTTTTCGTCCCAAGGTTTTTTCCTTGTGGTCGATCTATAGTAGATGTAATTCCAGGTCAATCAATCCTGTCAATCACTGTACCATGCTTCCTGACTTCAATTTGAGAAAATAAGAATGGAACAAAATTATATATAAGTTTTACATTAGCCCCGGATGGAGGATATTCTTCACCATTACTTTGTTTTACAATATCAAATTTTATATACAGATCAGATCTATGTGGATGAATGAATCCGTCCCCCACCGTAATGTCATACTGTATCTCTTTATTGGGCTGATTAAAATTTGCAAATGTCCTTCTGTTTGGAGGGAAGGACTGTAATTCTTAACTCTCAATATTTTCCATCTTGGTATTTATTAATATTTTTTAAATATTAATTTCTATTATCGCAGTGCTATTAGCACCGGCAAAATCGGTGATTTCATTTTTCTCATTCGTAATTGTTATTTCTATGTAATTAATGTTATCAATTGAAACAGGAAAATAGACTGGTGAGATTGGGGAATAGAAGATAGGTTCCATAAATTCCGAATTCGGTTTAAATGTAGCAATAATACCTGTCTCCTTGTGACTGCCAATCGAATTTTCTTCTGCTTTGATAATCATACCTTTGGCAATGTTACAGTGAATATTCAATGTCTCAATAGCTAAGAATTTTGGTATAAATTTACCTATGTGCCTAATACCTGGTTCTAATTTGCTATTGTTCTCAAATCCTAAAAGTTCTCCCATGGTAGTAGATAAGTCCAATGTTTCATTGGTAGTTACAATCTCCACTCTGTGTGTTACAGAATTTTGAGAAAGCAAGACAGTGGTTGGAAGTTCAAATTGTAAAGTAGATAAGTTATACTGTCCAGGAGGAATAATTATTTTTTTATTACCTACTAATATAGTATTGTTGTAGGTAGTTACATTCAGAATCAGATACATACTGTAGAATGCTCTTAGAGCTATGGATTTTGGATAGATAATATCATCGTAAAGATGTAGTTTCAAAACCAAAGTCTCGCTGGAGAGATGAAAAATTCCCATATTTAATATATAATACAGCTTTTTGAAAATCTTTTAATTTGATGTATGGTATTTTATTTAAAATTCTGAGCATCGTAATGCAAACATGGCAAATTTGATCGAAATCTTGGATCGTCGTCGTAATAAATTTTAACATGTTTCAAGTAATGAATTAGTTCTGTAGGGGGCCCCTGCAAGTAAAATATTGGGGGCCCCTTCAGTAAAAAAAAAAATATCGAGATGCTAGGGTGGGATGTATTTACGCACAAAAGTTAGCTAACCCCCTTTATAATATGCCTTCCCATGTTTTGTCATCAACTTAGGCTGTATATCAGTTTAGTAGTATGTCGAAACTAAATCAGAGTGGTCTGAATCTGTGATAAATAACTGGATGATAAAGAAATTAAAAATATTTTCTCTTACTTCAACGAGGTAGCACAGCCAGGATTTTTTTCTAAAAGGAGGGAAAGGCTTCACACAGCCAACTATTTTGTTCATGGTCCTTTGTATTTTTTGTTCGAAATGTTTCTTTTTTCTAATTGTGTTACATATAATACACATATATTTAAAAAAAATATTATTTGGGGAATTTATTTAAAGGATAGTAAACACTCTTTTTTTGAACTTAGAAGCGGATGCACCTTCAGCCAAAAAAAAAAAATCCTCTGGCTATGTCAGGCCAAGATCCAACGTAAGAGCCGCTCACATTACGCTTCTAATAGTGAGTTGTATACTCAAGCAAATGTATCATTTCAGTATAGGGGTTGAACTGATACTCTAGATTGTCGATGGTAAACTAACATCAAAAGGTCAATTGCAATCTGCTGCGAAGAAATAGCAGCGGACTCAAGAAAATTAAGAGAAAATAGAAAATTAAGCAGCGACTGGACTTTATTTGAAGTAAAACGTAACAGGTGTGAACAATGTGGGAAATTTATCTCAGATCTTATTTCAATCTCATATTGAGGCTTGGGGCTACCCTTTATATTTGGTGGGAAGTTACATTTTAAATGTCACATAATATTACTGGTAAAATAAAAGAATGGTCATGAATTATCAACAATAAGGCATCGACTGGTTGAACAACTGAATGTTTCTACTGGATTCACAACTGCACTACACTACACAACACTACGTTTATGAAAACTACGTAGCTTTAAAGGTATACTGGAACTACAAGCAAAACAAACCTGCGCAGACCCGCAACTCCTGTGCACCGTACTTTTACGTGGAGGGGAGGGGCAGAGTGGAGCATGCTTTCTTATGGCCTGAGCTGAATGGTAGAAGGGAAAGGTGCATGGAGACTTTTCGTCTAAGGTACTTTTCCTTGTGGTCGCTCTATATGAGACGAGAGAAGTTTCCTATCGATTGCTATTTGTCAGCAAGTAAATTTCGGAGGAGATCCATAATGTCAGTTGTCCAGGTCTCGCTGGCTAAGACAATACGCCATTGCTTATTTTATTGCAGACATCGTCATATGATATGTTACTGGGAACCAAATGTGTTTCATAAATCAATTTTTTAAATAAGCGACACTATCTGCTGAATTTCTGGGATTATATAAAATTTCAGGAGCACAGAGAGAGAACATAGAGGGCCCCCTACAGCTCGGGGCCCCCTGCATTGCGGGGGAAGCCGTTACGCCACTGGTTGGACTACTAAAAAGAGTAGAAGACAGTAGCATTACAGTTCATATACTGAAAACAGTAGATGTTTCAAAACAGTCGTTGATCTACTGAAAACAGACATAATTTTCAGTTGGGTGGCTATATTTCTTTCGCAACACATTTATTTACCATTATTTTCTGTACAATAAATATTGTTAAATTAATACTTGTTGGATCTCTATGTAAGAATTACTGAGAACAGTTCATAAACTCTTGTCTTCATGTACAGCGAGATTTTGTTACAAGAATGGAGGAATTCCATAAAATTTTCCATGTTATAAATTTTTTACATTGAATTCATTAATGCATTACCCTTTTCGTATCCAATGATAACAAATACTTAAAATATTGATTGCTGATTATTCCAGTTTACTAACTGGTACTATCAGTTTTGCACCTTAAATTTGCAAATATTATGTTACAATTTGTTACATATGAAAATTTAATTGGAAATATTTTGTTATAAATGTGACTATTACTAGAGGATACCTAGCATCACCACATTAATTCACCCCCTGCCCACAATATCATGTTGCTCCAAAAATCTGAACTGCCATCGAAACAGAGGTTGTGACTTTACCTTAGCTAGTCTTGAAGCTTTCCTGGCGACGAATGATGAAAAGATTCTCCCGGGCTATCAACCAGGTGAGTTGTGGAAAGGATTCCAAGGTTTCGAGAGCTGTCATTCTCAGCTATTCTCATACAGAATCTTCACATGGCTTTGATTGATTGATTTGGTGCTTTGATTGATTTGGTGTTTTAAGTCCACTTTATGCACAGTAAGACTAATCGGGACTGGACCTACAGTTTAAAGTGGGATCCGAACCAATATGTGCCTCCACCAGATATTGAAACCAGGACCACTTGATTACAAGGTGACGATGCTACCACTGCACCATCAGGGAGGCACCATATGGCTTTAAGACATAATGGGTAGTCAGAACAGAACATCAACAAAACAGTAAAATGATTGCTGTCCAAGAAAACTGGGACACATCAGGAAATTCAGACACATCAGGGATCCCAGACGTCGAAAGCCGGAGAGAATCTTTCATCATTTACCTTAGTTGCTTTTGTATTGCACGAAACATATTTCATTTTCAGGCCATGTTGCTCACAATCTGAAAAGTGTTAAGGTTTGCAAGAAATACAGCAAACATTCCCAAACAGAAGGAAGGAAAATAAAAAAAATATTTAAAAGGAAAGAAAAAAAACAACATCATAAACTTGACTTCTCTGGAATTTATTTCTTGAAACAAGTTAAAGAGTTCATAAGAGAATATTATGGCAGATCAAAAAAGGAAAACCCCAATACATAACAAATTTCTTGACATTGACATTTTTTTAAGAAGAAAGGCATATATATTCTCACTATTTTTGTGTTTAATTCTCTGTATTACGGCAGAAATTTCCAGAAGCCCTGAGCTGCAGCTAATAAGAGAAATATAGCACTCTTAATTTACATTTTCCCTCATTTTCTGTCTTTGCATACATCCACATACATACGCACTTCCTTACAGCAAGAATCTGTCATTCTTCAACACTCACTCACAACTCTTAAGTAAAATTTAATTCTAGTAAAAGTGCCTTCTAACTGTACAATCATCATTGACAGTATCCTCATGTTTAAACACAAAATTGAAAACACAACAATGGCAAAAATTCGTTAAGAACATAACAAACAAAGCAGTTGTATATCTATGAAGTGGCTATGGATCCAAAAATGCTGTCTTAAAAACTATACATTTTGACAAGTATTGTGGTTGAATAAAATTTAAATTTCATCAACTTAATAATAATAATATTATGACACATATATGACAACGTCATATCTTTTAATGTAATGTATAAATATTTGAATGCACATTTATCTGCATTTTTGTAACATTTAATTTGAGAAAAATCATTCTGTGCTGATTTTGTCACATAGAGAAAACAGATTTTGTGTTCAGAAATAAACAATTCAATTATGTCAGGTCTATTAAACTTTATCTGTTAGTTATTAATTTAAAAACTCAGGCACTTCAAACATTCTCACTTTGGACTTTGTAAGTCACTTACCTGAGGACTATTTGCATTTTTTACATTTACAAATGTAAAACTCTTTAAAATCATTTAAAACAAATTATAAAACTACAATTATTTTTTTACACTTGTTAGAATTTAAATGAATTTCAACCACATCTTTACTTCCAAGAGCTTATTATCACTCTTGGCATTATATTAATTTTGTTTAATTATGTCCTGCACTTAATAAAAATACTGAAGAAAACTGCAATTACACAAATGTATAACATTACATGAACTGACTGAAAAAATGTAACACAAAAAAAACACTGTTTTCTTCTGAATGCATAAGAATTATTAAAATGCATGGCAGTTAAATCCTACTTTCATGCTAATCATAAATAATTTGCATTAAAACTACAACATACTGTACATAGATTTTTGTTGACATCTCTTCAGATATCAAACATGTAATTGACAAATATTTACATATCCATTACAATGTTGCACGTTAAAATTTTCTTTAATGCTTACTTTGAGAAATCTGACTGTATGTAGTTATATAACTTCTAATGTGAATTCAATTCAATTCCAATTGAAGATCAAAACACTTATCTGTTAATTTAAGATTGCAGGAGATTGGATTATATTCATAGATAAGAATAACCAAATTCTGGAATATACAATTTGCAACTTGGAGAAATTTCTTCTCTGTGCAAGATATTTCTTGACTACAGAACATTTCTATTTCTCCTTTTGAAAAGGAACAATGGAATTTGTATTTTTTCTAGAAATTTCAATGATATTTTTGCAAGCCACAAATAATGTTCTTGCAAAAATGCACTTTTGGAAGTTTGTGTTCCACTAAACATATTTCCTACAAGAAAACAACATTACAGATAGAATAATCATTAAAACTAAAAAAAGAAATGTATTTTACACAATAGTGTAGTACTACATTTTATATATATATTTATATTTCTTTTTTCAATTGTTCATGACTTCTCAGGTTGTCACTTTAAAGCTAAATTGACACTAGGCCATAGGCTGACTTTTATTTTTAGATTTATGAAAAAATATAATCAAGTGTGAAGATTTTTGGACTGTTTGTAAAAATATTAATTTGCCACAGCTGAATGAATGGTGTTTGTGATACTTCAAGGCAACAAATAAACAAGATGACATGACAGCATCCATGTAAGGCAGAAACTGGAAACTTAAAAATCACCACAAGTTGTTTATATTTTTTTTTCCTCTTCAAATGCAGCTGATGGTGCACTTCGTTTTCTTCTTCTATTATTCACACAATGTTCGTCTGAACACAATATTAATAATGCACTCCTCCCCCTTCTCAGCACTAGGTATGAAACGCCTACTTGGTGTAGACTTAGTCATTGTACTTTTTTTTTGCACAAACTGAGCACATTACCATGTGTCGTACAAGTCCGTTCTTGGGAAAAACACCATTTTTCGAGTTACCTGTAAAGAGAAATAACTTTATGAATCAGGAAATCTTTTCAGTAGAAAGATTGATTCTTCAGTATGTTCCCTTCATATTTTCTCCCAATATTCAAATTTATCCAAGTATACCATATTCCACCACATTTTGGCACCAATACTTTGGTTACTTTTTAAGAATCTGCTCCAAAAAAATGAGTGGGTTGGGGCTGTCACATTTATCTCCCCCAATTCTGTTGCTACACTTAAGATCCATTATTGACATCTCATGCTTAAAACTTTATCAAGAAATGTAGTCAATAGGCAAGATATCTGATATAAATAAGTATACTTACTTACTGGAAATTTCTACTGTTTTCAGTAGACAAAATCTACTGTTATAAACTGTACTCTACTATGTCTCTCAGAAATCTACTGAAACACCTTCTGTAGGCCTACTGTACATGTACAGCAGAAGAAATACAAGTGAAATATTCTCTTCAGCATTTCATGTAATATTGTATGTACCATGTCTAGCTCAACATGTTGGCTGTAAATATAAACTTTTCATTGCTCCCAATTTAAAATTTGTGTTTACATCTATTCGAAAATCTAAACACCATAGATGTTTCAAACAACCTATTGATCTACTGAAAACAGTACAGTAGAGAAAACTACAAGTGAAAATATATCCTTCAGTATTATATTTAATATGAAGGTAGTGTTTAGCTTAAGAAGGGGGCTGTAAATATTACATTTCATTATTTCATTCTCCCTTGTTAACAATTTCTATTTATATCTGTTTGAAAATCTGAAAACAGTAGACAAAATTTTCAACAGGGATAACTAATATTAAGAATGGTATAAATGGCATATTATGGAAATTAACCATGTTTTATCCCTAATTTATATCTAGTAGCATAATTGGTATATAAGCATTAAGAAACTTACCAATTCAATTTTCCACAAAAATTTTAAGGTATGCTTTAAAATAAAGTAAAATAATAACAACATACAGCATGATCACATAGAATACAACATTAAATTATACTTGGAGATATGCTAACATATCAGTCATAAGTGATAAAACAAGGATGTCTTGTGCATGAAAATACATTTTATTTGTAAAAATAAATGGAACTTTCTTTAAGAGAATTCAAATGACAATGTTTCACAAACTTCTCGTTCATACCCAAAGAAGTTATAAGCAGCAATAAGTAAGACAAACTTTGTTATGTAACGAGTCTCACCCATGTAAAAGAGTAATGTCTAGTGCACGAGACACTTTCTCCTCCATTTGGAGCATTTTAGATTATCTACTGTCATGCGATATTTATTAAAGAACTGTTCTTTTCTTTAAGCTACAACACATACTTATCTCATGACTAGGGCCTGAGACTATATGTCCTATAAAACTGTAAAATATGTAAATATGGAGAAATTAATAGAACAAAAGGAGAAACTGTGTGGTGGAGCCATCTCACGTCACTACTTGTGCAGGGACTTTGTTTCCTTTGCCTGCTCCAGAGATAACTGAGACAGAGTATACACACTGATACGTGCGTGGCTCAACCAACAAGTGATCTTGAAAGTCCCGTACTCGATTGCCAATAGAGTAGGGGTTGTAATCAGCTAGCTACAAAATTTGTAGCAGTAACTGTAGCGGCGCTACATTTTGAAAATTGTAGCGGTAGCTGTAGCAAAGCTACAAAATTCCTGTAGTTGTAGCGAAAATTTTCCTACAGCTACATTTCTTCTCTGCATTTTGAGGAAAATTTTGAATGTGACCACAGCGTCAAAGAAAAATTCCACAATAACACTTACTTTTAGAGGAGATTCATAAAGACAGTCTATTACATGGAAATACATAATCTAGATCAGGGCATGAAATTTCAAGTTTGTAGTCAGTCGCCGGAGTAAAATCTTTGGTCGCCACTATTTTATATTGATAAATAATAAAAATATGAGCAATTATTAAAAAGTTAGGAATTAATGTTTGTGTAGCGCTGTCGTTCTGCACTGAAGTACCACTTATCAATCGCAGCTGCTGGGTCAAACTCTGACAGGGAAGAAGGGGAGGGGGTCCGTTTACGAAAACTCTGAGCAAATCATCCAGTGTCTCAGTCTTCAGAGAGTTCCTGTAAGTAGTCTTGAGTCTGTTGTGATAGTTGAAACCTCCCTCACATGAGGCTGTGCTCATTGGTAGAACAGCACAAAATGTCAAAATCTGGAGCAAATTGGGGAATCTTGCTGAACACTCCGCACTGTGGATCGGCACTGTGGATCTTCTCCAGCGTCTGATTCAAAGCTGGAGAAGGAAACAAAAGTTTGTATTATGTCCACTCTGCTGACAGAACATCCATTTTCTCATTATAAAGGCTCGGGTTCAAGTATATGTAGAGCTTCTTTATTTCTTCTATCCCAAACTGAAGCATATATTCTTTGGGAGGCCAACCCAAGGTGTCGAAAACATGCAGAGATGCAATCGCATCTGTTGACATAGACGGCAATGTTTCTGTGATGTACACCTTCGCATTGTTAATTAAGTTTCCTCTAACAGTCTGAAACTCTTGCACATCCCTGATCTTCCCTGAAATGGATACATGGTCCAAGAAATCTTGTTCTCTTGGTCCAACATTAGATTCCAGGTCAGCCACAACTGAAATACAGTGTTCAATTCTTATTTTCAGATATGAAATCAAAAGATTCTTATTTTGTAGTGCCACGCTTAAAGGGTTCAACCCGTAGAAATCCAAAAGGAAGTACAAAAGCTTAACAAATTTAAATTGCTTCAAACGTTTCAGCAAATCCTTAGCTTTAGCGCCATCATTGTCTCTTCTATGGGCCACCTGTTCAAGATGGGTCACAACAGCTTTCCATGGTTGCAAGAGAGCTCTTAATGCACGTTCTTTGCTGGCTAACCACCTAATAGTGTGGATATCACTCAGTTTTAGAATTTCTTCTATAACTTCTGCCATTTCTCTCATGAGGTGAAGTCTTGAAGCGTGTTTGACACACATTTGAAACAACGAAATTTTAGTCGCCAGCCCAAAACTTTTGGTCGCCAATGGCGATCTGGCGACCGGAAATTTCGCGCCCTGATCTAGATTATAAATATCTTGATATCGCAGATTATAGGTTTCTGCGTAATATATTTCATTAGTATAGAATAAATCTTAATATCCAGATAACTAAACTGAACTGGCATATATGAATATATTCTGGCTAATGGCTACGCTTTTTTAGCTGCATCACTATTTTGGGGAGAAACATGCCTCGTTTGCAGCAGCCCTAAAAAAAGGCCTCATTTGTGCCACCCCAGGAACAAAGCCTGTTGATATCCATGGTGTAAGGGGCAGGTAAATGTCATTAATCTCTGTGTAAAACACAACTTGCAGTGCAAAAACGAGCGATGCAGTCTCCACTACAATGACAAAGCAATAATGCCAGCAATCAATGGTTCAGCATTAATCATTCTTAGCATATAGGATCTCACCAGCAAGAAATTATTGTTACAAGAATGATAGACATACACTTTCTGGAATTACAATTATTTTCGATATTATATTTGTTCAGAAATTTTAAAATTGCAATACATTTAGAACACTCGAGTTTACACACCACTTTCCTCAATATATTTTATGATATTGTAAAAAGTCTGTACGAGTTATTGACTTTTCTGCAGAAACGATAATTTTCTTTAGTTAATATACAGTTTCCAAATGTATGTTATTCTTCTACTTTTATGTCGCCTTTGTGTAACTTTTGCTAATCATGGCAATGAGGATGAATGGTTTATTTTGTTATTAACTTATCTAGAGTCGCTTTCTGCCACTTTTGGCTAATTGTCAGAATGAGGAAGAATGGTGAATGATGATGAGCAGTGAGAGGAATGGAGGAGCAGGAGGATCCATCCTCCCAACTAGGTGTCCTTCATAGTTTTTGTTTTGAGTCCACTTTATGCACAGAGACAAGCTAATCCAGACTGGATCTGAACCACTAGTGCCTCCACCAGGTATCTAATCTGGGGCCCCTTTGATTACAAGGTGACAAAGTTTCCACTGTGCCTTCAGGGAAGCATTCCCAACAGGAAATTTACATAAAGCATATTTCTACCTGTCGCTCATTTCGCAATACCAAAGAAGCACCCCCCAGCAGCTATCCGCAAAGTTAGAGTAAACATCTAATGAATTACGTTCGTATAACGATCTATGATCATATTTTCCAGTAAGTAGAACTATCATACTAGGGGCTTCTTTTGAATATCCATGTGCTTGTTTTAAGTTGTTTTTTTTTCTTATGCAGAAGTAGCGCAAAAGTAGTGAAGTAGCGAGTAGCACACATGAATAGCGTAGCGAGCTACTTTTTGGTAAATGTAGCTGTAGTGAAGCTACATTTTGGAAGAGTAGCTGTAGCTGTAGCGAAGCTACTTTTAAAATGTAGCGTTCTGATCACTGGTTGTAATATACCCAATGTTATATTTCCTTCTGACTGATTGTTGTGAGAAGCAGGAAAAATGTAATGAAATGAGAACAATTGAATCTTGTTTACGGTGATTCTCATGAAGGCGCAACAACGACTGAGAACATATTTCCTCAATAATGTTTGCACGGCTATCAGTTGTTGGCGGGATTAAAAAAGGGGAGTATTATTGTTCTGTACTAGTTGGTAAGAGAAGACTGAATCTGCTTTTAATTTCTTTGTCCATAATTTCCTTATCCTACCATCAATAATACAAACTATCCGTTGAGCTAAAGGTATGAAGAATAAATTATAAAAATAACCAATTATATGCAAGACAATTATGAAATTATATAAAAATATGTTTTATTACGAGAAAATTGCAGAAATATGTTGTAAAAATGCTAAATTGGTAAAATATGTCAAAATATGCCTTATCAAGTTAGTCTATTTCGGCTGATTTTCATCCGATTGTCACCCCAATATTCAATCTGATGCCAAATAAAAAATATGTTGTAACAAAGTGCCGGGTCCTACTCATGACCATTGGGGTTCTGAGTTTAAATTATAATATGTTCCTGTGGTGTACCCTTTATAATTTGACTTACTGGTTTCTTCTTATAAGTCAATCGAGCTGAAGATATGAATGAGAAGTTTGTTGAACGTCATCATTTGTGTTTTGATGTAGGATATACTGTCCATATTTATGAGGAAAAAATACACACTATTGGTTACAAGAATTGTGCAATTGTCTTGGAGCTTTTCTGGGGCAAGTGATGAAGAGATGGGATAGCGATCAGGTGAGTTCTGGAAAGGTTTCCATGCTTTCAAGAGCTAACGTCGCTCTCATCCTCACGGTAGAAGTCAGACAAGGTACTGCAACTTCAAGAAAGAAGTTACTAATATCCTGAAGATGATGTGACATTAGCTCTCAAAAGCTCAAAAGTCAACTGGTCATTATCCAGAGAGAATCTGCTTACAATTGTCATCCAAATTTCAGTACTTTAAAAGTATGAATTACCTGCAGCCTTCATGAAGCACAAAGAACCCAACTATGCAGTCTGGTGTCAGACTAAAGCAAGAATTTTCCATGTGTGCTTACAGAAGCATTTCTCTTTTTTTAGGTACTGTAGGAATATGCTGCTTAATATAACTGCACAAGAACAAAAAGATAAGAGGAAGAATATGTCTCAACAAGAAATACCAAAACAATGTACTGATTAGTGACAATGTTAAGATATGGAGGGAATGTTTTCATTCTCCATTAGAAATACACAGGAGGCATAACAAATTTCCTGGTGTTATAATTTATTTAGTTCAATAATTGAATTGGTCACAGGAACAACATTGTATCCTAATGAAAACCAAATGCCACAGAAACTGCAAAATTATCAGCCGTGGTGCTTTCTCTTAATGATTTTCCTTTTATATATATATATATATATATATATATATATATATCCAACTTAATATTTATGGCGGCAAATCTGTTGGTTACATCATTGTTCCTGCGATTGATTCAATTGACTTAAGAGTCACTACCACATGAAAGAAAAAGTCATAATCTAGATTATGTTTGAGATCATGTTCATTTTTGGAGCACATTTTGACAGAACTAAATTAAATGCACCCTATGTGAACTTTTACCACATGGCACTGAAACAAATGTACAGCAGAACCCCAATTTTACGTTCATGGATTTTCCTTTTTCCACAACCAAGTTTTTTTTCCGCTTAGACACAAGAAAAATGTAAAATCGAGGTTTCACTATAATTAGTGCCATATAACTAATGCAAACTTAGAAACTATGATAATGCCAGAAGTTGGCTTGTGCCTTAGTACCTTCACTTCATGGAAGTATTATAGTCTCAGGTTCAAGTCCTGCTCCAACCAGAAACTTTCATTAACTTCTGAATTAGTTACATATAGAGACCTTGATTTTTCGTTATTATATTTTGTTCAAAAGTGGTGTTAATTTTTTTCAAAAAAATTGCATTTTCATTTTAGCACACTTTTCTGCCAAATATACTGTATCTTCCTTGTGATTTTAAACTAGTATTTTAAATTGTAGGTCATGTGGCTTACACCTGTTCAAGACAGTTTCACAATGTTAGAAACTATTATTGACGAAGATATTTTCCACTATTTCTCACACGACAAATACTGATGTTATTGCGCACATGTAACTGTAGATGGCCACTGGATCCCTGCCACTTCATTGGGCAATGCAAAACATTCTCTTAAAACAAATACCAATGTTATGGCTCCCGTAACAAGTATGAAGTGGGCATGAACTCGTTTTCCCATCAGATCCCAGTCACTTTGTTCAGTGAAGCAAAACGTTCCCATTGAAGGTGAAAAATGTTTACACGTGTTTCATATAGATGTTGGAATAATTTCATGTGTAAAACACATCACAGTTTTTTGGGGGATAAAATTTTTGAAAATGTGCACATTGTATATGTTTGTGTAAATATGGTGTATTTTATCTTTTAAGCCTACAAGAATGATGGATTTTTGGTCTGTTTTTTATTGAAGCACAACTGAAACACAAAATGTATTGAAATTGGCAAAAAGGCCACAATTCGCATTATTTTGCAATTTTGAATGGATGGAAAGTGTGTTCAAAACATGTCCTGGAACAATTAACATTTTTTGGTGCTATTGCATTTGTGAAAACTCAAGGTCTCTAGTTAAATAGCTTGAAAATCAGAGTTATTGTGGTTTCATCCACTAAGTATGACAATTCTTACCTCAAAACTAATTACAAGAAAAAAGTACAAAGGCTAGCTATAGTCATCAGTGCCAATACTCTTGGTCTGGAATCATCTGCACCATTCGGATCTTTTGATTCTGAAATGAACAAACATTTGTAGAACATGTAAAAAGATCTTGAATGCTCTACTTGCATATGCAACTCATTTATTATTGTGTTAAACCTTGAAAATACTGCATAAAGTTTTCTAGATACCTTAAATACAAAATATATTTATGTTACATTTATAGCAGTAGAAAAACATTATTAGTGTTACAAATAGTATTGCATTATATCTATAAACTCAAGAGAGACAAACTTGCACACTAGCAACAGTATATAAATAATTTAAGAAGCAACAATTCTCAATCCATATTAACATGCCAATAAAATATGTAACTCATGCACAACAATTATATGTTAAACCATGCTGGCGAAGAATATGAAGCTGTTCAATTAGTTACAATGTTTTATTTTTTGCATGCATGCATTGGATTACAAAGAGAAGCCCCTGACCAAATGTTACCTAATAAGAAATATTTCAAATTATCATCTAAAAGAGGTGTCTAACACCCCATTATTATTTGAAAATTAAATAAACATAAATACCTAAATGGGAAATTCAAAGTTAGCTATTCACTACGTACAATTTTAACAGGTTGTCCCACTCAAGAGTCCCTTACTTTTGATAAGGCACAAGTTACACCACATGCCATCATTTCACTAAGTAATAAAGACCGTTTTGGGCATGTACTTACTTTGTTCTCTAGCTCTCGCCACATCATGTGGCTTCCTCAGGAGATAGGCCAAGAATAGTCAAGATTTAAAACATGGGAAGGTCATAGCTCTGATAAGCTTACTTTTCATTTTTCCACGTAAATTTTTCTCGCAATCGATTTCGCCACCCGTCTGGTGGCTTCATCAGTCGTGTACAATATGGGAAGGTAAGTTCAGGTTAAGAAAGTTTAAAAAGACTGTAAAAAGATAAAACACAATGCCTGTAATCTCAGGCTTGCAACTTGCCTTCCAATGTTTTAAAACTTGACTATTCTTGTCCTATCTCCTGACGAAGCCACACGATGTGGTAAAAGCTAGAGAACAAAGTAAGTTCATGCTGAAACTGGTCTTCATTACTTAGTCTTCATTATGTTTGTCTCGATTGGAATACATGTCACAGTGACTTGTGACATATGAAAGACATGTGTTCACTAAACATTATAATTTTAAAAAGATGATCTGCTCATTGTAGGTTAATGCTATGCTATTAATTGCAAGATTGAATTGAGGTGTGATATCAAAGTGAAAGTTATTTAAAGTTAACTTTATGCTAAAATAGGTTAATCGGGACTAGACCTACAGTTTAAAGTGGGATCCAAACCACTATGTGCCTCCACCAAGGATTGAACCTGGAATCCCTTGATTACAAGAAGACAATGTTCCCACCATTGGGAGGCCCAGGATTGTTATGGTAGACACAGATGATGTACGATAGTTTTGTCACAGACCCCTCCAAAATTTTGAAAAAGTCAACATTTTCCACCCCGAAAAAAAAAGCAATGGAGAACTTGGGGAAAACCCAGAGTGGTAAATGCAAATTCACCTTAAAATGACCAATTATTTTTGAGAGTGGAAGTTTATAATATAAGAAATATTTTATTGTATCCCCCCCCCCCCCAACAGCTATGTACTATCCACCGTTGTAATTCCAGCCCCTTCCGAAAAAAATCCTGCATATGCCAATAAATTTTGTAGTCAATATAAACTCTCTATTTGTGTATATATGAAGAATGATTCTACTGTAAACCACTGCAGACTTTGTTTCTCATTATTGGGATTCAATTTCTGTAACATTATTTGTGGATCGTTTGTTAAAATTATATAGGTGTAGTTTACACTGGGAATTTAGGAAAGATAACTGGATATATTAGCTACCTATGCAGCTATCATAACACTAACTGTACTGACTTTTCCAACAAATATGATGAGCTGCTCTTATCTTATTCATTTTTCTTAACTCCCGATACTGTAGCAATATCAGTACAAAAAATTGAAATAGGGGTAAGTTTTTAAAGTGGGATACCTCGTACTTATTATTTTTTGGTTTAAATATGAAACTTTGTTTTCACACATAATATAACAGAATTTACAAATTCTTCGTGTAGAAAATGATTTTTTTAAACTCATTCTGTAATAACAAACACTGACATCATATTGTATTTATATCAATAAAAATCTAAGTAATGTGATCATAACTTTCTTTGCAATTTGGCCAAATAAATCATTGATGCTGTTGGTTCATTGTCACTCAGTTCAATTTATTTCGATTTTATTTTATGAAATGCAAAACTACAAGGAGTTAAATTTCATGCTTCAGTAACATTCCAAAGTTACTTATCCAAAATAGACAGAAATATTAATGTATTCTTCAAGATTAACAAGCCATATAAACTTTCTGCACCTCGTACAGTATATTCTTAATAAGTGTTGCCTAAACTTTACAGGATGTGCACTATAACAGAAATAATTAATAATTATATGAAAATTGCAGTGGTAAAATATTTGTTGTTAGTATTAAGCTGTTAAGATTCAACATTATCTTATACTCTGTGATAATGACGTGATTAATGCTGTCATTAATAACAATGTTTTTTTTCCCCAAAGCAAGATAAAGTATGAGAGGTCTGTCTACTCATCTAATTTTATTACCTGGAAGTATATTTTCCCCATTACAAATGACTATTCCATTCTCATTTTCGTGATAAGCTATCATTACAGATATTACCAAAATCCAAAAATTCAGTATAATCTTCTTGGAGCTCGAGATCTCTTCTCAAGTGGATTGGAATGATAATGTATATTTTTTTTAAATTTCATAATTTTCATTTCCAGCATTTATTTCTCCCTTCATATTTTATCTAACATGCAGTAATGTTACAAACAGAACCTGCACATTATATAACGATTAATTTTTATTTCCAATACTGCCTCTCATCTCTATTTAATCTGTATTAGTAGAGTGGGATGCACGAGTATTGCCAAGTAAATTGTCCATTGTTTATTCTCTTTGTCTAATGCGATGACTAGAGCTTAAAAATTTAAACAAAATGCCACACACACTGATGGCAACTTCTCCACTGGCATACAGAAAAATCCATATTTGTAAACATGTCATGTGCAAGAGAAAAAAAAATGAAAAATTTTCTGAGAAATACATGTGCATCACACTGTACAATACATTATTGGAATTTCACCAAGATCTCCAGCAGCTTGTATGCAAACTTTACTGTGTAAATCATGTGTGTTAGTTCATTGCTTCCAAAAAAAGCATGCTTTTCAGTTAAGTATTACCACTAAATGTTAGAAATAGATACTTTGCTGTAATTTAAAATAAGATACTTTGCTGTAATTTATTGACTTTGATATTGAAAGTAATTTACAGTGTATTACAAGTCATAATTACCTTTCCATGTGTTTTTCATTTTCATTGAAAAATAAGTCATCCATTTCACTCTGATAAGTTCAATTTTCATTTTTCCGCGAAGAAAATCTGTGCGGAAAAATGAAAAGTGAACTTATCAGAGTGAATTTGCCTATCTCCGCGTAAACGCCAAATAAAATATCTTTAGATACAATGTAAGTACCATATATGAAAAATAGGGAATGACAATATAGCATGTTCTCATTTATTTGCACATTTCACAACACTGAATCTACCTGTCGCATAGCACATACATTTGTTGACTGATGGGCACTAAAGTTAATGGATTCAATTCCCAGATCAACCCAGTCGACATTCATCCCCATTCTCATTACTTGCCACAGTGGAAAATCAGTGCACAATTCGAAAAATGCAAATACAAAATATGTAATTCTGTGGAGACTTCTTCAGACAGCAGAAATGTACTGATTATTGGTTATGCATAGGAAAAAAGATATTTTATGAATAAAATCTAATTGTATGAGAATTTTTCCTTTCTTTTATTGCTATTGATTTACAATAAATATGTGGATGAAATGAAAAGTTAAACATATGTCACAGTGGCGTATCCTGAAAATTTGACCTGGTATACTGCAACATTTTTTATTTGTTGTATGTTTTTATTATGCACTCCCCTCCCCCTGTCTAATGAATTTGAATTAAAACACCAATGCAGGTGTGTAAGTAAAACAGGAGTCCATCAACTTCAAATTTTCTGGTAATTTCTACATTTTTCATATAATTTTCATTTTCACCTGTGTTTACCTCCATGTAGCCACACAGAAATAAGAAGAAATAAGCAGTGTTCTCTCACCAATGCTGTTTCTAACTGTGTTTTTCTAAATAGCAAACCCAGACACTTTTCCCTTGGCTCGTTCGTTCCCTCCATGCACAATCAGGGAGGAAACCTAGTCATCACAAGAGTACAATGGATCAGTGGCTTACATCAACCAGTCTTTACGTTCTTTAAATAATTTACTTAAATTTTGGTTTAAAACTCTTGTTTTAATACACTGCCTTCCAAAAGTTAAGCACGCAATGCAAATTTTTGAAAGCGTATGTGAATTTGAGTGGCTGAAAATCGCTTCGGATGTAGATGTCAGCTTTTATGTGTAGCTTCCTTTTTGTAAGTAGAGAGTGAATCATCTGTACCTAGGTGCTTAATCTGTGCTCTTGAAATAGCATGAAAGCAAGGATTTCGTGCAAGAAACATCACACTTTCGTTGAAGACGCCAGCATTCTGAAGGGTTTGATGTGCATTTAAAAGCTGATACGAAGTGTTTACAACTTTTGTAGGATTATTTTTGATAATATTCGTGTTTCAATGGCTGAAAGAAGACGAATGACAGATAGTGAGCACTGGCGTGCTGTCGGATGCATTGAAGCAGGACAGTCAATCAAAGATGTCACTATTTTCTTTGGCATTGATCATTCGTTAAATTCTCAATTATGGAAACAATTCCAAACAAGTCAAACAGTTGGCCGGAGAACTGTGCCTGGTCGTCCAAGGGTTACCGCCCCCCTCTGATGTAAGGGTCTGGAAAGAATGAGGCACACACAGTCAGGCCAAGAACATCATCAAACATCATGCATTCATAGGTGGCGGCGTCATGGTGTGGGATAGAATTTCAATGGGATATCACACCGAGCTGCACATCTTTAAAGGCGGTTCTGTGACGGCTGCACGCTATCGGGATGAAGTCCTAGACCCCATTGTGAGACTCTACGCTGCAGCAGTTGGTCCTGATTTCCTCCTTATGGATGATAATGCCCGTCCTTATAGAGCCAACATCGTTGACGAGTACCTGGAAAGTGAGGGCATTTCTTGTATGGAGTGGCCGGCATATTCCCCCACCTTAATCTCATTGAAAACCTTTGGGATGCCCTCGGGCATGCTTGTATCTGCACGTTTACCTCCTCCAGCCAGTCTCAGAAAGTTGGAAACTGCCCTAATGGAGGAATAGCTATTGCTCGCATCTGCGATGGTTTATCACCTCATTGAAAGCATGAAAAATCATTGTAAAGTTTGTGTGAAGGTCCGGGGTGGTCACATACCATATTACTGTAAGTTTTGTTTGGTTTGTTTGCATTTAAACATCATTATGTTAATGACCCAAATGTGACGTCATCATGTAACTTATGAAAAGTAAATATTTTCATCTTTGTACACAATTCTTGTTCTCTTTAATACATAAACACATTTTCTACCTTCACGTGCAATGTTGTGTTAATCAAAGCTTTACTTTTCCATTTTTGTTGATTTTACCATCGTGTGCTTAACTTTTGGAAGCATGTTTAGTTTGCATAATATATAATGAGCGAATTTCCATATATTAATAATAAATGTACAAAAAATATACTAGAAAATTTGATTTACCGGAACATGGAGAATACGCCACTGACATTTCAAGAAAATGTCCATTATCTCTATTTACAACATGCATTATGAATTATGCTCAACAAGACTCACCTTTAATACCACATATTACCAACTTCACTACAAAATCCTACTGTTTCTATGACTACAAAACTAAATAAAATTACATTTTGTGTATTTACAAGTGCATATAGTCTATAAAGTTTCAGTCACAAAAAAAATGCTACCATTTACATCATAATACAAATATATCAAGTAAAGATGTGTATCATATATAAGTAATGTATGTTCATGTAGAGAAACAAGAAATAAAACATATTTTGTCTACATTACTTGAAAAAAAAGAATGAAAGAAACCAACCTGCAGCCCCAACCTTGGATTCAGCTTCAGTGTTTTGAAAATCTAGACCAAAAAATTCATTCAAAAATAAGTAACATGTAAATAAAAAAACAGCTAAAAGGAGAGATATCTATACTATTAGTCTAATGAAATAATCTATTTAAAATTCTACAATCTAATGTGTTCTGTAATATGTATATATAGTTGGTGTACTATCATTAAAATATTCTACTAAACTAATTTATTATTGTCTAATAAAAATAATTTTATACATTTTTTTAAAACATTTAAGGATTTAACCAATGTCTTACACAAAGGGGAGAACCAGTACTTGAAAAGTGCAATAAAAATTGGTTAATGACAGTATTTAAATTTTTCATTTGAAAATTAATCTAAATAATGCAGTATTGGAATGTTTTATATATTTCTGAATTCCTCAGCAGAATAAGTTGACCATATTTGAAAGAAAACATATTTACAAATTCTTAACTGCCTTCCAAATTTATAATTTGTGATAATGATACATGAAAGATAACCCTTAGTAAAATTTTTACAATATGCAAATACAATGAAAAGTGCAATTACATCAGCAAAAAATATATGGAAGATAATCTCTGTATTAATGTATCATATTTATTGATAGATTTTGGTAAGTAAATTAAATAATATAATAGACAAAATAAATTCAGAGAAAGAATTCTTCCTATCATTGATAAATTGGATGTACTAAATTTGTACGTTAATTGACAGTGAAACCTCAATTTTACGTTTTTCAGTTTAAATATGGGAAAATGTAAAGTCGAGGAAAATTTCATAGCATTTTGCTATGTTGGGATCATGAAGATTGAATGTATAATGCAGGAAAATATAAAATCTGGGTGTGTAAAATTGGGGTTCCACTGTATTATGTTTGATTCAGCCATAAACTCTGTCAAAAGTGTATATTATTCAGTGAATATCTATATTCACATAGATAGATAGATGGATTATATCTTCTTGTGTAAGTGGTAAAGTGGAATTTTTATGGTTGACTTTTTTTTATTATTTAATCAGTTTATTACTTTCATGCAACTAATGTAAGGAGGAGGAAATATATCTAAAATTAGGAAACAAGAAAGCGCAATTACAATATGGGCCATTTACAACAACTCTGGCAACGAAGGTATAATTTACATTTACTTTATGTGGAAACTACATTCATATATTTCATCTATATTCATACGAAAAGCGATTTGAGAAGAAATTTTGGCACAAAATGACATTTAATAATAATACCACCACCACAAAATCCCATGCAATAATAGTAGATTCAAAGCTCTTGTGCAGAGGAGACCTAATATCTACTTTCCATGCATTAGAATGACACACACACATAGGCATAACAGTGGCTCCAATACCCTACAAAATTCTACTTTGAAAGTTTGTGATTGCTTTTATTTCACAACTAAAATATTATGGAAAATAAATTCAACAATGTAATTTTACCCATTATAATAATTAAATCAAGAAGACTTAGGTGGGCAGGCCATGTGGCATGAATGGGAGAGGAAAGAGGAGTTTACAGGATTCTTATTGGGAAACCTGATGGTAAGAGCCCTGTAGGAAGGCCAAGACAGAGATGGGAGGACAACATTGAGATTGACCTAAAGGAAATTAGTAAGGATGGAAAAGATTGGATTGATCTAGTCCAGTATAAGGACAGATGGAAGGCTTGTGTTGCTGCAGCCATAAACCTTTGGGTTTAAGAAGGCTAGAGAGTTAGTAGTTAGCAATTTTATGAAAAAAAAAAGAATTACAGTTTACTTTGGACTTTGTTTATATAGATTTGTAATATATGCACATGCCCTTCCCAATGGTTCTTGGAGACTTTCTATCTTTCTACTTACTTCCTGATGGTAACTTTATAATACCCGCATGAAAACAGTAAAGAGAATTTTTCTTATCTTACAGTGTACAATTGCAGTTATAACAATTTAAAACAAAGAAATTTGCAAAATTTGATTTACTCGTATCATTGTGAGCATAGGTGGTGGAACTACCCGAACTCTAGTCAAGTCAATGTTTTGAGACGCAATGAGCTCCTGGACTGCTGAATGGTTAGCACTCGTCCTTGGTGCAAGCTGTCCCAGGTTCGATCCCCAGTGGAAACCAGTGGTGGCTGTTGGCTCTGAATTAGTTGGACTAGTAGGGGGGAAAAGTGGGGTAATAGAGAAAATAGATCAATATAGTTACACATACTTGTTACAAATCTCATTTTCGAATAAGTATGTGTAACTATTGATCAAATTTCCTCTAATATCCCATTTTTTCCCCTCTAGCTCTTCACCTAATTCAAAACCACCAGCTGCTGCTGGACTTATTGTATCAATATATGTTTAGTTGCATAATAATTAGGATATGAGGTGGTGGAAACTACAAGTTTGGTGTTGTGAAGACAATTGAAATACTAACAGACTCTGGTCTTGAAAGCCAGAAAACAACAGTAATGAGACTCGATGCACTGACTACATGTCACCTAATCATCCAATGAAAAACCATTTGTCAGGCTTTGTCTCTCAAATGACTACATCATGGGGTTTAGTTTTCCATAATAAGAATAATAACAATTCTGCAATACACTTAGTTTCACACACAAATATATCTATATACAGTCGATAATCAGCAGCAATAACAATAAATATATTTTTAATTCTTGACAAGCAGCTTCAAAAGTTCTGCCCGTGCATACTGCTTTACAGTCCAGGCAAAGTTACACCATTGTTACTTGTGGGCACATACCAGAATGTATAACAATGAGATGGAAAAGCTTTCAATACATAGAGCATACTCATGCTTATAACAGGGTCAAGAATTAGGATTGGACAACCACTTTATTCGACTATATACCTCAACACACAATAACAAAATGCTTCTATGTTAGAATGGGAAATTGGTTTAAATAGTACATTAGAAATTCCAAGACAATGTATAATGCAGAAAAGGGAGTCTGTTGGTTTCAGATAAATGCACAAAATGTAGGGGTTTTCATTTTCCTAAAGGCAGTCAGGGGAACAGGGCCACAATTCTTTTGACCTGGCATTTCAATTTGCTGGAAGTCTTGTTCCATAGTTTCCATGCCCAGTTGTTGATCCACTTTGGGCTTCTGTCTCGTATTAAAAGAAAGGTCATCTGTAAAACTACTGGTTCCTGCAAATTTACTGCTTCTTGTTGTTGAGGGCATAGTGCTGAAGTTTTGTAAAGCATCTGGAATTGAGAAGGTACACACACTTCCTACATAAGCAAGCAAGTTATGGGGCTATAAAAGTTTGTTACGCCTACCCTAAAATAGTGGTTATGTCTCAGTTTCTGTTGGGGTGTTACTAGTAATAACTGCCTTGGAATTATTCACAGTTACCAGCTGTGTAGTTTCAGATGAGGTTGTCCAGTGGCAAATGGCAATAAGATAATGCAACATGCAATGAAGATATATATATTACGTTATCTTTAATTTAACACAGTTACAGTTCAACTGGTAGAGCAGAAAAATTGTATTAGCAGCTAATGTTTTTATTTCCTTTATTTTTTTGATTGTTTGTTAGAACTAATGCTGTTTCAAATTGCTTGGTAAGAACTTCCTTCAGAAAAAGAAATACATTGAATTGTGCACCATATATGCTGACAAGTGACCTAATAAAGAGAATAACTTGGAATATGTTTTAAATTATGCTCAATTTCGTTTTTTTAAAAAAGACAAGTAACTAATAAACTGTGCACAGCAATGTCAATCATAGCATTACACTAACTAAAAAAGAGAATTCCCACTTTTATCTATCAAATTATTAAAATCTTGTACTTATTCCCTTGTTTATTTGTACAGTCTACATAACAACATTCAAACAACAAAATAGCATGCAGCTCTAAAGAAACAACTGTTCTTCCAATTAAATGACACCTATGTCCTAATGTATTACATAAGAAACAAATGTAGCTCTTCCTTTTTGAAAACTGAAATCCCCCAAGGTGAAACATAAGTATTTACAATTAAGTGCTCCCCTGTACTTTGCACCATGCCATGAAGGCGTATAGGGGGTGTGGGGTTAGGGCTCCACACTTTCTTGATCTCGGCCGAGCTGGAGGTGACGTGATCAGCATCATGCCCCTGGTCGCCTTTCCTCCAGGTACCCACTTTATACAATGCTAGGTGGGCGCCGGAGCCTCTTCAACAGGTTGAAAAAGTCCTGGTTCTCCCCCACTGGGGATCGAACCCGGGTCTCTTGCATGGTAGTCAGATGCCTTAATGACTGAGCGACCGTGAGCATTTACAATTATGAGTAATTTTAGAGAAATGGATTAAGATGGCATTGTTGAATATGAAACTATATGTAGCCTCAAACTGTCACAAGTTAATGAATGAAGTCAGAAGAAAATAACATTTCTGAACAATATAGAGGTTTCATATTAAGATATATACATGAGTACAATTGTTAATGAAAGCATATGGATAACAGTGATGGAATGGAATTGAAAATTTCTTTCTCGATTTCTGTTAGTCTGGCTCATAATCAGAACATAGCAAATTAGGAAAAGAAACCAAACTGCTACTTCAGTCAAGTGTTTCCCTCCTCTACATTTTTATGTTATCTTAGCAGGTGATGCTCAAAAGAGAATGTTAGTAATGTGGATAAGACGGTTTTAAGCTGATACAAGCTGACATTATGTAACTTTTCATGTTACAGGACTTTAGATGTAGTACGATATTAATGTACACATGGAACATGCTTGCATATTACCGTACCTGTTTATTTTATTAAATTCATTTCTGTGGCCACTGTCACCAACCACATTGGAACTTTAGTAGTCCACTTCGTAGACTTTCAGTCTGCGTTGTCACACTGACAGCCACTATGTGTGCTGTTGTTGGAATGCCTGCTGTGTCATGTGCAGCTGCTTGGTTTTTACTTGTGGAAGTCAAACGTATGAGCTTGTCAGTTATCATTGTTTAGTTTGTGGGGAAAATGCATAATGGTATCTATTTTTATCAATTAGGGTGTGTACTACATGCTTGGTGATTGCTATAGCTGATGTGTCTTGCTAGGCCAGCGGTTTTGTTGAGACAGGGGTTGATCTGCCAATGTAATGCACCTTGCACTAACACTGTCCACAGTGGATTGAGGAAGTATCGTTTGTGCTTGCTAAGTCTACTGGCTATCTTGGAATTGGGTTTGTGTGCTATGGTAATGCTGAAGAGTCAGAGGGCCTTGGTGAGGTGGTAAGAGGAAGGCAATCCACTTCTTTTTAACCTTGGTGGTTAGGATTTTGGATACAAATGGACAATCCCATCACATGTAGCTTCCACAACTTAAGAAAGTAAAACCAAGCAGCAGCAGATAACACAGCAGGCAATGCAACAACAGCAGGCAATCCAACAACAGCAGGCAATTATGAATTGAATAAAATAAACAGGTACACAGATATGTAAGCATTCTTCCTGTGTATAGTAATCAGTAACAGATTTAATTTATAACTACACTACAGTGTAGTGTCCATTGATTACATATATTGTGTAAACTATAAAGTGAACTATGCACAGTGTATAGAGGAATCACAAACAAAAGAATGTTCGGCCAAAATCCTTCGTGCACCTTCCCCTTCAACTGCTAAACTCGGGCCATAAGAAAACCTGCTCCACTCTGCCCCTACCCTACATGCTGGAGTATGATGCACAGAAGTTGCAGGTCTGCACAGATTCTTTTGCATTTGGTTTGATTGGTTTGGTGTTTTAAGTCCACTTTATGCACAGTAAGGCTAATCAGGATTGCACTTACAGTTTAAAGTGGGATCGAACCACCAGTGACGTGCACTGAGGAGTAGCTAGTCTAGCAGAGATAGATTAATCAATCTCACTTCTATAATTGTTTTCAAATCACAATATTTATTGTCTTGTTAAAGCCACAGTTCATATGCAACACTTTCTTTTTCACGCGCTTCTTGTCCCTCGGTGTGATCCGCGGGCAAAACTGGCCTAGCTCGCTCTTCTTCTGCCATACCAGTTCCAGGTAGAAATGGTCTCCCGAAGGAAAAGTGAAGATTTCTGCCTCTACCTCCCTTGTCCCCTCGCCCCCGCTGAAATGGTTGAAAGCCCGTGGTTTCAGGTCCCCCAGTCTATCTCCTTTAGGACAGATAGGGGATTGGTTTCCCTTGATTCTTTGTAAATCCTCTAAAGAACTCGAGGGAAAATTTTCTGCAGTACTTACGTATGTTCTCTGTATTTACAGACCTTTATGGAATGTACTTTTATTATTTATGAAATGGGAACGTGTTATGTGTATATAATGTTATGCTTTCTTTCTTTATTTTTTTTCAAATATGGAATATATAATGATTAAATTACAAATATTTGCTCAGTCTCTCTCTCGCTCTCGTTTTAGTAGTGTTTTATTTAAATATACTAATTTTTTGGCCTCCAACGGATGTATTTATTTGGGCAAGAGAACGCACGTTCATATTGATGTTGGTTTGGTTTATTTTACTTCGCTTTTCTGCCACATTTGGTTATCGCGAAAATGAGGATGAGTGATGATATGATGAAATTGATGAAGGGACCTCGAACAATCCAGGTTGGGATTCGAACCTGTGATGAGCGCGCATTCTTGTTCGTGTGTTTTACTCTGCAGTGAATAATGAAATAATTTGAAATGAAAAATGTATCTCAGAACTCAAGAAGCCAAATGAATATTATTGAAGAAACTACAAAAAAGTGTTTTGTTACCGGTGTTGTTTCTGTGCATAAATTAAAACACCAAATCAACCAACCGTGGGGGAGTGGTTATCACAGCGTGCTACAACACCAGGAGTTCCGAGTTCGAACCCGACCTGGGCATGGGTGTTATTTGTGTTTGTCCCTTCATTAATTTATCGTATGATCTTCGCAATTAACCAAATATGAGAAAAAAGCGGTGCTAAGTAACAAAAATCAAGTCAAATCATTGATTGATTGATTGCTTGATTTGGTTTATTTTACTTCGCTTCTCCGCCACTTTTGTCTAATCGCAAAGATGATACAATATAATTGATGAAGGGACACACTCAAAGAATACCCATGGTCAAGCCGAGATTCGAACCCAGGATCTCTGGCTTAGTGGTCAAATCAAATCTTTTTTTATTTTCGAAGGGGGGTGGAGGTTACGTGTACTTTTTTTAGTACTCATTCATCATTTTGCAATCTTTTCCTGTTATTGACATTCTATTTTTAGGAACTGTGTCCTAAAGGGGGGAGGGGTATGACCCACACCAACCCCACCCCCTTGAGCATGCCACTGATTGCTACCCCAAGTGTTGACGTCACCGCACGTCACTGCGAACCACTATGTGCCTCCACTGGGTATCGAACCCAGGACCCCTTCATTACAATGTGATAACGCTACCACTGCACCATCGGGGAGGCCGATACAGTAGTGGAGTTATAGTTTACAGCACATCACTGCCTATCATCCTTGAATTCTTAGTGGGTTGTGTTAAACACTCCAAGAGGATAACATTCATTTATTACTAAGGCACCAAAACTTCTTCAATTTTCATGTATAATAAAATTCCAGAAGATAAACTTACCTGTCCTATCTGTATTTTATTCAGAACTACCAGATTACCAATCCAGCATGAATGAAAAAAAAACTTGGAATTCACAGTTGTAATTAATGTGTGTGTGATTCATGTTTAGGCTAATTCATGCACACTACTGATTACTAAAAACATGCACCAAAACCAAGCAAAGGTATTATTATTTACTTTTTTAAAAGAAATGAAAGAATTCTTATCACTGTCCTGCTTCCTTGCCACGTTCAAATTGATTTATATACTAACTTATACTATTTTCACAACATACGGATACACACAGATTCAAGTTAAAAATTGGTTCATGTGCAATTTATTAATTTGGTATTCCCTTCACCTAACATCCTAACACCACCATCCAACTGCCTAACCAAAACAATCCACCCTTACATCATATAGCTCAAAACCAGCTGCCAAAATAGCTGACAAGATTAGCAAATACGATACTTCTTACCATATGCAAAACTTGGAGGGGACAATGAGGGGCACTTTCCCCCAATTTCAGGTTTATTAAAATTTACAAGTTAGGACACCTGAGAAGCAAAGTAATAAAGAGTAATATTTGTGATTTCACAAACGTGACAGTTATTTAGCAAATAATCATCCTGGATGCTGTTTTTATGGGATGGAAAACTTTTCAAGTCGCTTCCCTCAAAATTAAGCCCCAGGTTTGATTCTACCCCCTCAAAACTAGGCCCAAGTTTGATTCTGCCCCTTTAATTTAGGCACCAAGTCTGATTCTGCCCCCTCAAAACTAGGCCCAAGTTTGATTCTGCCCCTTTAATTTAGGCACCAAGTCTGATTCTGCCCCCTCAAAACTAGGCCCAAGTTTGATTCTGCCCCTTTAATTTAGGCACCAAGTCTGATTCTGCCCCCTCAAAACTAGGCCCAAGTTTGATTCTGCCCCTTTAATTTAGGCACAAAGTCTGATTCTGCCCCCTCAAAACTAGGCCCCAGTTTGATTCTGCCCCTTTAATTTAGACCCCAAGTCTGATTCTGCCCCCTCAAAACTAGGCACAAGTCTGATTCTACCCCCTCAAAACTAGGCCCCAGTTTGATTCTGCCCCTTTAATTTAGACCCCAAGTCTGATTCTGCCCCCTCAAAACTAGGCACAAGTCTGATTCTACCCCCTCAAAACTAGGCCCCAGTTTGAATCTGCTCCTTTAATTTAGGCACCAAGTCTGCTTCTGCCCCCTCAAAACTAGGCACAAGTCTGATTCTACCCCCTCAAAACTAGGCCCAAGTTTGATTCTGTCCCTTTAATTTAGGCCCCAAGTCTCTGCACCCTGAAAATTAGGCCCGGTTTGTTTCTGTCCTCTCAAAATTAGGTCCCAAGTTATGCCCATGCTTGTTCTTCCCTACTTCTACAATGCTGAATGTGAGCTTACATTGGCAGATCTATTAATGAAAGAATTCAGCATCACCTAACAGATGCAGAAAAAAAGGGGGGCTGGAGCTGGCTCACCACCATGTTATCAGACATACAGCTCACAATCTGACACACAGAAAGGAAACTATTATACACTTCCCACATGAATTAAACATTGACAGTGGGCAGACATCCTGGATCCCATTACTGCCAAAGAACAGCAGACAAAGTCACTCGATAGCAGACAGCAACAGTTCACCATGCATGCTGCACAACTAAAAATAACAGAAGCTCGACCAAAAAACAGTACACAAAGTTTCAAAGAGGGTGCTGGTAGTGGCCACAGAAATTAAGAGAACATCATAGAAAACAGTTTTGTGTAGAGGCGAGTACTTGATTTCAGTTTTCAGTTTGCCAACTTAGTTTGGTGTATTATGGGCCAGATGACAACTAAGAATCACAGTCCAGTGTCTAACACCAGCAAGAGCTAAGAAAGAGCATGCCATACTGTTATAATTTGGATACTGTAAATGGTAACACTGGTCATCATGAGGACTTAGGTTGTAAATGGAAAATACCACCTGTCATGTCATGTTGTCAGAGGTGTATGTAGTGTATGTATATATATATTGTGTGAGTGTGGGGGGGAGGGGGTAGCAGGCTGTATTTCCACATAACAAAACAATTTTCACTAACATTATAAATATGGAAGGAGAATTTTAATAAATGAAAAATATGGCATATTTGTAATATTACACTTCAAATACTATAATGCTGAGGTAATATATATTATTGAATTTTTATGAATTGATGTTAATTGAATCAAATTTATTGCAAATTAAATTTGCCAGATTATAGTAACAAAGCTTAATGTAAAAAAGGAAATCGCACAAATCAATCAGTGATCGCATTAGAAATTCCAAAACAACAGAAAATAATAACAAGTACATTGGTTAAATCTCTCACACTTACTATCTGTAGTATACACTATACAAATTTTCCATTTAATATTAAACTATTAAAAATGTATGGTCTGCAATGATAAATTATACTTACAATTAACATAAATAAATACTTTCTGTCCAGCATATATTTTTTAAAAAAATCATGCTGTACACATTTAGGGACAAAAAATATTCAGCTTTTATCATCATGCACATAACTTCCATGACAGAAAAGCACAAGCGAATGGCAAAATTAATCCAGTGTATCTATGATGAATCCTGATTATAAGGTCCAAAGGAGGTGTTGAAATTGGTATTACATTTGGCAAAAATATAATTTTGTGAATAGAGGGAGAGTGAGGGAAGAGATTTGATCCCTAGTGGGGAACCTGTTAACCCAGAAGACTGACACCAATCTAAGGGTGGTCATGGGACTATTTTGAAAGAAAAACTCTGAGCTCCAGAAAATAAAAACACATAAAAAACCATGATTGGACATGAAGCCATGATTAAGCATAACCAAACAAAAAGTCATTCAACATAAATGGAATTTCTACTAGAGTTAATTTACCATTTTTCACTGAAGAGAAAGTTCAGAACAGAAATTGTTTTACGACGCCACTTAAAAAAGAAAGGTTATTCAATTCTTGCTGTTGGCGATAGTTGCCAACAAAACTTCCCATATTTGTACTGAAAGTGTTCAAGGAAAGATAAGTTCTGTTTAAAGAAAATGCATAACGACAATACACATTCTTAAAGCAAATTAAAAATATGTTCTTTAGTTACAGGAACATAACAAATATATTTTTGAGGAAAAAATATATTCTTACTGTTTAACTGATAAGTATTTCTGAAACATTTCAACAGTTGATCATATAAAGCTTCGTTACACAGCAGTGACGACTCCTGGCCTTTTTTAAGGTGTAGGAAGTTATGGTAAACACACTGAGGAAATACTTTGAAAAGGCACACGTATCACTTGTACTATCCATTCCATTTAGCTGCAACACTGCACCCCCTTTTGAGTGGACCAAACTGATTGGTTCGACCACAGATAAACACATTGCGTGTATGTAATACGTTTATCTATGGTTCGACATTTGTGGAGTCCTCCCAGCCTGCCGTCGTGCGTTTTGTCAATCCCATGATAACAACATTGCTTCAACTCTTAAATTATGCTAAACGCAACTAATTATATAGTTTTAAGTTCAATTTGTAGAACTACTTTGGTATGGAGAACTTTGTTTATACATTATTTACTATAGTTAAGCAACATTTGATAATTTCGCCCATCAAATCAATTACAATGGTTCAACAAACCAATTCAATGGATTCAGTATAGTGCTTGAAGAAGTTGGAGAAAATTCACGATTGGGAACGGCGGTTCATGTTTCATTTGTGACCTCCAACTTTCAGCAGATTTGATTTCATAAAATGTTCATTTGCTAAATCGGGAAGGATAAAGAAAAGATGAAAAGAAGAGGATGTGATTGTAAAAGCTTGTGCTTTGATAGTCATACTTCCTTTTGTTTGAAACAAGTCTGTTGGTGGAGAAGTACAAATAAGATATAACTTTAAAAAATATATTTCCTCAAAGTATCTTCCATTGAATTACGAGGTTTGGCTAGAAAAAAACTGGATTGATGTTGCTATTGCCAAACAACGAATGCGCGAAGGTTGAGCAATGCATGATTCTATACTACCATACCCTGCCTACAGAATGACTAATTGCCCTGGGTGCAGGCCTCTCAGTTTCGCTGTGGCACTTGGACAAAGCGGAACGTGCGTCTGTGCTCCGTCGGAAAAATGCTGAGTATTAAAATGGAACAGTGTGTCAATATGAAGTTCCTTTACAAACTGGGGAAATCCGCAACAGAAGCGTACGACATGTTAAAATCTGTGTACGGGGATGAGTGTTTATCACGCACACAAGTGTTTGTGTGGTTTAAACGGTTTAAAGAAGGACAGGAAATGATCCAAGACAACCCACGTTCAGGACAACCATGCACGTCGAAAACGGAAACAAACATTCAAAAAGTGAGTGATGTGATTCGAAAAGATCGTCGATTGACCATTACAGCAGTTGCTGAAATCACAGGAATAGACAAAGAAAGTGTTCGACAAATTTTATACGAGAATTTGAACATGAGTAAAGTGTGTTCAAAACTCATGCCAAGGAACCTGACATTGGAACAGAAGGAATCTCGAGTGAACATTTGTACGGACACTTTGAAGAACATTGAAACAGACCCTACATTCTTAGAGAGAGTGATAACCTGTGATGAATCGTGGTTTTTCACGTACGACCCTGCCACAAAGCGCCAATCAATGCATTGGAAGACCCAGAGTTCGCCACGTCACAAGAAAGCTCGCATGAGCAAGTCCAAATTCAAAGCCATGATGATTGTCTTTTTCGACATTCGAGGCATTGTGTACGTTCATTGGGTACCCGAGGGTCAAACTGTAAACCAACATCATTACATTAATGTGCTGAAAACCCTTCGTGAGCGAGTAAGAAGACAACGACCTGATTTGTGGCAACGGAAGTCATGGATTCTGCACCAAGACAATGCTCCTGTCCATACGGCCCTGTCAGTGAAGACATTTTTGGCTAAATATGGCATCCCAGTGTTAGAACATCCACCGTATTCACCGGACCTTGCTCCCTGTGACTTCTTTTTATTCCCCAGAGTGAAGTCCGCCCTAAAAGGAACCAGATTTGAGACAGTAGAAGCTGTGCAAAGAAAAGCGACTGATGTAATGAACATGATCTCCAAAAATGACTGGCAACACTGCTTCCAGCAATGGAAAATTCGTATGGAGCGGTGTACAGATCGTGCAGGGGAGTACTTTGAAGGAGTTCCTGTTGTACAAAATGCCGAATAAAAGATTTCATAGCATCAGTCCGGTTTTTTTCTAGCCAAACCTCGTACACACGTTTAGAGATGATGCTCGATTTTACCATTATGCCAAACACAGCATGATGCTAGGTGCCAACGAAGTTCAAATTATACTGGGTTTAAAACGATAATGCTAAAGTTGATATCACTGAATGAGGAAGCGAGTGCTTCTTCCTCGCTGGGCCATGTAACTGAGCAACCCCTCCCCCTCCCATACACAACCCTCACCCATCTCGTTGTAGGTGGAAGATCAAGGTTCCCCAGCAGCAGGGAAGGGAGAAGACTGTCGTTTTTGGCAGTAGCTGGAGCAAGCGAGTGAGAGCAAACAGTAACGAACATGCACATTGCGCTCTGAATTTTTAATGCACATTAAACTTCTTAAAAGTAGAGAACTGGAAATAAGTACAAATGAATTGTAGGAAGTTCCTCACTTCATACATGGAGGAATCGCCCCTGTTGCACAGATCTTCTCATAATTTAGAAAATGTATAGACTTAAAAGCAACTGGCCTTTAAACCTTAAGAAAACAAACTTCAAAATGCATTGTTGTGATAAGTGAAAGTGGAAAGAACTTCTGGATTAATTTTCAAGCACTCTTTTCTAACAGTAACAAAAATCATGCTTGCCACAGAAATATTTCATACATGTACATGTCACTTTAAGAGTTCAATACCTGTTGAAACTCGACTAGCAGGAGAATCCCTTGACCAGCCATGAGTATTTTTGGATGAAAGCATAACCTCATAATCTCCTGGTTCCAAATTGCTCAGCGTGTGACTGACAGTGTAGATATTTCCTTCTGGGATCTCAATATCAGGTGACTTAGTGACTTCAGTCCATTCTCCGTTACCCTGTAAAGAAAGAAATGCATAGACTCCTCAAGTCCTTTTTCATGCTATAACATTACACTGGAAAAGTTTCATGAACACAGTGAACAAGATTGCTTCATGAATGTTTAAATGTTATAAATAGGGAGTGGATTTTTAGGTGCTAAAAATCTGACAAATATTTATTGTTTTTATGTTCTGAAAACAGTGGAAATATGTGGCTAAAAGTTAAAAATATTTTCATTCAAAATTACTGACTGACCCACAGTTTTTATGTCACATGCAGATCTAATTATCTCCACAATTTCTTCATAACACTGTAGAAGGTAGTGTTTACATAACATGAATTCATCGGGTGGTGCAATTTGCATGTATTGTGACAAGACAGTTCCTCAGAACCAGATTGTTTATTTTTTCAGTGGGATGTTCACTGCAACAAATTCAGGGTGTCCATAAATTAAGTATATATTTATAAATAGTGATTTTCCTCGCAACGTTATTAATGGTATATGTTCGTTACACATTACTTTCAACATTTGCACCATCCACGTCATGACGCACTTCCCATCTGTCAACAGTGGTGTGAAACATGTTCTGGAGCATTGCCGGTGTTAAGGCAGGGGCAGCTGTGTAATGCAGTTTCGGAGCTCCTCGAATGTGGTAATGGGTTGGGTGAACGAACACATATTCTTTGATAAATTGCCACACAAAGAAGTCCATGGTCGTGAGGTCAGGGGGGAACACACCACCCACATCAGGAGCTCCTGCATCCAATCCATCTCCCAGAAAAGTGAGCATTCAGAAATGTACGGATATCTAACGCATAATGGCATGGTGCCCTGTCTTGTTGAAGAGTATTCACCCAACCAATTACCATATTGGAGGAGCTCTGAAAACACATTACACAAGCTGGTGCCCCCATAACACCGGCAATGCTCCAGAACATCTTTCGCGCCACTGCCGACAGATGGGAAGTGTGTCGTGATGTGGATGGTTGATTGATTGATTGAATTAAAATTTTTGGGTGCATCAGCACATCAGGCCATTTTGCACCCTTCAATGAATGTGGGGAAGATCCCCTTGTCTAAAACCCTTACCTCAAATTTAAAAAGATAAATAAGGTAAGGATAGTTTACAACAGTGGCGACTCGTGACTTTTTCAGAGTGTAGGAAGAAGTTATTGTAAACCAAGGAAGGTTTGAAAAATGCATATCGCTTGTACTATCCTTTGCATTTAGAATGTTAGCTGCAGGCCCATGCTCAAGGTATGGCAAGGAGCCCTTGCTCCTCACTTTGAACTATGAAATATTTAAATGTGAACCTATAAAAACCGATGAAAATAACATTAACGATATTTCAGATTTTTCAAGAATCTCGATTTTTCTTCTCCCTCCCTGTCATTGAGTGTAATCACAATAACAAAAAGTGATGCTTCAACTTTGAAATCAGTGGTGTACCCAGGATTTTCAGAAGGGAGGAGTTATGGGCACTTTTTTGGGGTAGTTGGCTCTCATTTTGCCAGCTTTTCTTATTTTTGAAGTTTTTTTCTTAGGAATGCTGGGCCAAAGGGGGCGTTATAACCCCCACCAAGCCCGCATTTTGCACGCCACTGTTCGAAATTATGCTAAATGTTTCTAAATTGAGCTAGGATTTATTATTAATTACTTTTTTTCGGATAATTTTAATTCTGGATCTACTTTTCTAGAGTTTTGAACTTGCGTTACTTATTCTTAACAGTTATGTAATAGTGTAAATTTTCCCCCAAAATTCTTTAAAATTGTGCAACAAACAACATGGGTTCAACATAGGACTTAAGAAGGTTTGAGAAAACTGTTTACCTGCAAATTTCTACCGATTTCCTACCATAAAATCTCCTGACGAACTAAATTGGGCAGGATGAAGAAAATATAGAGGATGGATCGTGGCATGATTGTAAAAAAGCTTGCCGCTGGATGGGCATACTCCCTTTCATTTTAAACATGTCCGCTGGTGAAGTAGAAATAAGATTTGGACATAATATTATTTCTATTTCCTGAAAACATATTCCATTGAGTTTGATTTCCCTCTCCCAGGGACTGGCGTTTGCAGATTATGGTAGATTTTACCATTAGGCCAAAAGCAGGATGCTAAGTGTCAACAAATATCAAAGTGTGCTTGGTTTAGTACCATTTTGCTGGGGTTGGCATGCTGATTGAGGAAAAACTTGCTGGTTCCTCAGTTCTTGCCGATCTTCGCAACCTCTCTGCCCCCCCCCCCCCCCCTTCACTGTCCCTTCCACCCCTCACCCATCTGTCTGTAGGATGACTGCCGCAGTTCCTCAGCAAGTGGCAGAAAGCCCATGACCATCTTTGAGCTGCTGCTGGTGCATGCGAAAGCAGTCAATTCTTGACAGTAGCTAATCTAGTTAATTATACATACATTGCACTCATAATTTTATAAAATGCACCTAAAAAGTAGAGAACTCGAAATATGTACAAATGAAATGTAGGAAGTTTTTCACTTCCTACATGGAGGAATCGCCCCTGGTTTACAAACTACCTCAGAGACAGTGGAAAAGACCTGCTCTTCTCAAAAAAAATAAAAATATTTGCTAAAACACTGACATCGTCACCCAACATGGATGACAAGTCCTTGGGAAGGATAAAACTCTGTCTGAGATGATTAAAATCGGCATATTCGAGAAGAATGTGTCGAAGACTTAAAACAACGTTGCAAGTATGGCACAAGTCCTTGAAGCAAATGACGATGCGTTAGATGGCTGTGTCCGATTCGGGGCCATATTAAGATCACTTCTTCTCAGCACAAGGAACAGGGTTAGGAACGCCAAGCATCAGTGACAGGCTTGATAGTTCGAAGCTTGTTCCCCCTTGTCCCATCCCACTTGGCTTGCCACATATTAACCCCTTAAGTGTGGAGGGCATATATATAAGCCCTCCGCATTGTGCTGCTGTAGTGCGGAAGGCTTGTTTCAACTATATTCCATTTACTGTGGCATATATAGTCACTCAGAGCTTTGGTGAGATAGTTCTAGCTGTGGTATAAACGAAAAATAGGAGCAACAGAGGAAAAAGATGAAAAAGAAGACGAAAAGAAAGAAGAGAAAAATTAGTTTAGTCTTCTTCCTCTTTTTCCTCTCTTGCTACAATTTTTTGTTCCTACTACAGCTAGAACTATCTCACCAAACGTCTGTGTGACTATATACACCACAGTAACCTTCCACACTACAGCAGCACAATATGGAGGGAGTATACTGAATTTGACTAAAAACCTACATTTTCCCGTAGCGACTTGTTCAACAAATTCCACACTTAAGGGGTTAAGAATGGAACAACAAAAAACATTCTGAAGGTCCCTAACTGGCAGAAGGTGGATGAGAATGTCGCAGTCTGCATCAGCAGACTTGGCAGCAGCATTGGCTGCTTTGTTTCCTTTGATGCCCACGTGACTAGGGATCCAACAAAAGTACACTTCAGCTCTGGCACACAAGGACACTAGATGTCTAAAGATACGCTGCACTACAGGATGTCTGGAATTCGATAATTCCAGGCTCTGGAGCACACTGGTGGAATCTGTGCATACAATGAATTTCTTTAGAATGTGAATATCTGCGAAATCCAATGCCTTTAGGACAGCATACAGTTCTACCGTGTAGATGAAACTGTGACTTTCAGAGTCCACCAGAAAGGTACACCCTACTGATTCCGCAAATTTGGACCCATCCGTGTAAAACACATTAAAATTAGGGTACTGAATGTGAAGCTCTTAAAACTGCTGCTGGCACTCGACCATTGGTGTTTCTGCCTTTGGGAGAGCAGTAAATGACATGTTGATCGAAGGTGCAGGAAACTCTCAAGTTGGGAGAGGCGCTATGAGTGGAGAAACGCCAGGAAGGTCACTGTCAACACCAAGTGCTGACAGGATCTAGTCTGCATGAACACTGAATGGTCTCGTGGCATGAGGATGTAGCCGGTACAAAGCCAGCATTCTCTCATTGGAGACAGTATGATAAGACGATGGATGTGAGAGCTTCGAGTGAAGATGAAGGAAGTAATTGAGAATAAATCTTTGTCTTCGCTGAAACATGTTGAAATCATAGGTGTGCGCACAGGGGAGCAGGGGGGGCAAATGCCCCCCCCTCTAATCATGGATGTTCGCAGATTTTTTCCACAAAGAGACAAGCAAGATATTTTTCCATGGGGTATAATACCCCAATAATAGTGTTGCCCCCTCAAAAGACACCTCTTGAATTTGAAATTACCGCATTCCTGCATCCTCATTATAACAATTAATGTAAATTATTATGACTGAAATCAAATTATACATGTGAAAACGTACTTTTTGGTTGACATTCGTTTTCTGAGGGAAAGATGTGGCAATCCTTGACCCCCTTCCAGACATCTATGCCCCTATATTATTATATTTTCACCTAGAAATTTAGGATAGATGAATCTTATCGGCGTTATTAAACAATATTATACTCTTATAGAAAATTAAGTATTTTCAAGCCGATGAAAGTTCAAAGCAACTACGGGGGAAGGAGGTACAGTGGCGCAACCACAGCCTCCCCCCAACCTTGAACGGAAATCAATTTTAGGGGGGCAAACATGGAAGTAAAGGAAAGCAAGATTAGCAGAATCTAAGAGTAGCAGGACAAAAGGATACTCGAAATGGAATTAGTTTTCACGTCTTTCTTGCATTATTTCTTCCAGACCGCCAAGAGCACCTGTGGGGGGTGGGGATAGAGCTGTAATTGCCCCCTTGATTTCATATTTTATACAAATATAAGTACATTTTGTAAAATTTCATTGCTTGCTTCGCTCGCAATGTCTGCTTTTCTTGCGGTCTTGTCAAGTTCAGAGACGTAGCTAGGGGTCGGCGGGAGTTAACCCTGGATGCCAAACGATCTAAATGAAAAAAATTGTAAAAGATAATAATATGGCGCTCCATGAAATTTTTTTCGCCATATTAAATCGATAGTGTTTTCATTTTGCAAAAATTTGGATGTGAAAATTTATTATTTTAAATTAACGAGGAGAGAAGTACTGCTGCTAAAAGGTTCTCTCTTAAGTGCATGATCAATTGTTTTGAGGAAAAGGAACATGCACATTTGAGAGCCAATTTATATGATTTTTACTGTTGGTATGTATATGGGTATGTATTAATATATGTGTGGGGGGTGAGGGGAGGGGTGTATATATAAACACACCCATCAATGCAATAAAATTTAAACAAGTGAGATGAATTTTTTTTCTTTTCCGCCTGGCTTTTGCCGCCCCCCCCCCCCCCCCCACAGTAGAAGGGTCTGCGCACGCCTATGGTTGAAAAGAATGTGTAACAAACATATATGAATAACATTGAAAGTAAAATCACTATTTCAACAAAACAGATACTTAATTCATTGAGTATTCTACTTAAACCTAAATAATATTGTGAACACTTAGAATGCCCATCATATGGGTTCCTATTGCAACTTGTCGTCATGAGAACATTGTTCTGCATGAATTGCCTTGCCACATGGTTGACAAGACAACACCAGAAGTAGTGACCGGCATGTTGTGGAGTCCGAAATAGAACAGTAATTTACTAATTTTCCACATATTTTGTCTATTTATATGTATTTACACAAAGAATTTTTAAAAAAATATTTTGTCTGGGATGTCTAAAATATGTAAATTCTTTGTTTGCCTAAATACACAAAGAATTTTTAAAAAATATTTTGTCTGGAATGTCCAAAATATGTAAATTCTTTGTTTATTACCTAAATATGTGTTTTATGTGCTAAAGGTAAAATTATGCATTTTCATGTGAAATAAGATGGCAGATTACATTGTAGCCGTATGGTCGACACTCTTACCAATTATGGCCAAAAATCCACTCCCAAGTTATAAATAGCAAATCTGGAATTTCCAAAAGCAATGTTTATACAGGGTGAAGCAATTTTGGCTACCTACACTGAAGTTTGCAACACTGCATAGCAGTGAGTCTTCAATTTCAATAGCCACGGAAGTATGGTTCATGCAACAATGTGTATTTTGTCTAGATGAGTTTATTCAAACTAATTCCTCAGCATCAATGCTTCTCTGCCATGCTGTTATGACTACTACTTTTTTACCAGTTTAATGGGGTCAAAGCTAAGTACAACATATTGTTAACTTTTCAATTACCTTAACTTTCCTGTACATCAACTTGTACTCAAGAATTGGAGCAAAACTTTCTATCACCCATTCAAGACGTGGACTTCTGCCATCTTCTGCTACATCACTCTTTTTGACTGTTGCTTGGCTTGGAGAACCTTAAAAGAAAATATGAATTTATCAAGAAAAACTACTTCATACCTTTATATCTCATATTTAAAAACAGCTATATATTTTATTTCCATCAACTATTTGTTTAAAAATCTTCATTAATTTAATATATATTACAGCATCACTAAGTGCACATAAACAGAAAACCCTAAGTTTACATTTCTCGATATTACGCTTTCCTGTATTGCACATACATTGCATTGCCTGGTAATACACAAAACTGTGGAATTATTCTTTGCCACTGTATCAGTTACTTTTGTGAACTCAGATTTATGTACAAAATGTTCCTTAATTCAGTTTGAATAAAAAGTTGGAGGGGGCTAAAGCTTTCGGTTCTGAATTCTTGGAGGGCTAACTAATACCTGCTAAAAGGTATTTACTTATACTTTGCTATGGTTTAATTTAATTTTACCAACAATATATTCTACAGTCAGACCCAAAACATCATATATGAAAGGACATATAGGCAAAAAAAAAATTTGTCAAATAAAATATAATTATTATATTGTTTTCTTTTCTTTAGTCTTTACTTAATGGAAAAATATCACAACTTTCTACTCATATTAACCCTTTGTGGGACACAGAAGAAATACGATGGTCACGCATGGTGGCAGAGAATGGGTTTTAAAATAGGAAGGTTAGAAACTCAGACAGATGGAGGGTGTTGACAAAACAATAATTGATAAATAACAACATAAAAACCACATACCTGGAACTAGGGACAGTGGGTGACCAATGTAGGTTTAACAGTGCAAAACACATCATGAGAAGTACATTCATTCTCAATTTTCTGGATATACTACAGAGCATTCCGTGACATTCGCTACGAGATTTGGCGGCAAGTGACCCGGCGGCAGCGCTTGTCTGTCTTTCCCGGTGAACGGGGTCCACGACAGTCGCTAGAGTCTGCTATTAAAATTACAGTTTTCATATTGTGTACTAACCTTGACTACAGAAGGTGTTGAGAATGATGTCCCTCTGCTGCAACACATTCCTGGCATCTCCGAAGGAAACTGGCATTTACACGTGCAAGTTCGTCTACTGTAATTCTCCCGATTTCTTGTACAATACTGTCTTCTAACTCACTGATGGTATGCAGATTGTCTTTGTATACTTTATTTTTTAGGGCTTAAATTTAAGAATTTTAGCAGCTCTAAATACTGTGGTTTTTGAAACACCCGTTTCTTGTGAGAGGCGGCGGATAGATTTCCGAGGAGACTGTTCTAACCTTAGTCCTAACCTATCTCATTGAGTTTTTCCTCGGTAAGTAACGTGGGTTTCTCTTTCCACTTTTATTCAGAACTGACCCTTTTACTCTAAACTTTTTTTATGAGGTTTAATATAGCGGTCCTATGTGGAACGGGAACACCAGGAAATTTTGTTGCAAAACATCGTCGCACTTCTCCACAATTCCTCTTTCCGAAGTAACACTCGACAAGATAAATCCTTTGTTGTAATGTAAACTTTTGTGGTGCCACATTAAGCCACAATCTTCAACACACGGACACGACACAACACAACTTCCGAGGGAGGATTATACTGGCATCAGTCTGCAATGTCAACAGAAAGGGAAAGAGAGCGAAGGCAGGGAGAGCAAAAAAACAGACTGTAGTGTGTGACTGTCGCGGACCCCTTTCACTGAGAAAGACAATCGCTGACGCCGGGCCACTTGCCGCCGAGTCTCGTAGCGAATGTCACGGAATGCTATGTACATGTAACATTACTACTATTAACCATGGACCGCTACACCCTTGTAAACAAAGAAACAAAAGGAATCTCCTTCCGATTTATACCATACCACCCAAAAAAAGAACTGGACATCAACCTTTTCTATACTAGTAACCAATATAATTCAGAGTGAAGAAAAATCAAACACACCCTCCCCATCCTCCACAATAATCCCTGTCACTATGGATGCCCTGGATAGACCTATGGTTCCTTTCAGTCCCCCACTCAACGTTACAAACATCTTGGTCCAAAATACGCTGATGCACACACAAGTCCTGCAAGTCTCATTATCATCTGCTTTTAAATGGGCGAAACCTCAACCCCTTTCTCCAATGAACTTCAGAATCAACAATCACTGTTAATCCCCCTCCCCCATCCTCTCCATCTACACCAATAGCAACAACACTAACTTCAACATTTTCCACCAACCACCCCATCAACAAACATACACTCATGTACATAAGTTAGGGATAATTCTGTTGAAGGTATTTATCACAAGAGGAACATGGAGAACCACCCATATATGGATTGAAGGTTGAATTGCAAATGGTATCAGACTGAAAACAGTGCGAGAAAAGGTACAGAGTGGGCAACGGGGACGAAAATGCAAAGGGGTGTGAAAATCAGGAAATGTACCCATGTGTTAGTCCAGGAAACAGGGTAAGGCACAGGGATATCAATAGTGTGTGTGGTCTCCCCGCACTGTAGGACATGCTCCACAATGCGAGTGCATGCTGAGGATAAGGTTATCAAGAAGTGGCTAGGGTATGACTTGTGGACCAGTGCCTCCCTGAGCTCGGTAATGGGCCTTGGAGCCATTTGACGACATACAATTTGCCTGCCAAGCATGGCGCATGCATGCTCTATTGGGTTCAAGTCTGGTGAGCGACTGTGCCAATCGAATCATCTGATTTCTTGAGTCTCAAGGTACATGTTGACTATGCCAGCTCAATGGGGATTAGCATTATCATCCATCAGAATGAATTCAGGGCCCACTGCACCCCAAAACAGATGACCATATTGGTCAAGGATGTCATCCTGATACATCGCACCTGTGATGGTACCCCATGGGAAGACATGCAGGGGCGTGTGAGACCCCAGGATGGCCCACTCCACACCATGATTCCGCCACCCCTGTAATGGTCCAGTTCAGTAATGTTAGCTGGTCGGAACAATGTTTCGGGTTCTCTCCAGATGAAGACACATCGTGGATCACTGGTAAGACAGAACCTGGATTCATCTGTGAACAAGACATGACTCCATTGCTCAACATGTGTGATGTTCCCTGGACCAATTCAAATGGGCTCTTTTTTGCACTGGGTTCAATGGAACACACCTTGCTGGTCTTCTGGCATACAGGTGTTCCTCAGCTAACCATCTTGTACACTGTAAATCTTGAAACTGATCTCTGTAGCAGCTGCAAGATCTCTGCCAAGATCCGAGGTGGTGCTGTGTCTATTGCACCTGGCTGTTAGGCATAAGAAACAGTCCTCTTGGATGGTGGTATTCCTTGGATAGCCTCCGCCAAACCTCTGAGTGACGTTTTCACCTTGGAATCCTCGCCAGACCCTTGAGATGACACTCTGGGGGACATCCAGTTCACGCGACACTTCCATCTGCGTCTGACCCCTCTCCAGTCCTCAGACAATTCTTCCACACATGAAATCATCCATATGGTGTGTCTGCGCCATTCTCCTACATGTGCACTGACAATCTGGCCAACAACACTGCTGTGTGTATGCTGTCTGTGATGTATCGAACACAACTACTGGCATGTTGAAACAGCGCTCGGCCCATACCCGACTGCAATGGGTGTATACTGTGCCACCAAGCGGTAACTTCGGGAATCACATGTGGCACACAGTCAAGGACTCGTACTCAGAAACACTACATGTATTTACCACTTATTCTCAACATATTTTCTATGTAATTTCACATTATTCTTAAATTTTGCACATGAGTGTATCATTTCGGTAACAAGTGGAAAAATCCTACATATTAGTTGCACATGTAATCATAGCTCTCGGACTCAACCTAGCAACTCAGTAATCACCCCAACCTAACCTCCCCCACCCACACCTGCTCCTCCAATCACAGCCTCATATTTCTTACATTTTCCATCCTACCCATGCACCATCCAGCAAAAATCCTTCTTCCTCTAACATCTGTTGCTATCTTCTCCCATCATCTGGCTACACTGAAGAACAGCACAAGCTAAATTTTCATTGAAAAGTTGACAAGGCAATGAAATCTATAAATTTTCATTTTGTGTGCTAAGTGTTTATTGTTTCCCTAAAGCCCCCACCCCCACCACCCACCCACACACACCATACATTTGAGATAGAAATCAATAATAAATTACCACATTTGATGACTAAAGGTTATTTGAAAAAAAAAAACACACTATATTTGTATTTATGACACCTTTCTGCCTCTGTAGCTTAAAATTGATTGATTTGGTGTTTTGAGAGAAAGAAAGAAGAAGGAAGAAAGCCCCCCCCCTTTCCATCAGGGTTTATATGGATATCCGCTATTTACTACTTACAAATGTAATATTCAGTATCAAGATATTACCATATACATCAAAATATCTAAAATTAATATTTTCTGCACACCTACCGGAGAGTTCAATTACTTTCTGGTCAGCACCTTGGCTATTGCTTGCAGAACACATGTATTCACCAAAGTCAGAAGAATTTGTGTACTTGATGGAAACTGCGTACTTGTTCTCTTCCTTCATTATTTGATAGTGATCAGATTTTGCAAGCGGAACACCATTCTTATACCAAGATACCTGAAAGAATGGATGGATAATGTTAAAAACAAACGTGCAAATTGAGATGTACAATTTAATGTAATATATTGAAAAAAAAATTCTACCACTTTAAAAATTAAACATATGAATGGGAGTTTTATTTTTTCAATAAACAAACACTAGAAATAGAAAACTGTTTCTCATAGGTGTATATTACGTATGTTGTGAAAGTTAAATCTCACACAAAATTATTGGACGAAATTGGTTCATTGGAACTGAAATTCATCAGAATTTGCAAAGAACTGCTATTTTAACGCTTAGACACTGGGTTCTCTGGTTTTGTCGAAACTAGACGTCGGATTTTAGGTTTTTAACCTATTTTTCCTTTACAGGTATGTAAGAAATAATAAGCTATGTCAGCATTTCGTCAAAAAACCTATTTTGCTTGTTAGAACCTATTTTAGATGTATGCACCTAAATCAAGCCTGTCTTTAGGTTTTCATATATTTTTAAAGGTTTTACAGAATTTTTATGTCACACAGAGGCATTTGCTTTGTTTAGTCACAAAAAAATTCAATGACGAACGTGTTTGAAACATACTCTCTGTCGACTTCCCTTCCTCCAAGTCCATGGTGATTTTTCAAAGCTCTAAGCAAAGCAAAATGTCTGGTGACACTGTTACCTGTACAATCCAAAGTGGTCTGATCTGTCACTTCGGTGCTTTGTGGCAATCACGCCTTGCTAACTAACATTTCAGCATTGAAGTTTATACCACTCATTATGTTTTTGTTGAAAGATTATTTTCAGCATATAAGATGATCCTCACAGACGAAATTACGGAGTTTGACTGTGGATAACATGAAAAAATATTTTTGCCTAACTATACGGCGAAGAGTGGATTTTAATAGCAAATTTTCAATGCTAAGTTCTGCCATCGCCTTAGGGTTAGGCAGCACACATAACACACATAACGTTATGTAATATAGTGCGTATTTCAGGATATAGGTGTCCTAATATCCATTGCCCGTGACTATAGCTAATCAACATTTTTCAGGAATTTGGAACAATTTTAAGTTTTTTTTAACCTACTTCAAGATTTTTCGAACCTAACTTAAGAATTTTAGGACCTATGTTTGGATTTTTAGAACCTATTTTAGGATTTTTGGAGCCTATTTTAGGAACCTAAAAGCACACTTTTTAGATCCTAAAAATCCGAGGTCTAGTCACAATGGTCATCATGTTCAGACTGGAAATTTGATATTTGCAAGATTTGAAATTTTTTTTATCTTTGAAACTACAAGTTTACAAACGATACTTAATTTTGTTCAGCAAAGATTAGGTTATAAGCCAATATTCCAAAAACCTTAATTTTCTTTTAACAAATAAAAGAATTTTTTCTTTCTACAAAATTTTAATTGCATTGGGCCACCACATAGGCAACACAAAGACACGAGGGTTCAAAACTGTACCCACGTATTGCCCGATATGTGTTACATTCTGCTGGCAACAATTGTCCACTTGCTGCTTACACTTTCAGAGAGGTGAAAAAAAAACTTTGTAATGTAAAAGCCATGCTCCTTTTGGTGGGAAATATAAAATTTTCACGGTATTGAATAAAAATGCAGGGTTAATTATAGCAGTGGGTTTTAAAAAAAAAATGTTTATCTTATTTTTATTTTGTGCTTAGTAAGTAGAATCTATGTAGATATACAGTATATACCACTGTCGGCCTGGCATTGTTTTTTGTAAGTTCATTATCCTTTTCAGATATCTTGATACTATGAATGATGGCTGGTAATTTAAAATTACACAGTCCTAGTACTACCATAACTTTTGTTGTTGTTCATTAATTGTTGATGAATAAAGTCACTGGTACTGTATACCTACTTTTGGGCTACCCTGTATACATTTAGATAATTACGAATGCTAGATTTACAAATTATAATTTATTTTCTTAAATAGTCTAGGCTACATGCCTCTGTCGAAAAAACTTTCATTCAGCAAATAGAAGAAGAAATTTTAAAATTCTTATTTGGGAGGGGGTTGAACTCCATCGGCCCCCATCAAAATTCCATTTTTCTTTTTAAATCTCAGATACTATAAATGCTAGACTTAAAAATTATATCTCACTGTCTTCAGTGGAAACTATGCTATAAGCATATGGTCAACGACCATTTATCAAGTAGAAGACTGAAGTTTTTTTAAAAAGTTTTTTATGCATTTTGAACCATGTTGGGCCTCCACGTAGGCAACACCAGGATGTGATAGTTCAAAACAGTGCCTGCATATTGCCTGCTGTGCGTGTCATTCTCGTGGCAAGAATTGCACACTTGCTCCTAATACTTTCAGAGGGAAAATAAAATTCTATTGTAAAGACCATGATTTTCTTTTTGGTAGGAAATTGCCCCTCTCCTTCCCCCAAAATATAGTCAGAATAAAATCAAACTTTATTAGTTGCTAATGGCATACTTCAAGTCTCATATGATACTCAATATATGTATCTCTGAACATTATCTGTTACACAGGGTCTTCCCAAAGTCACACAACACTCCTTGTGACACGGATGTCACAGCCAGCCAGCATTATTGTCCGCACGTTCATTATATCCCCAGTGGTTAACAAAGGGAGTGGTACTCTTTGTTAAAAGAAACACCCAAGCGGGCGGTTTTCTCTTAAAGTAGAAGCAAACAAAATGGAGTAGGAAAGCGATGTTGCCAAATTGAAGAAGAGATAAAGAGGAAAAGCAGAAGGAAATGGTAAAGAAAAAAAAAGAGAAACAAAATTAAAGAATATGGAAAGAGAAAAGAAATACAGATAAAGATTAAAAAGGAAGTGTTTAAGGTTAGGCGAAGGGCAGAGGGGGGGAGAGAAATATCCAACTATTACATATTAGGTCTTAATTGACACGAGGGTTCTGGGGGGGATTCTGAATTAAACGGGGGGGGGCAGTATCCAACTCTAGGTCTTACATTATGGCTGGTATTTTAGTTACAGAGGGATTGAACATTAAATTGAGGGGGTACAATTGATCACTTGCTGCTTACACTTTCAGAGGGGGGGGGGGGAACTTTGTAATGTTAAAGCCATGCTCTTTTTGGTGGGAAATAGTATTTTCGCGGTGTGTATTACTATTGTCTTAGACTGTTGCGGAAATTCTGGTGTGGAGACAGCATTAATTTTTTTTGGAGGAGGCAATGCTGTCTAAAATTAGCATGGAAATGTTGGTGGTAGGATTGAGTATTACATTTAAAGGAGGAAATAGGAAGCTCTTGATAAAGTGTTAAATCTTATATTGTCGAGAGATTTCTGTAGTGGAGAGAGAGTTCGAACATTAAATTTTGGAGACTGTATTTAGTGATATTGTATCTACACGTTTTCAACCCCAAACGTGCCAAAAGAGAAGCTGGAAAAGACTAAATATTTTGGGATCTTAAGAAAGTATTGACACCCCATTAAATTAATATTCTTGAAAGCCTGCAAAGAAATGGATGTAAACATTTTCTTGCTCGCTTCACTTGCAATCATGTGCTGCGAGAATGTGTGTTTGGCACTTTATTGAGGTGAATGTGAAGTTTTATACTATAGCTGCATTACAAGACATAAGCGATATTCTTGATATTCATTAATAACATCACTTCTTAAAATATAATGCTTAGTGTTGGTATACTGCTTAATTTTAAAACAGGTGCATCATTTGAGACAAAAATATATCGAATCCACATTTCTAACTTGTCACAGGAAAATTTTAATTTTGCACTGAAGATAAAATCCAAGTAATTATTGTTATGGATTATGATTTGTTACTAAAAATAATTATATTTACCCCAGGAAAATGAGGGGTTGGGGTGAGTTCTTTGAAACAGGAACCCTGTTATATTATTGCCCTGAGGTTAAGAATTTCTAGCTAGGGTTCTGTAATGTCTCGTGAAATAAATTGAATCTGCCATACGGCTGGACCATATTATTTGGTTTGCCAAGGTTGCATTATTCTATCTTTATCTTAAGTTGTGTAATAATTTGTGTTAAATACTCAAATTGAGTTTTATAAAGCCACTCAAAAATACTATTTATATGCATATTTACATATTTTAATTTACTACATTTAACCAATCTATGTGCTAGCTTTAAGTTTTTTCGAAAATCGAACAATCAAAATATATGGACAATGTAACATGGCATTTCATTCAAATAGACATCAACTATTACACATTCATCCAAACTATTTTCAGGGGATTATGATGAACGATTTTAGGGGTGGTCTTGAGTGATGGGCACCCCTGTTTAGGGAGGAGGGCAGATCAAGTATAGTGTTCTGTAAAGCTGAAAAAAGTTACTTTTGTTAGACACGCTGTGGTAATTAAATACTTTGTGGGGATTACGATATGATGTTTTTTTTTGGGGGGGGGATGCATGACATGATTTTTGGGGGGACGCATGACATGATTTTGGGGGGGAATGCGCCATTAGCTTTGAGGGGGATAGGCACCTCTGCTCTCCATGAAGGAAATAATATCCTGCAGTTTTGTCTTCATACTTGGGATTTTCCTAGCAGCCATGAGGATAACTTGCATTATGCAAAGTCTAAGAAAAAGAACTAAAAGCACAACACTATAACAAAGCACCAAAACAGCACCATAACACAACAAAGAAATAACACAACACAACTAGTTAAAAAAATCTACCCCGCACGTGGTTATGGCGCAAAAATAACGAGAGGCACCTTTCAACTACAAGAAATGTAAAGAAAATGTAGCAAGAATGTCTGAGTGCATGCACTCATCGGGAGTGGTTTGGCTATTCTTAGCTATTGTTGCCAGTGTTAAGTTTCATGAAAGGGTTGTCGATGGGGACATAATAAACTAATAAACGCGCGGACTTTATCAAAAATAACTGAGTGTGACATGGGTGTCACAGCCGGCATCAAAGGGTTAACAGATTCCAATACTTAACTTCCTGTCTTTGAAAGATTATTAACCATTCATGTATAATCTAATAATTATGAGTTTTTAAGTTCAATGTTTCTCATGATTCTTTGAAATTTCTCACACTTTATGCCTGTCTTTTATATGTGAATAACTGCACCTGTGCCTTTGTAAAATATCTGAGAAGACACATAACAATAATTTAATAGCATTTATATTTGGAATAATTGAAATATTGTCCTGTTTCTATTAAAATCTCAGTTTCTCTTTTTGTTTTTATGAAAAATATAAATCTGAATCAGTTCAATAAATTGCCAGTGAGTTCATTGGAATCTGTAAACTTGCTACTTTGTCACTTCACTAATGTATACTACAATGATTATTAATTTAACATGGAAACATATCAATAATATATAAGTTTAAATATTATTCTTCTAGTTTATGGTTATTACAAGCATTAAAAACACTGTTTATTTGTTAGTTTGTTTTTTGGTACAGTTTTGGGAGAACAAACTACAAATAAATGCCTGATGAAGTGTATTTTATCCCCAAATATTATATTAAAATATAAAATGTTTAAGTGCTTTATCTCTACTCTACAAAGTCAATCTTACCCTTGCTTTGGGTTCAGCATGAACTGTGCACACCAATTCAGAGTCCAAACCAACATCGGATATAATAGTTTCCCTTTCAATTTCAATCTCTGGTGCATCTGCAAAAAGTTCAAAAATTGAAATTTAGATTTACACTAATTGAAAAGAAATTTCCATATTACCAACTAGGATTGTCTGTTGTTTAAATATTGAATTCTTCCTTGCAGTTCAAGGGGTCCCAGGTTCGATACCCGGTGGAGGTGCATAGTGGTTCAGATCCCACTTTAAACTGTGGGTCCAGTCCAGATTAGCCTTACTGTGCATAAAGTGGACTTAAAACACCAAATCAATCAATCAATCAATTCCTTGCAGTTAGCAAATTTGGAAATGTCATTACAAACAGTGCTAGCATAATTGTACATCATTTGATAATTGATAATGCAATGCAAAAGAAAAATTGAAATCTTGAACTGCACACTTAAACTTAGAGAAATGAAGCATGGATAGCATGAAAAAATGAGTAGCATACTTACACCTTACTTGAAGATTAATATGGCCTGTGTCATTCCTCTCCAACCCATTATATGCTGTGCATTCATATTTCCCACTATGGTGGCGGTTCACTTCATTAAAAGTAATTTGAAAACCATCTACTGAAGGTTGTCCAGAAGGCATTAGTTTACCCTGAAAAAGAAAGTATCATATACTGTAAACGAAAGTTCTAACAACAAAATATAAAAAGTCAGAATAATACAAAGAGAGTGGAAATCGAAATACATATTTGGCCTGCAAATTTGCCAGGACCAGATCAAAGGTATAGTTTTTACAGTAAAACTTGGTTCTCTCACCAGGCTTGTTGAAAACTGTAATGCGAGGAGAAGGGGGGGTTGGGAATGGGGATTAGGGGTGGAAATGGGATTGGTTCAGCCCAAGCAGTGTGGTTGCACTAATGGCTAATATGTAGGCCCTCTCTCATCTTTTCCATACTGAGATGTTGGTGGATTGGGGTAAGGGGTGGATGATTGCTACCTGGAAGCATTGAAAGGAATGTTGCAATTGTTGGTATGGGTGACAACAGTGAAGTCCAGAGTTTTGGTGGCGTGGTTAGTAATCCTGAGGTTAAGGACTCTCTTATTTAAGTCCTAATAGCCACCACACTAGTCTCCTTAATAGTCAATCTCCATGACAGGAAAGTTACAATAGCAAGCATATTTTGTAAATAGTGATGCTGGATTCAAATACTGGGTAATATGTGACAATAGACTGGCATTCACTGAATCTTGAATCTGAAATCCTGGATCTGATATCCAAGTTGGAACACTTAAACCAGTGACCAAATCTCAAATCCTCAATCCAGCATCCAAATCTTTAATCCTGGATCTGACAGCTGAATCTTGTAGTCCAATGAACCTCAAATTGTGGATCTGATAGTGGAATATCAGATCCTGGATATGATATATGAATCTCAAATCCTGTCTCTGACTTCAGAATATTGACATGTGGATCTGACATCCAAATCTTCATTATCCGAATCATTCAAGACTCAATATCTAAATCCATCATGGACTTTTATCACTGTGTATGTTCCTCCACCTAACACCTTTACTTCACCATTCATCATCCTTGCAATTAGCCAACAGAGGAAAAAAGCAATGTAAAAAAGAATAAAAGTCATGTTTCATTAACATTAATCCATCGCTGTGTGTAGAAAGAATTACACTGGGCAACAAATTTTGACTTTCCGATCATTGCATAAACTCTAATAAGTGATTCCATATATTTCGGGTGTGCTGAATCCAAATCTGTAATCAGTTTTTCTTGATCACATCACAATTCTTTGCAAAGTTGATGTGAAGGTACATCGTAGTACGTAAATGATGTGGATTTTTATGCATGTTTAGTTATATATTGAGGTGCGGAAATCCAAAATGACAGTCATACATTATGAAAAATGTAATGTACTATATCATACAAGGCATTGGAATGTACAGAAAGAAATCAATATATTATTAGAAACAAAAAGCTGAATGTATCAGTATCGTCATTCAACATATGAATTTTAAGTTACAGTGCTTGTAAAACTTTAACAAATTAAACTTGTCAAGACACATGAGTAACTGATTGCATGCAGTTGCTACATGGAAATGGACACAACACACATAACATACAAACTGGAAGATGTTCAACATTTCAAGAAAAGCACTGCCCATCGTTATTCAATGCCTTGACGAATTTCTTCATCAGCCCTAATTTTATGTGTAGGGTCGGTAAGAGAACGTCGGATGCTTCAATAAGACACTTCTGCTTGATATTTTTTGATCCATTGTCTTTGGGGCCATTCTTTCCGAGGCCGATGCTGAGACCTTCCTCTGCTATCCCACTCGCAAATGAAACACAGAGATTTTGTATTACCTAGGTGTAGACCCAGTAATAGTGCTATCACTTTAAAATTGGCACACACTTTCCATTTATGTTATTCATACTTAATCTTTGTCAACAACAGTTCCAAATTTTCATAAGATTCTTTCCGAAGTAAGGAGTAACCAATGAGAACAGAAGCATACGTGTTGCCATTGTTGAGGAGGACACTTTTCAAACTGCGATGTGACGCATCAATAAAAGTCTCCATTCACTAGGATCGTGCTTAGGTAGTCCCAATCTACGCATCACTTCATGGATGTTGTTGCAAAATACAAGCTTACTGTCTTGTGTCTTGGATAACATGACATATATTAACAATACGAAACATGTAATTTCTGAGAAAACCTGATGTGATGGGGGTTTTCTCAACTTATATCTGGTTTCAGTGGGTCGATTTCATATTGGAACTGTTACAACCTCCCATGCAATGAAATCAATGTTGCAGAGTGTTATAGAAATACAGGAAATTACAATCTACCTTTCTAGTCCATGTTACTTTTGGTGGTGGGTTTCCACTTGCATTGCATGTGAGAGTGGCTTCATCTCCCTTCAGTACAGCTAATGTTCTTGAAGCTGGCATTCCAGTTATTTCAGGAGGGTCTGTAGGAAAAAAAATACAATTTATAAATTGTAATCTTAGAAACAAATCATAGATGTAAAGAATGAAAGTGACTAAACTATTGGTAAATCAAGCTCAATAGATAAGTTTGTTTCTCATATCAATTTTGTAACAAATTCCATCACATAGTACAATAAAAGCATAATCATTCTGACTTAAAAAAGAACAAAAGTGAATAAAATAAGTCCAGTCACTACAAAAACTAAAAGAGCCAACATTTCTTGAGATTTTAAGAAGTGAAATAGTAGCCCAAGTGCCTCTAGTCATGTTTGCAAAATGAGCAGTATGGAATTTTACTTGAAATTTGACTACTTGCAATACTGAAGAAAATTGAACTGAAATGTTGGACGAAGTTCAACTGTTGTTGGTCTGCTAGCAATTAGAAGCGAGATAGTATTGCTAAAAAAGTTCATTACATGAATTCAGAAAAGGTTTTTAAAAAAATAAATAAATAAATAAAAAAGCATTTGCAATTGTAGTCGCCCCATTGGAAATTTTTACAAAGCAACAAACACAAGGAAAGTCTGATTCTTCTTTGTTTTATAGCATTCAAAATTTCACAATTTTTTACTATCAATATTTTGTCATATTTCCATGAGCATCTACAACTGCTTGTAATCTTCTGGGCATTGAATCTCCCAAATTTTCAAATAAGTTTTGCCCATTGTCACCCACAACATCTTCAGCAGCTCTTGTAACTCTGCGATGGTAGATGGTTGTTTTTCTTCAACCTCTTTCTTTAATTGATTCCATGCATTCCCAATTGGGTTTAAGTCAGGTGAGTTACCAGGCAATTCAAGAACTGGTATGTTATTGTCATTCAACCACTTTGTAACCGATATCTTCCTGTGAGCTGGCGCACCATCATGCACAAAGTACAGACATTCATGAATTGGCCAGAATGTCAACATGTGTTCTTCCAATACATTTATGTAATGGTCCCGTCATGGTTACGTTCTTGGGGAGAAAATAGTCCCCCTCTACTATAAGTACCACTGAATGCACCCAATACCATTACACTAGCTGGATGTTTTTTAGCAGTGTACCTCGGATCATACCGTGACACATTTTTCGGTCTTCTCACAATTTTTTATACTGATCTAACAAGTGTAAACATGCTTTCATCAGAAAACATTACATTTCGCGCAGTCTTCTGATGTCCAGTGTCGATATTTCCTGCAGAAATTTAGCCTTTTCTTTAATTATCCCATAATCGTCCTAACTTCAAATTTAGTTATGCTATAGTGTAACCTTGAGTTAAAAATATATTTCAGTTCCAAGGCAATCGCAGATATGCATCTTCAAAAGTTCAAGGTCCAAAGGTCAAAGTGGATGAACTTGAAAAGATTTTATTCTAAATATAGCGATGTGATACACTGTTGGAAAGCATATTTCATGTCCTTTCAAGCAAGAATACAACCAGCTCTCTACGTCAAATAGGGTAAGAGCAATTATCCATGAAAGTCTCAGGGGCAGACTAAAAATCAACAATATTTTGTAATTTTGAGCCCCCAAACCTCCATAACTACGCCATGCAGGAAGTTACAATTTCTGAGGATTTCATATCTTCATGAAGACTACCAAATAGTAGAGTTTCAGAAAAATCCGAGATGGTCAGGTCAGAAATTACACTTTTTTTTTGTTCGATTTGGCATGGAATGACCAAAATTTCTGCTTTGGTGATGTGATGCAAAGGCAAATTTAAATGAAATTACTGGAAAGCAACAAGTGACAGGGATGATTATTTCTTAAATGACCCAAGCTCTGCCATGTCAGAGTTAGCTGGGATTAACACTTAAAACACTAATTTGGAGAGAATAACAGACTTTCTTGTAAGCAGTTAGAAAACAAAAATCACTGAAACAAAATTAAATTATAATTTAATGCAATTTAATTAAAATTATACTTTTTTCTCTCCTACTTTGTTCTCGCTTTTAAACTTCCAACAGCAATGCATGAAATACAGGGTTCATAGGAAATATGCATTACTTCCAATTTCCATTTTGATAATCTTAAAAAACTTGTTTTAATCACAAATTCTGGTACTTACAATGACCAAAGGAAGGAGAGAGAGAGAAGTGAGATGAAAGAAAAATTATACATATTTGTTTTTCATAATTTGGGGAATGAATGATGCAGTATACTGAAGAAAATTACTTTTTCAGCGCAACTTACTTGTAAAGGCCACTCAGCAGTGAAACAACAATTTCCTATGGGTGGTGTCAAAAGCCACCAAAATCAGCATATCTTTACGAGGAAGTCGAATGGAAAAAATAGTTTGCTTCAGTTTATGTATGATTGTTTTTATTTTTTTGAACTGCTTGCATGCCATTCTATTGCTGTCTCCAAGATAAATGTTTGTTAAGTTTTTAGAAATTGTTTAAATATATTAAAACTACTATTACTTCAAAATGATACCCGTTTTAGCTTCGAAATATATCAACAAAATATAACTCTACTACATACTGTAGCCTAGAGAGAACATTATTTACATATAAATTAAAGTTCATGAAAGTTAACATGCACTTGTTCCAATTTGATTATCTTGAACATTCAATAAATATATTTAGACTTACATAGCACAGTCAAAGTATGGCTAACTTCCATTACTGGATTTGTAAATATTTTACAGTTATATTGTCCATCATCTGTTCGTTTGATGTCTTTAATCAGCAGAGAATTATCGTCCTGCATTATTAGTCTCTCGTCATTTTTGGCTCTTAGTTTTTGGGTGACATAAATAGCTTCAACACCTTTATACCAGCCAATCGGTACAACTGAAAAATAAATAAATCCACATTAAATAAGTATTCGAAACTGATTAGCATAATAATTAGAAAAAATGTATTGTTCAGTCACAGACACTTCTGGTTTTTAACAAAACCAGTGACACCAGTGACTCTCAATGGGATGTTTACAACCCTGAAGTGTTCGTGACTGTACAAAGGATTTCAGAACAGAGGTGTATAATTACATATTTTTTCAGGATAATTACATATTTTTTCAGGAAAGTTAACGTTTTGAAGGGGTGATGTATGAACACCCTGCATGCTGAACAACAGCATTATTAACTTCTAATTTTAGAAAAAATGATTTACGCCAAAGATTGGCAACTGTAATTTTTTACTCATGTTGTATGTTTAGCATGTTAGGACATCTGGCAGTTGTGTAGAGTGGATGAATAAACCCCAACTTAGGAGGAATCTATGCATTTAATTAGTGTTCCATCAATATATCTATGTAAAATAAATATCTCATTCCGCATGCTCAATAACACATATGTGTACATAGCAAGGAGGTAACAGAGGGAGAGGGGAAGCTGAAGCCCAAAAGACCAGTTTCGCTGCTTCAGATTACAGCTTGCCTTATGAGGAAATCAATTAGAAATTGCCCTTGAATTCTTTATTTCAATCTTTTATTCACGTTCTTGGCATTTGAATACTAAATATAGTGTTCAATGCATTAACCTTTATCAGAGTCATTATATTGTAATAAAGTACAGTTGTACAGGTGCCAAACAAGTAATATTAAATATGATACAAAGTTTAAAAGAAAACAAAATAAGCTCACGGTGCAAAAATCCTTTGCGGACTAAGGTCTGCAAAATTGCTTTCCATATGATGTGGAGTCAGTGGCATTGTACTTCATTTCAAGTAGATCTCAAGTGACTTCCAGAAGAAAAAAAACTTGAAATTTTGGGGTTTGCACCAGTGATTGAACGCAGGAGTGCTAACAAATTGGCTATGTGGGAGCCCACCTTAAACTTCCTTTTATTGTGATCAACTAAGAGGTAAATATGTTGTATGCATGACCTAATGATTACAATTATGTTAGCTCTAAAGAAATGTAATGTCAGAGATTTAGTTTCAAAGTATGGCAATTTCAACATTTTGAATTGGAACACACATAGCTCAGTTCACAATACTATAAAAGAAAATAGTCTATATTAAGCTTGACAGTTCTAAATAAATTCAGGCAACCATTTTCACCTACCCTGGTTTATGTTGCTCATATGCATGAGAATTATTATGCATAAAAATTATTGAATTAAAGGATAATTGTAATATTTACTTGCTTCTGATGCTTATTTTTACCATGTGTTTGAAAATTATATTACACTAACTATATTTATATCTCTCAAACCTATATAAATGCAATTAATATTTCATGTGAAGGTTTTATGATTAATATTTGCAAGAATTAAGACAACTCGTACCATAACTGCTCTCAACTTTGCAAGGAAGACGAACAGATTCTCCTTCTCTTACTTCAAAAACTTTATTATCAGTAAGGATGACAGGAGGTGGTCCAGATGGCATTCCTTCTTCGTCATCATCATCATCATGAGAGTCTTGAGCCCAACCTAAAACAAAATTTGAAATAATAATTAGAATTTCTTTTACACAAATTTTGGTGTGTGTGTGTAGCTACACAATTGGCAGTTACACTGACTTACAATATTTATATTAACTATCATATTGTACAGCTGGATAGTGTAATGGTGGGATAGTGAGTCAAGCCCTCAATACATTTGGCTACCAAGGAAACTTCCATTTATTTAGTCACACACTGCATATAAATTGAAAAGTGCCACCATATGCAATCTGACCAATTCTCAGCAAGTATAATATTAAATACTAATCTTCCATATTTTAAAATCACTCCTTACCCATACATCACTTCCCCAGCTCCCTTATCTTTAAAAATTCTGCAAATTTATACCATTTTAAATATCCCTTACGCACAAACGTTTGAAAATTCTGGGTAGGCTAAATGGATGATATTCAACTTTACGTCATCATGCAGTGGGAAGGAATAGCATGAAGTCTGGCAAACAAATTTGCAGGGGTTAAGGAAAGCTTATGAGAAGCCTTCTTACAGTGAGAATATTTGCTATATTTTATACGTACAAATTCCTCACATGATCACAACAATCATATCTTGAATCATTGCAGCAAAGACCACACAATTCTTATCCAGCATGATTTCACGCAAATTGTTGGGGAAGTTGTTCACTGAGTATCATCCATTACAACTCAGCTGGTATATGGATATTTTTTTAAGCCATACGTAAATATTCTTTCATCCATAGTGACAGTCATGTACAAGAAAATTTCATATAAAATGTCCCCATAACTTTTTTGGAACACCCTGTATATAATGGAATGGAGAATTTTCTGCAACCAAATTTCCAGTTCTATATCTGGTATCAACCTAATTCTACAGAAGCAACTACGCCCATAAATGAATCCAGCTAGTCAGGAAGGGTGGGGACACCCATCAATAAATAAAACCCATTTCGACTGATCCTCATTTCGACATTCAAATTAAGGATGGTGAAGTGGAAATGCATGCAAAAGTAAAGCTGCACTGGCTAGACCTATCTTTTGCTACTTGCATCGTGGATTTAGGTCAATTCTCTTCCACCGACAGAGCGCAGCACGAAACGCCCGCAAATTCAATATGTCCCCGAGAAGAATGAATGTAAATTGCACTTACTCAGCATTTTCGAGTGACTGACAGTTGCCGGTCAGATGACTGAATGAAGAGTGAAGATGGGAACATGGTGAAGAAGGAATGACAAATGAGGTTTTAACCAAAGCTGTAACGATATAATCTGACCTAAAATTTGCAAAATTTAAAGCGGGTATACTGGAAGTACTGCGGCTGTGTGACAATGGTTTATCCAGTAAAGGTAAATTGAGACCAAAAATGGATCAAATTGTCATTTGGAGGAATTTTATTGTGATTTTGAGGTCACTGTTATGGATGTTGGCACTGCTGATGAGGGTCAAACAAGAACATCCTTGATCGTAAGTTGGTCTAAATTGTCACTGTGTATGGAATCAAGGTTTCATTGTATTTCGGTTTTCATTTTACTCTTATGGCTAATCGTGACGAGCATGAATGATGATTGATGAAGGGACACTCGTATCCATGGCCACGCAAGGGCTCGAACCTGGAACCGTCGGTGGCGAGTCCAGTCAACCACTGAGGCGAGTTGAGACAAATATCCCCCGACCCCTTCCCAGCAGGGTACGAATACTGGGGGACGGGGGGATTTCTCCCACCAATAATCTTGGCCTCACAAATCCCCACCAAAAGTTTCCGGGGGGGGGGGGGAGTTTTTGTTATAACAAACAAAAGATAATACTTTTGATTTCAAATCTACTTTACTAAGAATAATATCGAAAAAAACATAAATTAGTGTAGTGAGTATTGAATGTATTCTCTTCTCAAGAGATCGTTAACAAATCTTCATCAATACGCACAATACGTAAAACTAGAATGCAAAACAACAATACTATGAAATCTAATTGATTTATATTAACATAATGCACAAACTAAACAAAAACATACACACAATAAAACCACTTGAACTATTTCATAATTTATTAACGTCCTTAAACAGTTGGTAAAGAAATTAGCTTCTTTGCAATATCTGATATGTATAAAAGTAACAAATTAATTTCCTTTGTGTAATTAATAATAATAGTATTATTATTATTTTATTTTTACTTTTATTAACATTACAAATATGTATATCGTATAATATACACATATGTTTGTGGGGGAGGGGGTTTGAAGATGAAGAACTTTCTCCCCTCCCCAACAGTTTTCAATGATTTCGCACCCGGCTTCCCAGAGCGTGTCGTATGAGTGACCTGCCCCTTTTTAGCTACCTGCTTATATTTTTGCCATTTTTTAAATATTTTTGGTAACCAAAGTCTCGTGGAGGGACGGAGTGAGAGAGTATCATGCCCACCGAACTCTCTGGGCACTCCGCTGCAAGAGTCCCGATTAAACCAACAAAAAATCCAACAATTCTTCTACATTTATAATATATATGCTCTTCAAATATTGTGATATATCCCAAGCTCAGATACTTGAAACATGCATCACTGTTCAACACCCAGTGGAACTCTGTTTCACTGTTGATAGCAAACAGGTCATATTCTGACACCCCCTGCAACCTAATCCTGAAATCCTCAACAATTGACTTGGATTTTATGTATCTTCAGATGTTTCTTCTGTCAAAAAAAGTTGACATCTAAAAAAATATAAATTATTACAAAATTGAGCACAGCTGTTTGCCACAGTAACATTTTGTATCAAAAACACCATACCTTAAAATTTCAATCAAGCAATCTATACTGCAATCCATAAATCTTTTCCATATGAAATACATTATAATCTCATTCATATTCACAAGTCTATTGTCAAAATCAAATAAGCTTGAGGTGTAAAAATCAAAGCCTCTGTACAGCACATAATCCTGTTGGAACATAAAAGCCCAGTTGCTTCAAATAATTTTTATCTGTGATCTGGTAGGCATACAGGTGAAGAGAGTGAACAATGCTGTTATTATTTATATAGCATCTTCCAAAACACATAGAACCTACTATTAGATTGAACCCAACAAAAAATCCTACATTCTTCTATACTTATTATACATATGTTCTTCAAATCCTGAAATATCTCTCAAGCTCAGATACTTGAAACATCTATCACTGTTCAACACCCAGTGCAACTCTGTTTCACTGTTGATGGCAAACAGGTCATACTCTGACACATCATCTAACCTAATCCTGAAATCATCAACAATTGACTTGGATTTGATATGTCTTGAGATGTTTCTTCTGTCAAAGTAAGTTTTCATCTGGAAATTAAATAGGAATGCCACTCAATTGCTTGCCGCAAAAGCTCTTGCCTAATAATTTGTTGCATAATATTGGATAATAATTTGTTGCACAACATGATGCAATAGAAGTGGACCGGAAGTAGACCGGAAGTGGACCGGAAGTAAACCGGAAGTGGGCCGGAAGTAAACCGGAAGTGGACCGGAAGCGGACCGGAAGTAAATATGTGTGGGTGTGGGTGGGTGTGGGTTTTATGAGCATTTTTGGCTTAGTTTTAAGTGTAGCCATAATAATATCAAGAGGGGCATATTTTTAACAAGCTTATGGACAACAATTTGGCAGATACAACTTTTGTAAGTGTAGGCAAATCAATCTGAGGGGGGTCATCATTTCACGGGAAATTCCCGAGGGCTTTTTTACAAAAATCTTGGATTAGACAGAGTAGCACACTTGAGCAATAAGCTCATATGCACATCTTAACCTAGTTTTAAGTGTAGCCAAATCAGTCTGAGGGGGGCTCATACTTTCTCGTCCTAGTAATATAGTATTTTACACTACTGTAGGTGTACATATACTTGGATGAGAATAATACCAAACAGAGACATTCTTGCAGGAGTATATCAATTTCTGTTCATTGAAAGTCAACCTGGTTCCATATTCATCTGCGTTAACAGCAAATTGTGTAGCCTACTTCTTAAATAATAGCTTCTACATGAGCTATTTTTCATGCTAAAGCATTGCTGCCACGTTGGAGTTGATAATAAGCAGAGTAAAATATGTTACAACATTAATATATGGAATAAAACTGTCATTTCCATTACACAGTATTTGGTTGGCCTAAAAAAAAAATGTGCCCGAAAATTTGCTACCCCCGTGGAGCCTTTTGCAGCTGAGTTGTGTGCAGTTGTATCATTATAAATCAAACCACAGAGCTACATCTGAAAACCATAATCTGTTATTTCGTTTCACACTGGCAAAGCAGCAAGGGAGCATTGAAAAATGTGCCTAGGGATAATTCGAGAAGTGGTTTTGTTGGCAATAAACGTGATTCATGGTTAGCGAGTTCAAATGTCCGAATTAGGAACTGAGAGAACAGGGTTTTTCACCAGTTATTTTTTTCTGCGTTAAAGGTTATAGCTTACCCTAGATTTTATTTGGTGCTATGGTGAGAAAGAGAGTTGATGCTTTATTGTTTGAACGAAGGGTTGTGCAAAAATTAATATTTTATACTGCCTAAAAGTAATGACGTCATGGGCACACGTGAGTCAGGACAGGTGTGTTTAGGGTTAGTGATCCACGAATACCTAAGTGCGACGATTAATTGTTAGGAACGATCTCCTTTTAATCTTCGCTTCATCAATCCTTTCTTCTTTCTTTGTGAACGTTTTTCTCCTTTCTCCTTAGCTGATTTAATCCTACCCATAATATAATCGTTCTTTCGTCCTATTTTCTTTCATTTTTCATGCTTTAGTCATTTCTTTCATCTTGTTTCAAACGCCAATCTCTTTCCACTCTTTCTCTTAGATTGTTTCATTTTTCAGGTTTCTAGTTTGGTTTTGAGTTGGTGTTTTAAGTTCACTTTGTGCACAGTAAGGCTAATCGGGACTGGGCTCACAGTTTAAAATGAAATCCGAACCCCTATGTGCCTCCACCGAATCAGATGAGAGATTTTCCACTGCACGAACGCGACCGACGAAGCCCCCTGCCTCGCTTAATTCCTCCTTTTTGCCTCTCTTTTAACACTGCAGTACCGCTGCAGTCCACACGTGTGTGCTATTTCATTCACAAAGTGTTTACAAAGCCTTAGATAGACTATGGAACACACACGAATGACATACCAGAATTCGTATCCAAATTTCCGCCCCAATTCCTCTTACTGACCTCCGTGGCAGAGTGGATAGCACAGTGCGTTACGATGCCATGGGTTCCGGGTTCAAACCCCGGCCTTGGCATGGATGTTCTTTTTGAGTTTTCCTACATCATACCATCACTCATCCTCATCTTGGCGATTAGCCAAAAGAGGCAGAAGAGCGAAGCAGCATGCTGCGTTAGGCAGAAACCGCCATATAGCAAATATATTAATGATCTGTTTACTCACAAAAGACTAATTCTCAATAAAGATTACACGGTAACCTAGGACATCAAAAGAGAGGTGCCCAAACAAAGAAGCCCTTAGTTGTGGTCACAGCTAAACTCACTTCCAAACATTTGCCACGATGTGTGTGTGTATCCAGACTCCCGTATGCCAAAGGGAATGCATATTTCCGCACATCAAAGGGGCGTCGGGGAAAAAGACGGTCCCTTATCATGTATCCACGCTTCTAAACTTAAAAGTTTCCCGAAACCAGATGGTAATATTTTGGGCTGCTGCACTTCGTCAACCATCAGCTATCCTGGATGCACATCTCTAGTTTTCTGGAGGATGCTGCATCGACGACAGTTCAAAGTTATAGGTGGTCGTAAAGTTCCATGGAAGATAACGGTGCGTGCACGCAATGGGAAGGGGGGGGGGGGGCAGGAAGGATACGGCCTTGTTTGGATGATCATAAAATATTGGTCTTCCGCACTCTGCGAGCCAGAAACGGTGGTGCGAAACTCGGGGGAGGTTCTTTGGAAAGTTGAACCGTGATCTCTTCAGTGTCTGGCTGGGAGGTCTATGAGAACTTTTCACGCCGACTGTACATTTGCAGACGTGGCTGATCCATCTCAGTAGATAGGGATAACAGTTCGTTCACCCCTATTTTGCAGACAATCAAACCCTCTCTTTTGATATCACCCCTGTAACTAATCGATACGCATTGGGGCAGTCGGTGTGACATGTGGTGAATATGATTGGATGGGTAATCCCAAGAATGGGCCAACAAAAATCCAGATTCATAGTTCAAGGTTTGCGATTTCATACTGCCACATCTGGTGTGGCAATAGGCCTCTCCATTATCTGGCAAAAACATTCTCAAGCCAGAAAGAACGTACTTCTCAGACACATTTGCAAAGTTTAATTCTGAAATTCACAAATTCAAGGTGGCCGCGGTGGCTCAGTCGGTAACGCGTCTGACTACCATGCTAAAGGTCCCGGGTTCGATCCCCGGCCGGTTCAAATCTGGGAGCTTTCTAACGCCCACCCAGCGTCGAATAACATGGGTACCTGGGGGAAACCCTGGGGGGTAAAGGCGGTCAGGGGCGTGATGCTGATCACATCACCCCCACTCACGACCGGATCAAGAAAGTGTGGGGCGTTACCCCCACACCCCCTATACGCCTTCATGGCGTGGTGCTAAGCACAGGGGAACACTTTACTTTACAAATTCAAGGTAATTCTATAATAATGGTTATCATCACATACTATCTTAGTAACTTTTCACGTACTTAATTCTCTATTCAGCCATTTTATAATACCTCTCTCTCTCTCTCTCTTTTTTTCGCTAGTGTTATTATAAGAATCCATTTTTCTCTTCTGAGTAACCTACTTAATGACGAATATCTTTCCACGGGACCATATTCCTACTTTCGTTCTCGGCGTCTTCTTTCCCGCCGACCTCTGGGGTGAAGTGGTTAGCACGCCACCAGAGATCATATGTTTGAATCCCAGCCTGAGCATCAGTTTTCTTAGCGAGTCTCTCTTCATCAATTTCATCATATCATCACTCATTCTTACATTATCGATTAGCCAAGTAATAAATCAGATCAATCAATTTTCTTTTAGGATTCGGTCATCCAGCGTATTTCCGTTCCGATTTCTTTATAAGTACGTATATATTGAAGTGTGACTCGAACTAACATCGGGGATCGAGAGTCACTGGGATGTAGCAAATAACAAAACGAGAGGTGTAAAGTTCATAATGGCTGTAAAGGGCCCGCTAAGGTCAATGAAGAGAAAAATGAGATAGAACTGAGTGAAATGATTTCTCCACACTTATCATACCTGTCCACTGTTCTCGATGAGTGCTGTCATAGACGTATCTAACAGTCCGTGTCCATAACTTGTCAGAGTTCGTACTTCGACTCTGACTGACGCTCCTTCCGGACTTCATGTTTTATACTACTTCCGGACTAGAGGTTGTTACTCCTCATGTCCTCAATCGGTGAGGTGTACATTCGTCACCTTCAGTTTAACCTCAGCACAGAGGTATTGTGAAATGTTGCGCATTCCTAGGATAACGAGAAGCAGTCGACGGAAATGTCAGGCTAATGAACAGTGCAAAGAGACCATTAACCTATATATATCTAATCTGTGCCATTAACCCTTAACCACAGTCGTGCGGTCCACAGGACAGGAAAAAAGGAATATAAATATATCAAGACATATTTTAAATGATGTGAATTTAATCATGTCTTATGCTTTGTTATTCACTGAACACAATTACGTAGTTTTGAGAGCGAAACTTTATTATTTTAACTTACCTCAAAAAAATATTTTGTTTATATTGTGAGTTTAAGCAAAACAAATACACCAATCCAAAATATCTCTTAACTGAGTATTTACACACAGCTGATCAACGTGAATTTAGTCCTTAGTTATTGTTTAACATTAATTCTTCATAACCACTATGACGCTCCTTCCTCGGCTTAGTGAACGACACGGTCATACATTTCTCAAATTAGATTTTTAAAATATTATTTCATATTTTTACATCATAAGTTGTCCAAAAGTTCAATCCGAATTATCATATATCAAGTTAACCTTGCAAATAACTGTGTTAACTTTTGGAGAAATAAAGAAAATTACCACATGTTAAATATTAAAGAACAGTGTATTATATATAAATTTCACAAGCACGAAATATTCGTTCATATACCGTATAAAGCATACATTCATATACTCAACTGAGATTTTACATTTCGATATCACTTTTTCGTAATTCAAGTTCTTTTACATATTAGTCGCGATCTGAAGTCAACTTATATGCATATGAAAAATTGTTCCAAGTTTCAAGATTTTCCACGAGACGATTTGCACAAAACGCTCGATTATTACGATGAACTATCCAAGACAAATAATGTGTCCTTTTATGTTCTACAGACTTTCCACATTCCAAGCAAGTTAATTTTTCGTAAATTCGAAATAGGCCTTTCTTTTATGTAGCTACATATATATATATATATCCACAATACTTATCTGTTAGCTCGTTATGAAGATAAGATGGCTGCCATTTTTACGTGAATCCATCGGGTCACAAATTTAATGTCCTTTGGACCTTTACTGCACTTTGCGTTGCAATTTCAACTATTAAATGCAAATCTTGTACTTATCTGCACTGCTATATCATATTAGATCGACGAATCTTCACGTTATAATGAAATTGTTCCAATTTCTGTTTCCGAAAACTTTTAGCGACTCCATGTCAGTCCCGGTTGATCTTTCAGATGAAACAGTGTATCCAAACTCACACTGTTACAACTTTTAGCACAGAATACAAACTTGCGAATACTTTTCAAGTGACAAATTTAGAATAGTACAGATATAATGCAAGAAAACGCTTGTAAGATAAATTAGATACAATAAAATAGATATTACAATATTCTTTTACATGTTTACGTATTTTATTTACACCTTTTTCAGTTATTTTAAGTTTTACAATTTTGGTGGGAAAAAGGTTATTTACGCGCAACTTAGATTTTTCCCTTTATGTGAGTTGGCTATGTTTCCAAGTTTAGGATTACTTCACAACTTTAGGATTACTCTTCAAGGCGCTCATTTTAGCAAATCGTAAGTTTATCGTTGAAAATTAACCAAAACTTATTTCAAATGGTTTGTACATGCTAGTAAAACATATTAAATACATGTTCGTACCCATTTAGTAAAGAAAGAGCAAATAAAAGCTGTTGAAACCAAACATATGTGTGATTATGCATAAATTGACAATTTTCATGATACTTCACAAACCAAATTACATCGCTGAATTATAAAAATATTTTAAATGTTTGAAGTTTGCATACGTACTTCAATTAGAACTAAGCCAAAGTGATGCAAATTAATTTTCTACTAATATAAACCACCAAATACGACCTCAATTCGTAAATTTCGAGTAATAAAATTATTTTATTTTTCACATTATGATGGTACTCATTCTGATACCGTCATACCACGGGTCCCTCTATTCAGTATATGCCACAAATAAAAAAATCTGCAATTCTCTTGTCTATTGATCGTAATAAATCATCGGTGATTTTAAACGAGCCTCTTCTCTATCTTCACTCATTATACCTCATCAATATATTATTCTTTTAGCTGCCTTTCTATCGTTATCTCGACTTCAAGAGTACTTTTGAGCCCATTACATAACGCACACTATTCGATGCCTATTTTAAGTACCTGTCTCAATCTTCAAAAGCACTTTTCTCTCGCTTCTGCAGGTGTCTATTTTCCATATTTGAATTTCAACGATGCACGTTGTAATTGCCGATACAGCATTACCCTATACGAGGTTCGGGCGATACTTGATACGCAGGCGCACTGTTTCAAGCCAAACAACTTCCACACTTACCAACTTTGACATATCGGAAGAGAAATTTCCAGCCAGATTGAAATTAAGGAAGGCGGCGGTTCGGAAACTTTATATCGTTGTTTATCGAACGATCTTCCTTATGCCTGCTTATTTCTCAATCAGCCTTTCCCGGCAACCCTTTCGGTGCGTGTGTACATGCGTGATACACACGTGTTTGCGCCATAGGAACATCTATAAAAAGAAACTGCTTTGCTTATCTCCAGACAAATCTTGGGTCTTTAACGATCACCCCCGTCTCTTCCCTCGGCTTTGATGGGCTGGAGGCATCCAAGCTAAAACATTAGAAAAGGCGGAACAACAGACCCTTTTAGATCCTGTTTTTCTTCCTTCTTTCAGAGGGTACATTCCCCACGAGTTTCAGCCACCCCTTTGCTTTCAACCTTATCCCTAAGAAAATCAGAGAAAGAAAGTTGTTCTGCACGGCTTTGGTATTATTTGGTACTACCCCTGTGAGTTCAGGTGTCTGTGACTTTCAGATTTGCCACTCTCATACACAACTAAGGATTCTACACGCCTGACAAATGACTGACTACAACAATTAGCTCTAATTACTTCATTTTAATATTTATCTGCAGTGGAGGGTCGTCGCCGAAACATTCCGTTGGGTTGGGGCTCGACGTTGGACAATATATTTTCACTTGGCCCCTCCTCTGGGTATTGCTTTTAAGATTCTAGTTCAACTTCTTTTGTTTTCAGTTTCCTTCTTACTCTTGTCTTATTTCTTTATCTTCTCTTATATACACACATACATTTCTTACTCTGATTCTTTCTTTCCTCCTTCCTTCTGCATTTCTCTCTTCCTCTTTTTCTTACTCTGTCTTACTTTTTCATTTTCTTTCTTCTATATTTTTCTCATTCCTTCTTACTCTGTTTACTTCTTTCTTTACTTCTTATTCATCCTTATTTCCCCTTCTTACTGTTTCTTTCTTCTATATTTCTCTCTCTCTCTCTCTCCTTCATACAGTCTTCTTTCTTTCTTCATTTTTTATATTTCTCTCCTTCTTACTCATTCCTTCTATTCCCTCTTCCTTTTCTTTTTATTCCTATTTCTATTTCCTGTTTTCTTTTCTCCTATATTTGTCTCTCTTTTTTATTATGTTTTCTCTTTTTCTTTCTTCCTGTTTCTCGATGGATCGCTTTCTTTCATTCATCTCATCTCATTTTCTTTCACCCATATTCCTTCCTTCTGTATTTCTTTGTCACTCTTATTCTGTTTCTGTCCATCTTATTCTATCTTGTTTCTTTCTCCCTTCCTTCCGTATTTCTCTTTTCCTTCTCACGTGTCTAATACTGACGTTCTTTAATTACATAATCTCATATCTGCCCGATATTCAGTTTGTATGCACTGGACAAGAAACTCCGTTTAAATTATGTCATTTTCTACCTTCTCCTGCAGTATTTCAAGTTTATTACATTTCCTAAACAGAATTATTTGACAGCAAAACTGAAAAAGCAGCACACTTTTATGAATGAATGCCATTTTGCTTGCAAAAAAACACCGGCTGATTGGGAATTTAGGCATTATTCTGAAAACTGAATTTCTATGTGGCGCCAGGAATGAAAAGAAAATCCCTCGTCCTCATTTGCATGGTAATGATGTTGCTTCTCATCTCGTTCGATTAAAATACGAAACGGCAGAGAACGTAAACAGGCATGCTGGAACGTTGTACTGTACACTACCACTTTTTCTTTGAGATTTCCAGCAATATTTTTTTGGTCTTATTTTTTCTTATTAATTTCCCAACTCCCACTTGCAATAAGAAAAATTAATTTTCTGGTATTTCTCAGGGACATTTTTCAATGCTCGAGTGCATTTCGATATATTTAAATACATGTACCCTGGCCACTAGGTCAAAGAGGCTAGGTTATGTAAACGATTCTGCATGCATTGAACTACTGTATACCACTACCCCTATGCCAGACAGCTATAGCAGCTTGGAGATATACGACAACAGCACCAAACCAAACTCGCCTAACCTACTCATGCATATGCAACGCAGAAATACATGTGAATAGGTTAGGCAGGCTAGGTTTTGGTCATTTCTCCTATTATATGCATAGGTGAGTAGGTTAGGCGGGTCAGGTTTGGTGCTATTAGCACATATATCAAAGTTGCTACAGCTATCACTAGCCGTCCGTATGTCAGACACGATGTTCGACTGCTTGACCGTACTGTCGCTAGTGTCGCCCGAAATTCAAGATGGCGTCAATTGGCGGCACCATTAGGTTTCTTTTATTTCCCTTGTCTCTAACCTTTCATCATCGACCCTTAATTGGCCTTCTTTCGGGGGAGCTGCGGCGTGACGGCGCTACCACTGCAGTGGCCGCTCGGCAACAAAACGACGTCAACACAGCCGGTGGAATGACGCAAGAGAAAATGTGAAAGGCGTCTAGAATGAGTCATCCTCATCATTGACTCTTCACACTTTTCTTTCTTCGGTAAATAAGGGAAGCTACCGTGTTTTAATACACTCAGAACATACCCGAGAATCTTCACTCAAGATTGTGCAAAAAGTGGGTCATTGACACGCTGTACACACGCCTCAATATTGCGGAGATTCGCTCCTTTATACAGCATGTTTGTCCAGTGTTGGTCTAACTGCACCTTGGACAAAACTGCTGTATAAATGTTAGCCAACAGTGAAGATAAATATTAGGCAAATTGTCCATCACTGTGCTTCATTCTTTTTATTCTACATCCTCGAATTCCATTGATGCGAAGCAGATGTTTTCCTCTGCTTATTGACGGTTTCATTTCAATACTTGATCATCACATCGTAGAAAAATGACTGAATGAAAATGGACAATTCGTTTAGTTACTTTTGCCGTTTGGTGTACAAGGGCGAAATATAAGTACACATAGAATGCCCGACCATAATTACATTCAGAATACGAAACACTATACGATTCACTTGAGGGCTCCAGAAGGAATTCTGAACAGATGGAATTTTTCAGAAGTTCGAATGTAGTAGCCAGTGGCGCACTCGAATTTTGGAAAGTGGGAATGGAATCGTACAGCGAGGTTATGTCTTCTTTTTTGTAGTCAGCTCCTTAGTATAGAGCCACTATTGTCCAGTCGGTAGGGTGTCTGACTGCCACACGGGTGACATGGGTTCGATCCCCGAGGTGGATCATTTCAGGTGGGAATTCCGAGTAACGTACCTGGATGGAACGGCTCTGCGCCTCACCCAGCCTCTAATCAATAGGTGCATGGGGATAACCCATGGGGGGTAAATGCTGCCGGAGCGTGGTGCCGAGATTGTGAATGTGTGGGGCCCTACCTCCGCATCCCTCATATGCCTTCACTGGCATCTTTTATAGCATGTGGAGTTAGTTTCTTTCAGGAATGCCGGTCCAAACGCGGGGTGGGGGGTAATGACCCCATCAAATTCCCAGTGGGTACACCACTGGTCGCTCGTAGCAGTTTTTCGAAACCGAGAGAATTTTTCGAATTTTTCTTGGATAGGCTTCCAACGAAAGTACTTTGAATACGGTAGCCGGACAATTGCGATGGCGGACAATTGCCATGAACACAGAAGTGAAAGGGCGGATGGACAATTGCGATGACATTTCAAATCTTGTATCAAATTGAAGGGTGACTTAACACCCCGTACAAAAGAATTATGTGAAATATTGATATTCTCGGCTGGGAATTTGGTTCAATCAAGTTTTTGAACATAGGCTAGAGCCAACAGATACCTTTTAAATTCATCAGTTTCCTCATATGTGCGAGTACACTTCCCAACTCTCTTGTCGATTTTAATGTCACGCTTCTTCCTTTTCTGACCTTCTAGATTGAGTTCCATCCGCATGTACTTGATGTTGGTGTCTTCTGCTTGGCTCTTGAGGCAGGCCAGAACATCATGAATTTTTGGATGCGGTCTTCCAAGCCACCTATTTATTTGTGGTTCGGATCCCACCTTAAACTGTAGGTCCAGTCCCAATTAGCCTTACGGTGCATAAAATGAACTTAAAACACCAACTCAATCAATGAATTTATTTTGATGTTCCAACCTTCTACAGCATTATTAGTTCTGTGGTGTGTCTGGTTAGGTTAGGTCCTGGTCGTCGCAACTGTCCTACCATTAATTTGTAAAATGACCTTCACCGTCAAAATCATCGCAATTGTCCGTAATTTTGGCTTCATTGCAATTGTCCGCCATCGAAATTGTCCTAGATTCTTTGAATACACACAAACATTAATTGCAATTAGCGTAAACAAATGGGAATTATACAAAATAACTCGTACAGTCAAGGACACTTCTGGTTTGTAAGAATTCCAGCGTCTTTTCACGGAATCGTTACAACCCAGAATGCCAATGGTTATGTACAGTTCGCTGTAAATTGTCGTTGTTGCAGACTCGGTGAAATTCCACACACAAAAACAACTATTTATCGCACATTACCTTTCGCTTTTTACCATTATCTCTCTCTGAAAAGGAGTGCGAGAGTGTATTTTAGTGACTCCATAACAACTGCAATATCTCTGGGCTGAACAACGAAAAATAGTACCAACGACTTTGAACATAAATAAAAATATGTCACTAAAGAACTAAAGATATTCTGGTGTGTGACAAGCTGTTTACTGTGAGGCTGTTGCAAAGTGGCATCATGTATTTCTTCTTTACGATCCTGTGCTTTTTTTTGTTGTTGGAGACAGAAATTGCTTGGGTCGCTTGATTAATCTCGTATTACAAGCGCCTCCTCTGTCAGACGCTGCTCTCCCAGGCATGAATGATGACTGGAAATGCTGGCCGGAAGTCGCACTCAAAAGAGAAACGGGGGTGGGGAAGCGCGTGGCCATGGGGAGATGACGTCATTTTCTGCGGCTTCTATTAAGTTTCATTCCGTCGTTGTTTCCAACAGTTCTCCCTCAACTCGCTAACAAATGCTGTAATCGGCGGTATATGCAAATATGTAAGTCGCCTAGGTGTTCTGGCGAAGGTTATGGGATGGAGTCCCAACCGCGACATGAGTGTCTCATTGAGTTTGTTTTCAAGTACACTTTATTCACAGAAAGGCCAATCGGGACTGGAGCTACAGTTTAACGTGGTATCCGAACCACCACATGCCTCCACCGGATATCGAGCCCGGAACATCTTGCTTAAGAGACAATGACGTTACCACTAAGCCACCGGGAAAGCAGGGCATGTACTTTTAGTGTGTTTGGAAAATCCAGTCTCTTCCTTGGGGCAGATACAGTCATTTATTATTGTTGTTTTTGTATTTCTGTCATTCAGTGTCTCTGAACTTGCTTTTATTTTCAATCATAATGAATTGAACTGTTGGTTTAAGTCCACTTTATGCACAGTTAGGCTAAACGGGACTGAACGCACATTTTAAAGCAGGGTTGTTAAAGATAAAGGAATTTTAAATAAATTCAATTCCGGTCCAGGAGAGAAAATCAGCAAGCGTAAATGGGTTCTGGACCGAGAAAACTTTTTTACCTGTAAAGTTTTTCAATTCGGTCCAGGAACCTTTTTCCGGATCCATTTTAATACGGTCCAGGAACCTTTTCTTCCTGATCAGTTTAGATACGGTACAGGAAGCTTCTTTTCCCGATCAATTTAAATATACGGTCCAGAAACAGAATTTAATTGTGCGAGAAAAAGGATCCGGTCCTGTTACGGAACCCATTAAGAATTAGACCTTTAACAACCCTAATTTAAAGTGAGAACCGAACCATCGTGCAACGTCCCTCCACTGTTCAAACACCATGTTTTCCTTTGATAGATTCTGTCCTTGCAGAAATTTGGACGGCGACACTGGGATATTTCACCTCAAAGCAGAACGAGAGGCCAGAGAAGACTTTATGAGGAGAAAAATTGACAATAAAAAATGAACACACAAAAACTTTGACCAACATGACCACGGCATCGTTTATTCTCAAGGCACACCGGAAAGGGACTGCAGGATGTGCCCTCACGAACTGTCGCTATGCTGTCCTCTAGACGTTCATAGCCTCTGTTAAGGGGACTTTTCGCTATCTTCCGCGCAATAAAAGTCTCAAGGGTTCCCTTCGCAAGTTTGGCACAGAAGGAAGAAATGTCACAAGAGTTCCCCCTGAAAGGATACCACGTGCGGCATTTTGATATCTCGGTCTTCCTGGTGCCTGTGGGGGAAGATTTGGAACAAGACCAACACTGTTCCACTTTAACCAGGGTATCGATTCGCCGTGTTTATACCCCCCGCCCCCTTCCTCCCTCCCCGTTCCCCTCCATTAACAAGAACAAAAGTTGACACACTATCCATCCGAACTCTCATCAACTTAAGGGGAGCTCTGAAGTTGCTGATCAATCAACCTCCCGCAAGAAAGGAAAACAGTGATAATGTTGCAATGTCTACTTGGGAGAAAAAAGAAAAAAAAGTTTCAAAATTGAATAAAATAACTACCAAAAAAAGAAAAGTTTCAGAACTGAAGATAATATCTTTCAAAAAAGTTTATCAAGAATGACTGAAGTATCTTCTAGGGGGAAAAAAGCAAGAATCAGCAGGTGATAAGTTAAAAGTGTGAAAAGTGCAGAAGTTTCAAAATTCAATAAAATATCTTCTAAAATAAAAGCGTCTCAAAAGATTAATGGTAAACCTAAAATTTAAAAAAGTCTCCAAATTAATAAAACTTCTAAAAAGTATCGAAATTGAATATTTTTTAAGAAGAAAAACTTGAAAAGCAAATAAATAATAATTTTCAGAAACATACAAATAACAAAAGTTCAATAAAGCATCTTCTGAAAACTTTCCCAAAAGTTCCAAAACTATGAATATCAAGTATTCTAAAGAGAAGAGAAAACTTTAGACAATTGAATAAAACGTGTTTTACAAAATATATACATTGAATAAAATATATTCTGAAAGTGAATTAATATGATTGTACTGTACTTTTAACCTCTTAATGTTCCTTCTATTCAACAAATTAAAATACAATGTGACAGTTTGGATTTGCCATGAAATACACCTTAAAGTGATGAAGGCTAAACAAATATAGTTATTTGTTCATAATGGGATTAAGCGAACACTGATTCCTCAATTACACGGTAGATGGCTGTAGTATATATGTGTCAAGAAATTCGAGCAAGAAGGAAAGTTTGTTACACTAAAAGTTCCACTTTGTTGTTTTTCATTTTCACCCCCTTTTTTGTTTGTGAAATTAGTTGACAGGCAGTGCCGTGCCAAGGGAGGGGGTGATTCTTATGCCACCCTATTTGGCTCAGAATTTCTTTAAATGCTGGAAAATATGGCAAAATATAGGGCTGACTACTAAAAAGTAAGACATAACTCGCCGTTTCGAAAATCCTGGGCACGCATGCCACTGTTGAGAAGGTTACAAAGGGTACCATTTGGATCGAAGTGTACTGTACCAAAGTTTGTGGCGATACAATGTATCCCTCCGCGCCACAGAAACCGTGCTTCGTTCTCTTCAAAGATTAAAAATTCCCAGTCTCCAGTCTGTTTCGAGACGAGACACTAAAGTCTATATTCTGCCGGAACTGCACCAAGGTCTGGCTTCCATCACTCCTTTCACCACGCCGAAAACACCTCTGCGATTCTTCCGGACACCATATATGCTTCAGACTTCCAGCAAGTCAAAATATATATCCACAAGATGACAAGGAAGTAGAAGGACCGCGCTAAATTGCGTAACATGTAAATTATCTTCAGCTGCAGGAGGCGAGCGGGTATTGTCAAAAATAGAAGCGAACGGAACAGATAAAGCCTATATATAACTGCATACGCAGAGGCGCGCGAGTACATATTATAGTAGACGGTTCCGTCAGTGAGGAAATATTTGCGCTCGGCGTCTTTCCATCGTGCACTAAAATAACAATGACCGCACTGCTTCTTGGGATGCTTGCACGAGGCAGAAACTGGTGGTCGATATATGCGGAGGGTCACCACTGGCCCACTTGGCACACAACTGCTTCCCCCATGAGTTCCTGCAGAGCGTGGCATTTCTTAGTTTTTTTTCGTTGTGTTGCTCGTTCAGGGTCGTTTCGGTAATATGAAACCGTTAAGATATGAGCTGGTTCACGCTGTTCCAGAAACGCAACTCAAATTTACATCGGTCGAATTTTAGGTCCTTTTTCCTTTCTGCCAGTCCTCTCTTCTCTCTCTCTGTGGCTGTTCCATCTTCTTCCTTCTCTCTATCTTTCTTCCTCTGTTTGTCCCGTTTATCTATAGTCCTATTTCCTCTCTCTGTCCCGTTTCCCTACATTTCCTTCCCTCTTTTTCCACCCTTCCCCCTTTTCTCTTATTATCTGTCTTGTTTCTCTTTTTCCTTTTCTCTCACTTTCATTAACCTTCCTTCCTGTCATTTTCTGTTTGTCCCGTCTCCATATCTTTTTATCTTTATTTGTTTCCTTTTTCTAGTTTGCTGTATTTCTTTTCCCCTCTTATTTCTCTCTATTTTCTTTGTCTCGTTTCTCTCTTGAACCTATATTTCACTTTCTCTCGGTTTCGTTTTTCCTTTAGTCTCGCCTCCCTATCTTCCCTTTTCTCTGTTTACCTCGTTTTCCTATCTTCAATTTTATTTCTCTCATTTCCCTCTTTAATTTTTCTCGCTTTCCTCTGTCCTTTTCAGTCGCGTTTCATTCCACCCTATTATTTTTTTGTTTCTCTCGTTTTCCTCTGTCTCATTTCTTCGCGAATAGCCAAAACTGGCAGAAAAGCGAAGTCAATTATCAAATCAAATCTATGCCTCCTTGTCTACTGAACTAATTTCTCCCACCTTCTCTCTCTCGCTCTATTATTCGTAGTGTAAGTTATGTAAGGTTAAGTTTGTTTAAATTCTACTTTATGCTCAGATAGACTAGTCGGGACTGGCCCTGTAAAACCAAATCACGATGCACTGTGACTCCAGAGAGAACCGAGCCCAGGACGGTCCGCGCTAACTGTATTTCTCAACATTGCGTGTTTCATTATTCCAAAAAGAGCCTTTGGAAGGTGTACAGTGTGTTTCAAGAGCTAGAAAGCACGAATTGAAGAAGACATTCTTTTCCCGCGTCATAAGAGCAAAAGGCATCTCGAATCGTGGGTGTGAAGAAGCCATTTGGCCCGCATACCATTGAAACTACACCTGTTTCCCGTAGACACTGTGCGTTTCCTACCAGTGGCCCATCTTGCAACCATGTCACGTTCAGTTCCACGCTTCTCTGTCATCATATGGCATTATGCAAGGTACGCCTTCTCTATTTGAACGTGCTTTTAGCGAAGTTAGCACAGCACACTGTCACTTTCACTATAGGAAGTGTTTTTCCTTTTTTATTTTCAATACTTTACCGGTGATTTTGAAATCTGAAGTTTCGGTCTGAAACTTAGCCAGCCATTTATCGGCTTCTGCCTCAAGTTATATAAATTTAACTTGAAATGTACACCGTTTACTAAGGCATCGAAGCATTAGTGGGAATTGAATATCCTTGTAGAGCAAACAAAAGGATCTCTTAATTTTTCGAGGAAATATTCTTGACAGAAAGGCACACTACCGTCAAGGCATTTGGGAAGTACAATTCGTGTCAAAATTATTGTGCTTTTTCTATGGCTAAAACGATATCCAGTGGGGTGCCTAGGGATTTTTGAAAGGGGAAGGGGTTATGTACACTTTTTTTTAGTAGCCAACCTTCAATTTTCCATCTCTTCCTGCCTTTTTAAGGGGCGTATGACCCCACTAACCACCCCTTGGGCACGCGCTTGCCGATACCAATACCGACACTACAGCGCCTAGAATAACGTAGTGTGGAAAACGGCATGCTTCTGCGCTCTCAGGCTGGTTCCACTCGAAAATGATACCGCTAGAGGCGCTGGTGTCGGCACAGCTGCATGGCATTCGTCTGCTTATAATGGAAGTAAATGGAGTTTTCGCTGCAACGTCTGATTCTTTTACATGAAGCATTTCTATGAATGTGATAATTGCTATGATATTTGGTACAGTGGTCGCGAAGATATTAACGAACATTCTAGACAGTCGACCACGTCCTGTTATCGTCATACTTTCGTTAATAATACGGGAGAAAAAATACGCGTGGAATGTTCTTGGCAACTAAATTTTTGTGTATGAATTAGGTTCATTATTATTATCATCATCACCATCATTTCTTTAAAAGATATACACACTGAAGCATTTGTATTTTGGATATTTATCTCTTTTCTTCTGCTTTAAACTAATCGCGGCGATGATGATGATGATTGCATGAAACGACAAGGGGAACCCCACAAAACTTTCTTAGTGCCATCGACATGAGTGTAAGGCAACTTTCAAACCAATGGGACAAGCGACACGGGATGTTCACACTGTCACACTAGTGACACACACTTCCAGATTGTAAAATAGCATTCATTGGACATGAGGGTCCCAACTAAGTGACAAGCGACATGGTGCCTTCAGTCTATAAGCAAGCGTTGCTTGCGAACAACAGATAGGCGACACGATAAATCGCACATTACAACAACAGATCTAGGCGACACGAAAAGCCACACGTGTCGCTTTGTCGCTTCTGCGTCGCTCAAACTGGGCCATTTCCTCAATAGCTTGCAACATGTTGCCGTGGTTTGTTGTTCGCGCATACGCGATGCAATGAGTGTCTTGCTTTAGTGAGATTGCGCACCAAAGCGACAAGCGGCACGCGACAGTTATCGCTTGAGGTTTTCACCAACCGAACGCTGGCCTGTGCTTCCCGTCATGCCGCTACGATGTGAAATGTTGCTCTTGATTGGCTCCTTTCCAAGCAACATGTGTCACTTCGGTATGAAAGTTGCCTTGGACCGAATGACCCGTGTCGCTTTGGTGTGAAATCCTCGTATCGTTTGTCGCTTTGGTGTAAAATCTCCTTGAGGAAACGGTGCAGTCAGAGCTTTTGTCCCTACGGTTCGAAAGGCTGCATTGATTTCCGACTGCTCGCTTTCAAGCGACATTTGTGGTTTGTCGCCTCGGTATGAAATATCTCTCAGGATACTATTTATATTCTAATAACATAGAAAAATAAACTCTAATACACAGTCCAAGACCTGACGTCCGGAATCGCATTGCGATGTTTCTTGTGTTACGCATGCTATTTATTTATTTATTTTATTTTACTTTTCTTTCCAAATTAATGCCATTTCGTGACTGCAAATCACTCCACAAATATAACTGTTTCCATCAATTCACTTACCGCCTTTCTAGAGAAACAAATCTACACAATATATTCCAAAAACTAACTAAGCCGCATTACTTTCATAACAAAATTAGCAGCTGTGTCGATCGCACTGCCATCTACTTGTCATCGTCTCGGGGAACCAGTTTCTTGGGTCGTTTTCCACACTACGTTATTGAAGGCGCTGTACCGACACACTTACCCATTCCTACCGGTACCGAAGCTTGACAATTGTAACAGTTAAGTTTTTCAAAATACTGATGACTATTAGTGGGTGGATATTCCACTCCAATTAGAAGCATGAATTTACCAGAGTCTTGCTTTAAAATATTCAATAATTACACCAGGATATAAAAATATTGTTATGCAATCGCAAAATATACTTTTCTTCACGCCGACCTTCGTGGTAGAGTGGTTAGCACAGCGCGCTACGACGCCAAGTTCGAATCTTCGCCTGGGTATGGGTGTTTGCGAGTGTCCCTTCATCAATTTAATCATACCATCACTCATCTTCATCTTCGCGATTAGCCAAAAGTGACAGAAAATCTAACTAAACCAATCAATAAATCATGTTCTCTTCACATAATATTGGTACCAAATCACTGCAATAAGAAAAAATTGTATTGAAAATGGGATTCGGGTTGATGATTTTCGATCAAATCCACATTCAAATGGAGCAATGGAAATTTCGAATTTTGCATAACTTCCAGGAAAATTAGACTCCGCGAAAGCGTCGCGCGGCATTTTTGCAGACCCCGCGAACGATTAAAGCACAGGAAAAGTATCGGCCGGTATCGGTTTACGAAATCTGGTATCGGCTCAGAACTGTAGCTTTTCCCAGCACATGCCTAAAGAAAAACAAATTAACTAGGAAATATTAACATGGTTAATTTTAGGGATGTGCCGAAGCCGATTACAGATGTATAAAAATCGGCCGAAATTGGCACATCGGCATCGGTATCGGAATCGGCAAAAATCCGATATTTAAACCGGTACAGATTATACTAGAGTTTTTACCTTCTAATAAGTTTTATATTTTAGTTTTGTAAGATTTATTGAAAATTAGGTTATGATCCATCATTATTGTAGAGTTTTTGTAATAAATTATTGCAAACTCTCATTCAGAGGATCAACCTAAATCAAAATCGGAAATAAAACAGTACGTTGCTGAAACAGGATCTCCTGTTGTATTGGAAATTCAAAAATGAATATTCAAACTTGAAGCAAGTGCTGAGAAAATACTTGAGCATACCTGCTGCATCAGTATTCAGTTATTGAGTGTTCAGTGTTGCTGAACAGATTTGAGATAAGAGAAGAAGTAGGTTACTTCCTGAAGTGCTTCCAAATCTTGTATTTCTGAAGTTGAATCTGGCAGAACAGGAATTCATTTTGCATTTGAAAGAACTGCTTGTGTACTAATGTTAAATCTCTAGGTTCACATAACCTTTTGTAGATGCAAATGTACATTGGCATCTCTTGAGAATATATATGTATATACATATGATATGCAATAGAAATGTACATAACCAAATTTATTTTTGTCAAGCACAAAATAATATCCCATTTCTGTTTAATAATCTTATGTATCGGAATCGGTTAAATATCGGTATCGGTTCCAAAAATTATCGGTGAGTACATCGGCATCGGTAAATTTTCAGCTTCGTCACATCCCTAGTTAATTTCCTCTTCTGAATCCTCTTTGTTGTATAAATAGAAGAAATATGCATCTTTCAAGATATCGATACAAATAATTCAAGATGGCGGCGGTTCTTGACCAAGTAAGTAAAGTGCAACACCAACATAGACAGGAACAAATTCTTCATCCCATTTCAACCATAGAGCAGCAACAACCTTTCGACCAAAATACCATTCGAAACAGAACGCTTTGATGACGAAATAAACTACTCGGAACGAATTGTCGCTGAATTATTTCGCACTCCTTGGGGGTAAAAATGACAAAGCAACAATCCTTTCCTTGCTGACGCCGCAAATGCCAAAGGAAATGTCAGTCGAAGAGTGTTGTGACCTTTCTCCCCACGGAGGTGACCGCACGCGGCTTTGATGCTCGCTTGTTAATATCCTTTCAGTGCTGCCATCACGTGACCGTTCAATAAAACATCGAGGGGATAATTTCCTGTATGTCCCATAGCCATAACTGTTTGATGCATCCGCGGGTTCCTTGGGAGCTCCTGACCTAATTCCAAGGCAGAATGGCCGGGAGCGATGTTTCCCATTGCAATGTCCTTTGTGGTGGTAGCACCGAGACGCCGAACGTTCCAGAAATGATGTTTTCTCCAGTCAGTGGCGTAGCAACATATCGCGAGGCCCATATTCATTCTTTAATTTTCAAATCGCAATGTGAATCGATAAAAAATCTTCAGGGATACGTCTGCAGATTATCATATTTAAATTATAATAAATTACAGACGAAAATGGTATTTGGTAATATTCGACAAAGAAATTTACATTTGGCAGAGGATATTCTTGTAACACACTGCTAGAATTTTCTTTCACCAAAGTAGTAGTAATAGTACGTCTTTAAAGATGTTCTTCAGGCACTAAGACATAACTGAAATATCCCTAAATATATTAAATTTAATTTAAAATCAGAAATGCAAACTTTGAATCTTTAAATATAACCTATATTTTTTATGAGTTTTCCTTCGTTTCCTCATTTCAAAATTTGTAGGATGTAAACAAACCATGGCATAAGAAGACAATATCGAAGGACGCACATAAAATGTCAAGTGTTTCGTATATCGGAGGGAAGGGGTTGGGGTGCTAAACCACAATCCTGCCTAAGGCGCTAAAATATCTAGTTACGGCTCTTCCACACAATCTGTTCCAATATCAACAAATTTTAAAACGATAGGCATTTTGATAGAACTGCTAATTGTGCTTCTTATTTTATTTTTAATATTAGCCATTTTGACTTTGTTGCACATTAATAGTGCCAGTTAGTTTTGAACATCAGGGCTTGGATGATAATTGTGAAGCTCATTTTGTTGTACACGTCTGAAATCTTTATGTAGTACTAAATATTTGACGCAGAGGAGGAACAAAATCGTCAGGTACGCGCCCGCAAGAAACAAATGTGGGTTCCCTGTACAGTCAGATTCTTCATTCTTTTGAGAAAGCTAGTTCTTCTGTCGTGGCTGTTACTGGAAGAGTAAGAAACAAACAGGTGGTACAGGCTACACACCAGAGAACCCTGGAAGCTAGTGTAGAGTTATCAAAGAGAAGAAACTTTGCCAAAGCACGAGGTGATTTTCAGATATAAGCACATTCCTGAAACGTAGAACTTGGCCAGAATATTCGAAGGATAAATCAATTCATCTTCGTGCTCGTTACAGAGGGCAATCGCTGCTACATCTGAAGCTGTAGGAAGGAAGGAAGAACTGCTAATACGTATTATCTATCGGGAGTCCAAGGTAAAGAGAAGGAAGAAGAAACAATACAACGTGCTTTTTATTCAAGATAAGAATAAATAGATAATTGAATTTGTGTTTTAATTCCACTTATGCACAGTAAGGCTAATCGGGACTGGACCTACAGTTTAAAGTGGGATCCAAACCACTTGGGCCTCCACCGGGTATCGAACCCGGGATCCTTTAGCATAAATGGGATAAAAATGTCCACGCAAGTTATCGTCAATTTTTGTGTAAATGTTTCACAAGAGAGAAATACAATAGTCTTTACTATTTTTCGGGCCCTCTTGGGCTTAGGGCCAGTATGTTACGCCTCTGATTTGACGTATTCATTCAAATTATAACGTTTAACTTGAATTTAAAGCCATATAAAAGCAGAATGTTTTAATTTTATTGTCCACAAACATTAGATTCTTCGGTCCAGGAATCTTTTCTCCGGATCAATTTAAATCCGGTCCAAGTTCCGTATTGAAGTTAAACAATACGCAACTTGGACCGAATTTAAATTGTGCGAGAAAAAAGGTTCCGGTCCGGTTGCGGAACCCAATAGAACCCATTAGAATTTATGGGCTCCTTCCTGGATCTTTGACAACCCTGCATATCTTTGTTATGTTTCCCATAAAATACCTGTTTTCCCGTAAGTTCGATTCCTGCTCACGACGAGTAACACCGCCAGAAATGAATGCCTTTGGCTACAGAGAGGGATAAGTTATTTTCCTTGGGACGTCAATCAAGTTGCGTATTTGGGCTAAAAGAAAATTTGCTTATCTTATTTTTGTTGTTGAACGCTGCATTTCTGCCACTTTGGCTAACCGTGGCGGTAAGAATGAGTGTTGATTGATTGCTGGTAATTGATGAAGGGACACTCACAAAGACCACCAGTGCCCACGGCGTGAAGCTGAGTGCATCTCAGGGTTGTTAAAGGTAAAGAAACCAATATATTCTAACGAATTCTATTGGGTTCAGCAAAAGAAACTGAACATTTTTTCTCGCACAATTTAAATTTTGTCCAAGTTGCGTATTGTTTCATTTCAACACTGAACTTGGGCCGGATTTAAATTGATCCGGAATAAAGTTCCATGACCGTATTTAAATTGGTCCGGAAAAGTCCCTGGACCGTAATCAAATTTATCCGAAAAAAGGTCCCTGGACCGAATTGAAATACTTTAAAAATAAAGGACTTTGCGGTCCAGAACCTCTTTCACGCTTGCTGATTTTCTCTCCTGGACCGGAATTGAATTTACATAAAATTCCTGGACCTTAAATAACCCTGAAAATAAGTAATCATCTGGCATGACTCGGCCTAAAAGTTATAACTGAAATTTGTTTTTCTTCTTTTTCCTTCTGTTCAACACTAACCTATCTTGGATCTCTACCAGTTACTTATTCCGATACTGCCACAGGCGAATAAGATGCAAGAACATCAAAAAAACTAACAATACGGTTCATTCGAAAAACACATCTTAGAATAACTACCATACAGTCCCTTGTTATTATTCTGTACCATGGATATAGGGGAAACTCAATTCTTTCTTATTTTTGTTATACTAGATAGTCCAGACGTTCCGTTAAATATATATGAACACACTTTATTTCTTGTTTAAATATGTACAGATGAATTACAAAGGCAACCCCCTCCACATGATCCAAATTATTTGAAATGCAATATTTGTGAATATATATATATATATATATATATATATATATATATATATATATATATATATATATATATATATAGAATAGAGGTTCGTTCGTTGGCCTAGACCAACAGAACTATCTCTATTTAAATATGGTTACCCCGTGATCGCTAGCCCTCTTAGACTAGCCACAGCCACTACTAAAAAAGCAGTTTCTTTAATATAAAATTAAAACTTTGGTGCAAACGAGATTTGTACGTTGGCCGAAACCATCAGTAGAGGAGAAGGTCTAAATATGGGCGGAGGTTTAAATATGGGTTTTGGAGTTATCAGCGCTCCCGAGTGCTGGAGCCTGCCAAAGGCTATGGGAACTGGTTATCTGTCAGGGACAAAGGTTGCGACGCCAATTCGCAAGAGAAAGCGATGGTTAGTTTCGGCCTTGGATGCCGTTATAGAATTGCGACCTCCGAAAACTTTTTGCAGGTATGTTTTAACTCAGCGTTTTCTGAATTCTCATCTGCTTTGTATAGGTTATGATATTAGCGGTACATAAAACAAATGTGGGCTTTTATAATGCCATGATTTGTTTGTGAAATATGTATCACAGAGAGCGAAAATAAATTGATGAAGAGAAATAGCGTGATGGTCTAAATATGGGCTATGACATGAGGTCTAATGTTGAGATTACATTTTCAACAAATATTTGGATGTTTTTCTTAATTTCGATTTTTCTCATTCCGCGTGAATTTCAAAACAACAGATTATTCATAAATATGAATTTTATAATGTTTTAGCGATAAATGACTGTTTTTTAAAATTTTAATTGCTTTTGTGATATTGCCACTAGTAGCTCATATTTAGACCACAACTTTGGAATACATCATTTTACAAGTTTTTGGAAATTGCTTTTTTTAAAAAGAAAAATGAGACCTTCTATTCTTTAGCATTCTATTACATTTAAGTATATATTTCATAGATATGCATTATAAATGCACATGCTTGATATATTAATTTTTTCCCCTCCGAAAATGACAACATAAAAAGGGGGCCCATATTTAGACCTTTTCCTCTACTATCTCCATGAAAATGGTTGAATAGCCACCTAGAGTCTATATTCCTTGACCTAGACTAGCCACAGCCTCTACCGGCATCGAGAGAACTTCCAAGGTCTCTCCTCTTGCCCAAGCAACGAAAAAATGCCAACCCCCGCTACTCAATAGAATCCCTTATATAGGCGATTCGAAAACAGCCAGTAAACGACTTCTTTTTCACCCCTCCGGGTTTTGAAAGGACAAGTTTTTAAACTACCCGCCTTCTGAGCAACTTGCCTTTCCACACACGTACCCCAGCTCTATAGCAGGTTACATTAGAAACTGAATAACAAATATTACCTTCACCAACCCATAAAAATAATAATATTAATGAACATATACCAACATCCAAATAAGAAAAGGATCATGTACTGGTTCTACCATTACAAATTGTTAGCCCTAGATCTCCATATAGGTATTGAAGTATGGCTCCAAACATTATCGATTTCCGAGACAAAAGAAGTATTTAAAAAAGGACATGACAAGAAATATTAATCAAACTGAATACAGAAATAAAAGTGAACAATTTAGTAACTTAAAAAAATCAGTTAGGATACATGATGAGTTCAAATTTCATTGAACCCAAAACTCTTCTCCGCCAGGACAAGTTGAAGGTGGCCTACTTTTGTGCAACTCCTACCCGAGCGAGTATGGATGAGTGCCGACAGACGTGATAAATTACATAACACGAACGTGGGTGTCGTTAATGAATAAGAGAAGAAAAATGCCAGAAGATTCCTCAGCTGCGGCCTATATTTTTAATCCATACGGTGGTAAAGCATGCATGAAGGGAACTAATCTCCTGCCTCGGAAGAAATAGGATGAGGTTGATGAGAGGAAATTAGAGACCTGTTGGGAACAAAATCTAGCAGAGTGGATGTAGAGGTGGAAGACTCAATTACGAAAGGGTGGAAAACATTCTCTTTATAATGTGATAGAAGATACCGCTCTACTTCGGCCACCATGTGAGTGCTTTAGTGTGGGGGGGGGGGGGGATGAAGAGAGGTCACTAAAGGTGTACCGATCTCAACAGCCTAATTCAACATTATGAAATCCAACAGTGGATCTTGAGAACTGCTCGTATTCATCAAGAATGCTCTCAATCAAGTTGGAAGCATCCAGTGATCTCAATATTTTAGCCACACCCTCACCTTACAATTCCACACAAACTATTAATGCTTTTTTGGGGCTCTCCTACTGAACTCCTATAGTTCTTTCACACACTTTCAGCGAAAATAAATTATAAACAGGCTAAAGAATACTGCAGACAACCATACCTTGAGTTACAGGACATCTTGTAAATATTAAACTAACCTTGCTAATGAAAATACTGACCATTTTTTGTAGTTATGTTTTATAACTATACATAAAAAGCAAGGACGTATTTAGGGGGAGGTCCAGGAGGTTTGGACACCCTCCCGAAAGACTTACAAAGTACTAAAATTAAATAATCAAAATATAATTGTTTATCATTTGTTTAATCGATTGTCATTTATTTCCGCTGAACTTATTGGAAGGCAAGGAATTTGGCTTATACGGCTTTCAAGGACAGTTCCAAAAAATTATGCACACTATAATAATAAGATGTATAAAATATTAATCAGGACCCTTCCTTTTCGTCAATTGAATGTAGGCTAACTCATTTTTTGTTATTCATTAAATATTCAATTCTTTATCCATTCGACATTAATTTCCTTGCCAGGGCAGTTGTTGTTACACATATAATGGCGATCTTAACTACACGTAAGCTAGATAATGAATACATGCTGTTCGGGTAGCTGCGTAACGATGTATGTAGTCAAACAGAGTTATTAAACTAACAGAACATGCAGTTTGTTTTTATTTTTCTCCTGTAGGCCTACGCCATAGAAGAAGCTGCACTTGTAGTATATATTAAGGATACTGTTTCTACACTCAATGTTCATCCAAATTGTACCGCACGGTGATCAGATTTGCACCTACCTAGGTACAATTCTAATCTAATTTTATCACACCGAAATTTCCTTCTGCTGTCTACAGTAGCAGAACTAATAATGTCAGCGTCTTTTGTTAAAGGTAACATTTCATTGGCACAAGAACTGTAATTTTGCTGCTAATTTTCTTCAAGTTATGTTGAATTTAATTTTTTGTGATCGAAAATGTACCACCTTACCCTATTCAAATTATATTATTATTATTATTGAGGCACTTGGTTGGACCAGCCCCCGAAATGTATTTCTAGATACGTTCCTGATAAAAAGGTACGTTGGTTATCAAAATATGATGTCATATGTATTTGAGACACCTGATTTTGAATCGTCTTGGTGTTCTTAAATACCTGTATATGTACTTCTCTTCAATTTATTTCCACTTATGCAAGTCATTGTCATCAATTTAATTTTATTGTGTCTGAGATAAAGTCATTCAGGAAAACTACTGTTCTGCTCGTCATTAGTGGTTTATGGTGGTTCATGTTCTCCGTCCTCCCAACTACAAATGCCATTCTGTGGATATCTTATACTGCTGGCTCAAAACGCCGAACCTATTTTTTTCCAGTATTTTTGTGTTTTGCCACATGTTCAAAACATCTGTTCCCAAATTGGTATACCCCAACTAGTTTTGTACTTTTCATCCACTTTGGCTTGAAGGCCCTAATGATTGGATAAAATTCTTCCAAAACTGTGCAAAACATCTCTTCTTTCAGTTGGCATTTTACCTCAAGATCAGGGGCGTATATTCCGGGCTAGCTAGGCTATCTGCGAAGCCTGAAGCGTAGAAAGTAAAATGCTGAAGAGAAATCTCTTAGAAACTGTGTGAATTAAGCTGATTTGAAAAAGAAGATAATGGCGATTCTGAAGTTGGCAACCTGAATTCTTAGGAGTTGGTAACCTGAATTCTTAGGAGTTGGCAACCTGAATTCTTAGGAGTTGGCAACCTGAATTCTTAGGAGTTGGCAACCTGAATTCTTAGGAGTTGGCAACCTGAATTCTTAGGAGTTTGCAACCATAATTCTTAGGAGTTGGCAACCTGAATTCTTATAAGTTTGCAACCTGACTACCGTTAGGATGGCAACGTGGGTTCCTTGAAGACGTCAAGAATGAGTCTAGTCTTCTTCCTTCCCCCATAGCCTAGGACCAAGTGTCATAGAGAGATAGCCCAGGTCTTAAGACTCAGCATACGCCACTGCTCAAGATAACACTATTCCTTGAAGTAACTTAATAATGACCATTAGGAAAATTCAACAGAAAAGAGGTACGATATTTTGGACCAAAGAAGAGCATAAGGTGTCACCACTGATAGAAATATTCTACGTCAACACTCTTACCACATCTTACCCCCGCAACATCTGCATTGCAACTCGTGCAGAAGTTTTCACTTCCTCCTGCAGACACTGTTCCCTAACATACCACAATCTACAGCCCTACATATTTACTATCCATAGTGTGTTGCTCTCATGTTTGCAGTGTCGTTAACAGTCTTCATATGGGCTACTCAATAACCCGTTAAGTTTGACTGATATACTGCATTCAATAGGTTTAAACTCTAAGGTAGTCAGTCGATAGTTCATTTAAAAAAAAAAAAAACTTATCGTTCTTCCGACAATAATACAAAAAGTATACCTTTCCCAAGTATGATGATACAGTTTTGATTACTAGAATCGATCTAGGTTTTTCCCACCAGCAGGCTTTCATACAAGTACACTCACCGGCAATAAAAATGACACACCTAGACCCTGAAATACTCACATCCCTGCAAGGTATAACGTCTGTTGCCTAACTCTACGGCGGTGGTAGAAGTTGACATTGAAAATTTGCTATTGAAATCCACTCATCGCCGTAGATTTAGGCAAACATAACGCCTTGCAGGGAAGCGAGTGTTTCAGGATCCAGGTGTCCCATTTTTATGCTGGTAACTGTACACTTGGCATTAGAAACGCCAATATCTTACCTGGATACAGCAGTGTTCCAAGTAGTGCTTCAGAAGACTAAGTTGTACCCAACAATTCGTACGCTGTCAAATTCAACTCACCTGAAATAGAGGAGGAAAAAGTATTACAATAACATATCAATAGGCTACAATTTTACAGTACTTTTACTAGAATCATGAAAAAACAAACAGGACAACACAAATGAGTGGACTGGTTGAGAAACAAATTTTGTACAATAAATTTACCACGCACAATGTATGTGCACGTATTCACTGAGCTTTCAATATACAAATGTTTTTTCACGAATATCACAAACAAATTTATGTTATAGAAAAAATACATTATGGAACAACTCATTCTTCGTCACAGTTCTCTCCAAATGTCTATATGTTGGAGATATCGGATAAAAAGTGCAAAGATTGAGTATTAACGAGACTAGAAAAGTTGTACAAAAGGTGCATGTGCTAGGTGGGTAAAATCTAAAGTGTGACCTGGATATCTAGTAATTAATAATCAAGTACGGTAACCCGTTGTTTGTTTCTTTTTTCTTCCCCTCTCTTATTTCTTTCTCTCCTTTCATTTCCTCCTCTATCTGCTTCTTTTATAACATCCTCTTTCTTTGTCTTTCTTTTTCTCTCAATTCCCAGAGATGGCCATTTGACTTCGGCCTCGCGAGGCCCGGCCTCCGAGTTGAAGACCGGCTTCCGAGTTGAAGACCGGCTTCCGCCTACGACCTCCGGCCTCAGGGCCTCAGCCTCCAAGCTCAAGGTCTACCTCCAGCCTCACACGGCCTCAGCCTCCGACCTCCAACTCGTCCTCGGCCTCAACCTCCGAACTCCATTTCTGCCTCCGGCCTCACACGGCCTCAGCCTCCAAGCTCAAGGTCGGCCTCCGGCCTCACACGACCTCAGCCTCCGAACACCATCTCTGCCTCCGGCCTCACACGCCCTCAGCCTCCGAACACCATCTCTGCCTCCGGCCTCACACGGCCTCAGCCTCCAAGCTCAAGGTCGGCCTGAGGTCTCACACGGCCTCAGCCTCCGAACTCCAACTCGGCCTCAGCCTCGCAACGCGCCTGGAAGCCGAGGCTGAGGCCGGGTCTCATGAGGCCGGGCCTCCGGAGGCTGGACATATCTGCTCATTCCTTCTTTATCTTCTTTTTATTTTATCTATTTCCCTCTCTTCCTCTGTCTTTCTCTCTATGTTTCTTTCCCCTCTCCTCATTTCTTTCCGTCTCCTTTTCTCTTTTCCGTTTCACTTTCCTCCTCTTTCTCTCTCCTCATTCATTCATTCTCCTTTTATTTTTCACTCTCCTCCTCTTTCTTTCTCTGTTTCCTTTCCTCTCTCCTAATTCCTTCTTTCCCTCTCCTCTTCATTTTTCAATTCATTCTCCTCCTCTTTCTTCCTCTGTATGATTCTTTTTCTCTCTCATTCCTCCTTTCCTTCTCCTATTTTTTTATTTATTTCACTCTAGTCCTCTTTCTTTGTCTCAGTTTCTTTCCTTCTCCCGAGCACGATAAGCTGCGATTGGTTTGAGAAATGACAGGCTATCAGCTACCGAAGACGCATCTTCGACAACCGGAAGCTGATAACAAAAGGTTAGTTAATCCTCAACTTCAATGCTTGAAACGTTAACTTTCCGGATTTTCCCCTTCCGAACTCTTCCTTGTACTCACTTAACACCAGTATTTAAGATAATTGCGGCGCCATAGACAAAGGTTCCATCTTGTGAATGAAATACCCGGCCATGCCCTCGACAAAGGGTAATCCCTTAAGTTGAATGCATCTCGTTGCAACCCTCATTATCCACACTGCCATTAAGAGGGTGTAGATTTCTAATTTGCGTGATGCCGATCATCCTTCATCTCCCCCCCCCATGCAGGCTGCCAGTCTGCTCTCAGGAAAAGATACACAGCATCCCGGTGCGGCGGCCTTCATTCATCTTCATTAAGCCTTGCACGCAATTGAAAGGCGCTCTTTAACGGGACTACATCACGCATCCCTCGCCATTACCAATTAACCGCAGCCCACTTGCAATGCACCAGTACGAAACACAATGCACTGCAGTACCAAAACGTGGACCTTGAATAAGATGCTAACATTACAGTGGCACAAATTGATTACTAAAAATAATATTTATTCAAATTGGTTACTAATCATAACAATAGTTTAAACTGCTTACTAAATATAATGGTTGCTTAAAGTGGTTACTAAAAATGATACTACTCTAAATTGGTTACTAACCATAAGAGCAGTTAAATGGGTTACTTTTGAGTTTGGGTTTCTTGTTTGTTTTACGTTCACTTTATGCACATGTAGGTTAATTGGGACTGGAAATATAATTTAAACATAGATCCGAATCACTTTGCAATGTGTCTCCACTGGGTAAAGAAAATTAATTCGGTTACAAACACAATAGTGGTTTAAATTCATTAATGAGAATTTTAAATTCGTTTCTAATCGTAATTGCAGTTTAAATTGTTTATCTACTGAACACAATAGTAGTTTAAATTGATTAGAAAATATGATGGCAGTTTAAACTGAATACTGAGCATCATAGTAGCTTCAAGTGGTTAGTAGTTCAAACTGTTACTTGACAAAATAGTTCAAATTGATTGCTAAACATAATAGTTTAAATTGATCAATATACATTAATGGTAGTTTAAATTGGTTACTAAACAATAAGAGTTTTAACTGGTTTTATGACAGTGGTTTACAATGGTTACTCAACATTAGTGATAGTTTAAATTGGTTACTAATCTATTGATTGCCTTGCATTATTTTGCTTCGCATTTTGTGCCAATTTTGGCTAATTTGCGAAGATGGGGATGAGTGATGATATCATGAAATTGATGAATGGACACTCACAAACATCATGCCCAGGCCGGGATTCGAACCCGGGACTCCTGGCGTCATAGCGCGATGTGCTAACCACTCCACCACGGGGGGCGGCGGTTACTAATCATAATAGTAAAATAGATTGGTTACTAAACATAATGCTTGTTTAAAGTATTTATTAAATATAACGAGTTTAAATAGGTTACTAAACATACCTATGGTTAAAACTGGTGGTACGTGATGACATGTGAAGTCGGAACTGGGTCATAATGTTCATACACTCTGAGAACCACCATATGTGAGGAAAAGAGCACACTCATAACTTCACAAGGAAAGAGTCAGACGTCAACAAAGATTTCAACGTACAATCAAGCAGAATGGCAATTTTTTCTCATATCTTATCCCCAGTTTAAAAAAAAAGAAAGAAAGTAATGGCTGGTGGAGCAAGCACAGATCATATGAATGATGTTAGCTGAAACCCCAAACTGTTTCCCACGCAATGAAGGGAAAAACTGGCCGAAGAACACGTCTCTATCATTCAGTATTTGTTTACGTTGGCACAAGAGTTCCCCTTGCAGCGATTAAGGCTGTGTGTCGTGTCACCCATGCTTCACGCTGAGATATCCCACATTCCACATGTTGGTGCGTCTATCTTTCACCACGTCCGTTTACCACACACCCTGAGGATCTCTTGAGGTTGTCCGTTTTTCATCGTGGATCTCCTTTTACACTGGTTCCAAAAGGGGGAAGGTATAAACAACGCTTCTTACGTTTCGCATCACAGAGTTTCCTACGGAGGACGGTTTGGCGGTTGTCTATTTGTGATGTGATCGATCTATTTTTGAGCTTTTCGCTTATAAATAGAGCGGTTTTTTTTTTTCAGGAAACGTTGACCAAAAATGATTAAAGTGGGTGCAAACGTTCTGTACCGGAAGAAAGTACATCTTAGAACATAAGGAAAGGAGTGGATCAGAGTCGAGGAAACATGTTGAAATGATCACATCATAGGATTTAGAATACTAGGCCACAGCAAAAGACATGGGTGTAATTTGGGGCAGATTCGAACTTGAGATTGAACTTTGGGTGGGCAGAATCAAACTCGGGACTTAACTTTGGGGGGGGGGGGGGGGCAGATTCAAACTCGGGACTTAACTTGGGGGGATGGCAGATTCAAACTCGGGACTTAACTTGGGGGGATGGCAGATTCAAACTCGGGACTTAACTTGGGGGGATGGCAGATTCAAACTCGGGACTTAACATTTGGGGCAGAATAAACTCAGGACTTACCTTTGGGGAGACCGAATCAAACTTGGAACTTAACTTTGCAGGGTGAAATCAAACTTGGTACTTAACTTTGGGGGGAGAATCAAACTTGGGAATTGAACTTTGGGGAGAAGACTCGACAAGTTATTTTTTCCATCTCAAAAAAATATACCCGTACTGTTTTGTTGAACAACTGTTATATTTGCGAAATCGTAAAGAAATCTCTTCAATACTTTGCACCTAATGTCCAAGGTCACTCTGCTGGAGGTTATCAAAAGTATCATTAACTTTTAAATTTAATAACCTGAATATTTAGGGGGGAAAGTGTGCCCACTTGCCACTGCTAAGTTACCTCTATGGCATACTCATTGTTGACACCTAATGGACATCATTCTTCATCCATTGTAAGAACGAAGTTGAATGAAACAAAACCACGTGACTTGTGATGAATAGTTCCATTCATATGCGTTGGTGTTACTTTTGCACAGATAGCATTGGAACCACCATTAGGATTTCTCAGAATCCACGTGCATTTCTTTCTTACAGCAGCCAGAGACTAAATAGCTTTATTGATATGCACAGCTAATAAGATCATCAAATGCAGTTAGTTGCGTCGACCTCCGTGGTGGAGTGGTTATCACAGTGCGCTACGACGCACGAGGTTCCAGGTTCGAATCCCGGCCTGAGCATGGGTGTTTTTTGTGAGCGTCCCTTCATCAATTTCATCATATCATCACTGTCCAGACTGGGATTCGAACCCGGAACGCCATACGTCGTAGCGCGCTTTGCTAACCTCTCCGCCCCGCACGGTTCACATTCACATAATTACTTGAATATTTATGATCGTTTGTTTAAGATATATGTTGTTATATTAACATGGAAAGTAATGAGTTAGGTGAAAATATCCGGCCGAAGTGACTGATGGAAAACATACGACAATACTCAGAAAGGAACGTCGACAAAGAATCTTGGTGTGTTTTATACATCAGGTTATTGACTCTTTTCCTTGTCCATTTTTTGTTGATATTTTGGTTTCATACTGTTAACGCCTCTATCCTTTCTATCCCTGGCTCTTTTCCAACTTCTTGTATTTCCTTCATATTTTCTTCCTTGTCTCCCCAACACTTCTAGAAGAGCTTTCGTCTATTACTGGGACAAAATCTTCATCGCAGCCAAACCATTTCATTCATCGCTGACATTCATCTCTGGCTGACGTTATCGGGTTCGCCAGAAGACTTAAGAAAGCAAAGAGAATAAAAATGCAACCCTCTTACTTGATCTAAAAACAGAAAGTCATATCTCCATTAGTGTTTCAGGAACTTATTTCCCCAGGAGGTCCATGTTTTTGTGCTACTGGAGATAATATATCAGATGTGGGGAGAGGCGGTGATGAAATTGGAAGCTAGCATGAGTAAAGCACAAATGCCCCCTCTACTTGGTAGGAACTCTTGCAATTTTGTCATAAGACGGCGCTGTAGTTACGAGGTTAAGAATGAGCCAATCAGTACAACTGAGAAGACAGGGAGTCTAGTCTTATTAGAGACTTTGGTGTACTAAGTGACTTATTCAGGGAATTCCAGGGGGGTAGGCATGCAATTATGCACATATACGAGGGCTATTTTTTTTCCAACCTCCGATGGTGTCGCCAGGAGGCCCATGAAGCGCTAGTAAGAGGGGCGTCACGCTTCAGTTGAAGCTGAGCGACGGGCGCGTAAAGTTGCCTGCTACAATAGACTCTCCCGCCAGGTGCGAGGTGCATAGTGTGATACGATTTCTACAGACAGAGTGGCACAATGCAGCGTCGAATGAACTGTCCGTCGGAGAGGCATGCTGTCTTTGGGCATTGTCTTGCTTCAGAATGCCCGACCGCATGTTGCTGCAACAACCCAAAACCTTCTTCAACAAATCCACTGGGTAGTGTTTGATCACCCTCCCTACATCCCAGACCTCGTGGCGAGTGACTTCCCACCTTTTCCCGGCGATGAAGTGATTGGGAGGACGGTGCTTCACAATGGAGCTTCGGCAAACCTGGCTCAACAGACAGGCGGCACCTTTCCTCGCAGAGAGTATTGGAAAGCTGGTGCATCGGTACGATAAATGTCTGAATTTTCTTGGTGATTACGTTGAAAAGTAGATTATACGTGTACGTAACTTTTGTCAATAAACCCATTTCGCTATTCACTGTGGTTATTATTTCATGCCCTATCGGAGGTTGAAAGAAAAATAGCCCTCATACATTACAAAGGATAGGGGCACATGGCTTGTGTTGCTGCAGCCATAAACCTTCGGGTTGAAGAAGGCTAGAGAGTTAGATGTTTGTTAGATTACAAAAATCTGTTGGCATTTGAAAATTGAGATATACGTTTTGTCAGAGGTGTGCAAATAATTCCAAGATGTGGAGATATGATCATAAGGAGGTGTGATGGCTTCTGTTATCTTAGGGTGTAAGGTGTGACCCTTTCCAAAGACACCCACATGTCAAACACACTTCCGGCTAGTACATCCTGGACTGCATTTTGCAGACTAACGAGGACCTGCAGCCAGGATAATCCTCTGTAGGACTCGTGTTCTGTCGTTGTAAGTATCCATTAATCCACCTCATCATGTCACCATTCACACCCAGCGTCGCAATTAGCCAAAAGTGGCAGAAACGCGAGGTAAAATAAATAAAACCACTCACTCTACTATTATCTTAATAAGTCTTACAATCTTTTCCTGCACTTGGCTTTTTTTAAAAAAAAAAAAAAAGAATGATGGGCTAGAAAACATGTTATATCTCCACCAAGCCCCTCGGCTAGTGTGTTGCTTACAGGTATGTGCAGGAATAATACCCAAAACTAACGTAACTATATTTATATTAAACTGTTTTGTTTCAAGCAAAGCAGCAAACTGAAGTAAATCAAGTGAATGCCTTGTGTCTGTGACAGTCAGATGAGAGAAGAAAAATCTTGGGATTTTGAACCAGTTCCTCGGATCGTTTTACTCACTATTAATGGTGCGAAGGGATTAACTGCCACCTTTTCTGTCAGCGTGCCTCAAGAGAAATGGAGTGTTTTTTCTCCAACTCGTTTATCAATCCCCCCTTCCCTACTAATACATTTAAAATTATGCAGTGAGTGGAATGGTATGTTTATACAAACAAGAGCTATGTGGAGGAATACATCATTTACGAGATATTTCAGAAGAATTGTGTTGTGCGAATTTCTCTCAAGTCCTTAATGCACTGTCATACTTCTATTTTTCCTTAATTTGTTTCGCGTTTCTACACTCTTGACTCTTTCAAGTTGATATGATCTCATTAACATGCACTTCATCTTTAATAGAGTGGAGGAGTTTCAAAAGTGTCTCGAATCACACAGAAAAACACAGTTGCACGTAAAGTAGGAGATATGGTCAGCAACATGCTCCGGAAACATCTGGACCTCTCCCTCTCTACACCCCAAGGTTGCTCTTCCGTTAGATCGCCCATCCTGGAGAATCGAACCCTGGTCCCCAGCGCATCATTACCGACGGGAACACCGTAGCTAATATGTATTAAAATATACGTCCATCGATACGTTTTAAGGACACAAATCATACAAAACTGGCTGCATGTATGGAAATTATACCGTAATCATGCATATCCAGAGCTTCTTTATGATGCTCCAAAAAACATTGCGTGCTTTAGGTCCGGAGACTGTGCTGGCTGCAATTGAAATTGTAAGTAAGCTTGCAATAGGATGATGTACAGTCGCCGGCTAAAAAATGGGACATCTAAATCCTGAAATACTAAAAATCCCTACAAGGAGTCATGTGTGTTGCCTAACTCTGAAGTTTCCAATGAAAATTCGCTATTGAAATCCACTTATCACCGTATAGTTAGGCAACACACACACACCGCTTGGCAGAGATGCGAGTATTTCAGGATCTAGGCACCCAATTTTTATTGCTGGTGACTGTACACTGGAGTCACGAAACATCTTATGTCTCAATGTGTAACCTTCTTTATACTATCACGTTGAAATCAACATAGTCTTTAGCTTAAACTTTCGAAGAAAAAAAGAATGTTTCACAGCATGTACGCCTGCATGTATATGTACTTCTGACGTGCCACTGCTCCTTGTCTCTCCCCTATTCTGGGAACCATCTGACACACATACGTTATTTTTTATACCCTGTCCCAGCTAACTGTAGAGCAGGGCCGCGCATATCGGCAGAGGAGGAGGAGGAAAATCGAGTGGTGAGAGCGCAGTGTTGCCAACAGAACGGTTCTGACCGTACATGCACGAACGTACGGTCCAGACCTTAGTCCGTACGCTAAATGCACGGACTGTCAAAATTTGCTGTTGCAGTTTTATCCGTAGGACCTGGAGACAATGCCATGTGCGTTCGGTATTATACTTTTCAAAAGTTTGCAACGCTGCATAGCGAAGGAGGAAATCGGGTACCTCCCGTCGCCCATTACACAATCCCGTTTCTCTCACTGTTCATTGGTGGAGCCGTCTCGTGTCACTACTTGCGCAGAGACTTGTTTTCGTTCGCCTGGTCTACAGTTAGCTGGTACGGAGTTTATTTATCTGTTTTAAGTTTGTTTTTTTGTGCCTTAGGCATAGTCCCCATGGGTGGTCTTTGACCTGCGTAAGCAAAGTCGTTTTTGAAAATTTATCTCCTTTCGAGAAACTGCTATGATATTCCTGAGAATTCCTTCCAAAGCATTCAAGGAAGCCATCGTGTAGTTTGCTATTCTTGTCATTTCCGAGTTTCGTGGTGTAAGCTTATGTACTACCACACATATCTAGACAACAGCTTAGCACGGCGCGCTACGATGCCAGAGGTCCTGGGTTCGAATCATGGCACGGGTATTCTCTGAGAGTGCCCTTCATCAATTTCATCATGCCATCACTCATCTTCATCTTCGCGATTATCCAAAAGTGGCAGGAAAGGGAGTAAAATCAATCCACATAACAAAAATCAAATCACATGAGCATTCTCAACATATATAGTTTTTCAAAATTTAAAACCATCTTTCTCGAAAGGAGACGAATATTGAAAACAACTTTGCTGGCGCGGACCAAACGTCCAAGCTAGCTTCCGATTCATGGCACTGGCTTCACTAATCTAACTCGCACACAGATTTCCATTTTCTATGGGCTGGGTCCCGAAAAGGGTGTGAAAAATGGCGCAAACTCAACATCCGGACTTTTCTGTTACTTCCAAGCAGGGTACTTAATGTAACATGGAGTCGGGCACGATAAGTCGTCCGCATTCGTGACTGTGAGTAATTGCTCTGGAAATAGAACGAAAAGCCATCCAGGAAATTGAAGCCTGCCACCGCCAGGAAAAAATCATTGCTGGTCTCTCCCATTTTTGCATGTGCAAATTTGGCCCCGCACCAAGGAATGAATGCCCTCAGTTATGACTGCCAGGTAGAGACGTCAATGCATCCGGGAGGAATTTCGGCTGCTGCGATGTGTTTGGCCTTTTTCTAGGGCTTCCATAGAGTGCCGCTTTCAGCAATTGCAGCGTTATGGTTCTAGTGTTTATGGACCGTATTTTGTTATATTTCTGTTTCATTTGTGCCATATTGATGGAATCATTATTAATTTTGCCACCAGAGGTCAATAGAATCGGTTACGCAATGACGTAATAAGGAAGCCTCGGTGCAACCTCGCAGCCCTTGAGGCAGCGCATTTTGGATTCTGAGCCAGTTGTTTTCCTCAAGGTAGACACTTTGTGAAGGTGTCCGAGGAACCACGATATGGAGGAGAAGGATAAGTACTTTCCGTAATGTTTTAAGTTCCGAACTTGCACTCACTCACTCAATTATATTTTGTTCATCATCTTTCTCGTCTATACTACGTGAAGAAGTGACTTGACAGTCAAAAGACAGATTTAGTTCATTGTTATTAATTAGTTAAACTAATATCCATCAAACTGGCCCAAGTGATAAGACAATGTTTATTTCAGCGAGTTTATCATTGAACAATCTTTCTTTATGTAGTCTAATTGTGCTTGCACATTATGTCAATAAACTCGCAAAATTTGGAACAGTGTTGTATCTGAACATTCGAATAGCATAGCTACCCCATAGCTAATAAGTAGACCTTTAAGGCGGAAATTTCCACTGCGCGCTTACTTCAAGGTTCGTGTGCATTAAACAAGCCAGTTTAACGTGCGTATGTTGTAGAAAGGTCACGTATTTACATATCATTACGCTGTGGCGTATTCACAAATTTTAGCTCTAAAAGTTGTAATTGAAAAGTATTAGATGGTAGATCTGGATCATAAGCTGGTGGTATACCTAGGAATGACCAACTGCCTGGCAAATTAGTGACGGGCTTTGCACTAGCGTATTAGTCGCATTAAATTGTCAATGTTACCAACCTAGCGTTAACTCAACATCTATCTACAGTCCACACTGACTATCTCAGGATCTACGCCATCTGTCAGTGTTAACTGGAAACGTTATGACGTATTTATTTACTTTGTGGTGTGTAGCTATATCTGACATTTGAATGAATGCAAAAGTAAAAATCATTCGGTAAGAGTAATTTATTTCACGTTTAAAATTTTAATTTAATAATTAATTATCTAAAAACTCCTGCCAACGGCTTTTTATTTGGTGACGCGTGGTCAGCGCATTGAGTCCCAACGCCGCTGTTCTCAGACTTTCTGGACCCGAACCCCGATCGCAAAAACCTTAGGGTACAGTCAAGATAATATGAGATTGTTCCTTGAGGAGGTCACAGTGGTTCTGTCTTCTTTGAGCCGTACGGTTAGCAAACGTGTTGTTTTATGGTGTGATATTGGTACCATGCCATACTATCCTGCCTCAGTCTCCATTATTACTTTTTCTGTCTATTCCACTGGTTTTCGAGAGAACACATTGAGGAAGTACACACAGGAAGTACAATGTGGACAGACGAACAATGTTCAACCAAGGCAGCCTGGTTGTAATGGCATTGAAATAAATGAGTAAATGCTCCATTTCAGTGAAGATGTCTGTTTTCCGCGAGACCAGCTCCCCAGGACACCTGTCCCTCACACTGTGTTATTAATTACAAAGGGTTGATTTATCGCAACGCTTACTTCCTCAACCAATCAATTAAAGGTCCCCCTGATCACGTGCCTTTCATTGTGTCCCCCAACATCAAGCAGCTCCCTCTCTCTGGTTTACACTCTGGGCGTGCAGTGGGACAAAACAAGTCCTGGGCGTCAAAACAAGACTCTTGTAACACCCTTGCTTCTGTTCCAATGCCGATTATGAAAATGCCAACAGCTGCTGCCAACAAAGTTGATATTTTGGCGGAGTCTGTTCAAAAGCACGTGCTGTTTTCATGGTTCACGGTCACGAGTTTGAAACCTGTTGTGGCTGTCTTCAGCACACTTTTTTACTTCTCGATCTTGATTGACTGATTGAATTGGTGTTTTAAGTTCACTGCATGCACAGCAAGGCTAATCGGGACTGGACCTACAGTTTAAAGTGGGATTCGAACCACTATATGCCTCCACCGGGTATTGAAACCGAGACCCCTTGATTACAATGCGACGACGCTACCACTGCGCCATCTGGGAGGCCCTTACTTCTTGATCTATTCATCATTATGGATATAGAGCACTACTGTTCGTTATTGTTACCACGGCCCTGTGTACTTAGCCCTTGTGGATCTGAATCTAAGGGTGAACTAATATGGGGAGGCAACCCCCCCCCCCCCCCCCCCGCCCTTTGAAGCTACATTCGTGAATTGTTGTAGTGATGAGTGGCATGCTATTTCGTACAGAAATTATATTGTTGTGCAATATATCAATGAATAAGCTCCGAGCTTGCTTTTCGAGAAGTCTATTAATGCTTCCAGGATTTTGTTCCTAAGTATTGTTACATATTAAAAAGTTTAAGAATGTAGCCTGAATTAGCTAAATTTCAATCCTGTTGTTATCATGGTAAAGATGAAGTTCCCCACCCCGTGCCATGAAGACACATTTAGGGTATACGGGGATAACATTATCGATCTCGGCTATTTTTGGATGTGATGTGATCAGCATCATGCTCCGGACAAAGGGTACCCATTGATTTGAGCCTGGGCGAGCCACAGATCAGGACTAGGCCGAAAAATGTCCTTAGATTACCCACTTTTGGAATCGAACCTGGGTCTCCCGCGTGGCAGTCAGACGCCCTACCGGTTGGCGCTTCATTGTAAAATAGAGGCTACTTTTATTAGACAGAAAAGGGGGGAGGTGGAGAAAGGAATATAAATAAAATCTAGTTACTCAAGTGTTGAGGGAAAGGGAGGGAAGAGAGCAAAATGGAGGGAATGCAGGAGAGAGAGAAAAAGTGAAAGAAATGGTAATAAAATGAATCATCATCAAAAGAAGTAGTAAACACGTTGTCAACTATAAGGCACAAGAATATAGGCGAAAATCTAGGAAGGCATAAACAGAGCAATGTGTGTGTGGGGAGGGATAAGGGTTAAGGAACGTCAAAAAAAGGAAACACTCAAGAATAAGTATGCAATTGTTCAAGAATTCAAAGGAGGGGAACAACCCCCCCCCCTTTTAACCCTCTCTGTGGGCGTCGTGATGCCGTCTGTAATTTCTTTGAATAATATTGCATTTGAATGAGAACAGCGCCATTTCATAGGAGCCAGGAATTCTTATGGAGCGAGTTCAACTGCTGAATGCGTAAATGGAGTGAATTAATATTGCTGTACATCTTCTTCTGGAAAATGAAATAAAGGAGGTTTTACCCCATACCCCACCCCCCCAGCCTTCGGCGGGCCTCCGAGTCTAATGGTCATTGTTGGTGTGGTTTGGAACACCAATCAAAAGCAGCCTGATGGTTTAGTTAATCAGCTGACAACGAAACAGTAAACAATGTGAAAGATGTTACAACAACTATCTTGTGGTGCTGGTCAAAACAGTGTCGACTTCACTATCGCTTTACTAACCTCTTCCTGGTAAAATATTCGCCAGAATTGGACAAACACATGATTGCGTGACGGATCTTACACAACAGAAAATTGACTCATTACAACTCGTGACAATCGTGATGGCCACACTTGTCACGTGACAGTAAATTGGTAGCCATAAACAGTTATTAGTTTATGCTTGCCCTGACCTGCAACATTGTCTTCCACATATATCCTGAAGGATAGTAGTCTTACGGTGACTTAGGGCGCTACTGTGCATCACAAAGACCAGAAGTAAAGAACAAAGAAAAATATAAATAGATTGATTGATTTTGTGTTTTAAGTCCACTTTATGCACATTAAGGCTAATCGGGAGTGGACCTACAGTTTAAAGTGGGATCCGAACCACTATGTGCCTCCACCTCTTGATTACAAGGCGACGACGCTACCACTGCCCCATCGGGGAGGCCACAAGATCAATGGAAACGTGGAAAGAACACGATGACACTTATGAGCACGTACGGACCACAGAACGGTACAAGGATGGACCACGAAAGGGCCTTGAGAACAAAGGAGTACAATGAAGGGTAATGGATTGGGAGTAGTGGAGAGGTATAATAAAGTGGAGAAAGAGTCTCGATCTGATTTTTGTTACTTGGCGTCGCTATTCTGCCACTTTTGGCTAATCGCAAAGATGAGGATGAGTGGTCACATGATGATTTTGATAAGGGACACTTACAAATAACTCAAGCTGAGATTCGAATCCGGTACCTTGCTGTCGTAGCGTACTCCGTCATGGATGTCGGTGATCTCCGAACGGTGGATAAGTTCCATCACAATATAATGCGCTTACCTCCACTGGAGGTGTGATTAGCACAGCGCGCTAAAAGGCCAGGGATTCCCAGTTTGAATCCCGGCTTGGCCATGGATATTCTTTGATCATCACTCAACCTCATTTTCGCGATTAACCAAAAGTGGAAGAACCGGGATGTAAAATAAACCAAATTAGTCAATGAAATAATCGGCATCTTGTTACACCCAATTTCAATTCCTTCTATTTTATATCAAGTGTGCTTGTAAAGAATAAAATTGTATTAACCCCCTGGCGCAACAGCTCATAGAGGGTCTGAGCCTACCTACAGACTGCCGGCTTCACTCCCACCTCATCCTACTCACTCACCCGAGGTGGGAGATCATGCAACCAGTTACGGGGTGACGTGTGGTCAACAGGACGAACCCCCAGTCGTCGTTGTAGGTGTTTATGACCGTGTTACGCTACTCATTCGTAGCTACCCAATTTCCTCACGATGGTGGGTGGCCACAGGTCCCATACACAAGCCGAAAACTCTGGAGAAAAGTTGTTACGCTTTTCCCAGGAGACTCGAACCTGCACGCGTCCCGTAGCCTGAGCGCAAAGCATGACACCTTAGAAATTGTAGTGATACTGAATCATACATTCTGTGGCTCTACTTTCTTGGTACACCCAACGGTGAAAGAAACAGTAGACAAATTGTCCACCACCATTTTCATTCGGCCTGCATTACACAATGCCAAGACAATAAATTGAACTAATGGCGTCAATAAGCAGAGAACAATGCCTGCTTCGTACCAACATAGTTTCATTCCTTAAAACAACACAATGTAGAATAAAACAGTAATGAAAATAGCGGTGGACAATTTGCCTAACATTATCTTTGCCGTTGACTGTACCATTCTTTCAATTCTTGAACAGCAAGATTTGTGCAACAAAGCTAATGTGTCTCTTATTACTAGAGCTCGGATTTGTAAGCGAAATGCATATTCTTTTCCAGACTTCAAACAGTAAGAAGAAATGTTATACTTCTTATTACATACCTTGATGAGCTATTTAACTAAGCTTGAAAGGGCTTATAAATGCTTCTTTCTGCAGGAAACTATTATTCTTGCTTATTTTATGATTTTGGTTTAAAATAGCATATTTTACCCAAATCTGTCATATTTCAATCACACTTCGGCATCGAGATGACGAGATCAATGCTTCTAAATAGCCGCATGAGAGAAACGGCATCCAAGAAAAGATACAGTACATCCATAATAATTTTTCCAAATTACCTGATATTATAACACAGTTGAAAGCTCGAAATAATACATTGCAACATTCGCTTTCTCTTATTGATGAAATTTCAGTAACTTCTTGGTCTTCAGAAACTCACGGTGTTGGTAAAATTGTGTCCGACAAGCTGAGTCAGGAATTACTGAAAAATACCGTTACAAAACACTCTGTCAAATTTATAAAAATATTTCTGGTGAAGAAACAGACATTGAAGAGGAATTCACAGAAGAACGAAAAACTGTGGTGTTTTTCACATGCACCTGTGATGTAATTCTACGTGGAAATAACATTTTCACTGTACTGACACAGGAGCTTAACACATGAAAATCTCAGGATGACCTTCCTTACATACTGTAACAGCTTTAAATAAGGTAAGAGATCTAATAAACAAATATTTTTTCAGATTTTCCTGTATTTGTTTATGCTTAGTTTGGTGCTTATTTTTTCAGTTTTGTTCTTATTAACTTGCTTATTTTACTGTTTGATTGTGCTTATAAATCCGGGATCTACTAATTACCATTGCAACCAAGTGCATTAATTGCAATGAAGAATACAGTGGTGCTTTCCCTACTGTCACATTTGAGATTGTTCTTTCCAAACTCTCAAAACGAATTAGAAACTTGTACCTCAACACACTTGCCTCTTCTGGTGAGGAAAAAGTACGCAAAAATTTCCACCTGTTGCATGTGACCTTGTATTTCCATGCCTTTATGGTCTTCCTTTGGGGAAAAGAGACATCATCTTACTGATTGGGCCCTGTCTGGAGATGTTAATAGCAAAGAAAGGATATCCGGTTTTTATACACGTCCCCAAAGAATGCTCAGGGGGATGACACGAATTTTGATGAGGTTTCCTTTGATGTCGCCGGCATCGAAACGTGTGACGAATGAACGAACATGTTTCATTTGCTCTTTACTGTAAATATGTGCATTCCGAAGTAACGTTCTGTTTTTCGAGCACAATCATCTGCCGATAAACGTTACATACAACGATGATGTCACTGCGTTAATTAATGTGGAAGAAGCAAATTAGTAGGATAGCTAATTAAACGTGTCTCTTAATGAAAATTAAATTATCCACCCGTGCATACTACGTTCCCCTAGTGCCCCCAAGGCGGATTTGTGTCTATACTCTGTCTCAAGTATCTCTGGAGGAAGGCCACACATAGTGTCAGAGAAGCGGGGGGAATCTAGTGGCTAGAGCAGTACACGCTGATCGAAGTAAAGTAACTGCAGTCCGTTCCCTTCCACGTGTTCATTGGTGGAGCCGTCTCGCGACACTATATGTTTGTGGCTTGCATGGTCCTCCAAGTTTCTTGGAGCAGAAAACCTATGTCTAACAAAAAACAGATATTTTTAACGGAATGCACTGTACAGGCAAATATTAATTTATTGAACTATTTAGCTATCCTTTTACGACTATAGTTAGCACATGCTTATCAGACTGACCTAATCGTATGTTCGTTGGGTGCTGCTGTCTTGTGTGGAAAAAAAATGAGAGCATTATGGATAATAAGTAATTCATCTAGCAAGACAGACCTGGCTAAGTTATACAAGAGCATGAAGTACTTCCCAGAGTCAACAGTAAAAATGGTCTAACACCACACATTAATTTCTTCGTAAACGGTTGAAAGATGAAAATTGAATGTGAGGTATAAATTATTCTTGCAAAGTATAATCTGAAATAAGTATTTTGTGAAAAATTATTATCAGTTTCAATTCACGTATACTTTTACTGCACAGAGTGCCATCTGTACTCACATTTTATAAACTACAATTTTGAAAGGATCGAGACTTGGGTAACTGAGTGATTTGCTTTACTTCGTTCTTCTGCCACTTTTGGCTAATCGCGAAGATGAGGATGAAAGGTGAATTGGTGAAAGGGCAATCACAAACATGGACAGGACCAGAGGCGCCAACTTACATAAATTTGGGGTAGGCAAGATCGGCTTAAACAATACTTATATATGTAAATAGATATACGTAAAATGTGTCCTTCTACGTAAATTACTGACCAAGGCAGTAATTTATTTTATTAAAAACAAACTAAACGTAACGTTTCAACCTTCTAGCAAGGTCTTCATCAGACTCTGTATCAAGTACAAAAGTAACAAGATACACAAAAAGGGCATTATATATACAAAACATTACTCCCTCCAGACTATTAGAAAGTTGTTAGGAACTTTCTAGCAGGTGGCTTTCTGCTTAGCCTCATCCCACTCTATCATGTCCTGTTTCTCTCGTGTGTTTAAATATTGCATTTCTCTCTCTCTCTCTTAAGTCGTACATCATCCCTATGTTGTTTCTACCTGTCTTTGAGCCTTTTTTCGTTTCTCCTATGTACACACTCTGACATGAGAAGCAGGATAGACTGGACATAAACAGAAGTAAGAAAGGGGAGAATTGGAAGAGAAAAAAAAAGAGGAGAGAAGGTTAGGAATAAGGAGTATGAGGAAGACCACAGAAAAGATATGCAAAGTGCCTAGGAAAGCGGGAATTAAAACTTACAGGAAGGGAGGGAGAAGCATCTTAGGAATAGCGAAGAATGCAAGCAAGAAAAAGGAGAACAGAGAAGAGGAAGAGGAAGGGATTATCTACGAAGTGAAATGTAAAGAATGTCAGTGTGTGTACATAGGAGAAACGAAAAAAAGGCTGAAAGACAGGTTGAAACAACATAGGGATGATCTACGACTTAAGAGAGAGAGAAATGCAATATTTAAACACACGAGAGAAACAGGACATGACATACAGTGGGATGAGGCTAAGCAGATAGGAAGGGAGAAGAGAATGCTGGTGAGAAAATGGAAGGAAGCCAAGGAAATAGAGAAGAAAGGTGAAGAAGACATAATGAACTGGAATGGGGGACTGAAGTTAAACAAAGAATGGAAGAATGTGTTAGAAAGAGTGGAAAGAACAAGAGAGAAAGAGGAGAGGAGAAGGGAGAAAAATGAAGGAAAAAGAGCGTGAGATAAAAAGTCCAACCACATTCTATATGAAAGTAATTATGTTTAGCCTTTTAGGTGAAAGTACATTTGGCAAGTGAAAGCCACCTGCTAGAAAGTTCCTAACAACTTTCTAATAGTCTGGAAGGAGTAATGTTTGTGTATATATAATGTCCTTTTTGTGTATCTTGTTACTTTTGTACTTGATACAGAGTCTGATGAAGACCTTGCTAGAAGGTTGAAACGTTACGTTTAGTTTATGCTTTTAATAAAATAAATTACTGCCTTGGTCAGCATATTTAGTTTTTCATAATCATGGAAACAAGGCTTAGTGGTGTTAAAATTCACAATGAGGTCATATTACTTCCACTGACGGCGCAGTTATTTCAATATCTAAACATGACTCGAATAGAAAAGAAACGAAATGTTATAACTATAGTTCCATTCTTTTTTCGAACTTTGCTAATATTCTCAAGTACTGTATGTAGCCTATTTATATTCGTGATCGACTAGAAATGACGTCACGATCTATCGGTCGACATATTGGCTAGATTTCCGAAATAGATCTGGCTTTACTTGCAATATGTATTAAGCTAGGCCTTCGCTGCTCGGTACATGCGTCTTCAGTCATAATTGGACACATTGTTCAACCACTTGATGCAATAAAATGCGATACGAGTTTTAAGAAAGCTCTTGCTTGCAGGGTTGTTGAAGGTCCAGGAATTTTAAATTCCGGTCCCATTAGAATTTATGGGTTTCTTGGACCTTTAACAAACCTACTTTGTTTGTTTGAGGATTCAAGGGTACGAAATCTGACACGACAATTTGCTAACTCGCTACCACAGCTGCGCTGCCAAATTTCTCGAAGAAAAGAAATGACAATTCACTTCCATTTTTAACAGACGTAGAAAGTGTCCTCCAGATCTCTGGGTGTAGATTCCAACAGTCAAGAAGTTAGAGTAAGTTCCGATGTGGATAATCACTAAAATTCTAGGGATTTTATACAGAGTTTATAATTTTAAAATTCTTTTTTTAAGAGTTCTGAACCCAAGACGACAGCTCAAAGCACATAGGCGAAATGAAGACATTTAGAAGGAGACCTCGAAATTACAACACAAAAAGATCATACGCCTCAGCAGGATTTTATGGGAAAACTTTTCAATCAAATGATCCTGTTGAAAATTCCACTTACACTTGAAATGTTTAAGACATTAGTCATCAGATGCATGTATTTGGAACTTTTTAAGTATTGCATGTCAGAGGGTCGATGAACTGTACGATAGCAGAAGTGTTCACTCATAGGCGTTACAAACGCTCTCGTGACGAATAGTAACACGATATTCTAAAGTTGTAGATGGAATGATGATGGCGTTCGGCGTTTCAAAGGCTTGTCCAAACAACTCATCAATGTTCCAAAGCCTCGGGTGACGGGATTAAATCATTTAGTGTTGAAGTTGAGAATGTCTGAAGTCTTAACTGATTGGTGAGCATTGCTTTCCTCGCGCGATTACGAAATCCCATGCCGACTTGAAGAGCACGAAGATTATAGTCTTCAGATGTTCAGATACAATCGCTGCTCGGAATACAAATCGCACTACATGCTAACTGCCTATTGTTTCCACAGATGAATCACTACCACACGTAAACGGCAGATAGCTCGGAATGTCTACGCAGGTGATCTCAAGTCAGTTGAGAAAGAAGTCCACCTAAAAACATCTCTATCAACGATCTTCACAATTACGCCACATCCCCAGCTGAAGAACTGGAAGGTATGGACTCTCGTCTTTCGTAGCGTGTTCTTTTGCGGCATGCAAGGTCATTTTTACACCATGTTCCGACACGGAAGGGGAAGGGGGGACTATACTCTGTGGTAGGTAAACGAGGGAGGCATGAAATGCCGGGCATTGTATTCATCCGCGGACACGTGCCTTCAGGATAACAAAGGTTTGTCTCATTCTTGCTCACGCCAGAATTAATGAAGTAAATTAACAAATGCATTCTCTTCTTCCAGGCTGTTATGTAACGTGAGGCATGCGGCAATAGGTCTTTCCAGATCTTTCTCGTAGCAGCTGAGACATCCACAGACATCCAAACGGGAAAAAAATATGTAGTTTTTTTTTCTGTATGGTAATCTCCAGATCGTAGAACACAGAACACATAGATTTTACTAGACTTCCCGGTGGAGGCTGGAGGCACATAGTGGTTCGGATCCCATTTTAAACCGTAGGTCAAATCCCGATTAGCCTGTCTGCGCATAAACTGGACTTGAAACTCAAATCAACAACAGAGAATCTACTGCATCGGGGTATAAAAGGGTTATTTTTAGACCAGTCTACACATAAATAGGTTAATCCAACCTATTTATTAAGGTGAGGTCTGGAGCAATGAAATGTGCCACGCCGTGAATCAAACCGAAATCCTCAGATTATTAGTTCTGTAGCGCTGGCTTGGTTGTATTTACGTCACTTTACTGCAATTTTTTCGGTAGTTGTGTGTATTTGAATTTTTGTTAGGTTGCGACGCTTTTCTATCACTTTTTTCGTCAAATCGCGACTATGAAGAAAAGCGATGATTAGATGAAATTGTTGAAAGGCAACTCGCAATGAACACAAACGTACAGGAAAATTCGAACCCGGGAACTTCTGGGGGGGGGGGGGGGGAATTGAAATTTGACTACGTAACGCGCTCGGCTACCGAGTACGTCATACGCGATCAGACATGAAAATGTACTGTACCTGAATTGGCAACTATGAGAGTGAATTGCATTGTTGACACAAATTACAACATTGACACATCCGTACCTTGCCTGGAGTTCGAACTTAAATTACAGTCGGGCAGGTCTCCCCCAAACCTTGCAAGATACGAAATTAATAATTTAAGGAGTTCACATTGTGGTAAGTAATATTGCTATTAGAACTGACATTTGCAATTTTTATAAAAATAAAATTATCATTATGAGACTTTATCACTCAACTTTGTTGTTACCAATGATCTACGAGGTGATGTCAATTTTTATTTTAGGTGGTGACATCCAATAAGCACTAATGGGAAACGATTTAGAAGAGTGTATCGTTCAAAGTACTCCGTAAATATAATTGCTTCTTGTAAACGTTCTTCTTGTAACGAGGCCGGTGCAGACACTATTTACAAGCAATGTCATTATTAGTAGGACACGGTTAGCCCATGTATGTTGAATAGGTGGATTGATATATTTAGAACGTAGTGTCGCTAGTGTATGTTAACTGTAATAATTGCAATATGATAACATCGTGTAGCTCTGGTAGTGCTATCGTATTCCAACCCATAACCTATTTGCGATGACGTTGCATTTAAACAGTTGCTGTGAGCAGCTCTTGTTATAAGGCATTATGCTATCCAATCTCGTGCTAAGAGATTACACATAGAATTATTACATGGCTCATATGAGATGCTGAACTTCCCATTAAGATGCATCTAACACTATGAAACTTCCTAGTCTATTACCGAGAACAAAATTGCACCACATAATACATCAAGACTACACCGAAGGGGTAAAATTTTCTCACAAGTTAAGTCTACCAATGATTAACGAGACAATTTAAGAAACCATCGTACTAAACTCGCCAGAGTGTCAAATTAGCGTATTAACAGGAGAGTACATCAAGGTTAGGAACAACAAGATGTTGATCTTTTTACGTAGTAGCAAGAAAGCCTGAAGAAGCGCCTTGCCGAGTCGGCACATAAATTAAAGTTGACGCCGTTTTCATGAATAAAACATAACGGCATCAAGGGAGTGTATTGACTAGCGTCGTTCATCTGTCAAGACAGCTCCGGGAATAGGGATGTGGTGTTCTATCAAGTAGGGGCAATCCATGTTGTCTCCTGCGAGATTGAACGTGGTGAAAGGTTACCTGCAGATCATCAAGTTTGACTGAATGTTCCTTTGCTTTTGGATTTTCCCTAAGGGGTGCCGTTTCGAACAACAATCTTATCTCTTGAGGTCTGTCTGCTCTGTGGGGCGCCTAGTTTGGAGTTGTTGCAGCCAGATTTATGATTTTGACGTCACTGGGAATTTTGGGCGCCCCGAATTTACATTCAGCAAGTAATTCAACCACAATTTCGAAATATTATTTACTGTAAATATGTGTCCTCCTCCGTGGCCGTGCAGTCTAAGGCGCTGTGCTTTGGACTCAGACTGCGGGACAGCATGGGTTCGAGTCCGTCTGGGTTGAGTCTCTGTGTTCTCGGCCTGCGTGTAGGACCGGTAGCAACCCACCATCGTGAGGAAATTGGGAAGCTACGAGTGAGTAGCGTAACCCGGTCTCTGAAATCTCCTACAACGGCTGAGGGTTCGACGTGCTGACCCCACGTCACCCCATTACCGGTTGAAGATCTCCACACCTCTAGGTAGGATTGTGGGAGGGAGACTGGCAGTCGGGATATAGGCCACGGATTATTATTATTTAAATATGTATTGTTCTTCAAGTTCTGATAATGTGTTACAGCTATACACAAATCTATCGACCTGTTTAGTTCTGTATCAAATGTAGAAAACATTCTTATGACATAGTCTACAGGTAGTTTCTTGCCCAAGTACTCTTAGTGTCTACAAGAGTCAGGAGCATTATGAAGATATCAGGAAATGCATTTGGGCCTCCCCGATGGCGTAGTGGTAACGTCGTCGCCTTATAATCAAGGGGTCCCGAGTTCTATACCCGGTGGAGATACACTGCACAGCATTTCGGATCCAACTTTAAACTCTAGGTCCAATATCAATTATCTTATCTGTGCATAAAGCGGGCTTAATATTAAATTAAGACCTGTTACCTTCAAGCGAGGGAAAAACGTACGTGGAATTTATCCGCCTTCTACCACTGAGATGCCCCTGAAGTCACTTTGGGGGAAGTTGATGTTCAAGGTGTACAAGCTGATGCATTTTGATTTTAAAATACTAGTAAAATAAATGTTACGTAACGATAACGCAAAATTGGAATAATTGCGTTCTTTCACCGTAAGTATTTGTATTATTCTTATTTTATGCCTCGTCAATAGCGACGCTGGAGATGAGAAGTGATTCGGTGAAATTAATGAAAGAACACCCAAGCACGATCTAGTCAAAGCAGTTTCCGCGTTCCAATCCTGGCCCTTTTTTTTTTCGTTTATGAGTGTTCCCTCATCAATTCCACTAAATCATCGGTCATTGATCCTCATCAACGGAAACCACGACGAAAGTTCCGTCTACACTTGCAATTTGAACATCAAATCCAGAATAACTCTCTGGTTTTTACCACCACTCAAGTGAATTTTGATATCATTGACCGAAAATGTTTGCCAAGATAGTCTAATCGATACAGAATCTACAGTTTGAAGTGGCAATGAACCACTTATAGAACGTGGGATCCTCCGATTACAAGGCGCTACGCTATTGCAAGGGCCCTTCGACAGTATAGATATTAATTGTGAGCCATGTGAAAGAGTATCTCCTCGCCTGAGAACTGTGTCGCCTACTCCAGAAACAGGGAGCAGGTATTATTCGGATTAACGCTGGCAGAAAGGAGTATGCGTCCTTCGACTGTTCTTCCTGACTATCAGCCAAACCTGAAGAGAGAGCCTGAAGGCGGGACTCTCAAACGTAAAATCAACTAATTGGCTTCTTCTCCGGCGAACACGCATCCCTTCTCCACACGTACGAGCACCATGTTCCTTCCCAGTCTGGAGAGAGGCTGAAACATTTACACATCCAAAGTTTTACAGGAAAACATATATCCTTGTTATCATTGAAAAATAACCTGTTGAACTAGTTTTCCACTTTCGGAGACCGCCGTCATGACATCGCCGAACTTGCAAGACGTGCAACTTGTGTTCACAAAGAGGAAAACATCACCATTTACAAAATATAGGAAGGGAAGCTTTTAACACCATTACCTTAGCAGTGGCGTATTTAAGATCTTATTTCGGAGGGGGGGAAGGCTAGTTCGAGTTTGTATTTCGTAGGGGCGCCGGAGAACGTTAGAAGGGTGCCAGGGTGGCAGATTGAGGGTACAGAAGAATTCTCACAAGATGAAAAATTAATCCACAATACTGAATATATTAATAAAGTGGTCAAAATAGTTCCTCTAAAAAAAATGTAGAGGGGGCGTCAGGAGCATTTCTGGGAGACTGTACGCTGGGCGTCTTCAGCGCCGCCATTGTATATTGAGGACAGGTATAGTTTCTCTTAATTATGCCACTGGTCCAAAGTATACATTATCTCTAGTGGCGTGCCCAAGAGGGAGTTCTGTGGGCTTCTCCCTATAACGGCTACTGCAGGAAAATATGGCAAAATATAGGACTGACTACTAAAAAGAGAAAACATATCCTAATCATTACGAAAATCCTCGGCACGGTCATTCCGTAGCTATTTTAACACCGCTGCACAAGACAACTGCTAATCTATTGTGGGACTGGATATGTGCTTCTTGAACGTAATGGTAAAAAAGTAATTATCTTGTAATTTTTGTTACTGAGTGTAAGTTTACTGAAATACTCTTATCCTATTAGGATCCATATTTGAAAGAAGCATTAATATTTTAAGATACATTGACAAAGTCTATTGATGAATGCTTTGTACCCCATTAAATACACAGTCTGCACACTTTAAGACCACTATAATTTACTGCAGGCGCACTAATACTTTAAGTGTCGTTGGCCTACAACCACTACATCATCCACCAATCAGCTATTTCATGACGTGATTCCCCCTTCATTGCATTGGCCAATCTCTTCTTTTGTTCTTTCGGCCTTAGTATACCAAGCAATCTAATTTCCTTTATCTTCCCTTCCTTTGGAACCATTTCATATATCCTAATAGAATTACTACAATATCTCTCCTAACGGCTGATACTCTTTCGGGTTTATTTCCTCCCTTCTTCACCCCCCGACATTTTGTCACATATTTCCCCATTAATTCCGGAAATAGAACGAGCTCCCCCAACCACTTTCCCTGCATAAGGGATGTTTGCTTCATGGTGCCTGGAGAAGAAAAATAAGACAGGGAGAGGGATGACGATCCTTCAGGATGAGTGACGGTATCCTTGATGTCTCCTCTAGAGGACCAAGGACAAGGCTTGAAGATGACAAAGTGGAAGACACAAATTGACACACGGAGGCTGGGAAAACACACTGGAATATGGAACACAGTAATCAGTCACGGTGTATAAAGAGGAAGATGGGAACAAATTGAGGGTACTTGGATAGCAACCCGTTTAGGATGTGCTCGGTTGGGTTGAATGGGGTTGAGAAACTGGAGGATTACATAAAAGATTCATAACTGGATGGTTACACTGTGAGGGTATGGATTGCATATCTATTTAGGGAGACTATTTTAATTGGATCTACTGCTATTCACATAACAAGGAGCCTGGGCTGGCATATATCCATGGAAGGGATTTGACCTCCTCCCCCTGAAAATTGACATTGTTCATGTTACAACAGCATCTCTATCTCTCTCTCTCTTTCTCATTCTCTTTTCTTCTTAAAAAAGAGAGAGGAAAGGAGATAAGAGAAAGAGGAAGAGAGAAAGAAAGGGGGGAGACAAGAGAGACAGACAATGAGAGAGAGAGAGACAGACAAAGAGAGAGAGAGAGAGAGAGAGAGAGACAGACAACGAAGAGAGAGAGAGAGACAACGAGAGAGAGAGAGACAACGAGAGAGAGAGAGAGACAACGAGAGAGAGAGAGACAACGAGAGAGAGAGAGACAACGAGAGAGAGAGAGACAACGAGAGAGAGAGAGACAACGAGAGAGAGAGAGAGAATGAGAGAGAGAGAGACAAAGAGAGAGAGAGACAGACAAAGAGAGAGAGAGAGACAGACAAAGAGAGAGAGAGACAGACAACGAGAGAGAGAGAGAGAGAGAGAGAGAGAGAGAGAGAGAGAGAGAGAGAGACAACGAGAGAGAGAGAGACAACGAGAGAGAGAGAGAGACAATGAGAAAATCAGAAAGCTTCTCTTCTCTCTTTCTTTCTCTTTCTTTTCGTCTTCTTCTCCTCTCTCTCTCTCTCTCTCTCTCTCTCTCTCTCTCTCTCTCTCTCTCCCTTTCCCCTCACTTTCTCTTCTTTTCTCCTCTTTCTTTCGCCTTTCCTCCTTCTTTCTTCCTTCAGAGAGAGGGAGAGAAAGAGAGACGAAATAAATTTCAATTAGTTAGTATTTGAACAGAATAACAAAACAAAGTAAATTTAAAAAAATAAGTATAAAATACGGGAACCCGTTTACGATTTCATTCTGCCATTTAAATCAAAGAATGAATGGTTTCACTGTTTTCAGAAATTAGTTTTATGTGAGAGGTCCCACATCATGAACACCAAATGACTCAAAATGTATCCTTAACGTTTAAGTCGGCATTGCTGCTACAACGTTTTCGTCTTCTTCTTCTTTTAATGCCCAAATATTCTTCATTTTAGCCTATGCTAAGAGAACCCAACACGCCTAACCTAACAACGAACGCATTCCATACTGACGTGAAAACATCGATGGTGTTTAAGTTATGTCCAATAAGTGATCCCGATGGCGACATTGTAATCTAGGGGCCCCGGATTCGATACCCGGTGCAGGCACATGGCACAGTGGTTCGGATTCCACTTTAAACTGAAGGTCCAGTCCCAATTAGCGTATCTGTGCATAAAGTGGACTTAAAGCAACATATCAATGTTATCAATCAATAAGTGAGACCCCACAAAGCTACCAGCCAATGGCAATGCTTAAAACAGTTATAGCACTACCTTACTTTTAAAGCTTTTTCTTCAATGAGGTGCGTAAAAGTTAATAACAAAACAGAGTAACTATCCATTTCAGCACACTAACTGTATGGAATGAACAAAAATAATAATAAACAGTTGTGCTAATTTGGTGCATATAATCATAACTGTCATAATTATAATTGTTATTATTTATACTATTCAAGTTTTACGAATGGCCTGGCCATACCTACAAACATTTCTGGCGACGACCAAGTTTTTATGTGTTTATACTTAAATGGCATGCACAATGCCTGGCATATATCAATTAACATTTTGTTATAAACTGAACATATTAATATTTCCTGTTTCCGTATATTTACACCTGAAGTAAAACAAAAAATAACAATCGTGAAATTAATAACTCTACATAAACAAAATGTGCAATAGATGGGGTAGGATTTCTTTCTTGGGAAAAATCACACATTTTGATATTGTGTTTTTCATTTATTAATTAGCAGTTACAGAAAAATATACTTTATTGTATTTTAGTGTACGAGTGCTTGCTGGTTGTATGACTGTTCAATTCCATGTAAATCTGAAGTCTTATCTGCATCTTCCACGTAATATATTGATTTAATAGCTGACATATAATAGCTGACATAATTTCCTATACCTAAAAGCAGTGCTTTGCAAAAAAAAAATGTGGATATTAGGAATGGTACTAATCTGTGATGGTACTGACACGAGAGAAGTCTCGATTTCGTCTCGAACTATTTTAAAGATCGATATAAGTACGCGATGAACATTTGTTTAATCGAGACAAGACCGAGATTTACAGATGAAATGTCTCGTTTCGTTGAAGACTCAGGTAAGCTAGGAGGTAAGGTGCGTATATGAACATCGGCATTAATATGATACCTTTGCAGGTGTACCCCAAACGCAACGGTATAGCCAGTGAAAGGAATAGTTTGTTTTTAGTCCACTTTATGCACAGATAGGCTAATCGGGATTGGGCCTGAAGTTTAAAGTTGGTTTGATTGATTGATTTGGTGTTTCAAGTACACTTTATGCACAGTAAGGCTAATCGGGACTGGACCTACAGTTTCAAGTGGAATCCGAACCACTATGTGCCTCCACCGGGTATCGAACCCGGGACCCCTTGATGACAAGGCGACGACGCGGCATCGAATACCGACATGGGTGTTCCTTGTGTCCCTTCATCAATATCATAGTATCATCACTCATCCTCACCGTCGCGACTAGCCAAAAGTGGCAGAAAAGCGACGTTAACATAAAAAATCACAATCAATTACAAAGCGACGACACCGGGGAGGATCCGTGAAAGAAACAACAATAAGAACATTCAAAACAATGATTTATATGTTTTTTATAAGTAAAAGGGTTAGTGGATATTATATTAAAGATATAGGGATAATCACAAACACATGGTCAAAACACAGAACACAATCTCTCAGATAATTCTCCTGACTGTAAGCCCAGGTCCTAGAGCCTCGTATACGTACAAGAACGCACTTTCCAGGGCGTACAATGTGTAAGAGGGGTGCCTTCCCAGGTCAACCCAATACAGCTCAGTTGACAACTGATATTCGTTAATATATCATGACAACCATTGCCTCGCAATTTTTAGTACTGATACTGAAAATGGAATGTTGTCAAAAGTTTCCTCTTGACTTACACAGAGTTGGTAACTCTGGCATGTAATTGTTAGCATTTCTCCCAAGTTCTTCTTCCCATCCTGTTGTAGAGTTCATCAGCCCGTCTCTTCCCCCAGCGACATCCCCTCCACACTCAGATTTATGATCATTTCCTCAAAAATTCCCTCGTCCCAGCCCTCGCAAGATAAAGCCAAAGGGGAGGGGGGAAGACACCCGGCAACTGGACTAAAATAGTTCCCTTGCACAGGACTCGCTTCGCCCTTACAAGTGGATACTTGCCGAGACGCAGATATGAATGAAAATGTTAACATCAAGGGTTGGCTATGATTTCATATGTTCATGTGGATTTCACTGCAAAAATATTTTCGAATGGGCATCACTCATATAAAAGTAAAATATATGACTTTGAGTTGTAATGTAACAGTTTGGTGTTTCATTTCTGATATAGACTAGCAGTGAATATACGATCAGAAAAAAAATATCGCTGTTAGGGAATCCTGCAAGCGAACTGTCTTAGGGCGTTCCCGATGGCTTAGTGGTAAAGTCATCGCTTTGTAATCAAGGGATCCCAGGTTCGATATCTGGTGGAGACACATATAGTGGTTCCGATCCCACTTTGAACTGTAGGTGCAGTTCCTATTAGCCTTTCTGTGCATAAGTGCATCAATTCGACTTGCATCGAGTATCGCCGTTGAATTTTCACGATTATCTGGCTTGTCTGCCAAAAAGGAATAAGGGATTTTAGGGCGTTTTATTGATTTCATAAAAAAAAGGCATTTTCCTCTGACAGTACAAAAGTGGACAATTTTGAATTAGTAACTTGAATGTTCCCGTCCTTACAACCGCAATGGAAAGACAGCAATGAGTTACGACGAACTGACTGCTCACAACCAAACAAATGCTGGTTAATTGGTTTCAGTGAAATCAAAATACTTTTACGTTACGATCTGTTTTAGGTAGAGAGAGAGAGAGAGAGAGAGAGAGAGAATAATCTCTCTCTTTTTTCGACTCTTTTTTTTCTTTCTCCTCTTTCTCTCTCTCTCTCCTTATAACGGTCAAATATTGAGTGACAAGTAATTAATCTAATTGCCCGTTAGTAGGAATTAATTGCAATTGGTAACATTAATATCCGTCGCGAATACAGGTGTCTAGCGAACTGTCTTAGCCAGCACTAGCTTGCTCAACCACCGTTTTTCGCCCGAATTCGGATATTAATGCATTCTTATGGGAATAGCAAGAAAAATGCAACTTCTAAACCAATGGACCGAATTGGATGAGATTTTAACCAGCGGAAGACCACATCATAAAAGTACTGATTCCAAGATTTGAGCCTTATCAGAACAGAAATACGGGAGTTATGAATTATTAAAGATTCATCGCTGGATTGAATGGAAGACGGAACCCTACTGAGTTGGCCTTGCTTTCCGTGACTGATACAATGGAGGAGGATTTAACCTAATCTCTGCACGAGGGGCTGCTACCAGAGGTTAAGGACCGGAGTGAGCATTGACCAGGATAGGAGGACAACGGTCAAAGCACCAGAAACAATAAACAAGCACCTGATCATAGAGGGTAGAGCGTCACCACGTTCAAATCTGGAATAAAAGGGATGATTTGGAATAGCGAGACACAGTTTTGCCTAGAATCGCCACCGGAGTGTGAGCTACGCGCGACCTAGCTGCGAGCCACAATCAGACTCGTGGTCTGGACTTGTTTTCCTCGAGTGAGTGTTTCAGAGCCATGGAGTAGAGCAGAATAGAACCAGGGGGTCGTTCTCCCCCTCGCCGTCTACGCATCCGTGCACATACGTGTGGTTATGTGAGAATAACGCCAGACACGTCCACCCGTGTCAATCGTCCGAAACAACGTCCTAAGTAGTAAAAGTTAATAACATTTGATATCCATGTGAAACCGCGAATGGCTCATCGCGTATGTTCGTCTCATCGCCCAAGTCACGTATCTGTACTTACGAGTGACCGCGAAGAACTGACCTATTATTGCGCAAGTTGTCGTATGGAGTCGACAGTGTACGTTTACCGTCCTGGACGTCCCTGCGAAGTGAACGAGTGAAGCCAGGATCCGATGATGCCAGATGGAGCTGCCGACTGATCCACTTTCGCCAACCAGAATAACCGCGAGGTGCAACAATGGAGTGTGGAGGCCTTCCAAGACTGTAGGACCACTTTCACCCAACCCAGGTCAGAGGGAATGCAGCGAAGGTAAGATCCAACCATGTGCGTGTGTGAAAGAGATGACGCCTATCTACCGCGAATCTGCCTAAATCAAATCATTGCATAACTTAAATCAGTGCTATGGCATCCCTAGACATCGGTATTTCGGCGGAGTAATCAATGTTAAAGATGAGAGTTTATGTTAGCAGCAAACAATAGTTCATTGAATATATTTATACCTTCAGAAAAGATAGAAGGGGTTCGCACAAGGAACAATTATTCACTTTATACTTAAAATCCTAAACGATAAATTGTAAACGGCAATGTAGCCAAGACATAGCAAGAGTATGGTCAAAGTATTAATTAATCTAACCTTTGTAATTGTCATATTGTCGCCATATGCCATGGAATGAGAGTATGAATGTGAGATCGAGTGAAAGAGGGCAAGATGTACTGTGTATGTATCTGTGCTTTAATATATGTGTATATTCAGAACCACCGTAGTATTATGTAACGTCATTTCAGGTATTTAAAATCAAATCCTCCTAGGTTTATTCTCGGTAACTCTGACTGTTAGGCACTTATCCTGACCGTATTATAATTCATGTAATGTTTAATTCGCCCAGCAGGTGAGGCGAGCGATTCTTCGTTGTTGCGTTGCTAAGCTCAGCTCAGTTGAGTGAGTTCAGTTGAGTTAATTAGTTATTAAATTAGCAGCAAGTAACAAAAGATGGCGCCCGAACATTCGACGAGTAGGCAAATAAGAAAGTAGGCAAGTAAAAAAGTACGCCGAATAATCGACAAGTATGTGAATAGACAAGTAGGGGTGTAAAATGTAGGCCCGAATAATTGACGAATAGGCAAATATCTCTATCTCTTTCTTCTTTTAGAAGAAAGAGAGAGAGAGAGAGAGAGAGAGAGAGAGAGAGGACATTCCTTCTCTCTTTCTCTTTCCTTCCTTCTTTCTCTCATTCCTTCTCTCTCTCTCTCTCCCTTTTTTCCCCCTCTCTCTCTCCCTCTCCCACACCCCTCTCTCTCTCTCTCTCTCTCCCTCTCTTTCCCCTTGAGAGAGAGAGAGAGAGGAAAAGAGAAATTGAGAAAGGAGGCAAGGAGGAGGTAAAGAGAGAAAGAAGGAAATTCTTTCTTCCACCCTCTCTCTGTCTCCTCTTTCTCTCACCCTCTAGGGAGAGAGAGAGAGAGAGAGAGAGAGTTAGAAGCATGACTTCCTAATAAATATATGCTCGCAATGGATATGTAGATTTGCAAATAAAGCCTATAGCAAGAACTGTTAAGAAATTATTTAGTAAAGTACACAATATTGAAGTAGACGTGTGAAAATTGGTATCTGAGGATAGAGAAAAAAGAAGTAAGAAATAGAGAGGACCTGTTCTGATAGAGATAAAGGTTACTTAGGAAATGTAGCACCAAAGTGTAGGTGAGTAATGAACAAATGTCGCGTTACATTTGGCGGCATAAATATCTAAAAGAAATAGGTTGACAAGGTTGTTTTCAAAATCACTTTGATTTTTCAGTTCAAGAGTATGGGAACTGTGTTTGTCATCGTTTTGAAATCTGATATTTTCACTGTAGAAACTTATATTTTAGGTTCATCTTAGTCCCGGGAACCCTGAATGTATTGTCGAGGCAATTCTTCGGTTTTATCCTCTATCATCCTTCACCTCATGGTAATGTAGAAGTGTAATAAGACCAAAGGAAGATATTTGAAGTGATCTTTAATGATTCCAACTCTCCTATCACCTACCTTCATTTGTTAGCTGTCCTCCCAAAACTTATTTCTAAAAAAAAGAAGCGAAAGGTGATAAACTTGGTCCCAGAGTATCGAGGAAACAAAACAAAGGTTCTTCTGTGACTCATGGTCTCTACCGTCGTTCCACCAATCAGGCCACTGGGGTCGCGACATACACAGATTCGAGTTAATTTCAGGCTCGCCTTTTATGGAAAAAGTCTTCAAAGTGACAAAGAACTTTGGATCTTTTTCCTCTTTGTTCCCTGCCGTAAAAGGGAAATACAGGTATTGTCCAGAAACGGTCACACTCGTGAACGTGAACTGGGAACCGTTTCCAAACGGTTGCACGGCCACAACAGACAATTACCTAACGGTTGTCTCGTGTCAGATGGCCCTCTTTATTACAATTTATTGTAAATGAGTGGAAACAAATGTTGTTTTGTTAGAATTAGTTTCAGCGGTATTTGTTCGTGTCGTATAAAGACAATGATGCTCCTTGAACTGGCTGAATGAGGAAGTAAGCTCTTTGTCACCAACCGCCGCCTTCCTCTATATTACACTACACCTTCTGAATAATTCACATTATTCAAAGGCCATCTAGTTTAGTACATGGGTGAGGAGGAGCGTATTAAATAAAGAAATACATTTCTCGAGACAACACGTACCATCGTCAATCGTAGTAGTTACCGCTTTTGACTTCAAGTACAATACTGTTCCGATTTTACTTTGTTCTCTCTTTTGGTGTAATTTTACAAATGAAAGTAGGAGAGAGAAAAGTCCCACCTTTTGACCACTGACATATTTAAAACAATGCCCAGACTACACTTACGGAAGGAAACTTAAGGGACAGTTAGGGCTTCAATACTAATCAATTCAACAATAAAACCTTATAAAAAAATAGTGCATGGTTTACGAGGGTTGTGGGCCACGAGAGAAAATCGCAGATTTTGTATCCAGGATAGCTATGGTAAATTTAGAGATAAGACACGTGATTGAGGACTGGTCTGGTATTCCCTTGCAGCGAAATTGGTCGAAATGTTCAAGGTTTTCCCTGTGGATGCGTGTGTTCCACATACTGAACGATATTTTTATATCTCTGTCCATTCAACACTTTCTTTTCAAGACGATGACGACAGCAAATTTGAAATCTTTTCAGCTGAAATTGTCGTAGCAACTAAATACTTCGGACAATGGGTCGTCTGTCAACGCATTTCAAGATGGCAGATATGCGAGAGCTCCAAATTCTAGTGACATTTTCAAATCTCTATGCGAGATTAAGAAACGAAACTGTAGACCGATTTAGGGCATCGCCTGAGCTACAATTCTGTACAAAAAAAAAAGTTTGAATTGTAGTTAGTTCATAGTTGAGGGATGAGGGGTCAAGAACAAAGGGGAAGGAGTTACCAATGTTTTGATTGGAGCTTTCGTGGTAGAACTTCCATAGCAGCAATATACACAGGATGGCTAATCTGGTATATCACTTAAACGAAATCGGTCCAAGATGTTTCAAAATGGCAGACTTTCAATCTAACGTAACAAATTGTTGCCTCAGTTGTAGTACTGGAAAAGTGCGATTGAAATTTCATATATTTCCATAAAATTCAGTGGAATCATCACGAATATACGATGTAATCAGGATAATTATGGAATATACCGATTTGTTTCATGATATAGTATTCCGAGCTCAAATTTATATTCTCAACTTGTGGTTGGTCTCGCTGGGGTACTACTTTACTATACCGGAGACACCTATCAATGATATATTTCACAATTTTTTACATTGCTAACGTACTATTCTGCATTGTGGAAAATTTCTTTAGGTGAAATAATGAATTTCTAACGAAAATAATGTCTGTTTCTTACATTAACGAGTACTTACTGTTGTTCCTTATTTCCCACAAACCATCCACGGGTAGTTCCAGAAACCATTGACGTTGGCCCAAAAATTCACGATAGCCCCATGAACCATCACGGGGACGAGGAATGCCTACTAGGTTAGGTTAGGCCTGTTAGGTTAGGTTCCATTAGCACTCCTTTCGTTCAATTTAGCATATACGGACAACATCGGAATTACAAATTCCACGGCATCTTCCACACCCGGCAACAACTTTACGACGCATCCTCGACACATCATAGCGCGTATTGTGCTCTCGTGCAGAAAGCAAATGGCGGCAGCAGCAATAGCGCGTCGGAAATAGATTTTTGTAGAAAACCACATGCATTCGCATTAAAATGGATCAAAACTACATTCCCGAACATCAACAACGCTACAGAAAATGATTTGTGTAAATACTTTCTCCTGTAAATTTGAAGAAATCCGTCTCCGGTATAGTAAAGTGTTACCCTCGCTGGCTTTGCAATACTGTTACTATGTGTAGATATATTGAAGTGAATTAGTAGATTGAAGCTGCCATCTACAATTTTCTCTAGAAACCTTACCATACAGTACAGAGTAGCTTAGTTTAGACTAATAACTAAGGCATACATAGAATATAAAGAAATTACTTCATTCTCATTTAGGGATGTTGTGGTAATGCCGTCCCTTTGTAATCGAGTGATCCTGGGTTCGATACCTGGCGGAGGCAAATAGTGGTTCGGTTTCACCTTAAACTGCAGATACAGTCCTGATTGGCCTATCTGTGCATGCAGTGGACTTAAAATTTAAAAAGAAGCAGACCTCAAAATATCTCCAGTCTATTAGTTTCCTTCTTCACGTATGTAAACTAAGCAACCCGAATAATGAAAACAAACAATGAACACGAAATTTTCATTCAAACTGGAAGTAGCCTATGCAATTACTAAATTGTTAATGATCACAACATATGTGTTCTTGATTTTCTTTCAGGGATATTAACTGCTTGTATTCACTTCGTGTTTGTCTTCCATTTTAGTGAGTAACTTACACTTTTGGGGACAAGATAAAGATTACATGATTGTGCAACAACTAGACAAATCTTCTATTTACTTAGTTCAATGATAAAAGTCCGTACAATGCCGAAGGTTACATGACGTCATTTAGGGCAGAGGAATCTGAAGAATAAATGCTATTCATAATGTTTCTATTTCCCGTTGTTTACTGAATTTGTTCTATCGGACCTACAAACTGTTGTCTGGAATGAAGTCAATGTAAATTACAAAGGGGAGGGGAATGTACTAAGAATTATATATATATCTGCTGTAGATTATGGCTACAAAATGTGTATTTTTCCATTAAAAATCGCTTTGCGTAAACAATGAAAAACTGCCCACAAACTATGTTGAAATGAAATCCAAACTCGAACCTGGGGATCTGACATACCGTATCATTCCTCTGCTACTTTTTATCGCGTTTCAGCACATTATGTGTTCATATAAGCGCACAAAGTGACCAAAACTGTTTAAAATGTTGCTTCGGAAAGAGTACAGCGTCTTCGAACAATTTTGGCACATTTCCGAACGAAATTTGCAAACTTGGTTCGTCCATTTTTCTTTTAAAAAACTCACTAAAATTTACATTTTAAAAGTAGCTTCGCTACATCTACAACTACTCTGTGCGTTACTCGCTACTTTTGCATTAAAAAGTTAAAACAATCATGTGGATATTTAAAAGAAGCCTTTAGCAGTTGTACTTACTTGGTAATAGGGTCCATTATTTATCATGAGACCTGTCGTTCTATATATTTTGCAGCAGTGTTACCATCTGTGACTTAATTTTAATAGATTTGGAGAATATTAAGATGCCTATATACTATAAATGACCTATCGATTTAGATCTGATACCTAAGAACTGAAATTAGGATGCTAGATAAAGTAATGTTTACAACCATACATAACTATAATTTGGTAGGGTTAATTATGTTTATTTTATTTATGTTCATTATTTATTTTATTGAAAATAAAATCCTTAGGAAAATAGTTGGAACTAAAAGGGATGAGGAGACAGGTGAGTGGAGAAGATTACCTAATTTAGAACTGCATAATCTGTATTCCTCTCCAGCTATTATTAGAATAATTAAATCAAGACGACTTAGGTGGGCAGGTCATGTGACACGAATGGGAGAGGAAAGAGGAGTTTACAGGATTATTGTTGGTAAACCTGATGGTAAGATCTCTAGAAAGGCCAAGACGAAGATGAAGCGATAACGTTGAGATGGACCTAAAGGAAATCGGTAAGGATGGGAAAGATTGGATTGATCTTGCCCAAGATAGGGACAGATGAAAGACTTGTATTGCTGTAGCCATAAACATTCGGGTTTAAGAAGGCTAGAGAGTTAGTTAGTTAATTAAGTTTATGTATCAATATTAACATATTTTTATTAGAAATATTTATTCCATGTGTTCCAAAAATGATCTCTCTCTCTCTCTCTCTCTCTCTCTCTCTCTCTCTCTCTCTCTCTCTCTCTCTCTCTCAAACAATGTGGGGTACAAAAAACCGGGAAATTATAGAAACCAGTGATTTTTTTTTCTCCACAAGACCAAAATATCAAGTAATGCTACGTAAAAGTCTCTAGTATAAATCTATTGTTATCCGAATATATCTTTGTTGCATTCAAGTGATTCGTGCTTAGCATATGTGACCAACTCTCAAAGCGTACGAAAAAAACACCATTTTCGAGAACGTGGGGTAGGGGGAACCTACCGAATGAATCACACGACCCAGCGATGTCAAAAAGGGTCAGAAGGTACATTCACTTTTTAGCATGAAACCCGTGCAGGTGGGCTTTTACGAAAACAGGAAATTACGTCATTAAAACCGGAAATGGGGAGGATCTGCAGCCTGCGAGGAGAAAAGACCCGAGATGTAAATCAAGATCCCCCGCAGGAACGCCTTTTGCAGGTTTCAAAATATGACGACAGGCTTCAGCGGAGGAAGGAGAGGGGGGAGGGGACGTAAAAGGGGTGAAAGAGATGCTTGTTCCTTGTGTGGAATGCGAGAGTTCGTTGTTGGATGAAGAATGTCCTCTGTCTTTGGAAGTTCCTTCTTTTTTGCAGTGGAAGAAAGATGATGGAATCGACAACTACTTATTTTCATGTCTTAAACTCTTCTTTACTTCGGCTCGTTTCACCGGTTTATTCTCTTTATAGTGTCTGCTGGTTCTTTTACGAATCTTGCTTTACTTCTCGAGGTTGCTTTGCAATATGAGGAGTAATGCTGGTGCAGCATTAAGTCCATCATCTGCAAGTCGAACTGGAAAGTAATTTAGAACTGCATATTACATGTTTCACCCTCCATTACGCCTGATATAATTGCATGCTGTACAGGAAATCAAATATTTCCTTTTAGGAGAACATTCATCCTTTTAGGAGAAGATTCACCTAACCTGAAAATCATCTAATCCCCTGAACATATAATGCAAATGAATTAGCGCATGTATGACTTTGTATATAACGTAAATAAAATAATGGATACAACAAGTGCTTCCTCTTTCCATCAGACTCGCTATTCCAACGGAATAGCCAATCAGATCCTGCCTCCACCGGACATGGTGTTTAATGCCGCTCTGAGCCTATTTACTCGTACTATTAGAAATAACTACGTTATACAATATACAGAGTGTCCGAAAAGTCACGCAACCCGGTGTTTACGACCGTATAACGGAATAGCGAACACTTCGAACATTCATTCTAGTTCTTTTTTACTTTTAACCACTGTCATTTAAAAGAGATTTTCCAACGTTTGCTTTAATTTGTAGGAATACCCACATTTCAGGGTTGCAAGGTGTATGTAATCTATTGCATATGTTCGAGAATAACCAACTTTCTCCTTTGTCGTTAAAAGTGCCTTAGTGTGATAGCCTGAGGTAAAACACGTCTGTTAGCGACACGTGACAGCAACAGTGTTGCCAGTGTCCCTCGTAATATTGTGAAAACAGATTTTTGGAACAACCCATTTATTCCCTTGTGCAATGTTTTTGAAACTTCGTCAAGGTTCTTTTTCTGTCAAATTCAATAGATGACCATCCAAATTGTTCGTTGGTATTGTGATATGTTGCAATAATTTACCTCAGTGAGTTCTGTGCATCAATACACACGATTTGCAAAAAAAAAAAAAAAAAAAAAAGCCTTTGGCAACACTTTGCTTATTTGTTATTAAAACATGCATGTTCTTACATATATTTGTCTCTCTAAATTTTCCCAATATACAGGGCATTCTCTTGGCAGAAAGCATTTCTTCTCATTCCGTTTCGCTATTCCGTTATACGGTCGTAAACACCGGGTTGTGTGGCTTTGCGTACATGAAGATCTTACCATATGCACTGGAAGGGTTCGTTAACATGGTCAACGACAGTATGTTCGAGAAAACAGTGTCTTACAGGCCCACAAACGCCAAACGTACATTTATTAACAAAAGTCCGTTCCGATAATGAATCGACCCAGTAATTGCTATGGCAACGCATTAGGCTGTCACTATTAGAAAACTAGAAAACCATGCAGATAGGACAGCACAAATGACTTAGAGTCTTAGGGAACAAAGGAAAATAATAATAATAATAATAAAAAAAAAACAGGGACTGTTGCCTAGTTTGAAGGAACACATCGACTTGCAAATTACGCAATTCAAGTTGGAGAGAAGCTATTTTAATTTTCAATCTTACTTTTTTTTTTGAGATATTGCTCATTTCGATATTTGCACAAACTTTAACAGTCAGTCACAGTACAATCCGAGTTGGAACACTGGAAATCTCTTCGTACTTCATGCGTAGTAAAACAGATCTCTATAGCGCCACTCTGTAGTTTGTTTCTGAACACAAAGAGTGAAGCCTTCAAGGAAGCGGCCGAGTTCATTCCGCATAGCGAAGGAATGGAATGCATGGTTTGAAGAGAAAGTTGCGTCACTTTAGATTCTTCTGATTATCATTACTGACTGCAAAATCAATTCTACCTGTGATATTGTCTTTCTTCACAGAGCATCCGTTCCTTCAGTAAAAAAAGAACGTATTTTAATAAAAATAAATAAAATTAATGTATTTTGCAAACTGGCTTTGCGGGCCACAGAAAAAGGCAACGGGGGCCGCCAGTTGGAAACCCCTGGTGTAGACGAATCGTCCTATGTTCATTCATGTTATTTTGTGTAATTTGGAGGCCGTGATTACAAACTGATCAGTAAGCAGAAGGGAGCGTCTAGTGCAGTGTCAACACATAGGAAGTAGAACGAGTTAAAAATGCCTATGGACACTGGCATACGCAGAGGAAGAGCTGATGGGGCTATGGCCCTCTTATGAAATTTTGGGAAAATCCAAAATTCCAAATTAGTAAAGAAATCTGGACAAATCAAAATGGCAAATGCAAACTCAGATTACCATTTTTTGACAACAACTCGTAAAACGAAAGTTAATAATCGTAATTACGAAATATTTTATCGTGTATGTTCTAATGGGGTAAAGTCTGGAACAAACCAAGATTCTCTCGTTCTCGTTTCAGTCTAGCATTTTAAACTGTTATCTCTGTCTCAGTCTCGTCTCGAATTTCGAGCCAATTCTTTTGCTAGCACGAGAATTGAACCCACACACATCACCACCAACGTGTGAGGTCCGTTTTTTTACAGACTCAGTGAATCACCCGATGACCCAACGCCTTGGTGAACGAAAACAGGGCAAAATCTGTGATGCTGCAACTAGCATCCAACATGCGGGTTAGGTTCGGTTCGTTACTCTGGCTGTGACCTGACTCTTCTCGCTCACTGTTGGTTTCATTGAGCCACCTCCCGCCTCATATGACGTCATCCCATATCGTCAACAAGTGTGGAATTTTCGGGGTCAGGGCAGGCGGACAAGTTTACGATGAGATGCAAGGAGGGTGAATGTCTCCCCGTGCTTATTTTTCAATTACATTGAATAACTTCGGAATGAGCCTTCAAGTTCAATGAGCACCGGGCAGGGTTGCCATCTCACACCTGTAATTATTCACTATAACAGATAGTCACAGGCACGTATCTAGAAATATGTTTCGGGGGGTCCGAACCAAGTGTCTCAGGAATAATAATAATAATAAAATATAATAATAATGTTTACATTAAAGTAATTATATTAAATCAAATTAATACTAATTACAATAAATAAATTAAAATGATATTATTGTCACACAATTAGGTCAAAAGACTACATAAGAATAGAGATATAACAGAGCATATTCATTACGTAGTTTACCTGCAGTTAAGATCGGAAAAACTTACATAAAAACAAGTGTCCTGGCAATGAAATTAATGTCAAATAGTTGAATAATTGAATATTTATCGAATAACAAAAATGATGTTACATATAGTTGGAGAAAAGTAAGTTTCTGATTAAAATTTAATACATATTATTTTGAGTAATAATGCATAAATCATCTATGTAATGTCATTCAAAGCCGTATGTATGGTCCCGGGTTCTATACCCGGTGGAGGCACATAGTGGTTCGGATCCCACTTTAAACTGTAGGTCCAGTCCCGATTAACCTTACTGTGCATAAAGTGGACTAAAAACACCAACTCAATCAATCAATCAAATCAAAGTCGTATGATCCCAATATAATCCTTGCCTTCTAAAAAGTTCAGAGGAAATTAATAACAATCGATTATGCAACAAATGCTAATATTTCCATTATTTAATTTTAGTACTTTGTAAGTCTTTAGGGGAGTCCGGACCCCTGGACCCCCCTAAAAACGTCCTTCCTGTCCTTCAAAGCCGTATGACCCCAATATAATCCTTGTTTTCCAATAAGTTCAAAGGAAATTATACAACAAATGCTAAACGAGTATATTTTCATTATTTAATTTTCGTACTTGATAAGTCTATCGGGTGGGGGGTGGTCCAGACCCCCGAAATACGTCCTTCGTGTCCTTCACAGCCGTATGATCCCAATATAATCCTTTTCTTACAAAAAGTTCGGAGGAAATTATATAACAACGGCTAAACAAATACATTTTTCATTATTTAAATTTAGTACTTGATAAATCTTTCGGGGGGGGGGGGTCCGGACCCCCTGCCCTACCCCTAAATACGTCCTTGGATAGTCACTAGCGTACCAGGAATTTTAACCTGAGAGGACTGGAATTGTAAAAGTGGATGTGTTCTAAGTAGGGGGCGTAATACATTATGAAATATTTCGCAATTACAATTTTTAATTTTCGTTTTAATTTTCCGAGTTCTTTACTGCTTTCATTTTAATTTTCGGGAGGGGCTATTGCCCCATCAGCCCCTCTCCTCCGCATGCCAGTGATCGTACTCACACGCACACACAAGCAACTCTCATAATTAATAGATACCAGGCTTACTGGTATTAAACTGGTATATATGAAGTCGGGGAAACCAGGAGTATGTACTATAAAGACGAAAAGTTCAATTTATTCTCTGCCAGGTTAATCGGAACTGACGGAGTCACTCTGCAATGTGTTCCCTCCGAGAACTGAAGCAGAGAGATTCGAATCCATACGAGAGCAAATATTTGTCCTGGACACTGGTGTACGGAGGATTTATTCAGAGGGGGCTGGAATTCTGGAGGCATAGGTGTGTTCTACGGAGGGCCGTGATGCACTAAAAATATTTTCGTATATAATTTTTAACCTCAAATGTTGTCCAAGAACCAAAAAAATGTAATGGGGTCATTTTGGTTGGCCCCCTCCAGTTCCTTTTTTGAAAATTTTGATTTTCTCAAAATTTCGGGAGGATCTGTAGCACCATCAGGCGGTCCTGAAGACAAGATAAGAGGTAAACCTGCTATAAAAATAGACAAAATGGACAATATTAAACTTGGGCGTTGCTTCCTAATCGTGGATATGCTGTGGATACAAGGTTTAGTCAGATAAATCCGCATGAGCTGGATGGAAGATATCAGTGAAAAACACTGTCAGTTGGCTACCCTGTCGAGTATGTTAACCACAAGTCCTGGTGCCGTATGCTCAAGTTTTATGACCGTGATGCATATGCTACCAGGCCTTAGAATTGTGAAGCAACATATACATTCCACCAAGTATGGCTAGTTCCGTTTCAAGAGGGGAGTAATGGAAGGAAGACATTCAACATGTCAGGGAAACCGGTATTTATTAAAGTTTAATTTCATGGACAATGGACAACATAATTTTAATTATAGCTATAAAATTCGTGTCAATCTATTCTTCATTTAGGTATTTTAACTGGAAGCGAGAATCCTCTTGTTGTAGCGTTATAGGATCCCTTCCCGTCGTTCTGTACATTTTCCTTGAGTACTTTGAATGTTGCATTTGCGAGTGCACTGCGTTCTCTACGGAGAATCTCCGCCACCAAAAGTTCTGGGTTAGAGTCCCTTCGTCTAATTATCATACGGCTACTCATTGTAGCGATTAATCCCCACAGAAAAAAAAATGGCAAGAAACCTTGTCTTTACGGTATGATTTTTGATTCTTTTCTCAATATAATTTGTTCAACTGAAACTTGTCTCGACTTAAATATATATAAGATTCCTCTTCCTTCTTTTTCTTTATCTTGGAATATCCGCACGATACTTGTTTTCCATTTTTTTTCAAATAGTTGTTTCTAAAAATTCTCCCTTTTTCTTTCAGTCATTGGAATTTTGTCTCCAATTTGACATGCGTATTCTATATATTATTTTTATGCCCTACAACAATAACTTTGCTTATGTGGCATATTTACTTCGGGGGGGGGGGGTTGTGTGTCAATTGTGTGTCTCCAGTTTTTATGTCTTACGACTGCATTTTTACAGCACCAGCAGAGCTTCATATGGCAAGAATTTCTTAAATTATAAAGTAATAGTTATTTATAGACACAACGTCATTCTAGGCAAACTCCTGTTCTTTCATGATCATCTACAACTTTGTCTCAATTATCTCTAGAGCAAGCGAAAGAAAACAGGTGCAAGTAGTGACACGAGACGGCTCCAACATGAACACGTAAGAGAGAATGGGATTGCCTGGAGGAGGAAAGCGACAGCAGTTACCAGCCTTCGTAGCAGCGTGTACTGCTTCGCTCTCTGCCCCCACCTTCTCTGTCGATATGCGTGGCCTTGCTCCAGAGATAGTCGGGACAGAGTATATGTGAGATTGCAAACTGGGCGTTCAATTGATGAACCATATGGGCACAGCACAACTGTTTTGAATAGTCAGCAATCTACAGCATCGAAGACTGCAAACTGCATTGTTCGGCATCTCTAAGTCGTTCGAAATAAAGCCATGTCAGTAGTAGTACGAGTACCACGTGACTGGTAACTTCGTCCTATTATACAAAGGTTTACAAAGATTAGACAAGGAATTGGTAACTTCAAGTATACTGAATACAAGTATTACTTTTGGCTGAGAAATGACGCCAACGCAAAAACATGGCACTGAAGTTTTCCCCAAAATGTTTGGTAGGTTCCATCAAGTTCCCGCTCCCCTACCGCCGTATCTAATGAGACAAAGGGGAATCCACCTTGAAACAAGTGGAAGGCCTTGAAAAAAACTTACGCGCAGCACCGCCATATGCATATTAATGCTCAGGTAGTTCCATTAAGATTAAACAAGAGGTTCCAAACCGAAGATCATCGCCATCAGTGTTGGAAGGAAAATTCGCAGCGGTCGGCCCATCACAAAGTCCCATCACGTTCGTGACGGACTACACTGAAGCCCACTCCGTCGAGAGCAAAGGGTCAGAGCGGAATGCATGTCATTTAATATATTTGCTGTATGTACAAAAAACTAAATTGCTTTTATTACATGTTTTATGGACGCTGTCACTAGTGGATGAGAATTAGTGTATTGGCATAGGAGCTGTGCTAATTTATGCCGTCTGCATACTGGAACCGGTTCCTTGGGTATGAAGAACGTTTGCAAAACTATTGGTTACAAGTGCTTCCCCTGGTTGCCTTGTGGATAGAAATACCAACCAGCAATTTACGGTAACAAAGATTGTTAACTTCATTGTTGTGCAACAATACACGCGACAACCACGCCTAAGGTAGGTTGAACATACGTCCTGTTTTGACCGGGACTAAAAGTCTGGGAGTTAGCTTGAAAACCAAGTATAAAGTTGAGAGAGATTTGATGCTGAAAAATAATGTTAATAGATTTTTAAACTAGCTGTCCCGTTATTTATAGAGCAACAGGGGTGCCCATAGAGGAGGATTATGGCTCAGGTTGCGCCATCGAAATTTTTTGAGGGGATTTTTTTCCCTTTAAGTAATATAAAATTCAACATTTATATATTTTCCCAAAATATATGTAAAACTTTTACACCTTAAATGCACCATATTTAATCCATTAGATGAAGAAAAGATAATTTTTAAGGGTGTTATCGAAGAGGGAGGGGGTGGGAGAAATATCCACCTCCAAAATATTAGGTTCTATTTTAACGTGATTTCTTGGGGGGGGGGGTCTGAATTAAACGTTGGGGGGACAGTATCCAACTCTAGATCTTAGATTATGGAGGCTATTTTAGTTAGTGGGGGATTGAGCACTAATTGAGGGGGGAGGGTATCCAATTCTTGGGAATTACTATTGTCTTAGACTATTGCGGAAATTCTTGTGTGGAGACTGAGAATTTTTTTTTGGAGGAGGCAATATCAATATACACTCTTCAATATCAACAGTAAGTCTAAAATTGATTTGGAAATTATGGTGGTAGGATTGAGTTATTAAATTTAAAGGGGAAGATAGGAAGCTTTTGATAAAGTGTTAAATCTTAGGTTGTCAAGGAATTTTTGTAGTGAAGAGAGAGTTCGAACATTAAACTTTGAAGACTGTATTTAGCGACGTTTAGACCCCGAACGTGCCAAAAGAGAAGCTCGAAAAGACTAACGGGATCCTAAGAAAGTATTGACACCCCATTAAATTAATATTCTTGAAAGCCTTCAAAGAGATGGATATAAAAATGTTCTTGCGAGCAAAGCAGGAATGCGTGTTTCTTTGGCGCTATGCTGAGGTGAATGTGAAGTTTTATGCTATAGGTGCATTACAAGACATAAGCGATACTCTCGGTATTTATTAATAACACTTAATGCTTAGTGTTGGTATACTGCTTAATTTAAAGCAGATGCATCATTTGAAACAAAAATATATCGAATCCGCTTTCTAACTTCACGTCACAGAAAAATTTTACTTTAACAAGTTAAATTTGCACTGAAGATAAAATCCACGTAATTTTTGTTGTGGGTTACTAAAATAATTATATTTACCTCAAGAAAACGGGGAGGGGGGTGAGTTCTTTCGAAGAGGAACCGTATTATATTATTGTTCTGAGCTTTACTTTGTGGGGATAACTATATGGTTTGAGTGCGGGAACAATACAGCATATAATTTGGGGGGACGGAAGACATGATTTTGTGGGGGATTGCGCCATTGTCCTTGGGGGTATGGGCATCCCTGTAGAGCAATGAACCGTACCTGCAGTTTCAATACAAACCTGCAACAATAATTTAAACTCAGGTGACACATACTCAAAAGACAAATCTCGCGTTGTGTGTAAGTTTTATGAACGGTTGGTAAAGGTGATCTCAAGAAGATTGTTTCTTCTGATAAATATATACATCTGGCACTCCTCGACTTCAGCGTAGGACTAACATCAAAGGGAGGAGAAACACTATGCCAGTCAAACCGAGATTACAATAATTAATAACTCTTGACAACGTGAGATATTTTTCATTTCTTGTTCATTGTTTATAATATATCATTTATGTAATCCATACGATGTTACACGAGGGGCGGGGGGTTGTAAACTGACCTCCTTGGGATATCCCGTTTTTGTCACCCTAGCCTAAAGAGATTCCAGAGACAATATATTCGGAACAATGGTCATCCGATCAAAAATATTTACATGGGAAGTGAATAGCTGTGTCGATCCACTGTTGTTACTCATAACTGGTAGTTTTCCAACAGTTGTTTTAACCGACACACAAGTCACGGTCAGAAAGAAATTGAGGAAGTCATTGGTTCCGTATTAACATAACTGTTGACGTTGAATCATACTTGTTCAATGCATTAACGTGGAATTGGACGTAGATCCCTTGTAGCAAGTTGTTTTGGTAATTTGTAAGCAGTCTCATGGCTATATCAATTCCTTCAAGTTGCAATTATTACGATAAATCTACAGATTTAGTACTTTACATCTTTTCATTGGATTCTCAACTCCAAGCTAATTTTAAATTATAAATTACTCGATAGATCTCTCTCCAATACATGGATTTATAATTTGTCAAGAAACTATAACATATTTTGATAATGATCATTTTATTATATACCTACATATATAAAAATGTGATCATGGAGAATACATCACTAGTCAGTTTAGTTCTCGTGGTTAACTTTGAAATAAATCATTTAATGTTTTGTGACAACCTATAACACAACTGTTTTATTTCTAATTTGATTGAAACCATTATCGACAAAATATTCAACTTCCCCAGATGCTTCCCAAGTGACGTTTTTTCCCATATAATCTAATTTCATACATTAACGAAGATAACGCGTGTTTTCTAACCATGTACAGTACCAGTTCCCACCACACATATTGGCAAACCAAATTCTTGATTTTTCTAGGTATTTCCAAACAACTTATCAGGCCATTTTATAATGCTCGGAATATGTTAATATATAAATGTTAAGTCTTCAGCTTTGCATGCTAATTAAATGATGAAGTTTGTTCAATAATAATGTTGAAAAGTTATCAAATTTCGAGAATCAAGAGACTTCCTTGGGGGGAAAAAAATATTTTTTTAGTATCTAATCCTGGCGAAAGCAAAAATCATCAAATTTTCTTTAATTTTTCTAGGGTTTTTGAATGTTTTCACGAAATTACCTGACTTTTCCCGGCTTTCAGGGTCAGTAAACAATAATACGTAGATCGCCGAAAAACCTTTCGAGCAACTAGCTCAGTACGTGGTAACTATAGAAATGGTAGGTAGAAATTCCTTGTCTGATTATTTATATTATTTATATATATATATATATATATCTAAGCCATGTCAGTTCTCATAATATTAATATTTATTTTAAACAAATAGTTGCTAGTTTAGCTAACATAATTATAACATCAAGTATTTACTAATTATATATAGACAGATATTAATTCATTGTTGTCTAATTTTAACTCTTGCAAACAGATAACAATGGTATTTAATTTCTAAGGTATTACAAATTTCAAGATTCAGCAATTTGTGTGACTCATTGGCTATCCAGCTAGAATGAATATAAAGTGTGATGTTGAAGAAAGAAAGAAAGAAAACGAGAGATCAGATAAAGAATAAGCGGTGATTGGTAAGTATATCGTCAAACTGTAACACCTTTTAAAATTTGGAACATCTGCAGTAAGTCTATGTCTAAAAAAGTTGAATTTGTTAACTCTAAATGAAATTCTCAATCGCAAATATTTGATACTAGCTTCTAAATATGTTACTTCAATATGTTACAGAACTTTTACCATGTGCTGGTTTATTCTACCATTGCTTTGAAGAAAAACAGAAGATCAAAATTTCCAATTGCACGTGCAAAATCCTGGTTGAATGAGTGATTAATATTGGTGCAAGACCACCATACGTACGGCTCGACCAGAAGGGAAAAACCCTCTTGGAGCTGTCATCAAATTTTCGGTGGGTGATACAATCAGCTGCTTGCCATGCAATGCTGCCCTTGCGTTGCCAAATGTGCGGCTTTCTTCAACACATCGCAGTTACCTTTAATCAGAGGCAAGTGTTTTCATCATGATTAGGAGGGGGGGCAGTAAACAGCGGAAGTAATACTTAACGTTGAGGATTTTTTTTGGCAGCCAAGCAAGGGATGGAAGTTATAATTGCGGCAACACGGAAGCTCTCGTGCACAGGGAATCAATAGTTTGCCGGGGGGGGGGGGTCCCTTGGTTGAGCTGTAGAGCTTAGATATCTACGTTCCTCTGCATTATTTTCTAGCATCCTCTACGACGTTAAATAATCCAATTAAAAAAGCTGAATTTGCATAAAATGTTACCACTGTCATCGACATTTTCAAAAGATTTCTCAAATCACTAACTATCCAAAATTTTCAGAAAATCAACATTTTGAAAAGAAAATGGTACAGAACTCTGGAAACACCCATCGGTGATAAATGCCACTCCCACCTTAATATGACCCCCGATTATCATTTTTGAGAGTGGAAAGTTCTAAATATACGAAATAGCTTGTTGTGTATCTCGCCACCCCCTATAATGCTGCTATGTACTATCCACCTTTACATTTCCAGCCTACTCCCGAAAAAAAATTACTGCGTACGCCAATGTTTTAAATAATATTATAATTTTGCCACATTTCCTCAACTCGAGAAAAGGCCAATACGATAATACTGTATCTTAAGCAATGATAATGAATTAGATTGGCGTAAATATGGAATGAGCGTATGAATGCCAGTATAATGTTAAAATGCCTAGATTTGGAGCTAAATTTCCCTCGTGAAGCTCATTGCAGCATTTCGAATTTTTAGTAGGCAAGGAGCCAGAACCGGCTCCAAAAAAGCTAAATTGGCAACACTGAGTAGCATACTCCTGCACTCGTATTTGCATTTTAACATGTAGTTTCCTTCCATTAGTCGAGAGAGATGCTCGTTGATGGTAATGAACGTGATTTCTGAATGATAGCTACTTTTCGACAGTACCATGGAAATTTTCTCGTGATTAAGATCGAATAATTAAAATCGCCACTTTACAGGTACTGCACGCATGAAGGGCATTAGACACGGTTTTCTATCTTGCAAGATGGCTGACACACATGCCAAGTGTTTCCACTTTTTGTATTCGCATTAGCTCCCAAGACATTTTAATCAAGCCCACCACGACGGACACAATCTTCTATTTTGTTACGCACAACGAATTTCACGCCCCTTGAGTAGGCTTTTGATGTCAAGGGCAATGACATTACAATCAGCAAAAGGCAACATTTTTTTCCTCCCGTTCCTTATAAAGCCCACTTTATCGTGTAGCGAAAGTGTTATCCAAAGCTTGTCTTTCAAGATGGAATCAGATGCTTGTAACTTGTTTCTCGCGCTTAACAACTAATGCATCCTTCTGGTCCTTGTCGCTTGTCCATTCTTTAGACAGTGGAAAGAACTTGGCCAAATAGGGAACAACCAACTCATGGATACTATGATGTCCTTCGAAGTGATATTCTAAGAATACGAATGAGATTCTGGCAATGCCATCTATTTTTAACATTTTCTGACCAAATTTTAACGTTTTCATTTACATACTTTACTCCATATATTTACACATTTCCTGATATTTGGATATTTAATGCGCGTTTCATGTTAGAGTTCTTACCGCCGGTAACCCAACTTCCCATTGAGCTTAAATATATGGAAAATTGCTTATTGTACTGTATATCATACTAAATCTTAAAACAGAATTTAAGTAAACTATTTAAAGAATTTAAAGACTGGTATACGTACGCCACTGATCGTTGCCCAACGCGCTCTATCTGACGACCGAGTTTCATGACCGGTTGTACGCGGGCAGAGCGAGAGAGCCGAAGAAAAGGAGTGCGGCAGGGTAAACTAGGTCTAATTTTAGGTGAAAATAGAAATTTTACCTGCTTTACGTCCAATTTTTTTAAGTATAGAATAATGTATATATTTATTTCAATTTATTTTTTAAAAAAAATAAAGTTGGAAACAGTCAGTTGTTGCTTGGTTTCAGTCACATCATTTCAGAAAATGGATGAAAAGAATCAGCACGAACTAGCATGCTCCAAGTAGGCTACACACAAATTTTCACGCAAAACTCACCCTGTCTATATTCGACGCCGCTTTTTTTATCCCCAGTCCTGTACATTTCGCTTGTTAAGGTTCTCGCAATAAACTCGTCCGTCAAAAAAACTGGCCAACAGCTGCCTGGAAATGTCTTCTACGCGGTTTTAATGGAAACCCACGCTCTTGGTTATTAAGCGTGAAGTGCTGGAACTAAGCATCTTAACTTTATAATCCCCCACACGTTCTGACACTATTGTGAACACTACGTCGTGTTCGCAGTGTATCATCTGCCTAGTGGAACGACTTTTGGTTATCTTTGCGTGTTATCCAACCAGGTACATCAATAAACTTTTTTCTTGGTTTTTTTATTGTCATGTTGGACTCTCGTGCAGGATCTTATCTTGAAAAGAAACTGAAAAGGAGGGTATGTACCCCTTTCACTGTGTTCTTTCAAATCCGTGCACACTACAAGATACTGGGCATATGTCATGTGAAGTTGAACAACGTCAATGTTAGAAGAACGTCCTAAAAAATGGGAAATAATGATGTAAAAATTGCAAAAAAATGACAATTAAATTTCTTAGTTTCAGGTTAAAAATTGAAATGAAAAGGAAATTAAACAATATCCAGCCTCTCCTTATCTGATCTTAAATCTGAGTTTGCCCCAGACGGACACCTGGTAGTTTCCCCCGACACAACAAAGACTGTCGCCAGTTCAGCATTTCTTTTGCTCGTAAATTGCAATCCTGTGAGATATATATATAGGCCTATGTTCACCTTGGTGAAAAGACTCAAGAATATTACCAAAATGAAGGAAGTGACAAAATATGACGAAACAATATACCAAATATTGCGAAAAATGACGGGAAAATTCCGAAAATCGGGTAAAATGACTTAAAACCTGAAAATTGGCAAAAAAAAAAAAAGCCCTTTAAAATGACCTTTTTTGGGAAGTATAATACTGTGTTTATTTAATGGGCATCGTGTACGAGATGTCAGAAAAGTTCGAACTTACGCTCCCTATTCATCATCATCTGCCAACAGTGGCAGAAAAGCGAAGTAAACTAAACCAAATCATTCGTATCATGCGGACAACAGCAGAATTATCAATCTTACAAGTCTCAACAACAAAGGTCAATGTTTTCTAACGAACATTAAAGAGCAAACACCACTTATGGGTAGTTTCCACATCAAGTTTTAAACATAAAATTGTGCTCCTTTTGCTCCATAGCGGAAACACAAGCGCTTTTCAATAATAATTGGCTTATTTCAAGTGAAAAGTTGCTTAGTAGGCCTTCACTCTCGAAGGACTGACTAACCAATCCACGCAACTATTGCGAAAATTTGCAGAAGATGGCGTTTAATTAGAAAAGCAGATGCATTTAGCATCACTTCTTACTGAAATTGTTCAACCAGGAAAAACATCAACCAAGGAAGAAGCAAAACGACGCTGCAGATAAAAACTAAAATCTTCAAAACATAAACTGAGAACAACATTGAACAGTAGCGAAGGGACTTAACTACAATAATATTTTCGACATTTTATATCGAATTGTGAGCATGTCAGAGAGAATAGACCCACGCATACACGAAGTCTTATCCTGGCTTCGAACTCGGAACCTCAGGCTTTGCATTTTTGTTATTTAACGTCTCTTTTCCAGCACTATTGGCTAGTAGAGACCATGAGGACGAGTCTTACTGAGATTAAATTGATGAAGGGACATCCAGAAACACAAAGAACACCCATGATCAGGCCGGAATTTGAACCCGGAAACTTCGTTGGTGAGATCGAAAATCGACAACTTAACGCGCTCGGGCGATACTACAACATTTTGCATTCCTACCTGTATCTGTTGATTATTCAGCAGCTGTTACCATAGGTAAAAGTTAGTGTGCTTGAAGCCAAGCTCATGCACAACAAGGCTAATCGGGACTGGTCTCAAAGTGGGATCCGAACCACTATGTGGCTCCATTGGTTATCGAATCCAGGAACCCCCCCGTTTACAAGCCAGGAGCTATCACTTGGTGAAAATCGGTTTCTCAAGCATGCTTATAGCACCAGACTTAACACTCCTAACCAACTTACGTCCATCATTTTCGCAATTAGAATTCTAATGATGTGAACGTTGTTAGGTTAAGAGGCCAGGTTTAGGGATATTAGCAACCCATTTTAGCGTTGCGTTAGCAGCTGGATGTGCCTCTCACTCGACCCGGTCTGGCACTAACATTTGTCACACTTCCTACCATTTACTGCAACTTCACAACTTCAACACGAGCAACAATCAACGGTACCGTCGCTTAGTCACCTTAAACGGGCCATGAGAAAATGCACTCTTTGTTGTGCACTGAAAAACATGAAAAAACAATAGGTAATCATTCCGTTAATATTCAAATAACCACCTCTTGTTAGCGGCGAGCGTGTAAACAAGTCTCCCCAACTCCCATCCCAGTTAGCCGTTCGTTAATTCAACCTGAGTTCAAGATCAACGAACTCATTTCTCACCTTATCGAGAGGTTCGAACGGGCTGTGAAAGGGTCGGAAGCCGGTCCATTAAAAGGTCTTCTCAGAAAAGTCCATCGACTATATATACTGAAGATAGGACGCTGAAAGCCAATGAAGGACGGTCAGGAATAACTTGCTTCCATTCCTACACGATTTGGAAACATATTGAGCAGTCCATTCCCTCGTCTCTGACATTAATGGTATTTGGAAAAGCAACAATGAGAAGAGAAATGGTGGACCTGTTATTCTGAAGCTCGGAATACAACTGCAGGCCTCGGGTCAACCACCAAAGGTTGCGCTGAAGTCTTATTTTCACCAAAAGAGTCAAACGCGGAAACTTTTCAGTCAATCCCATTTCCTGCAACACTTAGTCAAATGCATCGCGATAACTTTTTTCTTCCTTCTTAGTACGGAGTGTAAGACATTTCTCAATACTTGCCAATGCCACCACTTCCTCATAGTACACCCTTGACTGCACTTTGCAGACTAGCTAGGCTCTGGCGTTCTAGACTCATGCCCTCCATATAGGTTTGTGATTGTCCCTTCATCTAGGCTATTTCGCGATTAGCCAAAATTGGTCAGAAAAGCGAAGTAAATAAATCAAAGCAACCAATTATCTTGGAGGGTTCTTAAAAAAAGTTCAATTTGTGAAAATGTAAATTAAAAATAGAGGTGCAGGCAGGTATTTCCAAATTCATTTCGGGGGGGGGGGTCCGAACCAAGTGTCTCAGAAATAATACTAAATAATCATATACACGTTTAAATTAAAATAATGATATAATTATATTAAATTAAAATAACAAATATTAAATGAATATTGCATTGCTATTATTACATTTATAGTTAAACACGGTGTAAGAATAGAGATATAAAAGTAGTATTCATTATCTATCGTGTAGTTAAGATCGCTAAAATTTGTTCTAAAGCAACTGCCCTGGCAAGAAAATCAATGCCAAAGAGATAAAGAATTGAATATTTATTAAATAACAAAAAATAATGTTAGATTCGGTTGAGGAAAATTAAAGTTTCAGATTAATATCTTTAGTACTGTCATTCAAAGTTCGGCGGAAATAAATAACTTCGATTATACAGTAAATGCTACAAGTATATTTCCATTGTTTAATGTTAGTATAAGTCTTTCGGGAGGGGGGGGGGTCCGGAATCTTGGACTTCGCCCCCTAAATACATCCATGACAGTGCGGTAGGATAGTTTAATGTCAAGAGTTTCCCAATAAAATAATGATGTTGTTGTTATGCAGTCATTGTACTACGTTAGCTTTTGCGCACACACACACACATACATCAAATTAATGTTAAATAAAGAAATTATAAAAACTAAACATTTACTGCCTTCAAATAAATTGAAACAAATAACTCTCGATTATACAACAAATATTAAACAAGGCATATTTTCATTATTTAATTTTTGTACTTGGTAGGTCGGGATGGGGGTCCGAACCTTCTGGACCCCCTCCCCCCTAAATACGTCCTTGAAGAGGTGCTAGTAAGCCCGGATTATCAAGCTAACCAGTAAGCTTCTCTGTAAAGTAAGAATCGGAGAGAAGTAAATTACTTCGTTGTTGAACTGAAGAGAATGAATACAGACCCTTCATATGGTTGAAGTAAAACGCTCTGAAGCTTATATGCACAAGTAAACACACATTCTGTACAGCCCTGGGACTTAATTCTCTCACACATGCACACATATATAATTACTCTCGCACATGCACACATACATAATTAAACTCAGAGCATATGATTAACATTCAACTCGATGCTGCGTACAAATTGTAACATACTCAAAGGCTGGCAAGAAAGAAAAGTCGCCTAATCAATCTTGCACGCTAAAACATGTTTCTCTCAACAGCATTTACGTATGATGTATAGGAGATCAACAGGTAATTTGAACAGAGAATTCTGAGAACGTCGAACCTGTTAATCGTGGATACCTCTGTCACTTCCTGTTTGGAGAAAGAGGATGAATTGTAATAAAGCTAGTTTCTTAATGCGTATTGCAGTTTCCAATGGATTGCAAATTTGACAATCGTTCACACGAAAGGAGATGAATTTTTAATTGCACTTAGACAATCAAGGAGGATCTGTTAAAACAGGCGAAGTGAAAGGAATGGTTAGAATATTAACCATACTGAAAGCCTTCTTGACTTAGAAAAGAATACCGCTGCACAAGAATCAATACTACAAAGTGGTATAGTGACTGATATGCTAGGAATTGCATTGCTCTTGCTAGGGAATGCAGACAAAAGTGAGAGGAATAGTTGGCACACAAATGTACACATTGTGAGAGAACTCAAATGATATGTTTTAGTTTAGAGCACCTAAAGAACCACAATAAACTGCGCAGAGATTTAACAGTAGAGAAACTGACCGAGTAGTGAACACCGTAAAGTGGGGTCGGCGATATTCACGACATCCAATGGCATAAGAGCGCGGGTACATTTCAAGAACATGCTCGTCTGATTTTTTGTTCCCACAGATTGCAGTGGAAGGCAACTCCGCAAGTGTCCAATCACATCGCCTACTTCCCCCAGCTTAGATAGAAAGGGAGGGTTCACAACTGAAACTACAACGGCTCTGATGGGCAGATGAACTCAGAAGTCTCAATTTGATCTTACGAAGAACAACCATCGTCTGAATTTTCCTCATAACGAAAGTTAGAAAACTTTGACAAACAGACTTAAAAATAAATTCATCTGTCTACGCATTTAATTCTCACCTCTATATTTCAATACCATGGTTCAATTAAGGCCACGAGGAACAGTTTCAGTATCCAGCCAGACAGGAGGTTCTGGAAAGACCCTATACCACCGATCTTTTCCTGCGGCGAGATGGAGAAAACAGGTCTAGGCACTGGATGGTTGGCGGACGGGGAGAAAACTTATCATCACGCTTATGGGAGTATTATTTTACTTGTTCTCATGGAAATATCAAACTTCCGATTGTGCAGAAAAACACATGAACGGATAGAGGACAGGTTGAAAATTTTATTTGTGATTGGAAAAGTCGAAACTTCCATTTGATTAGTAGTAACTTGAAGTTGAAGTTGTATCTAATTCTTAAATTTCATATACGTATTTGTTTATTGACGTTTCTGAGACAGAATTTGTCAGGAAAGGAACGTAAGGTTGAGTTTATTTGTGAAAATCGCTACACAATTATGTTAATTAAACCGGCTTGCCAAAGACATAAAAATATGTTATGAAAGGTATAAAACTTTCTAGCTGTCGGCAAACTGCAAAGTGTTGAGAAGTCCTTGTAACGGGGACAGATACCAGCATATGAACTTTAATTTGACCTTTCAAAATATGGTTTCAAACTGGAGCGCTCGGTTGCAAATATCGTGTCCCGACCTTGCCCAAGATATTAATACTGCACACGTGATCAGCGAAAGCAAAGCGACACTAACGCAGAAGTGTCAACTCTCATGATTTTCCACTACCATTAGTTATTTTTCCCCAAATATTCTCAAATTTCTGTGGACTGTATGAAGAAAAGGTGTGTTTTGGGAAAATTGTGGTAGACCAGACCACTTCTAAAGGTTTCAGTGCGACTGTCATTTCTTCACTTATAGATCTTCTAAACGAGCACGCTCTCCTCTAACGTGGTAATATACAAACACGCAACAAACGCATCAATCTTTCCCTCACACCACTGTTAATCTAACAGTTTTGTATCCGCAACTTGTACACCGAAATGCTATTTGCTGGACACTTTGGTTTGACGGAAGCTTCTTGATTGTTTGAAGCTCTTGAAATAGGACACTTGCGTATCTAAGCTCAAAGGGACATTGTACTAAGGGTACTTCCATACTTTTATTTCATCTGCAAGGTTTATCAAGCGAGTTTATGGTAACGAGACCAAGTGAAACAAATTGCTACAATAGAATGGTACAATTATTGCAGATTTGTAGGTTGTTTAAAGGTTTGGGTATCCTACATTCCGAAATATTCCTTTTAGTGTTCTTGTATCTACTGGTGTATGGAGAGCCGCGGGGAGCAGTCAGTAGGGCGTCTGACTGGCACGTGGGAGACCCTGGTTCGACTCCTGGGGTGGGCGATTTCAGGTAGGAATTTTTCCGGGAATGTCCCTGCAAGGAGATCTACCCAGCCTCTAATGAGCGACCCTAGGGGTTAAAAGCGGCGGGACAGTGCAGTTAATCACATCATCTTTACAAATGACGATACCCCACATCCCCAAAAGGCTTTCTGGGTATGTTGCTATTAGTAGGGGATTGGCTTTTAGCTGTTAACGTATATTCTTATTCTCAAGTTATTTATCTGAGACTTGTGCTGATGCTGGTAAAGTGACTATCTTCTGCTTTCTTTTTGTTCAAATCTTTTAATTTACATCACGCATAGTAAGTGAACAAGCATGTGAAAGGATTGGAATCAAACACATTTGTCTCCAATTCTGTGTGTGCTTCTCTCTTCATCTTTTAGGGCATGCAAAGAAAGATCTATCTATAGTTTCTTCTCTTGGTAGTTTTGAACAAATCCAAGCAGAACGTTATTTTTTTTTCTTTCGATATGCTTAATTACACTGGATGTTGTGGTAATTAATCGAAGCAATGAAAAGAAAAGATTGTCCAATTCATTATATTGCACGCGAGGATATCACAACAATGGCGATAACTGGGTGATTAAACCACTTGCGGTTGTGGAAATTCCACCAGCTCCAATTCCTCAAAGTCCACAGCTTCAAAGGCCTTAGATAAGTCTTAAACAAGCACTTGTTGCATAAGGAAAGCGAGTAGGTTTCAGGAATTGGCAAGCCTCTCGTTTTGACGCTGGTGGCCACTGGGGTAGGCGGCTGGACCGTTGGAGATCCGGAAGACATAACAAAATGGACAATTAGCGCTTTGGCTTCTGGCCAGGGCCGACGTGCATCCATTACTCCAAGGTCGGGGAAAGGATAGACGTGGGGTGGCAGCTCCAGGGTAAAATTCATAACGAAGTTTTCGAGGGGCCAAAAAATCGTCCGAGGCTTTAAATCAAAGCTGGCTTCTTTGGGTCCTTTGGGACGTGGTTACTTTGCATGCGAGGTCATGGACGTCTTTGATTAACGCCAAATCTCCACTAAGGACTTCTAATTGGACGGCAAAAGACTGACCAACAGGATGGGAAGGTTATCACCCTTTTAATTCGAAGACGTGCGTAATAGGCGTACGCAGATTGCATTACGGAGTAGAATCTTGAGGTCTGCTAGTTGAGGTCGCTTGCCCAGCTTAAATACTGATCAATTGAAGGGAATGTAACGTTTGGTACCAAAGGGTTGTCGTTTGGTTGCTTATCCATCTTTGTCTCAACAAAAATTGAAACTATTCTCACCAGCGTATATTACATACAGCGTAATATTAAATCACATCTGTACACACAGGTAATGAAGAGATTGTTTCCAGAAAATAAGATTCATTAGATAATACAAATAAATGTAGGATAAACAATAAAACGATAGGTTCAGAACTTCATCTGTGTTCGATTTCATTTGATTTGATTTTTTTATTTAACATAGTTTTTTTCCCACTTTGGCTAATCAAGACGATGAGGATGGGTGATTGTAAGATGACACTCACAAAGAACGCCCACGCCGAGGCCGGGATTCGAACCAGGGATCCCTAGTGTAGTAACGTGCGGTGCTAATCACTCCACAGAGTTCGAATGTGATGTAATAATGAAAGATCGTAAAAAAATAAAAATTAAATAAAAAGTTTCCCGTGCATATAGCACCGTGCTATGGAGGCACATTTAGAGGATGTGGGGAAGATATCGGCAATTTTCGAGGTGATGTGATCAGCAGCACGCTCCGGCCGCCTTTACCCTCCAGGGTTGCCCCCAAGACTTTAGGAAGGTACATTTAAAGTACATTTCTTCTACTACTGCCGATGTGAACTGACTTCCTGAAACTAATTTTTCAGTACTGAACTCCGGGCTTCATTACGAAAAGATATGCATATTTTACTTACAATTTCATTACGTGGGGATGAGCACAACATCGAAAAAAATGTTCTGCATGATCTCGTTACGTTGGCCCAGTAGCCGGTCGCGTAGAGCATCTGACTCATCGGAGGTTCCGGATTCGAGTCTCGGCGTTGGTATTGTGAGCATCCTTTCATCAATTTTATCTACCATTATTCATCCTCATCGTCGCGTTTAGACTTAAAAGGACACGGAAGCAACGTAGAATAAAAATATGACAGACTTTGTTGCTTTGCGCCCGGTACATGCACTATTTTGTTACTACGAAGTGAATATTACCAAGTAAATAAACGAAAAACCCGGGACAAATTGGACAATTTTTAAAATAGGTAAATTTTCTTGCTCATTGTATGAGCACACTTTCCAAGAAGACGCTTATTCGATTCTGAAACTTTTTATTGTACCACTTACATCCTTAGGGATCTGCCGACACGAGAGACAGATCCCCTCCTAATCCCCTCCCCCCCTCTACTTCGCCAGCCACTCAAACCGATTGCCACCCTGTATTTTCCTCATGACGCACTGTTCAAATAAAAATACAATGTGAATGTCTCTCGAAAAAAATAATTGTATTATTCCACTTTTCCTCCTCATCGCGAACACACTCCCTTGTTTGCCTTTTTCGTGGCGATGACAAAAGCACAGAATGGGGTGGCTTTGCATATTTAAAAAATAAGGACAGAATGGGAAAAGGAGAGTGGAGAGAGGGTCCTGAGAACTCAATGGTTTTTACAGCGCCCTAGTGATTTGTTCTTGTCCCTTTATAGAGCCTGCAGTTCTAATGCTTATGAATAGTGATTTTTTCTAGGTTATATTTGTGAATTAGTATTGACATTAACTCGAAGGTAGTATTATCGTTACTCTCTTCTAAAAGGTTCCAATCGACGGATTTGTCTTGGTAATATTTTTAACGATAGTGTATCCCGTTTTGAAGAATTACGAAATTATAAACTTTGAACATTTATACTTGTTTAGAGCTCGTAGAGAGAGAGAGAGAAGAGAAAGAGATAAGAGAAAGAGGAAAGATAAGAGAAAGAGGAAAGAGAGAAGAGAAAGAGGAAAGAGAGAAGAGAAAGGGGAAAGAGATAAGAGAAAGAGGAAAGAGATAAGAGAAAGAGGAAAGAGGAAAGAGATAAGAGAAAGAGGAAAGAGATAAGAGAAAGAGGAAAGAGAGAAGAGAAAGAGAGAAGAGAAAAAGAGAAGAGAAAAAGAGAAGAGAAAAAGAGAAGAGAAAGGGAGAAAAAGAAGAGAAAAAGTAGAAGAGAAAGAGAGAAAGCTAAAAAGAAGAGAAAGAGAAAAGAGGAGAGAAAGAGAGAAAGATAAAAAGAGAAGAGAAAGAGAAAAAGAGGAGAGAAAGAGAAAAAGAGGAGAGAAAGAGAAAAAGAGGAGAGAAAGAAGAGAAAGAACGAAGAGAAAAAGGGACAAGAGAAAAAGAGAAAAGAAGAAAAAGGGAATTGAACGAAAAAGAAGGAGAGCAGAGAAAGTAAAGAGAGAAGACGAACACAAAGATAGAAAAAGAGAAAACATACCTTACACATAAATAAACACTATGTTTTGTGATATAAGAACAGCAAGATGAGAGTGTTTGGGACATGTGCAAACTCAAGATGAGAAAGTTTGGGACTGCAAACTATGGTGAAGAAAGTCTGCGACGCATGGCTAGGAATAAGAACAATGTAGAACAAAAGAGAGTTGAAAGATGTTTAGGATAACATTTGAGAATGATCGCAAACATGTTGAAAGAATCACTGAACAGAATGAAAGGTAACAGAGAGAGAGAGGAACATTGTGAGTGAGTAAGATATTTGCATTAGTAGTTACGTCCCTATCTTCTACTTAGCTTCCTCCTACCCTTAAGACTACTTAACTCCAACATCATGTAATGCCGACACAAGTTTTTCCTGAAACGTTTGTGATGAAAAACTTGGCAATAGGCTATTTAGTTGTACAAAATGACAGGTGCGGCCGTTCCGGGTCCTAGGGGGAGGGAGTTTCAGTACCCTCCCTTCTACAAATAAGAGGTGGAGGAAACAGTGGCTGAGCACAAGTCATGCAACCCCAACCATTAATAAAAGAAATTAGCTAAGTTACGGATGAATGCACACCAAAATTAAAACGTACAAAAGGTGAGGGTAAAATGCAGTGGCGGTTCAGAAGTTACAGTTGGGAGGGGCGAATTTCAGTCGGGTACCTCACCAAGAAGTTTTCTGACCTACGTTCTAGAGATTAGAGTAGTGTTTCACAAAAATAGGTGTCCAGGGCTGGAATAGACGGTTTATTATTGTGTGAAAAAAAGTGAGTGAAAACTAGGTTAGGTCAATACCTATTTATTGAACATGGGTATTTTTCTGGAGCATAAATATTTACTTCTTGAACTTGTTTGGATGAGCAATTAGGGGGGAGAGAGAGGGTGAGAGAGAGAGAGCTATTCTCTCAAAGGGGTCTCCGGTTCGCTCCCATTTTGAGGCACATTGCACCGTTGTTAGAATCCAAATTTAAACTGTAGGTCTACTTTCCGCGATTGACCTATCTGAGGATAAAGTTGATTTAAATCTAACTTTGAAAAATATTCTCGACATTAAACGTGGTGATAACAGAACATTTGAGGCTTCTAAAACATTAGGCATAATATTATATCCAAAAACCTGGCAGTTGGAAGGGCAATCGCCCCTATCGCCCTCCCCGTGGATCCGCGCCTGGTAAAATGAGGGTTAGGTGGAAAAGGAAGAAAAACACGTGTTCAAAAGTACAGCTTCCGGATTCTTACCCGATCTAAATAATGACTTTGGGCAAGTCAGTCTGTTTCAATACAACTATTAATATGGTATTTCTTGTATTTAATACAGCTCAGGATAGGGACAGATGGAAGACCTGTGTTGCTGCAGCCATGAACTTTTCCATCCCTACCGATTTCCTTTAGGTCCATCTCAACATTATCCCTCCATCTTAGTATTGGTCTTCCTATTGGTCTCTTACCATCAGGTTTCCCAACAAGAATCCTGCAAACTCCTCTTTCTTCTCCCATTTGTGCCACATGGCCTACCCACCTAAGTCTTCTTGATTTAATCATTATAATAATGTCTGGAGATGAATGCAAATTATGTATTCTAAATTATGTAACCTTTTCCACTCACCTGCCTCCTCATACCTTTTAGGTCCAAATATTTTCCTAAGGATCTTATTTTCAAATACTCTCAATTTATGTTCCTCTTTCAATGTAAGGGACCAAGTTTCGCAGCCATTTATAATATTACAGGTAAAATTACTGTTTTGTATATTTTAACTTTTAGTTTCTTAGATATTAAACGAGAAGACAAGAGTTTATGAAGAGAAAAGTAACATGCATTTCCTGAAATAAGCCTGCTTTTTATTTCATCTTTAATATCATTTTCATTTGTTAGTATTACTCCTAAGTACTTGAATTTGGAAACTGGTTCAAACGATTTGTTATGAATAATTAGATTTTGATTATTACCTAACACTTGGTTTCGGCCTGTAAGCATATATTTAGTTTCCTCTTTGAAAAATATTTTAGCATTATTCTTAATTGTATTTACATCATCCCCCAGCAAGTCTAATCATCTGCATATCCTAACAGCTGAGTCACACCGTTTAATTTTAGTCCTCCGTTAGTTTCTTTTACCTTCCTAACAGCGTACTCTAAGGCAAAATTAAAGAGCAATGGAGATAATGCATCTCCTTGTTTTAACCCATCATGAATTGTAAATTTGTCAGATATATTAATATCCACACGAATTTTACTTTCTGTCTCACTGGTGCATACTTTTATCATATTAACAAGCTTCTTAGGTATTCCAAACTCTACTAACATATGATGTAATTTATCTCTTTTCACTGACGTCCTGTGAGCGCCTGCCTACTACTGTTTCCGCAAATGCGGTGCTGATCGCACTTCCTGCCGATCGGAGACAGCGGAAGACGGAGGTGTTACGTGAGAAATGGGTTCCAGCTGTGGTCTATTTGCAATTTGCCACCCGGCGCAGACGTCGTGGTTCTACCACAGCTTGGCGAAAGCGCCAGCACATGTGGCACCTGATCTCTCAGCTTTCATTCAGATTTTGGATAATCTCCACTAGGGATCCCAATCCAACATAACCTAACACCGACACGAACATACGCATATTTTTGTTCCCGTCTTGTGCTTCTTTCATTTGGTATAGGATAGAATTTAGTGAATATTAGATTAATAAATTTTTACGTACGTACGAAGTCAAAGCCCAATCCTAATCTACTGTTTACAGCGATTACTTCCACCTGAAACACGGAATACTGAAATATCTACACGAAGAACTGTTTCCACAACAGACTATCTACCAGAGAAAACGTCCGAAGTTTTCAGCAAAGTTTCTCACCCATTCTCCACAGTAGGAAAACCAAATTCAACGCAGGGTCTGAATCCCTGATTTTTACCGCCAGATGGACCGAATTCCCGACTTTTACCGCCAGATGGACCGAATTCCCGACTTTTACCGCCAGATGGATCGAATCCCAGATTCTTCCCGCCAGATGGATCGAATCCCCGATTCTTCCCGCCAGATGGACCGAACCCTCGATTCTTCCCGCCAGATGGACCGAACCCCCGATTCTTCCCGCCCGATGGGCCGAACCCCCGATTCTTCCCGCCCGATGGACCGAATCCCCGATTCTTCCCGCCAGATGGACCGAATCCCCGATTCTTCCCGCCAGATGGACCGAATCCCACATTCTTCCCGCCAGATGGACCGAATCCCACATTCTTTCCGCCAGAAGGACCGAATCCAAGATTCTTCCCGCCAGAAGGACCGAATCCAAGATTCTTCCCGCCAGATGGATCGAATCCCAGATTCTTCCCGCCCGATGGACCGAATCCTCGATTCTTCCCGCCAGATGGACCGAATCCCCGATTCTTCCCGCCAGATGGACCGAATCCCACATTCTTCCCGCCAGATGGACCGAATCCCACATTCTTCCCGCCAGATGGACCGAATCCCACATTCTTTCCGCCAGAAGGACCGAATCCCACATTCTTTCCGCCAGAAGGACCGAATCCCACATTCTTTCCGCCAGAAGGACCGAATCCAAGATTCTTCCCGCCAGAAGGACCGAATCCAAGATTCTTCCCGCCAGATGGATCGAATCCCAGATTCTTCCCGCCAGATGGACCGAATCCCAGATTCTTCCCGCCAGATGGACCGAATCCCAGATTCTTCCCGCCAGATGGAGCAAATCCCCGATTCTCGGTCAGAGGGACGAATCCCGAAACTCTCCGCCAGAGGGACCGAATCCCAAAACTCTCCGCCAGAGGAAATCCCAAAACTCTCCGCCAGAGGGACCGAATCTCGAAACTCTCCGCCAGAGGGACCGAATCCCGAAACTCTCCGCCAGAGGGACCGAATCCCGAAACTCTCCGCCAGAGGGACCGAATCCCGAAACTCTCCGCCAGAGGGACCGTATCCCAAAACTCTCCGCCAGAGGGACCGTATCCCAAAACTCTCCGCCAGAGGGACCGTATCCCAAAACTCTCCGCCAGAGGGACCGAATCCCTGATACTCCGCCAGAGGGACCGAATCCCTGATACTCCGCCAGAGGGACCGAATCCCTGATACTCCGCCAGAGGGACCGAATCCCTGATTCTGCCCGCCAGAAAGACCGAATCGCAGGTTCTCCGCCAGAGATACCGCCTCTCGAACCCCGAGGTATTTCGTACACTTGCTCGACTTCAGGTACCAATGTAAATGTTCTATGCCCAATTTTTCATTTTTTCAAGAGAGCCCTTTAAAATTTGACATGATATATTTATTGAACCTTTGTCACCATTGCGGTGAAAGTTTGTACCATTGCAAAGGCTGATATATTGAAGCCTCTCTAAAAAGAAGTAGTTATTTGGTTAGGTATTTATGCTGTAATTAATTATTGAAATTTCAGATAGAACAATTGCACGCAACACAATCTTTGATTTGAGAATGCCAGTGTTCTATATACCAGATAGAACAGTGAATCTGGAAACAAGATGGAGATGAAACAATTTCATTATAAATTTATCTTTCGGTAGCAAAGTAAAACAAATCATTCATATGTTTGGAAATCAATCAACTAGTTTTATTCCACTATTATTCAAAATGTTTGTCTATTAACCACAAAAGTAAGAACGAAAGACCACTACCATTGTTAAGCATCTCCCACAAGTGACTGAGGTTAGAATGCAACTGGTTTATCTTACTCTCGGATGGTTCTTGTGGTTGGTTGAGGAAATTATCGTAGGGTTTCATTGGCTGTTGGAGTTTGCATTCTCGTGGCTGCTTCCAAATTCTGCACATGGACCAAAAAGACATTCGATATATCAATATTGGTTGTGTGTAGGCATAAGACGATAGCAGACATGAAACAATTGCATCCTAAATAGACCACAGCCAAAATATCTCGATTTGTTTACAATTTGGAGATAGAACATTTTCATTCTCAATGGACGAATTGCCTGTTTCCGCCATTTTTCTTATCACGTGAATGCATAGTTCTGTTACGGTAGTGTGTATGGGTTTGACTTATATGTGTGTGTTATGTATGAGAGTGGAAGAGAGAATGATACATCTCGTGTCTCAAACCCCTTTCGCATGTGCCGCAATGGCTCCATTAGTTATTTTCTTTTGTAAAAAAGAATTAACAACGATAGTTCGATAATGACCATATCGGTTCATTTTTCCGCGGGAAAAAATCGTACTGAAGTTCTCTATACTCTGTTAATTACCTCTTCAGTCCATAAAGAATTAAGTACGTGTCAATGCAATCTCCTGAAGCACAACCTGAAACTAAACAATTGCTTAAATGGGCTCAGGACAAAACCTTGAATCTCGACTACATCTAGGAGTACATCCTGATATGGTAATCAATTATTCCGCATCATGACAGAATGTCTTCAGCTGGGCAGCCTTCATTGATTAATGGAAGAGATAGCAAGGTTAACAAGACAGCTTCATCATTCAGAGAGAAAAAAATGCTGTAGAACTTGTACTGGACCACGGCCTGTGGCCGGCAGTTTCTTCAGAAGTGTTACTAAGAATGAAACACTTGGTCGAAGGCTTACTGAATATCTACGTCATGATTTTGAGTTCAATGCTCTCGTTCATATCTTGTATAGTTTTTTCATGGTCACAACTCATTCATGCGGTCAGCGTTAGATGACAGTTAAGGCGAATACTATTTGTCTTTCGCGGCACGAATTTCACGGTGACCATGCACAAAATAATAATTTCTTCTCCTAAAACTGGAAATAATGAGTTATCAATGAATTTGTCCAATTTAGATTTCGTTAATTAAGATTTGTAACCATTATACAACTATCCACGCAAAAATCCCACGAGAACATTCGTGTGAACTGTATACCTTACCGCACTGTTCCCCTACTTTTAAGTAAGGTATATTTGCCTCCCCACTGGCGTAGTGGTAACGTCGTCGCCTTGCAATCAAGGAGTTACGGGTTCAATACCCCGTGGAGACACATAGTGGTTCGGGTCCTACTTCAAACTGTCGGTCCAGTCCCGATTAGCCTTTCTATGCATAAAGTGGACTTAAAACAACTAATCAATCAGTTTGGTATATTTGAATTCGAGATGAGTCACCACTGTAAAGATGTGTAGGAGTTAGCGGAAGGGCGGGTGAGTTTGTTTTTAAGTCCACTTTATGTACACATGGATAAATCAAAACTGGAACGGACCTACAGTTTAATGTGGTATCCGAAACAGTCCCGGGTACCTAATTGCGATGCTAACAATGATCAAATTAGAAGTGTCAGAAAAAGGGTTCAAATTTACGAATTAAATTTTGGGGGTACGGGGTTAAGGATAAATATATCAATAAATATTTGAGCATGCAGGTCACCATTTCAACGCTTTACGACATGCCCACGGTCTATGAACTGGAGAAAGGCCAGCCTCTCGAAGATTTTTATTCAGTAGTTACAGCTTGCTAATGTTTGGGGCAAATTCATCGCAATATTCGTATCTGCCGCGGAATTTAAAGTGACCATCACATAAGCAGCCCTGGCGCCCAAACCAAACTACTTATGAATCTAAAACTTTGCAGGTTTCCATGTGGGATGCATATGCATAAACTGTAGAAGTTTCATTAAAATTGAAGACTAGGCCACTTGACATAGAATGACGGTATGCAGTGTAAATTTTCTTAACGACATGTTTACTCCTACATGCTACTGGTAAATATTATCAACTTTGGTTTCATAGAAGTTCGATTTCCAGTGCATGGTTCAGACTTTGTTCATTCCACATTATCCATTGTGTGTCGTCTCTACCGCAGGATATGTGACCTCAAGGAAAAAGTGAAGCACTACTCCAGACGAGTTGAATGAGTCTTCAAGGCCAGGATATAAGGAAATATTCGTCCGAGTATGACTAATAGAGTTAATTATACACAATCATAAATATTATTCATACATGTCTCTTCCACAGGGACATGTTATTCTCATTGCTAGTTGTAATCTTTCCGATATCAGTGCTCAGAGATAGGACTATCATCGGCTACTTCTATATATGCAAATATTCGTCCCCATGGGATAAATTCAAACTTTTGAGAACGCTAATTAGTACAACCGTAATCAGAGTCTTGACATTGGCTTTGCGAAAAGACCTTTATGTATGATGTAAGGCTAAAGGCACTGCGAACTATGATCTCAACCTTTAACTATCTCTTATTCTAAACAAGACTGATGAAGTTTGATCTACATGACTAAACTAGCGACTTTATACGTAATTGTCTGCTTGTAGTTTACGTAATCTTTACTTTATTCTCGAGCATTCTTTTGTGCTTCGCTCTCGATTTCTTCTTGAGACGCAACGAAACTTAACAAACGATAATATAAAAAATAATTAAAATTATTGTTATATTCCCAGTTTTCAAGCCCCAGTTGCAGGTGCAAAATATGTGTTGACCCAAGATCGTGAGAATGCAATAGAACTCGAGGCACTGCACGCTATGGAAAACTACTTGGGCAGAAATTAGCCTTCAAATGCAGTGTTGCCTTGTAATCAAGGGGTCCCGGGTTCGATACCGGTGGAGGCACAAGTGGTTCGGATCCCACTTTAAACTGTAGGTCCAGTCCCGATTAGCCTATCAGGGCATAAAGTGGACTTAAAAAACATCAACTCAAAATGCAGTGTTGTGACATAGGATTCAGTCCAGCTTATATGGTATGATAGTCTACTTGTGTAAATATTCAGATGAAGCTGCAGTGGTGGTACACACATTCATATGAAGTTTTGTTATTGCTTAGTGAGCTTACTTAGCTGATCTGCACATTCACTTGAAATTGCTTATTGCTCAGTGAAGTTAGTTAGCTGATCTGCACATTCATTTGAAGTTCCTTATTGCTCAGTGAAGTCAGTCAGCTGATCTGCACATTCATTTGAAGTTCCTTATTGCTCAGTGGAAGTCAGCTAATCTGCACATTCATTTGAAGGTGCTTATTGCTCAGTAAAGTATGTAGATTACACTATGAGGACATTTGCAATTACATATTGATCAGTGAAGTCAAAATGGCATTACAGACATTTATTTTAAGATGCTTTCTGCATTTACGTAACGGTTTGTTAAGTACATTTTGTCCCATAAGTACATATACTCATAAGTCATAAAGAGTAAAAACTGAATGAAACTTAAAAAGGTAAAATTAAAGAAAATGGTTCAAAATGTTGAGAAACCTAATTGGATGGATTGTGGACATCACGAGTCTTTACGCATACGATTACAGGTTGCGAAGTGTAATGTTTCGTTTTTCCTAACATTTGAGTTGTAATGCTGCAAAATGCCAAAAACATTATCCAGTTGCGCCGTGGTTGCACGTCTGTTATGGCTCACTTTTTGTTTACTTGTTACCAAGTGGTACAGGGGCTTATGGGTCACAATGTACAATTACTGTAACAGTATTGCTTACCTACTCCGGTTACTTGCGTACGAGAGTATCATTTGAACTGCGAGGTGGAGAGATTAGGTACTTTCAACCTTTCACTTGGCTAACACCAATCGGCTCCCGATTTGAACACTGTGCCGCAATCCAATTTTACACGCGAGTGGCGTAATTGTAAGCAGAGCCTTAACACTTTCGGTGCCAACCCATGCGTGGAACCGCCCTGACCTGTGTCTGAATGCATACGAATCTCTCTTGCCTCAGGCAATTTATGGGTGCTAGACTGATTCCTCACTGTGAGAAAGGACCGGGGGAGAGAGGGGATTTCGTGGTCATCAGTGTCTAGAGTTATCCTGTCTTGTTTGCATACTGGACGTATTATTAAAAAGAGGCAGCACCCATTTATATTCTGGCCCCTGGATCTGAGGGTGAACTAAGAGGTGAGAAGACCAGAACTCTTATCCCCAGACGTGAGACGTTAGTGATGGACGCGGCCTTGGATTTTTACGACGTAAAATAGGGCTCGTTGCTGGCGAGGGTGAAGGTGCAGGACAGCTAGTCCAGCGTGGCATTAACCTGTCGGCAGTTTGTTACCAATTTAACAGCGGGATTGAGTTTATATTACTGGAGATTTGACAGTTTCTCTTGCAGCTTTTTAATGCTCCTAGGCCATTTCCGTGTGCTCTTATCCTGTTAGCAAGGCGAAGCGGAAAGGAATGTATGGTTACGGACGTTTTACAGCGTGTCTTATTCTGCATTTGTAATAAATCATTGGCTCCTCTGACATCGTAAATGAAATATTTCTATTTTTTTTATTACATCGAAAAATGTATAATTGATTTTGATGTTTTCGATCAGTTTGGAAATTCTTATGAATCAGCCAGAAGTATTTGCGCAGGCAGGACACCATTTAAACAGACTTACGACATGCCCATGGCCTATGAACTGAAGAAAAGCCAGTCTCTCAAAGCAATTTAGTCAGTAGTTACAGCTTGCTAAAGTCATCTGCCGCGGCGACCTTCAAAAAAGCAGCCCTGACTAGCGCTCCAACCGGATATGAATTTGAACCTTTGCAGGTATCCATGTGGTATACGTATGCACAACCTGTAGACGTTTTATCAAAATTGAAGATGGGTGAGCAGTGGACCATATCTGAATTTAGGCCACTTGACATGAATGGGAATGACCCTATATCTTCAATATAAAAAGATGGTGTTCATTTAAATTGTTTGCAGTACATCTACACTGTCACAAAGTTGTGTCAAGAACAGTAGAAACTAAGCTCATACCAAATGACATTGTTTTAGAATCTCTACTCCCCCTTCCCTTCTACGAGAGTGTTACATCCATTTCTATATTCTTTTTATGTTGTATATTTCTTGTTATTACTTTGTTTCTGCCTGTAATCGCGACGATGAGGATGATTAATTATTACATAAACTTGATGAAGAAACCCTCACCATGTGAACAGGGTCGTCGGTGGAGCGATCGCGAATGCAGTATCCAACGCCTAGTGCCACCAAGGCGACAAATTAGCTTCTGGGCAACTCTAAATCTACTATTCCCATTATTTTTATACTTATTCTGTTATCTTCAATGGGGTGCGACATTCGATTCAAGTGTAGCACACGATCAAGATTGCAACCTTTAATCTCCTAAAGAGCCAGAGGCCTTGCGATGGATTTGTCCTTAGGAACATTGACATAGGACTAAAATTTACCGGTGATAACTGCCAGTACCGAACACTCCGTACATCCAGAGGTAGACCGTGCTTCCCCTATCAAGAGGGTGGGTGGGAACTGGCAGATGGTATCGAACATTCTTGTCAATGCGAGACTTGAAATATGAAGGGGTGGGTGAGGATTTTGTAGAACCCTCCTTCTAAGGAAGTCTGCCTGGCTGATAACATCTATTTAGATTATGTTAAATTATATGCTTTGGGCTCTTCCAATCTCTGAAACCAAGAAAATAGTAATCAGCTGTAATACTCGCATTTTGAATTGCTGTTTTAAGTCCACTTTATGCACAGATAGGCTAATCGCGACTGGATCTGCAGTTTAAAGTGGGACCCGAACCACTAAGCAATGTGGCTCTACTGGGTATCGAACTCGGGACTCCTTGATTATAAGACGACGACGTTAGCACTACGCCATCGGGGAGACTCTTGTAATACTATGATGCAGACACACAGATAACCCCCACTGTGGGGCAGAACATATTACATTAAACACTGAAGTCAGGATTCTGACAGCAGTTACATTTCATTCCAAGACACCACTCATCACCATACTTGTACATCACACGTAGACTACACAACCGAAAGTGTCTTCAAATTTATCTCCCCTTGCTCTTCGCTATGCACAAAAACTCAAGGGATGTTGGTCACGGAGGGGGAGAAAATATTACGCTTTTTTCTGTGCGGTGAGAACTGGGGAACTTCCATGAAGAGGAAAACGTCATTGTGAGCTGTCAGATATTTCGGATCGAAATTATACTCCAAAATATATATATATATATATATATATATGACGGGGAGGGAGTATTATTTTTGGACCTATTGATCCAGCCGGGCTTTTGCCGGAGTTTGATGATAGTAAACAGCAGCACCCAACGGTTCTTTCAAAGAGGAGGGGGGAAGAAGGCAGGTTCTGATCCCATCCTCAACGTCACCGTTTCTCCTTTGCTGCTCATCCCGGTGGGGTGTAACTGATCGCACAAGACTCGAACAACTTCTTAAACAAGCCCCGCCTCTTCGTGTTCTGACGCAAGTGCGGAATGTCAATGCAATTCTTCGGGGCTTGATCAAAATAGTATTATTTATGCTAAGAGATCAGGCACGTATCTAGAAGTGCATTTCGGTGGGAGGGGGTCAGGCCAAGTGTCTTAATAATAATATGTAATTACTACTGTATTGTTATTATGACATGAAAGGTAAAGATACGGTATATAAAAAGAACAGCACGTATTAATTATCTAGCTTACGTGAAGTTAAGATCACTAAAAATTGTGTGAAAATAACTGCTCTGGCAAGGAAATGAATGTCAAATAGATAAAGAATTGAATATTTGTTGAATAACAAAAAAAGGAGTTAGATCCAACTTACGAAAAGTAAAGTTCCTGATTAATATTTTATGCATATTATCATAATTAAAGTAGTAGCGTTCATAAATCTTTGGTAATGTCCTTCAAAACCTTATGATCCCAATTCCTTGCCATCCAATAAATTCGGCGGAAATACAAGTAAATAAAGCATCGATAATATAACAAATGCTAAACAAGTATATTTTGATTATTTAATTTTAGTACTTGGTAAGTCTTTCGGGGGCACCGGACCCCATGGACCCCACCTAAATACGTCCTCGTAAAAGGCCTAAACCTAATTAGCCTAACAACGAAAGCATTTAGCCTGACGTCAGAAGACGAAGAGCGGGGCTCGAGCAGAAGGTTGTTTGTGTCTAGTGCGATCAGCGAGACCCATCTCGCCGATGCGGTCCCCCCCTCTCTTCTTCAGACAAGAGCTCTCCCCCTCGTCACACTGCACGCACACTCACGCAGGGTCCCACACGCAGGCACACAAATAACCCACCCAACTCACACGCATGCAGGCAGACTGAGGAACCAGCGTCTGGCGACATTCTCCAATTGAAACGTCAGCATCCTGCGACGCAAACACGCACCCAATCAGCTCGAAACATTCGTAGAATTGGAAGGCAACTTCTTGCTGGGAGTATTACTCGGAACAACGATCACATTGGGCAACCTTGAAATTTTGATTGGTCTTCACGTATCTTGGTCCAGTCTCTTGTATTTACCATTGTTGACTATCGCGACATTGCTTTCTTGGATGTCAATAACGAGCAAGCTAAACGACTGCAACGAATTCAAAATGCCTGCATTCGTTTCGTTTTCGATCTAAAATATTCAGAGCATTTGACATCGTACTTTGCGAAGGTCGAGTGGCTTAAATTAAGCGATAAACGTAATTTTCATAAGTTAATTTTACTGTACAAAATTCTCCAAATAAAAGACCCGCAATATCTCTACAACCGATTTCAACATCTTTCCGACTTTCATAGCCGCAAAACCAGATCGCGCGAAAGGTCTTTGCTCTCCATTCCACTCCACAAATCCAACTTTTATGCAAATTCTTTTACTGTTACCTCAGCAGGCCTTTGGAACAAGTTGCCACCTGAAATCCATGTCTCTTCCTCAATTGTGACGTTCAAAAAATTGTTAAAGTTACACATATTATACAATGAAAATTAAATGTTTGATTTCCCTAATAATGTGGCGGGTGCAGAGAATGATAGAAGGACGTAAGGCACAAAAATGATTTAACGTAATAGTTAAGATGAATTATCGTCAAAGTATACCGTTTTTGACTGTGTTTTAAGTATGTGTAATATTGGTCTGTGCTTAAGTAAGTGTAGTGTTATGTATTTGCTTGTACGTGTGTAAGGGCAAGAATATGTGTGTGTGAGAGTGAGTGCCCGTATCTATAGGTTAGATTACCTTTCTTATATGTAATTTTTCTTCGTATTTTTTATTTCTCTGTAATTTTTATAATTTTTTTTTCTTTCTTTTCTTTTTCAATATTTTAATTATTTCAATTTCAATTTTTTTTGTAAACATGGTCAAGTGGAAGAAAAGTCTCCACAGCCTTAACTTCGCCATGTAAAAGAAGACGAAATAAATAAATAAAGTGTTTCAGAAATAATAATAGGCCTAATGTTAAAATTAAAATAATCATATTATTATTAAATTAGAATGTGTAAATTAATTAATATTGTATTATTATTCACGAATAGGTAAAAATACGGTATAAGAATAGCTTACATGTAGTTAAGATCGGCATAACTTGCATTAAAACATGGAAAGGAAATTAATGTCAAATGGATGAAGATTTCAATATTCATTGAGGATGTTAGATCCAGTTGTCCAGAAGTAAAGTTCTTCATTCATATTTTATGCGTATTATTAGTAGTGTGCATACATCTTCTTTGGTACTGTCCTTCAAAGCAGTATGATGATCTCAATATAATCATTCGCATCCGGTAGGTTTGGCGGAAGTAAATAACCATCGATTACACAACAAGGTAAAATGGTTCTATCTGCCAAGTCATAATATTCTCAGGAGAGCTAGTTAAAGATTTGACTATGTGCACGGAGAAAACTAATTATTCCAACAAGTTGTGCCTCTGGCATTTGTATAGTGATCTCTCCCTCTCTAATATATTGACGAGGGAAACTGAGCAAAAGTTAGAACATCGCCTCTTCACACAGTACACTGGCCAAATCGTGCAAGCAATACCTAGCACATACCGCTCGCCGGCCTAGCACTAAGATTCTCCGTCGTTACTGGGTTCGGCCGCCTGATAGAGGTAAACAACCAGGTAGTAGAGGAATGAAAACCTGCAGGGAATAAAACGTCGCCTTTGGGATGAAAATAGGACAGTTATCGTAGATCACAGAAACCGTCGGGATGCGCGCTGTAAGCGCTGCGAGCGAGTTGAAGAATAATAATTGTAATAATAATAATAAATAATAATTAACAAGAATAACAATAATAATTGTTAATATCATAATAAGCCCCCAATCATAAACTAATACCTAATCTCATCTACTTTAAATGATCATAAAAACACACTCGGAAACCCGACACGTTTAACTGGAAGAATATGCCACGCGCGGACTTCGATCCATGAGAAAAAAGGTTAAGAAACCACGTTGCCAAATGTCCAGTAGCTACACCAACCGATATATGAGCGAAAAGAAAATGTAATCAATTCTGAGCAAAGTTTGACCATGAAAGCACGTGACAAATAATAAGTACAAAACGCTGAGAATTGTTTCCCTGAATCGAAACTTAGCGTGAAGCCACAGAATACATGCATTCAGAATTGCATGTGTGGATAAATGAGGCCTTATGTGAGACAATAAAGGTCACGCGCCTCGCCACTATCAGCTGAATTTGCAACTGCCTAGAATTACCGATGATACAGTTTTGGCAGGCAGGATGGAAAAGAATATTGTAAATAAATAATCATCCTGCACTGAATCAGCTATAATGCTGCAACTGCCAAATAACACTGGTCATGACAAAGTTTGGGCAGAAGATATAAAGAAATGAAACAAACACGTGAACACAAGAAGGTCCGAATTGCTTGCTCAGAAAATATATTTTATTTTTGCTTCACATTGGAACGTACATGCAGTGCGCACAGTAATAATAATAATAATAATAATGTAATAAATAAATAACCCGTGCAAGTCAAGAATAATAATTGAAATAAGAATAATAAATAATAATAGGTCATAATAATTCACACTACAATAAAGTCACTACAATAAATATGTTAGCGCTCTTGTAATCATGCGAGGATTAGGTAAAAGACGAATGAAACGTGTGGTTCGCACAAAACGGTTGAAAAAGTGATTAGTTACAAGTTATCGTGTTTTAGTTTCTGCCTGACTGTTTTCCGCTTCATATAGGACAACGAATATGGTCGACTTCACACCAGAAATCTTTGTGCCGTAGTTCACTAATCGCATTCTGTTATCGCTGTTCAAACAGTGTTTTGAATGTTTAACTATTGCCTGCAAAAGTTTTCCAACGGAAAGCTACTTCAGGCAGTTCCGTGAAAATACGTATATTGAGAGAATAGCGTGAGTTAACCAAGGTGTGCATATAGGGAAATACATTGACAATTTTGAATTAACCTTTTGAATTCTCTCATTCAAATTATGCATTGTGAAATCAATGATCTTTCCAAAGTCATGCATATCAAGACTGGAACTCTTAAATCTGTTAACACTGTTTGTACCAGTATGGGTGCCATAACTATTCATTCTCTCACGTGTAACTTACATTCTCAGCACGTGGACTTCCGCCGATTTGTCAATGGCCTGTGGCGAGAAGGGTCTCGGGTTTGATCCATATCTCCCCGAAGTCTCATTGTTCACAGTGTGTCGTCAGGAGAAACAGGGAGCCTCCGACCTACAGGGTGGTCCAAATGTCTTGTTACCATCTGAAGGACATTTTACAAAGTTACGGATCCAGAAGATCAGTACGACTTCCACCATTGACATGGATATCCTGTGTCTATCTTGGTTGGGTTTCTTTGTTAAATCTTGTAGTGAAGTCATATTGCACTTCCCTTATTGCTCAGCCATCTGAAGGCAAATAACAAAATGAAATTAGTTCGACTGTGATAACCACCTGGGGGGGGGGGGGCAAGAAGACACCCTGTATAAAGTCATAACAGCTTCGATGGGCTGATCTCAATGAAAATTTACTTGGCAGAACCCATCGTCTCTTTCTCTGAGGTCTGCTGCGCCATTCAACATGCCCTGGTGGTATTGTGGTATCGCTGTCACTTTGTAAAGAAGAGGTCTCAGGTTCAATTCACATTGAAGGCACCTTGCACAGTGGTTTGGATTTCACTTTAAATTGTAGAATCAGCCCCGATTAGCCTGTCTCCGAGAATAAACAACAATAAATATAATTTATCATCTTCGACAGAGAACGCAGTAAATACGATTACACTCTTTAGATTCCATGCTGAGAAAGGGACAGACAAAGTCCACATGTCTGACAGAGAATGTCTTGACCACCATTACCTATCTTGTTCCACTGCATTCAGTCTTCAACTACTCCATTTCAGTGTCCACAAGCAAAGAACTGCAAGATATCATCGTTAACAACAGTAATGTTGTATTCATCTGTTTCAATCGCCACAACACACTTCCCTGAATAAAATCGTATTACTCTCTACGCTTCTCTCGATTGAATAGGTCGAAGATGACATAACTTCATCTGTTGAGAATCACCGGAAGGTATAAAAAGCTTTCTCTGATTGCGCATTGTACTCGCATGGTACCACCTCATTGACGTTACTATGTGAGAATGTCCAGCATTTTACTGCCGTTATTCGTAATGAATAGGTCGTTAGCAGGATAATGCTTGTGAACGAGGGGTTCAACAAAGGAAACTATAATTGCCTGTCATCAACAAATACTTCATTCATTGAAAGGTTGACACACCTTATCACCACATTGCAGGCAATTTACAAACGGCTTAGCGCTAGTGCAGTGTAAAAAGTTCAAAAGATACGGCTGATCCAATTCTTGTCAGCAATCAGATCGTCCATACTCAGTATTATTAGAAGCATGCTGGAAAAGATAAGTAGGGAAACGCAAGTCCTCTTAGGAAATGTTCATTGAAAACAGCACAATTATAAATGTACTAAGAATTCCGATTACTATATCAGCAACCGATACAGTTACATATCAAGAAGTGATTTACGTGAATACGTGACGTAAAGACAATTTACATAATATCAAGACAAGACGTGCAGCCTATTTTGTTTTTACATGTTTTTGGCCCTTAATAATAAAATATATTGTGGAATTGTCAATTATTTTTGTTGGGATGTCAAAACTTACTCATTCTTTCAAAACAACTACAATACGAGCAAATTGATTCTGAAATTCTCAAAAAACACACGATTTAAAGAGTAATCACTAGGTTATAATAACAGGTTAGGTTATACTTAAAAGTTGTTTTAGACGTGAGTAGGGATGCGGGGGATGGTATCCCCCCGCTAGCAACATTTTTGCAAAGGGCATCAAGCCATTGCTTGTATTAATAATGTCCTAAATGAAATATTGTACGGCTTAATTGTAGCCCTATTAATAAATAATAATAATAAGAAGAATAAAGCATCCCCCAGCTGTTCTCCGTGGCCGTGCGGTCCAAGGCTCTGACTGCGGGACGGCATGGGTTCGAGACCGCCTAGGTTTAGTCTCTGGGTTTTTAACCTGTGTATAGGACCGGTGGCAACCCAACATCGTGAGGAAACTGGGGAGCTACGAGTGAGTAGCGTAACCTTGTCATATAAATCTCGTATAACGGCTGGGGGTTCGACGTGCTGACCCCACGAAGCCCCACTACCGATTGAAGAACTCCACACACCACTAGGTAGGACTGTGCGAGGGAGACTGGCAGTCGGGAGATAGTCCAAGGCCCTTACGGCCTGTAGAGCCACGGGTTAATATTATCCCCCCACCCACCCCCAGCTGTCTCATTCTCACCATGTTAAAATATAGAAGCATCTCCCTAGTTAACCACAAGACCCGATCAACATCTCCCCAGCTAACATTTCCAAGCGCTGCTTTGAAACACATTGAAACAGGAAAATCAGTATCTACAAGACTTATGACTATTTATGCATTATATTCACAGTTAATACACACTCTTGCAACTGAAGTCTTCAAACACAGAGTATAGAAGCTTGCTTATGTTGGGAATGTTACAACTTAGCGACCAGACATGTCAATTGAAGCATAAGGTACTACTTGATATACAAAAATGGTACTGATTTTTTTCCAGCTCGTACCACGTGACCTTCACGTTCCGGTCACAATTAAATTTCCACCTGGAAGCGTCCACGGTTGTAAATCCGAATTAAAAGTCAACAACCGCCGGAGAACAAGAGAACGTTATTCTCGGTGTTGACACAACCAACAAAGATCCCACGGACCACCTGTGGATTCCAATTCATCCGCTCCCTTCGATTCTCTTCAGGAGGCAAAACTAATCAGCGACGTTCCTCGCCTCAACAACATCTTTGTCTTCTTCAGGACAAAGGAGCTAGCAGGGTGCTGACGTTCTCCGCGATAATGTGGGCTTACAGGCAGAACTAATAGATTAGGCACGGTACTTTAAATGTGCGGGAAAACGCTTTAAAAAAACCTGCAAGTAATGTTCAGAGAGTTGCATGTCTCAGGATACCCCACTAGCCTCGTCACAGAATTTGGTCCGGGTGGGCTCAAGGTGTGGGGGGGGATATTTTAAGGTGGGTTTCGTTTTGGTGGTTATGGATACTGACAATCATTCTCTCTCTACCTCTGTTCTACCTTCCTTTCTTTCTCTACTTATCTACCTCTTTCTATTTTTCTCTACTTTTTCTTTCTCCTCTCTCTCTTTTTGTTTCCTTTTCTCTCTCTCTTTGTTTCCCTCTCCTTTTCTCTCTCTCGTTCTACCTTCTTTCTTTCTTTTTCTTCCTCTTTCTATACTTTCTCTCTCTCTCTACCTTACTTTTCGCTTTCATTCACTCTTTCTCTGTCTACACCTCTTGCTCTCAAGTTTCTTTCTCTCTTGTTCTACCTGCACATACATTTATATCTTTCTCTACCTTCTTCTTCCTTCTTTTTCTACATTTTCTTTCTTTTTCCCTTCGTTCATCTCTTTCTCTCTATGCAACTACCTCAGATTTCCACTGCCCGAGGTTTTCATTTATTTTTAAAGTTATCACACTATTTCATGTAATCCACTTTGAGTCATCTGCATATTGTTTCTGATTATACTTTGACCACTTCCTCGTGGAAAGGGTTCCACCCTTTGATGGGTAGAACCAGTGATTTATCCAACCCCATCCAATTTCCTCAATACGCCCTACAATTTTTCACAATGGTCAATTGGTAATTTTGGCTCTAAATTTACTTACGAACTTACATCCATCGAGATGGGAAATTCTGGATAAACCCCTGGGGAGAAAGTTATTCTTATTACCAATGATCAGCAATTCCTGTGAGGTAATAGACTCAAGGTTGCCAAATATTTAAGTGTGCTCGTAGCTCGACATGTGATATGGTACGTTGACCAAAAAGGTTCACGTTTCAAGCCATGTAGCAAATCCACAGTGAAGAATTAGGTTCTAAAAATTCAGATATATTCTCATTGAGCGTGATTCTGAAATAGCAGAAATACATAGTTATGTATAGTATGTATAATTTTGACATACAGCTTCTTGTTACTCAAAAATTTTCACGGCTAAGTTCGGTTTCGAACTCTGTTACAGACAGCTATCTCATTTTCACTGCAAACATACCGGAATACAAAATTCACACAGAATCCACACTTTTAATTCCAGCTCAGGACATACCCTATACTAATTATATATTTCCTGCAGTTGAACATTTCTCCAGAACAAAGTACCCCCGACATCCTCCCGTCCCGTCACCCTCAAAAGAACCGACAATACCAAATATATTCATTACCCGATTAACGTCCGCCGTCTCCTGCATACTCTGCATGCATTTTTTGTTCCAATACTCTTCCAGACCCCCAGCGTTGACGGACAAGGAGAATGAATGATGATAAGGGGTGATTGGCGGAATGGCGACGAATGTACGGATCGGAATAGCTTCCCTCGGTAGAGCAAAAAGAGAACACGCGATGTTCGTCTGTCACAAATCCCACACGACGCTTCCGGAAATTCTTCGTCACTCATAATTACTCTCATCCGCCCTTCGTTTCACATAATGTCAAGCGGCCTAAAGAGGAGTCATTTGAAAATAGTTAGGGAGAAGGAAGAAGTCGCATCACCTTCGCTAATGTGCGTACTAGCAATGTCAAGCTTGTTACTGAAGCATTTTTTTTCTTGAAGTATGTAATTTCACTCTGCCGAGTTCTTTTAGTTGGATTAATCGGAGGAATCATAAATGACAAGGATATGCTATTAGAGAAAAGAGGTTATGTTCCTTGGGTTCAATCTGGATTCAATTCAACAATTATTTGGAAGTATCAGAAATAAAGCTCTGTGATGGCCAGACATTTGTTTAATTAAACGGTCAGCAGCTCCCTTTTTACAGTAATTCTAACCTGATAGGTTTAGAATTAATTATTCGTTTAGTAAAAAAATACCACATTTTCGAAAACGTTGAAACCACTTCTCTCTGATAGTTCATGTACGTGACAATTTGCTGAGTGAACAACCCAACTTATGGAAGATTCCTACAGGTTCTCCCTTCTCCGTTGGATGTGTGCATAGGCGCACGAAGGTGGATAAGGGTGTCAGAATACCTTTTCCCTTTGACCTTTGGACTCAGTTCTCCTAAAAGGGCATCCCGATGGCGTAGTTGTAACGTTGTAGTCGTGAAATCAAGGGGTTCCGTGTTCGATACCCAGCGGAAGTCCATTGTGGTTAGGATCCCACTTTAAACTGTAGGTACAGTCCCAAATTGGCCTTTCTGTGCATGAAGTGGACTCAATACTCAATAACATTAATTTCCATAAAGAAAATAACGCCACGGGTCCAAGGCTCGAATACTAGCCTGGGCATGGATGTTATTTGTGAGTGTCTCCTCATCAACTTCATCATAAAATCACTCATCCTCATAGTCACAATTACCGAAAAGTGGCTGAAAAATCGACGTAAAATAAACCGAATCGATCAATCACCTGAAAGAAAATAAGCATCTAAATAATTTCTAAGTGCACCATTCATACTTAGTGAAAAGTATTATGATGCATCCATCTGTTAGTGCGAGTAGTTCATCTTCCAGAAGCATAATCGTTTGCTCTTTCCGTGCATCTTTCTGGCTTGCTTGTTAAATAACTTTCCTTGCCACCCCTACCTCTTCTGATGAACCTTAATTGAAATTCTCCTCAAGGAACCCCAATCAGACACGGTTCATTAGTCGTCGAGTTCCAACAACTCAGATTTCTACCGATACAGTTTCTTTTAAGCCATCAAAGGATTTCACAAGATGATATTAACACTTTTAACTTTAAGAGCCACCGACAGACTGTTACTGATGATTATACCTCGATCACTTCCTTATGAGATGACCTTCAGTACCACACCCACTGATGGGCAGAACACGTTATCATGAGCGATCAAGAATCTCCACGCGGTAACAGCCTCAACAGTCACCTATAATTAACCAATATGCAACTTTTATCAGGTTCTACAACTCCGAACACTTCAGTACCCGCATATAGCTTTCGGCAAGAGACCGAACGTACACCTTGCGCTCCCATATGGTATAAACAAGCGCCTCCAGGTTGTTGTCAAACACTGCTAGTCTCAGGTTCCAGGAGACATGTGGCTGCAGACCGGGATTCTATTCTTGGCAGTGGGTGTTCCCGAGGGGGTTCTCCACGGGAAAGAAGGGAACAAGAGGAGCGACTTGTACGAACCGAGTAGACATGAAGGAATCCAGATAAAAGACCCTTTGGACTCAGACAAATATGTGAAGTGAGTGAGCTGAATTGTAGATCTATTCTAATGGGTGCTCGCACTAATGGAAGCAAGGAAGAAATGGTTTGCTGGCGTTTCAAAATATGAAAGATTGGAAATCAAGACTTTTGTACTTCTAAACGATTCACGGTTCTTCCTTGTGCCTACGTCAACAGTGTTCGTACTCACTTTTGACAAAATAATATCCTGGCTTTTCCAGGTGTTTCCAATTAAATATACAACTTAATATGCTAAGCGACTAATTTAATTATAATCAACACCGTTGAAAATTAATTAAAAATATATTTACATAAAATATCTCCAGCCAAGAACCCTGACTGACTGAGGCTCGGCTAGACCTTTGGCATGCGAATGGGCGATTTTTTTTCAAACTTTCCTCTCCATTCGAAAAATCCCTTGGATATTGCAAAATATGAAAAATTACATCCGCTTAGAATTGCTTCTAGAGCATTGACGTGAATTTTCGTGTAGTTTCCTTTCACTCTTCTCTAGAAGTTTCGCGATTGCGTAAGCATATTAAACTATTGATAATATCTAGACAACAGTGAAACCAAACTACACGAAAATTCACGTCAATGCTCTAGAAGCAGTTCTAAGCGGATGTAATTTTTCATATTTTGCAATATCCAAGGGATTTTTCGAATGCAGAGGAAAATTTGAAAAAATCGCCCATTCGAATGCCAAAGTCCACTTTATGCACATTAAGGCTAATCGGGACTGGACATACAGTTTAAAGTGGGATCCGAATCACTACGACCCTCTACCTGGTCAATCAAGAAGCCTGTTGGAGAGAAATGTAAAATGTGTTCTTTCAAGTTCTAATCCCAGCAAGCACAAAAAACATACAATTTCCCCGACTTACACTTGTTTTTTTAATTTTTATGAAATTCCCTATGACTTCATCATCCCTAAGTAGATTTCTCTATTGTAATGCCTGGGCATTTGTATTTGAGCCGGGCTCCTTTTAACTGGGACACCCAGTATTTGGTATTACACATACACATACAAACATTATCAGAAAGACAAGTGAATAGACTAACCTGTAGATGTTAATCTTTCTTATTATTCAACTGGATAGAGCAATCTTTAGACGTCAACCAGATATTTAAAAATAATCTAGTTTTCAACAGTCTGGAAATATACATGACAACGAGTCGAAAAAAAAACAGACGCGGGCTTTAATCACGATCTCTTAAGTTTGTAGTCACGGACAATTCATTGAAAGCCAATAGGGTTGTTACAACCCAGAAGTGTCCGTGACTGTACAAACGTCGGCAAGTAAGCATACGAGGAATAAACCTTTGATTAAGGTTGAATCCAGAGTTTCGCTTACCACAACTTGAGATTATCTGGGCCTGGGGAGACGTAGAGGTATGTAACACCATGTTTTCAAGGATTTTCAGGCCAGTAGGAACTCTAGTCAAGGACTGTGATAATAATCTCAAACTCTGAACAATCCAGTTATCAGTTCCATCAGAAATAAATTCGGGGTAGAAGCTCGAAGCAAAACTCAGTGTGGCAGGTCAGAACTAATTCGAATCTCTTCAAGCCAACTCTTGTGTAGTTACCAAACAAAGAAGCCAGTTAGTTAATTATAGCACGGTCATGGACTGGAACGGAATCTTCAGAAGTTCCACAGCAGGGAGTGCACGATTCGGCTAAATAATTACCATACACCGTGAGAAAAAGCTACCGAAATGATCTATTCCTCCAAGGCATCCGTGAAGAGGTTTCAAGGCTTTTTCGCCTTCTAAACCACATGCTTTGTACTGGAATGTCTTTCTTTCCTAAAACACGCGCCCATAGAAATAGTTTACAGGCTGTTACTAAGTTAAAGTATGTCTCTGAACTGTTTGCCTCTATTTTAAAGGAACATAACTTGAAATCATTATTACCAAGCAGTACTGGCATGATGCCTTTTGAGTGTACATGACAGGTCCACATTCGTCCAAATAGTGTCAACAGTTCTAAATCAATGGGGCAATGTAAAAAGTGGTAAGTAGATACAAGTTGATTTTAACACACAAGAATATAAAATGTGCATTACATTACCTTCTGTGTGTGAGCTGACCGAGATAAAGAGAACTTCCAAGGTACTCACCTCCTGAAAAGAAATTGAAATAAAAGTCGATTAGGAAAAACAAATATTACGAATCAATTATTACAAATAAAAATTCCGAACATTTACTTTCCTCAACAAAGGAAAGGTGTGCAAATATTAAATTCAATGCCACATATATGTAATTCATCAATTATTTACTTACGTGAACAAAAAACAATTGAGGCTTATACAAATATTTAATAAATAGTTCACTTCATCAGAAAAAGATACAAGTAAGGCTTAAATCATGAATTAATCAAATTACTTCGCCAACAAAGAAGCAAGGTAGGCTCAAATCACTAATCAATTATTTACTTCAACATAGAAATAGTTCTCCTCCGTGGCCGTGCGGCCTAAGACGCTGTGCTTTGGACTCCGACTGCGGGATGGCATGGGTTCGATCGAGTCCGCCTAGGCTCAAGTCTCTGGGTTCTCGGCCTGTGTGTAGGACCGGTGGCAACCTACCATCGTGAGGAAAATGGGGAGCTACGAGTGAGTAGCGTAATCCGGTCTCGGATATCTCCTATAACGGCTGAGGGTTCGACGTGCTGACCCCACGTCACCCCATTACCAGTTGAAGAACTCCGAAGGATCGTGGAAGGGAGACTGGCAGTCGGAAGATAGGCCATGGCTCTTCTAGGGCTGTCGAGCCACGGATTATTATTATTAACATAGAACTGAGTTAGGTTTATACAGTGTGTTTGTTTTGGCTTTGGGCCGAGATAGATCGTGAACAACTCTTATAACATAGGTTAGTACTCATTATGCAATATAAAAATAATTGTTCACATGCTAAAGATATGTGCGTGAAGATAAACGGGACATTACGGGACGAAAACGGCATCTGCTGTCACAGGCTAGCTCGGCCCAGAGCCAAATCGAACGTACTGTATTGATTATTTACTCCAACAAAGAAGCAGATGAGGTATATATTATTAATTAATCAGTTATTTGCACGAACAATCAACAAAACAAAAACAAATTAGGTTTATTTCTGCACTGGCTTTCCAACAACAACAAAATACTGACGACAAGGTGCTAATATAGCAAATTCTTCTCTACGTCGCAATCTTTGCTGACGGCACTGATACGTGCTGTTAAACTCGATGCACATTTGTCACCATTCCAAAACCCTTTGGAGGATATAATTCGCTACACGTGCATCAGAGCATCACGCACACATCTCCACACGATGACGGAAACACACCTCCGCGTACTCCGGAACCGCAAAATTATGCAGCAGCAAATCTTCCCGTCTGTCACGTCTCGAGGCAAATTCTTCAAGACGTTCCCGGAAGTCCTCCTCGTGCATTTTGCTATCTGGCTCGAATCCACATCCTCGAGTGTGGACTCCCACCCATCGGGATCATCTTCTGGCGCCCTTCCCGACGGAGATGAGGGCTTCCAACACCAACAACTCAAGTTACGCTTCAGGGCGATTCTTCAAGCGCAGCAACACCCTAACTTGGCTCAGGAATTAAGTGCGTTATCTTGTCTTTCAGAAGCTGCTATGGAGAGCTTATCTTGGAAACACAACTTACCAGAAGCTCCTTCTAAGCCAAAGTAAATTAGAATATACATCGTGTCTTTAAATCGGATGTACCACAAAGGGATTTTAAGCCTTTGGTGAGATAGTTCCTTAGTCTTCAAGGTAATCTTTGAATGATATTTCACTTTATGTTTGTCACAAGACAACTAATGGCGCTGTACTTCATATGTTTTGGCACACACCAGAACTATTGTGGAAACAGAGGAGAACTTGATTACACCAAGATTCCAGCTTATGCTGTATTTTAACTTTGTAGGAAGTGAGCGGTGGCCGTTGCTGAAATCACACAAAGGTCAACCACGTGGCATAACCCGGTAACAGCAATATGCTGCAAGTCAACTAGGCTCTGGGGCTTGAACCCACAGTCAGTATAATCTGTGGGGCTTGTGTTGTCCATTCATCCATTTCATCTTAAGAGTATTCATCCCCATCGTTGTGTTTATTCAAAAGTGGCAGAAATCTGACGTTAACTAAACTAAATCATTCAATTTTTAACTTTGTGCAAATTGTATTAACCAGTGTTACCGCAATCGGGTATTTACTTTGAATTACTTGTAACATCCAAGGTGCGGAGTATCTAGGAAAAAAATGTACAAGGTTCAAAATGTAAAGGTTGATAATTAATATATAAATATGACCAAAAAAGTAGATTCGATTGTTCCAATGTACTAATCATCATGATGTAAATGAATGAAGGCCAATTAAAAATGAATGGATGTTGCAGTACTAACCTTTATGTACTATCTCACTGATGGCGGAATGTTTAAAATTTATATTTTTTCATGTATAGAGATTTGTTATCTCACAGACTGAGTATTACATATGTTTTGATGTGCTGTTGCAGAAACTTTGCTCAGATTGCACGGTAATGGTGTGTCGCCAGAGAATCGGATTCGAATCCTGAATGAGAGTGCAGTTTTCGTTGATTTTCTACAATGTCTAATTAATATGGAATTTCTAACCCGTCCAGATGGTCATGTGAATTGAGACTTTATTTTGCGGTTTTGCGATCCATGACTTCTATTCAAAGAAACACACGTGCAAATTAAAACTTGAGAACCCAAAGTTTAGTCAAGAACTCTTCCATGAGCCAAGAATTTCCAAAAACGGAACCGAACAACGACAAAGAAATGGCCTTGCGCATCCAGCAGAGACTCCCTAAAAACCCACCCTTTGTGTCGGTCTTGAAGCCAACGATCAATAAACTAAGTGAGTGGTGTGTTATTACTCACAGCCAGAGGACAGATGCCCCAGACCTTCCATGCCTAATGACTACGGGAGTAATAATATTGGCCTCGTCTAGTGCCCGGCGGAAATTACGTCACCCTCGCCATGTGAAAAGAGGTCTTCAACATTCCCCGGAACGTTCTGATGCCAGCGACCAAATACCATGCCAGTCTCTCTCTCCCAGTCAAGACGGATGAGGCAGGTTATTCTTCACGGCGCATAGTAGAATATAATGAAGGTCTTATCTCGCAGAGCTGAATGACACAACATAACGGATATGGCGAAGTGTCTTTGCACTTCTTGAATATGGTGCGGACGGAGACCGTATGTCTGCGCTATGACAAGAGTCTGTGGTCTGTTGACTTTGCAGGCACCCATTTTAACTGCCGCGTAAAGGTCTTCAACTTCAAGAATCTCACCGCCTGGAACCGATCCAAGGAAAGGGAGTAGGGTCAGCGTTGCCAACTTCTCAGCTACGAAAATTGATGTTTGAATCGTGAAATTATGCGAAATGCTACTAATTTGTATGTTTTTTTATTGATTTAGTATATTTTACTTCGTTTTTCAACTACTATGGGCTAATTACGAAGATGAGGATGATATGATGAAATAGATGAAGGGACACTCACAAAGAACACGGTGTCGTAGAGAGCTGTGCTAACCACCCGCCACGGAGGTCGGCTTGTTTTATATTATTATTATTATATAATTAGTATTAATGTATTGTCTTTGGTAACAGTTGTTTAAATTCCAATGTATGCATCTTTTTCTTTAACATATTTTGGAACGTAATATTGGGAACTTTCCTCATTAAATTAATTACAGTGGTTCAACCAATGAATTGGGTTCAATATGTAGTACTTGAAAGAGTTTGAGAAAATTCGACAACAAGGAACAGCGGCTTGCTTGTTCTATTTGTGGCCCCTCCCCTTTAACTTCCACGGATTTCCCGCTTTCCTCCGTAAAATGTTCCTCGCTAGCTAAATAAAGCAGAGAGGATAAAGAAAGTATGAAAACATGATGTTTGTTGTTGGGAAAGTATAAGATCTGGAATTTTTTAAAATATTTTATTTAGTCAAAATATCTTCCTTTGAATTCAATCTGTTTGCATATTAGGTAGATTTTACAACTATGTCACCTACACGGTGTGCTAGGTGACAAAGTCCCAATTGTGCTAGCTTCAGCAACATTATGCTGGGGTTGGCATCACTGAGTAGGATCCAAAAATCCTCTTGTAGGTGTGGTTCTTGGGTGGCGCTTCGCGGGTTGTATAAGTGGAAGGGGGAAGCCTCCTCGTGCGAGCCTGCACGCTTACATCAGCTCTGGCTTTAGCAGAGATTTTTGGCAACGTAGATGATTACGAGGCGGAAAAGTCTTATACAATCGCGGACCTCGGGCGGATAGGAATGTGACATTCGCGCGCGCATCTGTTGCGGTCCACTTCCCCGAGGTGAAAAAAAAGATGAACATATTAATAAATCTTAAACTAGGCTTTAAGATATCTGCCAGGGTTTCGCGGCACATGTGTGAAACAAATTTGTATTTGGATTATGTTAAATCGGTTGCCACGTAACCAAATGAACCATGGTTTCCTTTGAGCAAGTAAAAAGAGGTTCTATTCAAACCACTTTTCCACCTCAGTAAGTTTCAAGTTAGCAACTCTTGTATAAATGCAACGGGTTAACAGAATACATCAACAGAAGATTTTCGTCAAGGGTTTAACCTTGCCAATGTGATGAATCACTGGTAATGTGAAACAATCACCACCAGAGAATTCAGAATATTGCGTCACTGTATTTTAGGACCACATCGTGCACTTACTGTTAGACATACTTTAAAGTGGGATCTGAATCACTGCGACAACGTTACCACTACGCCATCGGACATCGCGCAGAAAACCATTAATGTACATACAATTTAAGCAGTCATTCTTGCTTTCTTGTTGTTAGTTTAATTTTTTTTTCGATTGATTTGGTTCATTTTCCTTTTATTTTCTTACACTTTTGGCTAATCGCGAAGATGAGGATGAGTGATGATTTCATGAAAATGATGAGCCACTCTTAAAGAACACCAATACCCAGGCCGGGATTCGAATCCGGTACGCCTATACCTTGTCCCAGCTAACTGTAGAGCAGGGCCGCGCATGTCGGCAGAGGAGGAGGCGGAAAATCGAGTGATGAAAGCCAACCGTACGGTCCTGGCTGTACATGTACGGAAATTTCATGGCATGTACTTAGTCCGTACGCTAAATGCACGGCTTGGCAAAATGTTATCTTGCAGTTTTATCCCAAATATCTCCCTAAGAAATTCTTAAACCAATCATATGGACCTGGAGACAAAAATACGGTCCGTTTGCCATGTGTGTTTGGTATTATCCTTTTCAAAAGTTTGCAACGCTGCATAGCGAAGGAGGAAATCGGGTAACTCCCGTCGCCCATTACACATTCCCGTTTCTCTCACTGTTCATTGGTGGAGCCGTCTCGCGTCACTACTTGCGCAGAGACTTGTTCTCGTTCGCTTGGTCTACAGTTAGCTGGTTCGGAGTTTAGTGTCGTAACGCGCTGCGCTAACCACTCCGCCTCGGAGGTCGGCGATGAAGAAGGGTGTAGATTATAAAAAAAGAAACGAACAAATACATGCCGGAGAGGGGCTACATGAAACGTTGATCGAAATGACCAATCCCTGATTTTGAAACCAAAATACTCAACGTTAAATACAATGAACGTATGCCTTACGTATGATAAAAGGAAACTAACTGTGACGTTTACTTCTATTTGTATTTTTCTCAATTTACGTCGCTTTTCGATCACAGTCTTGCCTAATCGTGACAACGAGGATGAGCAGATGGAATTAAGAAAACTCAAAAATAGTGTCATGTCCAGGTTGGGACTTGAGGTTAGACTCAGCCCGCTCGACATATTTCTGAATGCACCGTTGAAACCAGTCAATAAAGAACTGCTTCGAATGATGTACAGTCACCGGCAATACAAATGGGACACCTAGATCCTGAAATGCTCGCTTCCAAGCAAGGCGTTGCGTGTGTTGCATAACTACGACGATAAGAGAATTATAATAGCAAATTTTCAATGGCAACTTCCACCACCGCCGTAGAGTTAGGCAACACACGTAACGCCTTGCAGGCAAGCGAGAATTTCATCACCTAGGTGTTCCATGTGTATTGCCGGTGACTACCTTGTAATAGCATCAGACACAAACGCATAATTCTGGATATATAATTGCTGCTCAAAAGGTCAGGCACCAAGCAAAAATATGTAGCTATCGCCTACCCGCCCCCCTCCCAATCATCCTTTGAATCCACTTGCACCAGTAGGATACTTGAGGTATAGGAATGACGTATAAAAGTGGGATTCGAGCGACTAAAATGTGCTCCAGATGGAATCGAATACAAGACCACTTAATTTAAAGGCGATAGACTCAACCACTTCGTTTATGTACAAGGACAGACAGAGACTCAGAGTGATATTTTACTTGTATTAAATCAGGGCCGCCCAAACTACAGCACCCGAACCACAAACGTCCCATCATGTTTTTTTACATGGTCCGCCTCAGTACTTATAAATCCTCTAATTTTATATTCCAGGATTGACTTGTGTAAATATGACGTAATGTAGCCTGCGACCAATTGCTCAAGTAGTTATTGGGCATGGGTAGAAGTTTCATCTTTCCACCTGTCACCATCTTTCTTATGCCGAATCACAGCTATTACGATGATTGTTTATTTGTGATATTGTTGACTTAAATTAATTGACATTACGTTAGTCTTTTGCTCAACAAGACTTAGGTGGGCAGGTCATATGGCACGATCTGGATAGAAAAGAAGTGTTTGCATGCAGGATTCTTGTTGGGAATGCTGATGGTAAGAGACCTGTAGGAAGGCCAAGACTAAGATGAAGGGATAACGTTGAGATAGATCTCATAGAAATCGGTAAGGATGGAAAAGATTGGACTGATCTTGCCCTGTGTAGCGATAGATGGAAGGCTTGTGTTGCTTCAACCATAAACCTTCGGGTTTAAGAAAGCTAGAGGTTTAGTTCGTTTGCTCAATAAACCCATCTCGTCCTAATAGCCTCTGAAAAACGGTAGATGACATGAAATAATGCTCCAGAAATGGACAAGAGCTCAAACCAGAGCCAGCTAAATAAGTGAGAACAACCCACAGCTATCGACGAACCAATATCCAACCACCTTAACTATAGATAATCCTTACAGAGCCGAATACATATATATACACACTCTTGGAGGTTAACCACCTCTTTATATGCGTAACATCAACACTTGTGAAGAGAATCGTAACGTTGGTCAAGAGGATTGTAAATCAAGAATCCGATCGTGAACTTCACACACGTAACTTCAGATGACCAACGGATCAAAAGTTTATCAAGAATGTGTTCCACATTCAAACGCTAACATCTGTGGAGGGATTACAAGGCACGCTATCTTTCAAAAGCGTGATTGTATGAATCTCAAGTGTCCTTTTGGTTGCACGTGTACACGCACGTCTGCACACGCATGCGCGTTACCTACCTAAGTTCTTTGAGGCTTCGTAATAAGTGATATGTTTTCCAGTGACCTGTTGGGGTCTTATTTGGTATTCGTGGCACACTGGTTGCAATGCCGAGGGACGGAATGTGCCTCAGTAGGGTCTTATATCATGGTCCTCTTCAGGAGTCAGGACAATACTGGCGCCAGTTTGAAATGCTGAAAGGGTTCTATAGGGAAATAACTTTTACCATGGATACCGTGCTCAGGTTGGGAAGGTCACTGCCTTATTTTTGGACACAGCACAACTTGGATACCACTCATACATGTTCACTTATTGGAAGAGTGTAAGGGGTAACACTTTTTTAGGACACCCAAATGTCTACCTCCCTTCCACATAATACATCCTTCACTGCATTTTGCATACTAGCGAGGCTCTGGCGTCTGGACTTAAGGCTCGTGTTGAGGCTTCCCTACAGGCTTGTTGTTCATTCACTTCGTCTTATCATCATTCATCCTCATCTTCGCAATTATCCAAAAGTGGCAGAAAAGCGAAACAAAATAAACTAAATCAATCAATCACATATTGGAACTTTTGAGTTTTGTGTTTTACTTTTAAACAGCCAAAGGGTCATATATGACCCATAGAAAGTATAGGCTAAAACAGCCAATGGGTCATATATGACCCATGGTGCCGATTACAACATTCACGTGCTTTTAGGACCTTCATACTTGTATGTGAGGTTGTAAACGCTGACAGATGTTGAGATAAGACTTTGAAATGTCTGTAGAAGAAACCCCCCTTCCCCCTTTCTCTAATATGCAAATTAGCCATTTTTGGCCAAAATGCAGGATTGTACATATTGCGTCATATTTCAGCCTGTATGAGGACTAGAAACTTGAAAGAAGTTTCACTTTGTTGCAAAAAGTCTACTCTTTGTAAACAATGCAAAAGTTTGCGCTCTTTTTCCAAAATAACGGAATAACGCCAGATTTTTTTCCATTGAAATTTGGGGACTTGGCCCCTCCCAAACCAGTTTTTCTCACTTGGGCTTTCTGAATTGTACACGGTCGCGTGCTCCGGTGTTCTTGCTTTTAAACAAAGGTTATCCGAAGTAGATTGCTCAAATAGTCGCAGAGATATAACGTTTTTCTGAAATAAGTGTAAAAATTTAAAAATTACACGCAAAGGCCGCGGCGAGAGAGGGGTTACTTTCGACAACCGGCTCGGCTGTTTAAAGGTTAAGTCTACTTTTTGCACAGACAGGTTAATCAGAGCTGGACCAGGAGTTTAAAGTGGAATCCGAACCACTAAGTGCCTCCACCAGGTATGGAGACCGGGACCCATTGATTACAAGCCTACTTCACACACTGGAGTGGAAGAGTACGTGCATATAGAATTCTAAGAGAAAATACGCATAAAGTTTGTAATCCCTGAAATTCCATTAATCTTATCTTTAGTGAGTCCTCAGAGATAGAGCCTGAACTTTCGCAGAATGTCTTCCGAAATTAAATCCATACAGAACTGGCAACTCTGCTCCTTTACAAATAACACTTCTTGTTGTGAAGCTGTAACTAACATCGTCCAATATATGACACCTTCAAGCGAAAGGCAGTTCAGCCAGTTTAGTGCGCTGAAACTTTACGAGACCAGCGTCAAGGATATGGATGTGTGGCGTCAGGTTAAACGAGGAGGGAAGAAAAGGTTAGTTCGTGTTTTTTCGCCCCCAAGTTGTAGATTCAAGCTCTAAGGGCTTATAAAGAGTATTTCGGTCTCTACAACACAGAAAAGAACACCTGAAGATCGGCTTTTGTTGCATTTTAAGGATAAAGATGAGGAGAATTCAGATGGTTTCACAGTGCGGATATAGTTAGCCTTAAGGAAGGCCGACTTTGTATGCGCAGTATAGTTTCTGCGCGTGCACAGAAGTAAGAGAAAGGAAGAATGGGAGGAGCCATAGCTACAACGTCAGATGGAAAGGTGCGCAGTGCGATGCGCTGTAGCTTCAGCGCTGAAAGGGACTACAAGTCTATAGTCAGGGCTGCTAACAAGGTCAACACATTAAAAGAACACGAGTTAGATGTAAACTTCTCAAATGGAGACAAGTCTCAACATGTTCTCAAATGCTCAGAAACAGAGGCAGGAATGAACCTTCTCTCATCGAAACACAGTCCTAGTCAGCGCTTCAAGTGGGAAATGTTATCTGGGGGAAAGTTTGGTCGAATCTTTGGGGATAGTCCTATGGTTTAACATGGTGATAATGAGATTGATGGGGGGTGCTTTGCGAAAATTTTGCTAACTGGGGGATAACATCTCCCCTCACTTCGAGCAATGGTCCTAGGTTGGGTTTTTGGGTAAATGCTGGATGTGTGTTTGTCCCAGCATCTATTTCATCATTCATCCTCATTAAACTATAAAAACAAGAACATCAACGGGTTCGATACCCGGTGGAGGCACATAGTGTTTCGGATCCCACTTTAAACAGTACGTTGATTGTCTTTCTTCGACTTCATGCAGAAAGATGCAGAGAGAGCTGAAGTCTCTTCCAGGAGTCTGTGGAACAACGCCGCCCATAATGGTAGAGAAGAGGAGAAAGCTAGTGGGCGGAGCAAATTAGTGCGCCTTCCAGCAAACAGTTGGTAGTTGTCGCGTTTACCCCTCCATACACTCACTTATCCTCTCACGCTTTCATTGGTCGAGCCCTCTCGCGTCACTACTTGCGCAGAGGACTTGTTTTCGTTCGTTTGCCTCACAGACTCCTGGGACATGGTGTACGAAACAACTGAATCTGATTTTATCCCATGACAAAATAAACTGAATTCTGTGCAAACTAAGCTGTTGGAATGTCAGATCCTTAACTGTTAGGAATTGCTCAAAAACCTTGATTATTATTTGCAACTGTGGCTCCACAAGTTTCGTTATCGCCACCTGCTTTTTCCGTTTTAATTGGCACAGTCGGTTCTCCTTTATCTTAAATCATTGGGAACTCTTGTCGATAAAAAAGGCCAAGCAGCGACATACCAGGAATTCTTGTCGAGAATCAACCCAGAATGAATGTAAAAGCTACAAAAGAAGTTAATTTGAATTAAATTCTTCCGCACATCCAAGGTCGCATTCAACGAGTCTTTTCCCCCTAGAACTCTAGCCACACTTGCCGAGCCATTTACCAAACTCCAAGACAAAACACGTGTCGTAAGGCTCAGTTGCATTTCTCTCTCTCGCCTGAGGAATTTACAGGAGAACAGGGAGTCGAGTGAGAGATAGAGCGAGACGTAATTTTTTTTACTAGGTTCTCCAGCGTTTTGCGGCCATTAAAACAACAGAACAACTGACAGTCTGGGATAATGGCAAGTGGAAGGCCGTTGTTCACCCAGGCATTTCTCCTGATCCGTGGTAAGAAAGGAATCCCAAAGGTGAAGGTTTCCCATGCTGCACCGCGTCAATCAACCCTTTTTTCCCTCTAACTATTCTAGGTCTGAAACAACAAACATTACATTAGCTGACTACGATTTGGTCCAAATATAACCACCAACAGAGTTTTTTGTCGCCTAAAGTCCTAAGCGTGTACTATTTGAACAGGTCTCCGAGAGGTAGGGAAAAAATTGCTTTCTCGCTCTCCCCTAATTGATGATGCAGTCTCCCATCAGGCATTCACATTTTCCGGGGCTCACTACGGATTGACCAATGAAATTCCACTACATCAATGTTGTGGTAGGGATAGCCCAAAAATTTCAATGTTTCCCGTATCTGTAAGAGTTAAACACGGAATGCTTTGAATATGAGTAGCTGTGAATAAAGCTTGAGGAAACCAATACCAGAAGCCAGATGGAAAGGTTATTGTGGGTGTGCAGTATACAGGGTGGTGCAAAAGTAGGTTGACCGTTCACAATTTACATGTGCCAAGTAGGTTCAGCGTTGCCATATATTACAGCAGTGGCATCATGTAAATCCATGGGATTAATGTCTGGGGATCGTGGGGCCCACTCAATGTATAATACAAAAGAAAGTGTCAGCCTTCTTTTGCGTCACACTGTACAGTTCTGGACAAACTTCAGGAGTCTCTCACACTCGCATGTCCCGCCTATGTTGCCAATTATTTCGACACCCACGTGGAAAGTTCAGAAGAAGGTACGGGGTGGCTGAAACACGAAAATATGGCAACATTGTAAACCTACACCGTGTCCCGTGCATCTATGTAGCAAGCGAGCGAAAACAAGTTCTCTGCGCAAGTAGTGACTCGACATGGCTCGACTAATGAACGCGTGAGAGGAGAAGTGTGTGCATGGAGGGGAAACGCGGCTGCAGCTAACCGCAGTCAGTGTTGCCACATGAAGGGAAATTCGAAACAAATTTTAAGTAAAATGGAATGAAATACGTCAGAATTCCATGGAAATTTTAATACATCAAACTCAATATTAGTACAGATTATGTACTATTAATTATAACTATTATTATTACTATTATTATTATGAGATTTTTAGTGAAGGGAAAAACTGAGTGCCAAACGGGAATTTTTCCCCTTGGAAAGGGAAATTGTGCCCTCAGATTGTGGCAACACTGCCCGCAGTGTGCAGCGGCGTGCACTGCATTGCTCCGGCCACTCGCTCTCTCCCCTTCTCTTAATGTTATGCGTGGCCTTGCTCCACAGATTCCGGAGACAGAAGGTAGACTCGCTAGCTTCCTTCGTGCACACAGACAGGCGCTTTGTGAACGCACTCTGGCTGTAGTACAGAAGGTCTGTTCCGAAACATTAGGAAGAACTACCCGCTTGTGTTCACGATAAACATCTACATCCACCCCTAACTACACGTGTTCTTCCACTTGAGATAAAGAAACAAAACAAGCTGCCCACTTCTGTCGGAAATTCTTATCCATCTTTCAGAAGGTATCAGCTATACTAATCTCAGGGTCGACATATAAGTCGAGGCCTTCCACTAATTCAAGACATCCACGAAACTTAATTTCCTCTGATTGAATGCGGGCAGCTGCTTACGTTCAATCTGGGCTTTTAGCCGCTGGTCGAAGTCGCATCTCTTTCAAACAGGCCGACAGTGACTCCCCAAGGCGATCTCTGCAGTGGTGCCATCTTTGTCCAAAAATTCATATTGGAAATACAAGAACGACGATTGTGATATTTGACAATGTTTGGAAGTGAATTTCTGAACAGTTCTAGCTTTAAACTGAATCAAAATTAAAAGAACGACACTCTGGTAATTTCGAATCTATATTTGAGATACGTGTCTTAGTTTTGGAATTATATATGTATGTATGTACGTATGTATGTATGTATATATTCGAGTTCATTTTAAGGTTTCACGGGGAGTGTTTTGGTACCTCTGCAGAAGAAAAGCAATGCCAGAAAATGTTCTGAGTACAGGAAAATCAGCTTGATATCCCACTCGGCAAAAATTCTTCTCAGAATTCTGAACAGACGCCTATACTCGAAGATCAGTGGCGAGTTAGAGGAAGAACAGTTTGGTTTCAGGAAAGGAAGAGGACAAGGTATGCAATTGGTTTACTGAGGACCATTGGCGAAAGATATTTAGAGAAAGGAAAGGAGGTGTTTGTAGTATTTGTAGACCTGGAGAAAGCCTTTGATAGAGTGAATTGGGTTAAACTTTCAGAAATTCTGAAGAAAATTGGTGTAGATTGGAGAGAGAGAAGACTTCTAAGCAACTTATACATGAATCAACGAGTTAAAGTGAGAACAGGAGACGAAATGACAGAAGGCTGCGAAATTGGAAGAGGAATACGACAAGGATGCTGCCTATCGCCTACTTTGTTTAATATCTATTTAGAAGATATAGTGAAAAATTGTTTCCAGGGCACAGCACAGGAGGTGTCAATTTGGGAGGAAGAAGAATAAACTGCATAAGATTTGCTGATGACATGGCATTATTCGCTGAGGATGAAATAACCATAAATAGTATGTTAGAAGAGTTAAACAGCAGCTGTAAGCAGTATGGAATGAAGATTAATGTAAAGAAGACAAAGGCAATTGTTATAGGACAGGAATATTAATGTGAGAGCAAACCGTGAAAGAATCCAGCAAGTGGATAGCTTCAAGTACCTCGGATGCACTATAAGCAGTGACATGAGCTGCAAACAAGATGTGAAAATGAGAATCGCAATAGCAAAAGAAGCTTTCAATAGAAGAAAAAATGTTTTTTTGTGGATCCATGGACATAGGTCTAAGGAAGAGTTTAGTGAAATGTTTTGTGTGCAGTGTAGCACTATATGGTGCAGAAACCTGGACGTTGAGAAGAAATGAAGAGAAACGACTGGAAGCTCTTGAAATGTCGACATGGCGAAAAATGGAGCGTGTAAAATGGACGGACAAGGTAAGAAACGAAGCCGTACTGAAAAGAGTTGGTGAAAAAAGATCTATACTGGAGACCATACAGAAGAGGAAAAGAAACTGGTTAGTACACTGTCTAAGAAGGAAGTGCCTGCTAAGGGATGCCTTGGAGGGAATGGTTGAAGGAGGAAAAGTCCGTGGAAGAAAGAGATATCAGCTTATGGATGATATTAAATTAACTGGGTCGTATGCTATTACGAAGCGTAAGGCAGAGAATAGGGAAAGCTGCAGAATTGCAGTGAAAAACCTGCCAATTAGGCAGAAATAAATGAATGAATGAAAAAGATCAAACCTTACAGGGTATATTTTAACCTACTTAACTAACCTACCAATCCTCATCCGAACTGGTAACAGTAGGTTAAAATCAACAACAAATACTGTCATTTGACAAGTTGACAATATTCTTAATTGGATAAAATGCTTGTTACCGAGTTCCTCTCCTGATAATACTCTAGAATCAAAGAAATGTGATACGATATCTTGGCTCGCAAATGGTGATCATATTAGGTAGCTGGCAACTCTGCATTTTGAACTGAAATTCTGGCGAAGTCCCCATATCAGCTAACGGGAGGCTAAGGGAAGATGGAACGCACGAGACACGCATCATCCCTTCCTGATAGTGGACCACGTGCTTCCAATATAGCGGACAATCCTCTGTCTACGCCGACTACAAATAGACTCTCTCTGTAGGCCGGTAGGCCTGAGCCTTGCGGGATCACCCAGGCAGTCAGACATAGGGGAAATGGAGGGGGAAAGATAATCGCGGCATCTGAGTTCCTGGCCATGTGGAAGCCTTAGAAAACACCGCCTTTTGCATATCACTACGATGCTTTCATAGCGATATACAGAAGTGTGAACAAAACATTATGGATGAACCACAACACTACCTCGCACAGTTTCAACTCGTTTGAGCAATATTATGATTCTAGCAATTTCGTCTCGGCAGTAATCTCATGATATGGCAGTACTTCGTTTTTATTAACACACAGATCACACGGAAGCACAAACTCTCCTATAAATCTACAACACATTTCTCCCGTGGTTTGAAAGTCATTATATAAACTATGCATACTCCTCCTCACTGCAACATATGCATGGTTCCCAACTTAAAGAATGTTGCAAATTTAGACACGACAATGTTTCCAACAGGAATTCAGACACAAACACGATTCCAAACTGATCGAACCTCACGAATTCAGACACAACCATGATTCCAACTGATCGAACCTCACGAATTCAGACACAACCATGATTCCAACTGATCGAACCTCACGAATTCAGACACAACCATGATTCCAACTGATCAAACCTCACGAATTCAGACACCATTATGGTTCAAACTGATCGAACCTCACGAATTCCGACACAACCATGATTCCAACTGATCGAACCTCACGAATTCAGACACCATTATGGTTCAAACTGATCGAACCTCACGAATTCAAACAAACATATTCCAAACTGACTGACCGAAAAAAAAAACCACTACTGAAGCTGATGGAAACTCACAAATCGGGAAGCACAGACGCTACAACAACGTGGTCTTTGCTTAATTGAATAAAGCTATCCTCTTTAAAGTTGTGCCTCTTTCCTTCACGGCTTTTTTTGTGAAGCAATACCAAGAGAAAAAGTACGTAAAATTACATGTTGCCTCTTGGAATCCACGAGATTCGATGATCACAACCTTTGAAGGGCTCTTTTTTTTTCTATTCCACTTCACCCTTCATACATCATTCCAATTTTTTTAATAAGCATGAAGCTAGTTCACCCTAATTAAGCTACTTCCCTCGGCTCCTTCAACCCCTATTTCCGTGGTGAGAAGGCGTAACCTAGCAGGGTTGCAGAAGGGCTCAAAGACAAGCAAGAGGGGGAAAAATACATTGACCTTCATGTTACATTTGTGGGACTTATTTAAAATTCTTCTTCAAGGTCCCTTGCAGACGGAGCTGCACGTAATAACCAATAACCACTCCTTAGAGAACAAAAAAATAAGTGAAAGCAATAAAGCTGCTATTAATGGCAATTTTATACTTCTGCATAACCAGAGCCAGAATTACATTACCACTCTTTGTTTGCCAACTGATAGGACGTTTGGTTAATGAATTTCAAGGAGACATTTTACGTCTTTAAGCACTGTGTGCCTTGATTTGCGCATGGGCAGCTACAATCAGGGTTGTTAAGGTCCAGGAACTCATAAATTCCAATGGGTTCTATTGCGTTCCACTGCAGGACCGGAATATTTTCTCTCACACAATTTAAATTTGGTCAAAGTTTCGTATTGTTTAATTGAAAAAAGGTTCCTGGACCGTATTTAAATTGATGCGGGGGAAAAGGTTCCTGGACCGAATTGAAATTCGTTCTGGGAAAAAGTGTTCCTGGACCGAATTGAAATTCGTTCTGGGAAAAAGTGTTCCTGGACCGAATTGAAATTCGTTCTGGGAAAAAGTGTTCCTGGACCGAATTGAAATTCGTTCTGGGAAAAAGTGTTCCTGGACCGAATTGAAATTCGTTCTGGGAAAAAGTGTTCCTGGACCGAATTGAAATTCGTTCTGGGAAAAAGTGTTCCTGGACCGAATTGAAATTCGTTCTTGGAAAAAGTTCATGGACCGAATTGAAATTCGTTCTGGGAAAAAGTTCCTGGACCGAATTTATATCCGTTCTGGGAAAAATTTCCTGGACCGAATTTAAATCAATCCGGAAAAAATGTTCTTGGACCGTATTTAAATTGATCCGGAAAAAGGTTCCTGGACCGAATTGAAATGCTGTATAGAACTCATTTACGTTTGCTGATTCTCTCTCCCAGTCAGGGATTGAATTTATTTACAATTCGTTAGACCAGGATTGGCCGGTTAAAAGTTGCCTTCTAAAAATATCAGCGAGTACGTTTTACATTGGAATGTCACACTGCGGTTGTAGAAAACGTAGCGCAGGGAATAAATCAAAACGCTGTTGTTCTCTCGTGGGCCAGGTTAAAACACTTCCTTGTCGAAGAGTCACTGTACGTACATAACGCAATGGACTATATGGCGTCACATTGAGTTCAAACAAACCCGTCACGTGTTGCTCTGGCATCCGATCCAGGAACCGTAGTCAATAGGAGCCGTCGATGAGGTAACGTGAGTGAGGCCTGTGTGAAGGAACGCGCACGAGAGAATGGAGCTACATTGAGAGGGGTAACGTGACTGCAGAATTTGCGTTTCGCCCATTTCTATTTTGTACCTTCGATTCTCGAGACTGCCAGCACCTGGATTAATCTTTCATGCTCGCAAGTGGATAATTGTTTATCGTCAGGTCCGTCGTATTCGATCCAAATGCGTATTGTTTCATTTGAAAACGGAATTTGGACCCTATTTAAACTGATTCGGGAAAAAAGGTTCCTGGACCAAAATTTAAATTGGCTCGGAAAAAAGGTTCGTAGACCGTATTTAAATTGATCGGGAAAGGGGTCCCTGGACCGAATTGAAATACTTGACATAAAAAAGTTCTTTACGGTCCAGAACCCATTTACGCTTGCTCATGGAAGTTTACTATTTTTTTAACAAAACCGTTGCACTGGTGAATATGCACTGGTGAATATACAATTTAATCTTTGTTGGTGAATAGCAATTAGTGAGAGATAAATGGCTGTAATGCACAAGGAACATAGGCGCAGACATAATTCTATAGTGATCTAGTCTCGCAAATTCGACCCGCTAATAAACACAGTCAAAAAAGTTTTGCATCACCAAAGAAGTTATGAAAATAGCGTCCGCAACATGCCGAAGCGGACAAGAAACGATGAAGCAGAGCTCATTGTGCGAAGTAACGCAGTTGATATGCAATACCGATCACCACAGACGACTACCGGAGTCGGCAAGTGCATGCGTGTGTTCGAGCATAGCACCACGGTAGTCAGCGAAGGTTAGGTAGGTGTTCCTTGTGTCCAGTTAGCGAAGGTGAGCAATTGCAGCCGTGTGCAAGGCATGCCTAGGCGTACAATAGTGCAGTTTGATCCGGCCAGGATCAATCACGCTACTGCAGACTGGCATGTCACAACGGGCTGTAGCTAGGGCTGTTGGAGTGGCGCAAAGCGATGTCTGTAGGACCTGGAGGCGGTATACAGACACAGGAACAGTAGCAGATCGTCAACGGACAGGTTGTCAGTGGGTCACACCACCATCACAAGACCGCCATGTACGACTCTCAGCTCGGCAACAGAATACCTTGACGGCAAGGATCATCACTCATGCCCTCCAGGCAGCCTCTGCTGCGCGTGTGTCAAAACAAACTGTCTGTAACAAGACTCCGAGGAAGTGGTTTACATTCTAAAAGACCTCTCCGGCACCAGTACCTATTGCCACGATATCGGCGCGAACGTGTGCATTGGGCCTGTGCACATAGAAATTGGGTACCCGATCATTGGGCTCATGTGCTCTTTACCGATGAATGTGGGCTCTGTCTAAGGCCAGATTTACGAAGAGGATGGGTGTGGCAAGGCCCTGGACTGCAAGAGGAGCTTCGTGGTGTCCAGGGGGTCCATCCATAAGAAGGAGGAGGAATCATATGGGCAGGGATCATGCTCGGGCGTCGAACGCCCCTAATTCCAAATAGAGGGACACAAACAGCTGTTCGTTATGTCAGGGACATTCTCCAGACGACTGTGTAACCATTTCATCAGGAAATTTGTGATGAATTTGTCTTGGTGGATGACAATGCCCGTCCACACCGCGCAGAGATGGTGCACGATTATCTGCAGGCGGCGAATATCCGTCGCATGCTCTGGCCAGTGCAAAGTCCCAACATGAATTGCATCGAATATGCATGGGCAATGCTAAAAAATGCCATTGCAAACCATCCTGTGGCTCCCACCAATCTTCATGAAGTTCTTCTTGCGGCACAGGACGAATGGTATCGCTTACCGCAAGATCACCTGGATCGTCTCATCCTCAGTATGCCACAGCGTGTTCAAGACCTTCTTGCAGCCAGGGGAGGACACACCAGGTGGTAAGCAATGTTTCTGATGGATCCGCTATGACGAACAGTCTTCTTGTGACAGTTCTTTGTTTTTTCGCCTCCATCATGAATTGTGCCATTTTAGTTTTAAAAACATTTCTGAGAAAATTGTACGTTTCTTGTTCCCTTTTCATACAACATGTCTTGTTCTTCATCTTTTCTTTTGTATTCCCACTGTGATTGTCAATAAACATTGTGCTTCATATATATTTTGTCACTTTCCATCCTGATGGAAAACTTTTTTGACTGTGTTTATGATCACCAGGCAACGTATTTATATGTAAATGCATATTTATGTATCAAGCTGAAATAGCCGCACCCTGTAGCCGAGTGGTTAGCACATCGCGCTGCGACGCCAAGGGTCCCTGGTTCGAATCCCGCTCGGGCTTGGTTGTTTGTGAATGTCCATTCATCAATTTCATCATTTCATCACTCATCCCCATCTTCGCAAATTAACCAAGAGGCACAAAACGCGAAGTAAAATAAACTAAATCAATCAATCAATGAAGCTGAAATCAGTTATATTTCGTATTATGTTTGCGGATCATGGCACGTAGACTCGAAAAATTCAGTTTTTATTTTCCATATTTGTACATATATTATGTTTGGGCTAATATTTTAGTTTAGTAATGTTTACATATTATTTCCATATTTCAGAACATTTCTCAACATATACTCCATATTCGTGCAATTATTTCGTCCGAGGTGACGTCAAAGAAACTAAAGTTTTTTTTCCTTCTTTTATTTCGATTTTACACCTCGAAATGTTCAAATGTTTGCTTTTGCTACTATAAAACACTTGAAATTCCTGTTTATTTACAATTGTCAACAACAGAGAATGAGGGCTCAAGCTTCCGCTCCTGGTTGTTACAAACATTATTTTGGTAACATTGGGAGAGAGTCCCAAGCTAACCCCACCCTCGCTACTAGTTGCGCGCCCGACAGCAGCGCCAGAAACAACGATTTTGTGGCACACGTACGGGATTCGCTTCCGGTTTCTTTTCAAGACAATCGCAGTAATAGTTACTGTATTTTATGTAGCTCGTGTAGTGTATTATTAAAAAGGTAATTTTTTATAATTTTAAGTCCATATTTAACTCCATATTTTGGGAGAAAGTAACTAAATATGTATTTACATATTTAACACATTTTTACTACATATAAATCAGTTCCCTAGTGATGTAACGAGTTCACTCACAGTGCCCGAAATGACGTGTCAATCATACCCCGGCACGGGGCCAAACGTCGTTATGTGTACGGGAAACCGGTCGTGACTCACGGTCCAGTTATCAAGTTCGGTACTGAGACGGTCGTTTATTGTCATACTATTGCGAGGCGGAGATTAATACCTTGAAATGTTACACTGTTTTGTTTACCTTCGATATGTAGATTCGAACATTCATAACACACTAATAGCATAATATCCGGTACCTGAAAAACGTCAAATAACAACACTGACGAACGGTAAAAAGTGAATATATATTGTAACAACAAAAAAATATTGCAATCAACAACTGTTTACAAAGCCTCCTCACTCTCACAACATTCACGCTATCTCTCTTTCACACACATGAGGTATTTTTACATGTGAAGTATGGATACAAATCATTGATCTCATTAACATATCATTCCTTTTAATTTTTAAACCTTTATGTGAATTTAGGGCATTTGTCTGCCAGCTCCTGTGCTCTTTTAAATTAACTTAAGTGCCAGCCCTCGGAAAGCGGTTAACTAAGACAATTGGGTCGGCGTGGTTAAATCTTTCGTTCGACTGAACGTTTGCACCCAGTCGTAAGCACGACATTATACAAGTTTCTCGGACGGGGGTATTACACATAAGCCTCTCTCGTCCAATGAGAACAACTACACAATTACATAGTGATGCAAAAACTTAATTGGCTCCAGCTGCCGGAATACACTAATCAATCGTCGGCGCGAGCAAAAATTACCTTAAAAACCACTATGCAACAAATAATACTATTTCACGCACACGACCTTGCAATAAAATTTACGCCTTCCACAATTAAAAAGGACTCATCAGTCAACTATTGACAAGTTAAATGGCGCGACGGGGCGGTCGGTTACACAAGAAATGGAGCACACTTTGACAATTTACACTAAATATTAAAGAAATGAAATGGAGCTTCTAACGCTGAATGCAGACAATTAAATTTGAACATCTGAACATGAAATTACCCTTTTTTATAACAATACCAAAACAATTTTTAGACGCGGAAGTTAGGTTTGGGTTTTCCTGAGTAACTTTGCAAATAAGTGAGACTTCGGCGTTAACTGTACGGTGTTGATACTAACGACGCACGTTTACATGTACATGAGACCCTCTGAAGTATACTGTACCAGACTCTGCTACACGGCGTGGTCATTCATCTCTCCTGGACGCGGGACTTGCACACGGTTCCTTTGTGGCGAAATTGTCCTCCGAGGTCGATCGCGACGAAGAATAATTGCGACGATCTGGTGTACTTGCACCTCCTTAGTACTTCGGGCGTTCCTCTTGCCACTAGCGTCGGATGTACGTGGCCACGCGCCGGTCAGGAATCTCTCTGGTGACGGGCTTCGATTCGGCGTCGTCCTGGAAGCGTCGTTCTGGAGTCGTCCTTCAATCTCTCCCTCTGGCTTCGATCGGCGTCGTTCTGGAGTCGTCCTTCAATCTCTCCCTCTGGCTTCGATCGGCGTCGTTCTGGAGTCGTTCTTCAATCTCTCTCTCTGGCGACGGGCTTCGATCGGCGTCGTTCTGAAGACGTCCTTCGGGCTTTGGGCAGTGTTTGGCTTTGGTGTCGTCTTTGGCGTTGGCTGACTGGCTTCATCGGAAGATGGCGATGCATCGTTGCGGGGTCAGGGAAGTCGACAGACTCCCTTCTCAATCTCCTTTAGCCGCCCATGATTATGTAGTTAACGCTTGGCAAAAACAAATCACCGCGTAATCTTCACCAAAATAAGGCGCACACTGGTACCTCTCTATCTGCGATTCGCTCACGGTACGTAAGGAAACAAAGTTCACGGACACAAAACAATGATCACGCGAGAGTGTAGCGCGGAGATGCTCTCTCTATGAAATCCGGGTAAAAACTGTGTCTGGAATCATAGTACTGCCTATATATAAGAGATTCGAATTCTTCCGTTGAAAAGGACGCTCTAGTGGCTTGGCTTCTGTTTCAGAGGGATGGAAATGACCTCTCTCCATTGTCTTGAAACGCGGTCAAGTGCGCGTCGTCGATCCTTGCAGGCTTGGGCTCAAGCTGGTTTTCCTGGTCATCCGTGAACATGGGTTCGAACGCCTGCTGCGACTCGAGCCCGGTAGCGGCGAAAATAATCTTTCCTTATCTCCGTGTTGGTGCAAATATGTCATGTTCTAAGCCGAAAAAGGCAGTTCCGCTGTCACTCAAGAAAAACTCGTCCCCAACTCCCGACGTCTGGCTCGGATACAAGTTTATTCACAAAATAAATCAAACCTTACACTTTCATGTTTGTGCATAAAATGAATCAATAAACAAAAAATAATTTATATCGAACTGCGTTTACATGTCACTAGATACCGTGACATCTCGCCCTCCTTCCGATCAAAAAATTCTGTAGGCGAATAAAATTTTTTACTAATCAGGTGCATGAAATTTTGACTACAAATTTTTTAACACCCTGTACAAGAAAAATAAACCAGTTCGATAACACAAAACACATGATATAAATGATACCTCCAATTTACATAATAAATATACATATTATACACTCTGGGTATGGCGCAATGTTATTTTATACTTCTAAAATGGCGCGATGTCGCTTAACCATGTTTCGCCATCCCATTCCTCCCTTCGGCGCTGACGACCTGACGGACCCGACTGTGGAGATGTGTTGCTGGGATTCGGCCCGTTCGCGTTTCGCGTCGGGCTCCTTTGAACCCTCGGCGGGCTGCGCCTTGTGTGCCCGTTGTCAGAACGCGGGCTCTCCGGTCTACTGTCGGGGTGACGTTGATAATAACCATTGTTCACTCGACCGTTGTAAAAGTTGCTGTCGCCGCTGTTGCCATGGTGACCAGGCGAACTGCGAGTCTGACCACCTCGACGTCTCTGTCCCCGATAGTGGCGTCTCTGTCGTGGCGAAGGTGGATCATCTCGAAACTGGCGAACTCCGGCTCCTGGAGCGCGTTGCTGCCCATCGTACCTCCTCTGGACGAAATGGACGCGTGGGTGCTTGTTCCCCCGGTTTCCTTCATCCTCCGGTCGCCTCCTTTTGTCCCATCTGTCACTCTTTGTCCTCTCGCGTTCCTCTTCGCACTGGTTTAGGTTCTCGAGCGTGAGCGACATGGCCTCTGCATCGAAAACGCACGCCCCGTTGAGATGCCGTCTTATCTCTTGCGGGTAATGATAAATTAGGGCCGCAATTATCTCCGACGTGGTCATCTGTGGCTGGAGAGCTTGGAACTCATTGAACTTACGCCAGAAATATTGCGAAAAAGTAAGTCCCCCGTTCCTGTCGTAGCTCTCGTTCCTCAGCTGGATGAGCATCCTTTCCACTTGCATAGGGCGCTGAAAGTGTGTCAGGAACGCTTCCCTAAACGCCGAGTATGAATGAAAGTGTCTTTCATTCCGATCCAGCCAGTTCTTTGCCCGATCTTGCATTAGGCCTTTCAGCACGAGTAATCGCTCCCCATCCGCAAGTCCTAACTCCCGCGCTGTTGCTTCGAATTCCTCGATGAAGGCAGACGGCAAAATCCTGTCGGCCACGGAGAACTTCTTGAAATGTTTCTTATATTCCGGCGGGAACAGAGCCCTTCTCGTCGGTGCTGGTTCAGACCGTATATCTTCCCGGTTTGAAGTTTGGGCTTCGAACGGTCGCGGCGATGGATAATGTAGTCCAGGTTCCACTTCGCTTCACCCGTTGACAAGCGTAGTCGGTCTTGCGTCACTCGCGCGCCTTGAAGACGAGGGGACCGCAGCTGGCTGCGATGACGTCATGGCTGCCGCCTCTCGCGATGATCCCGGAACGTCGGCTACGTTTAGTCGTTCCAGTTTGTCCTCTATTTCCTTTATTTTTTCGGAATTCCCTTCCGCTAGACTCGCTGCTCGCCGTACCTGTCGCTCGAGGGCATCGTTGCTCCGATTACAGGTTGACTCCAGCTGTGCACATTGTTGGCCGATGTGTTGCAAAGCTCCTTCCTGCTCACTTATGCTCTGCGCCAGTGTTGCCACCTTGGCTTCCTGTTCATTGAGGCGAACGTCGGTCCTGGCGATCCTGGATTCGATTCGAGCCTCGGATTCTTGGATCGTCTGAAGGAGCCGTTGCGTCACTTCTTCTCCGGAGGAGCGAACCGTCCCTTGTAGGCGTTCTTCCATCCCTCGCACGTCGGTCTGCATCCCTTGCACCTCAGCCTGCAATCCCTGCATGTTGGCTTGCATCCTGGTTTCCATTCCTTGGAGCATGTGGAGAAGCAGCTGGAATTGGTTGGCACCACTGCCACTTCCTACGTCATCTTGTTCCTTGCTGTGGTCGCTGTCCACACGTGACGATGTACCCCCTTGGGCAATTGGTATCTCCCTTTCCATTTCCAACGGGCCCTTGCACTGGGGACAAACCGGTCTGGCTCCCTCGCTGTCGATTTCGAAATCAGCAAATTCCTTTCCACAAGCCTCGCAAACCATCATGACGTCACTCTTGTTCAAACAGTCTATACGACGATTTCTTAATCTCATGGAGGCCTTTCCCTAATTATCTGCTCAATCTTCTGTCGCACTTAGGAACAGTTACGCAACGTACGCGAGCTCACACAAAATGTGAATTACAAATCGATACATAAAAAGAAAAAGGAGGTCCGTCGGGAATCCCTTATCCCGCAACTCAGCCTGAAGCCATAAATTACGCCAAAAACCAAAAAAATGCACAAATAGTACATAAAAAATGCCCTATGCAGCTGCCCTTGCTGGTTTCGCCGAAAAAAAATATCTGCCCTATTGTTACCAATTACGCCCAAAAACGTGTCCTTACACGTGAACATACGACAAGTACATGAAAATAACCCTCGAAATACAAAACGAAAAACACACAAATCATCAGGAACCTAACACAAGAATTTTATGCATGACGTATACAACAATGAAATTTCTACCGCTCTCGCAACCTGGTTTTCTTGGAAAGGAATGACAAAAGTTGCCGTCCCATGTTCGCGGCGCCAAATGTAACGAGTTCACTCACGGTCCCCGAAATGACGTGTCAATCATACCCCGGCACGGGGCCAAACGTCGTTATGTGTACGGGAAACCGGTCGTGACTCACGGTCCAGTTATCAAGTTCGGTACTGAGACGGTCGTTTATTGTCATACTATTGCGAGGCGGAGATTAATACCTTGAAATGTTACACTGTTTTGTTTACCTTCGATATGTAGATTCGAACATTCATAACACACTAATAGCATAATATCCGGTACCTGAAAAACGTCAAATAACAACACTGACGAACGGTAAAAAGTGAATATATATTGTAACAACAAAAAAAATATTGCAATCAACAACTGTTTACAAAGCCTCCTCACTCTCACAACATTCACGCTATCTCTCTTTCACACACATGAGGTATTTTTACATGTGAAGTATGGATACAAATCATTGATCTCATTAACATACCATTCCTTTTAATTTTTAAACCTTTATGTGAATTTAGGGCATTTGTCTGCCAGCTCCTGTGCTCTTTTAAATTAACTTAAGTGCCAGCCCTCGGAAAGCGGTTAACTAAGACAATTGGGTCGGCGTGGTTAAATCTTTCGTTCGACTGAACGTTTGCACCCAGTCGTAAGCACGACATTATACACGTTTCTCGGACGGGGGTATTACACATAAGCCTCTCTCGTCCAATGAGAACAACTACACAATTACATAGTGATGCAAAAACTTAATTGGCTCCAGCTGCCGGAATACACTAATCAATCGTCGGCGCGAGCAAAAATTACCTTAAAAACCACTATGCAACAAATAATACTATTTCACGCACACGACCTTGCAATAAAATTTACGCCTTCCACAATTAAAAAGGACTCATCAGTCAACTATTGACAAGTTAAATGGCGCGACGGGGCGGTCGGTTACACAAGAAATGGAGCACACTTTGACAATTTACACTAAATATTAAAGAAATGAAATGGAGCTTCTAACGCTGAATGCAGACAATTAAATTTGAACATCTGAACATGAAATTACCCTTTTTTATAACAATACCAAAACAATTTTTAGACGCGGAAGTTAGGTTTGGGTTTTCCTGAGTAACTTTGCAAATAAGTGAGACTTCGGCGTTAACTGTACGGTGTTGATACTAACGACGCACGTTTACATGTACATGAGACCCTCTGAAGTATACTGTACCAGACTCTGCTACACGGCGTGGTCATTCATCTCTCCTGGACGCGGGACTTGCACACGGTTCCTTTGTGGCGAAATTGTCCTCCGAGGTCGATCGCGACGAAGAATAATTGCGACGATCTGGTGTACTTGCACCTCCTTAGTACTTCGGGCGTTCCTCTTGCCACTAGCGTCGGATGTACGTGGCCACGCGCCGGTCAGGAATCTCTCTGGTGACGGGCTTCGATTCGGCGTCGTCCTGGAAGCGTCGTTCTGGAGTCGTCCTTCAATCTCTCCCTCTGGCTTCGATCGGCGTCGTTCTGGAGTCGTCCTTCAATCTCTCCCTCTGGCTTCGATCGGCGTCGTTCTGGAGTCGTTCTTCAATCTCTCTCTCTGGCGACGGGCTTCGATCGGCGTCGTTCTGAAGACGTCCTTCGGGCTTTGGGCAGTGTTTGGCTTTGGTGTCGTCTTTGGCGTTGGCTGACTGGCTTCATCGGAAGATGGCGATGCATCGTTGCGGGGTCAGGGAAGTCGACAGACTCCCTTCTCAATCTCCTTTAGCCGCCCATGATTATGTAGTTAACGCTTGGCAAAAACAAATCACCGCGTAATCTTCACCAAAATAAGGCGCACACTGGTACCTCTCTATCTGCGATTCGCTCACGGTACGTAAGGAAACAAAGTTCACGGACACAAAACAATGATCACGCGAGAGTGTAGCGCGGAGATGCTCTCTCTATGAAATCCGGGTAAAAACTGTGTCTGGAATCATAGTACTGCCTATATATAAGAGATTCGAATTCTTCCGTTGAAAAGGACGCTCTAGTGGCTTGGCTTCTGTTTCAGAGGGATGGAAATGACCTCTCTCCATTGTCTTGAAACGCGGTCAAGTGCGCGTCGTCGATCCTTGCAGGCTTGGGCTCAAGCTGGTTTTCCTGGTCATCCGTGAACATGGGTTCGAACGCCTGCTGCGACTCGAGCCCGGTAGCGGCGAAAATAATCTTTCCTTATCTCCGTGTTGGTGCAAATATGTCATGTTCTAAGCCGAAAAAGGCAGTTCCGCTGTCACTCAAGAAAAACTCGTCCCCAACTCCCGACGTCTGGCTCGGATACAAGTTTATTCACAAAATAAATCAAACCTTACACTTTCATGTTTGTGCATAAAATGAATCAATAAACAAAAAATAATTTATATCGAACTGCGTTTACATGTCACTAGATACCGTGACACCTGGTGATCACGAAGTCCAATTCTGAAGCAATATGTAACAATGTAGTCTTTACATAGCCTAAAACCAAATCAATTAAGCTATCCTCTTTAAGGCTGTATTCCTTTTTACCGTAGCATTCTTTGCGTCTTGTGTGAACCAATAAGTTCATAACCTCCTTTTCCAAATTCTTAGAACGTCACTGGTATGTAATTCATTAACGTTATGCATGGTTTAAAAATACCTGTGTCACGAGACTATAAGGTCAGACAAAAATAGCAGACTCCCTAGATGCGAGTTGGAAAATAAGGCAGGAGTACTTCCTATGAATGTGTATAATAGATGGTGTAAATGTAGCGCTCATATAGATTTATGTTATATGCACTTTGGTTTATCCATGATTTTGCAACCGAAACTTTAATATGTACTTATATTTATATCAAATGTCTTTGTACAATTTCTCTAAGAAGTCAGAGTCTGCCTCAACTGGACCAGAATTGCCAGAGAAACACGGTCCCAAACATCCTGAAAGTTCCCACGAAACATAATCAACGTGTCACTACCCTGACACGTCCAACCAGCCGCCCTCCACCATGTTTACGAGACAGGAATGGTTTTGTAACGAAGCAAAGTTTCTTGCTGTACGTGATCACGAAAGGAAGGGTTTGTTGGAAATTGCTATCCTCAACTTTCGATTGCCCTGCCTGGCCCCGAGCTGGTACAGAAATAATGAAGGGGGTTCGTAGGAAAATCTAGAAGAGTTCTTCCCCAAACATTGTCATTGAGGGGCGCACGAAACAATTGGGCGATGGTAACAATGCGAGCTACACCCTCTGGTATGCATACCATTTCCACACAGTACTTTTTTATTTGACTTTTTAACACGCCTGCCTGAAAAATTTCACACATAATTATTAGTGAATTTCCTAACCCTGTCTCATCTCAATAACTATACGTGTTGGGGGAAAACTAAGCATAGATTTGGAATCAGGTGTAATCGTAAAGAGATATAAAAATTCTACTAAATGAAAATACGACACTCATCTACATCAAAACACTACATCAACTTAAATATATTATTACAATTAATAGTTTCAAGAATGACCAGAATGCATAACAAATTGTAGGAGATAATAGGTCCTTTCCACCTTCAATCATTGTATAGATCTAAATATTTAAGATAATGATTTTTCCTTCTATTCAATTACCTGTAACTGAACTAAATAGTTATAAGTGACGTGTGACGGAAACAAGCATAGATAAATGGCGTGTGACTGAACCAAAGACAGATGAACGACGTGTGACTGATCCAAACGCAGAGAAATGACGTGTGACTGATCCAAACGCAGAGAAATGACGTTCGACTGATCCAAACGCAGAGAAACTACGTGCGGCTGAACCAATCACAGATTAACGACGTGTGACTGAACCAATCACAGATAAATTACGTGCAACTGGTAAATACTTAAGTGAACGACATGTGACTGAACCAAACACAGATGAATGACGTGGAGGACATGCTGGTACCGTATCACGCCGCAGACGTGAATCTAACCTAGGACCCGGGCATCATAAATAAATAAGCTAATCACGTTATAAAAAGGGTCCCACTGAAGCATTGAAAAAGAGCTTCATAGAAGCTCATCTCAACAGCGTCCTTCAGCGGAGTTGGAAAAACTCCGCTGACATTGCATTAGAAAATGAATTCAAGAATCAGCGTTTTCCTTCAGAATTGCCGTTACCAAAGGACGCGATCGAAGCAACCGTCGTAACGGCCGATAGTTCGAATTTCAGTTAAATAGGTCGCGTGAGAAAATCTTAGGCTTAGTTGTTTCCCGTTTTCCATCGAAGTTAGTAGTTGTGAAAGAACTCCGTCTGAGTTGCTTCCAGTTAACGTCAATTCAGTTATCGCGAGAGAGCTCCTGAGTTATTATTAATTAAGGAGGAGGAACGAACGATCGGAAAGTTGAAGAATAGAAGAACCTCGGTATACGCGAGTCTAGAGCCCCGAGAAGCGAACCTGCGTCCGTCTTTATTACAGGGCATAGGCGCCGACTCCATGGGGCTTAGGGGGGCTCGAGCCCCCCCCCCAATGTTAATGATGTGGGGGCAGAGTCTCCCAAATAATTTTGCTTAAGAGGATCGAATGTATTATTTTTCTTCTCTTGTAAAGTTTACTCTGAATTGTGCCACATGAACTTAACTTTAAATACACGTTTGAAATGTTCTACACCATCAACTTTGGGAGGCTGAGACCGCTAAACCATCAACTTTTGGGGGGGGGGGCTATGACGGGAGACAGCAAAACACATGACTTATTACTATATACTAAATATATAATTATTATTTACTATTATACACCGCGGTGGCTCAGTCGATAACGCGTCTGACTAGCATGCTAAATGTTCCGGGTTCGATCCCCGGCCGGTTCAAATCCGGGAACTTTTCTAACGATGGAAGCGGCCCCGGCGCCTACCCAGCGTCGAATAACATGGGTACCTGGGGGAAACCCTGGGGGGTAAAGGCGGTCAGGGGCGTGATGCTGATCGCATCACTCCCACTCATGACCGGATCAAGAAACTATGGGGCGTTACCCCCACACCCCCTATACGCCTTCATGGCGTGGTGCTATGCACAGGGGAGCACTTTACCTTTTTTTTTACCTTTTTACCTTTACATATATTAATCAGACACATAATGAATTTAGCCAACGACTTGTTAAAGACTGTTTGGGAATCCCCTAAAAGAATGCAAATATTTAGGAATATTTTTGGTGTGAATGAGAAGGCTGGCCATACTGGACTGCGACCACTTTGCCCTCGTCGGTGGACGTTGAGAGCCTCCAGTATGCAACAGATATTAAGGAACTATGAAAGAAAACCTTCTCAATTTTCTTGAGAAATTTTCTGAAGAAGATTCTACTGACGCAGCATTGAAATGTGCTGGATACCTGGAGACAATGTTTCACTTCAAGACATTTTTCTTTCTCTCCCTCTACTGCCATGTGATGGGCCCAATAGAAGAGGTAAACTGTAAGATTCAGTCTCCACGCATTGGTGCTACAGAAGTGGAATCAAAACTAAAATACTTGACAGACATCTTTCAAGAAAAGCGAATGGGTTTTGAGCAGTTCTGGCAGAAATACACAGAGGGCAAATCCAGCCTCGTTGATGAGCTAGAATTGCTCCAGCAACGTCACATCCCTAAGAGACTTGAAAATCCTGATGCTGCCAAACATCACACGTTCTACACTCCAAAATAGTATTATAGATCAATATACACTTACGTGTGTGACACAGCAAAATCATGTGTTAAACAAGGACATGAATCTACAGGACTACAAACAGTAACAGCAGTAGAGAAAGAATGCATCTCAGCTGTGAACAGTTGCACAACAAACTTTCAGCAAACGCGAGAATTCTTTCGCCAAGATTTGGATGCAGATAAGCTATCCTTACACATGTCCATGCTTGGTGATATCTCCAAACAGAAGAAAGTGGTTCTAACTACCATGCGTGACATAAGGAAGTTTATTTTGGAAGACAGCACCCTCCAGAAGCCAAATTCATGATGGTCCTCCGCACTATGCCATTGACGACACCCACAGCTGAAAGGTCATTCAGTGCTATTAGCCGACTAAAGACATATTTGAAATCTACAATGGGGCAGAAGAGACTAAGCAGCTTAGCGGTACTCCACATACATCAAACTGTGCTTGATAATTTGGACCTGAGACCGCTCGTTAATGAGTTCATAAAAAAATAATCCACTGCGTAGAGCAACTTTTGCTTTATTTTTAAATCATGTTCATATGTTTTTGTTGTGTATGTCACTTTATATCTTAGTGTACATGCTTTTTTTATTGCAAAATTAAATTTAAAAAGTAAAATATTGTAGCAAGAACAAAAAAGTCGAACTATTTTGTGTTAGCATTTATGTAAATAATTAAATAAAACTGTTAAATATTGTAAATATTCGTTATTTTATGGGTTATTTGCAACCCATCACATATCTGTTGCGGACATTAAAACACAACCATGCCCTCGCCGGGACTCGAACTCGAGACCTCTGGATCAAAGCGAGTTGAGTCGACCACCCAACACGCTCGGCTACCGAGGCCGGCATAAAACTGTTAGGTTGGTCTCTTAATGTAAATACATACTTTTCAATAAAAATGTTAATTGTTATCAAAAAAACAAATGAGCAGACACAAAAGACATAAAGAGACTTTGAAACATTTTCTAAACGTTTTTCATGTTACATTTCATTTGCATGAGGAATATAATAGCTGCTTAAAAACTGCTATACGAAGACGTAATTTTTATTTTTAAGGGAGGGAATGAGTCATTCATTCATTTATTTCAGTGATCAGAGCCCCCCAATAATTTTGACAAGTCGGCGCTCCTGTTACAGGGTACGACCACATCGAAGCAAGGACCTCCAAGGACGAGAACTTCCAACGAGCTTCAGGTAACGAACATTCCTTATGTCCTTTCTCACCCCGCCTGTTCAGTCCAAGGTAGTGTTTTTAAATAGATGTCAGTGTCTTCTTATTTCACGGGGCTAGTCCCCTTGCAGTTTGAGTGTCGACGTTGCTCTTCAGAGCTACCCCCCTTTCTCTTACAACGAGTGGCTAAAGGCGGTCATAGCCTATCAACGATCCCCAAATATTTAGACTTTATACGGTACTACAGTGTGGATGTATACTTCTCGATAAGTGTTGCAGATTAAGGGGGTCCTTGGCAATTCATTAAGTTGATTCAGACTGCGCGCCATTACCTCTTGGACTACCTACACAGTCTGTTCAAGAATATGTCGGAAAATAAACCTGCCTTAAAAGCACAAGAAGGCCGACCATACAATACACCAATGCTTATATTATTGTCTTAATCTCTCAGTGTGTTGCGTTCAAATTCCAATGGGGGCATTAAACCAGCGGTTCATATCAAAAGGTAAAAAAAGGAAAGTACCGCATCCAGTTACTCATAAATCATAAAGCCAACTTCGAAAATGTCACACATGTATCCCAACAAGTATTCATGTCAGGCAAGTTCATGCATTGTTGTTGGTTTCAAGAGCAAAAAATAAGCAATGAAAACGGACATGTATGATAACATGAAAATTTATTACTACAGCAAGAAGTTTGAAAAAAAAGTTTGAAGTCCACTTGATATAAACTGAATCCTCCTTCATTGATGAAAAAGTCCTGTGTTGTTACCTACATCCATTGTTTCTATGGCGTTAAAAGTCATAATAGAGTACAGTACATAATAGCTACCTCGGAAATTTTTCTGGTTGAAGCCTACCAGAATCGGGATTGTCTACGACTGGGAATCGAACTCCTGTACTCGACAATTGGAAGGCAATACCATACACAAAGTCATGCTAGAAGCAATAGAAAGCATGTCCCAAATAAAGTCGATGACCGTTAACCAGGTCGCAAACTGATTGCCTTACCTTACTTACTACTCGACTACTAGTATTCGTTAGGCTGCTACTTGACATCCTACTCAGTACCTGATTGGTACATGTAAACCACAGAAATGTGATTGGCTGCTCCTGTCTAATAAAAGATACGAACTAAATTTTAAAATCAGCTGAACTTCCAGTTGGAGAGCAAAGACCGTAAGTACTTTTCACTTTTCTACTAGTGCACCTGCTAGAAAATAATTTAGATCAATAGGATTTCAGAAAACCCAAAAGATATCAGGACAAACCTAATCCAAAACTCTGAATGCAAACACTAGTAATTCATTCTGGTGTAGAAAGACACTGAAGGTGTTCATTCTCTGTGCGCGACGGTCAAAAAGGAAAAAATGTCTATCATCGGCCACAGTGAAAATCACAAACCAGAAAACACGTTAGCAACGAAGCTAACACGTCTAGCCAATTTCCTTCCAGACTTTTGTCGCCCGTGACTAGATACATCTTAGCTTTCCCTTTGATCTTTTTACCCTCGAAGATTGGATTAAAGGGAACAAATCCCCTTGGGCTGTGAAAGGAAGGGCGAGAAACAAGAGGAACGCGATAAGGATGCTGAAAGAAATAAGTAATCTCGAGAAAAACACAGAAAAACTTTCGCTGATATTGCACTGGAGCACTCTGCTATACACAAGCATTTCTCTTCAAAAGAAACGAGAAAAGGAGCCGAAAAATGATGGTCATCAATTCTGTGAAGAGCAGAAAGGGTCCTTCTGAAGATTGGTTTAAATTCTTGTGGCATGCAACTCAAGGGGTGATACGCCTTGAAGGGGTTTCAGCACGGATATATCTTCAAATCAATGCAGGGAAGTGTACACACACTAGAAACTGTATGCGAATAAAATTTCAGTTCCACAGCACGGCTACAATGTATGCAATGCAAATATCTTCACCGCCATTCAAATAGTTCAACATTGAAAAATACATACTTGCAGGCTACAGAATCCTTATTAGGACTTGCTTTCAACTGGACAGCGGTGGTCCAGTTGAAAGAGCGTCTGACTGACATGGGGGGACCTGGTTAGAATCCTGGTGTGCGCGATCTCAGGTTGGGTATAAACGACTCTGGCGACCTCGCAGCCTCCCCACAATGAGTACCCGGAGAGGTGGAGATGGCCGTGATTCAGAATGAGTGGAGCGTTACCTCCACGTCCTTTACACGCCTTCACATCGCGATTCACAGCATAAGATGAATTCATTTATTTCAATCTATCTGTTCTACTCCTCCTGGTTAATTAGGACGAACCTTTTACAAGCGTATCTACTTGTTGTGCGAGTCTTCCAAACTAAGGAAAAACTACAATTGTATCTCGAACCGTACTACACTGCTCTACAATGATTTTGCTGTTTTGAAAATATTCGTTTTCTTAGTGAATTTGACATGGAAAATCCAAAAATGTAGTTAGTTTTGCTGTATCATGTACAGTTTCCTCAAACATTGGGGGGGGGGGGACACGCCTTATTCATGTATATTTGGACAAGGGGTCCCGGGTTATTACCCGGTGGAGGCACATAGTGGTTCGGATCTCACTTTAAACTGTAGGTCCAGTCCCGATTAGCCTTGCTGTGCATAAAGTGGACTTAAAACACAAACTCAATTAATCATGTATATTTGAACTCTAATCCAAGAACTTTAGCGAGGCTGACTCTTAATTGCTTTCAAGACTGGACACTTATCTTCAAATCATATCTTCAGGTTACATCTTAATATTCGTTATCGCCGAAAACCTGGTATCGTGTCGAGGATTGAGTATTTTCCACTGGCCTGGTACTAGCAGTGAAACCGTTAATGTTATTGTATCGGAGGACTCGTTTGTTCTAACGATCCACAATAAATAACTACCCTAGCACACTGTGGGAAATGTGAAGGGTACAACAAATTGTGAAGGTGTGCCCTTTCATGTGACCTATTCAGTAAAGTTCCTGCTAAAGACTGCATAACTAAGCTACAAGTACGGAAACGCCAAAGTTAACAATGCATCAATAATGTAATCAAGTAAACAATGGGCCAAAATGTACACTTCAATAGCTTTAAAAAAAACGGCCGGTAGGAACTCGACAAATCAGCAATAATTTCAGATTCCTATTCTTAGCGAGACATTTTTAAAGCCCGTAACTGCCTCATTTCCATCCATCACTGCTTTGGACAAAACCAACAGCCCACTATAGGTATAAAGTACATTTAGTCGCTGAATGAAAGCTGCTGCCGAAATAATTATGGGACCAGCAGGGTACATACATCCTATAGGCAGGAAAGGGTGATTCTACTCAGGAAAAAAAGAAAAAAAAAGCTACCTCTGTTTCCGTTGTCACGGCGCAAAGAATTATGGGCTTCGACGTCAGGTAGCGAGTCACCTGTTTCCGGTTATGGGGAAAGGACAAAGAGGCCATGGAGGTAAACCGCAAAGATGGAAAGAAAAGAATATGAATTGCAACCAATATCATCTCGTAGGTTATGAACTTATGGTATTGGAATGGGGAGCAATATATTTGGTTGATGCACATTTCTTCCTCTTCTCTTTATGTATGATAGGGATCAGGGAATGCGATAGGGTTATGGAATATGGGCATGCATAGAAATTGCAAGTTTAGTGGAAATATACTCACCGTACGTGTTCTGTTAGCGTGGTAGAGAAATAGAACGGAAGGGATTTTTCCAGAACATGCTTGTACTGCGTTCAGTTACATAATGTGAAAGTTCTATTTGTTCCATACCCACGTGGGTATGTGTGTAGTGTTAGGAAAGCACCCATAATTCTTACATTGTTTTCATCTGCTCCAAATTCACACTATTCATTAAAAAGTTCACAATAATACGTTTGGGACTCCCCGAAAACATAGTCGGACGTCTTGTTATTATCACAATCTCGCTACCGAAGCTCCCGGGTTCGAATCCAGGACAGGTCATAGACAGTTCTTTGCGAGTGTCTCTTCAGCAAATTCATCTAATCATTCCCATCGTCGCGATTCGCCAATAGTCCCAGAAGAGCGGATCGAAATAACAAAAATATAAAAACAACCTGCTCATGGATGTTTACGAGTGTCACTTCATCACATTCAGCTAATCATTCTTCTTCATCATTACAAATCGCGTAGCCGTTAATACTGGCGTCTTGGATCGAGCTCGCTACGACACCAGAGTCCTGGGTTCGAATCCGGGCCTGGGCATGAATGTTCTTTGCGAGTGGCCCTTCATCAATTTCATCCTATCATCACTCATCATCGTCGCGATTAGCCAAAAGTGGAGAAAAGCCAGACTGATTAACAAAAATCAAATTGAGCGTTCTGTTCTCTAAGGGCAGATCAGTGCAGTGGTTCGGATCCTCCTTTAAATTTTAGGCCCAGCCCAGTTAATTTATCTGAACATTGTAATGGGCTTAACAAAAATCTGAGATTAACTGATGAGCTTATATGTGAGCTTTCAAATCCAGTTCTCATTTTGTTTACTTCTATTGGCATCGTTATACTGGATAGGATGAGACAAGAACTTCAGGATATCAAACATTAATCGCTCCGAATGCAAACTAATCCTGAATACGGCAAAAGGGCATAAACAGAACCAATACAGAGTAATGGCACCGAGTGAAGTAACGAAATGCAATCCCCTCTCAAGAGATTAGATACCGTTGGGCATGAGTCATTAAACCCAATCACAGAGGGTGGCATGGAGATTCATGTCAACTCTTCGTTCCATCCATCACAGGAAACAAAAGCAAATCTCGCCGCGCTTTCTATCAGCAGACCCCCCTCCCTCAATTGCTTTCTCCTACTCTGCGGGAATTGGTCGGCGACGATCATTCCGTGACTTCAAATCCCCCTCCCCTCCCCTCCATTCCTGCAGGAACATGCAAGGAATCGTGAAACGTTCTGCATATCATCAACAGCATGAAACCTTTGATGGTCATGATTTCGCACTTCCCTGTAGTCTATCGGGGGCAAGTTGGCTGTGTGTTGAGGCACCGTTCTGAACCACGAATTATAATCATCCGAATCTCTCATGTCACTGAACAGCACCGAGTACCCAAGTTCCTCTGTGGAGTATTCACATCTCCTCTTTAGTAAAATTAACTGTAGTATCTACCTAAGTTTCCATGCATTCCTACAGTTTCAAGAGGACCTGCCAGTAGTTATTAACGGTATCATCTTAAAGGTTATGCACAAATAGGCTACTTTATAACTGCATAATTTGTATTTGTTCAGATATTATTAGAACAATTAAACCAAGAAGACTTGCATGGGCAGGTCATGTTACACGAATGGAAGAGGAAAGACGAGTTCTTGTTGGGAAGAGACCTGTATGAAAGCCAAGACGAAGATGAGGGGATAATGTTGGACCTAAATGAAATTGGTAAGAATGGAAAAGACTGGGTTGATCTTGTCCGGGATAGGGACATATGGAAGGCTTGTGTTGCTGCAGCCATAAACCTTCGGGTTTAAGAAGGCTAGAGCGTTTAGTTGGTTAGTTACGCTATTCGGGACTGTACCTGCAGTTTAAAGATAGATCGGAACCACTGTCACCGCTGGGGATCAAACCAGGGTTCCCTTGATTTACAAGGCGATCAACTTACCACTGCGCCATCGGAGAGACCCATATCTTACGGGTTTCTATTCTCAATTACTTTTATGTAAAACTAGAACAGTAAAGTGTTCACACTTCACAAAGCGGATTTTTAGTTCAATTCATAGAAATTATCATCAATTATAATTGAAAGTTGCCAGTAGTTTGTATAAAGTGTAACAAAAAGTTGCTAACAAACATTCACTAAGGAAAGCGTTCTTTTATGTGCATAGCCAAATTGTAGTAAGAGAACTGGATTTACCCGCAGCTTCAACAAAGTGCTCACGAGAAACATTCCTCAATTCCTAGCAACAATAGTTCAGAGTTCGATCCACTATACTCCCGTTCTTCGGATCCCACTTTAAACTGTAGGCCCAGTCCCAATTAGCCTATCTATACATAAAAGTGGACTTACATTCAAATCGAACTCAAATCGATTCACTATGCAAGCAAATTTGCACACGTTCCTACATGAAAATGGGCATGTTGCAGAAACCCTACTAACCTTGGAAACAGAAAGATCTCTACAAATGTAATGTAACCTACGCGTACATTCTTGCCAATATGTGGATTCGGTAATGTCCGCTGATTTTCAACGGTCTTCTCTTGCGGCAGTGATTGATTACAATGGAAACATGAAATGTAGGTCACCTGCCACCTTTCCATATGTTCTTGTTGAAGGTTAACAACAGGATGCGATACGATATTTCTCCCTTTTGGGGTAAATGAAGCCATTGGTATATCTTCTCACTTTATGAGCTTCCGGAGCACATAGAAGAAGCAATCGCCCATATGGCCTTCAGGCACCACTTATTCTGAAATGACGCCCATTTTCAGGGACTCGCATCTTAGGCACTTCAGACATTTCTCCAAAAGTGCGGAAGAGTCTGCTATTAATTTCCTCTGGAAAACAGGTGTTTATATATGTATACATCAACGTTAATCACAATTCTGACTATGGAGCTTACTCATCAAGATGATGAAGTAAATCCCCTATTCGAATCACAACTCCTATCTTTCGTTTAGAAAATACGAAACTAGTAACGGTGAAAACCAGTTCTCAATGCCAAAGCAGTACTCAAAACTCCACAATTATATATACCTTCCGGAATGATGTCACCTTTGCCATTTCTGTACAAGCACTGACGGTGGCAATAATACAAAGACTTGGGCATCATATTCGAGTGACATCATCGGAGTTACATCAGCAGCTTTGCATGTCCTTCGGGAGACAAGTTGTCTACCTACATGTCTAAATTCCACTTGCGATGTGACAGCTCCAGGTGTAGGTTCGCGGCATTAAAAAACAAAATAATGTAAGAGTTGGGCATGTAACGTTGATGTTCGTACTTATGTTACTCTGTCCCTAACTCACCCACAATGACTTGCTGGTATGTGGAATGGTATGACGCGTGGTTTTGTATCTTGAGGTGGCATTTCCATCTGAAATACTCGGGCAGCCAAAAGTTCAACAATGGAGTGAAGACTGCAAGGTACCACTCCTGAATCTGATAAAGTTATTTGGAGTCGTGTGACCACCATCATGCATATTTTACATCATGCCCTTGAGTAATTCCAGAGCTCCAACATACATGAAACGTGGTACTATATGACTTTAGTAGGGCAGTCAAGAACTCGAAGGTGAGGATTCGTCTGCTGAAAGCATACAGTTCAACATTTTATGTGACGTTTCTAGAAATTACTGTCTAAAGGTACATGAGGGAAATAAAGAAAGCTGGCGGAGGGAGGGGGGTAGTCCTTGAAACAGAAAACCTTATGTAATTTTCCAATAACAATTCTCAGTTTTGTAGTTGACTTTAACCTTGAAAAATCAATAATGTTCGCTTTTCCTGTTTTCAAACCAGATAAAACCTAACGAGAATTTTGGTATTTTCACACAGATCTAAGCCTTTAAATCTCATAAAATCTGTCATTTCCTCACTGTGATCCCAAATTTCGTTTTTATAGAACAACAAAAAAGTTCCACATTATCTGGTGCATACGAGTATCATGTTAGTTTCGAAAGCATTTAAGTGCGTGTAGATATATCTTCACACACACCCAGGTTGTGTATAAATAAGTGAGGATAAAACGATTTTTGGTTTAGATTAGGGGAAAATCCCATGTCTTTTCATGAGTCTTGTTCACGTCTCCTCTACATTTTATTTGATTTTTGTTAATTAGAGTCACTTTTCTGCCACTTTTGGCTAATCACGACGATGAGGACTGATGACAGTGATGAAGGGGCACTCACGAAGAACCCAATCCGGGATTTGCACCCTGACCCCTGGCGTTGTAGAGCGCTGTACTAACCACTTCACAAAGGAGGTCGGCGCGTCTCCTCTCCAGTAAGTCAGTCATGGTAATGAGAGTGAAGGAACTCCAAAGATACATCAGAGAAAGGAAAATGTCATCTCAGACCAGCACCTGTCCAAAAACATTACCCCCCCAATGTGAAAGGTCCCGAAAAATCTGTACACGTACCACCAAGGTTATGCATGTATTCTCCTTGTGGCTATGTGTTTATACAGGCGGAGATCTGAGATAAGAAACCCGTTCCGTAGCCGATTAAATAATGCACGGTAGTTTGTACACCTGTCTGGAAGAAAATTAACCGATGGCTGCCAAGATATACGACATACCTTCGACGCAATAACAATGTTAAGAGGAGATAGCACAGGACTACATGCATGGAAAAAACTCCACTGGGTTCACTTAAGGGACACTAAGCGCTATTAACAGCCATTACTAAGCGCTAGTGGAAGGAGGGTGGAATATTAAAGCAGATAAGAGGTGTGTAATTAACTTCCACCTTCAGAATCGATTGTTTATTTATAAATTACAACCTCCAGGGTGCGACCTTGAAGGTCCCGACATGGGTGAGAATACATACCTTGAGGAGGAGCATACACATGTGTTCCAAATTTTTTATATACGAGAGGCCTTTGTTAAAGTAGTACTTTGATGTGGTTTCCATTGAATGATGGGATTTCTTTACCATATAGTTTTCATTCTGGTGTGGTTCTGCGCAGTTCTCCTTTTAGGCATTATTATAGTCGTGTATGCCATAAGTTGAGCTAAGATTGTATGTGTTAATACACTGACCATGTCAATCAAATGGATTTATTTATTTTATCTGCCACACATATCCATCGCAATTCAAAGCTGATTGTTATTTCCTTGACTAATGTTCAAACTTTGTACCAAAAACAAACAAACCATGAATCAGTCGAGCTTCTTCGGGAAAATTCACCAACTTCAGTCAACTCTTGAACTGGCCCTTCGGTATATTACAACTTCCCTCCTTCAGTTCCCTTCGTGTGTAGGCCATTGTTTGTTCTTTTAAGTCCACTTTATGGGCTAATCGGGATTGGGCCTACAGTTTAAAGTAAGATCCGAACCACTATGTGCCTCCACCGGGTATTGAACGCCTGATCCCTTGATTACAGTGCAACGATGTTACCAATATGCCATCGGGGAGGCACCTTTCATTTGTAGTGATTTACTTGTTACCTGTTAGAGTGGCATTGTTTTTCAAGCAGAAAGTATGACTTCAAAATAACTATGATCTCTCCCAGGAATCTACGCTGTGCATAACGGTAGAGAAGGGGAGAAAGAAAGTAGACGGAGCAAAGCAGTGAACATTGCTGCTGCAAACAGTGGGTACATGCAGTCCTCTCCGGGTTCATTGGTCGATATCACGTGAGTCACTACTTGCTCAGAGAACATGTTTCCGTTAGTTTGCTACATCGATATTCGGAACAGAGTACAGTGCTATGAGCGTACGAATGCATCTTAATATCCCTGTCTATCGTACAGAAATGAACAACAGTCTATGGTACCCTTCGTGGACGAGGCACCGATAGAATATCCAATGTAATATGGCTAATTCCACAAATGGACTATCCAGCAGATCCAGATGGCTGTGCATAATCTTTCAGTGTTGAACCACAGGCAGTAATTGCATCACTCAAGAGTCTTTTTTATTTCAGTATCCATTGCGCATCCAGTTAATTTTTTGTTCTAGCCCGTTTTCATTTGATTTCCTTGTAACTGTTTAGGGAGCGTATTTCTAATCGAATCCCTAATTATTTACTCAGTTTTATACCGATCGCAACTCCAACTGGCGGTTGACCTTGATGGCTATTTCTGGCGCGTTCTGTCCCCCAATCATTTTCGGGGGCGTGTGGTCCGATGGGTGTCAACAAACTAGTTGCGAAGTAAAAGCTGAAGGGATCACATCGCTCTCCCGAAGCAACGTTGCCAAGTGACTGTGTGTCCGCCTCCATTGCGACCTGTGGGTGGTCCTTCCGGAAACTTCATCGTTCAGGATTGCGTGTGTAGTACCATAACCCCCGCTGATTTCTGGTGCTGACCGAGAAGACCTTTTCTCGTTTTACAGTGCGTTTGGTGTACCCAACGTTCATTTGTTTCGTTCCGCGAACAACGTTCGGTACCTTGCGACTCGAAAATACCCGATCTCAGTCGAAGAAAATTCAACTGATCGCTGATTCGCTGTTTCCCAGCCGCCAGTTGGAGTTGCGTTGAGTATAGTAAGTATCCTCTGAAGGCTAAGTATACACTTACTTTCAGATTACGTTCGATATACACTTCAGAATATATCCATTGTCCATTTGATCTCTGAACTTTCGGAACAGTATGCTGGCGAGTGGAGTTGGCCGAAAACATAAATACCTAACATTACACAATCATCATAAACAATCCTGCAAGGGCACTTCCGGCCCTACGGAAACATATAAGGAAATACGCTGCGCACTGTCACTAACCACATTCTTGCTACATCTCATCTCATGCTCCTAGCACGCAGCATCCACTTTCTGCAAGGACGGCAAGTGTGATCTTGACCTTTCAGAGGCCACTTCTAGTGCGCGAAGGTCGGCGAGAAATGTAGAATGACGGGCGGCGCAAATACTCTTATCTGCACACTTGGAAGAAGGAGGATGCCGCACTCGAGATGACGTTCTCAAATAACTTGAACTGTTTTCTCTCGCTGGGCAGATACCTCGTCAAACAGGCTCGGCGCGAGAAGATGTGAGCAAATATTGCATGGCGTGTAAATGGCTTATTCAAATAATCTATCCATCCATTCTTGGCTCTTTCACCGTGAACAAGCGTGTGACGTAAAGATATGTAGTGCGTATCTCATTGCAACTCTGTGTCGTCATCGGTCTGGTCTCTGTGGCCATAGTTACGCTACGACTCGGGGGTTATAGGCTCGAATCCCGGTTGCGCTGCTGCACTACTAAAAGACACATATCAAACAAAGCAATTGAACTGATAACTGAAAACAAGAACGCACAGTCACCGGCAATAAAAGTAGGATACCTAGATCCTGAAATGTTTGCTTTGCAAGGCGTTATATTATGTGTGTTGCCTAACTCTCCGGCGGTGGCAGAACTTGCTATTAAAATGTACTCATCGTCGTAGAGTAATACACAACAGAATCAAGATTAGAAATTATGATATTTGACTTCGTAATGCTTTATCGTTTACTTTATTTGCAGTTTTGCCTTTGAAAGATAATATTAATAGTTTTTTACACTTTCAAGAATTCCATGAACACCATAGACACTCAACGATAGAGAATTCGAAACTCTTCCTAAATGATAATGTTATGCTTCATTAATGTATCCCAGTGTATATTCTGTCATAGATACGGAGGCTTCACTACACATGTAGTTGATATCACACAATAACCAATCACGAGATTTATACAGTACTCTTAAAAGCCAATTATAGTGTTACGGACACTTTCGTTCCGTATTGATATGTTACTTGTTTTGATTCATTGGTTGCATTTATTTTACTTCGCTTTTCTGCCACTTTTGGATAATTGCGAAGATAGCCTGAGTGATAAGATTAATGAAGGAACACTCACAAAGAACACCCATGCCAGGATTTGAATCCCGGACCCCTCTCGTCATAGCGCGCCACCGAGGTCGGAGTTATTTGTTATGAAATTTAACTTTACGTAGGTGAAAGAGTTCTTATGCCATTTTTGGAGCTCAGCCCCAGTGTTGCTTCCAAGGAACCCCAAGGAAGAGTTGAAATCCACTTTTATGAATGTAATTTTAGTACTTAGAAACTCCAGATTTTGAAAAGTATTTCTTACATATCGGTGAACTGTCCGGGAGTGAATTTGTCCTGTCCGCTAGCAAGGAACCAAATGATAGCATTGCAAATTTTCCTTTCCGTCGTCCTTGCAGACATTTTGCACAGTTACATAAGGACGAAATGTCGGGCCTCCCTAACTATAGAGCAGAAACCGTGCCAAGTCCAAATTAAACACCATCCTCTTCCGCACGCCCTCTGGGCAAGGATGTTGCTTCTGGACCAGACTTCGCAGTACGCCTCATCTCCGCTGCACCTCTGATGCACAAGAGGGTCTTGCCAGATGTGACGTGCAAACAGGAACCTTCTTATCTATGCTATTCTGGCAGCGGAGCGACCGGCTGTTCTTCTATTTACATAAAACCGTATTTACTAGGTACCGTAACGGAATTCTCATATTGTTTCATTTATACTGTGCTTATGTACCAATGTAATTTATCCTTCTTCTTCTTCTATGGGAAAATAGCCTGATATCAAGCCTGGGCTTCATGATGAAGCCCATTCCATGCGGATATATCCCAAACATGAACCTCATTCACAACATGTATTCACATCTTCTCCCTCCCACGTTTCTTACACTGAAGAGTGTGGTACGAAGTGTGGTTTTACGAATACTAAGTCTTGTGTAACATTTTGGTGTCAATGCGGAATTGACTCTTCGGCAGCATCTTTGGTGTCTTTGCTTGTCAGCTTTTGCCTAAAGTCCAGCCGACCTCCGTGGCAGTGGTTAGCACACAGGCCCGTACCCAAGGGAAGGAGCAGCCCCCCACCTCGAGCCATGAAAATTTTCAATTTGAACGTATAAAAAGCAACAAAAATTACGTTGATGGTTTTTCAAATTTTTCATAAATTTCGATTTTGTCCTTGCACAAATGAATAGGTGTTTTCTGGACAGAGGCAGGCTCTAGAAGTCTCCAGTCTGCAATATTGGGCTATTTTATTTCTATAACCATTGACACAAAGCTATCAGATTCCGATTTAGTCGGGACAGTCCATTCCTTTTAATCCATATCCCGACTTTTTCGCCTCGGCTCGGACACTACTTGCTATAAGGGAAGAAAGACTCTTGCGCCACTACAGACATTGTACTGGTTATGTAGGACTTTCTGTAAAATACTGTGTACATTATTAAAATTATCTGAACTTTTTATGAGTCAAAAACAGTTGTTTTGACACTCGACAAATAGGAATGGCTTAGGGTTAATTAATATTATGTAAATAGGAAAATCCACTTCACAGCAGAATCTTTTGCTAGATTTTTGGGACAAAAAATTGCTTGAAGTACTTTTTTAACATATATTGTTATTTGTCCAAAACACACAAGAAATTAAGTACATTATTATTTACGAAATTTGCCAATCGGAATTTATTACGCTGCAACTTTTCTTCTTTTCTACTTGTAATTGTCTTGAACATAAATACACAGTGGTGTGACCGTACAACAGACAACTTTCACAGTAAGAAGATGATATCAAGGCCAAAAAATTCGATTCGAGCCGTGGATAATGGCATTTTCTATCCCACATGTATGCATCCCTATTTAATAGCTTCTTGGTTGCCACTGGCATTTATTTTTATTGTCGAATAAGCTTCCAAAAGCGAAAATTCACCATAGAAACAATATTACGCGAGCAGACACACTGCCAGGGTGAAGTCACTTAGTCCTTCCCTTCAGATAATTTATTTACAGGGTTCGCACTGACTCCAAAGTCCTGGACAACTGGAGGAGTCAGGAAAACAAGGCTAGGACTGAAGTCATTGGAAACAAATGATTTTTTTTTAAATAAAACCTTTCAAAACCTGGAAAATTCAGGGGAATTAAATGATTTTTGCTTGGCAGAATTTGTAAGCGGAAACAAGTTTCGTTTTATCTTCCCAACAATCTTCCTTTTTGGGTAATATTGCTTATAAAAAGGTTCTTTCATTTTATTTTTCATTTATTTTCAAAAATGTCAAACAAACTTGATTCATTTGATTAACTTACAAGTTGAAGTGTAACTCTTATTTTTAGCATGTCAAATCATTACACAGTTATGTAAAATACCTCTGCCAGAAACAAATGTCAGTGTCAACTGCAAATATTTGTCACGTGGTTACATACGTATAGGTTAGAAAATGCTCTTCTTCAACATTTTGTAACAAAATGAGCAAATTTCTCTTCACCCTCTCCTATATATCTCCCCTATTTGTTTGAATTGTTAAGTCCACTTTATGCACAAATAGGCTGATCGGGACTGGACCTACAGTTTAAAATGGGGAATACGAACCACTGTACAATGTGCCTCCACCGAGTATCGAGCCCGGAAACCGTCGATGGTTCAGTGTGAGTGTCTCTTCATCAATTTCATCATATCATTATTGATCCTCATCCTCCCGATTAGCCAAAAGAGGCAGCAAAGCGACGCTAAAGAACAAAAATCATATTAAGCCTAAAGTCCACATTATAATCACATTGGTTAATCGGGACTGGAACCCACAGTGTAAACTGGGATCCGAATCATTGTGCAATGTGCCTCCATCGGGGATCAAACCCGTTACCAGTACGCCATCGGGGAGGTCCAGCCGTGGTGTCTTTTAGAACCTTTCTCTAGAGTTCTCTGTCTTCAATTTTAACAATAGAAGACCTTTGGTATGCAATGTAGGATATGGGACCACCCCTTGCATATGTCCTGTTTCAGTATTGTAATGTTACACTTCTTTTCATCACTTTTAATCTCAGAACATGCCAGATTGTTTCTGTTGTGTGCTTGAGTCTTTTTTAAACATTTATTTGTTGGTTCTTCTAGGTCAGATTTAGCACAAAAAGCACATCAAGGGTGTCTTTTCACCCCTCCAATCAGCAGGAGGGAGGGGATGCTTACCCTTGCGTTCAGCAGGCGCGAAAATTTCGAGTGTGGTCCACGGAGACAGCACAGCATCCAAGTGTGGGATGTCCCCCTCCCCTTCCCCTTCTGGATGCGCGAATTGGAGGTTGGAGGAAGCCACATATGAGTAATGGATGACGTTCTCCTCAAGGGCATCCTCCCGTCTCCTCGTAGTATTTACGATCTTCCTGTCTTGCATCTGGACTCCATTGAGAAATCTTCAAACTCCCTCGCGGAAATAAGGGTACGCTAGCTCGGGGCAATGTTGCCGCTTTTACAAGGACATCCGTCTGAGGAGACCGGAAAGTCATAAACCACTACGGTACCAGGACACATGAGACTTTACAAGTTCCTTTACAGCATCAGCTTACAGTAATTTCCGTGTGTATGGCTGTTAGAACGGCAATGACATTGTCTCTGTACGCTTTGTTTCAACACCCGAGCTTCTCAATTAGGGACGGAGAAAGTCCCGAGGCTACAGTCTAACATTCGAGACGAGAACGAGAGCAGACCCTTCTATACTTCTCGGGATGACACGAATAACGACACACCCAGTCTGCAAAATCGAGAAAAAACGATTAATCTGTACAGACACATTTCAATGTATTCAAAGCAACATTATTGCAACGTTCGACGAGGTAGTGGATCATAAATCACAGATTTCTATCACGCTGCAGAGTTTTCCGTGCTTCATAAAGGATCAGTCATTGATAGGCAGTTTCGTGGATGACTATGCAGGAGTCGTTTTTGGCTCCGAATCGAATTGAAAATGCCGGTCTCGTTGTTTCGAGTTGAAAATGTATGTCTCGTTCTCGGTTCGTCCAAGAAGAAAATGACGAATGAGGAATTTTCATAATTGCACATGAAGAGGGATAAAATAAGAGACGGAAAAGATAACAAAATATACAAAGACATACAGACAGAGTGAAAAAGCTATAAAATGGAAAGAACAGAGAAGAGAACTGAAAATTATTAAAATGATAAAGTGGTAGTAACAATGAGACAGAAAGAAGAGGAAGAAAGAGGACAAAGTCATAGAGAACATGCGATAAAAGAAAGAAAGAAACAGAGATGAGAAGAGAAAAAGAGAAACAGAGATGAGAAGAGAAAGAAAAACAGAGATGGGATGAGAAAGAAATAGAGATGAGAAGAGAATGAAACAGAGAGAGGATGATAAGAGAAAGAAAAATAAACAGATGAGAAAAGAAAGAAAAGAAACAGGATGAAAAGAGAAACAGAGAGAGAGGAGGAAAAGCTAGTGATTGAGAGACAGAGAAAGAGAGAGCGAGAGAGAGAAGTGGAGAAAAACTTCAGCAGCCACGGCCTCCGAAGGAGAGCTTGACACTCACCTGCATATCATCCAAGTTTAAACCAACCTGAACTAAATTTTCTGGAGACGCCTATGGTCTCGTTCCCAGATTTGAAAATGACTATCTCTTTCTCAGTCTCGAAAGAAATCTCCTTTAACATACTTCAATACATCTTCAATCAATTTCTCGCTCCCATCCAAAAACACATGACTTGTCCATTGAAGAAAAATATTATATCCATATTTTAACGAGTCAGAACTGGTCAATGGACTCTGTTTCAAAGCCTAAGCAAGCCGTCCATGTAAACATTCCTTTTCTCGGTGCTTTCATTAATACCAATGCATACGAAGGGACAGCGTATCATAAAAACATACGTATTATGAACCTTACAACATTTAGGTTCATTTGCATTGAATGGCAGTCGGCACTGATGATCAGTGGAAGCCATTATCTACGCCTTTCAATGGTCAGTAAGTTTATGAGCAATAAACAGAGTGCATAACAGTATGCTAGAAGTGTAAGAGCATGCTGTAGAACGTGCGGTACCCTTGAAGATGACTACCGTTGAGAACAGCCCATAAGGAACTGGCAGAGCATGTGTGTGGTTCTTGCTGCATTTGGTTATTCAACGTCGCTTTCTTTCTTCAGGTTAATCGTAACGAAGAGGATAAACAATAGCTATCTTCTAAAAAATAACATGGTACATTTAAAAATATACATTTGGAAATATTGTTGCCAAGAATATTTAATGTAGAAGAGAATGTTTTCTTCTTCAGCAGATGGTTTAGCAAGAATGTTTCATTGTACTGCAGAGAATATTCTTGAAAGCAAAATGTTTCGTTGTTCTACAAAGAGTATTCCTGGAAGCAATAAAATGTTTCGTTGTGATACAAAGAATATTCATGGAAGCAAGAAAATGATTCGTTGTGCTACAAGGAATATTTTTGGAAGCAAGAAAATTTGTTGCAATAAAAGAGAATGTTTTTTTTTCCTGAGCAGATGGTAAAATAATATTCTTGGAAGCGAAGTTCCAAATGCATACGTTTGCAACATAGTCAGTTATATTTCAGAGTGTAGATGATATATAAGGGGATACCCGGGAGTCGAACCCGGAAGCATAAGAGGTGAGGTCGTGAGTTAACAATCAATGTGTTTGTAAGACATGTAAGAAAAAGATACAACAAAAGGGTAGGCATTTTTTTTTCAAATAACAAATCAGGACAGTTTTTCCAGGAAAAAACATTTCTACCGTAAGTGGTAATGGAACCACTATTAATAAACTTAATTTTCCTTTGAACTCAAAAAATAAGAAAATATGGTAAGGTAGCCAATCAAAGATGCAATTTTGGATACCTATCCAAGAAGTCCAAACGATTTACCAGTTACAAATTCAGTACCACATTAATATTCTCCCAACATTCCTTTCCGTGAAATGGAATTTGTCAATTATTATCTTACGAAACAGAGGTGGAAAAACGTTTGTAGGCAAGGCCCGACAGCTGCCCCAACAGCCAGGGACGCCATTTGAAAGGATTGTTATGCTAACCATCCATGCAGCACCAATGTCCCATTGTGAAGTTTGATTGCATAGCCATTCTTTAACCCCCTTGGCCACTTCCTCTCACACACCGCAAGAGACGGGGGGCTTTGAAACACGAATTGCATGGCAATGGAGCCAACAATTACCTGCACTTCCATCAATGCATTCTTCCCCTATCCCCCAGCTTATTATCTATCTAACCCTATCATTTGTCACACCCCGTACAACATTTTTTTGTGTGTGTTGAAAAACGGGGAGGTAAGTACAAAAAATTGCTTATGCAGTCCTTTTGTGTCCATCTTTTGAGCTTATTCAATGAAACAATTGTCCCTTTTTCGTGCTAGGAAAATGCAGTTTCAAAATATGTCAACGGTGGATTTGAGTGGTATCAGTTGTATGAACCTTTTCGCATGTTGACAATTGTTGTTTATTTTGTTCCTCATTCGTAATCTTGAGCTTCCTACATTATAATTTCAGATTATTATTTCAAACGACAAACTAAATGAAATGTCGATGGATTCTAGGTACAGGCATAGGAACTTAGAACGGAGTGATTGTAATTCCCTATTTTCTACAGCGAAATCATTATAAACATGCAATTTAGTACTTACATACTGTTGCATTGGGGGCATTCCAACGTTGCTTGTGTGACATTTTACGCACAACATTTAAGGTTCTAGACATGATATTGGATTAAAATATTCATAATGAACTGATTTCATAGAAGTGCTTCATATGACATACTTTGTAGTGTCTGCTAACAAATCGGGAAAAAAACCTGAGTATGATGACATATCCTAAATGCCTGAAAAGCATTAACAAAAGTGCGTCACGCGTGTAATGCTTTAAAAAATGAAGCAAATTTTAGACTTCATTTGTCTGTGAAGCAAATATGCTGCAGATGCTTGTAACTGTTATTGGTGAAATTTGTAAATTATATGCATTCACAAACATCTTAACCTAAATGCAATTAAAAACAATTATAATTTCCATATTAATTCATTTTGTTATTACCTTTTCGTGGATTGCCTCATTGTATTTTCTCCGTGTTGAAAGTTTACTTTTATAATTTGAATAGCTATGCCTTTATGGGTGTAACTTTTATTACTTTACTAAGGTAATCCCTAAAACTAAATTTCGTGGCACAACAACGTGTTGAGGGCCAGGGCCCGCCAAGCTGCTTTCTATTGGGTAACACGTGCTCAGTGCATCGAGTCCCATCGCCGCTGTTTTCTGGCTTGAGGACGAGTCCAGTGAACTGTCCTCACGATGCTATACAACACCGAAATTTTAGAGCTTCCACTGGAATTCCAACCACTGTGATTCGTACACCTTTATCACAATTGTGATTGTATTGTAATTCAAACTGTGATTAATATTTATTTTGTTCCCCTTTAACATATGAGAAATAAAAACTTACGAGCTTATTTTACTGCATGGGTCTCCTATACTCTGTCTCACTGTCTCTGGAGCAAGCGAACGAAACCAAGTATCTGCGCAAATAGTGACTGCGAGACGGTTCCTCCAATGAACACGTGAGAGTGAACGCAATTGCGTGGAGGGGGGAAGTGACTGCGGTTACCAGATTTCGCAGCAGCGTGTACTGCTTCGTTCTGCCCACTCGTTTCCTCCCCTTCTTTGCCGTACGTGCGGCCTTGCTCCAGAGATAACCGGAACAGAATATAATTCATGCGTTTAATTTGTTTCATCTATTCGACATCGATCACGCGCGGAAACAGCAATCACAGTTTAACCTGTGATCACAAAATCACACTTTCTTTCATCACTTTTGCATCGTGGCTGAAATATATCAACCAGTATACGTCAGACAACTATGCGAATGCTTTCAATGCAAAATTCGGACCAATGGGAATGTCCATATGCATGCGCCAAAGGGAAATTAAAATATCGTTAGAGGAACTGGTATGATTTCACATTTCAAAACCCAAACCTTTGTAGGAAACCTACAAACCAACAGGGGGGTGGTCGTAAAGTTAACAGAAGGCTTCCGATATTTGGCAACGAAGTGCAATTGCCATAAACCTTTCGGAAATTCTCTTGATTTACAGATACGTGGGGAGTCTTCTGGGGATGCCGTAAAAGGGGGCTGTAAAAACTGGCCGACGGCATTCGCAAAGATAGCGCCGCAATTTGACACACATTGCCCACCTTTGTTTGGCTCGAGAGGCGTCGAGAATGGAGCCATAAAAATTTAGCAAGGCCACCAGAGGATCTGGAGGAAGCGTCCTTGAGGTCACGTCCCCAAATCTGGATGGACAGAAGCAGGGTACTGGAAACAATGGTGCAGGAGGGAAAAATATCCCTGAAAGAAATTTTCGCGTAATTTTCCACGAAAATGGGAAACTTCTTGAAAGGTAGGCAATGAATAATAAACTGGTTGAGTGGGAACAAACACAGATTTATGCCTCTGAAGAGAATTCCCATGCGTTTCGACAAAACAAATGCCCTGATTTTTTCACGCAAAATTTAAGTACAGTCTAGACCGATGCTCTAACTAAAACTAAATTCAGAAGACTCAAGTTAATTTTTCTTTTCATTGCTATTATTTAGCGTAGCTTTTCTGCCACTTTTGGCTAATCGCCACGATGAGGATAAGTGGTTATATGATGGAGGGACGCTCACAAAGAACACCCGTGCCCAGACCTAAATTCGAACCCTGGATCCCTGGCGTCGTAGCGTGCTGTGCTAACCACTCTGCCACGATGGTCGGCTCAAGTTTACTAAACACAATATTCAATATAAATGAACAAGAACATGCAATAAAAGCATTATTGTATAGAAAAAAGTAAAATGTATTCACATTCCAAAATCCAAGAGTTTTCTATGGGTTTAGAGTGCAATTCATTTACATTCCAAAATCCAAGAGTTTTCTATGTGTTTAGAATGCAATTTATTTAGATTCCAAAATCCAAGAGTTTTCTATGGATTTAGAATGCAATTTATTTAGATTCCAAAATCCAAGAGTTTTCTATGTGTTTAGAATGAAATTTATTTATATTCCAAAATCCAAGAGTTTTCTATGGATTTAGAATGCAATTTATTTAGGTTCCAAAATCCAAGAGTTTTTCTATGTGTTTAGAATGCAATTTATTTACATTCCAAAATCCAAGAGTTTTCTATGGATTTAGAATGCAATTTATTTATATTCCAAAATCCAAGAGTTTTCTATGGGTTTAGGATGCAATTTATTTATATTCCAAAATCCAAGAGTTTTCTATGGGTTTAGAAAGCAATTTATTTATATTCCAAAATCCAAGAGTTTTCTATGTGTTTAGAATGAAATTTATTTATATTCCAAAATCCAAGAGTTTTCTATGGATTTAGAATGCAATTTATTTAGGTTCCAAAATCCAAGAGTTTTTCTATGTGTTTAGAATGCAATTTATTTACATTCCAAAATCCAAGAGTTTTCTATGGATTTAGAATGCAATTTATTTATATTCCAAAATCCAAGAGTTTTCTATGGGTTTAGGATGCAATTTATTTACATTCCAAAATCCAAGAGTTTTCTATGGGTTTAGAATGAAATTTATTTACATTCCAAAATCCAAGAGTTTTCTATGGGTTTAGACTGAAATTTATTTACATTCCAAAATCCAAGAGTTTTCTATGGGTTTAGAATGAAATTTATTTACATTCCAAAATCCAAGAGTTTTCTATGGATTTAGAATGCAATTTATTTATATTCCAAAATCCAAGAGTTTTCTATGGGTTTAGAAAGCAATTTATTTATATTCCAAAATCCAAGAGTTTTCTATGGGTTTAGAATGCATCTACCAAATTAAATTACTTTTCCAATGAAAATCATGAGAGATGTCAGTAAAAGGCGACAAAAAGAGTTCAATTTCAAAACAACTCATTCAGAGTAAACATGATTGATTGATCTAGTTATGCATCCAATCTCATCACAATGAATTGTAAAACGAAAGGCAAGTGTTAAGATGCGGTTACCACCAGAACGTGATTCCTTCAACTCAACGACTTCATTAAAACTAATAAGACAGGTAATTGACACTCGACAATCGCCACTATTTAACCTGAGTTACGATCAGAAAAGAGTCAACTGTCCCTCATATGTCCCGTCGCTCCTTTATAAGGTCTCGAACTAACAATGGACGAATGTCAGTCAGAACATTGTCGCGGTAACTACAATCGAAGTATAATACTGCTATTTAGGCTAATAGGTAAATGGTACTCTGGGCCTTCCCGATGGCGTAGTGGTAACGTCGTCGGCTTGTATTCAACCCTTATTTTGTCATTCTTTCCTGCCTTGATATTTTTTTAAAAGGAATACTGGGCCAAAGAGGAGAGTTATGACTCCACCAACGCCCCCTTGGGCATGCCATTGGGAACTAACCACCAGATGTAGAAAAAATTCATAAAATAGACATTTTTTGGAACACCTATTGATTTTCTCGAAGAAATCAAAATTCACGCTCACAATGGTTAAAGTGTAAACACGCTGCAAAGTGCCATTCTGGGTACTAAAAATATTTCAGTCTTTGGAGACTCCAGGGGACCAAGTACTATCTAGATTTCAGTGTTTTATCGACCCCCTTCCACCAAATTTCCTCAACACCTCATTTTGGCTCCAAACGTAACCTTAAAGGCAAACTTACACCCCCACAGACGGAAAATTATGGATAAACCCCTTAGATTTTACAGCAATTACAGTAAATAGGGAGCGGTTCTTTATCAATAGAAAGAGTATAACCAGAATGTATCTCAAGCTTCAGATGGATCAGCTATTATTCAATTTTTTTAAAAAAGTAAAGTACATGTTTTTGGAAATTATGTTGTTTTAATACATTAAATACTGTATGTTTATTTTTAAGCGTTTAAGCATTGTGTCGCAACAAACAATCCCCTCGTTTTCCCAAATTTTATTTCTGTTCTTTCCTGTATCGTTAATTATTCTTTCATCTATTTTTGTTCTTTTCCATCGCTTTGATAATTGGATCGACAGTGCGTTATTGCATAAAGCAAAAATCATTTCTGAAAATAAAGGCGTTCCCAACATAGGTTCCACTTTGAGGAAAAGCTCGAAGGCAAAAAAAAGTGTCAGGAGCATCAAATTTTAATTAACCCTGAGAGCAAGATTGCGCATCCTCTCCCACCTCTTGACCTCCTTAACACCTTCACGTCATACACTTTCAAAGTTACATCAAATTTCCTCTCTGTCCATCTGATGATTTCCATTGGCGAACAGGGTTGACCTTGCAGGATCCTGATTAGAGGATGCTTTCTATTAAACACGAAAGGGCCCTAATGGAAGTCGATTTTTATTGGCTTTCGGAGTCTTCCTTTGTCGTCCTTTACGGATATGGCTCTATTGTCGCGAGGAGGTGGAGAAGAGAAGACAAGAGAAGAGAAGAAAGTAAGTAAACGGACATCAGGAAATTGACGTCCTTGCTTTCCTCGGTGGGTGTTGATAACTACTTTGGGTTTGGATCAATGAAATCCCAAAGGTTTGACCTACTTTTTTTTCGAGTGTCGCCATTGTCACAGCAAGGAAGACTTCTAGGAGTTAGAAATAATTTCGCCCTGTTTTCTTGCTGATCAAATCCAGGTTCACAATTCGAGATACAAATGACACAAACCAACTTGCGTTGGAATTTGAGTATGAACAATTCAAATTCAAAGTAATTATTAATTCTATGCAATTGTTTCAAAATACAGAACGAAATTTAAAAAAATGAAGGATATCAACCCCTTTAAATATAAGTAAATTATTAATTTTACGTAACTTTTTCCAAACCCAGAACGAAATCAAAAATAAAGGATACCTTCAAATTAAGCCAACTGTTTCCACGCCCTGAACGAAATAAAAAAATGAAAGTTATCAACTCTTCAAATCCAAGCAAATTGATAATTTTATAAAACTCTTTCCAAAATCCGGAATGAAATAATAAAATGCCAAGAATCGTCTCGTCTTTTAATATTTTTTTTGCGTAGACTAGGAGACTATATTCACTCAGCAATTCTATTACTCCAGAATTCTTCCATTTCCTTACGTAGATCAAAATTATTCCCAATTTTAAAGAATTACACATTAGCAGAATACTCTTGTCTTGACTTATGAATCCCACTAACAGCAGTGTAATCTCATTTTCTACGCGGATATACGTAAGCTAGCTGTGTTTTTCTCGTCGATTCCACTGCACAATTTCTAATCTTCTACACAATTTCAGATTTATCAATACTATAGTTGCAAAAATTTTGCCATTTTGTACATAGCCCTATGCTGTTTTGCTACGTTTTAATTCAATTCATACATAAAATATGCTCCTTTGTTACCTTGATCTGAGGTACTCACTCCTCTCCTTAATTCTTTAATAGAGTCAGAAATTCTTTATTCATGAGCGAAGTTCACCTACATTGATTGGTTTTACTTTATTTAGCTTTTCTGCCACTTTTGGATAATCGCGAAGTTGAAGATAAATGGTGATTAGATTAAATGGATGAAGGGACAATCACAAACATTACGACTACACAACACGAGCCCCACTGGGGATTTTACTGGCTGCGAGTCCAGACACCAGAGCCTCGCTAGTCTGCAAAATGCAGTTCAGGGAGTACGTGGAAGGGAGGTTGATATTTGGGTGTCTTCGAAAAGGCTGTAATTCCTACATGTATCTAGGATTTTCGTAACTTTATAATCCATATCATCATCGACTACATACTGATACATTGTCAGATAGTTCTGGAACACGGTTACAAATAATTTCATCCATATACAGAATAATGGACATGCATATTCTACATGTAGGATGTCCTCACCAGCCCACTTCTTGAATACTGCGATTTACTTTGCACGGCGCGTCAAAAAGCTGAGACGAAAGGGCTATAATTTTTGGAGTCGCAACCTTCAGCCACGTGCAGATAGAATTTGTGATTTACGAGGAGCCACGGGCAAAATCTCTTCGCTCTTGAAGCTTTGCCAGATTCGGGCCACGCCCTCGCAACACCGACTTCTCGCTTCCGCTGAGCTGACGACGGGTGTTCTTCAAAACACGAGGATTCACATTGGGAAAGTTACAATTTCAATATCCACTTTCAACTTAGGAGTAACTTCACTTCATAGAAGATTTATGCGAACTTCCTAAACTGTTCTTCACATAATTTGGAATTGGCACAAAGTAATGTCTTACCTTATTATTATTTTATAAATACAATTTTTTTCTCTATTTAGCACAGTAAAATTCTGAACTCCAAACACACTCGATTTCAGATGTAGAAAAAGCTTCTGACAATCAGGTTCCAGAATGCTAATCTTACAAGAAGAGTTCAAAAAGTAACAATCCATGGTTTTTGATTGACAGAATTAAGTTATATTACGTCGTATATCTGCAACTTTTGACTAATCGCGACTATGATGATTAATCGTGGTACGATGAGTTGGATTTACTATTACAAACACACAATGACGACAAAATATTAAGTCCTACACAGGATTATCCTGGTCGCAATGGACGCCAGAACCTCGTTAGTCTGCAAAATGCAGTCCAGGTTGACATTTGGTTGCCTCCAGAAACGGTCATCCCACAACCACACACGCAACCCAGATACCTGTGTAGTGGTTAGTACCTCAATGACTGGTTCATTTCGGACATTCCTCTCTCAAATTGAATGATTGATTTGGTATATTTTACTTCCGTTTTCTGCAAATTCTGGCTAATAACAAGGATAGGGATGAGTGATGATATGATGAAATTGACGAAGACACACACGCAAGGGCCGGGATTCATAGAATCTTGGCGTCGCATTACGCTGTGCTACCCATTCTGCCATGGGGTTCAAAAGTCCTCTGTGTCAAAATGAAATGGTTCAGTATTATGTAACCGTCCCGAATCACCTGTTGTTTCATTTATTTTAGGCCTAAGTATATTTCTTAAGATTTTATTTTCAAAACTCTTAGTACAAGAGTGCAAGACTACATTTTACAGAACTGACAATGTTAATGTTTTTGCTCTAATGTGTAGATCCTTTGATATTAAACGAGACGATAAAAGTACTCACTCAAGTATTAGGACATAACTATAGTATTTCATGGGATGCCCAAGTCAACAAAATTCAATCTTTGTGAGGTCGTTCTGAACCCGTTAAAGATAAACTGTAGGTTTTTTTTTTTTAACCAAAGGGTACTAAAGGCTGATTGCCTGAAGTAAAACAAACTGAATCCCTTGCATGCAAGCGACATTGTCACGCAAGGGATTCCGCTGTTATTTCACTGCTCTAAATCAAAATGGGTGGTCGAGAGAAAGGGGGGGGCTTGTTCCATAATTCATGGAACAACGGAGGACTAAAAGTGACCTTGGGAAGAGTGTTGATCGAGAGATGATTGATTACTGGACGACCTGCTCCAGTGTCCCATCTCGCAGTGCTCCAAGGTCAACAAGAGAGGAACGATGGAAGTGGTGTGTTACCAACTGAAGTAATGCTGATAGAGATTATGGAGAAAAGGGTATGTTCTTTACGGAAAGCGTCGCGATGACTTTGTAAATCGCGTCCTTAGGATGAAGATGCTGCAATCAGCACCACGCTCCACTTGCTTCTACATCCTAAGGCTAATTCCCACTCAGCCTGGGTGAGGATACAAGGATAACCGAGACTCCGTAAGTCGGACATATATATGTGTATTACGGCCAGTTCTGCCAACAGTCTACTAAGCACATGAACTCCATGTCCCATGATGAGATGGTTGTTTTCAACGATCTTGTTTGTGTGTGTATCTTCATGCTTCTTACATTCACCATTGCAACCATTTTCTATCAAGTAATACCAAGACCACAGATACTGGATTCAAGCTTGAACTAGAACAAGACTTACAACGGAGAAAATCCTGAATCAAAAGCTATTTGACTTCATTTTTGTTATTTAGCGTCACTTTTTTTCCACTTTTGGCTAATGGCGACAATGAGGATGAGTGAAATGATGGAGACACTCGCAAAGAACACCCATGCTCAGGTCAAGATTCGAACCCGGGACCGTTATAACGTCGCTATGCTAACCATTCCGCCACGAAGGTCGGCTGAAATCAATTGTGCTATAAAGTAATAGTAAATAAAGTAATTACGGAAAGACAAAACAATTCTGTAACCTATAACGTGCCCAAAGGGTGTTAGTGGGTAAATAAACTCATCTTTGGCCCAGTTTTACATTAGACAGAACATCAAATCCATGAAAACTATATAAACTATGGCATGCACTACTAAAAAAATAAGGCAGAACTACATTGGTACGACCAGGTAATGAAAACAGGCCAAGAGCTAATGAAAAAGTATTGCAAAAGAATGTGGAGGAGGAAAAAGACCACCAATAAGTAGATGGAAGAGCATATTATGAAAATACGGAAACCGAAAGTGGCTTGCGATGCAATAGTTGTGGTCAGAACAAAGGTCACGTGTACTAGTAACAAGAACATGCGAATAGGTAAATTAAAAATAACGAGAAGATACGAAATACGAAAGAGTAACAAGTACACGACCGTAAGTACCGGAAGGAATAGTCAAAGAATTTCCATAAGGTTAACGCGGTTCGAAACGCCTACTTAATTACAACCTTCATCGTGCCAGATGTTCCCTAATTACTGAACATGAAGGAGGGGCAGTAGAGAAATTATTATCGATCCCTTCTGAACCAGTTTCCTAGCGCCCTCAGACGGTTGTGATTAATATCATCTGATGGCATCCAGAAAGCACGGAATCAGAGGTCTGGTAGTGTCCCATTAACGAAAGAATGGGGGAAGCTTCCGTTGAATTATAGCTAGGGTTTTGGAGGCAGCAACTCTAAGCAGAGGTTTTTGAAATAACTGCAAAACTAGTTCATAAAACCCTATGGACAGGCAAGTGTGTCTTGGGTGACGTTACTCTTAATCTTTTCTGCTATTTCCTAAGCTTTAGCCTATTGGTCTACTAGTCCAAATTGATTGACTGAATCACCGCTTTTGGCTAATCGCGGCGATAAGATAATGAAGAAATTGGTGGAGGGACACTCACAAAGAATAGCCATGGCCACGCCGGGATTCGAACTCGGGACCCCTGGAGTCGTAGCGGGCTGTGCTAACCACTCCGCCAAGCAGGTCGGAGTACTAGTCCACAAACACTTCTGCAAGCAAACTGGTCGTTGAAAGTGTCCAGAATAAATAAATTCAGCTTAACTTCAAAATTATGCCTTCTCCAGAGTTTCTTCTCAGTATTCTTTATTTGACAAGAATCTCTAACTTGCAAATTCTCCTTTTTTTATTTTCTTTACTTCTCTTCAAGTTTTGTTTGAAATATTTTTCGGTATTTTCAAAGGTTTATGAGACAAAAAAACTTTAAAAAATGTCGCCATTTTCCAATATGGCGGCCATGCACAGCATACTCAAGTGCTGATTTATGGTACGTTATTACTGGGCACTACTACTATTCACAGACAGTAACTTCTTTAAGATTTTCTTTTTAAGTAGAACCCTAAACTGACTCATCTTCTATCCTTTTCAGTTATGATTCTCACACCAAAGAAACGAACCGACCACGCAGAAGATGCTCTGATGCAGGTACAAAAATAGTTCTCCTGCATCATCCCCGTCATCTCCTGAACGCTACGCCCTCCTTGCAAACTGCAAGAACAGCGAATTTTAAGTGGACTGCAGCAACTGCGTTGTCTGATAAGTACTTTTAGAGGTCGAACTTCAATGTCAAGACGTAGTCGGTAAAACTGAGAGGACCTGAATGCACCTCAATTACTTCTTAGTTTAGATGATCCTTGTTCGAATCCAGGCTTAGCGTAGGTGTTCTTTATGTGTCCCTTCATCAATTAATCATATCGTTACTCATCCTCATCTTCGCGATTGGTCCAAAGCGGCAGAAAAGCGAAGTAAAATAAACCCAATCAATCATTAACTTAGATTACAAACCAGCAGAGCTTCTTTATGGCTATATGTCCGTCTGCGTCAACTGTCGATACATTCAAATTCATACTGTTGTTATGAATAAAGTCTCCGCTAGGATGCCAATTCTCGTTTCGTCTCGATATCATCCTACTTTGCAGATTCTACAGGGTGGCGCATAATGTATCTACCAAGTTGAGTTAGCAATTCTGCCAGAATGCACGTGCCCATACCTTCTGTCTGGCTGCCTTAGCCAAGACCATGGACGGAAGTGCGCATGCGCCAACTGGACGTGTTCATTGGCAAAATAGGGGTGACGGCACGACACTTTGGTCAGGAAGCGGGTTCCATGAAAATCGTCTGCTGTGGAAACAACAATTAAGTATCAAACGTAGTAACATCGCCGCTAAGATACGTAGAGAGATGCTTACGAATTATGTAAGGGTTCAGAACGAAACAAAAACCATCCATATACCGTATCAGCAGACATATCAGGAAAGCATTTATCACGTGACATTAGTAGATAAACTTGTTTGTAAACCAGTAACTTTATTTTAGATCAATCAATTACATTGATCTGCTTAGTAAATATTGCAATTAGCACAAATATACACAGCAGTAATCAGAATAGTATTCATATACAGTATTATAAATATGATAAAGAAAATGTAGTAACTGAATGGTTTGTGGCATTGTGTATTATATCGAGGGCGTTTTGTAGAATGTGCAACAGGTACCAAAAGTCAGTTTTCTTTGTTCCACTTCGAAACGGTTTGTTACGAATTTTAAGAGCCAACACAGTAAGCAGTAATAAACAACAAGCGATTGATTGCTTGATTTAGTTTATTTTACTTCGCGTTTTGTGCCTCTTGCCTAATTTGCGAAAATTGGAATGAGTGATGAAATTGATGAATGGACATTCGAAAACAACCAAGCCCGAGCGGGATTCGAACCCGGGACCCTTGGCGTCGCAGCGCGATGTGCTAACCACTCGGCCACAGGGTCCGGCACACAACAAGCGAACCCATACAAGCAAAATGCCACAGGGTGGTTTGGTGAATTTTCTACCTGCTTCCTCTCTCGCGTTTGGAATCGTACTTTCCAGCTAGTTTCGTTTCCCTTGGCCGGATTTGTACAGTCACGGACACTTCTGGGTTGTAATGAATACATTGAATTTCAATGAAATCGTTACAACCCAAAAGTGTCCGTGAGATGTAGACGCAGATTCCGGCGGACCAATGAGGATCGCCTCGCACCTGTTCCAGACACACACAGCATTCAGAGGTGGGTTAGAAAGTGGAGAGCCAGACGGGTAATATTGTGAACAGTCAGTCGTCGTAAAATACGCGCTATTCCACAGGAGATGTTGAGATGCGTCATGAAAGCTTTCTCGCATCACCTCGAACAGTGCACACAATAAGAAGGATATTTAGAGGATGTAATTTTCAAAGTGGACTGTATTGTCTATATTTATACACTGTAGCAAATGCCCACGTGTATATTTTTATTTCATAACCATACGAAGTTACTACCCAAAGTTACTACAAGCACTCACAGTTTTTCCTTTGTCATTTGAATTGGCTTTGCAAATGAACCTGATGAATCCTGCAGGGTGATGCTGAATGCAGAATCCTGAACACTTTTTCCAATTCGTTGCTACTTTTCACATAAGGTCTATTTCATTTGCATGAATTTTCAAATAAATTTCTCAGTTTTATAAATAAAAGCAAATAAAGGCACCTGTGTGAAATAGCCTCTTGCTATTGCGAGGCATTGTCCTTGTTCAACGCCAACTGTAGCTCGAACGCGTTAAATAAAGCCCAAGATGCTATCTGCCTCCGCAAATGCACACCTGCCGTCGAGCATCACCTCACGCACGGGCGGTGTCCTTCACTCAACGAGCATAAAAACATCATCATCATCAAGTTAGTTACAGATCCGCTTTACATCTGTCTGTCGTCGGCACCTTCTTCCTCCTGATTGGTTTGCTTCTCCCAGTGTTGCCACAATCTTAGGGCAAAATTTCCCTTTTTCGCCAACTTTTCTTCATCTAACGAAATTAATAATAATGGTTGCAGAGGCAGCAGCAGTAATAGTATTTTCGTTTGCCCATTTTCGTGGAATGAAACATTTTAACAAATTAATCACAAATGTGCTTATTGCAGCTTCCCTTGCTGCTATGCCAGGTGTCCCAAATTCGAACCCTTGACAGATATCAATTTACTGTACAGTCAAGGACACTTCTGGGTTGTAATGATTCCATCGAAATTGAATGGGGTTGTTACAACCCAGAAGGGCTCGCGACTCAGACACCTTGAACCTGATATATCTGCTAGCTTGCGATGTGTTGTGTGTTGCCTAACTTTACGGCGATATCAGGACCTGCTATTGAAAAGTTGCTAATGAAATTGACTTATTGCCGTAGTGGTAGGCAACACACACAACACATTACAGGAAAGCAGATATTTCAGGATGTAGAGTAGAGACAAGCAAACTCCCGGCGCAGAACCCCCTCTGTTGCCGCGTTTACCTACGAAGAAGATTGTGGTCAAACAGCCAATTAGACCTATTGCTGGCCCCCTGTTCGGGCAACAAACGGCAACCTTAGAATCCCTCCTCCCCGACGCAGCCATCTTAAAAAATGGATTTTGTCGTTCTGAGATGTGAATGGGGGCCGGAAGTTAGCGTGGCTCAGGTATAGGTATCCCATTTTTATTACCGGTGACTGTACAATTGTGTTTTTTTTTTCTCCATCACCTATTCCATAATTAAATAATTAATCCTCAACGTCGCTATTGACCGAAGATGTAGAAACGTGACGTAAGATTAAACAAAATAGAAATATTGATTGCTTGATTTGGTTTATTTTACTTCGTTTTCTGCCACTTTAGGCTAATCGCCAAGATGAGAACGGACACAACTTGCAAAAAACACCCATGCCTAGGTCGGGATTCGAACCCGAGACCCGTGATGTCTAGCGCTCTGTTCTAATTACTCCGCCACGGAGGTTGGCAAAATATAAATATGCATACAGGAAATAAGAAGTAAGAGCAAAGTTGTATGGGTACGAAATTGGAACTCAATATGGATTCTCATTTAACCTGTATCAATAATGACACTGATGTTTTCAAATTTCCCTGAAATTTCGATAATTTTCATCAAATTTCCCTTTCCGCTTAAAATTCCATCCAAATTTCCCTACAAAAAGCAAAATTTTATTTTATATGGCAACACTGGCAATTCCTCTACATCTTTGATGGAAGGGAACAGCAGCAAACGAGCGAAATGGACGCGGGGGTGTCGACTGATAGGTGGCTGTTGCTCCCACAAGGGCGAAGACGCTGATGGAAACTGGTTCTCTGGCATTGCAACCAGCGGCCTTGACAAGAATTCAATAGGCGCGTCACTCGTCACAGGTTCCCCTTCAACAATGCGAACTTCTCAGGCGACAAAAGGAGCAATCTTTCACCGAGAAGGGCGCTGTGCGTCCACACAATCGACAAAACCGATCCTGGCGATACTGTCAATGGTAGGAATGCGCTGTAATTGGAGTGCTTCAGCATGTTCATGCCTTCCCTTGTTATTGATGACCAAGAGATTGTGAAAGGGCAATTCCTCCATCGCTGTTTTGCAGCGTTTGAGCTCATCAAGGTGGCATCATACCGCACTTCCAGTTGCTGTCAAGAAGGAATGGGCAATGCCATTATTTTGGTTCTTCCACATTGCACTTGGAGCACGGTATAAGTACGCGAGTAGTTGGAGATCAGTTGGTTCATTGAACTCTCCAGCCTAACTATTGTCTATTTTGGGGGGGAGCAGGAAAAGGTTTTATAAGCTTTTGCCTTGACTCATCTCACCCAACAGGTCGGTAGGTGCTGGGGCTTGCACATACTTGATATCTTCCTGGAGATGAGGCCTCCTAAGCTACAATTTACTCCAAGTTGGTTCGTACCATGCAAGTGCTGAATGTGAGCAGAACGCTGTGTGTTTACCAGTGCATGCAAAGTTTGCGTTAACTATTTAAAGTGGGATCGACTGGCGTACACAAGATTTTCGAAAGCGGGGGAGAGGGGCTACGGATACTTCTTTTAGTAATCAATCTTCATTTTTCCATCTTTTCCTGCCTTTTTTACTTCCTTTTTAGGAAGCTGGGCCAAAGGAGAGCGTTATAACCCCCTCCAATCAATCCCTCTTGGGCACGTCATTGGTAAGATCCCCACCGGTTATCGAACCAGGGATCTCTTGATTACAGGCGACGACTTACCACTACACCATCGAGGAGGCCAATTACTGACACGTGGATTTCACATGTACGCTCTATCAAGTAGTATGCAATGTTGGGGCTTATAACCTAGGGAGCTAACACTTTCGCTTTGAAATCAAGAGGTCTAAGCTAACCCAAATTAGCGAAAACTAAAACCTTACTTTGGTATTCTGTATTTTTACAAGAGCTATGATATTTAGTAATGTATGTCTTCAGAAGAAATCTGGATAGTCCCGTCATGTCATGTATCATACATGCATTCAAGGGCAGGCAGATCGAACATTTCGACATTCTACATGGTGCTAAACGATGCATTTGGATAGTACATACATAATTTTAACACATCACGTACTAACTGTACGATGCCTGACAGATAGACTGGTGGAAACAATGTCAAAATTAATGTCTAATGTAAGTGGCTCAGTTCACTGAATTTTGTTTTGGCGCCAAATCAGACATCTTTCTTCTTCCCCCTGTTTCCACCCTTCAACATCCTCGAGAAACAGAGAAAAGCATTTTAGAAACTTTTTTCAACAAATCCCCTCGCCCCTTTGAAAGTTGCCACAAGGTCCCATATACCACACTCAGAAGTTGGAGAACAAAAGAGGGCGGGCAGCTCTCCCAGAAATGGTCTTTTCTTCCACAGTCGCTTCAGGAATGGACACGAAAACTGGTTTTTGTTTTGTTTCACGGTCCCCTATTATAAATTTCTGCTGGTGACAGACCAGCTCTGAAAACAGGCGCTCCCGGTGGAGACGAAATGCACAGGGCTACCGACCGAGGTTCCCCCAGAAGTTTATTGAGGACCCGATATGGCTTTGGGGGCTGTTGATGACAACGTTCTTCAGGAATCCCAAGACGCGCATACTTCGAAAGGTTTCGTCGTTCGCTCTCGTGCCGTTTTATGTGATATTTCTCAGAGTTTACGGCTCTTTCACGGCTATTAATTTAGCCTAAACACATACCTGCCTCTGAGGCTGAAAGGGTGAGAGAGTTGTAAGATAATTTTACTTGTCGTTCTTGGAGTATCCCAATAGGAACTTACAATGCATTGTTCTCCAGGTTTCAACGGTGGACCTCACAGACAGTGCGATACAAGAACCGTGGATATCCCATAGCATATCATTCACGTAATTTATGTATTTGAGGTGGTATTTCAATGAGGCGTCTTTGAAGATTCCCAGACGTGAAAGAATCAAGACGTAATTTATGAATGGACTTGCTGTCCTTTCTCATTCAACGTCCAATGCTAAAACAAAACACTTATTCTTCCAGGGTTTCCCAATGGAGTAGTGGTAACGTCGCGGCATTGTAAACAAGGGTCCCGGGTTCGATACCCGGCGGAGGCATATAGTGTAGGTCCAGTCCCGAGTAGCCTGCCTAAAGAACTTACTTTTCTCTGCATATACGAGTACTCGGATACTACAAAATTGTAAATAAAAGGTACATGTCAACAGACCGCAGTTTGAACATAATTATTTAGCAGGTCACTGAATCCAACATCTACACTACGTTGCCGTGGTTACAACAAGTATTGCCACACTTACAGCAAAAACTGAATCTGAATAACCTTTTTCGTTTGGTTGTGTGAGATAAACGCATATTGACTGAGAAAGTCATCATGTTGCATTAGAAGTAGAACACTCAATGTGAGAGAGAGACTTCTGAATTATGAATACGTCCGTCCATATCCATGTGTACACTTAGTAACATATACCGTCAGAATCTAGTTTCTCTCTACAATATAGAGCCAACTTCTGTGCACAACGCGCTAGCAACCAGAGGTCCCGGGTTCGAGTCCAGGACAGGACATGGGTGTTACCTGTCCTTTCTGCCACATTTAACTAATCGCGACGATGATGAGTGACAATATGATGAAATTGATGAAGACACACTCATAAAGAACACCCATGCCTAGGCAGGAATTCGAAACCGGGACCCCTGACGTCATAGCACGCTGTGCTAAGCACTGCGCCACCGGGGTCGGCGAAAAGCTACATATTAATCATTGATCTCTGTTCATACAAGCATGACAGGATAAAGATTTATCTTGCAGTTGTCAAGTTTTCCACAAGCAGAAAAGAAATTGTCCTTTCTCTCATCTTTCCAGTACTTTCACACGTTCTATCCCTCCCGTCTCATCTTCCTTTCAGCTTCCCCCCTTCCCTCAATCTCTTTCTCTGTACACGCTTGGCATTCCTTGAGACGGCAACCCTTCTCTACAATGTTATTTATAATCTCTCCCTTCCATGGGTGCCAGGACCGGTGGAATTGGTTGACAAAAAACCGAGACGAAGTGCCACAATGCTCGCCTTTTTTTGCATTTTACAGCATGACAGAGCGCAGCTCGAGATATATGACCCACCTTAAAGCTTCGTCGCAATATGTAAATGTCGCACAGAATCGCTATTGTACCTTAATAGTATAATTAGCATGCGACATGTGACCCCGTGAATCTGTTGGCAACCAAACCTTGAACTCTAGCCGTGGCAAAATATCGCTTCGTGACAAAGGGGTTTGTTGCCCTAGGTTACATAGTGGTGCAATGTTTACAATGAGAGTGCTTATGATGAATGTCGGGATGGTACATTAACATTTTCACTCGCTTACCCTAACGGATATGTACTTCTGATGACTGACAAAAATTCCACACAAATTTTGAAGTACGCACAAAAAAAAGCACGAAAGTTAAAGAATATGTTATATTATGCTAATTATGCTATTATATGCTGATGATCTATACATTCTAAAAACTTGGGGAAGCTTCTTTTTGTGGGAGCCGTTGCCCACTCTGGCACCCCTTTAGCGTCGCCCCTACGATCTGGACTTGTTTCTTGGGAGACCGGTCTAGTATCTACCAACCACATTTCATCTTTCTATGGTCAATAGTTCCGTAATTACCAATAAGAGTCGGGATGGTCCTAAGGAAAGTCTTTAGTCTCATCTTGAAATTCGATCTGTGAAGGAAATGTAGTACAGTGTAACGTGGATGAAATTTGCGCCTGACTCACAAATAGACTGGCAGAAATGATGCCATAATTAGGGCTCGCGAAGTTGATGAAAAATCATCATATTTTTTTATCTTGAAGATATGAAGACAATGCAATTTTTTCACCTCCAGTTGGTACTAAAACATTAGTCTGCACACCATGTAAAGCTGAACCCGGACAAACGAATATACGGTGATCGTATAGGTTATGCGTTTCTTCTATAATAGTGTAGAAGTCTAATAGGCAATATCATAAATTGATGAATGAAAGATCATTTGTGAACGAGAAAAAGTAATTTTCTCCGTCTTCCTGTTATTCTTCTCACCTTACCTACCTAATTAGCCTCACCCCCTAACCTGAACCACGCTAATCATCTTTCCTCGACAAGTATTTGCAGGCTTCCAACTTTTAAGTTCATTGACTACTATGTTTGCTACTATAACGACGTTTTTGCTCGATATTCTATGAGAATTTTCTGCCTACTAATTATATGGATACTCGGTATAAGGGAAAGGCACTCAAATATCAACATTTCTTCCACGCAGTACATGTTGAACAGCAGCCTTTGAAGACTAACGGGGCCCTGGCGCCTGGAAGCATAGCCAGTATAATCCCCTGTGGGGCTTGTGTGTTGCGATTGTTTTCGTGATGGCGTAGTGGTAACGTCGTCGCTTGAAGTCAAGGCGTCCCGGGTTCGATACCCGGTGGGGGCACATGGCACAGTGGTTCGGATCCCACTTTAAACTGTAGGTCCAGTACCGATTAGCCTTTCTGTCCATAAAGTGGGCTTAAAACAACAATTCAATCAATCAATCTTCTCGACAGTTTCACTTTGACGCCATTCAGAAAAGCAGTGTCATAAATGCAAAGCTAATGAAAACAAACGCAACGGATTGAATAGATTGAAACATGTTTGCAAGACAATCCTATGGGAGCTTTCAGACCAAAGCGACTGGAGTCTCTTAAGTTTAAAGCAAAGCATTCACCGTGCATGCGCGAACAACAGACCGAGGCGACAAGATGCAGGGTATTGAGAAAGCGGCCCAGTCCAAGCGACACGTGCAGCTTGTGGCGTCTTTTTCGGTTCGAAATGCTGCTGTATCGATTACTGAGGTTTTGCTTCGATCTGAAATCACCCTAAGACACATTTCTAGGCAGATTGAAAATGCAAGGTACACTGTAAGAACAATATGGATAAACAATGTATGGAAGCTTTTAAACGCACATCAAATCTCAAGCCCTCATCAAGTCTGCACACGGAACCATTAAACGCTGTACAAAAACTACTAAATGTAAGGGAACTTTTACTACTTCCAAGGAACCACGGCTTGACTTAGTTATAAATTATCCTACAGCTGGTTTTATTACGCAACAATGAATAGAGTCGTGACTCGACTACAACCTGCATGTGACAATTATATATTTCATGGCTTGCTGAAAGCAACGATGTACTTAATAGCGTTCTTTGTGTCTGACCGCATGCTCCACTGCAAGATTCCTACAGACACACTCACGAACATAATAAACCGATCCCTCAATGCCCGATATCCTTTCAATAGCCGTCATGCAGAGATGAAAGTGATCAGTCTGACCTCATGGATGAATTGAGCCACGTGAAGAGTGGAATCTCGTCATCGAGAGCTCTGGGTTTAAGGTTCGTAGATAAGGCAGAGCGTTTGTCAGCTGCAACAAGTCAAGATAGTCTAGTCCGTCTCCAAATAGACACGGGTGATACAACGGTAATGTCTACACAAGGGAATCAAGGAGCGAATTTCCACACCTTTAGAAATGGAAGGGCAGTGGCTTCCCTTCAAAACGTATCTCACAAAACTGATTGGCTTAGCAGTACCGTAAGTGTTTAGCACGGCCAGTGTTATTCCCGGCCTTCAATGGCATAAGAGCGCGGGCAGATTTCAAGAGTATGCTCGTCTGATTGGCTGTTTCGAGCGCCTGCTCTGACGCACATGGAAGGCAATCCCGCAAGTGACCTATCACGTCGCCTGCTTCTTCCACCGGCGCAACAGTATAGGTGAAAGGGGAGGGTTCACGCCGAAAACTATAAGACTCTGGTGTAGGGTTGCCCGATTTTGTAAATGAAAAACCGGGGGCAACTGTCTCATTATTCTACAATTTTGTACCTAAAAAGTGGCCGATCGTAGACAACGGCACTAATATCACTTCAACCACGCGCTCAATGATGGATTGGCTTATTACTCTGTATCGACAATGTCACAATGGATGCAAAAAAGCCTCGACAATAAACGATCAATTATTTTGTTACAGAGCTGGAGTAAAACCCTATCGAGAGCTGTGCCGTCATTGCTGACTTCCAGCAATGTAGTAGTCCTGCCAACTTCGAAAAGAAAGAGATTGAATGGAAAATATCTATCATTTGAAAGGAATAGCAAAAACCGGCACAAAAAGGCGTCTCGTAAGCATTTTTCGGGACAGTGAATATATGGTACATTTAGAGCTTTGACTTGGCACAGATGAAAGTCAAGGAAATTAATTGAAGGTAGCTGAACTGACAAAGGTGTATCCAATATTCTTCTTTATATACACACGCCATGTAGGAGAAAACTTTTAAAAACAAGGGGAAAACTCAAGAAGATGGACCAACGAAAGTGGCTCTATCGGTAATTAAAACAAAGGCATAAGGAACTAAATAAATAACCTGAACTATAGAAGAAGCAAAATTATAATACTTCTAGTAAGGTGTGTTCCAAGGCGAGGGTGTAAGGGGAGGGGGGAGCAGTCGCCCCTCTCAACTGCGTAAACAAAATCTTTGCTACAAACCTATTATCACCTTGTAACCAAGGGGACCTAGGTTGGATTTCTGGTCGAGATGCATTGCACATGTTTCCGATCCCATGGTAAACTGTAGACCCAGTCTCAATTGGCCTATTTGAGCATAAACGAGACCATTTTCTGTTTACTTTGGATACTGTTCGTGTAAAATAATGCTAATGTAGGCCAGAAGAGGTTCTCGGCTCGATGGGGTCCCATATAGTTGTAGTTGCATCTAACGAATCTCATCTGACAAATTGAAAAACACAGAACTTCTATGGAAACTGGACAGTATGGAAGTATTTCCCCAAGTTGCTACAGACAGCATTGGCAAACAAAGTTCCTCACTGTCACTCCTTCCCCTTAGAAGCCGCGGTCAGTTACAACAGCAAACCGAGACTCATCCTCTAATCTTGTTTATCAGATTTCTTTGCAAAAGGTCCACGACCGACAGGGCGGAAAAGGAACAGCAATAGAAGAGGGGAGGGGGTGGGTGCGAATGCCAAAGTACTGAATAACAAGTGGCTATTTCTGTCCCGAGCTACCAACGCCTTCTTCAAACGAAGGCGCTACGGACAAACAAGCTGGTCACCAAACGAAGCGATGCTTACATATAAAAACCCGCTAGCCTTGCCAAGAAGCCGTCACAGAGATTTTCCCTCAAACCCAACCGCCGCCTCTTTCATTCTAACCTACCCGCAGGTCTTCAAAGTTTCCGATAAAGGGTACTTAATACAGTAAAGGCTTGTTCTTTCATTTTCCAGGAAGAACATACGTTTCATAATAGTCTCCAATGAACTCCTGCCGTTTCTTCCACCCTCAGCCGTTCGGTGGCTGATAATCCTAAGCGCCGTTAGCTCGTACTATAGCGGTTAGCGGCACTGGTGGGGCTTCAGCTACCTCCGAAATTGTGAGAAAAACAACATTTTAAAATTAAAGCAGTGAAGAATTCGGGGAAAACCAAAGTGGTGAATGCAAACTCCCGTAAAATGACCACTCATTACCATTCTTGTCTATTAAAACAAGGGTTAGACAATAATGAATGTTATTTACGAATTATAGGGTTTATCCCCGCTCCCGTCGATCACAGCTATGTAATATCCACTTCTACAATTCCATCCCCTCCCTAGGAAAAAAATCTGCCAACGCCAGTGACTGGAGGAGACATGTTGCATAATATACCAATGCATTCAGATATGTGTCATATCATTTTACATGTAGCTTACTGCTCCATATGCAATTTTTTCATATATGTATGTAACATAACATTGACAAGGGTTACGTGGTAGAGCAGGCCCAAGCTGAACCTCTACCGCTTCACAAAGGATATTTACTATTATTATTATTAGTATTATTAATGCCTTACATATGTGTAATACAAAGTACATTCGCCTGGATTATCGAGAGGAACACATCCTCTCCCATGTCCTCCCGTGCTCAAAACGGAAGATATCCATAATGCATCATACTTCAGGAGTTCTTGGACTAATTCATTATGAATTAATGTGCCGCAAATCGGATTTACACGGTGAAGGCACAATTTTGGTTCGGATCCCACTTAAAACTGTAGGTCCAATCCCGATTAGCCTTACTGGCATAAAGTGGACTTAAAAACACGAACTTATTCCGAGAAACCAGTGATGTTGTATCTTATTTGCGAGACATTGATGAACATGAGTTGTGTAACTTCTTTACACAATTAATTCGAAACCGCCAGGACAAGAGTTCTGAGTATGCCATAGATCTACACCCTGTCCCGGCTAGCTCTGGAGCAAGGCCGCGAATAGCAGCAGAGAAGGGGGAAATTGATTGTGCAGAGCGAAGCAGTGCACGTTGCTGCGAAGGTTGGTAACCGCACCATTCCCTCTCACGTGTTCATTGGTGGAGCATGTCTCGCGTCACTACTTGCACAGAAACTTGTCTTCGTTCGCTTGCTCTAGAGATAACCGGGACAGAGTATATGCTGACTTTTAGGAGAAATTCATGAAATCCCTTTCCATCAACAACATGTCAATCTCAACGATACGATCACTAAAACTTAATAGGGAGGTCAATAGCTTCCACTGTATGATGGTGTGGTCATCACCAGACACCAACCATACTCCTGGCGCCCATTGTAATGACAAACTTAAAAAAAAATCGATCGAAAAGGACCCCAACTGTTTAATATGAAAAGAAATGCCTTGGGCTTCCCAACGAGAATGGCAATTTCAGACAGTGGAATTCAACCAGCCACACTGACGACTGTAGTCATGAGAATTCCACATAAATTTCTTGACGCGTTTATCCTGCAAAGATCTTAAAACGAACTCCACCGTGAGATGACCCGCTTCAACCATTACTTCCCCGGCAACAGAACTATGCATTGTTAATGCGAACCGAGTGTCCACGATAGATCCAGCTGCAACTCGCAATAATGACTATCACCACCGCAGCCCGTCGAAGCCCGCAAATCAAGTCCCCGGGTCGCACGGGTCACACGTGAGGCGAAAACCGAAGACCGATGCTTTGATGATTCCATGCACGTTCGACGCGCACCAAGCATGCAACAGGTTTTACCCCCACGGCGTACCATTCAATTCGCTGGTCAAATGCTCTCCCCTAGTACACGCTGTTGGAGAAGAAGGGGCGAGTGTGGTGTATCTACCGAGATAAAAGTCAAGTTCTCTTTACGTACAGTTGCTAGAATGATTGCAAGAGTGGTAATTTTAGAATTCGCCCTAATTTCTTCACATACGTAACTATCATACTATTGTATCATCACTCCAGCTTCCTTGTCCTACGATTATTGTTGGTACGCATTCGCTTTCACTTCCATGGCAAAGAGGTTTTTCGACAGTATTCTTATTCAATGATTTTGTCTTCTTCCCTAGCCAGTCAAGGACGTTTCTGGAGGAGGTCGGAGGGTCTAGACCGCCGAAAGATTTACAAAGTCTAAAATTAAGTGAGAAAAATATTTGTTTACTGTCGTGTAATATGAATGGAAAAAGCTACTTAAGTGTGAAAATGGGCAGAGGGAAGAAAGAAAACAAACAGGGGTAGAAGGAAGAGAGAAAATAGGAAAAGACAGACCGAAAGAAATAAGAAAAAGGTAGAAGGGAAGGACGAAAATACGAAAACAAAGAGAGATAGAGAGATAAGAAAAAGAGTAAGAAGGAAGTAAAGAAAAGAGAAAATGAGAAAGAGAATGGTGACAGTATATGAGAGAGGGAAAGAAAGAAGGCGTAATAGATAAGAAAAGAGAGAATGTATTAAGAATGTTATAAATGAATTAACGAGTTACTTTTTTTCTAGTTCGTCAGCAACGAGGAAAAATTCCCTTATCTAAACTCCTTACCTATAAGTTAACAAGGGGTGTAAAAAGCCCCTTGAGAAAGTTAAAAGTGCAGGTTGTAAATGCACAGGGCATACGTCAAGGAAAGATTAAAAACTTTCTCAGAGACAGCGTAAAAGGCCCGCTCTTCTCAAAAAGCAGTTGTAAAGACACTGTCGTTTGGAGTTGCGAAGATAAAAAAGTTTGCCTGAGGACAGTAAAATAGGCATCGGGAGCAATTAAGGGTGGCGAGGGAGGAGGAGCCCACCTCTTGGCAAATCCACTGAATGTTCTCTTTTGTACAAATCACGTCAGAAATTTGTAGCTACAGCAGTCTTTTCTGAAAAGTACCGCACGTGTACGAAAACACAGTTACAAAACCATGAGCAATGGATTCTGACTGGAACCCCGGTATTAATTACAGGTCAAGCAAGCACATGGATACGTAACAAGGAGGTTTTAACACAAGTATCTCGCTTTCGGCTCCTTTTTCCCCCGGTGACGTAAGAACTACTTTGAAGTGAGCAGATTTAGCATCGACCACAGTAACCTTTGGAGCTTGACGTGCGAACCGGCTTTCGGAAATCCTGCTAAACTTCAAAGGCAACGACCAACCTTGCAGATTGTTTAATCTTATGCAATGTGGTCCAAATCCGGGTTGCACAGTCGGCCAGAGATCGGCCAGCCTCGCTCGCGGGAACCGACACAGACGCCATGCCATGTGTAGTCCGGAAAGAGAAAGGTGGGTGGTTTCGCAAACCTGCAGAAAGTAGACCGAAAATAAAGTCTTTTTTTGCCTTATAAGCTGAGCTCAAACATCTGTTCGGTCTCAGGAATCCTTTGATGAAAGGAAAATTGGTTCTCTGTTTTCTGTCCCGTCCTAAAAGCTGTTTGTTTTCTCTTGCGGTTCGGAGCATTTACGGATTTTAGGCGAGTCGTTGGGACGATCATGAAAGTAAAAAAAATATGTTTTGTAATTCTCTCGCGATACCTTTATTTTTTAGGGACAGAAAAACGAATTAAATGTTACTTTAATCAGATGCACTTGTCTGTGATGCACTAAAATGCATCAAATGAGATCAGACAATCATTTCATGCGCCAAAAGATGCATTAGATGCATTTCGAGTCTGTGTTTTGGATTGATGCAACAACATCAACAGGTAAATTTTCGTGATTCTCTTTTTGCGTCATATTAATATTACGCTTGCTACTTTTGGCTCCTCGCGATTAGCCAAAAATGGCAGATACTAAACTTCATGGCGCAACAGCACTCTAAGGGCCAGAGCCTGCTATGACGACTCTTTCCATTGGGTGACGCGCGGTCAGCGCATCGAGTCCCATCGCGGCTATTTCCTGGCTTTCGAAACAGGAAACCCAGTAGTTCAAGTAGTTCCCCAATTGTCCTCACGATGCTGGGGTCTCCTACCGGGAATCGAACCCGGACTGCACGCCAGTATTGTTCAAGGTCCAGGAATTTTAAATAAGTCCAATTCCGGTCCAGGAGAGAAAATCAGCAAGCGTAAATGGGCTCTGGACTATAAAGAACAATTTTATCCGTAAAGTATTTTTTCCCGACTGAATTTAATTACGGTCCACGAACCTTTTATCCGGATCAATTTAAATACAGTCCAGGAACCTTTTTTTCAATGAAACAATACACAACTTGTACCGAATTTAAATTGTGTGACGAAAATTGTTCCGGTCCTGCAGCGGGATTTCAGCTTCTTCATTCAGGACTTCAGGAGAAACACAAACATCTATGTCTTACCCGGGATTCGAACCCGGATACCTAGGCGTAGTAGCGCGCTGTGCTAACAATTTCGCTACGCAGATAGGTGGCACATCTGGCTACGCTAAATAACAAAAATACAATTACGACTGGTACCTTCCGCTCTTCACTCCTTTCACCCTTATTCTGTTTATCGGTCTTCCCACCTCCCCCGTCGGATATAACCATCAATGGCTGGGGCTGCCCCATCCTTTGAAAGCGCTATGTAAACCTGTTCTCCTCTTCAAAAGGTAAGAAGTAATGTCTGAAGACGAAATAACGGTCTTCTTCGGCGCGGAAATTTCCTCATTCATAATTCAACAGTGTATTCCGGCTGTCCTTCAATCAACATGACCTTGATTGTATATTCTGGAGAGGGTGCAGACTATTGTAATTTTTATGTGCCATTGTTAACCCGTACGCACAAAAGAAAACGCATTCTTAGTTTGTAATAGCAGTTTCTGAAATACGAAGTGTTCTTCAAGCACCGTACGAACACATTGGCCTATTTTACAGCAAGGAAGATTCGTGCGTTATCTTAAAGGTTAGTTAATGTCCAAAGAAGCTGAGATAGATGCAAGATACAAAATTCGGGAAATTTCTTAATGCTCCCGGTTCTTACATCACACAATCGTTCATTATTATTATTCTTCATTATTAATTTTGTTTTTCTCCTTTTTAACATAAATCGCAGCTCACAGTGAGGAGATTTATCATCGAAAAATTCACAACTGCACAGCGAATCAAAATTGTGGAGTTTTATTTGGAAAACGCAGAATAACAAACTCATTCCAAACAAATTACGAAATACAGGTTCCTGACCTGACGGCTCCTGACTACTACTTCTTTTGGGGTTACTTGAAAGAGAGGGTATATGTCAACACAGCTCAGACCATCCATCAACTGAAGAATATTCGTACAGAAATTAAGAGCACTGCTGCCAGCGAAACTAACAGGTGTCATGCAACATGCCGTAGACAGAGTACGTCTTTGCAGGACCAACAATGAGTGTCATTTAAAGGGTGTGAGTTGAGTTGAGTTGGTGTTTTAAGTCGAATTTATCCACAGTAAGGCTGATCGGTACTGGACCTACAGTATAAAGTGGAATCCGAACCACTATGTGCCTCCACCGGGTATCGAAATTAAAATACGTCATTTTCCATACATAATGCACACAAATTTCCCAGCTCTCAATTTTATTGTTAACGGAAAATGGATAAAAATACTCGATAAACAAAGAAGTTATTAGCTGTTCAAACCGCGTCGTGACTTACGGCTCATCCTGTGTAACTGCTGCAGAAACTCCTCCTTTTGCCGATTCTATGGAAAATCATAAGGTAGTACCGGTTGTTGGTACTGGTACAACTTAAAAAAGTACAAACTACATTGCCAGAACGAAAAAAATAGTAATGCAACGCAGTGGCGTGCCCAGAAATTTCTAAATGGGAGGTACCTAAACTTATTTTAGTAGTCAGCCCTCATTTTGTCGTCTTTTCCTGCTTTTGACGTTCTTTTTTAGGAATACTGGACCAAAGGGGTGGGATTTAAACCAGCACCAAAACCCCTTGGAAACGCCATTTATGAGATGCATAGAGAACGAGGAAATTTGAATTAACATTTTTTGGGTGCATCAGCACCGAGGATATTTTGCACCCGTCACACTATACGGGGTCCAGCCCCTTATCATAACAAAAATAAAAGTATGTCTGAAACCTAAAATGTCCTTACCTCGGTTAAAAGATGAGGCAAACAAATAAGGACAAAACACAGGACGACACAGAAGTATACTGGGGCCAGTCGCCAGTGTCTTGTTAGTCTGCAATCCAGGGTGTACTACGTGGAAGTGAGGTTGACTATTGGGTGCACACCCCAGAACGAGAAAATAACCGACAGATATCACTAGTAAAAAGTATGAATCCTTTGTCTCTTGTGTCCGTATTGAGACGCAGAATGTATTCATTTCCATGAGCACTTATTTCCGTTATTTGTTTGTCTATAACATATTTTTCATTCATGATTGAATACTATCCACTGCTCTCAAATTATTGAAACGTTGATTAATTTCTTCTTTTAAGTCTACATCTACAGGAATAACGTAAATGAAGACATCGAATAATTGGCCATCAACACATGTAATAAAATTCCAATGGCACTGTGACCTTCGAGACGTTTACCATATGTAGGTCGAAACCTCTAACCGACCTATCATAAATTGACTGCAAGAACAAGCAAACAATGGGTTTATTGGTTCGTAGGACTAATAAACATTAAACTGAACAAGGACGCTGAGGTTGGATTTTTGCCAAAAGACTGGAACTTTGATGTATTTGAATATCATCGGTGTGGCAAAAACAGTTATTGGTCATCTCAAGTCTTATGCTTCTGAATCATGGCTGGCTTGGACTTACACCCTGTAGAAGCCAGCACTGTTTTTTATGTTGCCCTAAGGTTAAATTAAACGGATCTAATGTTTGGAAATCCTAAATGGCATTCCATCCGACTAGGCTGCCGGAACAAAAGCGAGTAGAATTTCAAATTTCGCTCTCAACACCACATCCACGCACACAGTATTATGAAAACAACAAGATGTACATATTCGGAAAATATGCGAACTAAAGGATGCATCTTCTGTCAACGTTTACCTGAAGCTATTGAGCAAAAAGCCTTTCCTCTCGTTGCCTGCTTTACTGTTTTCTTTTTAAATCTTGCCATCAAATAAGCGAGAATTTAATCATTTATTTCCAAATAATAATAGAGTTTGCAGTACCACTCCCATTCCAGGCATCATACACGCCCACTCCTAGATTTGACAACGCAAAGAGAAACAATGTCTTGCAACTTTTACCCCCCCCCTTGCACTACATACACTGAATTTTCCTTACTATGAGCGTTGCACATTACAGCTTGGCCAAGATAAGGATGTCCCGGTGGCACTGTAGTAGAATTTTGAGCCGTAAGGGACCGGAGGAAGCATGGGCGATGCAATCTGCTACTTACATTGTTCCTGCGTTGACAAATTGTGCAGCGCCGTCAAAAGGCAAGAGAGGAGAAAACCAATAACAGTGCACTTTAGTTTGTTTGGGGCATTCATATCTTGGTTAAGCTGTAGACGCTTTCGCGACTATTCCAAGGTCACACCCAGAGATATGTTGGTGCCACTATAGTTAGGTGATCCAGAAAAGCCCTAACATTTATTTCCATGCTAGAGTAGCGATTCTGCAACTTCCGCTAGGCGCACACACAGGACCTTGTAATACAGTTTACGAGATGCCATGCAATCACTTTTGCAAACAAACCTGTAATACCGGCTACACGAGAAACATAACACCAAGGACGTAGCGAAATGCTTCCTCCGTTCTAGCAGAAATATAATACACCAATACCCGAAATTTCGCACGCACAGTGGAGTTCCCACTAAACTCGGTACAGCCCACGATTCTCACGCCCTTCATTCAATATTAAAGGCATTGAATTTCCCCTCCCACCACTTCATTCACAGGCAAATGCGGTGTAATTTCACAGAACAAGGTTATCGTGTGACATCTTGAATTACGTGTATGAGAACACTTTTGTACAACTGGAAAAATTTCAAACATTTACATAACAAGGAGGAAGGATGGCAGTAGATCAGTTCACGGGTGCGTCAGCACTTCGGCTATTTGCACCTGTCTCATGCCGAGCGTGGTACGAGGACGACTTACGATCTCATCATCGGAGGTTCCCGGGTATGAGCACTGGAGTGGGCATTGATAGATTCGTGGAGGGATATGGTATCGAACCCGGGACCCTTTGATTACAAGGCGACGACGCTAACACTGCGCCATCGGGTAGGCCCGCAGGTTATTACTAGTAGAACTAGACAAACATCTGGTGTTGAACAAAGAACATATTTAATGGAAAACTAGACTGGAAAACTAGACGTATGTCCGAAATATTCATATACTTTGTAGGACGATAGAGGAATATAGTAACAGAATATATTTGTTTATGGTTTCTCTTTATGTAACTATGAAGGCAAAACTTACTAGTCATACCTGGGCCGTATCAGGAATGGGCGTTCTTTGTAAGTGTCCCTTTATCAATTTCACATAATCAGCCTCATCGTCGCGATTAGCAAAGAGTGGCAGAAAAGAGGCATAAAATACAAATACAGTTCACCAGCCTCCGTGGCATAGCGGTTAGCGTAGCGTGCTATTACGCCAGACTGTCTAGGTCCGAATCCGGGAAATATGGATCTGTTTACCATCCATCCTCTTCGTCGCGATTAACTTAATATGTAGAAGAGCGACGTCAAATAATCGAACACATTACCGCCATTGAGGGAACAGGTTCGAATCCCGGCTTGGGTGTTCTTTGCGAGTGTCCAGTCAACACTTTCGTCTAATCGTCAATCATCCTCACCGTCGCGATTAGTAAAAAGTGGCAGGGAATTGACGTAAAATTAGGGAGGCAAATTGGACACCAATGATATTGAAGCTATGAATATTCAGACTTCATAAAAGGAGAATTTAACTCATTTATAAATAGCATAATACTTCAGTAGGCTATACATACACCTGCTAATTAATTTCCGTGGAATTTTTATTCGGGTACCTATTTCAGATAAGTTCTCGAGATAATGCAGTAGCCGAAAGCTTTACGCTAACCATTCAGTCACAGAGGGTGGTAGAACAAAGGTAAATGGAACTCTGAAAACAATATATTTGTTCTGGTTCGCATCCGTTAATTTTTTTAAAAAAACGGTGCAGATTCCGTTGGTTACTCGGAACTTGTTATATTTTTTGCATTTCGTCTGAACGTTCGTTGGCACATCTTGTATTACGTAAACGTACTACACAGAGGAAAAAATTGCGTGCAAAAAAACAACAACGGATGTGGGTAGCAGGCAACCATGCGGATAAAGCTGACTCACATCACTCTTAAACAGCTGTTGTCAAGGTCAGAATTTAGACCTGTACGGGAGGGCACTGTTACATTTTCCTTCTTGTGGCGTTTTTCGAGAAGATTGTTATCAGCAACACCATTTCTGTATTCATGTTAGCAATTCCGTATTAGCTTTTAACATGCAAGTGTTTACTCTGGAACACAGCATTCAACAAGAATTTTGAACAACTCCAAGTACTCAGGGCCTCTCCGATGGCGTAGTGCTAACGTCGTGGCCTAGTAATTAAGGGGTCCTGGTTGGAACACATACGTAGTGGTTCGAATCTCACTTTAAACTGTATTTCCAGTCCAAATTAGTCTGTCTGTGCGTGAAAACGGACTTAAAACATAACTCAAACGTAAGTATAAGTACAAGAAGTACTTGGATTGGACCATGCAAGAAAAGAGTTTTCTTGAGCCCAGTTTCATGCTCAATGGTAGGCTAATCGAGACGGACATTGTGCCCTGACTGGGAATCGAACAGGATCCCTTGACTACAAGACGACAGAGTTAGTTAATATGCTATCTATCAGTCCCTTTCATGGGTAAGATCAATCCAATCTTTTCCATCCTTACCGATTTCCTTTAAGTTCATCTCAACATTATCCCTCCATCTTCGCCTTGGCCTTCCTACAGGTCTCTTACCACCAGGTTTGCCACCAAGAATCCTTTTTCTTCCCTCTCCCATTCGTGCCACATGACCTGCCCACCTAAGTTTTCTTGATTTAATTATTCTAGCAATATCTGGACATGAAAATGCTAATGCTCTTAAGAGTAATATTATATTAAGAAAAAAATGTCGATAAAGTACGTGTAAGGAAAGTGAGAGGGGTAGAGACACTGCTATTTAATTATTTTGGGAGCAACAGCAGGGAGCAATAGACCCCACACTCCGCTTGTTCTGATCTCTTGATTTTACTTTTTTCATCAAAATACCCATGTACTCAAACCAGACACACATCATTTGCCACACAACAAGTTAAAACTGTATTGGATGGTACTGATCGGTCAGCTGATTTAATTAGCGGCCGCATGTTTGTACTGTCACGTTAACCGCGACGGGAAAATGGCAGGGTAAATGATGGAACGTTCTAGATATGTAATTTTCGCACATATATATTCTGCAAGTTTCGACCTTCGATGCATCACGTGGCAACACAATACCAAACCTCACCTACTTCATGTACATACATTGCTGTACTTCTGCACTGTTGGAAGTTACCGTACAAATTACAATGTCCTACCGTTAAAAATTTAACAGCCTAACTGTTAATTTATAAAAACGGTTCATAACTATTTTTTTTAAAATTTCAATTTGAATATTTTATCATGCATAAAGATAAATAACATTACAATTGCTTATGCCATAAATATACTGTTTCAAACTGAATCATTCAAATTACATTAATTAGGGCAACTATATCATGGCCGTTACTACTTTAAAAACGGTCAGGATCATTTTATAACGGTAGTTGGATGACAGCGAAAGTTAACGGTCTTAAGACAGTCATTTCTTCAGTCAACTTTTTACAGTGTGGTAGTGATAAACTGATAATGACTACGTGAGGCACACAATGGAAAATGGTGTACGAATAGTATGACCCCTTTCTTCGAAATGACCTCCATATGGATTGATTGATTGACATTAAAATTGTGTAATAGTCAGCACTGAGCTATTTCCACCCGCCAAATTACATGGAGCCAAGGCCTCTCACCATAGCTAAAATCAAACTCTCTCTGAGGAATAAATTCCCCTTACTCAGATTAATAACTGAGGCTGTACTCAACACATGTAAGGACAAAACTCACCACAACACGTAAGGATTATACTGGCCGTAGCTCCAGACGCCAGAGCCTCGTTGTCCTGCATGATTGTAGTTATCGGGATGTAGACCTCCATATTGAGCAGGAGCATACCAATACAACGCAGCAATACTGTTAACTCTCATGACATAATGATGGGACAATCGCAACAATTGATGTTGCAACATGTTTGTATTGAGAGATGTCGATGATACCTCAAACACATCAATTATGACTTTCAAGGACAGATGAAAGAATCAATCGAGATCACGCCTGCCATTACAACTTGATATTCTGAAGAGTTTGACTTAAGCCACGTTTACACTGGGGTTGCTAACACATGTTACCAGCAAATATTGGTAACATTACGAAAAACGCTTGTGAATTTGTTATCAACACCTCATGTTAGCAACAGATTTCCCGTGCTGCCAACAGAAATTTTGTTATCCGCAAGAAGTCGGTAAATATCAAAGAATGTTAGCAACAATTGTTACCAACACATGTTAACAGAACCTTTTCGATGTTAGTAACATTCCCCCCGCTTCCCCTCCCGCCATCATCACGTCAGTGACAGCCAGCCAGCGAGTGCGAGGCGTGTTTTGTTTCGTAATTTATTTATAATGGAAAATCTTTTGAGAGAGAGGGAGTGGTCAAAGGATCAAGTGCTGAACTTAGTTGAAATATTCCGCGAGAAGCCTGTCCTTTCGGACCAAACTTATCCAGAATTTCAAGACAAAAACCAACAGGTCACTTCCGCTACAATTAACTCTTGCCCGCAGTGAAGGTCTCGCCCAGAATCTCCTTGGTCTTCTCCGTTGCGCCAGAATTACACATGCTGCCACAGAGAGTCCTCCACAGTCGGCATCTTGCAGCAAAAATATTAACAAAAATAAAGTCAAACTAGCGTTCTGGTTACCAACATTTGTTGACAACATCTGTTGTTAACCGTGTTGGTAACAAAAAGTTGACAACATTCGTTGCTAACATTCAGAGTAAACGCTGTTTTAGCTTCAATAGATTCTGAGGCATATACAGTACCTTACAATTACAACAACTGAGGATTTGATACGATACTGAAGCTGCTCCAGCTTGTGACTTGGATCAGTCGTTGACTTCGATCTCATTCTTAACCTCCGAGTTGAACCCACGTTTCCCTTTGCCTATCTTGTTGCATCATTGACCTCCCCTCTTTCGAGTCGGCTACAAAACAACAACAAGCTTTGAGCAGAAGAAAAAAGCTAAAAACAAAAGTCGTCTTGTCCATATGGCGAGCCAAGATCAAGAGCAGCAAAGGCCAGTTAGCGTGAACAGTCTGTTCTCCCACTGAGAAGCTTCTAGACTGTAAAGACGGCGAGTTAGTTAAACTGTTCGTTAATGAACTAACCGAAGAACACGTACTGTGCTCAGCGTGATGCAAGATCATAAATACGTCAGCAGGTAGCACTGTAATCGCATTAATATCATAGAAACATTGCATCAGGTTTTCTTAAGCTTGTATTCATGAATCTGCCTCTGCCATTGCAGAAACTTGCTTCAGAAGTCCATTGGTTCAGCATTCATAATACGGGCGAACCCGATTTGCATGTTTTGCTTATTTTGCGAAGAGTTTCTAGCACTTTGGCTAATCGCTACGGTGACTACGATTGGAGGAAATCGATAAAGGGACACTCATAAAGAGAAACCTATGTCTAGGTCGGGACTTGAACCCGGAACCTTCTCTTGCGAGATCGTGAGTCAACAAGCTCGTGGGTCTACAGGCGAAACCGAGAATGATTGACTGATTTAGTTTCTTTTACGTTGCCACTTTTGGCTAATCGCGGCGCTAGGGATGAATGCTGATAAGATGATATAATGATTATACTGGCTGCGAGTCCAGACGTCACAGCCTTCTTGGCTTGCAACAGTGCAGTTATCGGGGTGTACTACGTAGAAGTAAGGTTGACCTTTGAGTGCCTTCAGGTTACACCCTAAAACCAACAACTACAAACTTTGAGTAGAAGGAAAAAAAACGAATGATGAATGAAATTTACAATGGACACGAGAAAGCCAACAACGAGAAACTAATTTTGGTTCCTGTCAGGGATTCGAAACCATGACATTGATGAAAGGACACTCGTGAAGAACATCCATGCCTAGGCCACGACTCGAACCCGGGAACTTCAGTGGAGAGATGAAAAACACAGAATTAACTTGAACTACACTCACAGATTGGCAAAGTTGGTTTTAAGTCCACTATGTGCTCAGATAGGCTGGTTGTGATTGGGCCTACGGTTTAAACCCGGGAACTCTTGATTACGAGGGTACAACGTTACCACTACTCCATCTGGGAGACAATTCTTTTACAGCTAGGTGAAGCAGTAATTAAACCAAAGAACCAACACCAAATTTTTAACGTTGCTTCTTTGTCGATAACGGCGCAAGGGTTTCTGGTACGTCACCTTTAAAGCAAGGCCTGCGTGGTAATTACAGTTCGGTAGCCTTGAGAATTTCCGTGCAAGCAAGAAAAAACTGACAAATGGAATTACTCAGCATTGTGTAAACCAAAGCTGCATTAACATGGTTTATTTTTGCACTGCTAAGCTAATAATAAAGATAACTAGCGAGGCCGTGTACTTCCTGATTGCCTATTCAAAAACCCATTCAATGTTGGGATATAGCTTTTTAGTTTCCCTAGATCGCAACGAAATTTTCAACATTTATGACGGCTGTTACGAAAGCACGAATATAGGTCTAATTGTTTCAGATACTAGGCCAACTAACAACTTTAAAGTTAGGGACTTTGGTGGTATTCCAAGACTGATTCAGATGATGTCTTAAAAAGTTTATTTAGCTTGGTTTTTCCGTCGATTTAGATTAATCGCGACGATGAGAATGAGTGATGAAGACCCCTGGGTCACTGTCGTCGTAGACAGCTGTGCCAATCGGCTCTGATTCAAGCAAATAGAAGAGTACAATTTTAAAGGCACTGCTACCATCTGAAATGCCCCATTTTATACTTCCGATGAGACTAATATTAAAATATAACTATTGGCCACGATTAGAGAAAAACATGTATAATATTTACTATTCTTTAACGAAAAATAAAGGAGTATATACTATATTTATTCCGTACGTGTACAGCATTTCAGCCTAGCATCCCAATATATTCAGAGGTAAGAGAATATCAGTATTCAGTACTTTTAATACTTAATTTTGCCGTAGTTATCACAACGCGCTGCGACGAGGGTTCTGGGTTTGAATCCAAACTTAGGCATGGGTATACTTTATGAGTGTCTTATCACTCATCCTCATCGTCGCGATTAGTCAAAAATGGTACAAAAGCGAAGTAAAATAAACCAAATCAATCATTCCTACGAAATTTTGCTAGTGGTTGTATCAAAGCATTTACGTGGCATGATACAAACACCTCTCCCATTTTACATTATTACACACAGTAGGTTCCAAAACTGGGGAAGGGGGCAAGAACAGTTTATCTTCGCTTGGTAGAGAAAGTTTAGCATAGTGCGGGGTCAAAAGTGGCAAAAAATGGGGGGGAGCAACTGCCCCCTCGTCCCTCCTTAATCGTCGCTACTGCTTACACATGACTCGCAGCAATCTTAATAAGGTGGCAGCACGTCTCATACCTCTATACTCGTCCTTTTCCTTCTTTCACCATTTCGTGATAGAAAGTCCTTTCATCTTATTGTCGGACAAGAATAGACGAACCTCAGCGGGTACATAAAAAACTACAAATGGCAACGTAACACAGTACGGTGTCTTCAGCAGACAAGACGAAACGTGCACCGTTGTGTTACTAAATACCAGCTTTATTTGCTGACGTCCGATGCGAAAGTACGATAAAACACCTGCTCAACAAAGGTGAGGGACGCTATCAGAAAAAAGCATCAACTTCCCTCTCAGTTTCCGTGCTGCAAAAAAGCTTACCTCCGTTGTTGACACAACCCAGAAGGGCGTGGATAAAATGTTCCTCGCCTCACCATCAACACAATGGAGGCTTCTCGCATCCAATGAGATGCACATCTTTAGCAACTTGAAACCTTGTTCGCTGGATGTTTTGGAATCCATCGAGGATAACAAGGAAAAGCGTCGAGGTTTCATGGCATTACAAAGTGCGAATTTCAATAACTGAATAACATTACTAGAGATGGCCACAAAACGGATATTCGGATTTCAAAATTATCCGATATCCGTTTCGGTTGTAACGGATAATCCGAAATCTGGATAATTACGATATCCGGATAGGATTTATAGAATATCCGTAGCCTACAGCGAAATACGAACGTGACGAATAAAGAAATATGTGAAAAGGCATAAACGATAAAACTGTTTGATGATTGCACAGTCATGTACACATTCGGATAATCCATATATCCGGAAAATTCGGATATCCGAAAAATCTGTATTTCCTGATAGAATATCCGATATCCGCGTAACTCGTATAATCGAAATATCCGGAAATTTCGAATATCCAGAAAATCTGTATATCCTGATATCAGAGTTATCCGGAAAATCTGTATATCCTGATATCAGAATATCCTATATCCGAGTTATCCGGAAAATCTGTATATCATATCATAATATCCGATATCTGGGCAAGTCGGACAACCCAAATATCCGAAAAATTCTGATATCCGGATATGTATATCCAGATAACTCTGATACCAGAATATACATAATTCAGATATTTGAAATACGGATAAAACTTTATCTGGATTTGGCCATCCGTAACATTTACATTCTGAGATATTCACATCTGGGTGAAAATTTTCGTCACAAGAACCAGGGTAAATATATCTTACTACGATGCTAGGCGTACAGCTGTGGGCATATCCATGGCTTGAATAGTTGCTCCAAGTCCACTTTTTGCACAATAGGGTAATCGGGATTGTAGCTACAGTTTAAAGTGGGGTCCGATTCAATGTGCAATGTGCCCCTACCGGGTATCGAACAAGGAACCTTGATTACAAGGCGACGACGTTACGCACGCCTATAGGTATCAAGGGGAATACATCTCAATGTATCTCTCGCTTCGAAAGCATTGCTTTTATTAGTGCTTGTAATTGTTATTACTGTAGTTACTTTATTAAGTGGTAAGGAACTTAGCACGATTTTGCAATATAATCATGTGACGTCTTACTTATAGTCAGACTTAATAGACCAAGGACTGTTTCAGTTTTATAATGAAATTGTTTTAAAACTATTGACATGTGTTCGACATCGTGTGCGGATACATTCATACATCAACTAATCAACTACTTCACGACCAATTTCGCTTGTATCATGTATGTAAAAAGGACGATTCAGATTCCAGTTTATATTCATATGTAAAATAACTGTTTCGTTTTATTACAGCAGATAAGAGAACATTCCCGATAGTAGCGCCATCTACTTGTAATCAAGGGAATCAAGATTCGATTCCCGGTGGAGGCACACACACACACAAAAGTAAATGCATCAGTGGAAACAAAATAAAATGCATCTAGTCTAAAGCTCAGACCAAATGTTTAAATGTGTCATCCAGCAAGATGCAGGTGGGTGCATAAAAATACATCAACCGGTGCATTAAAGTACAGATCGACATAAAAATAAATGCTCACTTGCATCATATGATGCACTTTGGCATTACCTTTACAAATGATACACATAAATGCATCAAATTGTTAACCCGGTTCTTGGCAAAGGGCATAATTCAATTCAATTTTTCTTTATTGGAAAGCGAGGTTCAGCCTACGGTTGATCTCAATCAATGCGTTTCTTGAGCATGAAATAGATTTGAATATTTTTTGGTTCGAATTCAACTTTAAACTCTAGGTCCTGTCCAGTGCATAAAGTGGGATTGAAAACACAATTACAGATACAAAGAAGAAGGGAGGTATAGGGTACAGTAACAGAAAGGGAGGGAGAAAAGATGTACATAAGAAAAATAAAGGAATCGCAAAGGCAAGACAGAGAGGAAGGATTAGGAAAAGAAAGGAAAGATGGAGAAACGCGAAAAAGAAGATAGAGACAAAAGGAAAAGAAGATCAAGAGAGAGAGGACGAAGAACTTGCAGACAGAAATAGAGTGAAAGAGAGAATGAGAAGCAGACAAAAAGGAAAAGAGATATGTAGACAGAAGGAAACACCAGAGGATAAGAGAGAGACGATTTGGGGGAAAGATAAAAAGAGAATAAAACACAAAGATAAGCATGGAGATGGTGAGTGAGTGAGAGAGAGAGAGAGAGATGGGGATAGAAGTACGAGAACAGAGAAGGACAGGTAAATAGAAACAATGGGGAACATGATGACTAAAAGAGACACCGGATATCTTAAAAACTGATAACATGTATAATGTAAGCAGAAGGTACGCGAAGACGACACATGTAACTCTACAAGGAACAGAAAACATCCAAAGAGGTTGAGAAACACTGTCCTAGAGAACAGGGAAATAAGCTGAGCCAAAGTTGTAAATCTCCACGTCTCCGTTACTAACATCAATTCGTTATCGCGTTGATGGAGTAAACGCACCTACAAATAGCCATGGCGGTTTGGCGCCGAAGCAATTCCTGATTTGCAAGTTCATGGGAGGCCACCGGATGAATTCTTGACACAGGTCCAGAGGTAAAAAGAGCTTTGCACCCAGCTTGACGATTTCTCCCAGCGTGTGTGTGTGTGCTTGTCGCAAATCACCAATTACGATTTATCCAGAGTTCCAAGGTAAGGGAAAGGTTGGTTTAAGTCGAAGGAAGAACTTGCTTAATAGAAAATGTGGGGTGTAGGGGGGAGTCAATTTCTGAAGGCACCCAATGCCAACCTGTCTTCCACGATGTGCACCCTGGACTAACAATGTCCTGGCGCTTGAATCTGCAGGCAGTGGCGTGCCCAAGGGAGGCTTAAGGGGTTGATGGGGGTCATACCCCCCCCTGGCCCAGTGTTACTACAAAAAAGAATATCAAAGGCAAGAAAAGATAGCAAAATGAGGGCTGACTACTAAAAAAAAGTATACGTGCCCCTCCCTCCTTTCGAAAATCCTAGGCACGCCACTGTCTGCAGGCAGGATAATCCTCAGGAATTGTGATGTGTCGTCCATTATGTGATTGCCACTGTCCCTTCGAAAGTCAACCAAAATTACATATTTCACACATATAATTTAATTTCAGCCACAATAATGTGTGTTAATTATTGCATGAACATGATAAATTCAAATTTAAGCAATGTTTTTTTGAGGGACGATCACTATTATTGGGAAAATATGCCATGTTGGCCCCCTGGAAAAAAATACCTTCCTTGCCCCTCCCTGGGAAAAATCTTGCGGACGTCCATGTCACCATTCACCCCCATCGTCGCGATTAGCCAAAACAGGCAAAAATGCGATGTAAATCAATCAATATAAATTTTATTGCGAGTATTAATGTACTTTTAAATTGTGAATTAATGATGGTGGCTGACGGTTTTGTCATTAAGTCCACTCCATGCTCAGCGGGACTGGGCTTACAGTTTATATTGAGATCAGAACCACCACGTTGCCTACCTGCATCGAGTATCATATCGTGCATTGACCTTCACCCGCTCGCATCCAAAGAAGGCATTGGAGAATAAATCCGGTTTCAGTACAAATCCAGATTGCACGTAGAGTCAGGAAAAAAAAAAGACAAGCCTCAAGGTCGTAATGATTGCGGTGCTTTGAGATCCTAAGCAGAAGCTCCCTCGTGGAGCTTTTTCTGAGTGCCGCTAATACCTGACGCCGCAATCAAAACTGTATTTTCTACGTGACTTGTTTCCTTACAAACTAGGGCTGAAGGTGGCAACAGGCAAAAAATGGGTAGAGTCAGTCAGAAATTATGGAAGAAGTCAAGGGGGGTTGTGGCTTTTTTTGTGGGAAAAAGAAACATGTTGTTTCTTGAAACAAGGCCCAATGTTCATGTCATTGGCTTTTCCATATCCCTGAGCAGTAGCGGCGATTAGGGGGGAAGTTGCTCCCCCCACTTTTTGCCACTTTTCCCCTGCACTATGTAAAACTTTATCTACCAAGAGAAAGTAAAATTAGAAGTAAATGTTCCTGCCCCTTTTTTCAACCCATTCGTCGCCACTGTTTCGGAGCCCATCTCAGTAACGTCCAGTGGCTTACCGCTTTGACATGCGATAACCTACTGACTGTCGTCGGTGCCATTGACCCGACTGTACCTTCTCCAGAAGTAGGTCCATTTTTTTTAATGGACAGAGTTCGTTATTTTATGTAATACGTGTATAAATTGGTTTTAGCGTGCGGGAACCACAAATGGCACATATGTTTGATCCGAAGCTTCTATTCCGTACTACTTTCGTTCATTCCGTCGGATTTACGTTAGGTAGAAGCCCATGAAGCTAAAGAATATAGTAACATGCCCTTAGCATCAAATCGAACGCTAGTAACAAAACAGGAACGAAAAAAAATAACGCTCGTGTCAAATTACTAAAACCACACTAACCTAATACTCCTAACCTAAAAACAACAAAGTCAAATTCGAATCCCCCATTAGGTATTAGCGTGCAGAAACCACAAATAAGTGATACATACATGTATTTGATCTGAACGTATGACAAGAGTAAATAAAAAACTAGAGATAGTCTCAGTATATATATATATTCTCATGTGTATATTAACTAAGTATTTTCAATAGTAAAGTACCGGGTTCGATACCCGGTGGAGTCTCATAGTGGTTCGAATCCCACTTTAAACTGTAGGTCCAGTCCCGATTAGCCTTACTGCGCATAAAGTGGACTTAAAACACCAAATCAACAACAACAATAGTAAAGTAGTTTCAAAAAGAAACAACTGTATTGACATGGTCCGAAACAGGGGTCTATCCAGAATGTTACATCTGGGTGTAAGGTTGTTTTTAAGAGTGTGTCAACATTTATATTTAGCTGCAAAGGGCCCACAAATTGGACTTTCGTGTTGGAAAAAAAAATTGGTGGTGTCAGGTGGGCGTGTTGACAAATAACTGGTCCATTATATTCGTGAACTCATTCTCACATCGCGCTACGACGCCAGGGGTCCCGGGTTCGAATCCCGGCCTGGGCATGGATGTTTGTGAGTGTCCATTCATCAATTTCATCTTATCATTCCTCATCCCCATCTTCGCTAATTAGCCAAAAGTGGCACAAAGAGCGAAGTAAAATGAAGCTAATCAATCAATTAATCATTCACACACCAAAGTTTATAAGGATCCATCATTAATCTCTTAAAATACAAAGGTACAAGAGTTAGAAAACAAGTTTTGCTCCCACATCAGAACGTAGCGTGTGTGTGTACGTATAAATGATAAGTTCTGTCTCCCTCAATACTGAATTCTTTTGCAGTTAACTCAATGGAATATCTTGTTTCTTCTGCAATCGAAAGAGAGCAGTGAAGGAACTACAGGTTCCCGATGAAAGCAAACTTGCACTGATTACCATTCAAGTATTCTGGATCCGAGCCAACCAGGGGCTATCTTTACAGGATTTTTCCGATGTCCAATGACAAACCGGATTACATAGAGTTACCGCTGACATAATAGGTGAAGGTCGCTTGCAATGGATGGTTTCCAGACGCAGTCTGTTTGTCTGGGTTCTCATGCGTGTTCATGGGAATCAACCAGGAAGGATTCACAGGCGCTAGAAATGTAAAATAGGGACTAAAACTGTGGAAATTGTAATTAAAGTGGGGAACACCGAGAGTTAAAAGACTTACCTACAACAGTTTTACTTCTTTACTACGTGATTCCTCGAGATTAAGACTAAGCCGAAAACAAGAGGGGCGTTTGCGTTTTCAACTTGAGACAAGACCTAGATACTTCCCGGTCTAGTTTCTTTTCCATACTATCCCTAGATAAAATAGAAGTTAAAGAGAATAACAGGCATTTTTTAAAAGGGACCCTAGACCCTCTTTACCTCCTAGAGAAAGTGAAATATTTTTCATGGTATTTTGTTGTTTATGAACGTTTTTAGTTTATTTAGCTCGGGGAAATGTGTTATTGTCAAATAAAGTACGTCTGTTTCGCTTCGACATTCCACAACTGCAACTATAATTTTACGTAGTTAAGTTAGGATTGTTAGGTTTGGTACCAATAGTTATTATCGACGTGTTCTTTTGCTATTTGAGTGTGCATACAAAGGGTTTTTAATAATAAAAAGTTGTGAAAGCACTCAGAAATGGCATGTTTTTGCTTACGCTGCTCATACACTTGTGATCGAATATCTCAGTTATTTGTGTTTTCCGCGTGCTGGAACTAATTTTATATTATAATAATATATAAAATATAATAATAATATAAATTTCAAGGTAATTCTAGAGGGAGTACGGTGGGTAAACTGCCCCCATTAAAAGTACCCACAAAGTAAAAAAACTGGCGCAAAAAACTCATAAAGGAAAATACGTTTCGAACATATTAAATATTCCAATATCAACGGTCTCTGTTCAGCAAACAAAAAAAACATAAAAAAGAGGAGAGGGTGGGATTTGAACCCGCGACCTTTCACGCTTGACGAAAAATAAGGATAGCATCGTCTAACCAACTGCTCTGTCTTGCAGTTTGCGATTTATTAACTGTTTGGGAAAGAGCTCGTGCAACTTTTGGGATTAACCTTCTTACCTAATGATACGCCTGTTTACCAACTTTTATCGTATTTTCTCCACGTAAGTTTTGGATATTTCCAGCATGAACTAGGATACTTGATCTTAGGACCCACACACACCGGTGTGCTGCGATCAGCACCACACTCCGGGGTGGCTGTGCCTCAGGGTTCAAACCATTTGCTCGCGTGGTAGTCACCTAGAAGTTTTCATTCACAGTAATCGTGTGAAAAGTTTCATGTCAAACGATCACTGTGCCGGCCCCCGTGGCGGAGTGGTTAGCACATCGCGCTACGACGCCAGGGGTCCTGGGTTCGAACTCTGGCCTGGGCATGGATGTTTGTGAGTGTCCATTCATCAATTTCATCATGTCATCACTCATCTCCATCTTCGCAAATTAGCCAAAAGTGGCACAAAAAGCCAAGTAAAATAAATCAAATAAAAAAAAAACGATCACTGTGTTACGTTCAGGGCCGCCGGCCCTAGGGAGGATCATCTCACTCAACTCAAAGTATATCGGATCAGAAGGTCCCGCACCAGATATTTAATTGGGCTTTAATTAAGAGTTTATAGGCAAACGGTGTTTCAAACTAAGAAACACTGACTCCCATTCACGAAATCACATCAATTTTGTTCATTGTAGCCCCCCCACCCCCCTTTTGTCACACATGGAAAATTCTGGATAACGTTTCAAGCCTTGGAGAAGATGCAAAAGTATAATTGAATTGATTGAATTGTTGTTTTTTAAGTCCACTTTATGCAGAGTAAGGCTAATCGGGACTGGACCTACAGTTTAAAGTGGGATCCGAACCACTTGTGCCTCCACCGGGTATCGAACCCGGGACCCCTTGATTACAAGGCGAGGACGCTACCACTGCGCCATCGGGGAGGCCGCGAAAGTATAATAACCGCATGCTAGTTTGTTTACCATTTACCTGGATAGAAACTCGAACATTTTATTTTGAACAGTATTTACTTTTATAAGTAATTAGTGAATTGAAAAAATTGTTCCAGGTCCCGAATCTACCAAAGAATGGCCCTGTTTATGTTTACGGCAAAGGCCCGCTCTTCCGAAGAAAGTTACTCATCGTCGCGATTAGAATGACGCTAAAAATATAAATACAAGCAAATACGCAAGGACTAAGCTTCATGTCAGGTTATGTTGCGAAAAGTTGTTATGTCTCAAGGGAATCAAAGAAGGGAATATATAATTTGCCAGAAGGGAGTTTGGATTTTCCCCTTTCTCTCCACTTTTTGGCTTTATGGCTCACTTTCTTTAGTTTTCTTTAAAGTTCCTTTCTTTTTTCCCTCCCCCTTTCTATTCCACTTAACTTTTCGCCTTGCTCCTATTTGCCTTTCCTTTTGATTGGCCAATATGTGTTTATGCGCACACGTCACACCCCTAACACTCATTTTCAAATTTCCTCTGACTCCCCGAATGGCGTTGTAATCAGCCGGTCACGGGTTCGATACCCGGCAGTGTTTGGATCCCACTTTATAAACAGAAGGTCTGGTCCCGATTAGCTTTTCTGAGCATAAAATGAACTAAAAACAAAACTCAAATTTCCTGCACTAAAGTTGCTGACCAAGGCAGTTTATTAAAAATTAAAAGCACTTTACACGTTACGTTTTATGAAAACGCATAGACCTAACAATTATGTCCACAAAGTCTTCAATCAATTTGACTAAATTTGTCCCCTTGTATTAATGTAACGTGTAAAGTGCGATTTTTTTTTTAATAAACTGCTTTGATTGATTGATTGAGTTGGTGTTTTAAGTCCACTTTATGCACAGTATGGATAATTGGGACTGGACCTACAGTTTAAAGTGGGATCCGAACCACTATGTATACCTCCACCGGGTATAGAATCAGCAACTTTAGTGCATTTAATATGGAAACAAGGCTTAATCGTGTTATCATCCAAGTTCCTCAACGACATCCACAAAAATATTAACAAAGACGGAATGTATGGTCATTTTGGGTCTGAACTTGCCCTTGCGACCCCCCCCCCCCACCTCGGGGTTGCAAATTCTGGATAAGGCCTCAAAAGCGCCAATCAAATTCCATCATGCAAGCAATTTCCGTTCGAAATCAGGGTGAACTTTGTATTATCAGTTCCCAAAACTCTACAAATATATCCTCAACAACTACTGGGTTATCTTTCATGTACTGCCACGTGCAGGGACAACCTTGTATCAGTGTGTTTACAATTGCGTCACTAAACAACAAAAGTTTTGAACTTACCTTTCTGGGCCACAAAAGCAAGAAGCACCACGAACAATATCATCTCCTTAAAGGGTGACATCCTGGCCAATACGAACTAATCCAAAACCAAGGTCGAAAAGGACGGAACAATCCAAATTTACTCCTGCGATTTTTTTTTTAAACTCTCCCTTTCTACAGCCGGCAGCACTCACTGTCTCACACACCACTAGAACGACTTTGCGAACCCGCGGTTGAACAACGACTGCAGCGCCTCCGCCCCTTGGCACATTGATCCACCACGCATGGCCATGACGTCATCTTCACGTCACTTTGCGCGTGACGGAAAGTGGCAGAGGGGACGACGGGAAAGGCGTCTGTTTCGCCGACAAAACTTATACAGTTCGCAAGGACACTACAGTTACGTTCCCTCTACCCCCTCTAGAGCTAATAACAAAACACAACGGCAAATGTTCTTGCGCTCTCAATATAAACAACAGTGCGGCGACTTGCTCAATTAAAAGTTGTTTTTAGTTTGGAATTGTCCAGTGTCGCGTATTTCTACACATTGGTCAACCACAACGATAATAATGTGTCTTCAGTAACTACACTCTCCTATATACAAGACTTACCTATGCAATCAAGTATTCTAGAGGTTTGAGTAAATTATTTTGTGTTATTTTACCCTGATTATCTGTTACTTTTTGATTAATTGTGACCAGTGGCGTGTTTAAGGGGCGTTGGTGTTTTCATAACTTCCCCCGTTCAGTATTACTAAAAAAAAATTCAAAGGTAGGAAAAGATGGCAAAATGAGAAATAACTATCAAGAAAATATACGTAACTCTACCCCCTTTCGAAAGGCTGGGTACATCACTGCTTATGATGATGAGATGAATGCTGGTTAGAGGAAATGGACGAAGGGACAAATGCAGATGGACACGGTATAGAAACGTCCAGAAGATTATACTGACTGTGAGTCAGCAGAGGCGCAACCACGAATTTTTGTTTGGGGGCGGGGGGGGAAGTACCAGGATAAACTTACCAATAACAATATTAATAATTTTAATAATAATAATAATGCTAATATTAATAATGTTAATAATAATAATGTTATTACTGTAACATTATTGTTATTATTAATTTGCTTTGTTTTACTTCACTTTGTGCCACTTTTGGCTAATATGCGAAGATGGGGATGGGTGATGATATGATGAAATTGATGAATGGACACTCGCAAACATCCATGCCCAAGCCGGGATTCGAACCCGGAACCAACATTATTATTATTATTATTATTATTATTATTATTAGTAGTAGTAGTAGTAGTAGTAGTAGTAGTAGTAGTAGTAGTATAAAGACGTTATTACCCTCGTAAATTATGCAAAAAGGGGGTAGATATTAGTGCTAAAGCATTTGTGTTCGAACAAACGATTTCAAATATTTTTTCAACACATTCAATTTCACATTAATAATGGAAAACAAGCACACAAACTATTTTTGAAAGACAGAAAATGCTTGATAAATGCATTCCAAATGTAATTCTTTTTAAAATTAATATGTATAACTTTCATGCTCGATATATGTTTCACACATATGCATCATGGAGCGATGTAGACACTAAATATTCAAAGTTTCTTTAATACATATTATATACAACATATACTGGGTGAGTCTTTTAAAAGAGGCCCCGTGGAAAATGCGCTCCTTGCATCTAGGCAACCTTGGCACACCGAAGAGAAGAGCGGGTTACAGAACAGTCCAGGATATGTGATGTCATGTCATGTTGTCGAATAAGCTTGGCACCGATATCCTGGACTGTTCTCTAACCAGCGGCGTATACTCTGGGTCATCTAGGTAATCGCAGATGACCCGGCTGTATTTCTCTTCTTTTTTAAAAAAAAATATTTCGATGCATACATTTCTTTGCTTCCAGCGCGCGAATGCTTCCAGCCGTTTGCCGCTGAATGTCCGCGAACCTTTCTCTAGCCGGTGGAATGACTTCAGGGAATCTCACCCTGACGTCATTCTTCCCGCTTCCCTTACAACCCTTGGCGATGAGGGAGGAGACAGGAAAGAGGGGGAGGAAACACTGCTTCTCAGGCGCGGTGATTCCGTGCCCAGGGTAAGCTCCTTCTTGTGAGAGTCCACCGGTCGCACTCTCAACCTTCAGAGCCTCCCCGTTCCCTCCGCTGAACTAGGGAAAACATACCCGGTAGAGTGCGAAGAACAGGAAAATTGAATAACATGGGCAAACCAATTCTACGCTAATTTTCACTTTACATTTGCTTCTGTCTTGCTGATTTCTGTTACTTGAACATAAATTGATCAAAAGGAAAAAGCTTAAATATTGAAGATGAAGCAAACTAAATTCAAAGCTTAAGCAATTAAAGCACCTATATGCATGGGTGTCCGGAAGGGGGGGGCAAGGGGGGGCCGTGGCCGCCCCCTGGAAAATGAAAGTCAACCAAAAATTATATATTTGTCACATATAATTTCATTTCAGCCACAATAATATGTGTTAATTATTGCATGAATATGATAAATTCAAATTTAAGCAATGATTTTTGAGGGAACAACACTATTATTGGGGAAAATGTACCTTGCTTGTCCCCCTGGAAAAAATGCCTTCCTTGCCCCTCCCTGGAAAAAATCCTATATGCTGACTCCCTCCATCCTTGTATTTACAAAAATAGTGATTGTTTCTCCTCTCTAATACTTCTTTCACGGAACTGAATATTTTTTAAAGGGAAAGATATCAAAAATAAATTATATATATATTAGTTAATTTAAGTTGCTGTATTCGGCCTCTTTAGATTAATAGTGATGAAGATGAACGAATTAAACAAAAAACGAAAAAACACATCAGGCACGTAGCCAGGTGGAGGACTCGGGGGGCTGAAACCCCCCTCCCCGAAATCCTACAAATATCTAATTTAAAAAGTGTATAGTGGTAATTAATTTTACTTCATTAGCAGGATTATACACCTTGCATAATACGTTGTAATAATCTGAGATTCATCTTCAGGACTTCTAACCCCACTGTTTCAACTTTATGTGGCGGCTGCTAATAAGGGATGATCCCCATCCCGAAATAAAATTCTGGCTCTGGCCTGCAATGATTCGAACTTTTAAAACCTGTCATTTCGAGTTCGGAATGGGATTTTTTTTTATCATTCATAGGGAATTTCATTCTGAGCCAGGAACCCAACAACAGAAGTTTGGCGCGTGAAACTGAATGCGTGTAGTCGTTGGCTTCGTGCTGTGCTTCGTGTTTATTATTTATTTAGGTGTTAGTGTTTGTCGTGATAGTGCTGTGTTACAGGGTAATGGATGTGATACAAGATTTGCTGGTGAAACCTTTTGGAACAAGATCTTTTCAGGAGAAGTTGCAAATTGTTAATACAGGCAGGCCAGTGTCATCGCTTGAACTTATTTCTACGCACAAAGACAAAAATCGGGAATATGTGAGGCATTTTCGCAAGCAAATTATGACAAAACACCATGGTTGACAGGAAGTATAAGCTTTGCTTTTTTGTTGGCCGTGCTTACTTTTCGGGGCTGATACTGTAATCTTTGAAACGCTTGTGCCGAACATGAAAAATCCAAAAGTCACATAACTTCCTTTGTTAAGCTGCAATCTTTCGCACAGACACGTATGGACGTGCAAGTGGACAAACATCGTGCTTTGGATGTGGTACAGCACAAGTAATCGGATCCTGGAGTAAGTTGAATTTTGCCCTTAAATTAATATTACGGGTTTTTATTTCACTAGTGCACGTCTTTCATTTTATATTTCACAGGTTGTTTATTTATAGCTTTATCATACTGTCTTGTTTTATTATTTGAAATTCTACACGTATAGTAAACTGCAATAACGAGAATTAATTGATTGTGGTCGTAGCAATAAGACAAACATTCCGACACAACATTCCTAAATCCAATATGGATCCTGACATAAATTGCATTGAAACTTTTGGAGTTTGAGGATCAAGGGTCGGAGATTACCCACTCGTTAGAACCAGCATACGCCACTGTCTCTAACCCGGTCTTCTCTTCGGTGTATCAAGGTTACCTACATCCAAGGAGCGCATTTTCCACGGGGCCTCTTTTAAAAGATTCACCCATTATTATTTAGATACATTACACAACAATTCATCCACCTCACAATAAACCAACAGCAAAAATTACATAAATTTTCTCTCAAATGTGCACGCTTCCTTTCCTCAAAACAATTGTTCATGCATTTAAGACAAAAATCAATTAATACAAGTCTTATTTCTCTGTCTGGGAATTTACAATGCATTACAGAGAACAATGATATATTGCAAGCGAAGCGAGCAAGAAAATTTTTGGATCCAATTTTTTTCCAGGCTGAAATTTATATTGATTTAATAGAGCGCAAATAATTTCCCGGAACGCCAATGCATTCTCTCTTTTACAACTTTTGTGCCTCCCCTATGGTGTAGTGGTAAAATCGTCGCCTTGTGATCAAGGGGTCACGGGTTCGATAACCCGGTAGAGGCACATAGTGGTTCGGATCCCACTTTAAACTGTAGGTCCAGTCCCGATTAGCATTTCTGTGCGTAAAGTGGACTTAAAACCACAAATGAATTTATCAATTTTACAACTTATTTTCATTTAGATCGTTCGGCGGCCAGGGCCGACTCCCACCGTCCCCTAACTACGGTTCTGAACTTGATAAGACGAAGAAAGGAAGATACTGATAGCGAAGTGAGCAAGAAAATTTTACGAATAGTGTTTTTATTTGCATCAAATTTGAAGTTGTGGGCAGTAATTGCCCCCTACAAGTACACTTCGCCGTCAACGTTTGCCCCCTCCCCGTTGCCCCCTGCAGGTACACTTGGCCGTCAATGTTTGCCCCCTTGCCCCCCTTAGAACTCATTTCCGTCCAAGGTTGGGGGGACAATGCCACCCTGCTCCCCCCTGTAGTTGCGCCACTGGCGTCAAGGCTCCAAACCTTCGCTTGCCTGCAAGAATGTAGTTTCTAGAGAGACAGATAAAAGTTATAGGTAAGAGGAACTTTGATATTTCGTGAACACAATAATACCGAAAACCTTGAGAGAGCTGGGAAGAAAAGGTGAAAGGAGAAGAGAATAAAGGTGGAGGTTGAGCAGGAAGAAAGGATGGAGGAAAGATGAAAAGAGAGAGAGAGAGAGAAGTGAAAAAGTGGGACAGAGAGATGGAGATGAGAGGAAACCAGTGACGTGCACTGAGGAGTAGCTAGTCTAGCAGAGATAGATCAATCAATCTCACATCTCGAATTATATTCAAATCACAATATTTATTGTCTTGTTAAAGCCACCGCAGATCATACGCAACACTGTCTTTTCCACGCGCTTCTCGTCCATCGGTGTTCTCCGCGGGCAAAGCTGGCTGGATACCCTAGCTCGCTCTTCTTCCGCCAGACCAGTTTTCAGGTAGAAACGGCCAGCCCAAGGAAAAGGAAGATTGTCCCCTCGCCCCCCGCTGCAATGGTTGAAAGCCCAGGCTTTCAGGTCCCCCAGTCTATCTCCTATAGGACAGATAGGGGATTGGTTTCTCATAATTTTTTTGTAAATCCTCTGAAGAGCACAGGGTAAAATTTTCTGCAGTACTTATGTTCTCTGTATTTACACAACCTTTTACACGTTATACAATATGTGCGTATGTATAATATGGGGTGTAGTTTTATTATTTATGAAATGGGAACGTGTTATGTGCAGACAATAATGTTATGCTTTCTTTCTTTTTTCTTTTTCAAATATGGAATATATAATGATTAAATTACAAATATATGCTCAGGCTCTCTCTGACTCTCGTTTTAGTAGTGTTTTATTTAAATATAATACTCTTGGTCTCTAACAGTCATAAATACGGATGTATTTATTTGGGCAAGAGAACGCGTGTTCATATTGTTGTTGGTTTGGTTCATTTTACTTCGCTTTTCTGCCACATTTGGTTATCGCGAAAATGAGGATTGAGTGATGATATGATTAAATTGGTGAAGGGACCTCATATGAACAATCCAGGCCAGGATTCGAACCCGTGATGAGTGCGCATTCTTGTCCTATGTGTTGCAGTGAATAATGAAATAATTTGGAATGAAAAATGTATCTCAGAACTCAAAAAATTATATGAATATCATTGAAGAAACTACAAAAAAGTGTGTTGTGTTTTGTTACCTGTCACCAAATCAACCAAGCGTGGGGGAGTGGTTATCACAGCGCGCTACGACACCAGGAGTTCCGGGTTCGAACCCCGACCCGGGCATGGGCGTTCCCTGTGCTCGTCCCTTCATCAATTTCATCGTATCATCTTCGCAATTAACCAAATGTGACAAAAAGCGACGCTAAGTAACAAAAATGAAATCAAATCATTGATTAATTGCTCAATTTGGTTTATTTTACTTCGCTTTTCCGCCACCTTTGGTACGACAAAATTGATGAAGGGACACACACAAAGAACACAAATGGCCAATCCGAGATTCGAACCCAGGATCTCTGGCTTAGAGCCAAATCAAATAGTTTTTTATTTTCGAATGTGGGTGGGGTTACGTGTACTTTTTTCTAGTACTCATTCATAATTTTGCAATCTTTTCCTGTTATTGACATTCTTCTTTTTTGTAGGAATACTGGCCCTAAAGGGAGGAGGGGTGTGATCCACACCAACCCCTCCCTTGAGCACGCCACCGACTGCAAACCCCAAGTGTCGACGTCACCGCACGTCACTGGAGGAAACATCGACACACGCACAGAGAGAGAGAGAGAGAAGAAAAGAGAGATATAACGAAACGGTGAACGAAAGAAAGGGGACGGTAGAGTATAATAAATAGTGTTGTCCACGGGACGAGACGGGACAGGCTTTTAAAAATTCGAGACGAGACGAGATTGACCATGTGTCATAAGACAAACGAATATTTTCGAGACGAGATAGCATTTCCACGAAACTTCCACGAGACGAGACAGGCCAAAGTCTCGTCTCGTGGGCAACACTAATAATAAAGAGAAAAGTAGGGACATAGAGCACTTGGTTCCCTTCTGGGGAGCGTCAATGAAACAGTACATTAAGAATTTTCAACCTTATAGTGCAATATTTGTAAGTCATTGGGTGAATTATAACAGAAAAATGAATTGTTGCTTGTTTCAGGGTTTGTGAATCTTCTCTTAGTAGAAGAAAAAGCACTTAAGGTTCTCCCCAAGGCAAATTCTTTAGCCGCTATATGCACGAACATTTCTGGAAAAAGTTCTACCTGATATCATCCACCTCGAAAATCGAATCAGAGTCTCCCACGTAACAGTCAGACCAGGTTAGACCACTGCTTCACAATATTTTTATTTAAGTGAAACACACATGGAACGCGCAATTCTCGAAAGAAAAAAAAAGTGTTTGGATTTTCCCATGTTTGTTTGCACCTCTTAATTGTTTAAATAGTCACTAATTTACCAACACACCCCCAACACCTCCCTAAATTTCCTCAACACTCCTTAACTTCTCCACAAAGGCCCTATATATGGTCATTGTGACTCGAAATTTACCATTACGCCACCTAAATTTGTACACTCACACCCTCCAAATGGAAAATTCTGGATAAGCCCCTGCAAGCAGTTCATTATTATCATAGGTGTAACTTGGCGGGGGAATGGGGGGCATTTGGCACCCAAAATTTTCATATTTATGAAAATTTAAAACTTTTTTTGTTAACCACCTGGGACTTGAGCAAAGCAACAAGCAATTTGTATGATTTTGCAAACGTAACAGTTATTTATCAAAATAGATTTGGATGATATTTTTATGGGCTTCAAAACATTTTGATTCTGCTACCCCAAAGTTAAACTCCAAGTTACGATTCTGATTGCAATTAACAGAAAGGTATACATACGTACGTAAAGCTTGACAATGAAATTAAAGAAGAATCCGCCTTGTTTATCACAGGCGGAGCAAGCAAGCATCTTCCAAAACCACGACGAAATTTCAACACGCGAAGAAAAGTTCAAGGACGTCGATGACCTGAAAGATGAATTCGACACCTGGAATCAGCGCCGGAAGACAAGAAAAGGGATGAAACATTGGGAGGAAAAAAGAAAGAACAGGGACCGATCGCGTGATCGTACGGATTGAAAGATATCGCTTCGAGACGAGATATCGATAAATTATCCGATGCGGAGAGTGCGCCGATCGTGACAGCCTGCCATTACAAGATGAAGCAAAGAGGAAGAGCGACGGGCTGCATGGTGAGCGCGGGACGAGCGTGCAGCTATGCTTAAAGACACGTTGTAATTTCTGTGGAAACATGGAGGAACGAGCTAAAAATATCACTGGTTAAGCGCATGCAGTCGTCACCCTAGATTAAAGAGAAACTTGTATAAGGAATGTTGGTCAAGAAAATCTATGTTTGTATGTAGCGTATGTGTATGAGCAGTGTGGGGGATGCCGGAGACCCCTCCCCCCCAGAAAAAATATCACCGGCAAAATCAGAAAGCTATTTACAAATGATATTGTTGGGATCGGCTTTAAAAAACATAATTTACCGGGCCGTGAGCGCACGAAATTTGGACTACAGAATCCCATGTATTTCTTATGAACAGACAACTTCAAGTTTTTTTAATACACCACATCGGACGCTTGATATCTCGAAGAGAACAAATAACATAATACTCACATAAGCGTAATGCTATACTCCGTCCCACCTATCTCTAGAGCAGGCGAAAGAAAGCAAGTCTCTGCGCATGCAGTGACGCGAGACGGCTCCACCTATGAGCAGGTGAGAGGAACGGTATTGCGTGGAGTGGGGAAAAGTTACCAGCTTTCGAGTAGCGTGTATTGCTTCGCTCTGGCCACTAGATTCCCTTCACTTCTCTGACGCTATGCGAGGTCTTGCTCCAAAGATACCTGAGACAGAGTATAAGTTTTCTCCCCATTCTACAACTATCTAGCACACAGACAGACCTCTCCTTCTCCAGGTCGGCGGGGGGGGGGAGGAGTAGTTCAGGGTCGTCGCGTCTGGGTTGACCTGACGATAAAGAGACTTCAAACCTGTAGGTTTCTTATGCCACAAACAAGAAGCAACATTATGCATTTAAAACTTTACACACACACACATATTATATATATATATATATATATATATATATATATATATATATATATATATATATATACACACACACACACACACACACACACACATACGCACACACAGGATGTCTCACAAGTACGAAATAGCGCAAACTGACACAGGTGAAAGTACACGATAATAGAAGCAAAAATGTCTCAGTAAACATGGGTCTGCAAACGAGCCGTTTTCGAGATAATCGCGAATGTGTGATTACAAGCCGCCACTGACTTCATTGTTTGTAAACGTCGTCCTAGTTGGTAAAATGCTAATAATGTGTGCAAATGTTTGGTTACAAGCAGTCATTGATTGCATTTTGTAAACACCGAGTGTTGTACTTCTTGTGCGGTCCGAAGTTTGATCTTTGTTTACAAAACAGAACATTTCCGAGAGGTGGCGTTGTAATCAAACAGAACATTCGCACACATTATTAGCATTTTACCAACTAGGACGACCAGTAGCGAAGCGTAGTCTTACGAAGGAGGCAAGCGATGTTTCAGTGCAACAAAACAAGTAGTACAATGGCATGCCGAAAGGGGGGGGGGGGGGTCGAGGTTTATAGCCTCATTGCCCGTTAGCTGGATTTGACAAAATATCATAATGAAGTAGCGGTACTAAAAATAAACCACATGATCCGCAAACGTCACATTTACTTTCAAAATTCCAGGTAACGTTATTCATATGGTAGTAAACGGCTTGCATATGCGAACTTTCCGCATACGACTAAAAGTGTACGGGATTTCTTATTTATTTATTAGTACCCACTTTAAACTGTAGGTCCAGTCCCGATTACCCTTGTTGTGCATAAAGTGGACTTAAAAAACGAACTCAACAACAACAATAAAACTTAAAAACATGTTCTTGTGTTCACAATGTGTACAATGTATACGACTTACTTCTGTGCTGTGTACAAATATCAGTAGATAGTTCTTTTTCAGATAGCTTTATTTTCACCCCAAGTTTTATTTAAAAGCCGTCAATTTATTGAATGTAGTTGTAAAATTTGAGAAACAGCTCACTTGAATTACTGTGTAAATAATTTGGCAGTTGCAAACACTGGTAGTGGTCCAACACTTCTGACGTAATTTGAGCTGGACCGAGCTGGACGCAGGGTCTAGACCAAGGTCCGTCGAATCTTTCTCCTCCCTGGGGAAACTCTTCACGGGGGGTGCACATTCCGCTTCCTGGAAACACAAACACTCGCCCTTTGCCATCTCGCCCCAACTCCCAGTGTCAATTTTTTACGCGTTTTACATTTCGCGAAATCTAAAATAATTTGTAACATAATATGATATATATGGAATTTAGAACAGTGATAATAACTTATTTTAGCTATTTTATGACTAGGAATCATTATTATATTCGCGATCTTGTTTACGTGTTCATGAAGACAAATATTCGTTACTAGTTTTTGCTGGCAATGTATCCACAGATGTATCCTTCTGCTTTCGGTTGAACTCGGCTATTTTCGGGAATCACGCAAGCTCAGGAAGCAGAGCTTTTTCTAGGAGCATTGTGAACGGGTTTCCACCCCAATTTCACGCTTCGCCATGTGACTCCTTCGGGTGCGTTATTCTCCCGAAGAGCGACCGCAAGCATTGAGTCTGGTGCTTGCTACAGAGCTGCGGACGGAGTTTGCGGCCGTAATTTTTCGCGAAATCGAGTGCGATGGAAACTAAATAAGGCTAAAACTTTAAGTACATTAAATTATATTCGAATAACGCAAGCAGTGCTTGCATTGCTTGTACTATATCTTCGCCTCTGAGGACGACGTTTACAAACAATGAAGTCAGTTGCGGCTTGTAATCACACATCCGCGATTATCTCGAAAACGGCTTCTTTGCAGACCCATATTTACTGAGACATTTTTGCTTCTATTATCGTGTACTTTCACCTGTGTCAGTTTGCGCTATTACTTTTGATACACCCTGTATATCTATTTCAGGAGTCTGTGGAGCAAGCGAACAAAAACAAATCCTCTGTGCAAGTATTGACTATAGAGGGCTCGGCTAATAAACGCGTGGGAGGGGAAAACGCGGATGCAGCCACTAGCAGTTTGCAGCAGCGCGCACTGCTTCGCTCCGCCCACTAGTCTCTCCCCTTCTCACCGTTTTACGCAACGTTGCTCCACAGAATCCAATGACGGAGTGTAGACAGAGAGATAGAAAGAAAGCAGCCTATTAACACTGAATACAGTTCCAAATACACATGTATCAGTTTGAAGGCTTTGCTATGAAGAAAACAACTTTTATTTTCTTTCAAATAAGGATTCAATTCTGTTTTCAACATTAGTCACCATGCTTTACTCGTTTTAGAACCATTTGGGAAATTTGTTTTCAAGCTTTCCCATTCTTCTTCACGAGAGTATTCCAACATCAATGAAGCTTGTTTTGAATTTTTATGAGGAACTCGAGTGCCTTTCTTTAACGAGAGTACTTGGAGTGAAAATTAACATTTCACGTAATGGTGTCTTCAGTAAATCCTTCCTGCTACAAAGCAAAATATTGGTAACGACGTAAAGTCTAGCTTTTATCCGACAACTTCCAGAAATAAGTTTAAGACGAAGAGGCGCATAAACAACAGTTTTATGGAGACAGGTTATGAGCAGGTCACGTGATTTGGCTTCGTGTATCGTCGAAGTTTAAGAGGACGCAGCAAAAGGCTCAAATGATTGAGTAAACAGAACAGGAATGGAGTTTATGTGAAAACATGGACCCAAGCACTCTTCTTCTAAGAGTCGATGCCATATGAAATGAACGAGTTTTGAAGGGATAGAGCGGCGGAAAGACTTATATCGATCGTCTTTTTGTTGAGTTATGTTGAACGCGAAGTATTGCCCTATTATTTCAGGCAAAGGTTGGCGTCGTCCAATGAGAGAGCCAACTGCAACGTAAGTAGATCACGTGATTACTTATCCGCCAATAACCTATTTCTTCACGACCGATAGGCAGGTCATAATTTCACATTTACTTTGCTTCAGGTGGGGGACGGTTTCAGTCAATTTACCTTAATGCATAAAACTTAGCTCTGTCTCGGGGGATCTGTGGAGGAAGTTCGCGTATAACGGCAAAGAAGGAAAGAAAGGGAGTGGGGGAATCAAAGTAGTGTGCGCTGCTGCAAACGGCCCGCCATGCACTCACTTACATTCTCACGTGTTCATTGGTCGGGCCCTCTAGAGTACGTGTCACTCTCCCATGCGGAAATCGCCCTTAAATTTAAAGTTAGGTGAAAACAAATGTCACAGTTGTTTTCCTGGTGAAATTCTAGCCCATTTTGATATGTCGCACGACCCCCTTCCCATTTAAATTTCTGAAGTTTAATTCAAGATGGCGGGCATCAAGATCGCTGCCGACCATGCGGGTGACGTCAATGTGGTTCCCCCTTGGCCAGGCAACGATTGGTCATCGCCATTTTCACGTTCTATGCCGCAGTGGCCTTGTACTGGGGGTGTTAAGTGACTTATTGAGCCATAACTTTGTGGTATTGTTAACTCTGCAACAATTAAAGTTAGGTGAAAACAAATGTCACAGTTGTTTTCCTGGTGAAATTCTAGCCCATTTTGATATGTCGCACGACCCCCTTCCCATTTAAAATTCTGAAGTTGAATTCAAGATGGCGGACATCAAGATGGCCGCCGACCGTGTGGGTGGCGTCAATGTGGTTCCCCCTTGGCCTGATAACGATTGGTCATCACCATTTACATGTTGCGCGCTGCAGTGGCCTTGTACTGGGGATGTTAAGTGACTTATTGAGCCACCCTGTATGTATATATATATATATATATATATATATATATATATATATATAAACTCCTCACAAAAAGTTTGGAATATAAGAAGAAAGTGAAGAAATAGGAACAGAGACATTTATTGTAGCAAAAATGATACACCCTGTGATAGGACAAGTGACGATGCCAGCTTGCCAAGTTCACCAAAGCAACCAAATATAGTGAACGAAAAACAACCAAAATGAAGGGAAGGAAAAAACGTCTTCCCTATGAACTGTGCAAAACGGCCACAGTGTGTGACACACATAAAGTGAGTCCCTCAATAATGTGTATGGCCTCCTCTTGCACTGTGCAGTTCCCGCACACGTTGTGGCATCCCAGAGATGAGTGCATCGATGGCATCCTGTGGGAGACGGTCCCTTTCAACCTGGGCAGCCTGGATGAGGTCTGGCAGTGATTGCGGAGGCTGTGGACGACGTGAAATGGCTTGCTTCAACATCGCCCACACATGCTCAATGCAATTCATGTCCGGGGAGAGTGCTGACCAATCCATACGACGAACGTCAGCATCCTGCAGGAAATTGGTCACTGGTGCTCCACGATGTGGACGTGCGTTATCGTCCACAAAGACAAAGTCGGCACCATACTGGTAGCGAAATGGAAGCACGAAAAGCCGTAGCACTTCATCCACATAGCGTCGAGACGTCAACCGCCCTTGCAGTGGAATGAGAGGTGTCCGTCGCCCGTACATGATACCTGCCCAAAACAAGATTCCACCACCACCAAAGGGATGGACTTCTTGCACATGCTGCTGCCTCCCGTGGCGTTGGCGACGTCGCCAAACACGTTGTTGTCGCGTATCAGGCCGCAAACAGATCCTTGTTTCATCGGAAAACATCACATTCCGCCATTGTTGCACATCCCACCTACGATGTTCATCAGCCCATGTTCGTCCGTTCCGCCGATGGTGAGGTCGCAGTGGCACACGTCTCAGCGGCCTATATGACCTTAGTTCGACACTATGCAAACGATTACGCACAGTCTGGGTCGCGATACGAACGCCGGATGCTTGCAACAAGTCCTTTTGCAACTCCCGGGCAGTCGCTGTTGGCCTTCGGCGTGCAGTCACAGTAATGTATGCATCCTGACGGCGTGTTGTCACTCTTGGACGACCACTTCTCGGCGTGTCTGATACATTGTTCGTGTTCCTGAATCGTTTCCATGTTTTGGATACCGCTCCTTGGCTGACCCCGACCACACGTGCAACCTCCGCCTGTGTACGCCCTTGTTGCAACAATGTCACAGTCCTGGTGCGATCAAACTGCGTTATCGCCATCGTTAACGCCAGATATCCATTTAACGCTTGCACTGCTTCGAAGACACTGGATTTGACATGCTGCGTGACGGCCAGGTAAACTCGGCCGATACTGATAGGTTGTACCACATTGTAGATGGCGCTAGCTGTTGCCCGGATATGCACGTACATCACATGGTGTTCTGCCTGCATTCTTTTCTCATGTTTCGAACTACATTCCACCCGCACTGCGCCCTGCCCATGTCCTCTCTCCCCGACTTTTTGTGAGGAGTTTATATATATATATACACACGCACATAAAATAAATGGTACTAAAACTTCAGTTGACTGAGTTCCGGATCAAATAAAAGCGGCCTTATTGACCATGTGGATGTATTGACTAAACGCACGACCATGGAAATAGGTGGTTGGGCAGAAATGCGCTGCTGCCACAAATGAGAAAAGCAAAGCGAGAGTGCAACAAAACCACTTGTTCCCGCGCACTGTGTGGCAACGTCAACCGGGCTGCGTTGCCTAGTTCGAGCGTCAGACCGACCTCTCTCCCGGGCACTTTAGAGCTTTAGAGCTTTAGAGCTGTCACCAAATGAACTAAAACACCAAATAACAATAAAAACATAAGGCCGAATTACACGGAACTGAATTTCCAGTAGGAATGCCCCAGTTGGCGCTGGACTGTCTACCTGGCTGGAAATGATGGCTTTTAGGCTGGCTGCTAGACTGGTTTGACAACTAGACCGTGTTTTGGCTTTCTATACTAGTGTCTAGCCTTGTGTTATTCAGGCATTATTTACGCACCACGGCAACTAGATTTTCTAAACCATTTCAGCATTCTCTCACGGTAAAGCAGTGGCAACTAAAATATGCCTCTGCAGCTTCTATGAAGCTCATCATTGCTTGATGAACTAACCAAGACAAACATGTTTTCCAAGGGTGAAATGTAATGATAAAAAAAAAAAACTAGTCTAAACGAAAGATTGATGTGGAACGAATATCACTGAGAGGGTAGTATTTCAATGAACGTACACTATTCGACTTTTTCATAAACTACATTTCCATGCCCTTTCTCCTTTCATGAAGATGTTTTCACCTGGAGGTTGGAACAGGCATCAAGCTCAGTAAAGGGTAGCGTCACTCATCAATCATCCCTAATTTCCTAACATAATACTTAAAGCAAGAGCACGGCAGATAGTCAGGACAGGTTTCTGCAGGTTTAGTGTGCCAGGAGTGAAGTTAATGTACTTCCATTTACAAGCGGTTAACCTTCACCAAGTACAGACTCGTGTAAAAAATTGAGTGAGGAACGCAATCAACTTCTGCTCTCCTCTGCTACACATGAAGTCAAATATCTGTAGTTATTGGTCGGGGTTTTGTTTAAATTTGTCCCTTCATCTTTGTTTCTGAACTGCTTGTGCTGTGATACTGTAATACTATAAGCTAAAAAATAACAATATTTGAATGTAATGTTACACAGTACAAATATTGCGCTGGTGGACCAGGGTGTTAAGTGGTCGATTTTCGATATCGACGGGTTCGAGTCCCGACCTGGGAAATGGGTGCTCTTCACACTAGCCCTTTCATCAATATCCACTCCTCATCGCACAAACACTGAAGCAAAATGATTCCAAACTTTCAGGAACATTTTTTGACTGATTGGTTGAAATCTGACACTTTTCGTTATTGCCAAAGACGAGGATGAATAGTGATAACAACGACAGCACACAACGCATGCCCCACAGAGGATTATACTGGCTGTGAGTGCCAGACGCCAGGACCTTGTTAATCTGCAAGAATGAAGTCCAGAGAAGAAGCTTCTAATTTGCATCAGGAACTAATGGATCCAAGTAAAACACGGGCGTCCCACACCCGACCTCTCCTATTACCTGTATAGCGTACACGAGAAATTTTTCGGAGTTATTTATAGTATATCCAGAAATATACACAAATAGACGGATAAAGAGATAGAGAAAAGATTAGAGGAGAAATAAAAAGAAAGGAAGTGATTAACAGAAGATAGAAAGGAAGAGAGTGAAAGATGATGAAAAAAGATAGAGAAACAAAGTAGAAAGGCAGAAAAGAAGGTAGAAGGAAGAAACGTAGATGAACATAAACAAAACATGATAGAAAACGGAGGAAGAAATGGAGAATGTAAGATGGAACGAGAGGAACAAGAGAGAGAGAGGAGGAGGAGAGAGATAGAGACACATTACTAATAAAAATACCAGCCTTTAAAGATGAAGAGTTTCATACGCATACACACACCAATCTGTTAGAAATTTGTTATTCTTGCATGGCCCAACAATAAAAATACCTGTAAATAAGCCAAAACACATAAACCTCGTATATAAATAGCACACAGAGACACTACACAAAAGTTCATATTGACATAAGTCTACATAGGTTTTTAAATAAACGAAGACATGAATAAATAAGTGAAAAGGGTACAATGGAATGAAGTCAGTCGTACAAGACGCAAATAATGAGTGAGAATACAGATCTTATAAATTACATAGGTTTAAGCAGATTTTAATTCGTGATAAATGTCACTATAACCTGCCGAATTGTCGAAACAGGATCTGGGCAGTATAGCTATTCCGAGTTTCTCGTTTACGTTGGAATTGTTCCGTTACTGGTTTACAACTCCAGGTGGTATCTCTTCAAAAGTAGACAGCAGTTAAAAGAAACTTGCAATTTAGGACATGGTAAAAAAGGATTTGGTATAAGTGAATACATAACGACTCCATAGATACAAGCGGCTATATCAGTTGGTTTGGCTTGAATGGGGTGCAAGGTAAAACCATACATCGGTTACTTTTGTGTATCCTGTTTACTTGCCCATATGAAGACAATCGCCTCTTAAAGAGTGAACAATTGTGGTAACGAGCACCGTTCCTTACCTCTCAATTGAAAGCATTTCCAACTCTGTACGTGCTAAGTGTGTAAAGGAAGTTTCTCTTTTCGAATCGAATATTAAAATGGGTGCGGTTCATGCGACGGTGACGTGGTGGTGGTGGGGAAGAGGGGATAATAAGACGACGACGCCATATTTGAATAATTTACGACTCGCACGTGCATTTCCTCTCTTCTGTCATCAGTTGCACATCAGCAATCTGCAAGTGCATCCGTGTCCAGCCTCGCAAATTGATATGTTGCCTGATTCTTGATGAGCTCATGAGCAACTGTCGCTTACGGCCACCTCATGCACTGGATATGGCATCATTGCTCATAACAAGCCAAATATGGCAACCCGACAATGTTTAAACTAAGGCAGAAATAGATATGGTATCATCTGACAAGTGGATATATTCATGATTTTCATATTGCTTCGAGAGAAAAGAAGAGTTTACAGGATTCTTGTTGGGAAACCTGATGGTAAAAGACCTGTAGGAAGGCCAAGACGAAGCTGGACCTAAAGAAAATTGGTAAGGATGGAAAATATTGGATTGATGTTGCCCAGGAGAGGGACAGATGGAAGGCTTGTGTTGCTGCAGCCATAAAACTTTCAGTTAGTTAGTCAGTTAGTTTTAAGTTTAACGTTTCATAAACCCCAGGCTTAAATTTTATACTTTTGAATTGATGCTCTAGCTCCAGTTTACGCACAGATAGGCTAATTAGGTCTGGACCTACAGTTTGAAGTGGGATCCGAGTTACTGTGCAATGTGTCTCCACCGAGCATCGAGCCCTGGATCCTTTCATTGCAAGGTGACGACGTTACCACTACGTCATCGTGGAGGCTCCTTATAATTTTGATAAGACTTTTGTGAGGAACATTTACGCGCTGTTTTACCACCTTGGTGGCCGAACACATTGAGTGTTCGACTCACGATTTCGCCACTGAAGATTCCGGGTACACAGTAAAAAGAATAAATGACGGTCCAATCCAACTACCACAAATCAATTTACAGACCGTTTTTCAAGTATTAACGACCATCACATAGTCCCCGTATTTATTAAATTTAAGTGCATCGTTTTCTAGTTATTAGTGTTGCCCACGAGACGAGACTTTGGCCTGTCTCGTCTCGTGGAAGTCTCGTGGAAATGCTGTCTCGTCTCGAAAATATTATATTGTCTCGGGGCACATGGTCAATCTCGTCTCGTCTCGAATTTTTAAAAGCCTGCCCCGTCTCGTCCCGTGGACAACACTACTAGTTATGATGCATCTGCATGATAAAATATTCAAAATTTAAATAAAAAAAAACATTTCGTCCCGTTTTTTTGTAAATTAACAGGCAGACTATTAAATGTTAACGGTAGATTGATTGTTTGATTTGGTGTTTTAAGTCCACTTTATGCATGCCCGACCCTGTGGCCGAGTGGTTAGCACATCGCGCTGCGACGCCAAGGGTCCCGGGTTCGAATCCCGGTCGGGCTTGGTTGTTTGTGAATGTCCATTCATCAATTTCATCATTTCATCACTCATCCCCATCTTCGCAAATTAGCCAAGAGGCACAAAACGCGAAGTAAAATAAACTAAATCAATCAATCCACTTTATGCACAGTAAGGCTAATTGGGACTGGACCTACACTTTAAAGTGGAATCCGAACCCGTATATGCTTCCACTGGGTATCGAACGACGCTACCACTGCGCCATCGGGGCGGCATTTTAAAGGTTGATTATTGTAAATTATAAGGTAACTTGATACATTTTACGAGTCCCGTCATAAAACGACCAAAATACAACATAAGACCTTCCCTCCGCGGATAAAGCTATAATTTACTAAATAGGTAACTATAAATCATGAATACATTCATATAATGCAGCATTCATATTTCGGTTATATTTCATATAGAATGAAGGAAACCTAATTATAATTTTTATCACAGAACAAAGTGTGCAAGACACCAAAAACTACATCATATATATTGATATAGGCCTACTATAGTATTAAATAGCTCAAAGTAAATTATTCTTATTACAACTCTGGAACGTAGAAAATATCGTAATAAACTGCTATTACATCCCAAAGCTGTTAATATTTATGCCGAGCGAGAAGTTAGTAATCGTAAACAGAGTTAGCCAAAATTAGACTTTTTTACAGAATCTTTTTAAGCGAACGGCAATATACGTATTTATTTACAACTATTTCTATCTATAACCATGCATATTCCTAAGAAATAATGTATCTTCACATGTATATTAATCTTCCAGAAGTGTGCAACCAGTTTTCTATTACTGACTTATGTATATGTTTCAGGCTTTTGTCATGTCCATCTCTTCAATATTCACTATATTCAGTTGCGAATAATTACATATTCAGAACATAGACTCTATGTAGAAGCATCCATGGATTATGTGCAACATACGAGAAAAAGAAAGCAAAATTAATATCCACTTTTCACAGATAAGCGTCTTAAGTCATGTTCAATATGCAGAAACGCATTTATTAACAGTAGTGCAGGCATTGAATTTTGACATAAGAAAATTGGTAACACGTTCATGAATATGAATCAAAAAGTCGTTCTCCATGGCTTTGAATCTTTTTTTTTTCGTGTGCAAGTACATTACAACCTTAATTGAATACTAACTATATGTACATTTGAATTGATCTGATAAGAGGATTCTGCTACAGTTTTTTAATGGGTGCTTTTCGTGACTAAACTCGCATATTGTGTGACAACCTGTTCTATATTTTACAGCGCTGGATGCAGCAGATTGTCAGACATCTTTTGTCGGGTGAAGGATTAGCTGATCTTGTCTCTGACTACATCCTTTCGGCTCTCCAATGCAGAGTTGGCAGTGCTTGGAGATTTTCCATCACCAGATGGACACAAGGATGACGTCGCGTTAAAAGACTTTTTAAAATTATAGGATCAACTTTCTTTAAGTGGCCCAATCCCTTCCAACTTTTGAACATGATTGAAAATCGAATAGTTCGGTGCAGGTCGAACCGAAACAAGACCAGACTTGGTAGAGTACGCTGAATAACAAAAATCAAATCATCGCTGACTTCGGTGGGAAAATGGTTACAATCACGCCAAACTAGATTTTTACAAGTATAACTAAAATATCCCCCCCCAAAATAGCACAAACAAAAAAGACGTAAATTTCCATGTTTCATAATTCCTGCAATTATGTATTTTCGTCTCTCCTGTTTCTTAGATTGTATAAATATGTACCAAAAAAATCTTGTTAGTATTGGAATATACTGCGGAATATTATATCCAAAAAAGTTTGCCAAAGTTTATATAAGTCCACGTTACAGGTTAAGCGATCGATTTGGTTTCATTTACGTCGATTTTTTGCCATGGTGATGAGTAACGACGCCAGAGATCTCTGGCGTCGTAGCGCACTGTTCTAACCACTCCGCCATGTGGGCTAATCGAGAGTATATCTATAGTTGAAGAATGGTATACATTTGTTGTTCTAAGTCCATTTTATTCACAGAAAGGCTAAACGGGACTGAACCTACAGTTTAAAGTGGGATCCGAAACACTGTACCATGTGCCTCCACCGGGTATCGAATCCGTGACCCATTGATTACAAGGCGACGACGTTACCACTAAGCCATCGAGGAGTCCATACGGTATACCAATTGTGACTGCACCGAGGATCGAACACGGCAACTCTTGACTGCAAGGCGATAAGCGTACCACTACGCGATCGGAGAGACAGACGTAAAATGATGAAATTTTATAAATTTAGAAAATTCTGAGCGACATAATTTTTCAACGCCCTGCGGCTACCCTGCTAAGAACGGTGGGACCTTTCGAAGTTAATTACAGGATTCTGCGTCCTTCAAACAGACCCACCAGACATCTTTCTTCTAAAACACTCAAGTCTGTTTCGCCGTGGGTGCCACCCGCAATGCTCCTTTTCTTTGCATTCCGCGAAAAATCAGGATGAAAAAAAGAAAAAGAAAAAAACGCGCCCCAGAAATCCACTGCGGCGTCGGCTCCCTTGACCGAGTTTATCTCGTCGTGCGGTCCAGAGGCAGCATCCCTCCAGCATGTAGGGCACAGTGGCTGCAGAGCAAGGTCTTGCGAATCGCATAAAATTGTGCAATTCGCTCAGGACTCCAAGAGTGGTGTAGGGAATGGAAAAACAGGACTTGGTTTATGTGATGGTCGCATGGAACCTACTCCGTTCGCAACGGAAACTGAAGAGGAGTCCAATTTCTTGCCCTAGATTGGGTGCTCCCTCCTCGAGCAGACGTTCTTTCTTTTTCAGGAACATTCGTAAGCATTGGCTGGATTTCTTGGCATCCTGCATTCACCATGTACCAACTTTTCCACTCTATGAAGCTCACTGGTGTATAATATACGAGCTTTTTCGAATTTTATTCACCCGAACTTCGTTTCTACATTATGAAAAGAAAATAAACAGAAGTCTAGATTAATGTTATAGGTCAGGGTCAAATGTGGTAAATACATCTACGATTCCTGGCTCCACTGGCGTACGGATGACTTTTCTGAAGGGGGTTTCGAGCGGGATACGGAATGGAGTATTTCGTAATTAGAGTGAGGTTACTTTCGTAACATCTCTGGGTGTTCTGCATTTGCAGCTTGGGAGCGAGTCAAGAGGTTCGAAGCCTCCATCTCAACCCAGCACCTATCGCTAACTCTCCCGCTCACGCTCTACACTGTTGGTAGGCTCGCTTGATGGACTCGCCCAGGAAGCTAAAGATGTTTTGAAAGTAATCGGACTGTACCTTTTTTATACGCATTATAAGTTTTTTCTTGTGCTTTTTTTATTTAATGTCGCTTTTCTGCCCGTTTTGGCTAATCACGACGATAAGAATGAGTGTTGATATGATGAAAGAACATCTCCAAAGAACACCCATCCATGCCCAGGCCGAGTTGGCGTCATGTACGCAGACAAACATTGAAATCGAGGGTCAATTTAAGGGGTTTGCATGTATCGCTTTGGTTATTCTCGAGTTCTTTACTGTTTCATTTGAAAAATTTGATTTTCTCAAAATTTCGGGGGACTGTAGCTCACTCAGCTCCTCCGTTTGTACCACAGTGTCTGGATCGTCTCCAGACCGACGCATAACTGTTTCTCTTTTCCGTTGCCTTCACTTCTGCGAGAACTACAAAAGAGTAGAATTAGAATGCACATGGAAAGTCTAAAATTTATATTTGATTCATGATTATGCTTGTCGTTCTGTAACAGTGTAACATTTCAAAGTAATATGTAACTTTATGACTCTCGCGTAGCCAAATAGATAAGGCTCTGGCCTTTGGTCCGAGCGGGTTCGGTTCGATTACCGGTGGGAGCCCCAACATTTCGGCGTCGTGAGGACCTACTTGAAAAGAAGATGCAGCGGGCTCTGGTTTCGAAAGCCAGAAAACAGCGGCGATGGTACTCGATGTGTTGGACAGCCGTCCCCCAATGAAAAACCGCTTTGCAGGCTTTTTCCGTTGTGAAAAAAATCATGTTTTTGTACACGTGATAAATAAACCTCGATTTATTATTAAAATATTATTCATATCTAGCGACTTTGCCTACCACCCCCTTTGCTACGGATATAGAAATTATATAAATATTTGTTTTATACAGAAAAGATATGGATTCCATGATACAAGATAGAGTATACTGCTTCCAATCCAGGGTTCAAACAGGTAATCATTCTGTGCCTTTTATAGATTCCAAATGTTTTTCTTCCAATTTAGTTTTTGAGATTATTTTGGAGCAGTGTTTGAAGTGGAGATTTTTAGGTTGATTGACTGAATTGAATTGGGTTATTTTACGACGCTTTTCTGCCACTTTTGGTCAATCGCGACGATGGGAATGGATGGTGATATGATGAGATAGATGAAAAAAACAATCACAAACATATACAGACGACACCAACACAGGTCCTACAGAGAATTGTACGGGCTGCAGGTCTAGGCGCCAGAGCCTCGTTAGTCTGCAGTCCAAGGTACTACGTGGTAGTGAGGTTGACATTTTAGATAGAAAGGGGCACCCGTCACACTCCACTTGAGCCTTGCGGCTGCGGATGGTACCCCTCCAGCTAGAAAAAGTTTCGCAAAGCTTCCCCCCAGCTAGTAATTTCCACTTCAAGCTCTGGGCATGAGGACAATGGTACACAGCTGGGAGATATTTTACGTATTTTTTTTTCCTAGCTAGAGGATACCATCCCCCATACCCCTTTACTTCGAGAGAAGCGGCACGGGATATGTAAATGTACAACCTCTGATTGGCAACCAAGTGTTTCATTACTTACCTTCAGTGGCGGCTGCTTAATACGTGCTACCGTGCTATAGCACGTTGCTAAATTTGTTAAAATGAAAAGAAGAAAAAAGCAAATCTCACAGAAGCAAGAAGTCTAATGAAGCCCTAAAGTGAATTGAAACTTCTCATGTTAAGAGCCTCAACATTTACCGGCGGCGCCACGTATTTCCCTCGCGCTGTAGGGGCTATAAGGAATACCGTACCGTGCTAGAATCTCAACAGCACGTTTTCGCCCCTTTTTCATCCCTCCGCGCATGAATACTGTACACCCCCACTCCTCGATTCGTACGGGGGATAGGGTCTCAGCTCGAGAAAAATCGTCTGCTAGCGTGCTACAGGAAGACACAGCACGGTAAGTGTGCCATCTCAGGATAAGAAGAAAGTCTACGACAACCTATTGCTTCTGTCAGAACAACGTTTTTTTAATGTCATTTTCAAACGTTCTGTACGTTATCAGTGTAGACTTATGTAATGTTTGTAACATGTCGTATACATTTGCAGCACCTGCAAAAAGTTGGAACGCGAATTGACACTACCCCTTAGCCTTTTATCTATTTCAGTGGTAAGTTGTAAAGGTTGCAACTCTGAAACTATAGTCCGTGCCTTTCTTGCGTCCGAAAGTGGATTCTGCTATGTAATTTATGTTTAGGAAATTTTAATTTTATATTTTATCTAAATTACCTGTTTTTAAATGCTAGAAATATATTTCCTTGTGTTTATGTAGCACTTCAATCGTCAAGAAACAAACTTACAGAGTACCGTCATTTTTCCCCGGCTTCCAGACCCGAAAATTTTCCGCGCGGTTCATTGTGTTAAAATCGCGTGCCGTGTGAAGTGGTGGTCATTGTTGTGAAGGATTAGCTTTTTGTTTACAACAGATTTGGTGGTTTATTAACGGTCCGTTCCAGGATTCGGCCAGGGAAGATAGGGGAATTTACGAGCCAAGAGCTCGACCTAACATTACCTGGTCTTGTTTACCCGTTGCAGTTACCAATGATCAGATTCTTAATATCTACCTCTTGCAGATAAGGGAAACAAATATAGATTTTAACATATTTAATTAATAAAGACATAAACCTAACATACTTACACAAGCAAAAGGATACACTTGTTACACATGATTGGCGCTTATCGCCACACACGACTGTATACTCATAGCACAATACTGTCCCGGGTTCGAACTCTTATGCACACACTCTACCGTGTAAGTTACTGGCGCACTCTCTATTTCAAATCTCGTCACACACTGTGGAGGATAATGTTCCTTTTCGAGCCTAGTCGCACACTGTTGGCGGGTACTCTGTATTTCCAGTCTCGTCACACACTGTCCTTTCTTCCAAACTATATTCCAAAACTGTAGGTTTTGGTGGATCACGTGTCCCCCTGGCCCAATCAGATTGTCCGGCGTCGTTTTGACCAAACCGTGAGAACAGCATCTCCTGGTCATTCCCTGGATCCTACAGTTTCTGCCACATGTTACATAAATTAGTTCGGCGACGATGGACCGTGTCCAGTCAAAGGGATACAGGGCTGGCTCATTTGTCACTTCTTGCATTCCTTCGTCCTGGTCCCTTCTTGGCTGGGGAAGGAAGGAACGTAGCCCACACAGGAAGAAACATAGTACCCAACTTTCCAAAGGAAAGTATTCTCAACTTGCAGCAACATAGAATTGCCATATATTCCCGTTCCCTCGGGGAAACATTTCTGAACTTGTGAAGAAATTTTTCATCATTCGTCCTTCACTAGTGGAACACACTGTATATGATGAGTTGAAACTGTCTTTCACTCGTGGAACACCCTGTATATAATCACATTAAACTTTGTTCATTCACTTGGTGGACACCCTGTATATAGTTCAGCTGGACTTTTGTCCATTAAATTCTATAACACTAGGACATCTTCTTCTTTCTTCATAAGGTTGGGTAAATTTACTTAATAAGGTTGAAGGGTATATTTGTCTTCTCGGTTAACAAGGATTAATAACTGCCGATGTCTTCGCAAGTCGTTGGGATGGGAAGGAAAGAAGGACGGGTTATTCTCTCTTCTTTCTATCTGGAATGCCAAACGACACTGGGTTTGGACTTCATAAACTTTTGGTGTTCTCAGGTGTCTACAGAGGAAACAACTCTTTTGTCACTTTGAGTCTATGGGGAACTTCTGGAAGCTTTTCACAAATTACACCACGGCATGTCGATTAACTGGATGTGTGGGTAAGGGACACGTGATTTCTTCCGCACCACTGATGAGAGTTCATCTCCTTGGTGAAATGTTCAGATTGTCTCCGATTAAATGTTCTATCACCATCACTTCACTTAATGTTTGTTTAGCGTTTAACCACATTGTTATTTAATGTCAATAATTGTCTATCCTAAATACTTCATCACCATGCATTACGAATATACTCGTTTTCATTTACTTCATTTTTCCAAAAATTGCAGGATATATTATACACATACATTTTACTTCTACCATTCACACATAGAGAGATAATGTTATTACACGAATCATGATTACACTTAGTAGAGAATTATCCACTCGAATATATTTATTGAAAATCAAAATATGAATAATGTGACCATATCAAGTATATTAATAATATGATAATGGTGAACTCTAATAACACTATATTAAATTTTCTTACTTTATAAATGGTCATTTTGGAACCTGAAAAGTACATGAATAAATGCTGAATAAAAGAAGTAATTATCTGACCATCATGATGATAAATTAGACAGATTTTCATAACCCATTTTTATAATACCTCATACACGTAAACATAAAAAATGATCAATAAAATACACTAATAAGCAAATGAAATTTCAACCTTATCTAATATCAGTAAATTCTAAGCATAACATATGGGACACTTGAATATCACTAAAATGAAATTAAAACATTTTGAACTCAATCACCTCATGAACACAGGTGTTGATTCTCATGCACATACACCTATTTGAAAATAAACAACCTTCTATTTAAGTTTCATTTTTAAAACTACCAGATAACACATTTATTTTGAAATTGATTAGAATTATGATATTGAACATAATAAACAGACAAGAGTTCAAGATGTCATTTTTTCATGAGTTAAAAGTTGACATAATAATCATATTTTTAAAATATAACATATCAATAAAATACTTTTTTTTCAATTAAATTTTTATACGATTCTGCACGAAAACAGAATGAAATACCAAACCATGACAATAATAAATATTTCATGCCCTTCAAAAATATAAGTTTAAAATAGATCGACAGAAGAATAAATACGTCACAATTGCATGACTTCATATTGACCTATCAACATGTTAATAGTGATTAGTTTATTTTTATTCAATAAGTTTGCTATCGCCACTTTTTATATGTATAGTTTTTCTTTTATAATAAGCAAACAATATACGTAACAGACAAGTTTGGTCTTTGTAAATTATCGTGACCATCATTAATAATTTTTCTTTCTAAATTAATGTATTTCTATAAAACATCTCAGATATCATAATTGTTAATTGTTATTCGTACTGAAACAATTGTAATCTTTCTCAGGCAATAACCCAAAATCACACCTTAATATTATGTTGTTCACAAGTTTATCAAGAGTACTGGAAAAAAGTATACATAACGTAAAACTAAAACCTCTTTCTACCATCTATTACTTCGAAGAAAATACCTATTTTTTTATAAATTGACACATAACTAAACTTTCATAGATACGAGTACATTAGTATCTGTTAGAAAAATGTGAGTACACCTCACTCAGAATGCATTTATTAATCAATAAAAGTTACGTAAATCATCTTTCGGACTAAATTCCATAACCTCCTTACACAAATTAAGTGTTATAAATATCAAGTGTAAACACACATTAACTAATTTTCTTATATATAAGAAATGGTATTTAGAATTTAATATGAAAATTACTATGCTAACTTCTTTGTCATAAAAATGCTATAAAATTCTTTTGATCATTTGATCATTCTATCATTCGACCTAAGAATAAATTTGTCTTTCTTACTTCACCTTCTCTCTCACCAATTAGTAATTAATCACGTGCAGCTCATGCTTTGAGAAACGTGTCAGGAAATGCATGCTCATTTGGCATAATGCAGCACCGGCAATGTTAGTTTCAATACAAATGTCCAGCATAATCTTATGATCAATTCCTATAACTAATTATACTTAATAACTTGTAGCAAATGCAATGAATACAATATACATTCCTATAAAGATATGAACTAATAAACAAGCAATAATAATACGCTAAGCAATCCCAATCGATACTTGTTTATAAAGTAATAACTATAGCACTACTGAAATACATTCTTCTAGCTACTACTAACTATTTTCTAGAATAACCCTTATTATTTACTTTCAAATCAAAATACTAAAATAATATGATTACCTACAAAATTAAATTACCTTCTATCTGGAATCTCCTCTCTCTCTTTTACTGACCGACTTACTGATTACCTTCTTTCCTATTTTTTCAAATTTATAGAATAAAAAAGTCTGTTCGCCAGTGAAGAACCTGTTCCTTTAACTCCTAGAAAATAAATCTGAATTCTAAACAAAAACAAATGACACTTGTTGCAACACTAAGTATAGTTAACTAGATCAGAAGAGATGTCCTTTCAAAGTCATAGTTGAAAGCAATTTACCTAATTCCATTGAGATAAAAAGGTTACATATTAATATTCTTATATTGCAAAATTAAATTAATAAGACAAAAGTATTAGATAACTTTGATTATATTTATCTATGACACTTTGAACCAGAATGCTATCCTTCGAGCCAGATGTTCTTGAAAGAAACTGTGTCACTAGGGTAGACATCCCTTCTTTTTTTTTTTCGTCGCTGTGACCTTCACTCCGGCCACCCCAGCTGACTGACCATTCCTATCCTTCAGGGGGAGGGGTAGTTACGAAACGGGACACTTCTCTCTTTTGCCTGAGAAGCCATAAACCTGGCCTACTAGGACCGTCCTATTTCCTTACACAATAATAATAAAAATCACAAAAATAAAAGAAAGTAACTAATTATATGATAACTTCAAACATTTACTAGCGATATAGTACGTACCAACTGCGTTATATATATTTTTAACAACTAATAATAATTTCATTTTTTTGTGCTGTGAGTACGAGTGCGTTGTGAGAGAAAGAAAAACATTGACCTGCGAGGGATGGTTGTTAAAAGACCCTCTCTTCTTCCTTGCCTTTTTCTTACCAATGTATCCAACACCTTTCTTCTTCCGAATCTTTAAATAAATCAAACCTTTGCAAGGCTGACAAATTTATTGGTGGACCCTTGACCTTTTTTAATCTATTTTTAAAAGTAAATTTGCATTAATTGACGCTGCATATAAGTAACTATAAAATAATTTCAACTTTTAAATTTCACTACCGAGCATATCTCAAGCAAAATAAAACAAATTACATTTATCTTATGACATTGTGCACTGTTCAAATTGACTAATAATAATAATATAATTTTCCATTTGTGACATTATAATTGAAGCACATTTCAGCATGTAACTCATTCATCCTGAAACAAAATCGTCGTATATCCCCCCCTATTCTAGTAAATATCCCTACTTAGCATCGTTCCTACCAGCGGAACTCACACACAAAATAAACCCATCGCCTTCCTGGCGGTACAAATAAAATAACCCTTCGCTCTCTGGCGGACACAATAATAAAATTCTTCGCTCTCTGGCGGACACAATAATAATAATTACTCGCACTCTGGCGGTACTAATAAAACCAACTTCATCGCTCATTGGCGGACACAATAAAGTAAAAACCCATCGCCTTCCTGGCGGAACCATTTAAAAAAAATCATCGCTCTCTGGCGGACGCAAAAAGTAATCGCTCTCTTGGCGAAACTAATAAAATATAATCTCTACGCTCATTGGCGGACACAATAAAATAACTTCATCGCCCATTGGCGGATACAACTAAATACATCTCATCGCTCTGTGGCGGACTCTATAAAATAACTTCATCTCCTTCCTGGCGGGCACAATAAAATAAACTTGTTGGTTCTTAACTATGTCACATCACGTCGTCTCACATTAAATTTAAATTTCCTTGAATGTCACAGCATCACATTTGTCACATTACTTCAGCTTTCACAAATGAAAATGTGCACACATTTCTTAACTCTTAACCACAGTTCACTTTTTCATGTACTGAATATTTCCTTTTCACAGCGTTTAATTATCAGACTGTTGGATTACGGGTCACCACCTAATAGGTTGTGAAATCTTCATTCATCGTATAAACTGACGTATTTTAGATAATTTTTACTCATTAAACACATTACAACACTCTCACGTACACTCACTATCAATTGAACAAAACACACTAATCACTCGCTTAATATCTATTTAACGGAACACATTAAGCACTTAATTAATTTCGCTGGTAAAATAACGCAATTGGCACAAAAATTAAATTCTTAACTAATATTTTATGACATTTTACATCTCAATGTGTTGGTTCCTCCATTATGACTGAAATGGGCGGTTCCCTTGGTAGTTTATAGGGCCATTTCCAGTAGAATCCTGATCATGGAGTGGACCACCAGATGCATTTTCATATAAGGGAGGTCTGCTAGGTGGGCTGACTCTTTCTTGCCTCCGGTCATAGCCACCGCGATCAGCCTCAAAATTTCTTTGTGGGGAAATAGGGCGCCGCTCTCTTATGATGCCTTCGTACTGTCCTCTCTGCTGCAAATTGTCAAATCTCCTTGGCGAAGTCCACCTATTCTGTCGATCGGTTCCTCTGAAATTCCGATCAGACTGCCTGTCTCCGAAGTTTCTCTCCCATTGTCTAGCATTGTTTTGTTCTCTCCGCTCTCTGCTGACCATGTTATAAGGTGGAAAGCGTGAATTGACTCTAGGAGGGCTTGAAGGACGACTACCTGCCACCGGACCAGCGCCCCTTTGCGGTTTTGACGCCCTTATGTTTATTTGCCTGGTTCCATAGACCCGGTCTCCCTTCTCTCTATTGTCCTTGAAATTTCTATCCCTATCGTTTGCTTTGTATCTTCCATCCTCATTATTATGATAAATTGCATCGAATCTCGACACAATTTCTGCCGCCATTTCCGAACTGATGTACGGATGAACCAATAAAGCCTCTCTTACTTTATTTGGCATTTGATTGGCCACAAGCACAGTCTTCTGCTGGTCAGACATGTCCGGTTGAATGTTGTTAAGGCGATGAATCTGTGACCAGAAGTAACTCAGCATGGTTTTTCCGCTTTCTTTCTGGTAACGAGCGCTCATTACATTGGCCAGGAAAGTCGATTTCCACGAATCGGACTGGTAAGTGGCAAGAAACATTGATTTGAATGTTTTATAGTTTACAATGCTGTGCTTGACCTGAAGGTACCAATTTTTTGCTACCCCCCGCAAAAGTAGTGGTATGTATCTTAAATACTCGGACTCAGGAACACCCAATAACTCGAATGACTCTTCGAGGTCCTGTAAGAACTGAGATGCGAGATAATCTGTGCGCGCCGCGCTGTACTTTGGGAATCGCTGTAGGTCTCCATATTTTATAACTTTATGGTTGTGGGAAAGTTGCCCTCCGGAATTCTTACCGCAAGGTGCATCAAGAACAGACTCCTCATCGTCACTGAAAGACACTTGTCCCCTTCTTGACGTGCAAAAGCTGTTTCGTGTTTCCTCGCAGCGAACCCTTTGATTAGTTACCGCACGGGACTGAGGAACATCCCTGTTATTAATAGTCTCGTATTTACTATCAATATGATCCCTTCTGCATCCCCATGTTGACTTGTGAGCAGTGTCATTATCGACTTCAGGCACCTGTACTTGAGGATTCATTAGCGGAGAATCTTTTGGCTCCTTTGGTTTTTCAATTTGATTTAGTAACTGAAAATATTCGCGTATTCCTCCATCTATTTGTTCAATTTCACTTGCAAGTTCCAATAAATGTTTACTCTGACTACTATGGCTTTCTTCCAAGATGGTTACTTTTGTTTGAATTTCTTCATTGGTCTCCCCTTGCTTCGTTAATTCTGATTTTAATTCCTTCACTGAATTATCAATAACATCAAGCTTCCCATTTACACCTGGATTATCGCCCCTTCCCGCAATATTCTCATTTATCTCATTTATGTCACTTTCAATCCCTTTGATGTTTTCTTTTTCATTGTCAATTTGCTTTTGTAGCCTATTTTCTAATTCTGCAATTTTTTCATTTTGTTGCCTATTAATTTCCTTAAGTGGGGAGACGGCTGCTTCGATTTGTTCCCTAATAAAAGTAGCAAGTTCGGCGTCCATGGTGCGAGTTCTGGGCATAACTAATAAATCATTAAAAAATGAGTTTTCCTTAAGAGCAATAGTCAAAAAAATCCCTTTTAGTTAAACTTAAAAAGTCACCCCATCTCGCGAATTATTAATATTTAGAAATTTCAATTGGGGTTGGGTCACTCCCTACTTTCATTCCTTACTTATCGCCTGTTTTATTCCTCTACATGCTGTGAGGATGACGAGCATGCAACACTCCCGAACAGACGGCAAATTAAGATCTGATCATGATGATTACAACGGTCGAATTTTGATTAATTTAGGTCCCTGTTCAAGGGCATGGCCATATACAACAGATTTGGTGGTTTATTAACGGTCCGTTCCAGGATTCGGCCAGGGAAGATAGGGGAATTTACGAGCCAAGAGCTCGACCTAACATTACCTGGTCTTGTTTACCCGTTGCAGTTACCAATGATCAGATTCTTAATATCTACCTCTTGCAGATAAGGGAAACAAATATAGATTTTAACATATTTAATTAATAAAGACATAAACCTAACATACTTACACAAGCAAAAGGATACACTTGTTACACATGATTGGCGCTTATCGCCACACACGACTGTATACTCATAGCACAATACTGTCCCGGGTTCGAACTCTTATGCACACACTCTACCGTGTAAGTTACTGGCGCACTCTCTATTTCAAATCTCGTCACACACTGTGGAGGATAATGTTCCTTTTCGAGCCTAGTCGCACACTGTTGGCGGGTACTCTGTATTTCCAGTCTCGTCACACACTGTCCTTTCTTCCAAACTATATTCCAAAACTGTAGGTTTTGGTGGATCACGTGTCCCCCTGGCCCAATCAGATTGTCCGGCGTCGTTTTGACCAAACCGTGAGAACAGCATCTCCTGGTCATTCCCTGGATCCTACAGTTTCTGCCACATGTTACATAAATTAGTTCGGCGACGATGGACCGTGTCCAGTCAAAGGGATACAGGGCTGGCTCATTTGTCACTTCTTGCATTCCTTCGTCCTGGTCCCTTCTTGGCTGGGGAAGGAAGGAACGTAGCCCACACAGGAAGAAACATAGTACCCAACTTTCCGAAGGAAAGTATTCTCAACTTGCAGCAACATAGAATTGCCATATGTAGTTGTTAGAAGTGAAAGCGAGTGTGTGTTAGTGTACCATGAATTCGGTGGATTCTTTGTTGCAGCGACCTTTCTATTCAAGAAAACTTGGAAATAAAAGCGCTAGGACGGCCGTTGCCAGATTTGGATCTATCGCAAAATGCAAAGGGAGATAAGAACGCTACGTATAGAAGGCGATTTAATAGAAAACTGTACGATAGTGAACTATGGCTTTGTGGGTGTCAAATTCGAAATGCATTATTCTGTTTTCCTTGCATACTTTTCGGAAGTAATGATTCGTTAGGGTGACCAGACATACTCTTTTAAAGAGTATTATACTCTTTTAGAGGTTCATATACTCTATACTCTATTCAATTTGCCAAAATCCCCAAATATACTCTTTTCCTTGCTATTTAATTACATTCATTATTTTACGCATAGAAATACGTTAAAATCCACAGAACGGAAAACGTCAAGATGTCAACAAACTGAGGTATTTACTCCTTGAGTCAAGAATTTCCTATGAACAATTTCAAGAGTCATTTTCATATTCCATCAACAAGCAAAACATATTTCAAGTTCATTGGAATTTAATGATAATTATGCATCTTGAAGATTGGGGGGGGAGAAGAAAAGAAACTATGATGGGTAAGTGGAGGCGGGTCAATTTTAAAAGTGATTATGCCTCTTAAAATTCTTGTTTACTCTGCCTGATACAAATGTTGATTGTGTGTTATGAAAACTTATTGGCGAGAGGAAAAAAGTACACTCCTGGTGTCAACACTCGAACAAGTAATGGAAGTGAAATTCAATGTGGACATGACCTGTGAAGATTTTGGACTGGCAATAAAGTACGATTTAAACATACTCAAGAAAGCAAAATCATCCCAGAAGTATGAATGATGGTGCCCATTGGTGAGTAAGTATTATTTGTAATTAGCTAATTACATTAGACCAATAAGTAATTTGAATCTGTAGAGTGTAGGCCTATTTTATGGGGGCTATATATAATAGAAGCAATAACAAATAGCCACCCTTATTTTAGTTTTCTTTTTGTTTTGTGCATGCTCACCTTCAACCTATAGACTATACTCTTTTTGGGCAACAAATATCTGGTCACCCTAGATTCGTGGTCTAAAGGAGGGGTAAAAGATCTAGGACATTTAAGTGAATATATGAGAAAGCATAGTGAAAGCAAAAAGCACATGAATAATGAGTTAAATTTTGTCTCTCTCGGAACTGTCAACATAGCAACGCAGTTAAGCCACGCCTATCTAGAATCGCATAATGAACAAGTTGAAAAAAAATATCTACGTCTTGTCAAAAATCATAGACTGATTCAAGTTCTGTGGAGCTTTTGAGTTGGCTCTGCGTGGCCACGATGAAACAGATTCCTCCGCAAACCCTGGGGATTTTTTATGGCTCGTTAATTTTGTCAGCAGTTTAGACAACGCTGTTAAAAAAACATCTTGACAACAGCACTGTATTTAAAGGCACTCGATCTCGCCATCGAAGTTCCGGATTGGAGTCTTGGCCCGGGTATGGGTATTCTTTGTAATATTGTACTTTGTAATAATGAAATTAATGAAGGAGCATTCACAAAGAATACCAATACCCGGGCCGAGACTCCAACCCGGAACTTCGATGGCGAGATCGAAAGTCGACCACTTAACATTCGTGGGTGGGGGTGGGGGGGTAGGGGTCATTATAAGTACATGAAAAACAGCATCAGTTGTAGCACGCATCTTTGAAAAGTCACGAGCCGCCGCTGCTTACCTTACCTTACCAATTGGCTCTACAGCCCTGGGTGAGCTTTGGCCTCCTGCACTATCAGCCTCCAAGCATTTCGGTCCAATATCTTCTCCCTCCATCCATGGACTCCCATTCATTGTAGATCTTGTACGACACTATCCCGCCATCTTAGTTTGGGTCTGCCTCTTCTTCTTGTGGAGTACATTCTCTCATACATGATTCTTCGCGGCATTCTATCCTTATTCATACATTCTATATGACCCATCCAACTAATTCTTCTGGCTTTAATAAATCTTACTATATCCTTTTGGTTTAAGATGGAATTTATCTCTTCATTGTTTCGACTTCTCCAGAAATCTCCATCCTTGATTGGTCCATATATTTTTCTGATTATTCTTCTTTCAGTTTTCCTTAATTGCTGTTCGTCTTCTACACTCATTGTCCATACCTCAGCACTGTAAGTGTTTCATTAATAAAAACAAATCAAATTAACATAATGAAGAAAACGTCATTTAAAATTTGGGTCAGATGGGAGTTGCGTAATATCGTTACCGAACACATTGAAACGAAAAGGAAAGCCATAGGACCATTTATATCTATGTAATTATGCGGGTCTACTGATGTCTGGTTGTACCCTGTAGAAAGAGTCATTTGAATAGTTGCCAACAGTGAAGATTTTATCCTGATTCAGACTATTTACATAAGGAGAATGTTAATTTCAAGTATTTGACGAACCGCCTGAAACGTTGCGGTCAATATACAATGACAAAATGTCGATGAGGCTACGTACGTCGATATTGAAACTAAAATGTACTTTTTCGGAAAATACTCCCAGGACTCAACAATCCAAGGTGTTCTTTCAAAAGGTGTAGGTTCTCAGTACCTCATCTATCTTTGTCTCTGTTCGTTATCATAATGATGAATGCATTACTGTAGGGATATTATCGTTACAAGATCGTTCAACCTCTTCATCAATCATTCTTGCATAGCTTTCAGCTGTTGACTTTCTTTACACTTCTGTTTACGGTGTAAGAAGATGCAGATGTAATTGACATCTCCTCAAAGCCTACTTATTACGTTCCCACGTTTTTCAAGGTGAGAAGTACATATAAGACAATGTGGATGATGGCAACCGCCATCAGCAACCATTACGAATTCTGAATTAGCAATGAGTTAACTATCTGTCACCAGCCGCTTAGAACATTCATTCCTCTGTACTATCAACTAAGACAGACTCCAAAATTGTGATTCTTTTTAAGGTATCAATAGCTAACACGATATGACTATTAATCAACCTCATATGAAGAGACGGGTTCGATTCCCGGTGGAGGCACATAGCGGTTCGGATCCCACTTTAAACTGTAGATTCAGTCCCGATTAGCCTTTCTGTGCACAAAGTGGACTTAAACACTCAACCAATCAACAATCATATGTAGAGGAGTAGTCCAGAGAATTCATATATGTTCAGAAAAAGTTGTCAAGGTCTAAGATTATAATATGAAGTTTGTATATTTCCAGATTACTACTCGTATGAAAATAAGGAGACTGTTGGAATTTGTATTGACAGCCTCAGATTGTCAGCTGGACATAACTACTTTTTATTACCCTATAAATCATGCATTGTTCTATTTTTGTTGTCAGTAGTTTTCTTCTTATAACAATTGTTATAAATACAACTGTTGTATGAGCTTCTACGTAGTAATCTAAATATAATTTAAGATGTTAAGATATAAGTTATGTTACTTTATTTCTATTTTACGATATGTTTACCTTCTCATGTAACAATAATAATATAATTAATGAAAAGATAGTAGTCGTATGAATAGTTTTATTCTTAAGAGATACACTTGTGAGGATCACTTCTGAAATATATTTCCAGATAGATGCCAGCCAGCTTCTGCAACAGAGAAGTTGTTACACACACACTAAAACACATTTTTCTGTGATATTGTATCAATAGTTCTATTCTATAGATACACACACACACTTGTGAGGACTAATTCTGAAATACATTTCTAGATAGGTGCCAGCCAGCTTCTGCAACCGAGAAGTTGTTACACACACTAAAACACATTTTTCTGTGATAATGGTGCAATTTATACAGCCAGACGAAAAGCAATGTCTAAATAGTTCTTGGCTGGTGAAGATCGCTCCTCCAGTACGTTTCCCAGATATCTATACTTGACACAAGCTATGAGCTAGTTACCGATCCTACTCTGTAGCTTATCCAGAAATCAACTAACCTACACAGGTAAAAGGTGAGATGACTTCTATCTTCAGTTACTGAGTCTTCTCACGAAAGTTTATTTTATAAATATTTTGAAAAGTTCAGCCATTCGGAGGGAAGGAGTGCATGTAAAACTGCTACTACTCTACGGACGTAGCCACAGACTACGTTCAGACTAGATCGTGTGCAAAAATAACCAATGAAATTCAAAGGTGAGCAATCACAGAATACGGAAGATAAAAATGAAGCCAATCTCTTCTGGGAGTTAAGACAGTCCACTCAAAAAAAAAAAAAAATGGAAGACGAACCTACCATAATCCTTGGGAGCTACATAAGGAACGCTAATTCTTACACTCACAAAGAGATCTGAAGGACTACAAGAAAGTATCTCTTTCGACAAAAGAGAGCAGGTACCAAAATCCGATGCCCGGTTCTTAGCAGCCAAGGCATTCAGCAAGGTGAAAGGAAAGTATCATGTTTCAACTATTTCTCCATTCTGTTGTCGAAAATAATTTCGTTCCTTATTGTATGCAATCGGTTCTGACATGGAGGTAGGTTCTTTCAAAATTTGACACTTTCGAATATCTTTCCAAACTGAAAAACAAAATTAAGCACATGTTATTCAAATAAAGCAGCTCGGTGAGAATGCTGATTTAATATAACAGAGAATAGTTTAAAAATACGTTACAATAATGTTTTATTTATAAATTAATGGTTTCACGTGTACTGCCTCCTACATAGCATATTGATTTATCTCCACGTACTACTCATAACAAGATGCGATGGTTTGTGTTCTTATCGCAATAGAAGGTTGTCAATTCGCCACTGTGCCATGGGAAGAATTTTAAACAGAGCTACTTTTCTGAAATTTATAATAGCAATTTCCCTGTGTCATTGGAAGAATTGTAAACAGACCTACTTTTCTGAATTTTATAATAGCAATGCCCACTGTGCCATGGGAAGAATTGAAAACAGATTATTTTCTAAAATTTGTAATAGCAAATCCTACTGTGAAATGAAAAGAACTTTACACATACCTACTTTTCTGAAATATATAATAGCAATACCTACTAAATCATGAGAAGTATTTTAATAAAGCCACTTATCTGAAATTTATAATAGTAATTCCCACTGGGTCATGGGAAGAATTTTAAAGAGAGCTACGTTTCTGAAATGTACAATAGGAATGCCTACTGTGCCATGGGAAGTATTTTAAACAGAACTACCTTTCTGAAATGTGCCATGGGAAGAATTGTAAACAGATGCTCTTCTAAAATTTCTAATAGCAAATCCTACTGTGAAATGAAAAGAACTTTACACATACCTACTTTTCTGTAATATATAATAGCAATACCCACTGTGCCATGAGAAGTATTTTAATAAAGCCACTGATTTGAAATTTATAATAGCAATTCCTTTTCATTGTGCCATGGGAAGAATTTTGAACAGAGCTACTTTTCTGAAATTTACAATAGCAATTCCCACTGTGCCATGAAAAGAATTGTAAACAGATGCTGTTCTAAAATTTGAAAAAGCAAATCCTACTGTGAAATGGGAAAAATTTTGAACAGAGCTAATTTTCTGAAATTTACAATAGCAATTCTCACTGTGCCACGGGAAGAATTGTAAACAGATGCTCTTATAAAATTTCTAATAGCAAATCCTACTGTGAAATGGAAAGAATTTTACACAGAGCTACTTTTCTGTAATATATATAATACGTAGCAAAACCCACTGTGCCATGAGAAGTATTTTAATAAATCCACTTATCTGAAATTTATAATAGCAATTCTCACTGTGTCATAGGAAGAATTTTAAACAGAGCTACTTTTCTGAAATTTATAAGAGCAAAATACTGCTCGTTAGTCATATTTACGCATGTATATTGCAATAGGCATTTCAAAATTCAACATATACGAACTTTGAGTGATGTATGAAGAAGGAATCTTCGGAACCAAAATTATATTTTGTAACGTCCACGATGAAATGGGCCGGTCCTTGCTTTATAAGTTTAAAATAGTCCTTTAATTAGTACAGCCCACGTCAAAAGTGGTTGCAGCCATCCTAGACTTGTATAACAGTTAGCATAACCTTTAAGGACACGCCAAACAATGTTGGGCAAGGACTTTTGCAGATACTGTACCATCACTAGACCCAGTTCAACTTAGTAACTAACTGGATGCATATCAGTGCTGAGACAATGGCGAAGAATTTGCAGGAAACTCGCGTCCCGTTGGCTATGATTTTTATCATTCATTGCCAAAACGTAGGAGCAATGCATCTCTTGAACCTCGCGACAAGCAAAATGCTTAAAGGCAAGTCACGACCTAATTGACGCTCTCTCTATATGCAGCACAACGCATCCTGTCATCCAAACGTTGACCGTCGTAGAGGAAAAAAAGGAAGAAAAAAAATGGCAGGGGAATGTCCGACAAAGGAAGACTGGCTGACTCTCATCCCTCCCACACACACTCACACATGTAGTGAAACGCACACATGCGAGCCTACAGCCTCCATTCAGCCAATGAAAGGATGTGCGGAGAAAGGAAAGCATTTACACAGCGCATGTTATATACATACGAGGCTATCAACGAGAATTATCTTCGCTTAAGAAGAGAGAGAATTCTGGTCGCGTGCTCGCTGAAGCACAGATGCGTCGCGATATGGCCATTGTGAATCATATTTCCAGAGCAACAGCAATAATTCATTTGCATAAAAGTCTGTTATTGTTGTTAAATCTTTAATGAGATCTGCTTCTTTCCTTCAGTCCAGAAAGACCGCGTCAATACTATTGGCACATGTGATTCACTGATAGGACAGGTAATCGAGCTTAAATGTTTGATCAAAATTCGTCCTGCTAACAAGAGAACAGATTCGAATTTTGTAAATTTTCCACCGGAGTAACTGATCGACAAAGCATCCTAACATTTTTACTTTTGTGGTGCTGTAACTGGAATATTCTTGAATTTTTCCGGTCTAATCTTACAGGCGCTATCCACTCATCGACAGTTGTTCTTCTAGGCATGCACTAACGAGACACTTCTACACCAGGGGTCCGGGTTCAAATCCCGGGTAAGATATGAATGCTTGTGTTTGTCCTGAATGAGAAAAATAGATAACTGATGCAAGAAAACTGAGAAAATGAATGATAAGAAAACAGCCGCTTAGGGGGTTTCCTTTGTTAAAAATGGTTAGCGCTCTCGCCTTTGGTGCAAGCGGTCCCGCGTTCGTTTCCCGATGGGAGCCCTGCAATTTCGGCGGTGACCCAACGTCGTGAGGCCAATTGGGGAGCTTATTGAAAAGAAGAAGTAGCGGGCTCCGCTCTCGAAAGACAGAGAACAGCGGCGATGGGATGCGCCGATCTTGCGTGAACCACTGAAAAATCCGCTCTGATAAGCCCTGTAACTTAGATGGCTGTTGCCCCATGGAGTTTAGATAGTGTTATATTAGATATGGGTAGTAGGAGCACTAAGTTCCTTTTGTGTTAACGGGAACCTTCTATTTTTGCTGTTGGTGGAGATTCAACCTACGACAGACCTGCGATTTTGCTACAAACCCTTTGCACTAACCAACTGCTGCACGGTGCCTCACCCACCCTCCTAAAAATTTATCATAGAAACACTAGACAATGGATAATGTCCAATTAACATTGTTTTCTAATAAAGAACCATTGTCGCTAACATTCAGTGAATTATTATAGGCACGCTGCCTCCTTACATGTTCCACTTGACGCATGTCACGACCATACATAAACTCTAGTCTTGTTCCTTCATTAGTGTATACAGGAATGGCCGTAGAACGGTAGAAGGGCGTTCCTGTGCAATGAAAAATACAATTTATAAGCTTCCAATTAGCTACAACAGGAGTCATATGTGGAGAGAACCTTCTTTTCTAGTTGGAACAATTATTTGTTTAATTTGCATCGCTTATTGTACGAGACTATAAAAGGACATAGAAATAAGAGTGCAACAAAGATATGGCAGGAAGTTGCCATGACTTTAAAGGTAAAGCTAACTTCTACACATTGCTTTTCTTTGATTTATTTTACTTCGTCTTTCTGCCACTTTGGCTAATCGCGAAGATGAGGATGAGTGACGACATGATGAAATTGATGAAGGGACACTAATACAAAGAAAACCCATGGCCGGGCCAAGATTCGAACCCGGGACCCCTGGCGTTGTAGTGCGTTGTTCTAACCACTCCGGCACGGAGGTCGGTTCTCTGCACATTGCAACTTGCCATGAAGGCACGTGAGAGAATGCGGAGGCAAGGCACCACACATTCACAATCACGGTATTTTAAGGGAGTGATGTGATCAGCATCACGTTCCGGCCACCTTTGCTCCTCCCCACGGCTGCCTGCAGCTACTCATTTATATAAGAGGCTTGGTGAACCCCAGAGCGGCTCAATTCAGGGACACTGTTGTAAAATCACCTGCTCCTGGAATCGAATCCCTGGCCTCCGACATGGTATTCAGACTGGACCATTAAAGTATTGCCTGAGATGACGGCAAAAACAGCGAAAAACCTCGGTCTGAGAGTCCAATCACAGATTTTGAACTAACGACCTCTTTGGCGGGGTGGTTAGCACAGAGGTTGTGGGTTCGAATCCCTGCCTGGGCATGAGTTTTCTATGTGAGTGTTAATTCATCAATTTCACCATACCATCACTTATCATCAACGCAATTAGCCCAAAGTGGCAGAAAAGCGACGTAAATTAACCTAATTCAATAAATAAATCAACAAATTTTAGACTATATGAGCTCCACACAATGTATGCATGTAGGGGGGAGGGGATAGCAACATCTTTCGCATATTTAACCTCGATTTGGCCAAACCATTACTGACTTTAAGAGGAACGCCAGTGAAGGAAATCGTTTCAAAACCACACAAGGACATGTGGAATTTCCTGTTGCTGCTCATACGCAAACGTATCATTCGACCGTTATATTCCCGGTACACATTACGCGGGAAATTTGCAGGGTTATTCACATACGCTGGAAAGATCATTAAAATAAGCGGTGAATAACAACGATGTGCGATAAGTTGATTATTATTCATGGAGGTGCTATCAGAAGCAAGGAAGATTAATTTCACGCCTACCGTTTCCTCTGGCTGGTGAACCCGAGCTGAAGATGGTAGAATACAGTTATTCCTTCTGACTCATACATCGCATAACTACTATAATTCCTTATTACTAGGGCAAAAGATGGATGCTATCATGATTTCTTCTTTTAACATCTTAGGTCTTCCATGTTTTGAGCAAACACTTGAAAATGTAGAATGTTATGTGTCTTATAAATAGAGAAATAATGTTATACATAATACACTGAAATATACTGCAAACAAATTGAATGTAAATATTTAATGATACAGTAGTCGACTACGCAATGCTCCAAAAATAGTGGAACTCTCTTCGAACACTGGGTTCAGTCATCCATTTAATTCGTTTAGCATTCTCATACTCATCGCCGTGATTAACTCAAGAGATGGGGGTAAACAACCTAACATAACCGAAGTAAGAGAAAAAATTGATTTTGATATTCCGATCGCGACGTAGAGGATGAAAGGAAAAAAAATATGAAATTTATGATAGAACAATCACTAACACACATGGATAGGACATAAGCCCCAGAGAGAATTATACTACTTGTGAGTGTGATCCCGAGCACCAGAGCTTCGTTATCTGCAAGAATGCAGCGCAGGATGTAGGGCGTTGAAGTGAGGTTAGTTGAAGGACTTCCGAAAAGGTCACTACTTACACCCCGAAGAAAGAAGTTATACACTTATATGTATGCATGTTTGCATTCGTCATGTATATAAACTTTGACTAGTTTGTATTCATTTTTAAGTATGAAAATAACATCGAGAAATGAAACAGACTATCTTAAATATATGCGAATCTGGATCTATATATATATTTATGGATGGGCCGATATAAAATTTTGGCCGATAAAATTTACCGATACCGATAACCGATATTCTACCGATCCGATATAAAATTAGAAATGGTCCTTGAAGAACCTGAAAGGTTCATTGACCTCCTTAATAAATGTATGTTTCAAGGTGACTGCAATGAAAAAGAAATTGCATATTTAGACATTTACTTTTTTAGAAAGAAGGGCATCGAGATTATCCATAAAAATTACAACAAAATGGCAGAATTTTGCACTAAATTATCAGATATTTATCGATATATCGGATCGGTAAATAATCGGTAATTTTATCGATAAACCGATATGCCTATATCGGCCCATACCGATAGAGTATATTATATATAGATGTGAAATTTGGCCCCTTGAGCGCAGAAAACCTGACACCATCTTGCAACGCCGAACGGGAGAATAATTATTTCTAATTAAGTATGGAACTAGCAAGAATGAAACAAATTCCATCATATAACATGCTGTGCTTTGGACTACGACTGCGGGACGGCATGGGTTCGAGTCCGCCTGGGTTCAGTCTCTAGGTTTTCGGCCTGTGTATAGGACCGGTGGCAACCCATCGTGAGGAAATTGGGGAGCTACGAGTGAGTAGCGTAATCCGATCTCGGAAATCTCCTATAACTGCTGGGAGTTCGACGTGTTGACCCCACTTCATCCCATTACAGGTTGAAGAACTCCACACCTCTAGCCGGTCCCTGTGGCGGAGTGGTTAGCACATCGCGCTAAGACGCCAGGGGTCCCGGGTTCGAATCCGGGCCTGGGCATGGATATTTGTGAGTGTCCATTCATCAATTTGTCGGGAGATAGGCCAAAGCCCTTCCAGGGCTGTCGAGCGACAGATTATTTATTTATTTCAAATACATATGCTATCGCTACAACAAGTATATGTCAGATTTGGGGATGACAGGGGATATTTTTTAAGTGATAGCCTACAGATTTTCTAGATAGTAGGATATGCTTTGGTCAAGCATTGTGAAAGAATTAAGAATCTGTTCGAATGTAAGTTAGTAAGAAACTAGATCTAGAAAGCCAATTAAAAATTGAGACAGGAATTCACTACAAGTTACTCAGAGAAAACCTTCTGGTAAGTGGTGATCTTCAAGAACTGTCGCACTAAATACATACCTACATTATTTACCAAGTTTACCAACGGTGGCTTATCCGTTCTGAAGTTCCTGGGGGTTTAAGGAGGTGCTTGGGATACAACCGTTGTCCACGAACTGTCTGGATACGCATTATGATATACGTGGAAGTATCCAAAATAAGATTATGAAGTATCATTCCCACATGTTTCTCCTGGTTTTCACATGGGATATAAATCTCGGATGCATCCCGACTGAAAGGGATTGTAGAGGACAGGAGGAAAACTTTTAAGGGCCTTATTGAGAGATCGTAGACCCCCTCTGAGATGGAGGACACATTCATTTCTCTTTTGTGATAATGAAGATACATTTATCAAAGCTAAGTCTTTCCTTTCTCCGTAAGGAACTTCAGATTTATCGCAAGTTTTAGTGTATTCCACCCCTCGTTTTTTAAGTACCAAGAAGAATCTATTATTTTCCTTCTTGGCTACAATCTTCCCGGCGCCCTTACACAGTTATCACACAACAGTTTGTATTCCAACGCTAGACACCCTTATTCTAATCTGATTTAATATGTATACCATCAGTTTGATTTTTGTACATAAACAAATAAATGCAATAGCAACTTTCTGTTCTGTAAGAATCCACATTGACGATGTTGACTTCCTTAAAGCACATGTGGAGCCTGCTCATAAATTGTATTTAAAAGCTCACAACTCCATGGGAAAACATTGTAGTTTGTATTTCACTTAATGCTATGAAGGTGACGTCACTTCTAATGTAATAGTATCTCCCAGTGACCGAGCTCATGGTCTGACTAGTAAGTAAAAGGATATCGCTCCAAAGGTTCTCGCTTCGATTCCTGGCCAGAGCACGAGTTTGTTCTTTCATCTATTTCGTAGGGCCTCCCTGATGTTTCATTGTAATAAAGAGATACCGTGTTCGATCTCCGGTGGAGGCACATTGCACAGTGGCTCAGATCACAGATTAGGCTATCTGACCATTAAGAGAGCTTAAACAAAGAAGCTTTCCTCATCTATTTAATTTAGTTATTCATTCTCATTATTAGCACACAATTTTAATCGGATACTATCCATTCTACCACAATGGTATAGTCGGAAGGGCGTCTGACTGCAGCGTGAAGGCCCGTGTTAGATTCCTGGGGTGGATGATTTCAGATGGGAACTTCTCCAGATGGAGCAGCTCCGAGATTCGCCCAGAGTCTCAGAAAATGGGTACCTGGAGGCAGCACAGAGGACTGAAGGCAGCCGGATCGTGGTGCTAATCACATCTACAAAAATTGCCGTGATTTCGAATTGCGAGGTCCTATTTGCACATTGTCTATGCCTTCATGGCATGTTCCAATGTGCAGAGGGTAGTTTTGCCTTACATATTCAATCACTACATTTGGAAACAGCACCTCTTTCTTCATCTACAGATGAACAAATTTTCTCGTTGCAGGTGGTGGGGAATCGAATCTGTGATTTGACTGCAAATCCAGTGCATTAACCAACTACTCCACCGTACGATATTTCAGGGAAGACGCGACAGGAATTAAAAGACAGATTCAAGGAAACAAGTTGTTTTACAAAATTAGGCCGGGTCTTGATAATCATCCCGTATGGTAGGGTACAAAACAGAACTTGAACTTTATATGCCATTGTGCGAATAAAGTTTAACATTTCGGCCATGATCTGTTCCCTCCCTTTGAGGATATACCGTGTACACTCACTCACCTCCACACTTTTCGAATATTTATCAAAGTTGCCCTTCATGCCCCATACAATATCTCGCATGTGCTTGTCGCAGACCAGTAAAAGGAATTATCGCACATAATTTTTCTTCCGTCAAGGATACAAATTGTTCAAGTTGACTCTAGCGCTCGAACAAGTCTTGCCGACCTTAATCCCGTCTTTTCTTTTCGTTTTGGACTTCAATTTATCAAGTATTTACGCAGTGAGATTTTCATGCAGCATTCCTTGTGAGAAATTTGTCGTGTCATTTAAGTATTTCTCTTGGTTGCCAAGGGTCCAAATTGATATGCAACATTTGTTTGCGACTTGGAGGAGTTCAGATTTTGGGCAAATTTATCAACACGGTGTAGAAATCAAAGGAGGGTACCAAGTCTCCATTTCGAAATTAGGCACGTTCTTTTTAAAATCGAGACAAGAATGAGACAAGAGTCAATCTCTTAATTTACCACTACGTCTAGCATAACCAGGGCCCCCAGATACGAATCTTCAGTAAAGCATGGATAAGAAGGGTATTCATAATACAAATTCAGGTTTACAGAACTAGCTAGAAACTGTAAAAAATAATAATAATAAAAAAATTCTTGAAATAGATTTTTACACAGGTGGTAGGAAAACAAAGTTTAGTGGATGGGAGGGAAAAGAACAATTATGAGGTTATTATAACATATTTACTTATATTCTCGGTCTGCACATGAAAGTCAATGATCATCGCACCCCCTCACACATACTTACATTGAACACATAATACATGTATTTTGAAGTTTGTCTTGAGTCCACTTTATGCACAGATATGCCAATCGGAACTGGACCTAAAAATGTCTCCACGAAGTACCCGGAACCCCAAGATCACAATGCGACGACGTTACCACTATGCCATCGGGGAGGCCCATGCATAGTAAGTATGTCAAGAACTCTTCATACAATAGTGCTGTGCATGTGATATTATGTTTGGAAGTGTAGCTTTCATTGATAGAATTTACAATACACAATAATCAATCAATCGATTGGATATCAAACGGCCTGTTCACATTTGAAAAAGATGCCTGATGAGAAGGTTTATGAGGGATCAATTTTCATACACAATATAGAAAGAATGTCCACAAAAAACAACAATCAGTATGGACGACAATGACTCTGTTAATAGTACGATGGATCATAACCAATCGATTGGCCTCATGTTGCAAATATGGAGCCGTAAGCACAAGGACAACGTGTTCGAAATTTGCCGCGAAATATGACGTGAACACCTGCCGAATTGTAAAGATATTGCTTAACATCTGCATCTAGCAGCACCCACCCACAAGTCCTTTACTAAATAGACATGAGCACTGCTTCTATTTCGAGTGATGAGATGCGATCTCATAGACCACTTCACAAGAATAGCATATTCGGTGTAGCATTACTTGAGGCCGAGATGAGGGAAGGGAGGAGAGAGAGAGAGAGAGGAGAAATTCACATCACGTTCCAACATCTTTCTCTTCTACGCTACGCGTGCATTTATTTTCGTCTGATGACTTCACTATCATCCTGCGTATGTGCGTGCTTCACGCATGAACTTTCAAGTGTCTCTTCGCGAGCCGCTTGCATTTACTCAGAATTTATTATGGCTGCCACCTACGAGCCAGTTCGACAATGGCCCCCACCGCTCAAATATTTACAAAGAGAAACCATGTGTATCCTATTAGTCGTTGAGCATATGGCGTTCGGTAAATAAGGAAATTGTACTGAAGGAGGTATCTAAGTAATAGTTTGCATATACTTAAAGAGCCAGCTTTCATCAAGGTAAAGTTGACAAGGGATTGGTTGACAAAGAGCTTACAATCGTTTACACACTATACGGATATTTAAAATATCCTTTCTGCGCATCAACAATGCCAAAAGTATATTACAAAGGTTTATTGCAGTTGGTTTAGTCCCGTCATTCTGAAACTCGTAGATTGATTTAACGTACCCAAACTTAGTGACTTAGCCCCCTCGACCACGCTTTATTTCAAAGTTTAATTGCCAAGTAGAAGTCCAACTAATGTCCTGAAATTTGAAGTCATTCCTTCAACCGATTTCTCTCAAATGCAATGCAGACCAGCCCTCAAAGCATCTAGCCAAATTATGAACAAACTAATGTCCTGAAGTTTGAAATCATTACTTCAGCCAATATAAAAATAGACACAAAACTGTATTTTGATTGTCAATTGCTTTTAGACATGCTTGTTCATAAATTCAAATCAGGAAGTCATCATCTACAAGACAACTAAAGTCAACATTCCAACATTTGTGCTCGTCACAAACTGGTGTGATTCTCGTTCTTGAATCTCCAAAAATGTGCTTTAGACAGCTTGAGTATAATCTGCGTGTATTTGTATATACAAAAGAGAGGCATTAAAGGGTGATATATATTTATATCTAGCCACTGTGGTCCTATTTTATTTTTCAAAATATAAAGGAATGCTAAATTTGCGATTAATTGTTTTTTATAAAGACGAGTAGTACTTGATTTTCTCATTAATCTTGTGAATATATTTTCGTTTGAGGTAAGAATAATAACAAACAGATAAAGCAGAATGTGCAGAAAAACAGGTATTCCACAATTTAGTTTACGAACATCGGTGGAGCGTGTTCTATTGTTACAGAACAATATTAACTTTAAATTGCATCGCAAATCTAGCGTTATTTTTTATATTAAAAACATTTATAATTTACTTTACTATATTATTCTCTCTCGCTTTCTCTGTTAAAGGGAGTCTGGTTACACAAAAGTGTGGAAAGGCGAGAATACACATGGCGTGGGAGACTTACGAAGAGTGGAAAATTTATCAGTGATTTATTATTTTATTCACGAAATTTTCTTGGCAGATCGTGAATCACCTGCTACTTCCTTAATAACGATGTGAAAGATAAATTTAAACGAAAACCATATACGACTATTACAGCTGTTCGTTCCAAGTGTTTCTAAACACAAACTCACTTCACACCCAATTTCTTCGTCTAAATCTGTTTGATTCATATTGATTCAGAAAAATATCAAAGAACCTTCCCGTATATTTCGGATTATTAACTACCAAGTTCTGCGGAACACAGATTTGCATGATTTCAATATCGTCACGACGATCGAGAAGAAAGGTTTTAATCTACTCCCTGTTGTGATGTTGATAAATTAATATGCACTAAACTCCTTCTTCTTTTTCATCTTTCCTCATGCCACACCACCTCGAAAGCAGACGAATTTCACAACGTTAAAGAGTTAACTTTTAAAAAATGCACACAACAAGAAACATGTAATTACTGGCTTCCTCTCATACTTCACATTACATAGGCCTATGCTTTATCATCATCGCTGTGGAAATTTTTGATGCTGATAAATTAAACATCTTCCATCATGTTGTTTAAATTAATATTTATATAATATTTCTATGTCGCGTCGGTATCCGAGCGCTTTGAGTAGTCGACTCATAATCAGTGCCTTCTTCATTTTTCTCTAATCATCATTCATCCTCATCAACGTGATTACTTTCTGATTAACGTGATGAGCCTAAAGGAGGAGAAAAATGATGCAAATTTACGTGAGAGAAGATTAATGTAATTGAAATTTCTAAATATGTTGAAAACAGAATGTACTGAATTTACTCAGTAATTTAATTAAATTTAATTTTATTATTATTATTATTATTATTATTATTATTATTATTATTATTATCTGTTGTATATTCAGATATTTTTAAAAATCTTGATAAACTAGACGAAAAGAACTGTTCTTTGTTATTTACCAATAAAATGCTATCATGATTGGAAAACTGATCAAAATACAATCATGATAGTAATTTCTTTTGTATAAATTTAATAATATACACGGATAACTTCGCTCCACTTCTATCACATATTTCTTCTAACATCCTCTCTGGCGAGTACTCGAGTATTGATAAAAAGTCTATGTTGTATCCCAAAGTATGTCTTTGTCCTCACGTAGCAGTTGCGAGCAGATATTTATGTTCATTATTAAACTACTCTACATGGCAAAAAAGAATAGCCCCCTAATAATAAAGTGTTAAAATTTTCTTGCACTGTTGGAACCGTTTTACTAAGCATTTACATCCTTTATGCCAATTTAGTATCCTAAAAATATCAACTTTTTTCTATTGTTTCAAGTACGTTTACGACAGTTTGGGGGCATCCATCTTTACTTATTCTAAAACAATGAATTGTTGGCACCTTTTAACAACGGATATTCACACTTTATCCAAATTTATTCTCCTTCCGGATCTCAACTTTCTGCATTGTTTGAAGTATGTTGAAACCAGTTTGGGAGCATCCATCTTTACTTGTTGAAAATCCATTGTTAAAAGGTGCCAGCAATGGTCGACCAAGCTTCATTGTTGGAGAATAAGTAAAGATGGATGCCCCAAAACTGCCGTAAACGTGGATGAAACAGTGCAGATAGTTGAGATTAGGAAGTTCAATAAATTTGGATCAAGTGGGAAAATCCTTTGTTAAAAGGTGCCAACAATGGAGAAGCAAGATTAATTGTTTGGAGAACAAGTAAAGATGGATCTTCCCAAACTGGTTTCAACATATTCAACAATGCAGAAAGTTGAGATTCGGAAGGAGAATAAATTTGGATAATACGTGAAAATCCATTGTTAAAAGTTGCTAACAATGGAAGATTTCATTGTTTTAGAATAAGTAAAGATGGATGCCCCCAAACTGCCGTAAACGTACTTGAAACAATAGAAAAGAAGTTGATATTTTGAAGGAAACTAAACAAAGGTAATTAAATAATAGCGGAAGGCAATAAAGGCCATAAATCTTAACAATTTAATCACCTAACCGCTTTCATTGTTGATTTCTTCATTATTACCTTCATTGTTAATGTAAAATATCAGAAAATGTTACAATTACGTATAGTATGTACAATTGTCAAAATAATTACAAAAAATAAAACATACTGCTTGAAAGAAAATATTAGATTTTATCACTAGGGGGCGATTATTTTTTGTCGCGGAGTGTAGTTATCTATTAAAAACTACATAACCAAATGTATTTCTTATGGGCACTAACCAGAATATCGTTTCGGTATTTTTTTGTCTCATATATTACTGTTCCACCTTTGATTTTTCAGTCCATGTGCTTTGTGCAGTTATATTAGGTAAGATATTCGTAGGGTGCTTAGAAAATAGTACTACTTTCATGAGCGGCCATGTAAAATTATGTTGCCCAGATAACCCTTCCTTTCGGCTCTTCTCACTTGGTGAAGGAAACTGAATCTTTCGTCCATGTTCACTTTATGCAAAGACAGATTAATGATAAGATCTTCATCGCTCGAATTTTACCCTTTAATATCGCTTAGTATTTCAAGTATGAAATAAATATTTGTTTCAAAGCTGCTATGGGTACTTCATGCTCAAAGACTGCTGAGAAAATTATTTTGTAAGACAGGAACCAGGTTAAAATTTAGCCGACAGGGTTCGTCTGGCTGTATCCTGTCTGTGGAGTGTGTGGAGCAAGCGAACGAAAACAAGTCGCACGTGATGACGGCTCGACAAATGAGAGCGTGACAGGGAAAGACGGGGCACCAAGGAGTTACCGAGTCATTTGCAGCAGCTTGCACTGCTTCGCTCTGTCCACTCCACTCGGTTTTTCCCCTTTTATATGGTTATGCTCGACATTGCTCCGCAGACTCCTGGAACGGAAAAACGCTGAATGTTTGTTGCTGTTGGTGACTTGTCCGTGGAAAAATTTGAATCGAAACGGACACTGGATGTTGGAACAGCGAAATGCTCCTAAGTGATTCTTCGTTTTCACAGCTTTGAAGCTAAATCACTTACACCTTTTCTTCCAAAGCCACATGACGGCTACTAAATCTTCTTACTTCTTGTCCGTTCAGATTTTGGAACAACCACGAGACGACAAGTTCCATCTCTTTGTCGCCCCAGCATCCAAGTCGTCTTTTGTTACCATCAGACATAAATTACATCCAGCATCTTTGAAGGAGCATAAAAGAAGAGCGGCAAAAAAAACGACAGTCGGGGAACAAGAAGTTCATCTTAAGGTCCCGTTTTTTGTTCTAACTCGGGTTTGTTTCCTTGACATGTGTATGCTGGCGATCTTGTGAGGGGTTTTGTGTATGGATACGATTTACGTCCCTCCACGCATGGGCTTTCTTCATTAGCGGATTTTTCTTTGTATCTTCTTTCACCCTTTTCTGAGATTTATTGCCTTATTAGCCACCTCATGTCACACAAAGTTCTTTTTTCGGATGCTAAGTAGCAGAATAGCGGAGATGAAGTAAGTCCAGTCTCATGATAAAGAGAGCCTTATTCAGCCAAGGTCTTGTTGATGTGTACCTTTGAAACTCAGTAAGGTAACCGTTTCGTTCGCTACTATACATAAGTTGCTATTTATGTATCCGGAACTGGCAACACTAATGTTGCTAGGTAACATCTAATATATCCATCGTAAAGTTGGACATTTCTATGGTATATATACCCAGAACGTTGTGTTTACGGATGTTATTTTTGTTTGTTACAGGGACTTGAAAATTTCATCGGAGGCCAACAATGGAATTAACACGAGAACATTTTCGAGCAATGATTTTCGACGTGGATTATCTCAACAACAGTGTATCGACCAACTCACTTCGACTTCTGGCGATGAAGCACCATATAAAAGCACTGTATATCACTGGTTTAGTGAATTCAATCGTGGCCGTCGTTCGCTCACGGACGAATCTAAAAAAGGTCGTCCAAAATCGGTTGTTGTGCCAGAAAACTGATAATGCAAGATCGTCATGTGACATATCGTGAGATTGAGGCATCCCTGGGCATTAGTATGCTAGCCAGTGGCGTGCCCAAGAGGGGGTTGGTTGGGGTTATACCCCCCCCCTTTGGCCAAGTATTCCTAAAAGAAAATAAGAACGTGAAAGGTAGAAATAGATGGCGAAATGAGGGATGACTACCAGAGAAAGTGTTCATAACCCCTCCCTTTAAAGAATCCTGGGCACGCCACTGTGACTAGCATACATAAGATATTGCATGAACATTTAGCCGTGAAGAACATTTGTTCTCGTTGGATCCCGCATAATTTGACAATCGCTTAAAAAAAGGCTCGTGTCGATTGGTGCAAACAAATACTCACAAAATACAATCGTGGTGCTTCAAAAGCCGTGTATAACATCTACACAGGTGACAAATTTTGGATCTATGCATATGAGCCCGAAACCAAACAGCAGTCGACGGTGTGGATGTTTCAAGATGAGCCGAACCCAACAAAAGTTGTTCGTGCAAGAAGCACTTCGAAGCAAATGGTCGCCTCTTTTTTGGGGAAAAAATGTGACTACAGTGCCACTAGAGAATCGTAGAACCGTCAATTCTGAATGGTACACAACCATTTGTTTGCCAGAAGTCTTTGGGGAAATCGGAAAACACAACCAGCGACGCAGGATCATTCTTCACCATGACAATGCGAGTTGTCACACATCGGTCCAAACAATTCAGTATTTGACCGGTGAAAACATTGAATTGATGGGTCATCCGCCGTATAGCCCTGATTTAGCACCCAATGATTTCTTTTTGTTCCCGTACGTGAAGAATAAGCTACGTGGTCAACGATTTTCGACGCCAGAAGAAGTGATTGATGCCTTCAAAATGCACGTTTTCGAGATACCTCAATCGGAATGGACAAAGTGCTATGAGAATTGGTTCAAACGTATGCAAAAGCGCATCGATCATCATGGAGAATATTTTGAAAAACAGTAAAACCATTTTCAATCATACATATTTTTTTTTTGTTTGTTATTCCGGATACATAAATAGCAACCCTCGTAGTAACTGAATACACATATTCTCCTTCTCTCATTACAGATCGCCCACATTGAATTTACTCTTCAAAAACCAAAGTGGTAACTGAATTATTAAGCATCACCATTAATCCCTATAGAAAGAGATAAAATACTTTCACTGATAGCTGAAAATGAAAGGGCTATCCAATTTACAAATGGAAATTATATTTTTTCTGTAATTGAGTATGATATCGAGTTGTACCGGGTTCGATTGCAGCTGGTGCACGTCGTTTTTCGGGAGGGGCTGGAATTGTGAAGGTGGATAGTGCATATCTGCTTTCTAGGAGGCGGCATACACAGTATGTTTCGTATATTAGAAACTTTCCACTCTCGAAAATGACAATCGAGGGCGTAGGCGCCGACACCATGGGGTCTGGGGGGCTCGAGCCCTCCAATGTTAACGATTTGGGGGCTGAGACCCCCAAATTATTTTGCTTAAGAGGATCCAATGTATTATTTTGCTTCTCTTGTAAAGTTTACTCTGAATTGTGCCACATGAACTTAACTTTAAATACACATTTGAAATGTTCTACACCATCAACTTTGGGGGGGCTGAGACCGCTAAACCATCAACTTTGGGGGGGGGGGGGGCTATGACCAGATACAGCAAAACACATGACTTATTACTATATACTAAGTATATAATTGTGAGTATCGTTAACATTTTTACTAAAAAGAGTTTCAAAAGAAGATGTGCATGAACTAGGAGAGTGGATGGGACGTTCGTGCTACAAATGGCTCTCACATGACATTCAGAACGAGATCATTGATATATAAGGGAGATCTGTTTTGCGCTCCGTGGTAGCAGATATTAAAAGTCGGGAATATTTTGCTGTTATGGTTGACAAAACTTCTGACATATCCATCTGTGAACAACTGACATTCTGATTCTAACTGTAAATGAAAATTTTATTATTTTTGAGGAATCCATGGGCTTTTACGAAATTCAGAACACTGAGGCCAAAACTTAAAAAAGGGAGAGAGTGAGTCATTCATTAATTTATTTGAGTGATCAGAGCCCCCCCCCCCAATAATTTTGACAAGTCGGAGCCCCTGATCGAGGGCTTTTACTTAAAAATATTAATTTTTCTCAAAATTTCGGAGGGAGCTGTAGCCGCTTCAGCCCCCTCTGCGTACGCCAGTGACTTGAGATGTTGTTTTTTGGAGCTGCTCCAGCATTGTGACGACCTTTTATCCATGTAAATTACCGACAATCCCACACAGATAAAACAGTGACAACGAAAAATCAAGCGCTTCCAAGGGCAGTCTCCGTAGAACGCTTGTTTTGCACGGTATGCCAGAGACCCAGGTTCGAGTCCTGGTCGAGCCTGCATCTTTCTGCCTGAAATTTCTGCATAGGGTTTGTAAATCAAATAAAGGAAGGGATGGGACATTTCACATCGACATGCGACACGTGTTGCTTGAGGATTGGCTGGTTCCCAAGTGACAATGTTTCGCGTGTCGCTTGAGTCTGAAATCTGTATTCAGCTTCAATGAGCTGTTGTGCCATGCAGTTAGGTGTTTACTTGTCACGTTGAACCGTGGTTACTACATTACTTTTAAACGTAAAGTAGAATTGCCTAGAAGTAAATACATATAGAATATTGAAGTTGTAGAGGAAAATAATGTTTATGGGTACTTTGTCTCCCTAAGATCCTAACTATGGCGTTATAATCACGGATCTGGGCACCTATTCTCGATTAGAGTAAGAATTTTCACAATCTGAAATAATCGAAAAGCGTATATCGAATCAGCAGAGAGAGTTGGCTCAATTTAAAGAACTAAAAGGTAATACTTTTAATTGTAGAGCAAAGCACGAAACCACATTGCAAAAAAAATATTGGGGAAAACATTATTATACTCTTGTAACGAACAATTGTATCTCCTTCGATTTTGTTTTCCTTAGTTCACGCTCCTTTTCCATCATCTTCAGCACGAATACAAGAGAGAGTTACCTTGGAAACCAAGGGTTTTGGACAGGGAGAGAAATCCTGGGGGAGGGGGTTGACAGGGGAGACTTCTCCACCAACAATTTTGTCCTAAAAACTCCCTGCACCATACATTTCAAAGAGGCAAAGTTTTTGTCATGACAAAAAAGATAAGCAATTAGTTTTGACTTCAAATATACTTCACTAAGGATATTATCCCAAACACACAAAGAATGAAGGATAATGTTTGCCTGTGTGTGTTTGGGAGAGTTTCTCTTTCTCTCTCTCGCTTTTTCAAGAGACCATCAGCAGATCTACACCAATAATAATATATGCACAAGACAGGTAAAACAAGAATACAACTATAAAATCGAATTAATTTATTCGAATAAAGAAGCAAACACTAAGAAGCGTAAACGGATACATAATCAAATCTTTTCAACTATTTTGCAATTTATTGATTCTTTAACCAGTTTGTAAATGAATTTGTTTGCTAAATTACAAATATCACACACACACACACACATATGTATATATATATATATATATATATGTGTGTGTGTGTGTGTGTGTGTGTGTGTGTGTGTGTGTGTGTGTGTAACAAATGCTTTTCTGTATACACTCGTAATTAATAATATACATATTTTCCTAGTAAGTAATTGACTTTTATGTGTCACATAATAAATATGCATATCATATAATAATCTGATTCATAATTGGGGGAAAAGTGAGAAAAACTACAGAGAAAAGTGAAAGAAAGAGATAGAGAGATCAAGTGTGAGGAAGAAAGAGATAGAGAGATCAAGTGTGAGAATGAAAGAGATAGAGAGAACAAGCGTGAGAAAGAAAGAGATAGAGAGAACAAGTGTGAAAAAGAGAGAGAACAAGTGTGAGAATGGAAGAGATGGAAATAACAAGTGTGAGAAAGAGGTAGGGAGAGAACAAGTGTGAAAAAGAAAGAGAGAGAGAAAGAACAGTTTGTGAAAGAAAAAAGCTAAATTAAGTTCTTCCTCCCCCCTCACCGGTCATCAATGATTTCGCACTCTGGTTTTGGATGATGTCTTGGTATTTCAAGCACAGGTTTGGTAAAAAGACCGTAACGTAAAGAAAATATATTAGAGGCGAGTGTGTGGCTTATCTAAAGGTCACCGTCCTTGAAATCGCCTTCCCCAAAATCCAAAATTGGATACGCAAAGAAGCGTCGGAGCTATTTCTTACGGGCATTTTGCCGACGCCCACGTTGCCTCGTGGGCTGCAACGTTATACCCTCTCGAAAATGAGACGTTAAAAAAATTACTCTCCCACCTTCCCAGTCACGGCCAGTGGCACTCCAAAACGACACCGGAAAAACCTTAATAGCGGCAACAACGCATAAAGTCCCCGTCGATTTGGATCACGTGGACACGTCTGCTGGAATTTACGGCGCCAGCCACACTTTCGATTTTAATACTCGGATATTTCGGCCTGCAGGAGGGATGCCAACGAGTTAGCATTTTGTCCGAACGCCAGAAAGTCAAAAATTGGCGTCGGGATTCGGGTGGTTAACTTGTTAACGACTTCTCATAATTGGACGTCTTCCCGCGCCATCTCGTGGCCGGTTTGATTACTTCTCACCACTGAGGCTTGAGTGCATTTGGCGTTAAATTGGATATTCTTTTGGGTGGAAATTAATTAACATTTCGGCTGCAATCAGCGAAGGTAGAAAGATCGGAGAAAGAAAAATGCCAAGAAGAATGACGGAATATCTGGTCTAGGTAGTCTATCAGCTCAAAGACATGAATTTCTGTAGTGTTGCCCACGGGACGAGACTTTCGTCTCTCTCGTCTCCAAAATTCGTTTGTCTCGTCTCGTGAGCAACTAGGCTTTTACTCGTCTCGCCTCGTGAAAATGCTCTCTCATTTCGTGTCTCGTTTAGAAAATATTAATTTGTCTTGTCTCGTGGGCAACAGTAGAGTTCTGATTCATAATTGGAGAAAAAGTGTGAAAAAAGTACAGAGAAAAATGAAAGGAAAAGATAGAGAGAACAAGTGTGAGAAACAAAGAGATGAAGAGACCAAGTGTGAGAAGGAAAGATATTGAGAACAAGTGTGAGAAAGAAAGAGATAGAGAGAACGAGTGTGAGAAAGAAAGAGATAGGGAGAACAAGTGTGAGAAAGAAAGAGATAGGGAGAACAAGTGTGAGAAAGAAAGACATAGGGAGAACAAGTGTGAGAAAGAAAGAGATAGAGAGAACAAGTGTGAGAAAGAAAGAGATAGAGAGAACAAGTGTGAGAAAGAAAGAGATAGGGAGAATAAGTGTGAGAATGAAAGATATAGAGAGAACAAGTGTAAGAAAGAAAGAGATAGGGAAAACAAGTGTGAGAAAGAAAGAGATAGGGAAGTGGGAAAGAAAGAGATAAAGAGAACAACAAGTGTTAGAAAGAAAGATAGAGAGAACAAGTGTGAGAAAGAGAGAGAACAAGTGTGAGAATGAGAGAGAACAAGTGTGAGAAAGAAAGAGATAGAGAGGACAAGTATGAGAAAGAAAGCGATAGAGAGAACAAGTATGAGAAAGAAAGAGAGAACAAGCGTGAGAAAGAAAGAAGTAGAGAGAACAAGTGCAAGAAATAAAGAGCTGGAGAGAATAAGTGTGAGAAAGAAAGTTAGACAGAATAAGTGTGAGTAAGAAAGATAGAGAGAATAAGAGTGAGAAACAAAAGTAGAGAATAAGTGTGAGAAAGAAAGAGGAAGAGTAAATGTGAGAAAGAAAGAGAGAGAACAAGTGAGAGAAAGAAAGATAGAGAGAATAACATGTGAGAGAGATAGAGAACAAGTGTGAGAAGAGAGAGAACAAGTGTGAGAAAGAGAGAGAACAATTGTGAGAAATAGAGAGAACAAGTGTGAAAGAGAGAGAGAACAAGCGTGAGAAAGAGAGAGAACAAGTATGAGAAAGAAAGAGAGAACAAGCGTGAGAAAGAAAGAGGTAGAGAGAACAAGTGTGAGAAAGAAAGATAGAGAGAATAAGTGTGAGAAAGAAAAATAGAGAATAAGTGTGAGAAAGAAAGAGAAAGTGTAAGTGTGAGAAAGAAAGAGAGAGAACAAATGTGAGAAAGAAAGATAGAGAGAATAACTGTGAGAGAGATAGAGAACAAGTGTGAGAAGAGAGAGAACAAGTGTGAGAAAGAGAGAGAACAATTGTGAGAAAGAAAGATAGAGAGAATAACTGTGAGAGAGATAGAGAACAAGTGTGAGAAGACAGAGAACAAGTGTGAGAAAGAGAGAGAACAATTGTGAGAAATATAGAGAGAATAACTGTGAGAGAGATAGAGAACAAGTGTGAGAAGAGAGAGAACAAGTGTGAGAAAGAGAGAGAACAATTGTGAGAAATAGAGAGAACAAGTGTGAAAGAGAGAGAGAGAACAAGCGTGAGACGGAGAGAGAACAAGTATGAGAAAGAAAGAGAGAACAAGCGTGAGAAAGAAAGAGGTAGAGAGAACAAGTGTGAGAAAGAAAGATAGAGAGAATAAGTGTGAGAAAGAAAAATAGAGAATAAGTGTGAGAAAGAAAGAGAAAGTGTAAGTGTGAGAAAGAAAGAGAGAGAACAAGTGTGAGAAAGAAAGATAGAGCGAATAACTGTGAGAGAGATAGAGAACAAGTGTGAGAAGAGAGAGAACAAATGTGAGAAAGAGAGAGAACAATTGTGAGAAATAGAGAGAACAAGTGTGAAAGAGAGAGAGAACAAGCGTGAGAAAGAGAGAGAACAAGTATGAGAAAGAAAGAGAGAACAAGCGTGAGAAAGAAAGAGGTAGAGAGAACAAGTGTGAGAAAGAAAGATAGAGAGAATAAGTGTGAGAAAGAAAAATAGAGAATAAGTGTGAGAAAGAAAGAGAAAGTGTAAGTGTGAGAAAGAAAGATAGAGAGAATAACTGTGAGAGAGATAGAGAACAAGTGTGAGAAGAGAGAGAACAAGTGTGAGAAAGAGAGAGAACAATTGTGAGAAAGAAAGATAGAGAGAATAACTGTGAGAGAGATAGAGAACAAGTGTGAGAAGAGAGAGAACAAGTGTGAGAAAGAGAGAGAACAATTGTGAGAAAGATAGAGAGAATAACTGTGAGAGAGATAGAGAACAAGTGTGAGAAGAGAGAGAACAAGTGTGAGAAAGAGAGAGAACAATTGTGAGAAATAGAGAGAACAAGTGTGAAAGAGAGAGAGAGAAGAAGCGTGAGAAGGAGAGAGAACAAGTATGAGAAAGAAAGAGAGAACAAGCGTGAGAAAGAAAGAGGTAGAGAGAACAAGTGTGAGAAAGAAAGAGGTAGAGAGAACAAGTGTGAGAAAGAAAGATAGAGAGAATAAGTGTGAGAAAGAAAAATAGAGAATAAGTGTGAGAAAGAAAGAGAAAGAGTAAGTGTGAGAAAGAAAGAGAGAGAACAAGTGTGAGAAAGAAAGATAGAGAGAATAACTGTGAGAGAGATAGAGAACAAGTGTGAGAAGAGAGAGAACAAGTGTGAGAAATAGAGAGAACAATTGTGAGAAATAGAGAGAACAAGTGTGAAAGAGAGAGAGAACAAGCGTGAGAAAGAGAGAGAACAAGTGTGAAAGAAGGACAAGTATGAGAAAGAAAGAGAGAACAAGCGTGAGAAAGAAAGAGGTAGAGAGAACAAATGCAAGAAATAAAGAGATAGAGAGAATAAGTGTGAGAAAGAAAAATAGAGAATAAGTGTGAGAAAGAAAGAGAGAGAGAGTAAGTGTGAGAAAGAAACAGAGAGAACAAGTGTGAGAAAGAAAGATAGAGAGAATAAGTGTGAGAATGAAACAGAATACGAGTGAGAAAGAGAGAGAGAGAGAGAGAGAGTACAAGTGTGAGAAAGAAAGAAAAGCACGAGAGAAAAAGAAACAAAGAACAAAGAGAGAAAGAATACAAATAGAAAGAGTAAAGGAATGGAAGAGAGAAAGATAAAGATTTGTTACTAATGAAGAGAAGAGAAATGTAAAATTAAAAAGGTAAATGGGCAGAAAGGTAAGTGATATATTACGTTTTTGAAAAATGTATGCCCGTTCAATCAAAGCATAGTCAGGATAATTTTTATGATGTCTTAAATACACTAAAATCAGTAACACATTTTATTTTAAGTAAAAAGCAAGGTACAGTCACCTGCAATAAAAATGGGACACACAGATCCCGAAATACCTGCTTTCCTGTGACTCGTTATGTGTGCTGCCTAACTACATGGCGATGAGCTAACTTCAATAGTAAATTTTCAATAGGAACGTCTTCTATCGCCTTATAGTTATGCAACACACACAACGCATTGCAAGGAAAGCAAGGTTGCTAGAGGCTTGTGTGATAAGTCAGACCAAAGAAATAATAGACGCTCTAATTAAAATAATGAATTACATTGAAAGCAATCCATCACTAATAATTATGTATCCTGTCCGTAGCCGCCCCCGTGGCGGAGTGGTTAGCACATCGCGCAACGATCCTTGGTTAGAGTCCCGGCTTGAACATGGATGTTTGTGAGTGTCCATTCATGAATTTCATCACATCATCACTCATCCCCATCTTCGCAAATTAGCCAAAAGTGGCACAAAAAAGCAAAATTAAAAATAACAACTCTGCCACCCCCTTACAAGCAACTGGTACGGAAAGAACCCGTTCCCTTTCAATAATTTAAAGCACACTAATCTGGAACTATTTCAAAAAATGTAATAGAATTACACAATCGGAAAGTTATTACTTTTTCCAAGGAAAATTCATAATGTAATTATATATATATATCCTGGCAAGATGTTATGGTATTAAGCACTCAATTTGTCCAATTGAAAAATTCTGAGTGGTTCTAATCCCAGCAGATCTGAGGTTGAATCTTTAAAAGTTATGTCCATGCTTTCAAAATGCCAAGCGTTACATCATGCCTTGGCAGCAAGAAACGGAAGATGGGCAAGGTGCCACAAACAAAGCAGGAGAAAAAAGATGGAAGTCATGACTCCTCGGAACGGTCCATTGAGGAAAAGGATGGTAACAAGAGCGACATTCTGTGAATTCGTTCCAATATTGAACGTGTCGAGAGTCCGATTCTTCAAGTGGTGTAATCCTGATAATTGAATATATACCTTCGAGAGTTTAAAAGTTATAGGAAAATGTATGTAATCTAATCATTATCATATTATTTATTTTGATCACGCACGTCTTGAAAGAATATCCACCATTTACGAGGGGTGTATGAAAAGTTCTCGGACCGATAAAGGAAAAATCATATACAGCCTGGTGTTCCACAAATTCACCCCGAAGTTCGACACACTTGCCGTATCGTGTCGCAAGTTTCTTTAACCCTCCCAAAATGAATTATTTTGCCTGGTATGCGAAAAACTGATCTTATGCTCCTATCATATATGAATCCTTGCAAAATGTCTGCCCCTCCAGTGTTTTTAAGGTTAGGAAATAGGCAATAGTCAGACAGAGAAAGATCTGGTGAGTAGGGTGGATGATCTACGTACTGAAAACCCAAGTCTTTCCACCACTGTGTGAGGGAACATTACCCCATTACTCCGTAAAAACAGAATGTCTTTCCACGTTCTTCTCCGACGTGGTTCCTTCAATGACTTATATGTAGGCTACAATTGTGTTATGATCCTGCAAATTGGCACGTTACGTTCTGAAATAACATTCTTTACAGCAACAGTGACATAATTACACACACACACACACCCACACACACACATATATATATATTGGGAAGAGGTCGGGTTCAGACCTTTTCAGCCACCCTAGTATGAGTGTGCGTGCGTGTGTGTATAGTGATTGGTAATTCGACCTATTCCTGGGAAGGGATAATACTAGAGCACATTTGCAACAAATTTGACCCTATGCACCGGGGGTCGGAAATCAATGGGTTTCGAGTTATTGCAGTTTGTAGATTTTCGTGACATATTCCGACTTGCGACCAAAAAACTACTAATTGTGAAAAAAATACTACACCCTGGGCACTTAATCGAAACGTTTCACAGCTGACGAATAAGTGACTACTGGGGATAAAATTCATGCCCAAAATTCCCATACCCACAGAAAGAAACAGTCATTGGTGCACACGTCATGAAGAAATTTCGGGTTGAGAGAGAGAGAATTGAGACATAAGAGACAGTGTCAACGCGAGTGACTGTCTGAAGTACGCAGCAGGCTGCGTGCTTGCATACGTAACCGGGGCAGGCAAATTTAACAGGATTTATAGTTTTCGTAACAGTTAGTTCTGACAACTAGATTTTTCCCCCCAACCCGTGTGCCAGTTGACAACATTTGTATCTCTTTGGAGAGCTTATGAAACTGGGAAGTTTTTTCCGTAATTTTTACGCTAAGTGTCTTACCATTTTTTGAGTAATCCTCTTCGATTTAAACGATAATTTCCAAATTTCTTCATGACGTGTGCTCCAATGACTGTTTCGTTCTGTGGGTATGGGAATTTTGGGCATGGATTTTTTCCCCAGTAGTCACTTATTCGTCAGCTGTTAGCAAACATGTCGATTAAGTGCCCAGGGTGTAGTAGGTTTTTTTTTCACAATTAGGAGTTTTTTGGTCGCAAGTCGGAATATGTCACGAAAATCTACAAACTGCAATAACTCGAAACCCATTATTTCCGACCCCCTGTGCATAGGGTCAAATTTGTTGCAAATGTGCTCTAATATTACCCCTTTCCAGGAATAGGTCGAATTACCAATCACCCTGTATATGTAGTAAAAAAAAACATTCCTAAACTTTGAATAATAACTATTGACTAGGCGTACTCAGATCAGTATTATTTCGTTCTTATACAACATTGTCATTTACAATGCAAGATTTCCAGTCTTTTGAATATTCTAAGTTACAATCAGACAGATGAATCTGCAATTTATTTGTTGATATTTGTTGGCTATATGTTTTATCCTAATATTTGTATAATTTTTGTAGTCACATTTTCTTTCATAAAAAAGGGGGATGATCTGTCACTTTTCTTTTCTGCAACTATAGTGAATTTTGAGGCGAATTACTGGTTTTGTTTCCTTGTGTGGGTGTTCCATAAAGAAGTAAATAGTAGCATTAAAAGCACTAAGAAAATGGCATATACAAATATTTACCACTTGACCATGCACACTGCACTAACAAAAAATAATTACTGTTCCGTTATTGCCCTTAAGGTCTAAACACTTACCATTATGCATATATTCCTAATAACACCAACTTCCAACTGGATATTGCCTCCACGAGTATCTTCAGAAAGAAACAAGCATGCAACATGCAATTCCAAGATATTCATTTACATAGAGATCTACATGGGCGTATCAGTTAGCACCTTCGAGTGGCTCCCAGGACACTGTATCCATTTCCCGAGGCGCTGGAAGATTATAATGTTGGTCGTGTTCATTAAAGCGAACAAGCACAATAGCCAGACATTACATCATAAAAGTCGGTATGCTATTCCATTTCGAAACTGGTTTTTGGACCTAGACATGACATGGTTACAGCAGGTGGTCCATCTTTTTCCCTTACTTTATTCTTCCACCTTCAGTGTAGTGACCAAAACGGAACGAAGTGTTTAAGTGGATTATTAGTCAAATTCTAATAAAAATTAGCTATTTTCCCATGAATAATGGCTTCACATTGAACGACAAATTACTCTGTACTGCTGATAATATTGCAATGGCAAATTAAGGAACTTTTCGAGAAAATAGAATGCGTTCTATTCCTGTTATAACACGATAAAATTGCACTATCCAGATGCTCAAGTACAGATGATGTTGGGAAAACACATTTGTCTAGTTTCGTATACGTTTCAGCTCCATATAGTGTAGTTTGTATATGCCATTCTTTCCAAACACCATGTCATATGATCGTGCTCATAACGTCCACATATGTTCCAAGAACAGATGGTCATTGGTCAACATACTTACAACTGTCACCTGGTTGGTGAACGCATCTGAACACCCACAACCTCTTTTGAAACACCTGGTCTGCCTTTTACGACTTCCCAGATAATACCTTTGTTTCCTGTCATACAGAAGATATGTTTGCACTATGTTCATACTATAGGAACCAATATTATGTGAGTGTGTGTGGAAGTTGGATTCCCAGACTAGAAACGGATGTAAAATTGTCTGTAATATGTAGTATTCTACATAGATTCACAAACTTTTTCTTATGTGACATTTCTTCTGTTTTCTCCATCCCTATAACGTCGGGTAAGCCCAAATCCATTTTCTCCATTCCTCTTTATTCAATCTTTTAATTTCTGTCAGTATCTTCTGGTATTTCTTCAGGCTTCGCCACATACATTTATATATATAAATGTCCACACTTGTTCTTTCACTCTATTTGTGCCTTCCCTACCATTCCTCCGAGCTATTTCTTCTCTGCTGCTTGTCTGTAGTTGGTCAAAAGTTATTTAATGTTTGTCTAATGTGTGCATTGTGGTTTTCTCTGTCAGGGTCAACTTCGAAGAAATGCAGTGAAGTATCTTAAATGATTAAAAAAACATAGAATTATACGACTGTCAAGGGTAATTGATTATGAAATAACTTCTGAATCGACGATACATAAATAAAATAGCTGCATGACTTGGTTATGCAGAACCTAAAATTGTAGATTAAAAACGCTAAGGGATGATGAAGTTAATGATATTTATTAGCACGACTCTCCTGGAAAATTAATTGCAAAATCAAGTAGTATTTATTAGAAGAAAGTGCTGTTTTCAAAGCCAAACGAAACTGCTTGTTAACTGTGGAAATACAACTGTGATGGAACTAACTATAATTGGTCAAAAAGACGAAAGGGAATTTACTGAAACCTGTGGCCTTACATGATCTACATTAATGCCTAACAGCTGCAATACAATGCAGCTGATTATACCTCTTGTGTATTTATTTAGGTTTTTTGAGAAATGTAATTGTCCCTGTGATAATGCATATTGGACGCTTATTAATGATGCCTACAGAATCACGATTATATGTATAGTGAAAAATACTAGTTCCAATGAGCAAAACAAGTCTTTGAGTAAATGGATGGAGAAAACGTTCAGAATTCCTCTACCTTACTCAAGACCTCTAGGCCATGAGGACCATTACTGTGAATCATATCTAGTCGGTATACTGATTCCAACCTATCACATGAATCTAGGATATAGATTAACCCTAGTGTTTTATCAATAAGGACTGAGGAAAAATACGTTTACAGTGATCTGACATGCAAAAAAGATTCAATTGATAACACTATGAAATTAACACATATATCGTCTACCTACCCTTTGCCGCTCAGACAAGCTTCCTAATAGAATGGACGCTTAACAATAGCCTCCTTGTGTACGAACATGGTTCGATGGAATCTTGATCATTCTTATAGCAAGTGAGATTTGCATTGAATGATACATACGGAAGTGGGTGCTCACTCATGATTTAGAACTACAAAAGAAGGGCTTGGCTCAAAGGGCTCTACGCCCAGCAACAATTTACACACCAACAATTGATAAGTTTGGTAATTGGTTCTAATGTTAGATTTCCATCAAGATAGAGTGGGAAGGTGTCTGTTTAAGAAGTTGCATAGGTTCACCAGGTGTCTTGGATGCACTTCGTTTACTAGTTGCAATCTTTTTCATGTCTTGTACAGAAAATTGATTCCACGTAGATTAATTAAGAATGTTATTGAGACAGAATTCTAAAATCATTCGTGAAGAGGAGATTCTAATTTCTACTGAATGAAGATTGTGTTTATTCTGTTTTGTGGATACATATCGTACAGTCACTCTCTAAAGAGTACAGTATAATGTTTTATTGACACCATGTTCAAGGACGTCCGCAGGATTTATTCTATGGAGGGGCAAGTAAATTATTTTTCCGGGGGGCGGGTAAATGAGGCATATTTTCCCCCATAATAGTTTTGCCTCCTCCTCAACTTACCATGTTCAACGATCTTATCATAATTAATAAATGACTGTTACTAAAATGAAATTATACAGGGTGGCTCAATAAGTCACTTAACACCCCCAGTACAAGGCCACTGCAGCGCGCAACATGGAAATGGCGATGACCAATCGTTATCAGGCCAAGGGGGAACCACATTGACGCCACCCACACGGTCGGCGGCCATCTTGATGTCCGCCATCTTGAATTCAACTTCAGAATTTTAAATGGGAAGGGGGTCGTGCGACATATCAAAATGGGCTAGAATTTCACGAGAAATGCAATGGTGAAGGTTTTTTTGACGTATCTTTAACCAGTAAAAAGTTATGACTGAATTCTTGTACCAATTTGCTCCTTTTCGAGGTGTTAGAAAAATGCCTTAAAATTTGTTTTGCGCTTCGGTAATGCATCGAGATCAAAGTGACGTCTATGGAGAGACGTTAGCATGTCATTGCACATTATTTTAATCGGATACATCCATGAAGAGCTGTGCATTATGAATGGTTGTCGCGAACAATTTACAGTGTGACGCTTCCATTGAATTAAAAGTCCTTCACAGTGACAAGGCTAATGTTTATGTTCAGAAGGAAGTTCATAAACAGAATATGCGACCCTTGTCATCTGATAACTAACTTTGGACAAAAACTGGTTCATAACGTTCCCATAAGTGTTCTGGTGTTCTTCCCTATTGAAAAAACTCTGTAAAAAGTACCTTCTTCCATAAGCAAGGATGAAAAAAACTGTTTATTTAACAAATCCAAGTAGCCCTAAGCATTTAAGGTTCCGTTGATGGAAAATTGACTAACCAATCGTGTTCCACACAGCACGCCACACCATTAACTTACCAACAATAACCATTCAGCTTTGATCTGTCGAAAATGGGTTATCAGATAAAAATCATCGAATATTCTGTTTATGAACTTCCTTATGAACATAAACATTAGCCTTGTCACTGTGAAGGACTTTTAATTCAATGGAAGCGTCACACTGTAAATTGTTCGCGACAACCATTCATAATGCACAGCTCTTCATGGATGTAACCGATTAAAATAATGTGCAATGGCATGCGAACGTCTCTCCATAGACGTCACTTTGATCTCGATGCATTACCGAAGCGCTAAACAAATTTTAAGGCATTTTTCTAACACCTCGAAAAGGAGCAAATTGGTACAAGAATTCAGTCATAACTTTTTACTGGTTAAAGATACGTCGAATAAACCTTCACCATTGCATTTCTCGTGAAATTCTAGCCCATTTTGATATGTCCAGTCCCATTTAAAATTCTGAAGTTGAATTCAAGATGGCGGACATCAAGATGGCCGCCAACCGTGTGGGTGACGTCAATGTGGTTCCCCCTTGGCCAGATAACGATTGGTCATCGCCAATTTCAAATTCCATGCCGCAGTGGCCTTGTACTGAGGGTGTTAAGTGACTTATTGAGCCACCCTGTATATGCGAAATACGTGTATAATTCTAGGTTAACATTCATTTTCCAGGGGACGATGTTCTCCTTGCTCCCATTCCGGACATCCATGGTCGTGTTTATTTTTATTAAGCATAGTGAGAAATTTTGAGTACATTCGAAGAAGAAACAACTATGCTTACAGTTACACATATACTATAAAGAACAAAGCAAAGCTCAGTAACATATAAATAATGTTATTTACTCATTTACATCAATCAAACACTGAAGTTATGTCAGTCGCCCTAAGTATTGTCGTTTCTTCATGGCAACTGCGCAACACCATGTGACGACCTCAAAATAAAGGATACAACTTGTCACAATCGAAAAATCCCAACCCAGGATCGAACCGAGAACATGCAACGTCAATGCCCAATTTCATTTTATACGTTTTGTAAAATGTTCAGAGAACAGCTCTCTACAGTATTCAGAAAGGCACATTCATGATTACGTGACAACAGTCAGAAAAGGAACATCACCAACAGTGTCTTTCATACAGGCAGACACAATGAATAGCAGTTGTGCGTACATGTGTTCCGTAAAACGTGTTAGAAAATTGTAATACATACGGCATGTCATTCTGCATGAGAAGCATATTGCAGCTCCACGAAACATTAATACTGTGTTAATGTGAACACTCTTATTACAACTCTCGCCTTGAATTTGTGTAAAATTTGGCTAGGAAACCTAGAATTATGCTTGATTTTTTCTATGTAGTCACGGTGATTATGAACGATTTCTGTTGCATGTAAAAATAATTATCCCCAGGAGCTTACTCAACTAAATGCAAGAGTGTGTGGGGTCTCCCCGATGGCGCAATGGTAGCGTCGCCGCCTTGTAATCAAGGGGTCCCGGGTTCGATTCCCGATGGAGACACACAGTGGTTCGGATCCCACTTTAAGCTGTAGGTCCAGTCCCGTTTAGCCTTACTGTGCATAAAGTGGACTTAAAACACCAAGTCAATTAATCAAACAACAGTGTGTGCACATTTGCATTTCCTTGCTCTCTCGTCAAAAACGTTGATAAATGGATAGTTTAACATAACATGCAGACCACGTCGGTGGAGTCTTAAAACAAGTGTACCTGCACCAGAGACGGAACCAAGTCTTTAGCACAATACAGGGTCTGTATTTTAAGTAATGAGAATAAATCCAGAAAACAAAATTTATTGCAGATATCGCTACAAACCTTTAGTAGTCTTCAAAGTATGCCCCTTGAGCGTCAACACACTTCTGCAGGCGAGGTTTCCACGTGTCGTACGCTCCCTGAAAGTCAGCAACTGGAACAGCCTTCAGAGCACGCGTGCAAGCCGCTTTGACCGCATCCAGGGTTCCGTGGTGGTGTCCTTTGAGGGCTGTTTTCACTCTGGGAAAGAGGAAAAAATCTGCAGGGGCAAGGTCGGGGCTGTAGGGAAGCTGAGGAATCGTGATGCCAGATTTCGTCAGGAACTCTCTAACCACGAAGCACGTGTGACATGGCGCATTGTCATGATGGAGCTTCCAATCGGCGGCAATTTCTGGTCGCACTCGGTTGACCCGTCTCTTCAACCTTTTTAACACCCCCACGTAGAAGGAGCCATTGACTGTCTGTCTGTGCACAAATTCCGCGTGGACCACACCTTTCTTGTCGAAAAACACAATCAGCAATGCTTTGATTCTGGACTTGGACATGCGCGCCTTTTTTGGTCGAGGCGACTGCGGAGTGTGCCATTCGGTGCTCTGCCGTTTTGTTTCGGGATCGTACTCGAAGATCAAACTTTCATCTCCGGTAATGACATTGTCAAAAAACTGCGGGTTGTCTTCGGGACGAGCTTGGAGCAAATCTTTCTCATCCCAAGATCCTCGGTGATGATTTTGTGATCAACCATTTTATCGAGTCCTAGCGTATCCGTGATAAACCGCACACTGACACGCTTGTCCGCGTTCAGAAAATCTCGCACACGTTGTTTGTTGTCTCTGGTTCTTGAGGTTGACGGGCGCCCTGCACGGAGTTCGTCCTCCACGCTCTCCCGGCCTTCTTTGAACATTTTGTGCCACCGAAACACTTGCGCTTGTGATAAACTGTCACTGCCGTTCGCTTGCCGAATCATTTACAGCATTGCTGCACCAGATTTTCCAAGGCGCACACAAAATTTGATCGCGTACCGCTGTTCCATGCTTTGCTGCATTTTGCTCTTGCACACACTACTTTGCAGACGTCCACGCCACGCGTGATCATGCCTCAACGGACGGCAGCAGGCAACTGCCGCTTGGAACGCTTTCAAGGTCACACCCTCCACTACAGACTTCAACCGGTCCCAGCGCGCTCTGACGTCTAGTCGCGGCAGAAAAAAATATTCTCATTACTTAAAATACAGACCCTGTAGATTCTTGTGGTGTTCGATTGGATACCTAAGGTACTGTTATTACCTTTGACTTTCAGTGCCTTGCACCAAAAACTTTAAATACTCATTAATGAAAGAGGCAGGCCCATAGCCAGAATTTTTTTCGGAAGGGAGGGCTCATCCCTTATCAGCAGCCGCAACCTAATGTCAAAAAAGTGGGGGGAAGAAGCCCTGAAGATGAATTTCTCAGTATATTAAAAGTTATTATACAATATGTTTAATGGGAGTAATATTTATTACACTATACATTTGTAGAATTTCGGGTGGGGCTTCAGTTCCCTGAGCCCTTCGCCTGGCTACGTGCCTGCAAAGAAGCGTTATTTTCCAACAGGACAATGCGACACCACACAAAAGACGAATAGCTCCCACCAAGTTGCAGCAATTCGGGTGTGAAAAACTTGCGCAATTTCCATTTTTGTTCATATCTTTGTACACATTATTTTAAAAGGAGACAAGACTTCAAGCGAGAAGTTCCGTTAAACTTCCTAGGTATTCTCAATTTTAAAAGTAACTGAACAGTTGCTTTGGAATTATACTAATGATGCAGATATTAGTTTAAGGCTAACGTAGTGTTTGTTGTTTCCTTACATCCTAATATTTTGCCCACGTAGCTAATTCCATGAGAGAAGCGTGCAAAGTGGTGTAACTGCTCTTTGATCTCTTCCTAACTACAGAACACTGAACATGTGCGCCTGGAAGAAACAGAAAAATGTGCAAGATTGCAAAAAGAACAATTACAGAACATTATGCAAATTCTTTTAGAGTTAAACGCTAAATGGTACGCTAAAGATATACGATGAAACTAAAGTGCATGGAGCAACAGCCCTTTTGGGGCCAAGACCTGTCAATCGACTTTCCATTGGGTGAGGTGTGATCACGTCGAGTCCCATGACAGCTGTCTTCTGCCTCTTCACACTAAGTGTCCCTGCAGTGGCTTTCAAGCAGCTGTCCAATTGTGGTCACGATACTTGATCAACAGAGATATATTTGAGCTACTACCAGGGATCCAACCCGGAACCTCTCGCTCAGAGAACCATTCAACTGAGCAGAAGCTCAAAGATATACGATTCTTATATGTACTTGCACTGACTGCCATACAAACATCAAGAATATAAGTCGATCTCCGTGGGGGAGTGGTTGGCACAGCGCGCTACGACGTCAGGGGTCTCGGGTTCGAATCCTGGCCTGTGCATGGTCGTTCTTTGTGAGTGTTTCTTCATCAATTTCAGCCAATCAGAATGCTGTTTGCTATTAGTCACACCTACAGCAAAAAGAGTTTAACAACCGAAAAGAGTATGTTGATTGATTGATTGATTTGGTGTTTTAAGTCCACTTTAGGAACAGTAAGGCTAATCGGGACTGGACCTGCAGTTTAAAGTGGGATCCGAACCACTATGTGCCTCCACCGGGTATCGAACCCGAGACCCCTTGATTACAAGGCAACGACGCCACAACTGCGCCATCGGGGAGGCACAAGAGTATGTTGAAAGGAAAATAACAAGTATACCTACTCGTAGTGGTAACGTCGACGCCTTGTAAACAAGGGGTCACGGGTTCGATACCCGGTGGAGGCACATAGTGGTTCGGATCCCACTTTAAAAACTGTAGGTCCATTCCCGATTAGCCTTTCTGTGCATAAAGTGGACTTAAAACAACAAATCAATCAATCAAAATTGAAGGGACAAATACACCCGTCACCCTGGAAATTGAATCGTGACAAGGCGACCTAAACGGTAAAGCATGGAACAAATAAAGCTTCATTTTTCGAAAATGGGAAGACGCACAGAGCGGAATCATGTTACTGTCCTTGGTTATTCTAAAAAAAAACATCTGCAAGAAACCAAAACCGGATGTGTTTGCAGTTTCATATATTTACTCACAAACATCGCCTTATCTGCTTATCTTCCAGGTGTTACGTCATGTTGGTAATGTAGCATGGAAAATGCGGCAGTATCATGGCGGAAAGACGCACAGGTGCATAAAGGCATGCCTGTGTATTTTAAGGAAAGTAGAGAACTGGGTGTTGAGACCAAGAACAATCAGCAATTGTCTGAGAAAACGACCAAGATTACTTAACGAGAGTTATGGCTTCCTTCCGGAGACAATTGTACTCCCATATATGCATATTTCAACAGTGGGCGTGCCACCGTATGAAGTAATATAAGGAGAGCTACGTACTCAATCTCCTTCTTTTCAATCTTGGACTGCTAACTGTTTATACAGAGTTGTTTGTGCGGAACCAGTCCGTTACTGTTTAACCAAGGACGTACTTAGGGGGGGGGGGGGGGTCCAAGGGATTCAATCCCCATCACGAAAGACTTACCACGAATTACAATCACCAAGAATTACAATCACTGTACGAATTAAACTTTTTGCTTTGGGGAAGGAGGGAGGGGGGTGCCCGCTCAGTAGCAATTTGTGATTTCATTTTGGGAAGCAGGTCTCTTGGGTATGCACATTTGTATATATGTTACCAGTCAATAAATTAAACTATTCTGTTGCGGTTCTAAGCGCCTTAGAACATAGGTTCTAAGCTAGGTCATTAAATAGTATTTAATACATTTACACGTAATTTAGAAACCGTGTATTTTCACTAAGAAAACCCAAATTTCGTACACAAAAAGAGCTATCGAACTAGTATCATCGAAAACGTATGATAATTTCCATTCCCAGGTTCGAACTTCTCGTTTAACCTGCCTCACACAGAAAACTAAATGCATCATATCGATTGATGCGCCAGAAAGCACCGATTGATGCACTAAAGTGTGTTTTATGGCTTCTTCAAAGAATCAGTTCCACATTTGATGCATTTGGGTGCATTTTTGTATGTAGTGAAAGAAACACCAAAGTGCATCAGTTGATGTTCCTTGATGCACCTTCCTGCATCTTTTTGGATGATGCACTTAAACGTTTGGTCTGAGCTACAGAGTTTATGTAGCTCAGGCGAAACGTTTAAGTGCATCATCAAAAAATATGCATTCTGGTGCATCAAAATTCATCAACTGATACATAGAAGTGCATCTCCACTGAAATAAATCCACACTTGACAAATGATGCACTTTGGTGTTTCTTTCACGACATACAAAAATGAACCCAAATGCATCAAATGTGAACTGATTCTTTGAAGAAACCATAAAACACACTTTAGTGCATCAATCGATGCATTCTGGTGCATCACTCGATATGATGCATTTAGTTCTCTGAGTGTACAAGTTTCTTGTGAACCCTTCAACACATATTGAGTGAGGTTCGTTAGTGGAAGAATAATGTCCTCCTTTAATCCAGAAGGCTGCATACTATTCGGCATAGACATATTTGAAGACTGGACCATTAATGGACAGTTGTGTCTGTTGTGTTTGTTACATAGTTAAGAAATGGTACACTCTATGCCTTCAATTCAATTTTCTTTGACGGGGATAAACATAATCTTCTTTTTCCGGGGTTAAAATGTTTTGGTGGTTAATCACCGGCATCCCACCCTCTAATTCGCACGCCGATTACAATGAAATAATCAGAATATACTTGTTTAGCATTTTTTGTATAATCTAGGGTTACATATTTCCACCGAACTTGCTGGAAGGCAAGGATTAGATACGGCTTTCAATGACAGTACCAACGAAGATTCATGCACACTACTTATAATAATATGTATAAAATATTAATCAGGAATTCTACTTTTCGTCAACTGGATCTATCATAACTTTTGTTATTGAATGAATATTCAATTCTTTATCTATTTGGCATTAATTTCCTTGCCAAGGCAGTTGTTGCTACACACATTTTGGCGATCTTAACTAAGCTAGATAATCAACACTTGTTGTTGTATGTCTATTCTTAAACATGTAATAACAATATATTATTAATTAATTTAACATAATTATAATATAATTGTTTCAATTTAAACAATTTATATTATTATTATTATTGGTATTATTATTGAGACACTTTGTTCGGACCCCCCCCCCCCTCCGAAATATATTTCTAGATACGTGCCTGTGGTAACCACTTCTACTTTCAGCTGAGTAGAGATGATAGAGAACACATGTTGGATTCTCGACCCTGCCTCCTCTGCACACAGTGAGAAATGTTCACAATCACATATAGTAGAGCATATATAGAAGGCAGAGGGATGCCACCCCTCACCAGCTAAGAAAATTTGCCTAAAGACCCCCCCCCCACACACAGCTAAGGGAGCAGTTGCCCTCCTGGAAAACGATTGCTAAAAATTTTCATTCTAATAATTTATAACGGTCAAATATTGAGTAACTGGTAATTGATCTAATTGCCTGTTATTAAGAATTAATTACAATTGGTAATATTAAAATCCGTCGCAAATAAAGGTGTCTAGCGACTGCCTTAGCCAATGCGAGTTTGCTCAACCACCGTTTTTCGCCCGAATCCGGATTTACATGCATTCATATGGAGAATAGCAGGAAAAGAGCAACTTCTAAACCAATGGACCGAATTGGATGAGATTTTAACCAGCGGAAGACCACATCATGTAAGTACAGATTCCAGAATTTCAGCCTAATCAGAACAGAACTACGGGAGTTATAAATTATTAAAAATCCATCGCTGGATACAATGGAAGACGAAACCCCGTTGAGATAGCCCTATCTGAACGTGCCCAACACAATACAAGACGACTTGTACTAATCTCTGCACGAGGGGTTGCTAACAGAGGTTAAGGACCGGGAAGAGCTTCGACCAGGATAGGAGGACAACGGTCAAAGCACCGAAAACAATAAATAGGCACATAAACACAGAGGCTAGAGCGTCACCACGTTCAAATCTTGCATAAAAGAGATCATTCGGAATAGCGAGAAAACAGTTTGCCTAGAATCGATACCGGAGTGTGAGCTACGCGCGACATAGCTCGGAGTCGCGATCAGACCCGTGGTCTGGATTTGTCTTTTACTCGAGTGAGTGTTTAGAGCCATGGAGTAGAACAGAGTAGACCCAGGGGGTCGTTTCCCCCTCGCCGTCAACGCATCCGTGCACATACGTGTGGTTATGTGAGAATAACACCAGACACGTCCACCTGTGTCAATCGTCCGAAACAACGTCCTAAGTTAGCAGAAGTTAATAACGATTGATAGGAAAGTTAATACCGCAGTGCATAATAGCCAATACTAAAGTTAAGAACATTTAACATCCATGTGTGTCGATGTGAAACCGCGAATGGCTCATTACGTACGTTCGTCTCATCGCCTAAGCCACGTATCTACGTACAAATGACAGCGAAGGACTGACCTATTACTGCGCTAGTTGTCGTATGGAGTCGACAGTGTACGTGTACCGTCATGGACATGCCAACGAAGTCAACGAGTGAAGCCAGGATCCGATGATGCCAATATGGAACTGCCGAGTGATCCACTTTCGCCAACCAGGATAACCGCGAAGTACGACACCGGAGTGTGGACGCCTTCCAAAACTGTAGGACCACTTTCACCCGACCCAGGTCAGAGGGAATGCAGCGAAGGTAAGATCCAACCATGTGCGTGTGTGAGAGAGATGACGCCAATCTACCGCGAATCTGAGTAAATCAAATCATTGCATAACTTAAATCAGTGCTATGGCATACCTAGACATCCTTATTCCGGCGGACTAATCAACGTTATAGATCAGAGTTTATGTTAACAGCCAAACAATTGTTCATTGAAATATATTCGTACCTCCTGAAAAGATATAAGGGTTCGCACAAAGAACAATTATTCACATTATACTTAAAACCCTAAACGGTAAATTGTAAAAGGCAAGGTAGCCAAGTAATAGCATGAGTATAGTCAAAGTATTAATTAACCTTCTCAGTCTCAAGCGTCTCGATCGAGATACCCAAAAGTAAGCTTCACGATCGAAAGCGTCTCGATCGAGACGCTGTGTCAAGGTCGTAGTTTTTACGTTATAACGTTTCTATTTTTGGCTAGAATTTCGATTTTATTTTATATTGTTCCTAACACATGTATTTAACACAATTTTCTTTCCATTTTTTTTTGTCTTCATGAAAATGGAGGGGAAAAGGCGGGAAAAGGGACTTCTCTTTTGCGTCTCTTTTCAAGGGAAAATTTTTGCCGACAAAGGAAGACCGGCTTTGTTGTTCTAAAGCAATGCTTTTCACTCCCGCCTGTGAACTGCATTCGAAGGAAGCTTGTTTATCAGTATCCTATGTCAAAATGAAAGTTTTCCATGAGGGCGCAAGCAGGGGGTGGGGGTGGGGGAGGGGAAAGACAGGTTGTTGAATCTGCGTTGTGAGAATGGAATTTCGAAGCGCGCTGAAGGAAACCTTTGTTTTTTTAGCACAAGTGTCCACAAGTTGCGACAGGGGTTACCCTGCATTGTCTAAAAATAGAATTTCAACAGCTGCAAGAATCGGCGCTCATTTTTCACTGCGTTCTAGCTTTTCGTCCGTGAATGTTGTGCGTAGGTGTCGTTTTGTGCCCAAGTGCGAGGACATTTTTTGGGTGAAGTGACAATTTTTTAAAATAATTTTTGGGGGTTTTCTCCCTTCCCCCTACATATATACGCCAAATTTGCATAAATTTTGCATTTTGTGCATTTTGACATTTTTTTCGGGGGGAGGCGGGGGGAAACACCATTTTTTTAAGAAAAGTATTTTTGAGGGGATTTCTCCCCTTTCCCCCTCCATATGTTCGCCGAATGTGCATAAATTATATATCGTCTGAATCTGTGATTCGTTCTGCGTACAACGGTATATCTTTCATATCTCCAGGGCAAATAGTCTCTGAGCTAAAGTCATTTCAAGGTACTGCTGCATTTTGAAGCTTGAATCAGTGGCGTGCCGACCATTCCTTTTGAGGGTACAACGCAAGTTACATTGGTCATATGACAATAATGCAAATATTTTTCCTTACATGTCAGCGATCATTTCCATGTGCATGTCGACACTGTCATATACTTTTTTCTTGGGGGGAGGGTGGGGGAACCAATTTTTTTTTCCAAAATTTAGGAATTTTGAGAGTTAGCCCCCCCCGCCACATTTACGCCGAATTTGCATAAATTTCATATAGTCTGAATCTCTGGTTCATTCCGCATACAACGGTATATCACTCATGTCTCTAGGGCAATTAGTCTCCGATCTACACTCATTTAATTGAAACTCTGCTCAAAATCGGCTCGGGACAGAGGGGCTTACTTGTGAAAATGGCCTTGGGACTGAAAAGGTTAATATAACCTTTGTAATTGTCATATTGTCACAATATGCCATGGAGTGTGTGTATGAATGAGAGATCGAGTGAAAGAGGGCAAAATGTACTGTTTATTTATTTGTGTTCTAATATATGTGTACATTCTGAACCACCGTAGTACTATGTCACGTCATTTCAGGTGCTTGAAAGAAATCCTCCTAGGTCTCGGTAACTCCTACTGTAGGCACTTATCCTGGCCGTCTTATAATTCATGTAATGTTAATTAGAGTGACAGGTGTGTCACGGGGAGCGATTCTGCGTTGTTGCGTTGCTTCGTCCTTGTGTTGTTGTTTAGTTAGTTTTAAGCCCGTAAAACATTGTGCTTTTTAATGTGGAAAGTAAAATAAATGTTATTCCCTTTTCAAGCAACCTCTCCTCTCTCTCTCTCTTTCGTTTCCTGTTCCCTTTTCAAATAACTCAAAAATAAAGCTTTGCCTCGTTGAAAAAGTCTGTTTCTAAAGTGCTGTCCGAACAGGTATCTTTGTTCACAGAACCAATGGAAATCTTTCAGTGGATATATTACGTGCATTTATAAAAGATAAAACACTAGATAATAATTTGGTTAGATTATCATTTTTGTGTTTGAACAACTATTAAAACTAATGTATAAAATGAGAATCACAAAATAGTTTCGTGTCCATCTTACAATTCCAGCCCCCCCCCCCCCCACACACACACAAAAAAACCTACGTACGCTAGTGGCATTAAAAAACTGTCAGTTAAACCGAGATTGTTGGTCACCTGTTTATGTAGGAGAAGAAATACTCGACGCACAAGGCAAAGGTAGATTAAGCAAGACGAGGAGAGACTGTATTGTGTCATATCCTTTTCTCTTTTTATTACATAACATGCTGAATATCCACACAATTCCCGCAAAAGCCATATATTTTATACCCGAAGCCCAGAAGAACCAAGATGGCAATTATAGATTGCACAGCACGGAACATTCTCCTCATCCTTGCATGAGAAGTGTTCGATGTCTTCCACGGCTAAAATTTATCACCTCAAATGAAAGCCTTCTTCAGGCAACTGAATGCACCACGTAGAGTTAGTTGGATATAACTGCTTATTTTAAATGCTGCACGCAAAGCCACAATCAAATGAACTAATATTAATTATATTTAGTTAAAGATAGTTCTGAGATAATTGTAGACTTCAGTTCGACTACAGAAATTGTTTGAGGTCCCGACGTACATGTCTTGTGTATAAAATGCGATGGAGAAGATCTTGAGATAATGTGTGCATATTTACGAAATCTGTTGTGTACGCTTACGTGCATATTTTACCATTTTACTGCACATAAATTAGTTCCTTAACTTCTCCAGTTACTATGAAACCTTGTGCAAGGGTATACACGCACTTTGATGAAACTCATAGGAACACCACTGATTGAATATTGATTATTGTTAAGTGTGTTAAGATGTTCAATTAAATACTTTCTACTAGAGCCATAACGCTTATTTAGAGTTACTAATCAAAAAGTACACTTAACATTGTTCTAAAAGAAAATATACAGTTGTAAACTAGAGGTATTAGCTACACTGTAAATAAATTGGTGCACAGAGGATCGTCACAGGAGATACACAACATTTTTTCCAACTTTTAAACTCAATGGTGTTAAAATGGTGTTGATTACAATCATTTATCTATTCTATTTTTACACCATTAATACACCATTAATGAGGTTAAACGTTAACCCAAATGTGACGTAGATCTACTAGGACCACTGTGTTGTTTTAACACAAAATGTTCTTGCAGTGTAAACCAATCTCTCGTTCACAACTAATTCATAGATGAAGGGTGCTATTTAACATATTTATAAAGCCTGAATAACTAAAATTAAACTCATAGCTGTGTCAGCAATGCGACTAGTTCCCCTATCGCATAAATGATGGAACTTCCCTCAAGAAAACTTAAGGAATATGGTTAACGAAACTGAATGACACAAATAATATGAAAACGAACAGTTTAACACTAACATAAAAAAACACATCAAATCCACTTCAAAGGACAAAATAAGTAGAAAGTGTTATGGAGAGAATAAGGCCCCATAATCTTATCAGTCTGAAATTAATGAACTATCATAATGCTCGATAGATATTTTCCATAAATACAATGTTTGCAGTTTACTTAACTTGTACGAATAAAAATGCACAACGTAATGGCTTCACTCCATCTTGTTGATGGTAAAAATATAAATTTCATACAAGAACTATAAAGATTTTTATTTGAGAAAGTGAATTGCTACTTCTATTTCCGTCGGCCGGAAATATTTGTGGATATAGGACACTGCATAAAAGTAATGGATTCTCCCTCTCTCTCCACTCCAGAACTCGTAAATTCGGGCCAAATGGAACAGAACGCATGGTCCGCCTGCTCGTGTACATTGTATTCTTGAAATATCTCAAGGCTTTTCGGAGCTCATTCCAGATCCCATGGACGGAATTTAGCTGGACTCTGGGTAGTGCAAAAGTAGAGGGTAGGTTGTAGAAAATTTGGTGTGGGCAGATTATTGGACATTATGGAATTGTATTTTTTTTATTGTGCGGCAGCCTTCTTCCTCGATAGGGTAACCGGGACGAGAAACGTTGACAATGACCCGACGAGACAAAAAAAACACAAATAAAATTCCACACAGGCTTACGAGAAATTCGAACACACGACTTTTTGTTTTCTCGGCGCCTTAGTCTCATGATAAGAAAAGATTACCAAGGGGGAAAAGTATAGAGAGAGAGAGAGAGAGAGAGAGGACGAGGGAGATAGAGGAAAAGTCTGAGAGAATAACAAGAATGAAAGGTAAGGAAAAAAAACTTAACATATCCGGACCATATATTTTTAAAAAAATATCTAAAGGGGCTCCCGCGTAACCAAATGGTTAGCCGTCTCGCCCTTGGTGCGAGCAGTCCCGGGTTCGATTCCCAGTGGAGCCCCAAATATTTCAGTGTTGACCAACATCGTGAAAGCCAGAAAACAGAGGTGACGGGAATCGATGCGCTGACCTCTGTTGCGGCATGGAGCTTAGTGTATTTTAAGATCTAAAGCAGGATTAAGATATCAGCTTCATTTTATCTTGTGTTATATTTAAATTGCTCAGTTGTTTCTTCAAGTCCAACAATGATAAAGCAATGTGATAAGTATAAGATGTATATAACACAAAGAAATCTTGTTAGAAATCTGACACCTAAAATTTGTGATTTCCAAGCCTATCATCAAAGCTTAACCTATATAATGATTTGATATTTTTTTTGTGATTTGTTGTTTTAAGTCCACTTTATGCACAGTAAGGCTAATCGGGACTGGACCTACAGTTTAAAGTGGGTTCCGAACCACTTGTGCCTCCACCGGGTATTGAACCCGGGACTCCTTGATTACAAAGCGACGACGCTACCACTGCGCCATCGGGGAGACCCCCTATATAATGAATCTGCATTCAAAAGTTGGAAGTTTCTCATATCGAAAAGTTCTATAGGATACGGTCAATTAGATTTTTAACTATACTTTAAACCTGTTAGTTGTTTAGAAGTAACCGAACAGTTGCTTCGGAATTACGTTACTGACGCAAGTATAAGTTTAAAGCCAACATAGTGTCACACATATTCGAACAATCCAGACACTTATTACATGTGTGTGAGAATGATTTATTATAATTAAATTCTGTAATACTTGAAAAGTAACGACAACATCAAACTCAAAGAATATGAATTATATACAACAATTTCTTGACTCACGAAGTTAATAACCAGGAAAAACAAAACAATGCGAGTTCGTTGACCCGGGTTGCAATAGCTACAATACTAAATAGGCACTGAGAGAACAAGTTGTTAGCCGTTGAGTGATATTTCGAAAAACTATAGCAACAGAAAAAACTACAAAAAAAGCTGATGCATTACCACCAAGTTTGGTTCAAGGGAACAACCCGTCGGAGACCTTCAACATTCTACACCAACTCTTAGACGGCTCAGCTTCAGTTTACCGAACCGTGAAAGAAAACAAGAAAAAATATATAAAAACCATAACAGACAGAGACAGATGTCGGGCTTTTTTGCCCCTCACTGCAAGCCAGAATTTCCGACACGTGTATTGTTATGCTGCACATAAAAGCAGCATGTATTTAAAGTTGACCATATGTAAGCGGTATTGGGGACTAATAAAAAACTATAAGCAAACGAGTCGACTGTCGCGACATGACATCATTTTCAAGAAAGACTATATTGTCAGGTTCTACCAGAACGGAAGAACGCTATTTGTGGCACTGACATGTCTTCAGTTTTACGTTGCTTCACGTCAAACATTGTCAAATACAGGGTGACCAACAATTTGGCATGCTAAGAATCATATGGTGAGATAAACGTGTCAGCAGTTAAGATGCCGTTGGAAATTTAGGCTGTCCCAGCAAAGGCTTTTCTCTCGATAATTTCAATTCTAAAATCACATAACTATTATCTTGTATTATTTTACCACTTAACTACCTTTCAACAACCCTTTTCTTTTTTTGTCTCCTTTATAGCATTTTTGTTATTTTGCATTTCTATAAATCTACTGCTTTAAAAACAATAATGAAACAATCAGTCATTTAGGACATTTGTATCTAATAGAGCCGTTCTACTCTGTATTCATTGTTACTGTTACATTATTACCGTACGTTAATTCAGTTTTGAGCATAAGACTGTTGTAATGATTTATTATGAATTGCAGAGCAACACATGCATACAATTTGAGACCGTTGCTGGAATATCAAATTAAGGGTAGAACATGACATTAATCAAATCAGAATCATCTCCTGGTGCCTTCTGAAGTGGGATTACAAACTTAGATGTCAAGATGTATGTAGGCAGGAAGTAAGGGCTTTGTATGCCGCAGCTGTTCAAGATCTTCAAGACGTTGTACTGTAACCATTATATCCGTTCTGCTATTGTTGACTTGCATTCACTCACTCCTCATTGTCTTTATGAGCAAGTAGTGTTAATTGGATGAACTTATTCTAACACAACGTTCCGCGATAGCACCTCTTTTTTCGTCTGCAGGTAAACAATTTCTTTTTGAAGGTGGTGAGGATCGAATCTACTGCGGATAAGTGATTTTACTGCATGCCCGGTGCGCTAACCAACTACTCCATATGCTGACCAAGGCAGAATTTATTTTATTTTAAAACATAAACTAAACGTTACGTTTCAACCTTCTAGCAAGGTCTGTACAGAGTCTGAAGAAGACCTTGCTAGAAGGTTGAAACGTTACGTTTAGTTTATGTTTTAAAATAAAATAAATTCTGCCTTGGTCAGCATATTGAGTTTTTGGTTATCATGGAAACAAGGGTTAATGGTGTTACTCCACCTAGTGGCGGCGATTAGGGGTGCAGTCGCCCCCCCCCCCCCCACTTTTTGACACTTTTGCCTCCGCACTTTACTAAACCTTATCTGCCAAGGGAAAGCAATCTGTCCTTGCCAACCCTCTAGTTTTGGCACATCCCCCCAAGTTTCGGAATCCAATTGCCGCCATTGACTCCACGGTGTATTTGAGAGCAAATTACGGGTCCGTCCTAGGTTCTATACCAATACCTGCAAAAAGAGATAGTTGACCTGAAGACGAGGCAATAGGTACTCTTTCGAAGCATAGTGTTGGAATAGGATAGCAATGGATAATGTCCACATAACACTACATGTTCATTTTTTTTAAAAAAAAAACGTTGTCACTAACACTAGCGTACGCAGAATTAATTTCGGAGGAGGCTGGAACTGTAAAGGTGAATATTACATAGCTGCGTTCAGGGGGGGGGGGGTATACAATAAAATATTTCGTTATTACCATTTTTAGCCTTTCTTTCAAAAAAAAAAAAATAGAAATCGGGGGGTCATTAAACGGAGGTTTGCATTTACCCACTTTGGTGTTTCCGATATATTTACTTTGATTTCATTTGAAAATTTTGATTCTCTCAAAATTCATGAAAAGGCTGTAGCTCCATTAGCTCCTCCATACGTACGCCAATGGCCACTGACATTCAAAGAATTACTCTACGTCTTTGGAAAGAAATCTGTCCTAACTTCGTTTAACGCTGATGCGAAAAAAGCACTTATCTTGATTGCTATTTATCTATAGGCAGTCTATGTTATTAGACGTTTATATTGATGTTATGCGCTGAATATTGCTCTAACACTTCCGAATAACTCTGCTAGGAGCATAGGAGTTTTCACTATGTTTATAAAGCATTTTTGTGATGATTGTACAAAGCATGTGGACAGAAGGAATAAACGTTGGATAAGTAAATTCCAAGATTGAAACTTACAAAATTACGAGTTGGAATAAAAAAGTTATGTCAAAGTAGAGTTAGTATCTAGTGTTGGGCAATATATCGTCCAGACGTTATATCACGATATTGAAAATATATCGTACAGACGATATATCGTCACGATATTTTGCCTGCGTCTCGAAAGCATTGTACTAAAAAGTCTAACGAGACTCGTCTCCGTATCATCCATCTATAAGAAGAGAGAAACAGCACAGGTTCGTCGTGTCAGAATTGGAAGGGTTGTAACCGCTGCTCTTCTCCCAGCGTTTTTTTCATATCGCACACCTTCCAAAAGGCAACGTGTCGTGTTTCATGGCATTGTTGTCTTTGCATTGCTGCATGCAAAGCGATTATAATTTCAAACTAAGCATATCCCACACTCCTTTATGTGTTTTATCACGTCCAACAAAACTGACATGACAGTTCACTTACTCATTGGACTCTAACACCTGCACTTGCTGGTTTTGACATAGCTGATCCTGAGTATTAAAAGCCCACCAATTAGATCAAGCGTTATATAGCCCAAGGTAGCATTAGCTTTGAACAAGCATGGATTTGCCCACAATTTCCCATCTACGGGTGGGTTTGTATTTAGTAAATTTAGTCAAAATTACAACGAATTCGACCTTTCTGAAAGAAAAAAAATAAGGGGGTGTTAGGGCTGTGTGGATAAAACATTGTGAACAAGCGCCCTGCAACAGACCATGATTTAAATATTATTAAAATAATGCACTATTTAAAACGTTTCACATTATGGTTTTCATAGGTTTTCTTCATTACTGTTGAAGGCACCATCAATATGGCACGATTCTTGTATTGAGATTTGTAAGTAAAGATTAAATTATCCTTTTCATATGTTTTAAGCAAATCCAAATAGTCAGATGCTCTGTCTGATTTCTTTAATCTTGGTGCAATTCAATTTGATTTTGTTTTCATGAGGTGTAGTTCGGTCTGATTCTTTTCAACTTGCAGTAGGGTAGCCAGGAATTTCCTGTGTACCTTACGACCATATTTTCCCTGTGTTTCATTGTTTTGTTGTTCACCGTGTTGTTTAGGGGAGTGTGTGATGCATCTAAAACCACTCAGGAATGCCACTGGCAGCTTGGTATACTTTAATCGAAGTTTTTTCTGCTTATTTTGCGTGAGACACTTTGTTATTCCCTGTGGTGCGGTTTCGATGATTCTGTTGAAACAGACGAATTCACATTTTGTTTTGTCCAGCTTAGCAAAGTTAGGAGATTTAATTCATTCTGTACCATTTGATTTTGTCAATTTTGATGCTTTTCGAATTGAGTCAGTTTGGTTTGATTTTAGTGAAGATGAATTTGGTTGCATTTCGTTTGCAGGAAGAAAGATTTGTGTGAAAACAACTGAAATTCAGCGTGCGAGTGTAAAACATCTGCGAAAAACCACGACTTAACCACAGTGTGTGAAATGAATAGGGCCGGAAGTGTGAAAAGATACCGTGAGGCAATGCTTTAGAAATTTCCTTTTAACGTATTGTTCCAGATGATTTTTAGATACATTACACAACTGAATTCACACATCCATGTAGATATTTCGTTAAATTAACAAGGCAACAAAAAGGTAAGATTTGTGTCAAATGAAAGCACGTGTCTTAGATCTCTTACGTAACTTTCATACTCTTTAGATCAAGGACATTCTGATGAATAACTGACCAGGGTTAAGAAGTAAGAGAATCGAAAACGAAATTTGAATTGCAAATGGATACGAAGTTATGTACACCTACACGTGGTGTCTTTGACTTGCAGAAACATGACATATTTGTGCCATACAGGCGAATTTGGACTTTTGTCTTTATTTATTTATGAAGAAGTACAAATATAAATGTTTCCAGCTAACAAAATCCGCGAATAAATTGCAGTTGTACAGACACGGACACTTCTTGTAAGGATTTCATTGCCATTGGGGATGTTACAACTCAGAAATGTACGCGACTGTACTGTACCTAGAATGTTTATATTGTATAGGTGGTACGTAACCAAAAAAGTAAACATTTTCCAAGGGGGTTAGATTACATTTTACGGGGACTCAACTATGGTAGGGTAACCCTCTGGTAGCCCCCAATCCACCATGTATGTGATATATGCGAATCCATTCTATTGTGCATTTTTCCCATTATTCTCAAATTATTTTACTTTCTATTTTCCTTACTCTTCTCTTGTATCTATGGTGACTATGTATGTTATATATACGCTAAATATTTTTTTTATTATTTATTTCCCTTCAATACTATGTCAAGGCTATGTTCTGAACAATGAATACATTTCGTGTGTGTATATGTTCCATTCCTGCAGTACTTCACTTATTGACTTGTGTGTATACATGCGTTTGTGTGTGTGTGTATGTATGTATGTATGTATTCTGTACTGTTAAATGTTTATTATTTGAATATAAAATGTAAGTTTCCCTATAATTGGATATTATCTCTGTTGGGAGGCAAATAAATAAATATCTAGCTAATGCACAAACTTGTGATACACCTATCAAAGTTTATTAGTTGTAACGCCGTAAACTCGGTGGCACTTTCAAAGCTTTTCTCAAGATCTCCCAACAGAAGGATTCGGTCTCATGTCATGGCTTCGGCACAGATGTTTCAGCACCGACATAGAAGGGCAGCTTCTTGGTTGCCCGAGAGATAAGATTAGGCAACACTCTCCGATGTCAACTGTAGCACGCCATGCAGTTTCTGCAGGACAATGGATGGTGTAGGGTCGTCCAAGTATGGCAAGAACTATACTTCCAAACAAACTGCTTCCCACCCTGGGTGAAGTATTCATAGAATGTTTGTGTCATGGGGAAGGATAATGGGGCAAGAGAACAAGTTGAAGGCCCAAGAAAACTGAGCAGAAGGGTTTCGAAAGTCAGAAACGAAGAACGAATTTGGCGCTTGCCATTTGGAACAATGTCGAAATTTGACACTTATCTTAATCCTTTCAACGATTCAATGCGGGATATGGCCGAGCCACCAACGGTCGACCTCGCCTGTGTAGTATTTCTTACGCGGAAACCTTTTCGCCTCCTTTTTTGTATACATCCGCGACCAGAGAGTAATAAAGCAGATGGCAGATGGACAAGTTTAGCTCAACGCCGGAGCGAAACCTGTGGAGTGCTTTGCCGGAAGCGAAACACACACACGTAACACCTTTTTAATCGTTTGGAGAAATCGCTCGGGAATGGGCCAGCAGGCGTTTCGTTTTGTTTGTTTTTACTTCGCCCATTGAAGGCGATGGCGAATGAAGCAGCCGTCCGTTTCCAAAAATAAAGTCAGGTTGTAGAACGGTCTAATTGAAGCGGTTGCGTCATGATCGTGAGGTCACAATGAGGAAAATTTTTACTTCGCAGAAGGCAACGTAACACCTCCACACAGAGGCGCCCAGGAGTCACATCACGCGGAATATCGGGTCATGCTGTCAACGTGGAATGGCAGGAAGTTTACCGCCCACTCAGCAAGTACTGGAAAGAAAAAGTCACGTTGTGCTTCCTTATTCGAGAGCTTGTTTCTATTCTGTTTTCAAGGACTTGTACACATGCGAGCAAGCCGGAAAAGGTTTCGGCTATGTAAACGTGCGAAGAGAGGTTTCCACTGTGTCTTTTGGACGGTGATCTACTGTCCATCAACTGAGGGTACACAATGTAGCGTTTCTGGCTCATCCATGTTTCAGTGACTGCAGATTTGTTTGTCCAGATGGAACGAACAGGGAGTCACTGTAACAGTTGCCAGGAACAGGAATTTACTCGTGCATTTTCAAAGAGAGTTAGTGCTCGTTCAGCGATGTTCACCTAACCTATTAACTAATGTGATGTTTCTGGAACATTTCCTCGTGGTAGACGTGTGGATGGATCACCAGCAAAAAAAAATCACATAAAAATCTACCTGACCCGACTCCCACAATTCTATCTAGAGGTGTAGAGATCTTCAACCAGTAATGACGTGAGGTCAGCACGTCGAACCCTCGGCCGTTATAGGAGATTTCCTAGACCGGGTTACGCTACTCACTCGTAGCTCTCCAATTTCCTCACGATGGTGGGTTGCCACCACCGGTCCTACACACAGGCCGAGAAGCCAGAGACTGAACCCAGGCGGACTCGAACCCATGCCGCCCCGCAGTAGTAGCCCAAAGCACAACGCCTTACTGCAGGGCCAGAGGACAGAGGACATTTTTAGACTTCACAAAATATTTTGCAGAAGTATGCTTACTAGTGTTTTGGTGAGCTTGCAGATCACACACCCCAGTAAAGTAATTTTACACCGTTTCAGTACAACTAACAATAGGCTTTATTAGTAATATTTTTCTTATTTTACAGGGTGATTCAAAAGTCCCTTAACACCCCCTATAAAAATGTAAAGGAGTTAACTCTGGGTATAATTGGTCATGATAGAAACAGGCCTAGGAGGAACCATATTGGCGTGTTTCAAGCGGACGTCCGCCATATTGAATTCAACTCAAAATTTTTAAATGGGAAAGGAGTGATGTGATACTGTAAACGCCCTCCCTTACCCGGGAAAACAAAAACTACCACTACCTAGATAGAGGCGGCAAAATCACCCTCGGACAAGTGAAAGTGCTTAACGGTCCAGGTTGAGTTCGTGTATGGGGACGGTGACCAATAGTGCATAGCGATTAGCCATATCAGAAAAAACACATATACGTTCAATTACCAGACTTTTACCTGTAACCGGGAAGCGGCTAGCTGCATACCTGAAAATCACGGCTAGCGACATACGTATGAAATGATATTGCCCAAATTAACATAAAAAATAAAAAGTATATTCTATTCATAACAAAAAAAATCAATTCAATACAGCTCCCCCTCTTGCATTCTCTCATTCACTCACATAAAAAATAAAAAGTATATTCTATTCATAACAAAAAAAATCAATTCAATACAGCTCCCCCTCTTGCATTCTCTCATTCACTCACACATCCAGACTCACGGGGCACATTAACAAAAATAATACATAAAATGCACAGGTTTTTGACGACGAGCCCTAATTATTGCATTCACATTTATTTTTACATTGACTTTTGTTTAATCAGGTCATTTATGAATTGCTCCAGTGCTACTTCAAAGCACTAGCCAGCCCTTGAAGTTTACCTTTAAAATTAGGTCGGTGCGGTGACAATACATTATTTGTCCAGAATGAACAAAGCGTCTCAACAGCAATTACGTTCACGTGGGCGGACGTTTTTCCTTTTACTCGACCTCACGTGGTCCTAAACATAACAATAACCTCCGTTGAGTGACGCAAACATATACTCTCAAGCGGGCGGGACTTCAACACTTCGCCGCGACGAGCAATTAATATTACCAGGCAAATACTTTAACAATAATCACATACGCGACCTGACGTAGCTAGCAGCAACACAGCGCTGACACATACTAAAATGAACAAACCTCAAATTGATTAAACAATTAAGCGGGCGGTTCTTTACTCTAGCAGTACGCACTTCAATCAATACAAAAGGAGCACAAACAACAGTGAACTTAAGAACATCAATAATCACAAGAAATGAGTAAAATTGACCTGAGACAATTAAATACAAATATTAAGCGCAACGGGAGTCTGATACGAAGTTTCGGGTTTCTAGGGCGTTTTCAAAACATCGACGAATTTCTAGGGCATTCTCTAAATATCAATCGAGCCGGTACGTGTTGACATCCATACAGATGAATACGTTACCATCTCTCCGGTTCCACGGCGCATCCTGGCGTCTTCGCGGGCGTTTGAAATTACTTAGTATGCACACGAAAGGTTTTCCTATTCTTCCACGATCGCAACGACGAGAAGATGAAGAGCGTTCATGGATCTGGTTCCTCGGCGGATCAGTGACGATGGGTTGTCGGCGTCGCTCTGGAAATGTCAGGGGCCTCGGCATCTCTTCCTCTCGGGGTCGGTAGCATCTCTGTGGTCAGGCGTTATTCGGACGTCGCATCTGGGCGGTGGGCGGTAGTTCATGGGCGTCGTCGGCGACTTCTCCAGCACCGTCGGACGATCTCAAGCGTCGGAGCGTCGATATGGCAGCGTTCAGCATATCTCTCTCTCTCTCTCTCTCTCTCTCTCTCTCTCTCTCTCTCTCTCTCTCTCTCTCTGTGTGGCGTCTGGTAGGCATCAGGCGGCGTAGCTCGGGGTTTCAGCATGATGTAGGCATTCGTCGGGCGTCTCGTCTGGCATCGGGGCGGACCGATGGTGGCCCTCCTCCTCTCTTCTACGGTCAGCCGGCCATCCTTATGCGCGTTTCACTTCACAAAAAAGACAAAATCTCGCCTACAGCCACTTCTCACAAACTCGCTCTGAAGACTACAGTAGGCTGGCGCACTTCCGCTCGTCCTCACACCAAAAAGGTAACAACACACGACGAGTCGGCACAATGGTAGTCTCAACGTTCGGAGCGCGTGGATGTGTTCTCCTTGGAACTCGCGGTAAAACTGTGTGTCGAAATGGCAGGTCCTTTCGTTTTATGCGGATTTCGAAAAAGAACGCTTGACAGTCGTTGAGGGTACGCTTCCCACGAGATCATTCCTCTTCGCGCCATTGTCTCCCAGCCTGGACAGAGTGTGCTTCTGCTAGGGTACGTTAGGATTAGGTGGGGGTCAGCCTGGCGCCAACGGTTGAACTGCAATCTGTGTTCATAAACTGATCGATTATAACCAATTCGAGCTGGCATCCGTAATTCTTGCTTGATTGCGACGAATCTCCACACATCCGTCCTTGCATACATGTTGCTGCGCTGGTAAAAATTTCATTTCAGTCCGGCTGCTGGAACCCGAGATATTTAAATGGCTGTCGTTAAGGTCGAATTTCCTAAGTTTCAGATGCAAAACGTGACCTTTCTGGTGCTCGCCCGTCAGACTCGCGACTTCCTCCCTTACTCCCGTTGGCTTGGCAGATCAAATATATATACATACAAATAAAAACACTCAACACCTTGATAAAACACATTTTACACGGCTAAGGATTAGAATAATAATAATGAGGCAGGTCGACGATAAATCTGACTGTGACAATACATCAAATCAGGATAGAATTCATGAGAAATGCAATGGTGAATACTTTTTTCAACCTATCTTGAATTAGGATAAAGTTATGACTGCATGATTGTAACAAATGTCTCATTTTCCTTGCTTGCTGAACGAACTTGAACATTGCTCGCCACAGGCATAAGCCACAGAATATTTTTTTTTTTTCTGCTCGATCTCGTGAAGCAAAGAGTAAAAAGAGGAAAATTGAGTGAATTTGGTGGCTAATGAAGAAGTCTTTGTGATTAATGGCTTACCATATAGCGTAATTACAGAGGAAGTTCATGTAACGGAAGGTAATATAATTTTCCAATTTCTGTAAAATGACAGTTTCGGCAGCTTTGTCCACATCAACCATTTCCATAATTTACAGTTTTTCAAAATCACTGTAATCTTGTCCACTCGACACAGCCATATTGATCACAGATTACTCAAAAGGACTGATATTTTGATCAATGATCACATACAGTCAAGTAAATTATCTGTCTGCCAAGAATTGAAACAAGAACCAAACAGGCTGCTGACACCAGCATACGAAAAATCCAGTTCTTAAAAACATGCAAGATGAAAGAGAATTAATGAAAATAGTCATGGACAATTTTGCCGACAATACTTGCGCATTGCACTGTACGTGTGTCAATGTGTTTATATTTTTATCTACTTAATCTCATCATCATGACGATTAAACTTATGAAGTACAAAAGAGACGCTAAATATCCTAATTCTAAGCACATTACCTTTAGACGAGGTCTTCACCTAAGGCTTAGCAGTCAGCTCTATCGTCCAGCAATGGATACATGGGTTCGGTCCCTGTATTCAATGGTTCGGATTCCACCAAAAACTGCAGGTCCGGTTCGGATGAGGTTATCTGTGAATAAAGAGAACATAAAATGAGCTTTCTGACAGGCTCATACGAACTTTGACAGCACAATAATACATCAACAGATCCTCGCTTGTAAGACATTAATGGATATAATAAACGATCATCCATAAAACGACTACCAAGAGAGAAACGAAAGCCTAGACGCGTTGTCTCCATTGCGATGTCGTCGTGACATATGTGCTGTCGTGTAGCAACATGCAACATAAACAACTCTAAATCCAACAGAGACAATATTACGAGAGAAAACAAAACTTCAGGGATGGGTTAGGAAAAACTACTTTATCAACAGCGTAGCCAACCTCTGAAAATTGAAAGACCATCCTTATACTAATGTGAACTAGGGATGGCCAAACGGATCCGGATCCGGGTCCGAAAGTTTAGGATCTCAATCCCATTATAATATTACCACACCTTAAAAGGTATTATGATCTTCGATTACAAAGAAATTTTTCATTAGTTAGTCCTACAAGAATTTTTTCAAGTGTTGAAAAAGTGTTGTTCCTAAAATACTTTGCTACGCATCGGCTAACACATTCGTGCACAAAAATAATCTTACTTGTTTAACATAAAATGTCAGAGGTGATTTTGTAAATGCCATTGAAGCGAATACGTATTAATTCGAATGTATTGGAAATGAAAACACACATAAATGTGAGACATTCCATTCCAGGATGAAACCTTTAACACATATGACAAGATAGAAATGTTATAATATATGCAGTGTTATATAATTACAAAGTGTAAGACTAACAAGGGAGGTTATCTAAGTGTCCCCCTCAGATTTCCATGAAACTTGAAAGGTGTATAGTGTGGCCCAAAGGAAGAAATACGTGTTTTTTTGTTTCGGCTAAAAATCTGTTCTAGGGGGCAACCTCCCCTCAAATGTCAAGATGAGGACAAATTGAAGTAGGGATCTGACCCCTGAGTTCCCCTCCGATTTCCATGAAATTTGGCAGGTGTATAGAGAGGCCTTATGCCCCCTGTTTCTTCCTATGCTATATTTACGTGGTTTCGGGGTCAGATCCCCACTTCAATTTATCCTCATCTTGACATTTGAGGGGGGCCTCTATATACCTGCCAAGTTTCATGGAAATCGGAGGGGGAGACTTAGACCTCCCTTGTAAGTGTATTAATTAATTACAAATCGCGCACGCGCGCACACACACTATATATATATATATATATATATATATATATATATATATATATATATATATATATATATATATATATATATGTGTGTGTGTGTGTGTGTGTGTGTATGTATGTATATTATATATATATGTATATTAGCAGGTAACAATATGTTATAAGCACATTCTTACTTTCCAAAGAAGCGCATATGGGATGGCAAAACGGATCCGGATCCGAAAGCACCGGATCCGGATCCGAAAGTACCGGATCCGGATCCCAAAGTTTTGGATCCGGATCTGAAAATTCCGGATCCGCGGATCCGGATTTGAAAAATTTTAGGATCCGGATCCTTAGGATCCGGAACCAACCGGATCCGGATTTCGGATCCGCTAGGATCCGGATCTGGCCATCCCTAATGTGAACGACAATTTTGAAAAAGGTAATTTTCAAAATGCTCCAATCGACTCCGCACCAATTACATATCTGGACCGACATTGTAAAAGAAGAGGGTTGTCGCATTAAATATGCGGGCCTCCCCGATGGCGAGGCGGCATGGTAGTTTGCATCCTACTTTAAACTGTAGGTCCAGTTCCGACTAGCCTGTCTTTGCATAAACTGGATTTAAGAACAAGCTAAAGTATTAATCTGGATTGGACCTACAGTTTAAAGTTTAACCCGAAACACTATGTGCTTCCACCCTGTATCGAACCAGGGAATCCTTTTATTACATGCCGATGACGTCACCACTACGCCGTCGAGGGGTGACATTTGTAAAGAAATGTATAGCAGTCTCGGTGGACAAGGACGTTCAGTGGTCGATTCACGATCTCGCCATCGAAGGTTTTGTTTTCGAGTTGCGGTATGGGCATGGGGATGTCCTTTGTGAGTGTCCCTTCATCAAATGATCACCCTTCATCCTTCTCGTTGCGATTAGTCAAACACTGGCAGAAAAACGACGTGAAATAATAAAAGTACACATGCGGTAAATCACAAGCAGCTGGACTTTGCGGCGATGCGGACAGCGTAACGCGCTGCGACAATATATTATATATATATATATATATATTGAACACTTCTAAATCAAGTTATACGTAGTTTTACGTGTGTAATATTAACTAACATATAATGTAAAACATTTTCCAGTAGAAATATCACGGGCAAAAATATGGAAAGGAGAGATAGCATAACGAAAGGTGATTCCATTCGACTCCAGTGACCAGAACCTGGACCATTTTCCAGGGTAGCCTGCCTGGAGAATATATTTGCATTTGGATCCCAAAAAAAACTCGACACCTTTTTTTCACATCTTACACCAACCAACCTTGCCTCCAAATGAAACCATTAAAATGTCGACAGCCACCTTGAATTAGAATCAGTTCTTGGAGAAGGATTATCCTCAATGTATCAGCGGAAAGAAGAAACGGACATCATGAATACCTTAACTTTGGTAGTCCACAACTCACCAATCCAATCCCTAAATGAAATTAAGATAAGAGTTGATAGGGATAAACAACATTTTCTAATTAGACGGGAATTAATTAATCGTCAGTTACAATCAAATAAATTGTCCCACAAGAACAAGAAGTCTTAATTGAAAGTTTTCATTAAATGATGTGTTATCCAGTAGAAGCTTACGACGAAAGACAATGGAAACGTGTAAGATTTAAGAATTCATTTCACACCATGCGCAGTCGTAGTAATCAACCAAGAAAGAGTGATCGAAAACATACGAAAGCACTATTATCTACAATAATTATCTTTTCAGTCTTGGAACAAAGCCAAATTGCCAGAGTGGAAACTATTTAGGCCTACAATGAATAATACATGAATCACCTTTCTTTCATGGTATATGCGAGTCATCTTTAAACAACTGCAAAATCTTTGTTACCCAATCAACCCTTACGTGAGTGAGATTGTTTCTGCAACATCTCTGGCTGTTCATTCGCAACTTGGGAGCGACTCATAGCTACCGGCTACACCAAGTAACAATTATCTCTACCAAAAATGCTTGCTCTATCGCAATGCAAATTCGATTACTTTCTTGAAAAGTGCAGCCTTTCCTCATAGTTAACTGTACTCACTATCTTGGACCTCTACGAAATCTTGCCAGGGGGCGTCGTCACTGGTTGGGAGACAGTGGGCTCTGACCCATTGTAAAATAGGGTTCGCCCACCCTTCTGCCCACCCAAATAACCTACAGCAGAAATCTTCAAAATCATTTAGAATAAGCTAGAATGACATACATGAAGAGATAAAGGGAAAAAGACAGAAACAAGACAAAAAAATAAAAACAGAGAAAGAAGAATAGGAAACAGAGGAAAGAGAAATAGGAAAACAAAGAGAAAAAAGAGGTAGAGAAATGGAGGACGAAGGAGTAATAGGGAAACAAAGGAAAAGAGCGAGAAACGAAGGAAGAATGAGATGCAGAAGCGGAGGAAGAAAGAATAGAAATAGAAGAAGAAAGAGAGAGAGAAGTTGTGAATCAACGGAAGAGAAACAGAGAGAAAGTGAAAAGTAGCAAAAAGATGTGAAAAGGAGGAGGAAAGAGAGAAACAAAGAAAGAAAGAAAGAAAACAGAGATTAAGAGAAATAGGAGGAAAATGACAAAATGAAGAGATAGATTGGAAGAAAGTGAAAACAGAGCGAAAAGGGAAACAAAAGAACAAAGAAATTGGAAGAAGCAAGAAAGAGAAGAATAAAAATTAATCAGAGGAAAAGAGAGAAACAAAGGAAAATATAGAGAAAGAAAAAACAGAGGAAAAGATAGAGAATAGACAAATTGGGAACCAAAGGGATAAATATAGAAAATAGAAAAAGAGAGGAAAGGGAAAAAAATGGAAACAAAGTGATAAAGAAACAGAGAAGGAAATAGAAAACTAAAGACAGAACGTTAGTGGAACCAGGGGCGCCGACTTGTCAAAATTATTGGGGGGGGGGGGCTCTGATCACTGAAATAAATTAATGAATGACTCCGTAACGCAACTCCCATGCTGCGTTTGGGATCGAACCTAGAACCTCTAGATTTAATTGGGTGATGTAGTTATTTGTTATTCATCTCTCAGATGGTTATCACTCGCTTGGCCTAAATGTGATAAATGCAAGAGGTTACCTTTTAAAGGAATGGCGATAGAAATTAGCTTAGATTAAATATGGGTTTTATACTCTCCATGACTGAATCGATATGGATTGGTTAATGAAAGGATATTACTTGCCTTACAAATATATGGAGATTGTTCCTAGCTTGTCCTCTCAACTATCACTTGTCTGACCTCCCTGTTAGATATCGAATCTATCACACACCATCGTCCAATATTCGTTCTCCACTTTGTTCCTCTCTCACAATCCGCAGACCTTACTCTCTCTCCTATTCTCGCCAACTGATCACACCTCCTGACAATTCCAACACTCATGCCACATACGCCTTCCAAGTCAATCACCCGACCTTTGCCTGATTACTTATTCAGCATTCCTTTCTCTGATACCTGCTATGCTAAGACTTTATACTTCTTGCCCAATACCTTGGGTACGATACGCTCCTCTACCCCCTAAAGAAAATCCTTTGATTTTCACCTAAAGATGAAAGATTTAAAGTTGTATTCCATATCGATCCTTTCTATGGAGAGATTTTTTTAATTATAAAATATAGTCCCAAAATTATTGGATTAACATACCATAACCAAAAATATGTAATTTGATTAATATAGTTCTTTAAAAAGAAAAAAGAAGAATGGAGAAAAATAACCAATAAACAAACAAAATAAATAAACAAAACTTGTCAGCATATGAAAGGTAAACACTGACATGTGAGTTTGTTATGCTAACTCGTCAATCTGCTCGTGCGCGTATTCATTGAGAGTCTTACGCTCCACACCTAAGTTCCAATACTACATGATGACGTAACGTAGGCCGTGCATAAGCATGCAACATTCTGACACCACGTGAGAAAATTATAAAAGCATTGTTCCACAAGAATGGATCTTGTCAAAATTGATGTCTCAAAGAGACACTAGCGAAGTAGTATGTAATTGATCCTGTAAACACTGACACTGCACAACACTATTAAATATTTTGAAGTTAATATTTACAAAATCAGCAACGTTTGTGATACTCATCCGAGTTACACTTGCACACATATGTCATTATCGATGTAAATTTCACCGTCTCTTACTTTATTGTATCATTTAAATATCGCTGTCGTTTTTATTTAAAATATATGTCAACTATCACAATAAATATTTAATTAGAAAATTTGAAGTTAATTAAAATATATACACTGTATCAATAACTGTCCTTGAGTAATAATATATGTACATGAATTTATGTATTTGAAAATAAGAATATAATAGTGTTCGATAGATAAAATCACAGCACTAACATTTGTCCATAAAATAATCCTTGAGTTATCCTGATTCTCATAAAGAGTTCAAGTAAAATACCATAATTTTACTCTTGTTATCATCACTTAATAGTCTCTGCGTATAGCAATGAAGTTTCTTCTTGAACCAAACCACGTATATATGTATATATTAGTTCCTTGTGGCCGTGAAAAATGTTTTTCACTTTGATGCATTAACTTTGTAGCGACAAATATTGTCATTGATGAAAAACGTACAGTAGAGAACTGCATATCGTGGAATTGTGAATGTGAAGTATTTAGTTGTATGTAAATATTCCTTCAATTCGATGTATGAATTATCAGCGTTGAATGTCAGGTCTCACTACTACTTGACTTCAGTAGGAATTAATTAGAATAGAATGAAGGAGATCCGTGTTAAACGATTTGGTGCTTATCAACTGATTTCGGTGAACTGCGTAATTAAAATTGGTGAAAGGTCTAATTGTAATTCCTGTTTCCACGTGTCGAAAAATTAAAAGAAAATCTCAGAAATAAAAATCTTGAGAAATTATCAAAAATGTTCGTAGATCAAAATAATTTCTCTGCGTCCTTCAGGTGTAAATCGTGTTGATTTCTTATTTCTCCAAGGTTTTAGCTGGTGACCATCTCTAGACGTTGACATCTGTGAAAAAGCTGAACTGAGGACTGTTAACATGGTTTCATAATATTGTTAAAATGCTCATTTCACCATTAAAATTTGAATTATCTGTGAGGCAATTCAGGTAGGTTTTGGAAAGGAAATTTGCTTCATATACCGAACAGGCATTTCCTCCTGATCGTTAGTGTAATGTTGTTTGTGAGAGAACTTAATGTGTCGGTATGTGTAGAGGTTTTGTTGAGACAAGGGCGCCTCTAAGTCACCCTTATTTTAAGAAAGTAGTACTTGTAATTATTACAAGTATGAAAAATCTTGTAGTTGAGGGTTGTTATATTTGAGGAAATGGAATTTGAAAAGGAGTACCGATTCAGTCATAACATTTACTCTTACTATAAATTACCCAAATTCTGATGAATACCATCCTTTACACACCAAATGTAATTAGAATCTTGGGAAGAGAAAAAAAATATAACTACTAATAATTACTGAAAACAAATTGAACTTTACATATGAATTGAATGTAATGCTGTAAATACTCTTGAGAATTTATGAGTGTATGCTACTGCAAAATTTAAATCATAATTGATTTCTGAAAATATATGAATGCTTAATTTTACTGAAATCAATATAAATAACAATTGAATGAAATGAAATACTTTAAATATTACCTAAAAAATAATGTGTTGATCAATCGTCCTTCTGTTTGTATAATATTAATAAAATATCGTCATTAATAAAGATTAATTGTAAAATATCCTGTGCACTTGCTAATATTGTCCACATAAATTGAAATACGTAAAATAATATTCTAAGAATTCGAAATCTCGTTGTCCATTATTGATTCTTTCCCCCCTAATGATATTGTTATCAGTCTAAGAATATTAAAAATATATATACAATTGTGTATACAAAAAAATATGGAGAGAGAAAAATGAAAGTTGACAATTGGTAGTGTGTAACTATATGCATATGCACCTAACATTAAATGATATAAAAATGAAAAGTTAATTCCAATGTAGATTCCAAATGTTGTCTCACAAAGAAATAGCGTTCTGAACGGACATAAGGTTGCATGTTCTTTTGTATCCTTGAAGTCGATAGCCTGAGTTGAAAGAATGCTCTGTCGGCAGTTTATTCAGTTCCCCGGCTAATGTGGAATGGGAGATATCTGCTGTTTAATTTGCAACGTGTTGGTTACTTCATGTCAAAGAGAATTTTGCTCCTGCCGATGTAGGTAGATATCGTTGCCGCAAGAAACGAATAGAATGCCTAACTTGCATATTTCTTCAGTTGTTCGGTCTTTCTGAATGTAACTCAAGTTTCCCCATTGCTTAAGGAGGAAGGACATTTCCGTTGCACCCCGGTTGAACTTTATCCTTTTGCTGACGACAGATAATTTACCATGAAGACGTTCGAAGCTGATTTGCGATATCGTTTTCAGAATGTGAAATACATGTGAGGGAAATTTTATGGTAGTGGGATTTTACAATACGGGAAAATATCTTAGGAAGTACTCTAAGCAACTTGATTATAACATTCAATAATTGTAGAGTGATATTTAGAATGAAATATCCCAAATTAGATGGATCAATGTAATGTACATGTTTAATGAAAGATACTTTACTTCTTCAAGACTGTCGTAAATATCAAAGAACTCAATATGTTTACTATTCTCTTCGTTATTATTATTATCTATATTATAATTCTTATTATCGCAATTCTTATTTAGTTATTATTGATCTGTAACTTGTTTAATTGAATAATTTACTGGCTGTATGCCTAGTCAGCTCTTATTATAACTGTTCTCTTTATTTAACATTATTTAAATCTTATAAAACTGATAATCTCATATTTCTGTCATTTATCTAGTTATTAAAATTATAAATGTAATTATTACTTAAATTTAACGATTAAAATATTAAAATGTGTACTTGTTTAAACCCTATTTTGACTAACCACGCTAAATCATAGAGAATTTTAATTCTCATTTTCCTTACCTAATGTGTTTAACACATTTTATTCATAAAAAAAATACTAAAGTCTATTATTGACTTACACTATTTATCTTTTGTAGTTCACAAAGATTATTTCCATCAGTTCTCTGCAGGCCTACAAAAATCTGAGGAAAATTCCTTGCGCGCAATTTATATTCATCACCATTCCCTTTGTTCACTATCCGTGAATACAATAATATTAATTATTATTATTATTGCGCGTTACTGTACTTGTTGTTCATTATTATGAAACCTCGATGTCTACGTGTTATAACTAATGATTTTAGTGTGGTAATAACTAGTTTTACACTTCCGTGCAATTATTAAGGGCTAAACAATAATATTTCACATAATTTTAGTGTTTGTTCGTTTTAAAAAAAAATATTTGCAAGATGTAAAATTTATTTAGTGCATCAGAGTACTGAAAAGGAAGTTACGTACAGGGTAAAAGGGTATGTTCTCACTCATTCACTCCTGACTGTTCCTGTTCTTCAGTCTCATCACCATTTACATTCTCATCGCCGCTACCGTATTCCGAAGCATAGTATTTCTTCAATCTCTGGACCGAAATTGAGTCGACGACTGTCTGTCCCCGTTTTGTCTTATATTCCACTTTGTAAACATTGGGATTTTCTTTTGCTATAATTTTACAAGGTCCTTTATATACTCCCGAAAAGCATTTAGCGGTGTGTACACGATGACTGCCATCGTATACTAGAACCAATTCTCCTGGCGTAAATTCAATGGACTGATGACGTTTATCGTAGTACTTCTTTGCTTGTCGGTGGCGTTTCTGTAGAGACTCATAAGCTGCTTCTCGTGCTTTTTCGAGAATCTTGAATCTCATCTCGTTGTTTACATTCACACTGGGCGTTAAATGTAGTCCGCTCTCCCAGACTAATCTAGGCGTAAATCCATGAAGAAGAAAAAATGGACTGTTCTTCAAATTCTCCTGGTAATTAACATTGTATGACCACACGGCCGATTGCAAGTATAAAAGCCAATCTGTGTGTTTTGAGTTCACGAAGTTTTTCATAAGTCCCTGTAAAATAGCATGTGATCGTTCCAATAATCCAATTAAATTGTGATTAGCTGCTGGAGCGAATTTCAGATGGATTCCACATTTCTCCGATAGTTCTTTAAATAAACTAGCTGTGAATGAAGTACCTCTGTCTGTATCTAAATGAGAAGGACATCCGTAGCGTAAAATTACATTTTCAAAAAGGAAGTTAGCTGCTGTCTCACTTGAAGTATCTGCTACTGATTGAGCAATTAAAAATCGAGTACCATGATCGATTGCACTTAGTATATATTTATGGCGGAGCAAACCACTTGGTGGATACGGTCCGCTAAAATCTAAAGCGATTCTATCGAATGGTTTCTGTGAGTTGAACGTTAAAAGTTCTCCATATGGTGCTCCTTTTATGCGCTTATTCTGCTGACAAATTACACACTCCTTGACCATTTTCTGAATATGGTTCTTCATAAATGGAAAGTAAATCCTATCCAGTGCATTTTTGTATGTTTTTGTGAAGCCGTAATGCGCTCCTCCAGCTGGTAAACTATGCAATGTCTCAATGACAGTGTTGCGAAGTGACTTCGGTATGCATAATAATTTTTTAGTCGTAGCTCCCAGTTTATGTTGTCTATAAAGAAGTCCATTTTCCATAACATAAAGCAAGCTTGCCTCTGCAGGGAGGGGTTGGGTGGGTTGTTGCCCCCCTCGTCTTCTTTTCCTTCCAAAATATTAATGATATTTCCAAAAAAGAATCCTCTCGTTGGTGTATAGCAACATCAATTGTCTCATCTAACAATAACAATGTACGTGGCTCTGGAAGCTCCTCGTCTTCATCCTTTGGATCATGTTCTGTTTCCCTGCTGATAGCATCCGCCATATTTTGTGTAGTTTTACAGTGAATTGGCGTAAAATCGAACTCGGCCATCAACGTGTACCATCTAAATAATTTGTTTGAAAGTTGCGTTGAGGAGCGAATGAATGTGATTGCTTGGTTGTCAGTAAATAATTCGAAATGTCTCCCAAGTAAAAAGAATCTGAATGACTTAAATGCGTATATGATTGCCAACAATTCTTGCTCGATGGTTGAAAGTCGAGTTTCATGGTCTTTTAAAACTCTACTGCAGTAGGAAATAGGCTGAAAATCACCGTTCGCATTCGGTTGTAAAATCACCGCTCCAATAGCCTTACTGCTTGCATCCGTATATACCCTTACTTCTTTGGATGGATCATATGCCATTAATACAGGAGCTGTAAGTAAAGCCTCTTTCAACCTCTCAAACGCAGTTTGCTGTTCTTCCCCCCAGAGAAATTTCTTCTTTTTTCCTATCAATTTTTGCAAGGGAAGTGCCATCTCGGAATATGATTTTAAAAACTTCCTGACATAAGATGTTAATCCGAGAAATGTGCGAACTTGTTTCACAGTTGTCGGTGTCTTATATTTCTTGATAGAATCAATGATTTTGTCGTTGATCCAATAGCCAAATTTTGAAATTTTATGTCCTAAAGCAATGATCTCAGTGTAGCCGAAGTGACATTTTTCTATTGCAAGTTTCAATCCCGCGGCCTGTAAACATTGTAACATTTTCTCCAGAGTTACGAGCATTTCTTCAAAGGTATTTCCGAAGCAAAATAAATCGTCCACATAATGGGCAAAGTGATTGGGATCCAAATTTGAGCAAGCAAGGTGAATGCAACGAGTCATCGCACTTGATGAACTGACGTGGCCCTGTGGCACGACGTTCATTTGATACTGTAACATTCCTGGTATTGTAAATGCTGTATATTTCTTACTGTCCTCGGTGAGAGGAATATTAAAGAATCCGCTCTTCAAGTCCGCCGTACAGTAATATTTCTTGCCCCGCACCTCCACCACGTAACGCAACTCCCATGCTGCGTTTGGGATCGAACCTAGAACCTCTAGATTTAATTGGGTGATGTAGTTATTTGTTATTCATCTCTCAGATGGTTATCACTCGCTTGGCCTAAATGTGATAAATGCAAGAGGTTACCTTTTAAAGGAATGGCGATAGAAATTAGCTTAGATTAAATATGGGTTTTATACTCTCCATGACTGAATCGATATGGATTGGTTAATGAAAGGATATTACTTGCCTTACAAATATATGGAGATTGTTCCTAGCTTGTCCTCTCAACTATCACTTGTCTGACCTCCCTGTTAGATATCGAATCTATCACACACCATCGTCCAATATTCGTTCTCCACTTTGTTCCTCTCTCACAATCCGCAGACCTTACTCTCTCTCCTATTCTCGCCAACTGATCACACCTCCTGACAATTCCAACACTCATGCCACATACGCCTTCCAAGTCAATCACCCGACCTTTGCCTGATTACTTATTCAGCATTCCTTTCTCTGATACCTGCTATGCTAAGACTTTATACTTCTTGCCCAATACCTTGGGTACGATACGACTCACTCTCTCCCTTTTTTAAGTTTTGATCTCAGTGTTCGCAATCACGTAAAGCCCATGAATTCCTCAAAAATATCAAAATTTTTATTCACAGTTCTAATGCAGAATATTAATATTGTCCACGAATTGATATTTCACAAGTTTCGTCAACCATAATAGCAAAATATTCCCGACTTTTAATATCTGCTACCACGGAGCGCAAAACAGATTTCCCTAATATATGAATGATCTCGTTCTGAATGTCATGTTAGAGCCATTTGTAGCCCAAAAGTCTCATCCACTACCCTAGTTCATGCACATCGTCTTTTGAAACTCTTTTTAGTAGATATTTTAACAATACTCATAATTACATACTTAGTATATAGTAATAAGTCATGTGTTTTGCTGTCTCTGGTCATAGCCCCCCCCCCAAAGTTGATGGTTTAGCGGTCTCAGACCCCCCCCCCAAAGTTGATGGTCTATAACATTTCAAATGTGTATTTAAAGTTAAGTTCATGTGGCACAATTCTGAGTAAACTTTACAAGAGAAGCAAAATAATACATTAGATCCTCTAAAGCAAAATTATTTGGGGGCTCTGCCCCCATATCGTTAACATTGGGGGGGGGGGGGGGCTCGAGCCCCCCAAGCCCCATGGAGTCGGCGCCTATGAGTGGAACCAAAAGAGAACCCGCCTGACTATATTTCGCCTGCATTTGGGCCCACCCGAAAGTAATTCTATACAGACATCGCTGATTCCCAAATGTCGTAGTACAAGTACTTACTGTTTCCATATTTTTCTGTCGCCACTCTAACACTTCAAAGGGGAATTTCATTAACGAAAAGGGGTTCGTGGACATAGATCCTCACTTCTTTCTACCCTCAAGTCTTCTCATACTAATTTCTCGCCTCCACTTTTTCTCGTCACGTTCAATTAATCTTCTCCGCTTCGATCATTCAACCCCGTCTGAAGCTGCGACTCCGACAGGGGCAGACGTGCGTGTCAGCCCCTTTGTCTGGCCCTCACCCTTCTGGAGTCAATCGACCCTCCGAACAAAGCTTTTGGAAATATTGATTCTTAAGTCTCGTTCTCATCAGTTATGCCTAATAATTTCCTTCTGTGTTCTACTTGTAGACTCTTCTTTTCGGCTTCTTCATGGCTGGTCATTATGCTCGTAGAATTTGTTACAGAAAGTATCCATGCCTTCAAGAATAGATGTACAGGGAGGTTATTTCAGTCGTTCACCGCGACAGCGCCGGCCGCTTAGCGGTACCTTCATGCAACAATTCCCGGCAAATTACGTTACAGGAAGTCCGTAACAAAAACAGCTTGTTTTGTAATGTTTCCACTTTTCACAATTACAGTTACAATTACAATTGAAATAAGCACGTACCTTGTCGCAAGGATGCTAGAAAAGGTGTCCTCCCAAATACAAATATTTCTGGCACCTTATTTCTGACATCTAATCTTAGATTAGACATCTCTACTTTATCCTCAGTTGTCTCGACAGCGCCGGCAGCTTATCGGGGGTCGGGGGAATTGTCAGCCGCGAGATGGCGCTTCATACTGAACGAACGGGACACATGTCGCCAGTGATGCCAACCGTAGGGACATGTCCCTACGCATAGGGACTTTTCACTATATTTTGCCCGCGTAGGGACAGATTTTACCAAATAAGGGAAAACGTAGGAACTTTTTTCAATCTTGGAAAATAACATTTTATTGTGCAAAGGTGCAAAGCTTACTCGTCAGTCAGTTGCACTTTCTTCGTGCTCGGTTTGGAATGAATGGATTCGTTTATCTGGATACTTTAGCGAGGAGGAGAAATAAGAACTAACCAACAAATCTCCATCAGAATTTTGAAACATGTTATCGGTTACCAAGAACTTTCAAGGCAAGTTCTTTTTTGAAAACTTTTCCACTCTCGCGAAAATAGTGCTAACATTGCCACATTCTAACGCGGAAACGTAAAGAATATTTTCAATGTTAGGTGATACAAAAACAAAAAAAGAGAAATAGAATGGGACCAGAATTGTTAAAGACTGCAGGAAATACAGCATCACCAACCAATATCTATCTCTTCACATCAGCAGCAGTATGTATGACTTCAAATAACATAATCAACAGTAAATAACTCAACGTTATTCATTAGGAGTGTGCGGATCCCGAAAAATCGGGACCGAGATCGGGAAAAAAAATCCCGATGACTTCCCGACTTTTCGGGATCCCGAGCAGTCGGGAAATACCGAATGGTCACTTTAAAAAGTCGTTAATTCTAGACGTTTTCTGCATTGTAAGTTTCTGGAACTTATCGGAAATTTTAAGTTTTTATTCTACAAATTCAAAAACAAACACTTAAAGTGAAAATGACGTGTAGAATTCGAGATTTCCAGTGCTACGGAAATTTCCCGTCCCGAAAATTTCCCGACTTGGTCGGGAAATTGCAAATTTTCCCGTCCCGATCTCGTCCGGACCCAAAATATTCTGTCCCTCACACCCCTATTATTCATTAAGGCTAGAATTTACAATACCGGACCATTCTGTAATTTCTATGCTACGTCTTATACTCACGAAATAATTAGTCGTGATGATTTATCTCAAGTTAACATGTTGGGGTGAGGTGAAAAAATTGTTCATTAAAGTGTAGAAGTTGTAAAATAAGCTTTTCAATTCTCGGAATGATTCTCCGTATACAAGTATGGTAGCCATATTTGTTGATATGAACAAATGACGTTCGTAATTAGTTACGCTGTCTACAGCGTTGCCACACTGTCGATTTCATACTTGGAGAGCATGGATCGTGTAAGAATGGCGGAAGAGAATAGTAAAAAAGTTGTTAATGTTGTATAGATTTTTAGGTGGAGTGTGCAGGAGGATTGCCGTGGGCTAATTAATAAACTTATGGATTTCGGTATATTGCCCAAAGAAGGTGCTTGCTTATATGTGACAATCACGATGTAGAAGAACATGTGGAATGTGGACTGATTTTATTACAGGTAAGTTTGGCAACAGTGTATCGATCGTAAAATTGCAGGATACTAAAATGGCGTCTTCGATGATGAACGTTTGCCGTTAAAGTGCTACGAAAATAAGATTTTTGTTAAGCAAGGCAAACATAATTAAAATTTGGGGTCGAAATCCATGCACCCACAAATCATTGACGGATAGCCCCACGAACCATTCACGGTAAGGTTAGGTTAGGATAGGCAAACATAGTTAAAATTTGGGGTCGTAGTAATATCAGGAATGTATATTTCGTTTTTTAAGTATTGGAAACACAAAATCGTCCGGTAAATAATGAGCAATCGTGCCGATCGCGAACCACTCAATTTCACATATTTTGCAATTTCTACAAGTGACCCCAAATTTTACCTTCAAATTCGTGATTTGGAGGCCTCAATTAGTGATTATGAGAAATATTACAAAAAAAGGGGAGGGGTCCTGTATTGTAAATTCGCTCCTTCATTAATTGTGGAAGCACCGAGCAGAAAGATTTGGTAAGTAAATGTGTACATTTTATCTTCTGTTTTGCACGCTCATGAGGTGTTGTTTTTTAAAGTCGCTTTACTTGGCGTAGGTGCATTTGGCAAGTTGTAGGGAGATTTTGACTACGTCTGTAGGGACATTGCCGGAAAATGGTTAGCAACACTGGCGGCTACCAGACGTAGTGAGTCTGCGCTATGTTCACTTTTGTCTGAGTTTATCAGCACGCGTGTTGTTTATACTGTGTTATTGAGTTGGGTCTGCTATTCAGTCCTAGTGCTTTATTGTGTGTTAATTGTTATTCATTCATTAGTTATTCCGCTAAACAAATATAGTCTTGAACAAAGAGTTTTTATGTACGATAATTACGTGAAAACGTTCAGTATGAAGCGCCCTCTCGCGGCTGACAATTCCCCCGACCCCCGATAAGCTGCCGGCGCTGTCGAGACAACTGAGAATAAAGTAGCGATGTCTAATCTAAGATTAGATGTCAGAAATAAGATGCCAGAAATATTTGTATTTGTGAGGACACCTTTTCCAGCATCCTTGCGACAAGGTACGTGCTTATTTCAATTGTAATTGTAACTGTAATTGTGAAAAGTGGAAACGTTACAAAACAAGCTGTTTATGTTACGGACTTCCTGTAACGGAATTTGCCGGGACCTGTTGCATGAAGGGGCTGCTAGGCGGCCGGCGCTGTCGCGGTGAACGACTGAAATAACCTCCCACTTGTAAGACCGGGTAGAGATATGCTAATTTAAGATATTTTTTTTATTGGGGGTGGGGGGCAGATCGGCATAAAGTCCGTCTTGACATTTCAAAAGCAGCGTTTTTTGAAAGTTCCGATCTATTTTTGTTGCCAATGATCATATTTTCTAAAGCCCTGGTTTTACGGCACTATTGAGATTCATTTATCATACTCTGACATAATTTCTATGATAAAAATCAAAATAAACGTGCAATTTAATTAATAACAGCACGTCGAGCACCGAATTCCCCATTTATTAAAATGGAAGGGCAGTTGTCTAACTGAAGCGCAAGGGTGCTGCCACCTACAATTAGTTTTGCCCGACCAGCCCATTCTTAAACTTCGACAACCAGTTGCACAACGGATCTTTGAAGGTTGAAAATCTTGCAGAACAGTCGTTCTCGTATCTACCCCACCCTACCAATTGTACCAAATAGAAACAATATTCATTATAGTAATGGTAGTCGCTTGCCCGTTGATAAAAAGATAAAGAAGTATCTACACAGCGGTTTGCCCGGAAATTCCGTAAGAGGAAATATATTGTTCTTTTAGCAGTCAGTTTCTACATGTTGCCGGGGTGTCCCTTTCTAGGCACACCTAAATGTCAACTTCTCTTGCACGTAGAACTCTGGGCTGCATTTTTGCAGACTAACGAGGCTCTGGCGCCTGGAGATCCAGCCAGGAGAATCCTCTGTGGAACTTTTATTGTGTCCTCCCTATATGTTGGTGATTTCATCTTACAATCATTTATCCTCATCTTCGCGATTAGCAAAAAGTGGCAGCAAAGTGAAGTAATATAAACGAAATCAATCAATCAATATTTTACCTTATTTTCCTACTTTCGGCTATATTTTTATCAGGAAAGTTGCCCAAACTAAGGGGGTGGGTCACCTCGACATGATACAATATATGTTTAATTTAACTTAAGCAATTACATCGTATTAGATTTCATGAAAGCGTGGTCATACGCGAAATACACCCCAGGTAATTTCCCTACTTTTGAAACTCCCTGATGAGAAAAGAAAGTACCAGTTGCTGTAAGATTCTTACCAAAACCATACTTTGATTCTGGGCTGCCTGACATCGAAACAAAGATATCTATGTCGTTAAGGTTACACTGTCGCTGTGAACAAGTGCTGAGCCAAACTACCACAAGCACAGGAGAAATTCGAATAATGTTCTCTTCTTTATGAGGCTCTGTAGGGATACTCAGCCTATCAGAGTAAATTGGAACCACACTCTCAGACTTCCAAATTACATCAGAGCCTCTCCAGTGCTTCCACCTATTTGTCTTCAAGACGTTATGGTAAGAGCAGGAAGTGCTCAGTGTTGCCATAAACAGAAATTTCCTTTCCCAGGTGAAAAATTTCCCTCTTTCATCCAATTGCTCCTTTCACGTTAGAAAAATTATTGAAATCTCCCGTACCGAAACTTCAGCATTACTATTTTTTGAGTGGGTACATACCAAAGTTGCCGATGAGAAGGCATGTAATATGCAAGCCAGACATTGTTTTCATAAAATTTCCCTTTTCACGTAATATTTTACCTAAATTTCCCTGAATTAGGTTTTGATTTTTATTTAGCGTCAGTTTTCTGCTACGGTTCGCTAATTGCGACCATGGGGATGAGTGATGATGTAATGAAACTGAAGAAGGGGCACCCACAAAGAACACGAAAGTGCTCAGTGTTGCCATAATCTGAGAGCAGAATTTCCCTTTCCCAGGTACAAAATTTTAATGGATTAAGTAACTTCCCTACTTTTGAGACCCCCTGCTGAGAAATTTTATGAAAAAATGTCGGTTTCACATATTATATGCCTTTTCATCGAAGACTTTGGATTGTAAAGTCGAACCTGTGATGTAAAATTGGGAACCAAAGTCGTTTTGGTCTCCCAAGACCAAAAGCTGTTGGAAGAAGGGCCAAATGGCTTCTTGGGCGATCATGTGGGACATGGGTAAGGTCAAAGGTCGCTTGTGTCCTTGACGCATTCCTTACACTTGGAGCAAAAGGGTTCCTCAGTGCGGACCGGTTGCCAACCAGAGGGACTGATGCGTTGCCGGCAGCTGCCTCTAAATGTGCCGACACTAACAAGCAACATAGTAAATCCCGGGTCCATTGTACGCGTGCGTGCCTGCAGTATGTTGGCTGCTTTTGACAAGGCGTCGTTAGGAGACAAACCGTTCCTTTTCCCTCTAGCAGAGGAAGCAGTAAATTAAGGGGCAATAAAAGCAAATAACATGTTTCATTTGGGTCTCACCTTCAACAAGAGTCGCAACAGGGAATAGGGTGTGAAGCGGTGCAAAAATAACAAGGAGGGATAATATGATAATTTGAAAATAAGAGCGTAAGCGTGAAAAACTAAACGCTTGGTATACCCCAAGTCCTGAACGTATCGCCAGTTCGGCATCTTTGACAGAACCCCAGAGGAAGCCGACCGGACCCGTATCTGGTTTCGAGCCACCACCTGTTTTTCGGCAAAGCGCTGTTGTCACTTTTACCTGCAGTGTTTAGACATCCATTTATTCACTGTGACGTTTTACTCCCAAGGTCTTTATATTGCATGAAAAAATAGCAAGACACAATAACACAACCTAGCAAAGATAGAGAACCGCAACCTCGCGTTTAGAAATCTCTAAAGAAACTGAATTAGCAACATCTCATTTAGTCCACGTGGACTTGATGAGAGCTGTCATTTCTTGGAGGGACGCTATTGGTGGGAAAGGTTTCAGGGAACGATTTATTGCAGTCCACGTGGATCTGACATGTTGTTCTTAGGGGGAAAACTGATCTTTCGGAACTTTCTTTGAAGTAAAGTGAGGTTGGAATCAGGACGAGGAGTATAGAAGGTGCAAGGGTGCAGAAATGTGACGGACTTATTAAATATACACGGAAGGTGTACTTGGTATATTTAGCCATAAGAGAGTCCAGGAGAAGGATGAGTCCTTTTACACAAAGCCAAAATGTCTGTTTTCGAACATATTCATTAAAAACAATGCAACGATACATTCTATCTAATACTTTTTGTGAGATTAAGAATAGCATATTCCACCTAGTCCCTTTCTGGAGAAGTTCCTGCCCTTGGTGTAAAGTCTGGTTCGTAGGCCGGATGTTTAATCGCTAGTTTACTATGACCTTGCTACACGGGCATTGGCGCACGATTTGGAATAATGTGCGTAAGAATTTCCTGTGGAATACTTCCTTACTGAATAATGGCATTATTTGGTTCATGTGTCCTGTTCACAATTGCACTTGAAAGGTCTCCTTTAGCAGTTGAAGACTGCCTTTCCCAAAATTCTGGATGCACTTATGTTCACGGGTGTTGTGTATGAATCCACAATACATTTTAAGAAGTGTCGCTGGCCTCCCTGATGGTGTAAAATGATCTTGTAATCAAGGAGTCCAGGGTTCGATACGCGTTCGAGGCACATAGTTTTTCGGATCCCAGTTTAGTTCAGTGCCCATTAACCTATCTGTTCATAAGGTGGACTTAAAGTTTAAACAAAGAAACCAGTCTTGTGGACAGGTAGCCTGTCAGTAAGTAGGAGCTCCGTCCTAAATTTCTTCCTGGCCATTGTTCGACACCGAATTCCGTCCACAAAACACTTGCAAAAGTCCATCCTTCTGCAAATGTTAAATATCCAAACTCCTCACAAGAGGCAGACTGGCAGACCGTACATTCCTGCATAAAATAGTGAATGGCAACATCGGAAGTGATCGCCTTCGCCAGGAAATTCCCTTTCGAGTGCCCGCCCGCTCAACAAGAAGCACTCAACTCTTCGCGTCTCAGAAGCCAAGATTGTGCCTCATCCAGCGTTCTCTGTTCCATAGACTGCCCAGTCAATATAATAATCTAACAAGTCAAAAATACATTTTTGACAATGCGGTACGTTTTAGAAGACTGTTAACCAAAAGTATGTAGTAAGTCTCTTAACCACATGTAATTCTATATTATGTTATTATTTTTGTTGTTATTTTCTGTTGTTAATTCGTTCCAATGTAAAATGGCTAACGCTGTATTTGGAATCTTCTGTTAAACAAATAAAAATAAATAAATAAGTAAAAGTTTTAGACAGCTATCCTATACGTTGATATGTTTTCTTAGAGAGTGATTTATAACTTCTGTCAGTACAACGGAAAGTGCACTGAAGGTATCACTGGTCCAATCTGGAACAAGTAAGATACGTACAATGAAACAATAACTGAGAATTCTAGTTAACCTAAGAGTAAAAGACAAAACATGTCTGCTAAGATAACAGTAGAAATTTCGTACATTTAACAGGAAAATAAAACTATTTTTTAAGTCTGCACAGAAAGGCTAATCACGATTGGATCAGCTATTTCAAGTGGGACTCGAATCACTGTGTACCTCCACCGGGTATCGAACCCAGGACCCCTTGATTCCAAGGCTGCAATGTTACCACTGCGCCATCAGGTAGGTCCAGAATGAAGCAGGGAATGATTAAAGAGATGCGATGAAGCAGCAGCCATTCCACGAAGTACCAATTTGAACCTGGTAAAGTTATACAGGCAAGTAAAGTAAATAATGAGAACCTCCGAAGAGAAGAATGGGTCTGTTCTTTATCCAATTAATGTAATCTCGTTCTTTCTCGACGATAGATGGCAGCATCGGTTTGTAATTCAACGCGAGAGGCGTTGAAGACTTTGTAGTAAGCTACCTTGCTGACATGTATGTTAAATGGTACAATAACTAATGCATATCAAAAGCAATTGCTCTGGGCGAAAGCAATTCCTTGATTAAACTGATTTCTTGCTTCTTTTTCATCGTTTCTGTCGGCTGGAAGTAAAGAACTTGCCAACATAAGAAGCAGTGGAGGAAAAAACTCCGGTATGGAGATAAAAACGGTGTGTTCAAGATGGATGGCCATGCGCAGGTGAAGAAGGTCTGCAGCATCTCTTACCCGATGCCTCCACACGCAATAAAACTTGCCACGCACGTACGTACAAAGGCAGCACACGCAGGTGTTGCTTCTCACAGAGAGAGCCTGGAGTGTTTGGTTGTTTTTGTTTCGTCTCGCTGCAGAACCCATTCCAAAATCTGCTTCTTCCATCTTCACAAGTTGCATAGGAATTGTTTCCAGTTTCTCAGAGCGCCTTTAATTGGGTCCATTGCTTTGTAGCCGATGGGGTTGTAATAGTTCGTGTCCTGCCACGCTGAAAATATTGAGATAAATATCTACGATGCGAATGAGTTGTAATTTTACTTAAAGAAGTGTTTACTGATTGTCTTTCGGATGCTTGAAATTGCCCATAATTTGCTACCAACCTACAATTTATGAGGTGAAGACAAGGTTTCAATGTATTATTAGCCCGGTCACACTGATTGGACCTCGAAGATTATCAATTGTTAGAGAAGGTGGTCATTTTATCTCGCCTATCATCGCTCTATAAAAGAATATTATCAACAACTGTGATGGGTTTCACGGTGCTTTTTTCACCTGCTCTTGTTGATGAGATTGTTTGAAGATCAACCCCAATCTCGCATATTTACTTTCATAAAATGATGTATAGTGGGAAAAGGCGGCAGGAGCGTGATGCTAATCATATCACCTGCACAAATAGTGAAGATTTTGAATGTGTGGGGCCATACCTCCACATCTCCAAATGGGCCTTCATTGCATATTTAAATATGCGAAGGGTAGCTTTACCGTTAGCTTTTTCTAAGTCAGAGACTGCAGAAGAAATTTCTGATTTCTGAGTTTTTCTATGAATAAATTATCAATACGTATACGTCCCAGGAGTCTGTGGAGCAACGCCAGGCATATTGTCAGAATAGAGAAGGAAAGGAATAAGCGGAGCGAAGCAGTGCGTGCTGCTACAAATGGCTGGTAGCTGCAGTCGCGTTTCCCTTCCGTTCACTCACTACCTCTCTCACACGTTCACTGGTCGAGCCCTCTGGAGTCCTACTTGCGCAGCTGACTTGTTTTCGTTGGCTTGCTTCACAGATTCCCGGAACAGAGTATAAGACTCTTCCCTCAACTTCTTAAATTTTCAGTCTCTTGGGTCTAGATAATATTTCAGATCTTCCACATAAACAATTTTCCTACACGCACACCAAGTATATGACAGGTGTATTTTTTTTTTCAATCACAGTACGCTACTGTCAGAATTTTGGAACATGCATATTTTGGTCAATATGTGAAATTTTGAATAGGGGGAGTTAGGAATTGCTATCTGACATTCGTCACTACCTTACTTCTACATGTTCCTGTACTGTGTCGCACGTGAAGTATTGAATCAAAATATGAGACAATTTCTCGTATTAATTTAATGTTAACGATGAAAGTTAGATTTACACAATTTTTAATCATTCATTGATCCAACGAACCAATCGAGATCGAGTTTTTTGCATGAAGCTACTCTTTGGTAGGTCATTCTCCCAACCAAATCTTATCTTTCCTGTGCTTGCAATTTCAGAGACGTGTGAGCAAGACTTCCCTAATACAACCTTAAAGTTGAAGATTGTGAAGATACTTTGGCACTATGCCAAGTTGCCGCTTCGAACACTTTGCGACATTCTGTTTTCATTGTCAACAAATCTGGAAAGCACCGACGTTGAGAGGGACAGCAACAACAAATGAATTCTGAAGGAGCTACTACTCAGACAACACAAAAACAAACACGCATGGACAATGAGGGGTCTCTGAGAATATATTTTGGCTGCTCTACCATTAAGTTCAAGATAAATAAAGAGACATGCAAGAAGTATTTGGAGTTAGATTGTGACTGTTACGCCTTTGCAGCTTTGGAGCGAGTCATAGCACTTGAATCAACCAATCAACAAATGAGCTGTTGACGTCATCTCAACCCAGCACCTATAGCTAATCTTGTACTCAATGCTCTACACTGCTGGTAGGCTCGGTAGCTGGGCAACCAATTCTGAACCACATGCCTCACTATTTGACACAATTTAAAATATCATTCCTGAATCGTAACCTCAAAGCACCAATTTCTATCCACAGGTGAGCTTAAGGGAACAGTCTTCTTTCAGTTCAGTGTAAATATTATTTTTCTTATTGTTATATCTATAGTACAGGGAGGTTATTTCAGTCGTTCACCGCCAGCATTGCGGCCGTTCGGCGGACTCTTCATGCAACAGGTCCCGGCAAATTGCGTTCAGGAAGTCCGTAACAGAAACCGCTTGTTTTGTAATGTTTCCACTTTTCACAATTACAATTGAAATAAGCACGTACCTTGTCGCAAGGATGCTGTGTGTGTGTGGAAAAGGTGTCCTCCCAAATACAAATATTTCTGGCACCTTATTTCTGACAGAAAATCTTAGATTAGACATCGTTACTTTATCGTCAGTTGTCAGAAAGGGAAGACAGCATCCCGGCGCATAAAGCAAACCGAAAGCGTAAAATGATATTTAAAAGTAATAATAATGATGATCACTAACCTCCTGTGTTATAAGAGATGTTGAAAATGACCTCCTTCAACAGCAATACAACACGTTTCTTAGGTTCAAGAGATCCTGTCTCTCGCAATTCCCTGACCACTTTTCTGCAAGAATTCGTTTTCACGTAATTATCGTACATAAAAACTATCTGTTCAAGACCATATTTGTTTAATGGCATAAGTAATGAATGAATAACAATTAACACACAATAAAGCACTGGCAATGAGTGGCACAGTACAATAACACATTATAAACAACACGCGTACTGATAAACGCAAACAGAAGTGAACATGAACGTACACTGACTACGTCTGGTAGCCGACAGTGTTGCTAACCATTTTTCGGCAATGTCCCTACAGACGTAGTCAAAGTGTCCCTACGCCAAGTAAAGTGACTAAAAAAACAACACCTCATGAGCATGCAAAACAGAAGATAAAATATACACATTTACTTACCAAATCTTTCTGCTCGGTGCTTCCACAATTAATGAAGGAGCGAATTTACAATACAGGACCCCTCCCCGATTTTTGTAATATTTCGCATACTCACTAATTGAGGCCTCCTAATCACGAATTTGAAGTTAACATTTGGGGGGTCACGTGTAGAAATTGCAAAATAAGTTAAATTGAGTGGTCCGCGATCGGCACGATTGCTCATTATTTACCGGAAGATTTTGTGTTTCCAATACTTAAAAAACGAAATATACATTCCTGATATTACTACGACCCCAAATTTTAACTATGTTTGCCTATCCTAACCTAACCTAACCGTACCTGAATGGTTCGTGGGGCTATCCGTCAATGGTTTGTGGGGCTACCCGTGCATGTTTTTTTTGAGCCCAAATTTTAACTATGTTTGCCTTGCCTAACCTAATTTAACCTAACCTTACCGAGAATGGTCAGTGTGGCTATTCCTGAATGCTTTTGCGGTAATTGTGATTACGAACCGATAAAAAAATCTTTATTTCGTAGCACTTTAACGGCAAACGTTCATCATCGAAGACGCCATTTTCGTATCCTGCAATTTTATGATTGATGTACTGTTGCCAAATTTACCTGTAATCAAATCAGTTCTTCTACATCGTGATTGTCGCTGTCACATGTAAGCACGTTCTTTGGGCAATATACTGAAATCCATAAGTTTATTAATTAGCCCAGAGCCATCCTCCTGCACACTCCACCTAACAATCTGTACAACTTTAACAACATTTTTACTGTTCTCTTCCGCCATTCTTACACAATTTATGCTCTCCAAGTATGAAATCAACAGTGTGGCAACGCTGTAGACAGCGTAACTAATTGTAATTTGTTCATATCAACAAATATGGCTACCATACTTGTATACGGAGAATCATTGCGAGAATTGAAAAGCTTGTTTTACAACTTCTACACGTTAATGAACAATTTTTTCACCTCACCCCAACCTGTTAACTTGAGATAAATCATCACGACTAATTATTTCGTGAGTATAAGACGTAGCATAGAAATTACAGAATGGTCCGGTATTGTAAATTCTTGCCTTAATGAATAATAGTGGTGTGCGGGACAGAATTTTTTGGGTCGGGACGGGAATTTTTTTTAAAATCCCGACATTCGGGACTAAAAAATTTGCAATTTCCCGAATTCTCGAAATCTACAAGTCATTTTCTCTTTAAGTGATTGTTTTTGTATTTCTAGAATAAAAACTTACAATTTTCGATAAGTTCCAGAAACTTACAATGCAGAAAACGTCGAGAATTAACGACTTTTTAAAGTGACCATTCGGTATTTCCCGACTGCTCGGGATCCCGAAAAGTCAGGAAGTCATTTCCCGAAGTCGGGATTGGGACGGGAATTTTTTTTCCCGATCCCGGTCCTGACTTTTCGGGATCCCGCACACCCCTAATGAATAACGTTGAGTCGTTTACTGTTGATTATGTTATTTGAAGTCATACATGTTGCTGGTGTGAAGAGATAGATGTTGGTTGGTGATATATGCTGCATTTCCTGCAGTCTTTAACAATTTTGGTCCCATTTTATTTCCCTCTTTTGTTTTTGTATCACTTAACATTGAAAATATTCTTTCCGTTTCCGCGTTAGAATGCAGCACTATGTTAGCACTATTTTCGCGAGAGTGGAAATGTTTTCAAAAAAGAACTTGCCTTGAAAGTTTTTGGTAACCGATAACATGTTCCAAAATTCTGATGGAGATTTGTTAGTTAGTTCTTTTTTCTCCTCCTCGCAAAAGTATCCAGATAAACTAATTCATAAAATGTCATTTTCCAATATAGAAAAAAGTACCTACGTTTTCCCTCATTTGGCAAAATCTGTCCCTACGTCCCTACGCGGGCGAAATTTAGTGAAAAGTCCCTATGAGTAGGGAAATGTCCCTACGGTTGGCATCACTGCCGACACGTGCAGTATGAAGCGCGTTCTCGCGGCTGACAACTCCCCGATAAGCTGCCGGCGCTGTCGCGACAACTGAGGATAAAGTAGCGATGTCTAATCTAAGATTACATGTCAGAAATAAGGTGCCAGAAATATTTGTATTTGGGAGGGCACCTTTTCCAGCATCCTTGCAACAAGTTACGTGCTTATTTCAATTGTAATTGTAACTGTAATTGTGAAAAGTGGAAACATTACAAAACAAGCAGTTTCTGTTACGGACTTCCTGCAATGCAATTTGCCGGGACCTGTTGCATGAAGAGTCCGTCGAACGGCCGTCACTCTGGCGGTGAACGACTGAAATAACCTCCCGTAAAAATAGGAATATCAAAGGAAAAGTGGCTTCCCCGATGGCGCAATGGTACCGTCGTAGCCTTGTAATCAAGGGGTCCCGGGTTCTCTTGTCTCGATGTTCGAATAACAATATTACAAGATCAACTAGATTTATTCCAAATCCTCTATCTGCATGTTTATAAAATTCATGGTTGTGGAGATGCTTGGTCGAATTGGGAACAGATTGGGGAAGCTGCATCGATAAACATGGAGATATTGCAGTAGACGGGGGATGTTTACACAAATTATTCTAGCTGGGGGATGCTTTATGGACATTTTCTTAACTGGGGTATAGCATCTCTCCAACCTCGAGTACAGCATGCACTGTAATAGGTGATGCTCCGTTTAAATGAACTATCCAATACCTCAAACTGGAAATGATCGCACCATGAAAAATAGAATTACTCGTAGAATAAAAGTGGTGATATGTTGACACAAAGAAAACTAGATGATGTAACTTGCTTTCTACTTTACTATGCAGTTCCATTGCCGTAGTACCTCTTGAGACATCCGAACCAGCCATTGTCGAGATTGTTTTCTGAATCCTGAAAGAGAATCTGTTTAGCGCTGCAGGAAGTTGTAAAAAAGAATCCTCAAAGACCAATAACGTATTTGCCATAAGTGGGAATTATATGGAACATGCTAAAACGGGCCAAAGCCCTCTTGCCTTTTTTCATGTTTGGAGTGTTTGTTAACTGCTGCTATTATCACCGCAGCCTCCCTCTTTCGTCTGAAGCGCTTCTCTGCAGTTGTCTGCCGTAGGATGCACACTGCCAGGTCTCTGACCTTCGTCTCATCAATCTTCAGCCTGTTGACGCAACAAGGAAGGGTGTTTCCTAAATTCCCTTCGGGGGACTGGACAGAATGCAGTTGCATTTCCCTTCCTTCGTGCCTTAATTACTAAAGCAATGGGATAGAAGAGGGGGAAAGAGCAACAGAGAAGAACAGAATTGAGGACAATGTCTAAGCACTACGAGAAAGAAGCCAACGTCAATTACCGTAATAGACACGCAAGAAGTAAAGCAATAGGAGGAAAACGAACTAGGATACAACTATTTTAATAATATTTTGTTTGTTTACCGTCGCTTTTCTGTCATTGTGGCTAATCGCAAAGGTGATGTGATGAAATTGATGAATGGAAAGATCATGTCATGTCAGATACCTTACCGACTAGATCACCGCGGCCCCTTGGATGAGTTCCATACTTTGATTATTTCAATTTATTTTAATATATTTGGTTGTTTTTATGAAATTTCTTCACACTTAAAATGTCTCACCTATCATACACAAAAACCCGTTGACTAGACAATTATTTTTTAACAGAGAAACAAAAATTGCTCCTAGAGTTTGTTAAAAATCGAATAATTTTGTTCTACTGCTTTCAATAATAACAGCAGCTGCATTAGTAGTATTATTAGTAGTAATTAAACTAATTAATTAATTATTAGAATGATTAATTAATTAATTATGAACATTATTATTTAATTAAAGTATAATAAAACAATGGTATTGTGAATTTGGAGAAAGTTTTAGAATTAACCTTTCCCTTCATGCCTCCACGTACCCGGGACGCCTTGGAAGGTCGACAACATTAAGCTCTAGATTGTGATTGATTGATTGATTTGCTGTTTTAAGTCCACTTTATGCACAGTAAGGCTAATCGGGACTGGACCTACAGCTAAAAGTGGGATCCGAACCACTTGTGCCTCCACCGAGTATCGAACCCGGGAACCCTTGATTACAAGGCGATGACGCTACCACTGCGCCATCAGGGAGGCCCATTAAGCTCTAGAGAAAACAAGAGGGTTCACCTAGTGAGCAAACAATCCAAAACTTCAACTCTAGCACATTAGCTGATATCGAAATTTCTGCATTTGAAGCTCTAATGTGTCGATTAACCTTTCTTGTAATGAATTCTAGGTATTTCAACAACTTTATAGCAAAAAGTTTGGTGTTTCAACTAGAAGGAAAAGGCATAGCTTGTTCTAAGTCCACTCTACGTTCATAGAGACCAACTTCGATTATATGATAATAATAATAATAAATTTGGAATAGAATTGGTTCATTTTAGTTATTATTGTGTATTGATAATCATAACCTTAATAATTTCTACTATTCAAGTTTTATCAGAATAGACTGGCCAATTCTGGAAACGCACACCAGCAATTGTTAAACTTATCAGTACATCGAGTACAGTAGCGCCTGTTCCAGTATTATATCACGGATGAAACTAGTGTAATATAAATGTATGTGTTAATATCACTTCCTCTACTCATTTTCCTTATTGGACAGGAAAATATAAGCAACAAAGAACAGAAGGGACATCCTTCCTATAATCAAATAATGTGTCTATCTTCTTCAATCTGTCACACACCCCTTTCAATTGCTTCCACAAAACTTTGCAGTGCAGTCACTAGCGCAACTACAGTGTGCTGCTGTCTTTACAACCTGGAATAAGAGATCTTGGACTTAACTTATGCAACCCACAAGGATTCTGATATTGTATTTCCCAGTAAGCCACGGAAACGCCCTTCATGACTATTTCAGGGGACAGCGCCGTTGCCTTTCGATAAAGATGTCTTCCTCAAAGCGATTGGACGACAAATGCCTCTACTTTTCTGTTCGGCGTCGACATACCTAACAACGCATCTAACGCGGTCTGACTACAATACGCCCACCATATTACTTCTAAGTGAAGATGATGCAGCAGAAGACGTGAGATGCTGTTTTCCATCCTTTCCCTTGACACCGCGTTGGAGAGGAACGATTTATCTCCAGTTATTTATAGCTCACGGTTCTGCTTTGTTTAGTAAGTACAAACCGAAGGGGTGAGGAACGAACGGGGAGGATGGCTTTTGTTCTTGTTCCATTTGTATGAATCTCTCCCTGCTGCATGAATCTTGCAGTTCCAATTTCAAGGAACTTGGATAACTAGGGTGAAATTGTATTAGCACTCAGGTCAATGGAATGTATGGCATTTCATATTGTGGAATTTACATAATTTAATTGTTGACTGGTTTTGATTTTACATCGCTTTTCTGCCACTTTGACTAATCGCTACGACGAGGATGAATGATTGTATGACGAAACTGCTGAAGAGACACTCACAAAGAACACCTATGCCCAGGTCGAGATTCGAACCCGGGACTCATGGCATCGTCGCGCTTTCTCCGTCATACCGTCAAGAATTGTCTGTCATAACACCCAGTGATTAATCCACAAGCTTCAATCACTCTCATAACACCCCCGGCCTAGATTTTCCACTACAACCCCTACAATTTTTCATGGAGGTAAGGAATGGTCATTTTGGCTATGGAATTGTATTTAGACGCTTCTAGAAGTGTACTTACACACCGGTTGAAAACTACACAGAAAACTAAATGCAAGAAACGAAAACCAGAGACTAAATGCACTAAAGCGTGTTTTTTTTTTTGTTGTTTTTTTGTCTTTGCCAAGAATCAGGTTTACAGTTTGATGCATTTTTCTTTGTGTATTGTTTGTAAAGGTATCGCCAAAGTCCATCATATGATGCAAGTGGGTATCTTTATATGCCGATCTGTAATTTAATACATCGATTGATTCATTTGTTGATTTACCTTGGCACATCTTTTTCGATGATACACTTAAACATTTGCTCCGAGCTACAGATTTTTTTTTCAGCTGATGGATTTACTTTTCTGTGTGTAACACTTATATCCAAGTGCTGTAGCTAGATTGTGAAACATCTATGCTGTTATTATATCTTCGAATATAGATGTTCAATTGTTTTGTTGTTTTGGATTGTCAAACAATCCATGGAGTTAGCAATGTTTTAATATTGTTAGTTATGGATTAAATTATCATTTTGTATAAAATCGAACCCACATGATTTATTATATCATATTACCGTGCTTGGTAATGCAGCAATTTGGCGACTATGTATGGGATTCAAGGACAGATTCTGGAACCTTTCGAGGTGGATAAAGGTAATATTGATTCTTATTTGGAGCGGTTTGAACAGATTTGCGTTGCTAATAGCATTCCAAAGGAAAAGCAAATCAGTCATTTTATTGCATTCTGTGGAGGAAATTTATATGATGTTTTAAGGGATTTGGTTACTCCAGATTCTATTGCTAGTAAAACATACGAAGTAATAAAATATGTATTGTTGAATCATTTTCAACCGAAGCATAATGTAGTCGCAGAAAGATACCGTTTTAATCTTCTGAAGCAAGAGTTAGGTCAACCTGTGTCTGAATATATAGTTTCTCTTAAACATGCAGCTACTAAGTGTAACTTTGGAGCATTCTTAAATGATATGCTACCGTGGTTGGTAATGCAGCACCAAGGGCGCACGCAGGGGGGGGGGCAGAGGGTGCGCTTGCTCCCCCCGAGATATCTGGAAAGACTTCATATTATTCAAGTTTTGAAATTGTAGCTTGAAAACATGAACGAGGGGTGCCGTAAAAGACAGCAGATTAAGTGCCTATGGAAGTTATCCTATTGCTGGGGATACTTTAAAGCACCACCCCACCTTTCTCCCAGTTTAAACACTGCTTCCTCCCTGAGGGAAAAAAAAAACAATTCAGTGGGCAGCCTTGCTTTTAGCGATTCGCTGCCTGCAATGAGAACTGAACCAGGAACTCCGAACACAAAGCATTTACAAAGGAGGTCCAATAAATAATTCTACTAATAACAGCCTGGTCCACCCCGTTGCAAAACTAAATAACTTCCTCACTGGCCAAGGCACGCGTGGAGTTGGAAGAACGATAATCAGCCAATGAGAAGAGGATTTCGGATGTGGATGCACCTGAAGTCATTTGTCTTGCAGCTTTGTCACATGTCCCACGCAATCCCCTGCTGCGGGATCTGAAGACTTTGGAAGACGCAAACACGGGTCTTTTGCCCGGGTGACCTTGGATTCCTCCGGAGTCAGCACCGTGGCTGGTGTCAAAGGTCGCGCGGCTTCCCATTGCTACCCCTGGAGCTGCGACGCAGCTGCTGAGTCCATTAAACAGGAAGACATTCTTCCCGAGATTCCTTCCAGACGTTGACAAAGGCCTTCGACAACGAGACGCGAAGGTGGGTGGAATCCCAAGCAGAAGAGAAAGACATGGAAACTGGGTCCATTGCCGTGGTCCAGGGCAAAGGTTGAACCAGATTTTCAAATTTGGATTGGTGGTGTCGTTTTTAGAAGGTGTAAAAGGTAAATATAGCACCAAAGTTGCCATAGAATGGGGTGGTGAACATTTTGGACGGAGTGTTAGGGATGTGTGGATAAATTACTGGTCCAGACAGCATTCTTCGATAAATGTAAGGGGTGTAAGGGGTGACTTTTCTGGACACCTAAATGTCAACCTCTCCTCCACGTAATACACCCCGCACTGCATTTTGCAGACTAACAACGCTCTGGCGTCTAGACCCACAACCAGTTTAATCCACTCTGGACCTCATGTTGTGTCCTGTCGATGTTTTCTTGTGATTGTCCTCTCTTCAATTTCATCATACCATCATCACTCATCCCCATCCTCGCGACCAGCTAAAAGTGGCAGAAAAGCGAAGTGAAATAAAACAATTTAATCAATTAGTTCAATCAATAAATTTAATGATTAACATAAAGTCTGCATACCAAACAAGTATAATAATGAAACAATTTAATTCAAAAATTAAAAATACGGGTATGAATCTAACTGAATGCATGATATTTACCAATAAGAAAAAATAATGACTGTAAGTATTGGGTGTCTTCTTTGCCTATGGACACACAGACAGAGTTTGATAAGTTCTACAATGGTAACAATTGTCCCAGTTTCTTTTTTAAGTAGAGGGGGACAATAATCGGTTACTAAAAGCAACAGAATAAAAAGCCTAACAGTAAGGTGGAGTTATGCATACAATGAAGTATGATTAAGTTATATCTTGAAGTGTATTACAGGGAACACCTCTTAAACAATTTAGGGGAAAACTAATAAAAATTAACGTATAAAACACGACAGGAGGATGGCGGTGGGTTCTAGCCTCTAGCTCCCAATAAAGAAAGTATTATCCCATCCAAATGGTCTATCTCTAATATTTGAAAACAAAGCGATAGAGAGAAAGGAAATGACAGAGATAAGAAAGAAAGAATTAAAAAATGAGAAAGAAAACCGAAACAGAGGGGAGAGAAGAGAAGACAAAAAGATGGCGGCAATGACAGAGAGAAGAAGAGAGAAAATGTCAAAGAAAACAGAAAGAGAAGGAAAGACAGAGGAAGACGGAGAAAAGAGAAAGAAAGAGATAAAAAGAGAATACGAGAGAGAAATAGGAAAATGAAGACAAGAGAGTGAATGCAATGGAGCAGAGCAAGGAAAAATTAGCAGAGAGAAAGGGAAAGAGAAGGATAGGGTAAAAGAACGGAAAAGAGAATAAGAAATGACCCGAAATAAATTCTCAATCAATACCATTGTCCCTTGAGTACGTCTGCGGATGATCTCAAGAATAGCCAACGACCACTCCAATGCACATAGCAAACATTCATTGGGCCAATTAGAGGAAGACAGTCACAGGAAAGGCCCCTTTGACTCACACAGCCTCCAACAGCAAACTTTAATGAACCCGTACAACACTTTCACTTGGTCAGCGAAGAACCTCTTGATTTCCATATCAGCCATATCTCGATTGAACTCTTATGTTACATATTCTGACCTGATTCCACAGGCACTCTCTCCATATACGCAGTGTCCAAAGGGCTCTCACAGGGATTGCTTTATAGAGCCGACTTTCTTCTCATATTACGGAAGGGGAAGACAACACTTCAAGTTAATGGCGAAGTACTGGGTCAAGCATCGGGAGCAAAGCACCCAAAACATCTCAGTATGAGGCAGTTTCAGATAAGGACTGGCTTAAGATTTAGGGTAGTCGATATAAATTAAGCAGGAAACACTACACACGAATTACGAATCTCATCCTACCTTTGCTCTAGTTTCCAAAAAGTGTTTCCCTAATACGTGCTAGATACTGAAATTAGAATTCTTCTCTTGGTACCCGAAGCCAGTGTTTTTTTCTTTTAAATGTTGTGCCCGCCAGCACCTTGTGGGTATAAACTGGAACGTCACATTTTTTTTCTGTTTGATTCTTAGGGGAATCGTGATTTTGTGATTTGATTTGCTTTATTTTACTTCGCTTTTTGTGCCACTTTTGCCTGATTTGCAAAGATGGAGATGCGTGATTATGATGAAATTCATGAATGGACACTCACAAATATCCATGCCCAGGCCAGGATTCGAACCCGGGACCCCTGGCGTCGTAGCGCGATGTGCTAACCACTCTTAGGCGAATCGTGTATGTAACACAGAACACTTTAATTCAGTACAGTGATGACCCGCAGTGTGCTTTCAGGTTCTTAAAATGGGCTCTAACAATCCTAAAATAAATTCTAAACCCCTAAAATAGGTTCTACAAATCCTACAATAGGTCCTAGATATCTTAAGTTAGGCTCGAAAAATCCTGAAGTAGGTTCAAAAAAACTTAAAATAGTTCAAAATTCCTGAAATATGCTGATTAGGTATAGTCACCGGCAATGAAAAAGGGACACCTATATCCTGAAATACGCACTATCTTGCATAACGTTATGTGTGTTGCCTAACCCTACGGCGATGGCAGAACTTACCATTGGAAATTTGCTTTTTAAATCCACTCTTCGCCGTATAGTTAGACAACAATATTTTTTTCGTGTTATCCACAGTCAAACTCCGCAATTTTGTTTGTGAGGATCATCTTACATGCTGAAAATAATCTTTCAACAAATCATAGTCAGTGGTGCAAACTTCAATGCTGAAATGTTAGTTTGCAAGGCGTGAATGCCACAAAGCACCAAAGTGACACGTAAGTGGGCATGGATTGTACAGCTGGCAGTGGCACCAGACATTTTGCTTTGTTCAGAGGTTTGAAAAATCGCCATGGACTTGGAGGAAGGGAAATCGACAGAGAGTACGTTTCAAACACGTTCGTCATTGAATTTTTCGTGTTCCTGTGTGTGACATAAAAATCCTGTAGAACCTTTAAAAATATATAAAAACCTAAAAATAGGCTTGATTTAGGCACATAAACCTAAAATAGGTTCTAACAAGCAAAATAGGTTTTTTTAGGCCCTATAAAACTTCATCAGTCGTTGCGTTTTTTAACGAAACGCTGACATAACTTATTATTTATTAGATACCTGTAGAGGAAAATTAGGTTAAAACTTAAAATCGGAGTCTAGTTATCACAGTGCGCAACGATGCAAGGGGTCCCGGGTTCGAATCACGGGTAAAATAAAGTTGTTTGTGTTTCTCCTGAATGAGAAATATGTAGCACTGATATAAGAAAATAGAGAAAAAGAATTACGGATATCTGCAGTTTAGGTATGTTCTTTCATATTTTTTAAAAAAGAACTGGGAATATTGCGAAAAAATCTTCCGCTTCTGTTTCTGCTACAATTTGGAAAGTGAATCACACTAACTTTACAGTTAAAAAATGGAGGAGAAATATAATACCTGTCACAAATGGATTGGCTGTAGAGCGTGTTACTCCCACACGGAAGACCCAGATTCGATTCGTAGAATGTGACTCGACCGGAAGTTTCGAAGCAATGCCCCTGCAGGTAGCGGCTCTGGGGTTCATCCTCCCTCTAATAAATGGATACTTGTTTCTATCTCCCTTTCCTATCCCTCTCTCTCTCTTTCATTCAATCTCTCTTCTCTCTTATTGTTCATTTCTTTCTTTTCTATTGTGTTTTCAAACACACGCAGATTGCACTCAAGGTGTCGAGTTGATTTTAAAAGATATGAACGGGATAATCAAACATTATTTATTTAACATCAAACTGCCACTTAGCAATTTATAACGAATTCCATGTATAAAAGACAAAACACAATCTGTTACTGCAATTCCAAAGGTCTTATAAACTGTACAGTCTATTTGCATACGCAGCGTCACACACGACATTCTCCCTTTCCACCCTCAAAGGTTTGAAGGGAAATTTCTTTTCTCATATGTAAATAATGTATTGTCTCATCACTCATAACAAAATTCACTTGTTTTATGCGTGTGTGTGTGTGTGCGGGGGTGCATGTATGGTATTAGAAACGAAATTCATTGTGTTATAATAATAAAATGGTAACTTTCTTTGCCTTAGAAAATAAATTACAACTTTCTTGAATTATATAGCGTGAATATTATGTTATTTTTGTAATTCAAATCTCATAAATATATTTTCTTGTGTTCCAATGCCTTTTTGAGAGGATGTAACTACGTTCATCTTCTTGGGACGAAAGGGCAAGGAAGGGGGGGGGAGAGGGAGACAGTTCATGGTTCAAGGAAGACAATGTTGAGCCGACAGGAAAGAAAGAGGAATTCAAAAAAGTGTGCATTTTCTCTCTCCCCCACTCTTCGCGGTTGAAAATTTCTTGCCTTCAATCAGTGTTGCCATAAGCAGATTATTTTCTTGATTAAAAAAAGTTCATTTAGGTCAGACGGGGCAGATTTTATCAAATCCACAGGGGGAGCGAGAGGGGCGATCGCCCCTTCCAACTGCCATGTTTTTGGATATATTATTATGCCTAATAATATTCAAGACTCATTCGTTCTGTATTTTTATCACCACGTTTAACAGGCTCTAGAAGTCCACTGTATGCTCATGATAGGCTAATCGGAACTGGACCTACAGTTTAAATTTGGATTAGAACTACAAGGTGCCTTAATCACAGATAGACCACTGCAGAGAATGAGTTTTTATTTCTTTGTTTATTCTTTTTACTCCTCATATCATTCTGACCTTCAGTTTACCGTGACGTTGGGAGGAATTATGATAACATTTATTTTAAAAAAATGTAATAAATAGAGAAAAATTGATGGAAAGGGCTAATTTTTGTGGGCGATAAAACTACAACATTATGTTTAATGTTTAAATTCTAGTGAAACATTACAATTTGAATGAACTATTTAGTATTATTTTAAATAAACCGGGTGGTATCTGTCTGATTTTAGAATATTCAGGAAGCCAAACAACAACAATGAAACGTTCTCTTACAAAGGTTGATAAGCATAAACACAATTTTTGACTTCTCATAATTTAGCTGTTCAAGAACATCGAGAAACATTATACACAGCAGAAATGACAGAAAATTAAGGAAACGTCACGTATTTGGTGAAATTTCTTTCGAAATATGACCAATTACCACAAGAATATTTCAGACGTACACAATAAAATGAGATTCACAACAATTTCACGTTCTGAAATTCAAAATGAACTCATACAGGTAAAGATCAACGATGTCAAAATGGATATAATAATAAAAAAAAGTGAAATTAGCCAAGTCCAGATATTTACTAACTCCACATTCAGTTTCAATATTTACGTTCTTTAAGTTCGAAACTACTACGTTTTTGTACGTGAACGTGAGCTAACACAAAACAGCACAACAATGTTTAACATGCAACAGTTATTGTTCATTGTTGAAGCTCGTTACAGTAGCTATGAAACTACATCCAAAAACTGACGACCAGACACGTATAAGAATTATATTGTACTAAAGCTTCAATATCGATCGGATTTCCACTCAAAAGTGGAGAGATGCTGGCAGCTGCAGGATAACCTACGTAAGTGCCAAAGCCTGTCAAACAGATTTCAGTTAGATGGCGCCTAGTGAACTCATAGAATCCCATCACCGCTGCTGTATACAGCTTGATAGATTAGATTGCAGAATGAATGCTAGCTATTTTCCTTATCTGCTATTTTATCTACTAGTTATATCCTGCGTGTTATATTTTGTGCTAACAAAATATAACACACAGGATTTTCCTGAAGTAACTTGGATTCCTGCCGTAACACGATTATGCCTTGTTTCCATATTAAACACACTATAGTTGCTAACCAAGGAAGTTTTTCTTTTTTTTAAAAAAATTAAAAGCACTTTACACGTTACGTTTCCACCCTATATCTCATGGATTCTTGTTATTCGGATGGCATGAAAAACTGTAGGATCTCTCCCGATAAGACTTTTCCCTACCTTTTGGTAGGAGACCTCGTGGAAGTTCCACCTAGGACAATGGGCCTGCCTCTGCGTTGGTGGCCCTATACTAGGTGCGATAGTACATGAGGTTATCCGAGCTAGTACGAGTTCGTCTGCTCTGGAATATTGCTAGGTAGGGAAGGTCCTATGTTTGCTCAGCATCCACTGTTGTTATGCTGGGGTGAACTGGCCAGCTTGCCACAGTAAAATTACAGTAATGACATATTCCCTGAGATTTTGCCATGTCACTTCAGGAAATTTAGGTGTGTAATGAAGTAAGTCTTGATAGCCAGTGTGTATGTAGGCATGCAGATAGTAGGTATATAATGTAATACCACAAACGGTTCTTCCTTTTGGGTCTGCGAAGTAATTCCTTAAGCTTGTAGGTTAGGTTGAGTGATAGGTATTTATTTAAAGTGCTTTGTGCAATTTTTATTACCTTAGATTTAAATATGTCAGTATTTGCAGACTCAAAAGGAAGAATGTTATATTATAAGAGATCGCTGTGGACATGAAAGCGAGATCTTGTTATACACAGATGCAATCGACACTTATATCGAGTGTATTTGCAAGCAATATATTAAGTTGAGTGCAGTTTGTTCTCAAGCTGAAGGCTCTAAGGTACAAATGGCCTTGCGTCCCTCTTCCAACTAAAAAAAAGAGGCCCTCACAGATGGTAGAGACGTTGATGGTGTCGTGAGGCTTGGAATTGACATCTACCTGTACCAACGCTAGTCGGCCCCTTTTTTTCAAAACCTAGAGAGACATAGATTGCCCACGAACCATATCAGATGGAAAGCACATTAGATGTTTAACTTCACGGCCTCAAAATCAACAACGCAAGAATCCATTCTAGGTTCCGAATTGTGGAATCTAAACTTGGAGCCATCTCTCAAAAAATTAGGAAATATTTCGGAGATCAAAAGCACAATAGACTTTGCAGATCTCGTAATAATTGTTATGGAAGGTAATTCAAGAACAGAGTTTGAAAGATAGACCAGTATTGCGATAACTCTCTCGAGGACTTGTGTGATACGGCAAAATTGACGACTGCCACCCAGAAAACCCACTTTATAATCCTAAAGGATAAGCTGAATGCTAATAAACACCCACAGATAAAACTCAGAGAAAAATCTTAGAAGAGTAAAGGAAGCAAAATATCTAGATGTGAAATTACGATGACATGGATTACGTAACTTCAAAAGCTGAGCTTGTAATAAATAAATTGGTAGCAATATGTTCGAACATATTCAGACTCCCTTTGTCGCTGATAAACCCATACATATTCATAATCTACAACGCGATAGTTTCTTTCGACGGACCAATCTGAGAAGACTGCCTAAGATATACAATATACGTAAAAAGAATAACATCATCACAAACGAAGACCAAATAATCAAACACAGAACACCATATACTGGAAAGCCAAGAAGACAGCATGTACAAAGTAATTGGCAGATATGCCCCTACCATTGCAGAATTAACTCCCAGATCATCCAGGAGTGGCAAGAAGAATGGACTAACAGCCTCCACGGCAGGAGACTGTACCACTTCTTCCCTTGTATAAGAGAGGCTGATGACGACAGATTGCTGTCGTTGACGTCTCCAACGACGAAGGGACACTTCACTTACGATAAATGGTCGACCGGATTCACAGTTTCCAAATTCCTCAGCACACAAAATAACTTTATGTGCTGCATCATAGGAGTGATTCTTCTGTCTTTCCATTTTTAATGTCCGTTTGATGAGCACTTGGCAAAAGCTGGCTCACTGACCACCTATTTACAGGAACACAAGCATAAGAACAAATCACAGAGTTCACAGGCTGATTCTATATTGGGAAATATTGATTGTTCTAACACAACAAATTTAAAGGAAACAAAATTTCGTTAAGGGTGATTTTTTTTACCAATACTTGTACTTCGGTAAAACATCGAGGAGAAAACTTGATTACTGAAATTTGCAAATACTTCATCCCATATTACACTAATACCATGGAATATTCACCCACAGGGTTAGAATTCAGGCGCCAGTCCATTTCCCTCAGGAGTCAGGAGCCAACTCTTTTTTTATTTTCAAATATGGTCTTACAAAGCCATGAATCCAAGTGTGTTTGCAATTTACATATTACATTTCCTTTCGTATGAGCTTCACCCCATCGGTACATATATTTTGTTTGCTTTATTTCCCTTTCTTAGAGCCCAATAAACACTATTAAATGATTACAAGATTAATGTACTTTCACCAAAAGTGATTCTGGTATCTACAAAATTCTTATGTACATTATTATATAAATTATATATTTAAAGTGATTTAAATGGGTGATATTTCTTTAAATCACGTGATTTAAATATTGATTTAAATCGATCCACTTGGATTAAAAGTAATTAATTCTTGCGACAGAGTGGTCTTCCTCAAGAAGGCTCAACTGGTAACAACGTGAAAAACTATACAATGATTCTAATATACAAATTCGGCTAGAACAGTAAAAAAAATATAATAGCATGTTTATTATTATGATGTAATGTTACACGTGATACGAAAACACAGAAGCATTAAAAAAACACACACTGTGATAGTTATTTAAAAAAGGTAGCCTAATAGAAATTCCCATAAGCGAACTAGAAATATTAAAAAATAAGCACTGAATTTGGAAATTAAGGCAGCAGGTGAAAATTTTCATACTCTGATCAATACGCCATCGAATCCAAAGTTAACCTAAATTTTGAAGATCAAAGACCCGAGAAAAAGGTGCGCCTGGAATTCCAAGAAATACAGTACTTAAATTTCATAATACATACCCCGTACCTTTGCTGACGTATGCCTGAAGATGTTGTATCTATGCACTAAAAGAGGTAATCCGTAGAACGTACTTGACTCCTGCTAAAAGACCCATATAGCTATTGCTCATATAAAACAGCGCAATTGTAGGTTCGGTGAGGTACCAGACTTTGAAAAAAAAGTCGTACCATATAATTGCCCTGGTACATGAGAAGATAACATAATTTCCTAGCTAGATTCATTCATAGTTTCTTTGTTAGATTTAGACATCTCGGGGAAAGGGGGGGGATGGGTAGGGGTCGTAACTTGTAGACGTACACACACAAATAAAAAATAATACTTTCTATTTCTATTTAAAAATGTTCTACTATATCGATCCTTGTCTTTTGCATATTGCACTTTTCTACTAAATGTCAGAACGTTAGCTCAATATATCTATTCACAGAGTGCTACGACATCAGAGGTCCTGCTTTCGAATCCAAACCTGGATCAGTTTTATCATATCATCATCACTCATCCTCATCTTCGCAAATCGCAATTAGCCAAAAATGGCAGAAAAGCGAAGTAAAAAAACAGCAAAATCAATCAATAAATACTGTCGCGTTTAAAAGGGCCTAAAGCATTAACATAACGTAGGATCCAAGATAAAATTGTGCCCTTGCCCCATGGACCAGTACGCCCCTGGGCCTCATGCCACCGACTAGAAAGAGGATTTAAACAATGACACTGATAAGCAGTGAGTGTGCAAGATTACATATTTTGGTCCCAGAAGCACTAAGTTGGCAACACTGGGACAATTTCGTTCAGCTTCCCAGAAAACTTGGAATGCTACAATAGTGCTGATGCCGTAGGGTCTCTCGCAAACGAAGCCCGTAGTTCGTCATGAGTAATTTCCGGCCTCACGTCCGGAACACGTGGTTAACCGCGAGCCAACCACATGCCATCTATTTCAGCCACTGCACCTAACGTACGTGGGTGGAACCAGCATAATGCAGCAATGCATTACCGAAATAATCATGTTGTCATTCGCCAGCATGAATCACACTGGAAACCCAGAGAGAACAATTGAAGTGCAAGGGTCTATTATTTAGGAACTCTAACTCGATGAAGAAGAAAATGTTTAATTCTTAATTTGTAAGCTTTTGAAGTACCAAAGTGACAAAGAGGAAATTACTGTTTGTGAAAGACAAAGCTTTTGAGATTACATACAGGATTAAAAATTGAATATACATTTACTATTGGCAGCGGTGAAGCTAAACTGTGATATCTAGAGCAATATACAGGGTAATTTAAGTCCCTTAACAAACCCCTACAAAAATGTAAAGGGGTTATAAGGCTGGGTACAAGGGAATCATATTGGTGCGTTCGCCATATTGGTGGCCATGATATTGAATTCAACTCGATTTTTTTAAATGGAAAGGGGGTGATGTGATATATCAATTCAGGTTAGAATTTCACGAGAAATGCAATGGTGAAGGATTTTTCGACCTAACCTTAATCACAAGAAAGTTATGACTGCATGATTGTAACAAATGTCTTATTTTCAACGTGAGAGAAAACAGTGTCAAAATGCTCCTAACGCGTGAGGAATGCATCGAGATCGTACTGCTGTCTGGGGAGAAAAGTTCAAGTGCCATTGCAAATGATTTTAATGAACGACACCCCCAAGGAGATCCAGTGTCGCATTTGACAGTTGCACAATTTACTCGAAAAGTTCCGGGAGACAAGATCAGTCAAAGACAGGCTACGATCAGGACGTTCCAGAACTTCCAACGACAAAGAAACTTCCACAGTAGTCCTGGCTTCATTTGAAAAGTTCTCAAACAGTAGAACACGCCGATTATCACAAGAATGTGATGTTAAGTCAACCATCAATCATTCGGATCTTGCAAACGCGCAAATGACACCTTTCTAAACTCGAAGATCATTCTCACTGAGATGATGTTATAGCTGAAGTTTCCAGTCTCGATTAGCCTTCATGTGCACAAAGCGGACTTGTAAACAAAATCAAGAAAATTTATTGGAAAAATACTGCTATTTCTTACACAAAATATGGCACAAGGGAAACAAAATATAACTCCTTCTTTCTCTCTCGAGAAAGAAAATTAACGACCTCTATTATGAAAGAAACGTGTGTATTCAATTGTATTACAATCCAGTTCTCGAGAAATAAACAACGACAGTCACAATAGCGACTTGACCAGTTTTTCAAACAAACCTACATGTTACAAAGCAATTGGTATTTCCGAGACACCACGAGCTGTTGAATTACTCACCTGTATTTATATTATGGCAAGCTATCACTGCGAAAGGACTTTTGACTTATTGTCGCCAGGCACACAATGGCACGAGATGGAATGAGACTTCAAGATGAATCATTCTTCTTGGGTTGGCATTTTAAAAGCTTTTGGGTTAGGCCTTGGAGGAATTTTTATATGTGGCTACAGGAGAGGCATGAAAACTAACCAGGCGCATGTAGCTATGTTTTAACAGACTAGAACAATACCATGGCGACGCCAAAGGAGGTAGGGTACGGGGGCGGAAGTCATGCTATCAAAAAACTAGATAAATAAATGCTCTATGTTTTTCAGGTGCAGTGTGCAAGTTATCGGGAGGACACCAGGGATTTCGCTGCAAAAGAATTATCTCCGGGAAAAGAAAATTATTCTTTATCCCTGTCAGGAATTTTCTTATCCCCCTCAAAGAAAATGGGATTGAAAGCATATAATATACCATTTCTTCACTATGTAACAAACAAAATTCGTCATTAATGATGATGCCCCGGGTACCAACCGTCGTACCGATGTTCATTCCAGTCGACCAACTCCTGCTGGTCTCCCGCAAGTATCCTTGCATCAAGCACCACTCGTTCTTGCATATCCCTTCCTAGCATTAATACTTACACCTCAAAGCCATTAATAATACCTCACTAAACTAAACAAAACATAGAATCGTGTTAATGACTATCACTCATCTCATTCATAAACACTAATGCACACGACACACAATATAACCTATCCTAACAAAACAATACCCAACCAATTACACACATGTAATTTTGTATCTGTATTCATAAATAATATTAATGTTAACCACTAAGACACATTTACCTCCTACTATTACTAATCTTTATTTTAATATTACTTTTCTCTTCGGAGAATGCTGTAAAACCAACTTTGTTCAGGAACACCGAACAAATTTGGTTCTTCACACTGGGACATTTATGCCAATGCCAAAGTGAATTACTGTAAACGAAAAAAGAAGGAAAATAAAGGATGAATCAAAGAAAAGCGGGGGAAACCGTAAAAAAAAATCAATCGCATACCTCCGAAAGTATGCGGAGGGGGCAAACATTGACGGCCAAGTGTACATGCAGAGAGCAATTACCGCCCAAAACTTTAAATTTTATGCAAATGAAAATACTTTTCGTAAAATGTTCTTGCTCGCTTCGCTCGCTTAGTCTTATTAAGTTCAGAACCGTAGCTAGGAAACAGCGGGAGCCGGCCCTGAGCGCTGAACAATCTAAATGAAAAGAGTTGCAAAATTAATTGATTGAATTGTGTTTTTTTAAAGTATGCACAGAAAGGCTAATTGAGACTGGGCCTATAGCTTAAAGTGGGTTCCGAACCACTATGTGCTCCCACCGGGTATCGAACCCGGGACCACTTGATCACAAGGCGACGATGTTACCACTACACCATCGGGTAGACACAAAAGTTGTAAATTATGTAATGCTATGGCGTTCCGTGAAATTTTTTGCGCCCTATTATGTTAATATCGATTTCAGCCTGCAATAAGTTGGATCCAAAAATTTTCTTGCTCGCTTCGCTCGCAATTTTTCATTGTTCTCTGTAATGCATTGTAAATCACCAGGCAGAGAAATAAGACTTGTCTTAATTTATTTTTGTTGTAAATGCATGAATAATTGTTTTGAGGAAAGGGTGCGTGCACATTTCAGAGACAATATATGTAATTTTTCCTATTGGTTTATTGTTAGATGGATGAATTGGTTGTGAAACATATATCTTGGATGAAACTTATGTTAATGTAAAAAATAATTATATTTGGAATGCATTTATCAAGCATGTTCTATCTTTCAAAAATAGTTTATGTGCTTGTTTTCCGTTATTAATGTGAAATTGAACGTGTTAAAAAAAATAATTCAAATAGTTTGTTCGAGCACAAATACTTTAGCACAAATTTCTACCCCCTTTTTGCGTAATTTACGAGGATAATAACTTCTTTGATACTACCACTACTAATAGTAATAATAATGTTGGTCCTGGGTTCGAATCCCGGCTTGGGCATGAATGTTTGTGAGTATCCATTCATTATTTTCATCATGCCATCACTCATCCCCATCTTCGCAAATTAGCCAAAAGTGGCACAAGAAGCGAAGTAAAATAAAGCAAATCAATAATAACAATAATAATAATAATAATGTTATAATAACATTATAAGTAGCATTATTATTATTAACATTATTATTATTATTATTGGTACATTTATCCTGGTACGTGGCCGCGGTGGCTCATTCGGTAACGCGTCTGACTACCATGCTCAAGGTCCCGGGTTCGATCCCCGCCCGGTTCAAATCCGGGAACTTTTATAACGGTGGAAGCGGCCCCGGCGCCCACCCAGCGTCGAATAACATGGGTACCTGGGGGGTAAAGGCGGTCAGGGGCGTGATGCTGATCACATCACCCTCACTCACGACCGGATCAAGAAAGTGTGGAGCGTTACCCCCACACCCCCTATACGCATTCATGGCGTGGTGCTATGCACAGGGGAACACTTTACCTTTTTATCCTGGTACTTACCCCCCCCCAGACAAAAATTCGAGGTTGCGCCTCTGATGTAAATTTATACTGTTTCTAAATTACGTGTAAATGTTACATAAGATTTAATTACCAAGGTGAGAAGCAATGTTCTAAGGTGCAATAGTTTAGTTTACTGACTGGTAACATATATACACATTTGCTTAATCCTCCCAAAAAACTACCTCCCGAAATGAAATCACAAATACGCCACTGACTGGGCATCCCCCCCAAAAGCATAAAGCTTAATTCACAGTGTGTTCAGGTGTATATTAAATTAACTGCCTCACTACGAAATATTCCTGTCACCCCTCCCCTAACCTAAAACCTAACTTTGGGAATTTTATTCAGATTTCTCTTAGAAATCTCTTAATAATCTTGGTGCCTGTTGGAGTATTTACATTATTGTGTTCTTGGCAATACCCCTTGATCTATCCTTGTGCCAATAGGGGGAACTCAGTAATTGTGTCCAATGGAATGCTTGAAACTAGTAGTATGATTTGTGATATAACCATTTCGATAAAGTATGAACCCCCCTCAGGCAGATTTGGCTACACTTAAAACTTGCTCAACATGCGCATGTGAGCTTTTTGCTCAAGTGTGGTACTCCGTCTAATCCAAGATTTTTGTAAAAATGCCCTCGGGAATTTCCCGGGAAAGTATGACCCCCCTCAGATTGATTTGGCTACACTTACAAGAGCTGCATCTGTGAGATTGTTGTCCATAAGCTTGTTAAAAATAAGCCCCTCTTGATATTGTTTTTGGCTACACTTAAAATTAGACCAAACGTATTAACACACCCACACCCACCCACACACACACCCACCCACACACACACACACAGACACACAAATCACACTGCTGAACCCAACTGATATTTTTTATTAAGTATAGAGTTTTGATTTGAACCCCAAGAAATCTTATATAATAAACAACAACAAAAATGCCAAATCAAAAATATTGTAATCAATGCAAAAAGAATATATCCAGCCCCAATTGGGCTAAGCATCAAAAGAAATGTAATCCAGTCAAAAGCAGAACTCCCACAAAAATATGCCCAAAATGCCATAGAAAATATAGCATGGAATACTTCACTTATAAACATAAAGGTACTTGCTCTGCACAGTCATCAACATTGCCCCCTCAACCATCTACATCTGGTCTGAAAAGGAAGCATGAAACACCTGTTAATGCTGGACCGGCAAAGCAGCCACGCTATGAACCCATCCATAGCAGTTTTAATGGTCAACTTAGGGATTACCGGTTTGTATCAGAGCCAAAATGTGACATTAAGAATTTTTTGAACAGTATAAATCCAGATGTGCAGGCAATTCTAAATGCACAAAATGGCTCTTATAAGCTGTCCCTCAAATTGTTTACACAATATAAGAAGCCAAATGGCACAAAATTTACACAGCCCCACATAACAGAAACTGTACCGGTATATTCAAATGCAAATTCAGACAAAATAATAAGCAGTTTGCTAGATCAATTGAATATTAAACACTCTGAATTTGCTGCAAAAGAATCAGGATGGAGCCTATGCGGAACTTCACACAAGTTCTATGTTAATATTTCTGAATTCAGCCCATTACAAGGATCTACATATCTGCCATTCCTGCCAATATCAAAAACAAAACAGCCGTGGTTAACATAAAAAATAATGATGATAAATGCTTTTTGTGGTGTATTTTAACTGCTTTGTATCCAGTTTCAAGGAATCCTGACAGAATAACTTATTATAAACAACATGAAAATGATTTTGATGAGGCAATGGAGGGTTTAGAATATCCAATGTCTGTTCAGAATATTGATAAATTTGAAAAAAAGGCCAGGCACATCAATGGCAAACAATTATCTATTAATGTATTTATTTGTTCTACTGGCCGTGGCAATTGCTTGATAGCACCTCTCAGAATCAGTACATTTGATGATGATTCTGCTGTTCCGATTGATCTGCTCTTAATTGAAGGGGATGATACACACCATTATACTCTGATACATAATCTTGAAGCTTTAGTCAGAAAACAACTAGACAAAACTCATAGAATATTCAAGTTGTGCAGAAGATGTTTGACTGTATTTGATGGTAGAAAAATGGTGAATGGTGTTTGTGAACAGAATGCAGAAATTGCTAAAAACAAGTTAATTGAACATTTAAAATACTGTGGGAATCATAAACCTGTTCATATGCTTATGCCTAAGCCAAGTGAAAATGCCAAATTCAAAAAATTTGAAGCCTTGTTGGAACACCCAGCATATATAGTCTGTGATTTTGAATCAAATCTCAAACCTCTTGCATTCTGTAGCCCAGATCCTGATGAATCTTCAATTACATCATACCAGCTACATGAACCTTCTAGTTTTTATTATGTGGTTGTACAGGATGGGGTTGTTAGTAAAAAAGATTTATACATGGGAGCAGATGTCATCAAAGAATTTGCACATAGAATAGAAAAAGAGTGCCATGACATAGCATCTAATGTCTTATTAAAATCAAAACCCATGTTGCCTTTAACAGAGGAACAGATTGAAGATTTCAACAATGCAGAAAAATGCCCGGTATGTTATTCTGAATTTTCAGATGCAAATATCAAGGTTCAATACCATTCCCATACAGATGGTAAATTCTTAATGGCCCTGTGTAATAGCTGTAATATTAAGATCCAGAGACCAAAATTTGTCCCCATATTTTGCCATGGTGCATCCAATTATGATTTTCATCATCTGATCAGGTACGAGGGGTTTGACAAGCAGAATTTAAATATTTTAGCTGAAAATAATGAAAAATATATTGCCATTAGCAAAATAATTAAAGTTAATGGTGTTCCTATTCACTTAAGATTTCTTGATTCATACAGAATTCTGTCTGCTAGCCTGGCTACACTGGCCAATCAATTATCTGATGATCAATTCAAAATCACATGTGCTTTGTTTCCAAATCAGGACCTGAAATTAATTAGGTGGAAGGGTGTATATCCATATGACTATGTTACAGATTTTTCTAAATTTGATGAGTGTTCTCTGCCACCACAACAAGAGTTTTACAGCAAAATCAGAGCATCTGGAATCACTGATGATGATTATCACCATGCCCAGTTGATGTGGAACAATTTAAAATGCCAGACATTTGGTGATTATCACAGGGCTTATTTAAAACTTGATGTCACTCTCTTAGCTGATATACTTCAGGCATTTAGAAAATCTTCCATGCAAAATTATAAGCTGGATCCAATGTATTTTTACAGTGCTCCGGGCCTAGCATGGTCTGCAATGTTTTTAAACACTAAAATGCAATTGGATCTGATCCAGGATCAAGATATGTATCTGTTTATGGAACAATGTATAAGAGGAGGCATGGTGCAATGTTCTCAAAGATATGCCAGAGCAAATAACAAATATATTCCTGATTATGATCCAGCACTGCCATCAAATTATATACTGTATGTAGATGCCAATAGCCTCTATGGTTATGCCATGATGAAAAAACTGCCATATGCAGGGCTTGAGTGGGTTGAAGATTTCAATATTGAAGATCTTCAGGATTTTGATGACAGTAACTATGGCCTGTTCTTAGAGGTTGATCTGACAATTCCTGATGATTTACACAACACATTTTCTGATCTGCCCCCAATTCCCGAGGTTAAGTGTTCACCTGGCTCTAAACAGAAGAAATTGATGATGACTCTAGAGCCGAAACAGGATTATGTCATATATTACAAAAACCTCCAGTTCCTGATGAATCATGGTGTTCAAGTGACCAAAGTTGGAAAAGTTTTGAGGTTCAGGCACTCAAGATGGTTGAAGCCATATATTGATACAAACACAGAGCTTCGAACATCTGCAATGAGCCAATTTGATAAAACTTTGTTTAAATTGATGGTCAATTCAGTGTATGGCAAAACAATTGAAAATGTCAGAAAACATATTGATGTTAAAATAATTACTGACCCCAGCCGGAGCAAAAAATTGATAGCAAAGCCCAACTTCAATTACAGAAGAATTTGTGATGAAAATATGGCACTTTTTAATATGAAAAAAACAAAAATTAAGTTTGATAAGCCTATTTATGTAGGGGCTGTGATATTGGAATTGGCCAAATTACACATGTTAAAATTGTATTATGATGTGTTGAAGCCTTTTTATAAGGATCGTGTAAAACTGATGTACATGGACACAGATAGTTTTGTTCTTGATATTCAAACAGAAGATGTTTATCAAGATATAACACAGCCTGAATTGTTTAAATATTTTGATACCAGTGAACATACAGAGATTCAACACCACAACAAAAAGGTGCCTGGCAAGTTAAAAGATGAGACACTTGGTGATGTTATTGTGGCATTTGCTGGGTTAAGGGCCAAGATGTACAGTTTTGAAACATGTAGTGGCGCTGTTGCCAAAAAGGCTAAGGGCATTGGCAAAGTGACTGTAGACAAAGAGCTTGAATTTGAAGATTACAAAAATTGCCTCAAATCATGTAGCACAATCAGAACATCAGAATCCAGAATTCAGAGTGTGGATCACTTGTTGACTACAAATGTTGTAAGAAAAGTGGCTCTGGACTCACATGATGATAAGAGATGCATTTTGTCATGTGGCATACATACTCTACCATGGGGTCATTGTGATTTGAAAAGTGGCAAACAATGCCCAATTACAGAGCATGATTTTAAATAAATAAACATGCCTATGAACTTATTTGGGTTCAAAAAACAGGCTATTATGGACCTGCCAACACCACAACCCTCTTCTGATATAATATCTAAACTAAGTGCTTTGTTAATTATTCATCTGAACAGCATACTTACAGATGTTGATGATGAAACAGGTAAAACATTGTACATATTTAACAATAATTTAAATCATTACCAATTACCTGTAGGTGGTCAATTGCAATTTATTACAACCCCTGAGGGTAATGTCAAGATTTCAGTAGGGAGAAATATTTATAGAATTAAGCACTCAAACATGATTTCTGGCACTGTTTATACTGTTTCTGCTGGTGACTGCTTATATATTGAGGTCCCTGGATCAAATGACAAGCTTATACCTTTTTTTATAGAATTAAGAATCAGATATTCAATAATAAATAACCACTAAAAACAAAATGCCTAATGATATATTTGGCCATACAAGGCATGAAGATCACAGTGATGAGATTCTGATGCTTGATGTCAGAGTCAAGAAATTAAGAAGTGATTTACAAGCTTTACAAACCACACTCAATGCCAGTCTTCAACTAGAAATTACAAATTTACAATCACAATGCATGGACCCTCTTTTTAAATTGATTCTGAACTCAAATTGCTGCTTCAGAAATATACTGACCTGGCAACATTGGATAATTTTCAAAGTTTAGAAGCAATTGGAAGAGCAGATAAATAATGTCCAGACACAGCTCCAAACAATTGTGAAAAGCATAAAATCACAAGAGGATTTTGATCTAGTCCTTTCCACTCTAAAGGAACAGATTCAATCACTCAAGATACCTAACAATGCCTCTGAACAATGCCATAGCCGAGGTTAAAGAAAAAATTGAGACACTTGAAAATTTTATGAACAACTTGCCATCTTCTGATGCTTTGAGTGCAATAACTCGGAGTGTTGCAAACATCAAGCTGCAACTTGAAACATATGAAGATTTTGGAAAAATTCAAAGTACCATAACCCATCTTGAGGGTACAATAGCAGCAGTGCAAAGTGATTTGACAAATGTACAAGAATCTCTAGAATCCCGCCTGCCTGGTATTGTAGACACACTTGTCAGTGTCCAGCAACAGATCACAAAGCTTAAAAAACCTCAACACTGCATCTGAACTATCTCATTTTCATCACTTGATCGATGATATCCAAACAAAACTTGAAATTTTACAACAATCAACACCCACTCAGGCAGATATAGCCCTGCTCCAAAATGCTATGCAAAATGTGGCTGATGCTTCTGAATTAAATAATGTGAAATTGGCACTTGAATCTTTGCAAAATACTGTATCAAATCTGCCTACATCACAGGAACTTAAAAATATTAAGAGAGCTGTGAATCGCATATTGAAATCAGAAGATATCAAGAATATCCAGACAGAGATCAAACAACTTACTCAGACAGTGGCCACTCTACCAACTAATCAACATATTAATGAACTGCATGCCCTGTTTGAGGATATCAGAAGACAGGTCCATGATCTTACTGCTCAAAATTCAAAATTGGCAGTTATTGAAAATTTGCAACAAATTGTAGCTAATATCAAGCAACAGCTAGGGACCATGGAAACCAATCAAGCAAATGCTCTGTCTGTTTTTGCCACCCAGCTTCAAGAGATTGTGCATCAATACAAGAAACTTGTTGTGGACATAAAAATCAAGCCAGGCCATGATGATGTTGTTAGGACCATCAATGAGCACCTTGAATCTGTAACAAGCAGATTGCTTACAGCAGAAAAAGAAATAACAGGCATAATTGAGAATCCAAAACATACAGTAATTCTTGAATTGTACAGCATCCCCAACAAAGAATATGATTCACCATTTACACCAGGTGGCAAAATATATATGCTGTCCCCTGCACAATTTTATTACCAGTTTTTTGTTGGGGGCACACTGAGACCAATCAAGATCAAATATTGGCTTCAACCACAGGCACACCACTACCCCACCTTATCAATAACAAATGCTGACAACAAACCAAAAATCACCAGTGTAGAGTTAGAGGATTTTACAGACCCCAATACATTAGAAACATCTTTTGCTGAAGATGATGGCTCTCTGGAATTTCATATACAAATAGGAGACAAATTATATTTAGAAAATCCTGTAGTATCAGCTGCTGAACACCCCATAGTTGCAATATTCTTGTTTTCATATTATGTCTAGACAAATTATTGTTGATGAATTACACAGACAAGCCAGACATAATTATAAGAGACTGCCAGTAGTCACAAAAGGCATAGATGATTTATGGCAGAGCGACTTGATTGAGATGGCAAGTGGACAGCTGAAAAACTTAGACAAAATCAACAAGGGCTACAAGTATCTACTCACTGTAATAGACACATTTTCAAAATTTGCCTGGGCTGTGCCACTCAAATCCAAGACTGGAAAATGTGTTACAGAAGCCTTCAGGACAATCATCAATCAATCATCACTTCGCTATTTGCAAACAGATAATGGCAAAGAATTTTATAATTCTGTGTTCCAACAATTTATTAAAAGCCAGTCAATACAACATTATTCGAGTTACAGTGATCTCAAGGCCTCAATTGTAGAGAGATTCAACAAAACTCTAAAAAATCTTATGTATAAACAATTTACACTTCAAGGTAATTATAAATGGCTTAATATTCTTCCAGAACTTCTACATAAATATAACAACTCGGTCCATTCCACAATCAACATGAAACCCTCTGAAGTAACTTCATCTGATGAGCAAAAATTGATCAGGACTGTTTATTATCCTAGATACCAGCCAACAACAAGAAAAGCCAAATACAAGGTGGGTGATCAAGTAAGAATCAGCAAATATAAGCACTTATTCAAAAGAGGCTTTACAAGAAACTGGAGCACTGAATTATTTACAGTGGTTCAAGTTAAACCTGGGACCCTTAACACATATATAATAAAAGACCACCGAGGAGAAATTCTCAAAGGCCGGTTCTATGAAGAAGAACTCAACAAAACTAAACAGCCTGACACATATCTCAGAAAAAATCATCCGCAGAAAAGGCAACAAGTTATTTGTCAAATGGCTAGGACTTCCAGAACACAGCTGGATCGATGCAGACAAAGTGATAATATGAGCACCTGGGATGTTATAAAAAGGCTGCCAGAACCTGAACAGCAGATTAAGAGAAATGGCAAGTTGCTGCCTGATAATATTAGATGTCTTATTCTTGGGCCATCAGCTTGTGGTAAAACTACACTAATGATTGATAATTTTTTATTGGCACCCAACTGGTTAGACTGGAAAAACAGGCACTTGTATGTTTTTTCTAAGAGCTTGGAACAATTAAAATATCAGCAGCTGATGAAGCTATATGATGGATTGGATATTGCCACTTTTGAACCAGATGTTAAGCCACCCCATGAATGTCTTGATAACTCTGTTGTTGTGTTTGATGACATTATACTGGATAATCAAAACAAGGTTAGAAATTTCTTTACACAGGGCCGACACAAAAACATTGATTGCTTCTACCTGTCACAGACTTTTTCTAAAATACCGAAGCAACTGATCCGAGACAACAGCAATTTTATATGTGTGTTTCATCAAGCTCATACACACCCCAAACACATACATGATGAATATGTAGGTGGTGACTTGAGCTACAATGATTTTTCCAAGTTTTGCAGTAGGTGCTGGAATCAAAACAGTTATGGGTTTGTCACAATTGATATGACAAGAAAACCCAATAATGGCAAATACAGAAATAAAATCAACAATTTTCTAGACATTGAAACATATATAAATAACCATGAAAAGGCCAATTATTGATGATCTTAAATTAAGAGATTATCTTGTAAAAAGATTTAAGGGATGGAAATCACAGAACCGAGGAATTTATGAACATCACAAACAAACAGAACAGCCTATTATTGATGCTATTAGTGAATTAGGTAAAAATATCAAAACTGTTACAGAGCAAAATCAAAATTTGATCACAGAGCTTGTACCTGTAGCTGCAAGGAACATATTAGATTATCCAATCACCCCACTTTCCAGTATTCATACACCTAGTCCTGTTGCTCCTCGAAGAATTGAAGCTACTCTGGATCCTATTGAATTGGGTCTTCTTGCTCAAAAATATTTAAGCACACCTAAAGACAACAAAGATGAGGTCTTTGGCTTATATGCTGACACAGAGCGTGATGGTAGCATCATACATAGAATTGGCAATTTCAGAGTAACATTTATGGGAGATGATCTCATTGTATATTCAGAATCTCATCTTGGACAAAGAGGTGGTTTTGTTAAGTACCCTGGCACACCTGGATTGTGGGAACTGATGACTAGGAAAAGACCTGGCAGCTATACAGATCAAGATTATGAGCACTACAAAGAAATATTAATAAAATCAGATGCTCTATACCAGAACAATGATCCCACACAAAAAAGAGTCAAGTCTAGCAGTGGAGCAAAATACAACAATTTAATCAAGCCCATATGGTCACAAATTAGGACTGGCAGTGGAATCAAACAATACAACACCCTGCCTAAAGAATTTGTCTGGGTTGATGATGTCAGGAAACTTGTAGATAGGTTATTGGTGATAGCTGGGGAGGAAAATGCTGGCAACCACAATTTTTACAATGAAAAGGTTGGAATTATGGACATTATAAGCACAAAATTGTCTAATTTTATAGTGAATGACACTAAGGGGATTGGATATCTTATAAAAATTATTAATACTCTACCACCTAAATTTTGGAATATTTCTGAGGGCCGGGGACTGGTTAATGACATTATAAACAAGCTGCCATTTGAACTACACATTCCAGGCTATCAGTATTGTGGTCCAGGCACAAAATTGGACCATAGATTAAACAGAGGTGATCCTGGTGTTAACCCCCTAGATGCTGCTTGTAGAGACCATGACATAGCATACAACACACATTCTGATCTTGACAAAAGACATGTTGCAGACAAAAGAGTAGAAGAGGCTGCATTTGGTAGATTTGTAAGCAAAGATGCTTCTTTAAGTGAGAGAATAGCAGCATTGGGGACCACCATAGCTATGAACACCAAACAAAAACTGGGGTGGGGGCTGTGAATATGTATATAATAAACCTAGAATGAAGGCCAAGGGTGTTATGTATCAAATACCTTATGCAGGTCTTAAATCTCTTAAAACTATTGATAGTCTTTTAACCAAAAAGCAGCGGAAGAAAAAAAAATTCTTGTCTTGCAAAGGGCCATGGTATGAAATTGTTGCTTAGTACCCCCCAATTAAAAAAATTACAACAATCTAGAAAAAAATCACATGTGGGGGTTTCATATTTACTATCCCGGCCATCTTAGCAGCACTTGGGGCTGTTGTGAGCTTGGCTAGGGGATCAGCTGCCATAGCAAAAACAGTAATAGATGCCAAGAAAAATAAGGCAGAATTAGATGAAATAAAGCGCCATAACCTGGCCATGGAGAAACAAGGCAAAGGTGTTAAGAGAGCCATGAAAAAGTTTAAAAAAAACAAGAGCCGCTTACAAACCAAGATATTGAAGCTTTAATCAAGCCACTGGGCATCAAAAATTTTAGAGGTGTGTACATGTCTGATTCTTTGCCAGAGCAACCACTCAACAAAGAGTGTGGCATTGTTAATTTGGATAAGTACAAAAATCAGGGCACTCACTGGATTTGTAATCTTAAATATTTAAACAATGAGGCATTTGTGTTTGATTCATTTGGAGGTGCTCCACCTGAAAATTTAGTAAAATATCTAAAATCAACTAATCTTTTTTACAATAATGCCCGTGTTCAAAACTTCAAAGATGTTAATTGTGGACATTTGTGTTTATCTGTTCTCAGATATCTGTCTCAAATAAATAAACCATCAATTGAAAATTTTCAAAAGGCCCTGTGGTATTTAAAACATCATGGGGGTATTCCATCTCACCAGCCAAAATTCAATATTGAAACTCAAATTACATGATGATATAGTGTATCCCAAAACAATAGCTCTCAGAGCATTTTATGGCATGTACTTGATCCCTAATATTACACACCACAACAACAAAATTGCAGTAGGGGATCAAAAAATTGTCATCACTCCAGGGCAATATAATCTGTCCACTCTAAATGCTCAATTACCCAGAGGTATAGTATTAACTCAAAATTCTGTCACTCACAGAGTAGAGATTGTATCTGCTACAGAAACAGTGGATCTGGGTACTATAGGAGAGCTGTTAGGCTTTGAGAACAACACAAAACTGGAACCAGCCATCAAACACACTGCTATTAATATACCTAAATTCTTAGCCATAGAGACTCTGAATATTCACTGTAATGTGGCCGAGGGTATGATCACCAAATCAAATGGCATAGGCACTCACAAACAAACTGGCATCATTGCAACATTTAAACCTAATTCTGAATTTATGGAGCCAATCATCTACACTCCATCCCCAACATTATATTTTCCTGTGTGCCATAATAGAATAGATAACATTGAGTTGATGGTCACTAATGAAAAAGAAGAATTAGTTGATTTTGCTGGAGCCACAACAACTGCAATCATAGAGATTAATATTTAAATAAAAATACATACAAAAAAAATGGAAAATATTGAGAGTTATGAGCTACAATCATTCCCCCCAAACAGGAGGACATTTGCAAATTTAAATCAACCCAACACAGAGATTGAGGTTGATCTTGATGTAGGGGATGGCTTTATACACCCCCACAGAGCAGATCTATACATCAAATTTGATGTTGTAAAGCTCGATGGAACAGATTATCCGGCAAATTCAAATATAAGATTGGTAGATAATTTTGTGCCGCATCTGTTCTCTGAAATTGAGATCAGAAAGCATGGTGTTGTTATAAACAGAGTGGATTATCCCGGCATTACATCCACAGCTTTGGCCACGCTAAAATTATCCAAAACCAAGGCTTGTTACTACAAAATAGGTGGATTTGAGGCTGGTGATAAAATTATATCTAAGAGCCACACAGTGCTGTTCCCTATGCGCCTGTTGCCGGGATTCTTCTCAGATTACAAAGATATTATGTGGAAGGGTGGTTTAAGAATCACATTTAGAAGAGCTGCCAATGATAATAATGCTTTGATGAGGTACAGCACATTAAACTCTACAGGGGAAGCTTTGCCTAATACCCTACCTGATGAAGGCAAATGCATTATTCAGACTATGGAGCTAAGAATCCCAGTTGTTGAATATAAAGCCAGTTATGCTCTTAAATACAAAGCAGATATAATAAAAAATCCACAAGTACCTTTACAATTTTATACATATCAATGTGTACAGAAGCCTGCCGCTGGTACTTATTATGAGTTTGATGCTACAAATTCATTCTCCAGTATACAATATGACATGCCGGATTTTGTGGTGGTACTGTTTCAGACTGGAAGACACAATAATCAGGAAAAAAAATCAAGTAGATTTGATAACTGCAACATCAAGAACATATATCTTAAAAATGGCAGAAATGAGGTATTTCCTAGAGAAAATTATAATTTAGACATGTCCAAGGATGATTTCCTTAAATTATATGAAGCATTTACAGCATACAAAAGGGTCACTACTGGCAATACTGACATGTATTACACACCAGATGAATTCAAAGCACAGAGACCCATGTTTGTCATCAACACTTCAAAAAGGAAACAAGTTGTGGTTAATGACAGGACAAACATTAAAATTATCTGGGAATTCCACAATACACTCCCTGATGACACCATATGTAGTGTTATTCTCATAGGTGAAAATTCATATGTTTATGATGTAAGAAATGAGAGAGTCACAGAGCAATTCTAGAAGAATTACATTATCTTAATACTAGATATACAAGTTGAGCCTGGTGCCCAATTGAACTTAAACCGGAAGTGGACCGGAAGTAAATATGTGTGTGTGTGTGTGTGTGTGTGTGTGTGTGTGTGTGTGTGTGTGTGTGTGTGTTAATACGTTTGGCCTAGTTTTAGGCGTGGGCAAAAAAATATCAAGAGGGGCATATTTTTAACAAATTTATGGACAACAATCTCACAGAAGTGCCTTTTGTAAGTGTGGACAAATCAATCTGAGGGGGCTCATCATTTCACAGGAACTTCCCGAGGGCATTTTTACAAAAATCTTGGATTAGACAGGGTTCCACCTTTGAGCAAAAAGCTCATATGGGCATGTTGAGCAAGTTTTAAGTGTAGGCAAATCTGCCTCAGGGGGGCTCATCATTTCTCGGGTTTATAGTAGGGCCAATTACACTACTGAAACTGGCAATAGAAACCCATGACGTCACATCCGTTTCGGTTTACAGCTACTCTTACACCAAGTATAGGCGATATAAGTTCATCAATGAGCAACGGAAATGCAAATGAACGATCTAATGGCATCTTCACAGCAGATAACTCTTATTGACGAATTGGCAATGTCAGTAGGGGAGGAAAAGGGCAAAGATAACCTTCGTTTTGCACCCGGAAGCCATTTAAAAGTGAACATCCCGATGGAAGAGGCAGGAAGCCAGAGTTAATCCCGAGTGACAGGAGAGAGGGCGTTGCCCTCGAAATTTCTTTGCCGGGGAAAGCACTCCAAGCGAAAATTCGCTCGATAGAAGCTGTTAGGAAACACAAGCGGGTTGGCTTCATGCTCTTTTGTACAGCCGTGAGTTAACGCCTATCCACCTGTCCCCATTTGGAACCCTGGATGCTTTGGTAATAAATTGAGCACGAGCATGGCAGAGCAAGGTTTGAACAAAGAATTATGTCATCCGAGGCAACAATGACGTTTCAAAAGAGGCCAGCCATCTGGTTTGTCTTCTAGTACCAGTACTAAAGAATTAGGTGCGAAGTGGAGGGCATAATGCCTTCTTTCATTTCGAGTTATTGTCCCGTTTGGCTTGAAAGTGAGCTTACTGGCCGTAACAAGATGAATAAGGGATAAGTTGTTGAACGTTACCATGTGGCACGTCGTTGTTCTTGCAGCGGGGTGCCAACTTGTCAAAAGATATGATGTGAAAATTGACTAATACCAGCAACCTATACTCGAATGTGCGAACAACTTTCTCTCCTTAAAAGTCCAGTACTGTTAGGGCGAAGAGGTTGGTTCGGTATATCAAATTTCGCACACGCCGTCATATGTACCCAATTAATTTGTTTTCGTTTTGCGTTCGGGCTGCACTGTCTAGCCTGGGGATCAAGGACCTTAGACCTTCATTGCCGTTTTCTCTCTATGGTTGTCTATTTTTGTTTGTCTTTCGTTACTTATTATCGCTTTATTCTGATCGTTTATGTTTATCGCGACGATGAGGATGCGCGCAATGGAGTCGCAACAGAATTTCTTCTCCCTTGTATAAGGGGTGGAAGAAATAAGTTCAAGTGAGCTCAACTTAGTTGGTCATGGATGCTCAAATTGTGTCCTCTTGCTCTTTCCCTCTTTCTACCTTCCATTTTCCTGTTTCTTTATTTACCACTTTCTCTTTCCTCTTTTTCTTTCCATGTTCCTATCTTTTCTTCCTTCCTTCTTCCATGTTTCCATCTTAGCATACACCTTTCTCTTTTCTTTCCCTCTTTCATTTTCTCGTCACTCCTTCCACTTCCACATTTCCTTTCCCTCTTTCTCATTCTTCCTTCCATGTTCTCTATATTCTGTTCACTTTGTCTCTATCTTCATTCTCTCTTTCCCTATTTCTTCCTTCTCTCCTTTCCCTCCTTCCCTCTTCATATTTATTTCTTCCTTGCTCTTCCTCTCTTTCATTCTTTCTTCCTTCCTCTGCCTCCTTCTTCCTGCCTCCTTTTCTTTCTTTCCCTCTTTCATTTATTTTTCATCCTCCCCCTTTCTTTCCAATGCTCTCTCTATATTCTCTTCACTTTCGCTCTTTCACTTTGTTTCTTTCTTCATTCTCTCTTTCACTCTTTCTTCCTTTTCTTCTTTCCCTCCTTCACTTTTCCTTTCTTCCTTCTTCGTTCTCTCTTTCTAGTGGTTAATAATAATCTAATAATTATCTAACCTAATCGAGCTTGATCTCGAAGTGGGATTAGAAACGCTGAAATACAGGGTGATTCAAAAGTCCCTTAACACTTTCTATAAACTGTAAAGGAGTTAGGCTGGGTACAAATGGTCATGATTGAAACAGCTTGGGACTAGGAGGAACCATGTTGGTGCGTTCCAAGCGGACGTCCGCATATTGGTGGCCCATATGAAGGAATCAAAAATTTAAGCATAATATCTATACGATTTTTCATCCGAACATTTTGTCAGCATCTCAATGAATAAGGTTTAACAATGTAAAAAAACCCGTGTAAATGCCTCTTACGATTTTCATGTTATTGCTGATGTAAGTATGGTTGCAGGACATTGGAATCACCCTGTACCAGAAACAACGTTTTACGACACTCACTTGGAACGACTTGGTGTGAATATCAAGGTACATTTGAATAATTTCTCATGACAAGCTCTTCTGTCGGCCTTTGTCCGTTTGACATTCGCAACACTTAACCTTGAAAATCAGCGTTTACAATGCCCGCGTTAACGTTAAAACGTTTCCTATTATCTTCACGTTTGCGGCGAGACAGCGGCACTTGTGCATGGAACAGTTGCGCCCAGCCTCTTAATTAACTTTCTGCACACCTCCCCATCAAGTCATGAAGACGTTGAATGCGCTGGACTTGTGCAGCATGTTAAGGGAAACAGAGCATGAGACGTTGAATCATATCGGCAACCTTGATGCATTAACAGAGCGGCTCTTGCAGTAAGACATTTTACTTCATTCTGGGGTATCTTCTGAAGTAAATTACAGGTGTATTATCTGCTGTTGGTGATCTGAATTACATGTGAATTGTTTGCTGTTGATGTAAATTACAGGTGCATTATCTGCTGTTGATTATTTAAATTAGAACACAGGGTAATGCTTTATTTTGAATTATTTGAAAAGGGAATAGCATGTATTTTTTCCACGTAAAAAAGCGCAATCGACAGAATTAAATTTTTCCAAGGGGTAAGTGCCTCGCATGGTCTATCGCTGGATACGTCCGTGACTAGAGCTCATTTGAACATTGTGGAATTGGATTCAGTGACAGTCCACCATTCAAACAATTCTTCAGTAGCAGAAAGACACAGCGGCGATTCTAGTTTTGTTGAAGGGCAGGGACGGCGACAGGGGTGGGCACGGGTGGGCAAGCGTCCACCCAAAAATTCCTGTGCCCACCCGATTGCCCACCCAATCAAATTCAATAAGTACATATACTTGGGGATATATACATAAATGATTCAATATATAAGTGTATTCTGGTGTTCATAACATGTATATTTTACTTGTGAATATTATCTATGCTAGAAATGTTCACATATTATCAACTCATAAAAAGCCAATTTTGTCATTAGAAAGTGAAAGTACTTACTAAAGCTATTGAGACAAAAAAAACTGTGATCAAATTAATACTTCTATGATTAAAAGCAGCTAGTAGGCTTAGGAGGCTCAAAATTATGCAGGGTATGATCAAGATTAGATCAGAATTTAGGGTAAACTTGAGGACTGCAGCTCCAGGCCTTCACTGGGAAAGACTGCTTTGAAAAGTACCACATAATTAGAAAATTAGGTACTTGGGATGTGGTAAAAATATAATAACAAATCACACCATGTAACTTGGCGGGAAGTTATAACTTAAACTGTGTAGAGGGGATTGGAGTGAGTTCTTGGTACTGTAAGCCCCAGGCCTCCACATACGTATATAAATCGCGGCCTGAGTATGGTTAAAATAATCTCCAAATAAACAAATAAAAACATCATCTTAGCATTACTTCCTCCAGCAACACAATAAATTATTTCGACTTTTTAATTATTATTAAAATAATTTAATCAAGAAGACTTAGATGGGCAGGCCATGTGATACGAATGGCAGAGAAAATAATGGTTTACAGGATTCTTGTTGCGAAACCTGATCGTAAGAGACCAGTAGGAAGGCTAAGACGAAGATGGAGGGATAACGTTGAGATGGACCTAAAAGAAATCGGTAAGGATGAGAAAGATTGGATTAATCTTGCCCCGGATAGGGACAGATGGAAGGCTTGTGTTGCTGCATCCACAAACCTTCGGGTTGAAGTATGCTACAGAGTATAATATAGTTTTAATTAGCTCTGCATTGAAATTCCAGAAGTGTCCCTTTTTTATTTCATTACAATTTTTATATACCTGTCATCTTCAAATATCAATATGGTATGCGAAATATCAACTTTATATTCGTTCTACACATGTACCTATAAGAAGGAATCACAATAATCACTACAATACCGAAGTGAATAAATTTTAAGTATGGGAAAAGCTGTAATTATTCAATTGCTAATGAGTTGGCTTATTCTATTTAGAAATCCTCGTTCCTCACATAGATTTTGCCACATGAATCAGCCAAAAATGTCAACAGAATCTGTAGATGCAGCTGAAGTAAAGAAAGTTATGTCACGAAGTATATAGAAGACGATTTTGTTAGTTTGTTTTTAAGTTCCCTTTCATGCTCAGATAGGCTAATCGGGACTAAACCTACAGTTTAAGGTGTAGTCCGAACCAGTGTGCATTGTGCTTCCACCAGAGGAGGGGGAGTAGAATACAGGACCTCTCTATTAATACGACAGCGTTATGTCATTGGGGGAAATATATACAGAAATAACTCGCACCAAACGTGTATTTTATCACCACAGAAGATGCGTCCATTTTAAGAGGGTGATTGCCCTGAGACAAATATTTGAGACACTCGGAAATCAACGTCATTGTTCACGGAATTAGCTGCCTTGATCAAGTAATGAAGCGCTATGTAATTTAAACTACCACCTCAACTTTCTAAGAGGTATGAACTAATGAAATTCCATTTTTGGAAGAGTAAGTTGTGGTTGATTTATTTTATTTTAAGTCATTTTTCTGCTAATTTTGAAAATGACGACGATAGGGTTTAATGGTGATTAGATTGAAGTAACTAGGGGGCGAAAACAAACACACGCTGACACTCAAAATACAAACCCTCATAAATTATTACTTTGACAGTGGTTCCAGGCGCCAGGGACTCCTTGCCCTGAAAGAAAAAGTTTCCATGGTATGCTGCACAGGATAGAGGTTGACATTCTAGTGTGTTCGAAATGGTCACGCCATACAACCCAAGACATCTATGAAAAATAGATGAATTATTACTGGTACGGTGATCAACTTCGATGAATTCCATGTGTCCTAAATCATTTTGTTACCTCAGAAAATACGTTCATGTAACCATACGTGTATTGCTTCTCCCGCATTAGTAACATGACAGTTCCGAAAACAAATAGCAACTTAGCTAATAATCTCTTCAATTCTGAACAGATTTTTCAATCTTACTTGATTATTACTTATGACAGGCACGTATCCAGGAATTCCTTTCGGGGGGGGGGGCTCAACACCATTTTTTAAAGGGGTATAGTAAGAACCGTACAATTGTATGTTTAAGACCAGTGGTGGCAATTGGGTTCAAAAACGGGGGGCGGAGGGCGGTAGACAAGGCCTAACATTAAGAGGCCATAATATTGAGGCAAAAAAATGGGTAGCAACTATCCCTTAAATCGTCGCCACTGTAAGGCTATCATTTTAATCAGAACGTGAAATCGGAACATTTTTTACCACTCGACTCCTCTGTTTCCATGCATTAACATTGTGTGCCGGAACCATCTCAGTATGTGTGTTTGTCCATTTCTTCTCATCAGGCATAAAAACACCTATGGTGTCTTTGAGTGTTTTTACGAAGCTGTTACACATGCACGGGATGGGCAATCCACTCGACAACGCGAGATTCAAATTGAGGGCTGCCAACTGGACGCCGACAGCTCTCGAATATTTCTCTCTGATTCGAGCCTGAACACCACTAACGTGTCTTGTCCTCCCATGTTTGCAGTTCTTATAAAAGCCGAAACCCATCAAATTGTTCAGATTCAGGCCTTAGCATTCACAAATGTTCAAAAATGCCTGTCGCAGCTTCCGCTGTCTGTCATATATAGGCTCGAAACAAAGGAAGTCTTCTCGAATTCAGCTGGATCACGAAACAATTAATGCACAATGAAAACCCTTCCGTTCCCAACACATCTAATGTTTCGTCTCCCAGTATGATCTAATGCTTATTCATTTATCTCCAGTGACGTGCCCAAGGGAGAGTGGGTGAGGTCATAACCCCATTTGATCCAGTATTCCTTTTCTTTAAAAAAAGAACGTCAAAGACAGAAAAAAATTGGCAAAATCAGGACTGACCACCAAAAATAGTATGCGTAACCCCCCTCCCTTCCGAAAATCCTGGGCACGCCACTCTTTATCTCGGACACATATTTTAAAATCAACTCACCAGAAGTTTTTATCATTCCGTATTGGAGATTGAAGTAAGACACGTTCTTCCTGCAGTTTTGGATATGATCCTTTGCGGTGCTGTCTGCCTGCCTTCACACCTAACCTTAACAAGGACCTAATTTTCCATCCTTGTGACTTGGATTTTCAAGACTTAGGAAGGTTTCAGACCGAAGGAAAAGGCGATACATGTCCATTGGAATAGGCCAATCAACAGCAACGTTTCACACCGTAGCGACACAAAAGGCCTCACGAACCAAATTTCGAATTGAGAAATCCTCAGGCGACACGGTGTGAAATCTTCCGTATTTGGCCACTGTCATTGTCACCTCGAAGTAGTAGCTCTTGTTGACCACAGAAGAAAAAAATTCTCCTCAACCGGTAGGAATGCTCCTCAGTTTTCTTCTCTCTCCTATATTTTCTGTGCTTGTTCACTATACAGGCAACATCTTACGATTTGACATACGCAGGACATGTACTATGTAGACATTTTAACGAAAAATCGGTTGAAGTCAAGGATGGCTAGGTGGCTCAGTTGGTAGAGCCCTGATTCGGGTCCTGGAAGAGCCTGCAATTTCCGCTTAAAATGTCTACATATGCAACATCTTCTTGCTTTCTCTTCTTGACATTCATAAAATTTTCGGCTGTCTTTTTATGGTAGTTAAGTGTTTGAATGTGTTTCGAACCCAGTAGGCTTAAACAAAAGTATTTCTTTATACCATGAAATTCTCGGACTGCATATACGAAATTTAGTTCTGGCAAAACTAAATCATCACTCAAAACTTTGATTTTCAGTTGATCTATGCAGCTTATTTCTGTTTTAATAAACCACTCCAATATCCGGTACTGCTGAAATATTCACTTTAGAGAGAGAGAGAGAGAGAGAGAGAGAGAGAGAGAGAGAGAGAGAGAGAGAGAGAGAGAGAGAGAGAGAGAGGGCCTTGATCTCTTCAGCCCTCGACCCGAACTAGCACTACACTGAGGCCCCGGAAGTTCTGCTGTCGTCAATATCTTCATTTTCGAATCACTATATCTTATAAAGCAACCAGAGGACGCTGACTGATCACTAACTGAAAAATTGAATCCGCGTATTCATATCCTCATTATATTCTAGAACGTTCCTCAGATAAAACATTCGTTAATATTGCCAGTAGTTGACTCCTTCTCTCATTCAAGAACGTACCCTCTCCCGCTTTCCAGAGATTAGAAATTACAACGAATCGCCTTACGTGCGGCGCTACCTTAGTTGTGCAGCTTGCAAATGCTGACAAGTCTCTACATAGTGCTCAATTTCGCTGCGACAACACCGAAAGCGCAAGAAAAGTTTACGTGCAATATTATCAACAATATGGTTATAGAACATTCTCCGTCTTGCCTCGATAATTGTCTATCTCCTTACATCATCGTCACATTATTCAAAAAGCCAAAAACCTAATTTTATCTAGTAAAAAGATTTAAAAAATCCTGGGGGGTGGCTAGAGCCACCTCAAACCCACCTTGGATACGTGCTATTAACAATAACAGGGTTATAGAACATTCTCCGTCTTGTCTTGATAATTATTTCTCCCAAATTATCATCACATTATGCAAGAAACCAAAATCCTAATTTTATCTAGTGTAAACAGAAAAATTTCCTGAAGGGTGGCTCGAGCCTCCTGATTCCCACCTTGGATACGTGCTATTAACAATAATAGGGTTATAGAACAGTCTCCGTCTTGTCTCGATAATTATTTCTCTCAGATTTATAAATCACATTATTCAAGACGCCAAAAATCTAATTTTATCTAGTATAAATTGAAAAATTTTCTGAGGGGGGCTCAAGCCACCTCATCCCCACCTTCGATACGTGCTATTAAAAATAACAGGAGTATTATTATTCTCCTTCTTGCCTCGATAATTATTTCTCTCCTTAAATTATTTTCACATTATTCAAGAAGCCAAAAACCTAATTTTATCTAACTTAAACTGAAAAATTTCCTGGGGAGAGGGTCGAGACCCCTGTGCCCCATCTTGGATACGTGCTATTATCAATAACAGGGTTACGGAACATTCTCCGTCTTGCCTCGATAATTATTTCTCTCCTTAAATTATTGTCACATTATTTTATTTCACACCACAAGAAACCAAAAACCTCATTTTATCTAGTGTAAACATAAAACTTTCGGGAGGAGCTCGAGCCCCCTAAGCCCCCCCTCTGGATACGTGCCTGACTTATGAGTGATATTTTGTCAAAATAGCCTTTCATTAGCCTAGGAATACTTCATGGACAATGAAAAGAGAATTGGTTTTCCGTGTGTGTTTTAAGTTCTTCCTAATAAAACATTAATTTTAATCCAAACATTTAGTGGCGGCGATTGGGAGGACCGGGAAGTGGGGAATGCCTACTCTCCGCCACTTTTTGCCCCCGCACTATGCCCTCTTTATGGTACCAAGAAAACGTATATTGTCCTTGCCCCTCAAATGTTGGCACCCAATCGCCGCTACTATACAAACATTCAGATAGATTTCTCAGTTGTACAAACCTTGTATGCTAAGAAAAGTGACCCCCAAGGAGTATGAAAACTCTTTCAGTCAAAAACTCATACGATGAAAATACTATGCTCAGGAACATGCATTTAAATTACTTCACGATTGTCTACCATCGCACTTTCTATCATTGTCGCCGAATACATAAATCATGTATGTGCCTTGTATTTGCAACATAAGCTTAAACCTAATTCACATTTATTTCACTGTATTAACATGAATGAAAGAATGTGATTAGAATGGTGTGCATGGGTAAACACTTCCTTGAAATGTTTGTGTCCATCAGAGACAAAGCAAAAGGAAATGGAACAAGATGCGAGAATAAATTAGAAAATAATAAAGAGGAAAACAAGAATAGGAAAGAGAAAAGAAGTAAGAAGAAAATTGGGAGTGTAAGAGAGAGGGGGATAAATACGTCTTACATACACATACATACTATATATGGTCTTACATTTATACTGCCCATCCTAATCTATCAATATGGAGCTTCTGCCCACCCTGTCGAAAATTTCTGGCGCCGCCCCTGTTGAAGGGACGCACTTAAACAAAAACTGCCACGTGCAGTACGTGAAATTACAAAGACAATTGTATATAGAAAGGGTTTTCAGAACTAAAGTTGTCTTCCTCGCACCCACTTCATAGTCTAGACGACTGACCTATCTACGAAAATTTGTGTTGCTGGGTGACGTTATCATGAATCAAGAAAATTGCCGCAACCATAGCAACGGGATGATCTATGTGGCGCTCTGTTCTTTTGGAGTCAGGCTGGTTGATAGCAGTGATACTGAAGAAGGAAAAAATGGCCAGGAACAAACACGAGACATCCAAACAGGTTGATCAGCAGACACTGATCAAAATTATGCTGGGAGATGATCGAGAAACAATATATTTAGACTTTTAGTGAAATTCACAGCATAACTCCTAAACTTGTAACCTTATTCAACAGAATGGTAAATTTTGTGTAGGGTCTAACAAGTAATACATTTTTCTCAGATTAATTTTGCAAGGAATTCACTTGAAAATACTATTAGGTTAAGTTGGAAGGCGAGAGGTTGACGGGAAAGGAAAGGGTTGGTCGTCTTCATTAAAGGTACTATTTCTGCATTCAGCTGTTGTGACGTACTCGAAGAAAGATTTTAGATGTTTAAAGATTGTTACCCGTTTCCTAACCGTTCCCTTCAGGAACTATAATTATGGTATAAGTTGGATTTACAATTACAACAGAGGCAGCTAACTACTCTGGCAGGGATTCTCAACGGGTGTACCGAGACACCTAGGGGCGCAAGGTGTCACCTTAATCTTCTAGTTTTACCCACACAGTAATTTGAGACTCTGTGAACCACAGAATGGTTTTATGGCAGTGGCATTGTCGGAAAAAAATTCCCACCTTACGTCTGAAATTGAACCCGGGTCTCTGGAGAAGCAGTCAGATGCTCAGTCAGCTAGATTATCGTACTTATGTTTTATATTTAGTTTTTGTTTTTATATTTTAATTAAATATGAAGGTAGTCTAAATAAAGTAATAAATTTGAAAAAAAATATATTTTGATGAGAGTAAAGTTGTCGCGAGTCTCTTATCCCCTAACACAAAGGTGTAAGGGGATAAGAAGCAAAGGTTCGGATCCCACTATACAACTGTAGGCCCAGTCCCGATTAGCCTATCTGTGCATAAAATGGATTTGAAACTCAAAATCACATATTCATTCTGCATTTCCTGTCGCTTAAAATGTTTTGATATTAAATTTGGACACTGCACCCCATTGAGCTATTCTCTGTTCCTTCTGTTGATCTGATTTTATGTTTCGAACTCTTCTTGTTCCTTAGATATACAGAACAATTGATTTGTTTGATTCAATCAAAAATGTTAGTTAACCATAATTTTAATAATTTTGACTACATTATTGGGTAAAATTCTAAGTACGTAATTGAGCCAGATTTGGTCAGAATTTTAAATTAAAAGGTACTGATATTTTGGTTATTCGTACAAACATCTATTTTGTGTGTGGGGGGGGGGAGGTGGAAACGACTAAAAATGAAGGATTTTTTTTCCAACTCAGCCGATAGACGAGGAGTACATAGCAGCACGAAATGGCACTTCCATTTTTCTTTCTCTTGCGAGGTGAGTACGTAGCACCTTCTCTACTTGAGTTGAAGTTATTTATGAACAAAGTGCAAAGTTGTTAAGGGTCAAACGTTGAAGCACTTACAAAACAAGACATGCAACTGCCGCTGTTGAGTGTTGGAATTCCTCGCTGTGTAAAGCAATGTCTGCAAGTCAAAAACTGCTGTTTGTATTCAACTCTGTACCAGGTTGAGCTTGAAAGCAGTTGCCAAGGCTATCACTTTCCATTCAGGCTCTCCCCTCAACGTGTAGATACTGCACGTGACCCACTAGTGCATCCCAAACAAGCAGATTCTCGCATACACGCACAATAAAAATTCCCTTGTGTTAGCTTAACGTGCACGTTTTGTGCAAACATGCTGCTTTTTTCCCCTTAGCAACATCTTGGCATCCTTGAAAGGATGCAGACTGATATTAAGTTTTATGTAACGAACTCTTGATCAACTGTCGCATATTGCTTTGCAGACGAGAATTCTGCATGGGTGTGCTAAGTGTTTGATGTCAGCAAAGCATGAAACTTGAGTTATTAGATTTGGAAGAATAGGAAAATTTTTGGTCCTAGTCTATGTAGTGCACCGTAAGAATCAAAACATGTGAATGTAGATTCAGCAGAAATGGAAGTGTTACACTGGCACGAAAACATTGTTGTTAGTTGGCAGGCGTGAAAGTGAAAATGTCAATGGCAAAAATTGATATGCCTAAAGGCAGTGGCGTAAATAACACCCCCGCACGAATTTCGGGGGCGCAGTAAAAATGATAAATTGAGAAACACCATAGTTCGTTTCCTTTCAGCATTAAAATCTATTTTCAACCAAACATATTATATTTTTATGATCCTACAAATTGCAAACAGAAAATATTAATCACTGAATTACGAGATTACAAGATAACCTTCATTTGCTGAAGAGTTCAAGTCATTGATTAGTCGCCCGAAGGATAGACGATATGCTAGGTGAGAATAAGTATTATAAAGAGAACGTGATAATCATATTCTAATCAGTGCCGGATCTACAAATCTTGGGACCCCCCGCAATATATTACCAAAGCCACACTCTACCTACCTTCACACACACACACACAATTTATATACGAGGGTTGGGGAGTAAGTCATGGCAACCCAGTAATAATTCGACAATCGAAGGATGTATTAAAAATTTGTTATATACAACTGAAAGAGTATCCATTATGACCGCACAGCCAGGAGGACAGGAGTTTAATATCTTCACACATATTTACATAAAAAAAGGTAGGCCCAAGATAAAATTTTCATCTGGGCGATTTTTGGCATTTCCGAAGGGAAACGAAGGAGCCTATGGACTGCCTCATTCAAGAACATGAAGACTGCAGTATTCCCATGCTCTTTCCTCTATTCTCGCACATATTCATTCATAATATGCCATGCGTTTTCCTTAATTCATTGTCAGTTTGAAAAAGGAAATACTGAAACAGTGAACGCACAAGCACAAGAAACACCCTCAAACTGAGTGATAGTCCCACATTATTGATTCTGCCCATTTCAGAGCAGAATCCTGCGTAATATCCCACCTGTTGTGTGCGAAGGTTGTGTGCAAAAGTTATGTAATATGTTGGAAGATATGCATTGGGCCCCTTATAGGGGGATCAAACGAGAACTGGATGGGCCCGGGCCCCTCCCTCGCGGTTTCGGCACCGGTGGGTGATGTGATATATAAAGGGTGTTTTTTTAAGAATGATAGAACTTTCGATAGGGATAGCTGTAATTTGTTTCTTTTTGATGACATGTTGTTTTGTCATTTCATATCAGTGAGCATTGGCAAATGTTCATGGAAAAACTGACGCCTCAACAACGTTTACAAATTGTGGAAATATATTTCCAAAATCAATGTTCTGTTCGCCAAACGTATAGAGCACTTCGGAAATATCGGTGCTGTCAGTGAATTGGCCTCACAAGATCATGGGACCTAACGCCACTGGATTATTTTCTTTGGGATATGTAAAGTCTCTCGTTTATGCTGATAAACCAGCAACAATTGACGCTTTGGAAGCCAACATAACTCGTGTTATTAACGACACACGTCCCCAATGACTTGAAAAAGTGGTTCAAAATTGGACTGATCGAATCCGGTTCATCACAGCTAGTCGTGGTGGACATATGCCGGAAATTATTTTCAAAAAGTAAATGTCAGAAAGTTATCTTTCAAATAAAAACACAATTGGCTTCAAACTTAATTTTTTATGTGTTTTATTTCAATTCAAAGTTCTATCACTCTAAAAAAAAACACCCTATATATATGACACTATTTTCTCACACCTTTACAAAATCAATATGTGAATTATTAATAACAAGCCACTAAATCTAAAAGAACAGGTATTATCTAGAGTGATACATTTGTTACAATCATGCAGTCAAAACTCTTTCCTAATTTAAGATAGATTGAAGAAACCTTCACCACAGCATTTCTCGTGAAATTGTAGTCTGATTTGATCTAAGGTCGGAATTTTTTCGGCTTTGTCCAAGCAAAAAGCTGACCCAGGGTCCACCCAGCATCAAATCAAATGGTACCCTTTAGGGGTTGGGGGGGGGGGGGGTAAATGCGGCCGGGGCGTGGTGCTGATCACATCACCTCCAAGATGTCCGGCATCGAAAATATGTGTAGCCCTGCCCCCACATATCCTAAATGTGCCTTCATGACACGGTGCTACATGCATGCTTTAGCTTTACCTGTGTATATTGTATTCGTTTCTGTACCTCTGAGTAACTACGTTTATTTTTTATATACGAACCCTCTACTATGTCAATGGCTGAGGGCCCTCCTAAAGGCTTACTTGTCTCCGCCCCCCCCCCCACCCCCGCACTGCGGGGTTTTGCAGGTTGTAGATCCGGCACTGATTCTAATCAAAAGCTACATGTAAAGTATTATGTTGTATAATTATGTAATCAAAATATAGTTCCATGTACCCTGATATGTTTCTTCTCTGAGCTAATTAGTTATAATTACAAATTTTCAAGTGTTTTTCTCAAGTTTCTTCTTAGACCCCTACTACCGGAAAAAACTCCTCCCCCCCAGCCGCCCCCGCAAACGTGAAGAAGTTGGTATTTATGCTTTGCTCCCGTAAGAAATCGTCGCCTGTGATCGAGAAGATATAACGACCCACTTCTTAAACACATGTATTTTCATACATAATTATAATATATAATTTTTTACAGTTTGTTGTTTTAACTATTCGCACCAGTTTTTACATTGATTTTAATTACATGTGTGCATTTTCATATTTGTATGTACCTATTATAAAAGCAAGTTTGTTAGAGGAAATACACATGACGCGGATCATGTGTATGTGTATAGCATACATTGACTGTTCAGTATTATTGTTGTTGTTACAATAAAATATGAGTATCGTAATAAATTGTATGTGTAATTGTCATACGGAACTCTTTAATGAGCAACTTAAAATTATGTAATTGATGGACTTTAGCACTTCAAAGGTCGGGTTAATTCCCAGGGGTGACCAACAATAAAAACTGTTTATAGGGTGGTAAACTTAAGTTTTACTAAATATTTCAACGTAGGACCAATAGCGTCGTAGCGCACTACCATAACCCGTCTGATTGTTGTGGCTAGAGTAGAAAACAATTTGCTAATAAAATCAGAGCAATCTGTCTTGCTAAAGTGTGTAACACAGTCCAGACACAACTGGCATGTACGTCACACACTGTCAAACGTAACTCGATCATATGGCACTCCGCATTTCAGAGTTGAGTTACAACAGCTTCCGGCCCGCATGTGAAACGTTCCTTGTTCAGTCCACAAGCGCCCACCACAGAATTACTGACACATTCTCCTTTGGCACGCGACACGTGCGGACTGTCTCCAACAGTGTAACGAATTCCAACTACCCATATGTGTGTCGTGAACTGGTCGGACCGCCATTCTTTAAGTTTGGTTCGGGCTCTGTCGATTCCTCATTCTGCTCCTCCTCGGGTATCCCTTCTCCCATGTGGCGGCTTCCTTTGTTGCTGTCAGAACGGTTGAAGTCATCCGTGGGCGAATCAAAACGAAGGCTGGAAAACAATCCTTTGAGGAAGCCACTGGTATGTCGCTCTTGTTAAGACCGTTCCGTGAATATCCTCTGGCACTGACTTCAATGGTAAATCGCCGCTCTGTCTTCAAGAAGTAAAAACATCATTGGTAGATGCGACTGACTGGCGCTCTTTGACCAAAAGAAAGTGAGTGTATTGATTTGATTTGGTGTTTTTAAGTCTACTTGATGCACAGTAAGGCTAATCGGGACTGGACCTACAGTTTAAAGTGGGATCCGAATCACTATGTGCCTCCACCGGGTATCGAACCCGGTACCGTTTGATTACACGGCGATGACGCTATAGTTGACGCGTTTACTTGGTTAACGTGTAAGATCTGAAGCGAGATGCCGCCACGAACGTGGGTGGGGATAAACAGCGGGCGAGTTGTTTTCGTCCAATCACATTCAACCTTCAGCCAATGGGCGCAGCTGTCATTCCGCTCGTCTACTCCAAGTGGAGTCCTTGAGCTAATGGGCGCAGCTGTCATTTTGCTCGTCGAGTCCACGTGGAGTCTCAACCGTGCGATGAATGTATTGTTGGAGCTGGTGGGCGCGCTCCGTCGACTAGCTACGTGACCAGCCGCTCGGTAACGTAGCAAGCGCGTCGACTATACCGCTGCGCTATCGGGGAGGCCTTGAACGAAAGTGAGTGTATGATCACACAGTAATTGGATTTAACAAATTTAGCCGATGCCGATGTATCTGTATCGGAAAGTACTTGTGGGATTTTATTTAACGATACCGGCCGATATTTTCCTGCGCTTTGATCGTTCGTAGGGTCCTCAAAAATGTTGCGCGACACTTTCGCGGAGTCTAATTATCCCGGAAGTTATGAAAAATTCGAAGTTTCCATTGAATTTGTACCAACATTATGCGAAAAAACTATTTTGTGATTGCATAACAGGTATTTTAAAATTCTGGTGTAATATTAATATTTGAATATAAGGTGAGTCAAAAGTCCCTGACCACCCCTTATAAAATGAAAGGGAGTGTAGATTGCAGCCATGGCAGTAATATGTTAGGCCTAGGGGAAAACTTCTTGGTGCATATCATGATAACGTCCGCCATCTTGGTGACCGCCAATTTGGATCAACTTTATTTCTTTAAATGGGAATGGGGGCATGTGGGGTATGATTTTGGGCTAGAATTTCACCAGGAATTCAGTGGTGAAGTCAAATGTAGTAGAATACTATTCACTAATATTAATCATTTTTTTAACGACTCTTGTTACAATGTTCCAAAGCATCGGTATAGATTTCGATGGCAATCGGTGTCACTGGCGTATGCAGGATTTCATTTCGGGGGGCTCGAAATGAAAAGGTGGATATTGCATAGTTGCGTTCTGGGGAGGGGAGGTGGAATGCAATAAAATAAAATATTTCATAATTACCATTATTAAATTTAGTTTTAAAAGTTGTTCAAAGACAAAAATGGTAATCGGGGGTCATTTTAAGGGGGTTTTCAGTTACAACTTTGTTTCTCTTCCCTAGTTTTTTACTGCTTTCATTAAAAAATATCTCAAAATTTCGGGAGGGGCTGTAGCCCCATCAGCTCCCACCTTTGCCTACACAAGTGGTAAGAGTATCGATATCAGTTCAGTCCTGCAATGTGTCATATTCATATTTGACGAATGAGTGGTGTTTATTTAGTAATGAATACTGATATCCTTTTTAAAAAATATATAGTGGCAGATAATGAGGTGAAAAGATGAAAGCAAAACACGAACATCATAGTAAGCACAATTGTGATACGTAAGATTACAGTGATGTACCTTGGGCAAAAAAAGAGGGGGTGTTAAACATCCCATGGGGATTTTTTTCACATCTCCCATTCTATTGTATAAATTGTAGTGCAGATAGTAAAGACGAACTTGTGAAAATGCTCATGGAATATTTTACCTCACTTTGGTTTGGTCAAATATTGCAAGGATTATTATTAAAACAAGGCCGTGCCTCTATAACTCCTTTTTTGAGAAGCACATCCTCACGAATTCTTCGACATCCCACTACTAGAATGGATGTGAAGGCACTGATTTGTCCAGACTATCACATTATATGCTAGTAGCTAGATAAAGAAACCATTGTCTACAGACCACAAAAATAAAGAAAACAAGGAACTCGTGAACCGTACTTACCTACCAAATGTCTCTTCTAGTTGTAACACTTCAAACAAGAAAAACGCGTGTTTCATTGTTGCGACAATAATAAGGCAGCTGTCCCGCCGACGACAGGAAGAATGGTACTGCTGTTTGCTTCATTTGGTTGACAATGCCACAGGCTAGGTCACAAACTGAAAGTGAATAAGTAAAAATGTGCTCGTCATCTACAACTCTTATCATTTTCACAAAGAATAAAATGCAAGTCATAGCCATTTGGCAACAGAATAACGTTCTTACTAACCACATTTTGAAAGCAGATGAATATTCGACACAAGAGCGTGCAGTATTATTACTGTAATTTAGGAAACTCAGATGCATTCTACAACAAAACAATTGTTTGTCAAATCGTTCATCTACTGTATCTTCTATATATATAGCCTAAATATGTATGTATGTATGTCTGTTCCGTCATAACTCTCGATCGCCTGGAGCAATTTCAACCAAGCTTGGTACACATATGACTTACAATCTGGAAATAAATACTGTGTGGGTAAGACACCCCTGGCACCACTAGGGGTGGGGGTGGGAAGGGATGACGTGTAAAAATAATAAAAAAAACGACCGATATTAGTGTGGAATCCATAGTTTTCGGGGTCGCTAAGATGAATAGTGACACTCCCAATGCCGTTCAATTTATTTATTCTTGCTCCTGGAGGTGAAACTAAAAATGTTGTTTATAATCAAGTTTTGAGTTAAATTAATATTATAGTGAATTTGTAAAAGATTTTACTTTATAATTTGTATACTGTACTTATACTTTTAAATACCTGTAAATAAAATTACTTACATTTTACACTAGCTATAGTTAGAATTCATTATTTTCCTGTCGAATAGAAGATTGGGATAAATAAATACCCGACCAACTCGGTGTAATCAGCTACTAGGTTATAAATATATGACAGACACAGTGTTTTTAAATAGGCCTCAAGTACATTTCTTTACATAAAGACAATAAAAAAGGCCCATATAACAGCAAATATATGGAAATGTATGAACAAACTCTCTGTATCGATATGCTTGGTGGTTTGTGCAAAAACTGTCCCCAAGCCAAGGACGTATTTAGGGAGTTCGCCCTTCCCCTCCGAAAGACTTACAAAGTACTAAAACAAAATAATGAAAAATCTACTTTTTAGGATTTATTGTACTATAATCGATGGTTTTTCATTTCCTAAACTTGAAAGACAAGGATTATTATATTGGGATCATACTGCTCTGAAGGACAGTATCAAAGTAGATTTATGCACACTGCTACGTACTTATGAAAATGTTATCAGGAACATCCTTTATTATTATTCAATAAAATATTGTATTTACACTAGGACAATGAGATATGCAGTACAGGATGTTAGGGTATATAGAAGTGCAGAGCTAAGCACTGAACAAAAACTACTCATCATGAAGACAGGATTTAAAGAACCAAGACGGCAGAAAACAGAAAGATATACAAAACTAAAAGTAGCCCAACTACGAATCCCAGGGAAAAGATTAGAATTTGAAAGAAGAGTGACAGAAGAATTGAGCATAAGAGAAGAAGAATTTAATGGGGAAAATACATTGGAAAAGAGATGGAATGTGTTAAGAAAGAAGAGGTGTGCGGACTTACCACAATAGGAGGACAAAAGAAAATAAAAAAATGGTGAGGCAATGCTGTTAAAGAGGAAGTTAAAAAGAAGAAAGAAGCTTGGAAAAAGTATATCAGAAATAAATCAGAAAATAACTGGAATGAATATGTACAAAAACGAAATAGTGCCAAGCAGGCAGTAAAACAAGCAACGTTGGAAGCTTGGGAAGATTTTGGAAGTGAAACTGAAGAGAACTATCAAAGAAATGTTAAACAATTCTGGCAAACAGTCAAAAACCTTAAAGGAAAATATCGAAAGAGAATAAGGAATATAGAAGATAGAGAAGGGAACATCAAAACAGAAAAAGGGGAAGTACTAAAAGTATGGAGTGAATATTATGGAGAAATGTTCGAACAGAATCAAGAAATGTAAGAGAGAGGTAATGCTGAAGAGAGAGTACAGAGTGAGCGCCAAGATAGAAATTGAATAGAATTGTTTGAAGTAGAGTTGGCAATAGAAAAGATAAAGCTTGGAAAATCAGCAGGTGCAGATGAAATATCCCCAGAGTTTATCAAATATGGAGGAAAAGAGGTTATACGGTGGATGTGGAGAATATGTAAAGGAGCATGGGAGAACAACAACATACCAACAGACTGGGAGAAAAATATAATAATACCAATTTTCAAGAAGGGTAGTACAATCAAGTGCGAGAATTACAGAGCCATATGCCTGTCCTCAGTAGCTATGAAGATCTACACAGGAATTTTGGAAATAAAAAAAATTACGAAACGAAGTGGAAAACAGACTAGAAGAAGAGCAATCCGCATTTAGAAAGAATCGTCAGACACAGGATCATATGTTTACACTGCGCAAGTCATTGAGAAGGCATTAAATAAGGAAAGAGAAATCTGTGTGGCCTTCCTGGATCTGAGAGCAGCTTTCGATACGGTACTAATAAAACAACTATGGGATGCACTGGTGAAAATTGGAATATCTCATGCACTGGTACAGAGAATACAAAGTGTATACAAAAGAGTGAAAGAAACAGTCAGATTAGCAGGTAAATGCTCAGATGAATTTAAGATAAGAATAGGAGTAAAACAGCGAGACAGCCTGAGCCCTCTTCTGTTTATTATCCTAATGAACCAGATTATCAAACAATGTAAACTAAGAACTGGGAGATACAAAGTAGGAAACCGAAAGATGAGACCAGTACAAGTACAATCATTTGTATATGCTGACGACATTGCTCTGGTGGCTAGGAATAGAGAGGAGTTACAGAAGTCGGTAATTGAATGGGCAAGTACAATAGAAGACAAAGGAATGAGCAAGAACGTAGATAAGAGTAAAGTGATGGTGGTGGCAAAAGAAAGAGAAACTGCACCCGTAAATATACAGTGGAAGGAGAAGCAGCTGGAACAAGTAAACAGATACACATACCTAGGAACAATCATACCGTCAGATGGAAGAATGGATGAAGAAGGTACAATAGGGTACAAAAGGCAAACCAAGTGTACTATCAACTCAACAACACTTTAATTGGTAAACAGGAAATAAGTGGACAAACGAAGATGATGATTTACAAGACAATCTACATTCCCACATTGCTGTATATGGAACAGAGAGCTTAACATTATTACCAAAACAGAATAGCAGATTTCATGCAGCAGAGATGAGATACCTACGAAAAGTAGTAGGAAAGACTAGAAGAGATAGGATTAGAAATACCACCATTAGAGACCAGTTACAGCAAAAACCACTATTGGAAACAATAGAGAGAAAGGCACTGCAATGGTTTGGACATGTTACAAGAATGGAGGAGGATCGCAAACCTAGACAGGTGCTGGAGGCCAGACCAGAAGGCAAGAGGGGATGAGAACGACCAAGAGTTCAACGGGAAGAGTATGTGGAAAAGATAGGAAAGAAGAAAGGGAAAACAATGCCGGAAGTCCGAAAACTAGCCTTGGACCGAAAAGTGTACAGGAAATGGTTGATTGAACTCGACGCTTAATGGCAGAAGGGGATGGAAAAGATGAAGAAGATATTCTATTAGCTATTTATCTATTTGACATTAATTTCCTTGCTTTTATACAAATTTGGCGATCTTAAAAACACTCAAATTAGATAATAAATATATGCTGTTATATTTATATTATACCATCTTTTTAAGTATTCATGTAATAATAAAAATTTAACATTGCATATATTAATTAATATTTAATAAAATTATATTAATTGTTTTAATTTAAATATTATTATTATTATTTATTATGGACACGTATCTGACAGTTTCAGATTAATAACAGAGGCGAAAACAACCACGCAGCTTTGTTATAACTTGTGTATGCACGTTCCAATTGTGTTATCGTTCCAATAAGCAGACGATTTTCCCACTACTGCATCAAGAAATATCACCGCCACAATTTGCAGCACTAGCTTAAGATTAAGTTGTTGTGTAATGATAAAGAATTGAAAAACAATTTCCAAAATAGAACAATAACTATGATTTATTTTGCCTTTTTGTAAAGAGAACAACGTTAAACACGAAATATGAGTGGGAGGTGTAACGTTCAACTTGTTTCAGACAAATCTTTAATTCAAAATTTTTGTATTGACAAAAATTATAATTGTTTTACGCGCATAAATATGCAAGATAAAGTTAGAAAGACACAAAAATACTGGAAACACTTTCAAATTGACTATAGAATCAATGTTACATATCGTCAACTCATATAACAGGCCAAACATGATCAGAACGTGTCCAGTAACTTTCTGTTCCTCGCCAGAACAATGAAAATAATCCTCAAATCACGAAACGCATTGGTTAAATTTGACCTACCGCATTCCTTCGCCCACGAAACCTTTTTCTCGCTTTAAAAAGTGGTCTTGAAGACAAGAAGGGTTGCTGAAAGTGCGGGGAAGCTTTGGGGCATTAAAAAAGACCAGAAAGAAAGAAGAGGTAAAAATTACAAGGATGGCCATTTTGTGGTTGCTGGTCATGCGAGGATAATATACCTTCCATGCTCGTAACATGATGACTTGCTGTTTCAAGGCAGGCAATAATTTAGGTTTTATACCGGTATGTTTCATAGCACCGGCACCATAACTCTTAGTTCCTCTGGACTGTGAATAAGAAGCCATCAGCTTCTGATTGGTTACCTCTCTTCCACATCTTCTTTCCTTCAAGTTCTAGTCGGTGGTTTACCAAGTATCTTCCATGACGAGGCTAACACCGACAACTGGATCCATAATACATTCTTCGTCTCCTTTCCCCACGGCCTGAGGGCATGCAGAGAGTATATTCCGAGACAATTATTTCATCATTCAATCACCCAGAAGGCGTGCCCAGTCCATGGTTTATTGAAGCATGTCTTGGGCATAGTAAAGTGTTGTATAACAGCGCTTGCATGCGGACTGGTTACATTAGGCAGGGGTATTAACGTCAGAGTTGTGGTAGTACTTCATAGATCTAAAAGGGAAGGTCGAGAGGCGTCTTGGGTGGCATTGTTGTTCCTGAGCGCTCACCTGTCGCTGACGGATACTCTCTCATTGTTTCTGTTTCCAGGACTGTTCTTGCTGAAGCAATAATTCCGAGCTGCTGGCGATCCTCTGACGCTTTTGGCATATCCTAATGGAAGCTCTGGACAGCAATTCGCACCAGAAGTGGCTAAGCATGTCTCATCCTTCCTCTGTCGTTCAAATGTGTAGCGATTAAAGCTCCAGACTTCTAAACCTGTGTTCACGTTTCGATTATTGTAATTAAAAAAAAAAGTGTCTCTTTCTATTATGAGACTGAAATAACCACAGGCAGTTTTTTTTTCAGGCGACCAAATACGATAAGCTTTCTGTACTAAACGGTGCAGCAATGAATCGGGCGATTTAAAATACTCTACAGTTAAGACAAAATAATGCATACTACATTAAGACAAAATGAACTAATTTCTTGACTGAAGAAGAAATACCGAAAGAAAATATGTCCTCACATCGTGATTTATTTGAAAATAACATTACTACGATGGCCTCCATTTCGTTCCAGACACTCCAGGATTTTGAGCCACCCCTTCCTGGATCTGATATTTGAGTTCACTGAGGGTGCGTGAGGGTTTGTTGCAAGACTTTTCCTTTCAATTACCCCCAAATAAAATAATCGCACGCGGATTCACGTGTTTCCTATGACGCAACGAACAGTTATATCCAGTGTTGCGAAATTGCCCGATTCATTGCAGCACACTGTAGAACTAGAAAGGCCAAAATTGCAGTTTTGTACCTAGGTACGTACACCTCGCGCTTCCTTTTCAATAGTTTTTAAACCTAAAAGATAATTTTTACCGTACTAACTTCTTCCTCTACTTCTTCTTTTTCCATATGCGAATCCCGCCTAGATGCTAAGAGTTTCTCTTTGTGCGTTTTCACAGACGTTAAATCAAATCAATATTGATTATTTGCAAGCTTTTGCAGTCAGTATATGAGTAATCATCACATTTACACGCAGCTCATTAAATTGTGTTAATTTATCCCCTGTGCATTGCAGCTTGCTATGAAGACGCAAGAGATGTGGAATAGGATCAAACACATCCTCGGTCTCGGCCATAATGGATGATATGTGATTAGCACCATGCTTTCGACAGCTTGACATCACCCACCACGAGAATCGAATCCGGGTTCTCTGCAGAGCAGTCACATACTACATACTGACTTTAAAATATAATGTATTCTACTATATTAACATCTCGTTGTGATTTAACGAACTTTAACAAATATTATAGAACAATCTACTTATACAAATTTCACATATTTTTTCTTCTTTAGATAGGGCATGTAAATGTATTCAGCAGTGTCTTTGAAAAATATATGTCACTGTACATAATTTTATATTGAGTCCTATTTGTATTTCCCCATGGTTCCTAATATTTCATAAATATTTCGATATGACATTAGTGGGATGTAATGACATTATTAGAACTTCCTAATATAGTGTCTGACAATATGATAAGCCCTAATTTATACAACACTTACCACAACAATGGTCTTATATTGTTATTTATATTTAACCTCAAGGAAAACACGAAGGTCAAAAGAAACCGGAGAAAGTTAGAGATGAAGATCAGTGTACAAGGGAGATGAAAGATGATTAACAGATGGTTCAGCTTGCACCACACCTTCTTTTCATAAACCACGATTTCCACAGATGTACTGCTACCTGTGATGTTTGTATCTGAAGAACCCTATAATTTTCCGATTCCAAAATCCCATTTCCTCAGATAGGGTAGGCGGGAAAACATAAATCTAAGAACGATTGGCCCTCACTTGGAAAAAAGCAAGTGTGTGCTGGTCTAATGTCTATATCTTGCTTCATTAATCTGTCACGGTAGTGACAGCCCTCGAAATTACACGATGCTGCGCCATGCTGTTTTCGAGGCAAGTTGGCAAAGTGGATGCTTGCAATTATGTGCAAATTGTGGATCTGGCCCGACAAGTTAATAGCCAAGAAGGTGCTATCGAAGTCAGTGCTAATACTAGGCGATATGTGTGGATGTGCCAATTTACCATTGGTTTTTCACTGCTGCCAACAGTCTGCGGCCCCTTCGTTCTTATTTCTGGCTCGCAATTACGTTACAAGATTTCAATTGGGTTATAAACACCCCTCCGAAACACAGAGAAACGATGGCGATTAACTTGCATAACTGGGCCATCAAAGGTTCGTGGTATTAACTCAGTAATTATTGCCGATCCCGTAGCGGAGTGGTTAGCACACCGCGCTACGACGCCAGGGACCCCGGGTTCGAATCCTGGCCTGGGAATAGATGTTTGAGTGTGTCCATTCATCAATTTCATACAGGGTGCGAAATCACTGCAGATTGTTGGGGGAAGGATCAGATAGACACACACACACACCACTCTATCTATATAGTATCTATATATATAATGTCATTAAATATGTCAATTATTAAATAATCGAATTACATTATAAAATATACAATATATTATATCAACCGTCCTTTCATTTACAAATTGAAAATTTGAATATACTACTAATGCCATGAATGTGAATAATGATTTGCGTGACTACGGGGGGAGGGACAATTATTATGAGACATTAAGAAGGTAATAGTTTCCTACATAAAATTCATATCTAAATGCTATTACGTTTTTTAAAAAATATATTTATATACTTTGCAGTAGCTGGATTAAGGCGATGAGAAATGGAGAAGAAATAACAAATCAGGCTAATTTCTGTATTCTGGGGATTGCTGGGTTCAGTTCTTCGAGATGAGGCTTTTGTTGACCGTTCTGTGTGTATGTTCTCGATATTATTCCAGTAAAGTATATTAGACTCCAAAACTAATTGTTTGTTTGTTGTTAGAACAAAAACTCTTCCCCCCCGGAAAAGTTTGGTGGGAGGGGGAAATTTCAGGACAAGATCGTTGGTGGGGGGAATTCCCCCTGTCCCCCCCCCCTGGGATTTCGCATCCTGATTTTATCATATCATCACTCATCCCCATCTTCGCAAATTAGCCAAAAGAGACACAAGAATCGATCGACAGATTTCAATGTTTTACGTTATGTAAAAGTGGTTGGAGCGTTAGGAAAGCACAAATAACGGAGATATTTTATCCCAAAGAATGGCCCACGTTAAGTTAAAACGTGCAATTTCGGAGTACTTTAGCTGCTTTTTGTTAGTAAAAACTGTTTGTATGCACACTCAAATAGCGAAAGAACACGCGGAAAATATCTATCAGTACCAAACCTAATAATCCTAACCTAACTACGTAAAATTATAGCTGCTGTTGTGGAAAGTCGTTTTGGCTGCTATATTCACTTGCGCGAAGCCTTCGGGCTGTTCTGCTTCACAGTAAAGTAACATGCTAATGTAACAGACATATTTTACTTCACAATAACACATTTACGAGAGCTAAAATCAACTGAAAACGTTCATAAACAACAAATTCATCATAAACCATGCTCTTTCTCTAGGGGTTACAACAGAGGGTCAAGGGTACGCAAGTAATTATTATTTTCGTCAAAGCATGAAAAAGCACTGGATAATATACGACAGTTTATTAACAATCATAATTACTTGAATTTTCACAGCAATGAAACTGCCACCGAAAATACTACAATAATTTTCATAATATTCTAGATCCATTTTACATTTACCTTAATAATGGCATTATTCTAACACAACAAATGGCTCTCTCTGCGGTTAATTCATTCATTGGGTTCAATTGATAATTAATTCAATTAACTCAGAAATTATGTCTTGTGTATAGATCCCTCCTTTTGGCTGATATTACGATCATTCGGATGGAACTCAACACGGTGTGTAATTACTAGTACTACTTCTACAAAACAAACTAAAAATAGAGCTAAACAACTAACTACTAAACGTAAATCAAACCATCACCCTAACGTGAAGTCAAATCCTATCCCCTGTTGAACCCGTCCGTCACGTTGGGTGTCCATTTAAACAGGTAGCAAGGTGTAGGGCAGCCGGAAGTGAAGCGAGAGTGATTCCGGATTACACTCCGACCTATGCGGGTGGGTGACGGAAGAACACAACTGCGCCATCTATGGGCATTTATAGGAACTAAACCTTTTGATAACAGCGAGAGAGGTCGAAATTCTTCACAGGGCTATAGTGTGGGCGCTTCTCTTCATCAATTTCATCCAATCACCTTCAACCCTCATCACCCAAAAGTGGTAGAATATCGACGCTATATATATATATGGAGCGATTTTACAATACCGGGAATTTCTCCATTTTGTTTGAAATTCGGCATACTCACTAAATTAGGGCTAATAATCACGAATCTAAAGTTAAAATTTGGCGCTCACGTGTCAAACTTGCAAAATAAGAGGGTCAGCCATCGCAACCGACAATGCACAATTGCTCATTATTTATCGCAAGTTTTTCCGTTTCGAATACTTAAAGAACGAAATATATATATATATTCCTGATATTACTACGACCCTAAAATTTAACTATGTTTCCTAACCTAACCTAGCCTAACCTAACCACGTGCCAATGGTTCGTGGGGCTAGCCATAATTCAGGAATTTCTATACGTGAGCGCCAAATTTTAAGTGCAGATTCGTGATTAGGAGACCCAAATTAGTAAGTATCCGAAATTTCAAACAAATTGGAGAAATTCCCTGTATTGTTAAATTATACCATATATATAGTACAATGTCACATCTACGCCTCACCCAGGAATCGAACGTAGGTTTCCTGACTAAGTCAGTACGTCATCATGACGTCATGGAAACATTTATTCTATTACTCATTCTCTGCGAGTTTGCGCGATGTTTATCCCAACATCGTATTTACCTTACGGTAAGTCCGCTTGCACCACGCAGCGCAATCCACACATAAACAACCGGCAAAGGCTGAATTGGCTTGTTTTCAACTCAATTTAGCAGCAAGGCATCAACCAAGTCCGGAGCTGATCTCACGATATGCGAGCACCGCCTACCTGAAGCGCAGCTGGCAACAGTTCCTCCAAACCAGAGGGAAACATATAGTATGACAAGCGGCCAAGAGCAAATGAATCACTCTGATTTACAGCCGTTCCCTTCCCCATCCTCTCACACTCCAAGTTAAAAATGTGCCACGCATTGGTCCACACATGCGTAAATACCACAAACCCCCAAATCCCTTGGGGGGGCCCTGACTTCAAAACATTGTTTCCACAAGCGTTCTTTTGTGGGCCTGCCGCCACCGCACGCACGGGTATCAAAATAACAAAGCCCGGAACCTGTAGGTAGCAATTAAAACGTTTAATGTCCGCCTTGATCGATGCCACTTCACGAAAAAAGAATTCAATGTTTATACGAAATTTCCTTCCGATCTGATTGGTTTGTTCTCCCTTTGGGAATTCCATTAACGCTGGTGCCATCTCGAGCCTATCAGAAACGGACATCAAAAGATTATCTGGAATGTTTAAGAGGTTCTCTGAGAATAGAAGGCGCGAATGAAAACAAACCAAGCCTCATCCTGGCACGGCAAGTGGTGGTTTAAATCTCTATACCGCGGGAAGTTGTATTTTCTGTTTCTGATCGTATTGCTCCAAAGTTCCGTGAGGATACTGAGAAGAAAAAGTGAAGGAATAGAGAAGTGGGGTAAGAAAGAAGGAGAAAACAGAGAAATAGGCAAAAGGAAAAAGAATGAGGAGAAAAGGAGAGAGCAAGAAACAAAGAGAGCTCGAAACATAACAAGAAAGAATAGGCAGAGAGGAACAGAATAAGAAAGAGGATAGGAAGTAGGAAAACGACAGGGTAGTGTAGGAAGAAAGAAAGAGGGATCGAAGAAGGAAAGGTAATAGTGGACTAGAGAAAAAGAAAAAGAACAGAAAGAATGAGAGAAAGGGAAGAAATAATAAAGAGAGAGGGAGGAGAAACAAAGTAAGAAAGAAAGATAGAAGAAGATAGAGACAAAGAATGAAGGAGATGGGAACAGAAAGAAGGGAAACGACAGAGTACTAGCGGAACAGAGAAATACATATAGAAAAGCAGAGGAAGGGACAAGGAAAACGGGAGATAAAAATAACCAACGTACCCACATTACTGACCAGTTATAGAAACCATGCTTTGGGCAACTTCTGACAAATATACTCAAAGGTTTATTCGAGGCAAGGAATGCCCAATACTGTAATTGTATTTCAGCGACGGGGACTATTTCCAGAAAATAGACTCATAAATGTCACCTTTGAAGCGTAGTCAAGCGGCAGATAAAGTTAAACACGCTTTCGCATTCTGACATTAATTATACAAAGCTTGTATCTTAGCTTGCATCTATATGACAAATGCTTCTTTAATATCCAGCTTGGTCCCTAGAGACATAGTTTTATATCTTTGTAAACGAATCTTGAGACGTAGAGAGAGAAAGCAGGCTCCGGACGAATAATATGATGCCGTTTCATAAACGGATGGGGCCATAAAACAAACCACAAGTGGTAAAGAAACACAGGATGAAGGCTTTCATGAAGGTTTCTTCCTCTTCCTTTGAAATGCCATACCTCAAGTCATGTGATATGTCTAGCTGAGTAAGTTCTGAAAAGCAAGTTGGGATATCGAAGAAGCAAAGCTGTTCATTTTTTGTAGTTTGGGTGAGATTGTGTATAGACAGCGTGTGGTTGGAAAAGAAAATAGTCTGGCGTAGTTCAATTTGTTCTTAAATAAGCTAATCGGGACTGGAGTTACCGTTTAAAGCAGGGTGCGAAATCATTTAAAACTGGTGGGGGGGAGAAAGATCTTAATCTACAAACCCCCCTCCCCCACAAACATATATATAAATTATACGATATACATCCTATTTATAATGTTATTAAAAGTAAAAATACATTACTAAATTAAATTACTAAAATAGTAATTAAAATAGTATTATTATTATTACACACAAAGAAATTAATTTGTTACTTTTATATTGTATATCAAATATTATAATGTAACAAACTATGTCCTTTAGTAACTGGTTAAAGATGTTAATAAAGTATGAAATAGTTGAAGTGGTTTTATCATGTGTAAGTTTTTATTTAGTTTTTGCTTTATGTTAATATAAATCAATTAGATTTCATAGTTATTATTTTCTTGCATTCTTGTTTTACTTTTATTGTGCGTATTGGTGTAGATTTGTTAACGATCTGTTGAGAGAGATAAAGCATTGAACACTCACAACTGCACTAATTTGTGTATGTTTTCGATATTATTCTTAGTACAGTATATTTGAAATTAAAAGTAATTGCTTATCTTTTGTTCGTTGTAACAAAACCCCCCCGGAAATTTTTGGATTTTTGAGGCCAAGATTGTTTGTGGGAGGGGGAATCTCCCCCGTCCCCCCCAGGATTTCGAACCCTGGTCTAAAGTGAGATCCATTGGGAATCGTATCCGGGGTAGCATGATTCCAAGGAGACAGCGTTAGCCACTATTTTATCGGGGAGGTCTTTGGAAACGAATAAATTGAAAAGTTGACTTTTGAATTTTGATTTCTACTCCAACAGCTAAAATTTAATTACGTCAGCACTTACTTTAAATACTGAGTAGGGATGGCCACAGAATCTCTTCTTCTTGAGGCGCTACAACTTCATGTATTGAAAGTTTTGGCCTTCTCAACATCTCTCCATTTTTTCCTATCATGGATGCTCTTCGTCCAATTCTTTACTTTCATGTATTTCAGATCTTGAATTATTTCATCTTCCCACCGTTTCTTTGGCCTGCCTATGGCTCGTGTCCCAAGTGGTTTCCATTTATATATTTCTCTTACTAATCTTTCATCAGACATTCTATTTACGTGCCCAAACCATCTTAGTCTTTGTGATTTTATGAAATTTATGATATTTTCATTCCTGATTAACTTGTTGAGTTCTTCGTTGGTTTGTATTCTCCAATTTCCATCAGGTTCTTTCAGAGGGCCATAAATTCTTCTTAAGATTTTCCTTTCAAATATTGAGAGTTTCTGTTTACAGGAGTCTTTGAGGGTCCAAGTTTCGCATGCATATGTGGTTATGGGTCTTATTATGCTATAATAAAGTCTCAGTTTCGCAGATTTAGATATTAGTTTGCTCTTAAATAGGGCTAAGTTGGCAAAATATGCTTTATTACCTAGAATAATTATCTCTCTAATTTCTTCTTCAATTGTGTTGTCGCCATTTACAACTGATCCAAGATATTTGAAAGATCTCACTTCTTCTATTCTCTCGTCGTTTATAATTAGGTCTTGTAATCTGCTTTTACCTTTTACACATCTGAGATATTTAGTTTTCTGCATATTAGTTACGAGCCACAATTTCATAGCTTCACTTTTTAGTTCTTCAAATGTTTCTACTAATGTCTTTTTCGTCCTTACTGTTATAAGAATGTCATCGGCATATGCAATACATTGTTTTAATCGTGTTGATATGTTTCCTGTCAATTTCAACTGTTTCAATACAGAGTCTATCACTATACTAAACAGAGTTGCAGATAAGGGATCACCTTGCTTGACTCCACCTTCTACTTCGAATTCTTCACTCAGTTCCCTGTTAATTTTGACTCTTCCTTTATTGTTGGTTAAGGTTAACATAATTAGTCTGATTAGTTTAGATGGTACTTCATATGATTTCAAGACATCTATTACTTTGTTCCTGTGCACTGAGTCAAATGCATGGGTAAAATCTATAAACAAGTTGTAGAGTCCAATATTAAATTCATAGCTTTTTTCAAAAATCTGTCTTACTATGAATATATTATCTATAGTTGATCTGTTGGCTCAGAATCCCATTTGATATTGTCAAGTTTGTATTCAGTGCATTCCAATAGCCTTTTATTTAGTATTATAGCAAGTATTTTATATGCAATGTTTAGGAGTGTAATTGGCCTGTAATTATCACAATTTAATCTGTCTCCCTTTTTGAAAATTGGGCACACTATACCTTCATTCCATTGAGTTGGTAACTTTTCATCATTCCATACACTTAATATCAGCTTGTGTAACTTCTGTTTCAATGTTCTCCCTCCATTTTTAATTAATTCTGGAGGGATGTTGTCTGATCCTGCAGCTTTATTTGTTTTTAAATTTTGTATCATGTGGGTTATTTCGTTCCACGATGGAGGATGTAGTTCATGTTGATTATTGTCATTCTGTTCTATTGGTGCCTGCATACTTGTTGTTACATTATTATTAAGAATCTTTTTAAAGTATTCCTTCCATCTATTTAGGACTAGTGCTTTTTCTGAGATGATGTTACCTTCTGTATCTTTACACATCATTGGCGATACTGTTTGCTGTTGCTTAAAGGATTGTATCTCTTTGAAAAATTTTCTTGTCTCATTTTTCTTATAATTAATTTCAATTTGCCTTATTTTATCATTCAACCATTTCTTCTTCTTCTCTCTACACATTTTATTAGCTTCTTTCCTTTTTATATTATATATTTCTTGGCTGGCCCTGGTCTTTATTTGCATTGCTCTCCTTCTTGCTTTGTTCTTTTCTTGAATAATCCTTCTGCAATCTTCATCCCACCATTCATTTTTGGGGGTATTTCTTTCTTTTTGTATAACTTCTTTAGCTGCCTTATTTATCGCAGTTTGTATGTTACCCCAATCTTCGTTAACACCTTTGCTTCCCTGGAGATTTTTCATTTTTTCATGTAATACTGTTCGATATTTCTTCATTTTTTTCGGGTTTTGTAGGTTTGATTTATCCCATTTACTTTTTGGCGAAGATTTTATCTTATACATTGCTGGAATAGTTTGTTTTAGTATTACTCGCACCAATATGTGGTCAGAGTCAATATTTGGACCTCTTAAAGATCTTACATCATTTATCAAATCCTTTTTGCTGCTGTTAATCAAGACATGGTCTATCTGATTAATAGTACTTTGGTCAGGTGAATCTGACCACAGAATCTGGATTTGAAATTATCCGATATCCGTTTCGGATGCAATGGATAATTCGGATATCCGGATAATGTAGATATGATGAAGGATTTGTAGAAAATCCGTGCAGTTAAATACGAACATGACGAATCAAAGAATATTTGGATAGCCCTAAAACGGGCAAACGATAAAACTGTCCGGATAATGAACACATCGGATATTCGGGCATATCAAATAATCCGAATATCCGGATGTAGGAAATCCGGATAATTCGAATATCCGGATGTAGGAAATCCGGATAATCCGAATATCCGGATGTAGGAAATTCGGATAATTCGAAAATCCGGATGTAGGAAATCCGGATAATTCTAATATCCGGGTGTAGGAAATTCGGATAATTCGAATATCCGGATGTAGAAAATTCGGATAATTCAGTAGTAGTATTTACGGGGGGGACAGGACCCGAAAGTATGAACCCCCTCTCAAGCAGATTTGCTATACTTAAAACTAGGTTAACATGAGCATATGAGCTTGTTGCTCAAGTGTGGAATCTTGTCTAATTCAAGATTTTTGTGAAAATGCCCTCATGGATTCCATGAGAAAGTATGACCCCCTCAGATTGATGAGGCTACACTTATAAAAGGCACTTTTGTGAGATTGTTGTCCATAAATTTGTTAAAAATATGCCACTCTTTTGGCCATACTTAAAACTTGGCCAAGACACACATATACACACACATACACACATATTTATTTCTGGTTTAAGTTCAATTGGATACCAGCTTCAATTTGTTTATCTAATATTAAAACAATGTAATTCTTCTAGAATTGCTCCGTGACTCTCTCATTTCTTACATCATAAACATATGATTTTTCACCTATGAGAATGACGCTACAAATGGTGTCGTCGGGTAATGCCTCGTGGAATTCACAGATAATTTTAATGTTTGTCCTGTCATTCACCACAACTTGTTTTCTTTTTGAAGTGTTGATTACAAACATGGGTCTCCGTGCTTTGAATTCATCTGGCGTGTAATACATGTCAGTATTGCCTGTAGTGACCCTCTTGAAAGCCGAAAAAGCCTCATATAATTTGAGAAAATCATCCTTGGACATGTCTAAATTGTAATTTTCTCTAGGAAAGACCTCATTTCTGCCATTTTTAAGATATATGTTCTTGATGTTGCAGTTATCAAATCTACTCGAATTTTTTTCCTGATTGTTGTGTCTTCCAGTCTGAAACAGTACCACTACAAAATCAGGCATGTCATATTGTATACTGGAGAATGAATTTGTAGCATCAAACTCATAATAAGAACCAGTGGCGGGCTTCTGTACGCATTGATATGTGTAAAATTGCAGAGGAATCTGTGGATTTTTTACTATATCTGCTTTGTATTTAAGAGCATAACTGGCTTCATATTCAACAACCGGGATTCTTAGCTCCATAGTCTGAATAATGCATTTGCCTTCATCAGGTAGGGTATTGGGCAGAGCTTCTCCTGTAGGGTTTAATGTGCTGTACCTCATCAAAGCATTATTATCATTTGCAGCTCTTCTAAATGTAATTCTTAACCCACCCTTCCACATAATATCTTTGTAATCCGAGAAGAATCCTGGTAACAGGCGCATGGGGAACAGCACTGTATGGTTCTTGGTTAATATTTTATCACCAGCTTCAAATCCCCCTATTTTGTAGTATGAAGCTTCGGTTTTGGATAATTTTAGTGTGGCCAAAGCTGTGGAGGTAATGCCGGGATAATCTATTCTGTTTATAACAACACCATGCTTTCTGATCTCAATTTCAGAGAACAGATGCGGCACAAAATTATCAACCAATCTTATATTTGAATTTGCCGGATAATCTGTTCCATCGAGCTTTACAACATCAAATTTGATGTATAGATCTGCTCTGTGGGGGTGTATAAAGCCATCCCCTACATCAAGATCAACCTCAATCTCTGTGTTGGGTTGATTTAAATTTGCAAATGTCCTCCTGTTTGGAGGGAATGATTGTAGCTCATAACTCTCAATATTTTCCATTGTATGTATTTTTATTTAAATGTTAATCTCTATGATTGCAGTTGTTGTGGCTCCAGCAAAATCAACTAATTCTTCTTTTTCATTAGTGACCATCAATTCAATATAATCTATTCTATTATGGCACACAGGAAAATATAACGTTGGGGATGGATTGTAGATGATGGGCTCCATAAATTCGGAATTAGGTTTGAATGTTGCAATGATGCCAGTTTGTTTGTGAGTGCCTATGCCATTTGATTTGGTGATCATACCCTCAGCCACATTACAGTGAATATTCAGTGTCTCTATGGCTAAGAATTTGGGTATATTCATAGCAGTGTGTTTGATGCCTGCTTCGAGTTTTGTGTTGTTCTCAAAGCCTAACAGCTCTCCTATAGTACCCAGATCCACTGTTTCTGTAGCAGACACAATCTCTACTCTGTGAGTGACAGAATTTTGAGTTAACACTACACCTCTGGGTAATTGAGCATTTAGAGTGGATAGATTATATTGCCCTGGAGTGATGACAATTTTTTGATCCCCTATTGCAATTGTGTTGTTGTGGTGCGTAATATTAGGGATCAAGTACATGCCGTAAAATGCTCTGAGAGCTATTGTTTTGGGATACACAATGTCATCATGTAATTTGAGTTTCAATATTGAATTTTGGCTGGTGAGATGGAATACCCCCATGATGTTTCAGATACCACAAGGCTTTTTGAAAATTTTCAATTGATGGTTTATTTATTTGAGACATATATCTAAGAACAGATAAACACAAATGTCCGCAATTAACATCTTTGAAATTCTGAACACGGGCATTATTGTAATAAAGATTAGCTGATTTTAGATATTTTACTAAATTTTCAGGAGGAATACCTCCAAATGAATCAAACACAAATGCCTCATTGTTTAAATATTTAAGATAACAGATCCAGTGAGTGCCCTGATTTTTGTACTCATCCAAATTAACAATGCCACACTCTTTGTTGAGTGGTTGTTCTGGTAAAGAATCAGACATGTACACACCTCTAAAATTTTTGATGCCCAGTGGCTTGATTAAAGCTTCAATATCTTGGTTTGTAAGCGGCTCTTGTTTTTTTTAAACTTATTCATGGCTCTCTTAACACCTTTGCCTTTTTTCTCCATGGCCAGGTTATGGCGCCTCTGCTCATCTAATTCTGCCCTATTTTTCTTGGCATCTATTACTGTTTTTGCTATGGCAGCTGATCCCCCAGCCAAGCTCCCAACAGCCCCGAGAGCAGCTAAGATGGCCGGGATAGTAAATATGAAACCCCCCACATGTGATTTTTTTCTTGATTGCTGTAATTTTTTTAATTGGGGGGTACTAAGCAACAATTTCATACCATGTCCCTTTGCAATACAAGAATTTTTTTTCTTGCGCTGCTTTTTGGTCAAAAGACTGTCAATAGTTTTAAGAGATTTGAGACCTGCATAAGGTATTTGATACATAACACCCTTGGCCTTCATTCTAGGTTTATTATATACATATTCACAGCCCCCACCCCAGTTTTTGTTTGGTGCTCATAGCTATGGTGGTTCCCAATGCTGCTATTCTCTCACTCAAAGAAGCATCTTTGCTTACAAATCTACCAAATGCAGCCTCTTCTAATTTCTTGTCTGCAACATGTCTCTTGTCAAGATCAGAATGTGTGTTGTATGCTATGTCATGGTCTCTACAAGCAGCATCTAGGGGATTTACACCAGGATCACCTCTGTTTAATCTATGATCCAATTTTGTGCCTGGACCACAATACTGATAGCCTGGAATATGTAGTTCAAATGGCAGCTTGTTTATAATGTCATTAACCAACCCCCGACCCTCAGAAACATTCCAAAATTTAGGTGGTAGAGTATTAATAATTTTTATGAGATATCCAATCCCCTTAGGGTCATTCACTATAAAATTAGACAATTTTGTGCTTATCATGTCCATAATTCCAACCTTTTCATTGTAAAAATTGTGGTTGCCAGCATTTTCCTCCCCAGCTATCACCAATAACCTATCTACAAGTTTCCTGACATCATCAACCCACACAAATTCTTTGGGCAGGGTGTTGTATTGTTTGATTCCACTACCTGTCTTGATCTGTGACCATATGGGCTTGATTAAATTATTGTATTTTGCCCCACTGCTAGACTTGACTCTTTTTTGTGTGGGATCATTGTTCTGGTATAGAGCATCTGATTTTATTAATATTTCTTTGTAATGCTCATAATCTTGATCTGTATAGCTGCCAGGCCTTTTCCTAGTCATCAGTTCCCACAATCCAGGTGTTCCGGGGTACTTAACAAAAGCACCTTTTTCTCCGAGACGAGATTCTGAATAAACAATTATATCATCCCCCATAAATGTTACTCTGAAATTGCCAATTCTATGAATGATGCTCCCATCAAGCTCTGTGTCAGCATATAAGCCAAAGACCTCATCTTTGTTGTCTTTAGGTGTAGTTAAATATTTTTGAGCAAGAAGACCCAATTCAATAGGATCCTGTGTAGCTTCAATTCTTCTAGGAGCAATAGGACTAGGTGTATGAATACTGGAAAGTGGGGTGATTGGATAATCTAATATGTTCCTTGCAGCTACAGGTACAAGCTCCGTGATCAAATCTTGATTCTGCTCTGTAACAGTTTTGATATTCTTACCTAAATTATTAATAGCATCAATTACAGGCTGTTCTGTTTGCTTGTGTTTTTCATAAATTCCTCGGTTCTCTGATTTCCATCCCTTAAATCTTTTTACAAGATAATCTCTTAACTTAAGATCGTCAATGACTGGTCGTTTCATGGTTATTTATATATGTTTCAACGTCTAGAAAATCGTTGATTTTATTTCTGTATTTGCCGCTATTGGGTGTTCTTGTCATATCAATAGTGACAAACCCATAACTGTCCTGGTTCCAGCACCTGCTGCAAAACTTGGAAAAATCATTGTAGCTCAAGTCCCCACCTACATATTCATCATGTATGTGTTTGAGGTTGGTATGATCTTGATGAAACACACATATAAAATTGCTGTTGTCTCGGATCAGCTGCTTCGGTATTTTTGAAAAAGTCTGTGCCAGGTAGAAGCAATCAATGTTTTTGTGTCGGCCCTGTGTAAAGAAATTTCTAACCTTGTTTTGATTATCCAGTATAACATCATCAAACACAACAACAGAATTATCGAGACATTCATGAAGTGGCTTAACATCTGGTTCAAAAGTGGCTATATCCAATCCATCATATAGCTTCATCAGCTGCTGATATTTTAATTGTTCCAAGCTCTTAGAGAAGACATACAAGTGCCTGTTTTTCCAGTCTAGCCAGTTGGGTGCCAATAAAAAATTATCAACCATGAGTGTAGTTTTACCACAAGCAGATGGCCCAACAATAAGACACCTAATATTATCAGGCAGCAATTTTCCATTTCTCTTATTCTGTTGTTCAGGTTCTGGCAGCCTCTTTATAACATCCCAGGTGCTCATATTATCACTTTGTCTGCATCGATCCAGCTGTTTTCCGGATGACCCAGCCATTTGACAAATAACTTGTTGCCTTTTCTGCGGATTATTTTTTCTATGAGATATGTGTCAGGCTGTTTAGTTTTGCTGAGTTCTTGTTCATAGAATCTGCCTTTGAGAATTTCTCCTCGGTGATCTTTTATTATATATGTGTTAAGAGTTCCGGGTTTAACTTGAACCACTGTAAATAATTCGGTGCTCCAGTTTCTTGTAAAGCCTCTTTTGAATAAGTGCTTATATTTGCTGATTCTTACTTGATCACCCACCCTGTATTTGGCCTTTCTTGTTGTTGGCTGGTATCTAGGATAATAAACAGTCCTGATCAATTTTTGCTCATCAGATGAAGTTACTTCAGAGGGTTTCATGTTGATTGTGGAATGAACCGAGTTGTTATATTTATGTAGAAGTTCTGGAAGAATATTAATCCATTTATAATTACCTTGGAGTGTAAATTGTTTATACATAAGATTTTTTAAGGTTCTGTTGAATCTCTCTACAATTGAGGCCTTGAGATCACTGTAACTCGAGTAATGTTTTATTGCCTGGCTTTTAATAAATTGTTGAAACACTGAATTATAAAATTCTTTGCCATTATCTGTTTGCAAATAGCGCGGTGATCTTCCACTCTGATTGATGATTGTCCCGATGGCTTCTGTAACACATTTTCCAGTCTTGGATTTGAGTGGCACAGCCCAGGCAAATTTTGAAAATGTGTCTATTACAGTAAGTAGATACTTGTAGCCCTTGTTGATTTTGTCTAAGTTTTTCAGCTGTCCACTTGACAACTCAATCAAGTCGCTCTGCCATAAATCATCTATGCCCTTTGTGACTACTGGGAGTCTCTTAAAATGATGTCTGGCTTGTCTGTGTAATTCATCAACGATAATTTGTCTAGACATGGTATGAAAACAAGAATATTGCAACTATGGGGTATTCAGCAGCTGATACTACAGGATTTTCTAAATATAATTTGTCCCCTATTTGTATTTTAAATTCCAGAGAGCCATCATCTTCAGCATAAGATGTTTCTAATGTATTGGGATCTGTAAAATCCTCTAACTCTACACTGGTGATCTTTGGTTTGTTGTCAGCATTTGTTATTGATAAGGTAGGGTAGTGGTGTGCCTGTGGCTGATGCCAATATTTGATCTTGATTGGTCTCAATGTACCCCCAACAAAAAACTGGTAATAAAATTGTGCAGGGGACAGCATATATATTTTGCCACCTGGTGTAAATGGAGAATCATATTCTTTGTTGGGGATGCTGTACAATTCAAGAATTACTGTATGTTTTGGATTCTCGATTATGCCTGTTATTTCCTTTTCTGCTGTGAGCAATCTGCTTGTTACAGATTCAAGGTGCTCATTGATGGTCCTAACAACATCATCATGGCCTGGCTTGATTTTTATGTCCACAATAAGTTTCTTGTATTGTTGCACAATTTCTTGAAGCTGGGTGGCAAAAACAGACAGAGCATTTGCTTGATTGGATTCCATGGTCCCTAGCTGTTGCTTGATATTAGCTACAATTTGTTGCAAATTTTCAACAACTGCCAATTTTGAATTTTGAGCAGTAAGATCATGGACCTGTCTTCTGATATCCTCAAACAGGGCATGCAGTTCATTAATATGTTGATTGGTTGGTAGAGTGGCCACTGTCTGTGTGAGATGTTTGATCTCTGTCTGGATATTCTTGATATCTTCTGATTTCAATATCCTATTCACTGCCCTCTTAATATTTTTAAGTTCCTGTGATGTGGGAAGATTTGATACTGTATTTTGCAAAGATTCAAGTGCCAATTTTACATTGTTTAATTCAGAAGCATCGGTCACATTTTGCATAGCATTTTGGAGCAGGGCTATATCTGCCTGAGAGGGTGTTGATTGTTGTAAAATTTCAAGCTTTGTTTGGATATCATCGATCAAGTGATGAAAATGAGATAGTTCAGATTCAGTGTTGAGGTTTTCAAGCTTTGTGATCTGTTGCTGGACACTGACAAGTGTGTCTACAATACCAGGCAGGCGGGATTCTAGTACATTTGCCAAATCACTTTGCACTGCTGCTATTGTACCTTCAAGATGGGTTATGGAACTTTGAATTTTTCCAAAATCTTCATATGTTTCAAGTTGCAGCTTAATGTTGGCAACACTCCGAGTTATTGCACTCAAAGCATCAGAAGATGGCAAATTGTTCATAAAATTTTCAAGTGTCTCAATTTTTTCTTTAACCTCGGCTATGGCATTGTTCAAGGGGTCCAGATTAGGTATCTGGAGTGATTGAATCTGTTCCTTTAGAGTGGAAATCACTAGATCAAAATCTTCTTGTGATTTTATGCTTTTGACAATTGTTTGGAGCTGTGCCTGGACATTATTAATCTGCTCCTCCAATTGCTGTTTCAATTGCTCAGAGTTGTTAGCCTGGGTCTTAAATTTGGCTTGAAGAGCTGCTACAGCTTCTTCTAAACTTTGAAAATTATCTAATGTTGCCAGATCAGTATATTTCTGAAGCAACAGTTTGAGTTCGGAATCAATTTTAAGAAGAGGGTCCATGCATTGTGATTGCAAATTTGTAATTTCTAATTGAAGACTGGCATTGAGTGTGGTTTGCAAAGCTTGTAAATCACTTCTTAATTTCTTGACTCTGACATCAAGCATCAGAATCTCATCACTGTGATCTTCATGTCTTGTATGGCCAAATATATCATTAGGCATTTTGTTTTAGTGGTTATTTATTATAGAGTATCTGATTCTTAATTCTATAAAAAAGGGTATAAGCTTGTCATAAGATCCAGGGACCTCAATATATAAGCAGTCACCAGCAGAAACAGTATAAACAGTGCCAGAAACCATGTTTGAGTGCTTAATTCTGTAAATATTTCTCCCTACTGAAATCTTGACATCACCCTCAGGGGTTGTAATAAATTGCAATTGCCCACCTACAGGTAATTGGTAATGATTTAAATTATTGTTAAATATGTACAATGTTTTACCTGTTTCTTCATCATTATCTGTAAATATGCTGTTCAGATGAATAATTAACAAGCCACTCAGTTTAGACAGTATATCAGGAGAGGGTTGTGGTGTGGGCAGGTCCATAATACCTTGTTTTTTGAACCCAAATAAGTTCATAGGCATGTTTATTTATTTCAAATCATGCTCTGTAATTGGGCATTGTTTCCCACTTTTCAAATCACAATGCCCCCAAGGTAAAGTATGTATGTCACATGATAAAATACATCTCTTATCATCATGTGGGTCCAGGGCCACTTTTCTTACAATATTGCTAGTCAGCAAGTGATTCTCACTCTGAATTCTATTTTCTGATGTTCTGATTGAATTCTGGGATTTGATGCAATTTTTATAATCTTCAAATTGGAGATCTTTGTCAACAGTAACTCTGCCAATGCCCTTGGCCTTTTTGGTAACAGCACTACATGTTTTAAAACTGTACATCTTGGCACTTAACCCAGCAAATTCCACAATAACATCACCAAGTGTCTCATCTTTTAACTTGCCGGGCACCTTTTTGTTGTGGGGTTGAATATTCAGATGGCCAGGCAATTCACTGGTATCAAAGTATTGAAACAATTCAGACTGTGCAATATCTTGATAAACATCTTCTGTTTGAATATCAAGAATAAAACTATCCGTATCCATGTACAATAATTTTACACGATCACCATAAATAGGTTTCAGCACATCATAATACAATGTTAACATATGTAATTTGGACCTTTCCAATATTGCAGCCCCTACATAAATAGGTTTATCAAATTTGATCTTTGTTTTCATCATGTTGAAAAGTGCCATGTGCTCATCATAAATTCTTCTATAATTGAAGTTGGGTTTTGCAACCAATTTTTTGCTCCGGCTGGGGTTAGTAATTATTTTAACATCGGTATGTTTTCTGACATTTTCAATCGTTTTGCCATACACAGAATTCACCATCAATTTAAACAAGCCCTTATCAAATTCGCTCTTTGCAGATGTTCGAAGCTCTGTGTTTGTGTCAATGTATGGTTTCAACCATCTTGAGTGCCTGAACCTCAAAACTTTGCCAATTTTGGTTACTTGAACACCATGTTTCATCAGGAACTGGAGGTTTTTGTAATATGTGACATATCCCTGTTTTGGCTCCAGAGTCATCATGAGCTTCTTCTGTTTAGAACCAGGTGAACACTGAACCTCGGGAATTGGGGGCAGATCAGAAAATTTGTTGTGCAAATGATCTGGAAATATCAGATCAACCTCTAAGAAGAGGCCATATTCACTGTCATCAAAATCCTGAAGATCCTCAATATTGAAATCTTCAACCCATTCAAGCCCTGCATATGGCAGTTTATCCATCATGGCATGACCATAGAGGTTGTTCGCATCTACATACACTATATAATTTGATGGCCGTGCTGGATCATAATTGGGAATATGCTTGTTATTTGCTCTGGCATATCTCTGGGAACATTGCACCATCCCTCCTCTTATACATTTCTCCATAAACAGATACATATCTTGATCGTGGATCAGATCCAATTGCTTTTTAGTGTTGAAAAACATTGCGGCCCATGCTAGGCCCGGGGCACTGAAAAAATACACTGGGTCCAGTCCATAATTTTGCATGGAAGATTTTCTGAATGCTTGCAATATATCAGCTGAGAGAGTCACGTCAAGTTTTAAATATGCCATGTGATAATCACCAAATGTCTTGCATTTTAAACTGTTCCACATCAATTTGGCATGGTGATAATCTTCATCAGTGATTCCAGATCCTCTGATTTTGCTGTAAAATGCTTCTTGTGGTGGCAGGGAACACTCATCAAATTTAGAAAAATCTGTGACATAGTCATATGGATATACACCCTTCCGCCTAATTAATTTCAGGTCCTGATTTGGAAACGAGGCACGTGTGATTTTCAAGTCATCATCAGATAATTGAGTGGCCAGTGTAGCCAGGCTAGCAGGTAAAAATCTGTAAGAATCAAGAAATCTTATGTGAATAGGAACACCATCAACTTTAATTATCTTGCTAATAGATATATATTTTTCATCATTTTCAGCTAAAATGTTTAAATTCTGCTTGTCAAACCCCTCGTACCTGATCAGATGATGGAAATCATAATTGGATGCTCCATGGCAAAATATGGGGATAAATCTTGGTCTCTTGATCTGAATATTACAGCTATTACACAGGGCCATTAAGAATTTACCATCTGTATGAGAATGGTGATGAACCTTGATATTTGCATCTGAAAATTCAGAATCACATACCGGGCATTTTTCTGCATTGTTGAAATCTTCAATCTGTTCCTCTGTTAAAGGCAACATAGGCTTTGATTTTAATAAGTTGTTAGATGCTATGTCACGGCACACATTTTCTATTATATGTGCAAATATTTTGATGGCATTTGGTCCCTTGTATGAATATTCTTTAATAACAACACTACCCTGTACAACCACACAACAAAAGCTGGAAGGTTCATGTAACTGATATGGTGTAGTTGAGGATTCTTCGGGATCTGGATTGCAGAATGCAATAGGTTTGAGGTTCGATTCGAAATCACAGACAATATATGCTGGGTGTTCCAACAAGGCTTCATACTTTTTGAATTTGCAATTTTCACTTGGATTGGGCATTACCATATGAACAGGTTTATGGTTCCCACAGTATTTCAGATGCTCAATTAACTTGTTTTTGGCAATTTCTGCACTCTCTTCCCGAACCCCCTTCACCATTTTTTGACCATCAAATACAGTTAAACATCTTCTGCACAACTTGAATATGTTTTTATATTTATCTAGTTGCGTTCTCACTAAAGCTTGAAGATTATGTATTAGAGTGTAATGGTATGTATCATCTCCTTCAATTAAGAGCAGATCAATCGGAATTGCAGATTCATCATCAATTGTACTGATTCTGAGAGGTGCTATCGGGCAATTACCAGTGGAACAAATAAATACATTAATAGATAATTGTTTGCCATTGATGTGCCTGGCCCTTTTTTCAAATTTATCAATATTCTGAACAGACATTGGATATTCCAAACCCTCCATTGCATCGTCAAAATCGTGCTCATGTTGCTTGTAATAAGTTATTCTTTCAGGATGGCTTGAAACTGGATACAAAGCAGCTAATATACACCACAAAAAGCATTTCTGGTCGGCATTTTTTATATTAACCATGGCTCTTTTGTTTTTGATATTAGCAGGTAATGGCAGATAAGTAGAACCTTGTAATGGGCTGAATTCAGAAATATTAACATATAACTTGTGTGATGAACCGCATAGGCTCCATCCTGACTCTTTTGCTGCAAATTCAGAGTGTTTAATGTTCAGTTGATTTATCAAGCTGCTTATTATTGTGTCTGAATTTGCGTTTGAGTATACAGGTACAGTTTCTGTTATGTGGGGCTGTGTAAATTTTGTGCCATTTGGTTTCTTATATTGTACAAACAATTTAAGGGACAGCTTATAAGAGCCATTTTGTTCATTTAGAATTGCCTGCAGATCAGAATTTATACTGTTCAAAAAATTCTCAATGCCACATCTTGGCTCTGATACAAACGGATAATCCCTAAGTTGGCCAGCAAAACTGCTACGGATAGGTTCATAGCGTGGCTGTTTTGCTGCTCTGGCATTAAGAGGTGCTTCGTGCTTTCTTTTCAGACCAGATGTTGATGACTGTACAGAGCAAGTATCTTTATGCGTATATGTGAAGTATTGCATGCTGTATTTTCTATTGCATTTGGGGCAAATTTTTGTGGGAGTTCTGCTTTTGTCTGGGTTACAAATCTTTTGGTGCTTGGCCCAATTGGGGCTGGATATATTTTTATTGCATTGATTACAATGTTTTTGATTTGGCATTTTTGTTGTTGTTTATTATATACAATTTCCTGGGATTCAAATCAAAATTCTATACTGGATAAAAATATCAGTTGGGGTTCAGCACTGTACTTTGTGTGTGTGTATGTATTTATGTGTGTATACACTTAATATTTTTGGCTTTGGTATTTATATACAATTTCTTGGGATTCAATTCAAAACTCTATGCTGGATCAGTTGGGTTCAGCACTGTGCTTTGTATGTGTATATGTGTGTATGTGTATTAATATTTTTGGCTTTGGTATTTATATACAATTTCTTGGGGTTCAAATCTAATCTCTATGCTGGATCAGTTGGGTTCAGCACTGTGCTTTGTATGTGTATGTATATATGATCTTACTTGGGTTATTCCGCCAAATTATATGCTTCAAGTCTCCTATACTTTGGCGGAACCTGTTCAGGTTCTATCCCCCGCGATGTAGTTTCCACTGCCGATCCAGCAATGGTGAAGAATCTGCACTGTGCCCTGGCTTTTATAGTTTTACAGAGCCAATAGAAACACTGTGGGGGTGCATTCAGAAACATGAGCTATTCTCTAACATTTTTGCCGAAGTACTTTCTTCTGAGTGTATCCCGTTTTTCTGCTGAGCGTACATGCAATTCCCTACCGTGGCGCCTCCCCGCTGAGGCGAGCGGAATTGTTTGGAACTAATCGATGCCAATAACACTGCCGGAGCTCTCAATGCAGGCAAATAGGACTGTGCACCGTGCAATAGAACTGTGCACCGGGAAAGTATCGATCCCACCGCTTTGGGGCCGTCATGCGCACATATTGTTCAAGTATTGATCTTATATCCTCTCGGTGCTTGATTTTATATATGAACAGATTACAACAAAGAAACTGAATGTAACAAATGCAAAATATCCCAGTTTCTATTCAATCCATTTATCTGAATTGAAGAAACCAACAATTCACATATCCCCATACCGCCGTATCTTGCCCCATTGGTACCTCTTTTGCTGGTGTGCAATTTTCTTGAAGAGGCAATTTTATTGAACAAACCTAATAGAACAAGATACGGCGGTATGAGAAATATGTAAATTAAAGATATTTTAGTAATATACGACGTCTTAAGAAAGGCATTTTCAGCTCCAAAGTACTTTGTTTATTGCTTATTACCACTCCCTATTACTGGCAAAAGAAGTTAAAAATATCGACATAATGAAAAAAATGGACTTGTTCCCAAGTCTTCACCGAGTTCAGGCATTTGCACATAGATGGCCCCTGTTGTTGTTGCTTATCAAATATATATATTGAAAAAAATTGACTTGTTCCCAAGTATTTACCGAGTTCAGACATTTGCACATAGATGGGCCTGTTGTTGTTGCTTATCAAATATATATTACATTGTTATAAGAATTACATTGTTTTAATATTAGATAAACAAATTGAGGCTGGTGCTCAATTGAACTTAAACCAAAAGTAAATATGTGTGTGTGTGTGTGTGTGTGTGTGTGTGTGTGTGTGTATGTGTGTGTATATGTGTGTCTTGGCCAAGTTTTAAGTATGGCCAAAAGAGTGACATATTTTTAACAAATTTATGGACAACAATCTCACAAAAGTGCCTTTTATAAGTGTAGCCTCATCAATCTGAGGGGGTCATACTTTCTCATGGAATCCATGAGGGCATTTTCACAAAAATCTTGAATTAGACAAGATTCCACACTTGAGCAACAAGCTCATATGCTCATGTTAACCTAGTTTTAAGTATAGCAAATCTGCTTGAGAGGGGGTTCATACTTTCGGGTCCTGTCCCCCCCGTAAATACTACTACTTAATTCGAATAAATGTGGATAATGCGGATAATCCGAATATACAGATAATCTGGTCAATGCGGATATTCGGATATTTGAAACCCATTTAGAAAATTATCCGCTATCCGATTTTATCCGAATTTTGCCATCCATAAGACTTTAAAGGTAAAAGTAAGGTAAAGCTCCCCGAGCATACAGCGCCGTGCCATGAAGGCACATTTAGGGGGTGTGGGGGTAGGGCCGCACACATTCTCGATCTCGTCAATTTTGGAGGTGATGTGATCGCACCAGGCTTGTCCTCAAGTACCCATTGATTTGAGGCTGGGTAAACCCCAGAACCACTTTATGCGGGGACAAGGCCGGAAAAATTCCTTGTGTCACCCAGTCGGAGAATCGAACCAGAGTATCAGGCGTGGCAGTCAGACGTCATACTGACTAGGTAACCGCGGTCTACAAGAAAAACTTTCTATTACACAAGCTACTTCTGATGGATTTCGAAATCATAAACTCTCAGGCTAAACAAACTAAGAAAAGTAGCCTTACCAAAATAAGTATATTACAATCCCCCCCAATCCCGGCATTCACCTGTTTCCTTAGGGCGTAAACAAAGCAACGAACCGGTTTGAGAGTCTGCATCGCTGGCGACAAGCTGGCTGCCTCATCCACCCTCTCAATGAGTCGGAAAGCTTGACAACGAGGTTGCTGTTACATCAGATAGGTCGAGCAGCGACGCCGCTGGGGAATCGTGAGCACAGCTCTAGCAATTTTCTAGGGCGTGACGTACGCAATCATTTTTTGGACGCAGTAACTGGAGGCGGTGGAAGTATATGTGAGTTCAAGGTCGGATGGAGTGACCGCTGACGTAGGGTCGCCCATGCTAAGAAGTAAAGATTCCCTTCCCTTTTGGTCCTCCATGATCAAGGACGTATTTAGGGGGGTTCAGGGGGTCCGGACCCCCTCCCTCTGAAAGACTTGCCAAGTACTAGAATTAAATAATGAAAATATAATCGCTTAGCATTTGCTATATAATCGATGGCTATTAATTTCCTCTGAACTTTTTAGAAGGCAATAATTATACTGGAATCATACGGGTTTGAATGGCATTATAAAGATTTTTGGCACACTACTACTCATAATAATTGGCATAAAATATTAATCAGAAACTTTACTTTTCTCCAACTGCATTTAACATCATTTTTGTTATTCAATAAATATTCAATTCTTCATCTATTTGGCATTAATTTCATTATCAGGATACTTGTTTTTATGTTAATTATTCCGATCTTAACTGCAGGTAAGTTACATAATGAACATGCGCTATTCTTATACAGTATTTTTACCTATTCATGTAATAATAATATAACATTAATTTATATATTGTAATTAGTAGCCTATTAATTTTATTTAATATAATTACTTTAATTTAAACATTATTATTATTGAGACACTTGGTTCGGGCGGCCCTCGAAACATATTTCTAAATACGTGACTGTCCATGATGGCTAGCGGTAACTCTATCTTCATGTACTCAACGGCCCTTGGGTACTTCTGGGTTTGTTTTTTCAAGCCACCTTTATGCACAAAACGGCTAATCGGGACTGGACCTACAGTTTAAAGTAATATGCCGCCACCGAAAATTGAACCCAGAACTCCGCGCTACGTCATCGAGGAAGCACTCGGGTCTCTGGAAACGATCCCCTGTGGGATCAATGTATCGGATCCCAGTTTAAACTGTAGGCCCAGTCCCGATTAGCCCGATAATAAAATTGACTTAAGAACAAACTTCAACTTAATTTCCCTCAATTTGGAAAGAGTATTTTCATCTTTATTCTGGGCCGCGAGAAATTGACAAGAGATGATTTAAAGATTACAAATTTTAATTGCTTACGTATTAGTGTTGTTATTATTTTGAGGGAACCATCGGGAACCTTTCAACCCCCCAGATATTTCTATCTGGGGATTGTTACAGAACGTTACTTTTTGCATGCTCTGTTTTAAGTTCACTTTAAGGATCAGCCAGCAATTCCAAGCAACCGGCCATCCTTTAATTACAAGGCGATCGCTTTATCACCATTCTTCTGCACCAAAATAAAAGAAACGAAACAAGGCAATTAAATTCACCAGTAGAAATGTGAAGTGTCAAGGTCTGTTGTTGATTCTCGCCCTCATCCAAAACACCCAGAGACTTGCGTAAATTTTTGTCCGAGTGAATTTTCCTCACAACTTTTATCCTTTCTGCAAACTTTCTATTTTTTTCTTCACGAGACCTTAAATTTTCTAATGTTTCTGCAGCAGTCCTCAATTTCATGACTTTTTCTGTAAGAGCCCTCCACGATTCCTCACATTTTCTATGTTTTGTGTAAGAGCCCTCGCCCCTCAAACATAACATCTAACTTTCCTTCAAGATTTCCACATTTTCTATATTTTCCTATGTGAACCTCCAACTTTCTAAAGTCCATTTTTTTCCACTACGAAGTGGATGTAAACAAAAGCACGTGTTCTAGAGAAAGCCAGTGCAGCCCTATTGGTGGATTCTGGCAGTAGTCCCTCCGCAGACCTTTTGCACCCTGATAGATAGTCCATTCAATGCCGTCTTGAAACTATTCTGTTTCCAGCTTTAAAACGAAGTAGGTGTGGACAACAAGTTACCGAAATTTGTATTAATGCGCGCGGTGCCCACTTTCTATTCGCCAGCACTTGCCCCTCCCTCCCAGCGCACGTGGTGTCAGTATTTTCCACAACGTTTCGAAACTAGAGTGACTTTTAAAAATGTGCAAATATTAGTTTTTAAAATGAACACTGTTGTAAATACGAGAGATGAAGAAAATATAATAAAATAGAGGTAAACACTTACCAACGATGTCAGTTCTCGTCAATGGTAATATACCATGTAAGAAGAATTCACACAGCTGGCCGTTGTAGCGGAGTGGTTATCACTGTGCGCTACGACGCCAGGAGTCCTGAGTTTGAATCTTGGCCTGGGCATGGATGTTTTTTTGTGAGTGTTATTTCATCAATTTCACCATATCATCACTCATCCTCATCCCTGCGATTAGCCAAGTGTGGCAGAAATGCGAAGTAAAATAAACCAAATGAATCATGCAATAATTTAACCAGCGTAGACAAACTCATATCCATGAAGAAAAAAAAACATCCACTTTCCTGCTGACGGCAGCAAGTCCAAAATCGGCTAAAATGTGCCATCCGCGTTTTTGTTCGGCTGAATTTCTTGGCGGACCACATAAATGCTTGTTTTTAAGACACCTGTTCAGAAGTTAACGATTCAACACAATACTCTGGATTCACCGCAATTTTGGTATCGCCACTTGTTCAAGGTTTCAAATGTAGATGTTTTGTAACACTTGCTGTTCAAGCCACATCAACATTCAATGATACTTACAACCTATAAACACTACGCAAAATCTCGAGATAGAGAACCACCACACGGCAACGGAGAGGAGGGCAGGTTTTGCAGGGTCGAGGGGAGAAAAGCTATAAATAGCCGTGTGGTTGAGGGTAGCAGTGTTTCGGAAGATTCTTGACCACGGGAAGTAGTGTCTCCAACTATGTTATTTTTTCCCTTATGAATTAGATACAAGAAATGTGAAGTGCTTATTACGTACACCCGTGTTGGAACATTAATAAAACTTTGTAGTTTCGAAGTTGGCTATATAGCAATTAGATACGATAACAGCTTTGGAATATTACCGAATTGTAACGATGTTTCTATAAAGGTCGGGTAGCAACACTGAATGGCAAGGTTTGCCCATCTGTAACGCCAAAAGCTTGTGTCCCCGCCCTCTACAAATTCCTTCTTGGAAGCAGTTGCCAGTGTATGCATCTGGCATTTTTCTTTGACAAGCTGGGGGAATTCGGGTTCCTGAAATCTGAGCATGTTTTATGTGGGAAGTAAAGGAAAGGAAGCGTAGGTGGATAATTTAATAAATGCTAAAGTAACATTCCGTACGATTTTAAGAATCACTGGTTGTATTTGCACCAAGCACTTTGGCTTTCTCAAAGGTTTCGCTACAATCTTTTGCAGTGTGTTGATTTTACCATTCTAGATAAAACGCATGAAGTTGAAAGTAGTGTGTGCGTGTTTGTGGTATATACATCAACACGTGTGTAATCTAGAGATTCCCATGTCAGTCACTGTCAGTCTAAATCATGTTTTCTGATTCTGTCTAGTCCGGTGTTTCAAGATTGTAGACTTTACTTAATATTGCGAATTTGCAACACTGCACAACACAGAGTGACGGACAGGTAGCGGGAATTTCGTTAATTTGAATGAGTAAATGTCACCGTAGGTGCTTTACTAAAGAATGGTTATGGATTCATAAGCAAGGATAAGGCTAGTAAATGCTTTCACCGGCATCCAATGCTCTATTACTCTAGTTTCAAGACGGCATTGAATGGACTATCTATCAGGGTGCAAAAGGTCTGCGGAGGGACTACTGCCAGAATCCACCAATAGGGCTGCACTGGCTTTCTCTAGAACACGTGCTTTTGTTTACATCCACTTCGTAGTGGAAAAAAATGGACTTTAGAGTAATAGAGCATTGGATGCCGGTGAAAGCATTTACTAGCCTTATCCTTGCTTATGAATCCATAACCATTCTTTAGTAAAGCACCTACGGTGACATTTACTCATTCAAATTAACGAAATTCCCGCTACCTGTCCGTCACTCTGTGTTGTGCAGTGTTGCAAATTCGCAATATTAAGTAAAGTCTACAATCTTGAAACACCGGACTAGACAGAATCAGAAAACATGATTTAGACTGACAGTGACTGACATGGGAATCTCTAGATTACACACGTGTTGATGTATATACCACAAACACGCACACACTACTTTCAACTTCATGCGTTTTATCTAGAATGGTAAAATCAACACACTGCAAAAGATTGTAGCGAAACCTTTGAGAAAGCCAAAGTGCTTGGTGCAAATACAACCAGTGATTCTTAAAATCGTACGGAATGTTACTTTAGCATTTATTAAATTATCCACCTACGCTTCCTTTCCTTTACTTCCCACATAAAACATGCTCAGATTTCAGGAACCCGAATTCCCCCAGCTTGTCAAAGAAAAATGCCAGATGCATACACTGGCAACTGCTTCCAAGAAGGAATTTGTAGAGGGCGGGGACACAAGCTTTTGGCGTTACAGATGGGCAAACCTTGCCATTCAGTGTTGCTACCCGACCTTTATAGAAACATCGTTACAATTCGGTAATATTCCAAAGCTGTTATCGTATCTAATTGCTATATAGCCAACTTCGAAACTACAAAGTTTTATTAATGTTCCAACACGGGTGTACGTAATAAGCACTTCACATTTCTTGTATCTAATTCATAAGGGAAAAAATAACATAGTTGGAGACACTACTTCCCGTGGTCAAGAATCTTCCGAAACACTGCTACCCTCAACCACACGGCTATTTATAGCTTTTCTCCCCTCGACCCTGCAAAACCTGCCCTCCTCTCCGTTGCCGTGTGGTGGTTCTCTATCTCGAGATTTTGCGTAGTGTTTATAGGTTGTAAGTATCATTGAATGTTGATGTGGCTTGAACAGCAAGTGTTACAAAACATCTACATTTGAAACCTTGAACAAGTGGCGATACCAAAATTGCGGTGAATCCAGAGTATTGTGTTGAATCGTTAACTTCTGAACAGGTGTCTTAAAAACAAGCATTTATGTGGTCCGCCAAGAAATTCAGCCGAACAAAAACGCGGATGGCACATTTTAGCCGATTTTGGACTTGCTGCCGTCAGCAGGAAAGTGGATGTTTTTTTTTCTTCATGGATATGAGTTTGTCTACGCTGGTTAAATTATTGCATGATTCATTTGGTTTATTTTACTTCGCATTTCTGCCACACTTGGCTAATCGCAGGGATGAGGATGAGTGATGATATGGTGAAATTGATGAAATAACACTCACAAAAAAACATCCATGCCCAGGCCAAGATTCAAACTCAGGACTCCTGGCGTCGTAGCGCACAGTGATAACCACTCCGCTACAACGGCCAGCTGTGTGAATTCTTCTTACATGGTATATTACCATTGACGAGAACTGACATCGTTGGTAAGTGTTTACCTCTATTTTATTATATTTTCTTCATCTCTCGTATTTACAACAGTGTTCATTTTAAAAACTAATATTTGCACATTTTTAAAAGTCACTCTAGTTTCGAAACGTTGTGGAAAATACTGACACCACGTGCGCTGGGAGGGAGGGGCAAGTGCTGGCGAATAGAAAGTGGGCACCGCGCGCATTAATACAAATTTCGGTAACTTGTTGTCCACACCTACTTCGTTTTAAAGCTGGAAACAGAATAGCTTCCCTCCAAGATTTCAGACGCTTTCCATTTTTGTTCTATAAGAGACCTCGAAGTTCTAACTTTCTGGAAACTTTGAAATTGCTTACTTTCATGAATGAGTCATCACATTTCTTTCCTCCAATATTTCAGACACTTTTCATTTTCCTTCTGTAAGGGGCCTCAAATTTATAACTTTCCTTCACGATTCCTCACATTATCTGTCTGAGGCTTCAAATTTCCAGTATTCCTCCGAAATTCCATAGTTTTCTATTTTTTCTGCGTGAGTCTTCAAATTTCTAACTTTCCTCCAAAATTCCTCAAATTTTCTATTTTTATAAACCCTCAAACTGCTTACTTCCCTCCAAGTTTTTCCACACCTCAAGTGTACATTTTTTACTAAAAGAGTACAGAAATTGTCAAAGTTTCTGAAATATTTTTTTTCTGTGCAAAAGAATGTAGTTGTTCAACCTATAATTTATGATACGCTGGCCCTACTCTCAAATTATCAAAACCAACTGCACTCAAATGAGCAATAGTCCATGGCATTTCCACCATAACATCCTGCTTGTCCATGCTTTATGGAGCAACGGCAATGCTTTCATCCTCCCCAGGAGAGTACCGGGAAATCCCACAGTGTGTGGTGTTTGCAACATACTGTAGTTGGCACGTGAAAGTAAACAATGGCCGGTGTTCCTCTGTAGGAGTGAGGAAGACATTGACGTCCTCGATATGATGTCATAGGGAGGAGTCCTTCTATAAACTATGGAATGTGGGAGGTATATCAAAACCCTGACATCATGCGCCTTCTTTGCACGCCCTATCATTGTAAAATTAATATGAGTTCCCATTATTATGGCCGGACCGGATCATGACATTGTCTGCCTTGTTTCTTGGAACGTTTTGCTAAGTCAGATTGTTGGAACGCAAAAACCGAAACGAAAATAAAAATTACATAATGGTAGAGCCCTATTGGTGGACGGAGACTGGGGGTCATAAACAGAGAACAATCTTATGAGATTCTAAAATTTATGCAAGATAAAGAGGGTGATTGTAGTTGAAGTTTGGTATTTTATAGGGCTGAGCCGATAACACTTTCAACAGATACCTATACTCTCGTCGATTGCAACCTATACCGATACTTGAAAATTGCAATACTTAAAAGTTCAAAATATTCATTAACAATAGTTTGTACCAATTGCACTCTAATTTGTTACGCCTTGCTTAATTTGATAAATTTGTTAAATTATTTATACCGTAAAGAAAGGTAAGAAAAATTGTATAAGGTGCCAAGTTGAAAACTAAAGGATATGTCATGACCAAAAGAGTAGAGTTGATTGTTCCGATAAACTAAATGTTATGACGTAATCGAACGAACGCCAATTAAAAATTAGAAAAACTAATGGCGGAAGTTTTTAATTTTATACTTATTTCTATGTACAAGTATTTGTTAACTGATAAAGATGTATCAAAACCTTTTGGATAATTTATCAAATCCAACTTATTTATAAATGCACATTTGAATGTAATTTAAGAAATATTTAGTCTTCATAACTTGCTAGTCAGGGGTTCGAGAGTACAGGAATCGGGTATAAATAGGCCGAAATCTCATTGCAAAGGAGAGTTGTTTCTTGGTATACGCGCTTGCGTGGGTCTGTTTACAGGCCTAGTGTTGAGTCGCTCGCACCCCGTAGGTTTTCTACACTGACATGAGTCAAGTTCATAAGGACGATGTCAGGCGGATATTTTAGAAGTTACCGCGTTCAAAATCCACAATTACCCGGTTTCTCAGTCTCGCGATCCTTTCTATCCCGATGTACGCAAATTGACTTACCCTAATAAAACTATACAAAACCTATATCCGGTGGTTTGAGTTTTTCTTTTGTCCACCTGAGATGGTTCCAGTGCGGATCTTTGGAGTTCCCGTGATGCTGACTACAGGAGCTGATGGAAATTAACTTAGGTCCTGAGACTGCGTGTGTTTGTTTACAGATACAGTGCCGAGCCACTCACACTCCGCAGTTGTGGGAACGTAATAAATCATATGCATCAATTGACCAAGTTTTTTGTTTTAAAATACACAAAAATTACATTAGAATATTAAATTACATAGGGCAAAATTACGTCATCATAAAATTATTTTTTTTCACAAAAAACCGGTGCAAAATGAAAAGAAACTTCTAATTTTGCTTAATTTCAAGGATAATTAGATGTGTCGAGAGGCATTTTTGCAGACCCCGTGAAATATCAAAATGCCGGAAAAGCAGCAGTTGGTATCGGTAAAAAAATCAATCGATACCACTGGTATCGGTATCGATATCGGCTCAGCCCTAGTATATTCTATTGTTGTTATTTAGTGTTGCTATTTTCGCCACTCGCGACGATGGTGATGTGTGATGATTAGATAAAATCGATTAAAGAAAAACACACCTATGCCAGGCAAGAACTCGAACCCGAGAACTTCGGTGACAAAATCGAAAAGTCGACCAATTTGTTTGTTCGTTTGTGTGCATAGGCGCCGACTCCATGGGGCTTGGGGGCAGATGTGGGGGCAGAGCCCCAAAATAATTTTGCTTTAGAGGATCTAATGTATTATTTTGCTACTCTTGTAAAGTTTACTCTGAATTGTGCCACATGAACTTAACTTTAAATACACATTTGGAATGTTCTAGACCAGAGACAGCAACACACATGACTTATTACTATATACTAAGTATGCAATTATGAGTATTGTTAAATTTTTTACTAAAAAGAGTTTCAAAAGGCGATGTGCATGAACTTGGGTAGTGGATGGGACGTTCGGGCTACAAATGGCTCTAACATGACATTCAGAACGAGATCATTGGTGTATTAGGGAGATCTGTTTTGCGCTCCGTGGTAGCAGATATTAAAAGTCGGGAATATTTTGCTATTATGGTTGACGAAACTTGTGACATATCCATCCGTGGACAATTAATATTCTGCATTAGAACTGTGATATTTTTGAGAAATTCATGGGCTTTTATGAGATTACGAAAACACTGAGGCCAAAACTTAAAAAAGGGGGAGAGTGAGTCATTCATTAATTTATTTCAGTGATCAGAGCCCCCCCCCCAATAATTTTGACAAGTCGGCGCCCCTGTATTGTGTGTGTGGTGTGCGCGCGCTTATGCCTTCTTGCTGAAAAAAGGTTCTAAGAGTATCTGACTACCTACTTCCTTCCTACTTTATGCAGAACTGGTATTCTAAAGGTTATCCAAATCTCGTAAGTATACATCCTAGTTGATTTTCTGGGTTTAGTTAGTCATTTCAGGCCCACAAATTTCCTAATTCTTCTTTAAGACTCCTCATGTTCCTTCATTCTTCAGTAACAATTCTTCTTCTGTAATAGTACTATTTTTATCGTTCATTTTAATGGGAGGAATTATGTAACGACATACTATAATAACTAGGGAACGGAAGTTGATGAAATGTCATCTTTTTCTGACATCTCGGACACAATGCTCATTAAATATACACAATATTACACTTCGTCTAGCACCCAAAAAAAGGTAATTTTAAAGTGCATTTTTTTTGCATTTTTTGCCAATTTTCAGGTTGTAGGTCATTTTCCCCGATTTTCGGCATTTCCCCGTCATTTTTCGCAATATTCGCTGTATTGTTTCGTCATATTTTGTCATTTCTTTCATTTTGGTAATATTCTTGAGTCTTTTCACCAAGATGAACATAGGCCTATGTATTTTTTTTTCTTTACAGTGCCACAGAAACATATTACATCACCAGGCAAATTAATGTACTTTACACCAATTCATTCAGTGTATACGACTTTTTTCATAAAATTGTTTTAAAATTATTCGGTTGTGTCCATTGGAAATCCTAGTTGCATATTTTAATTGAATGTGTATGTGGTATCATTTGGTGTGTTTTTTTAAAAGCAAGATTGAATTTTGTTTAATTTCCTTTTCATTTCAATTTTTAACCTGAAACTAACAAATTTAATGGTCATTTTTTGCATTTTTTACGTCATTTTTTCCCATTTTTTTAGGACATTCTATAGGTCATCAACTTCCGCTCCCTAATAATAACCATCTATTCCAGCCCTGGACCCATATTTTTTTGCAAAACAATACGCCAATCTCTCTAGAACGTGTAAGTCAGCTTGATTCCTGTTTAAAGTACTATATATATTGTTTGTGCAAGAGCACCCGCAAGGGAGGGGGCGCACTCCCCCCGAGATATTTGGGAAAAGTAAATGTAATTCAAATTACAAATAATATTGTTTTCTGTGATTTAGACTGCATGTTACAGCAATTAACTGCCATGTCCAACTATATAACGATAGAACGTTTTCGCAAGATACATTAGAAACATGTTGACTGTCGTAACTAGACGGAACATTTTTGGTCGGGACGGGATTTAAAAGAAAATAATAATTCTGACGTTCGTTCAAATTTTTCATTTTTTCTACAGAACTACGCGGTATGTAGAGAAACATGGGTGGTACTTTGAACGGCAGTAGATTAAGTGATCTCTGATATCTGTGTTTTGTGAGAAGTACAAAAACACAAAGAACTGTTCTTCAACAAAGTGTTATGTTTGTGAAAAGAAAGCAAGATGAATCCAGTTTCTATCTTGTAAATAGTAGACTCTAGTCTGAACTTGTATTTTCAATTCAATTGGAATTTTGCGATTTGTGAAGTATATACTACTACTACTACTTGGTAATGAAAATAATAGCAATAATAATATTAACACAAATTTCTATGACTGAAGAGCAAGATAACAAATCTTACCACAGGCTTCAATAAATAAAATTTTAATTGATTGATTTGGTGTTTAAAGTAAACTTTATGCACAGTAAGACTAATCGGGACTGGACCTACAGTTTAAAAGTGTGATCCGAACCACTATGTGGCTCCACCGGGACCCCTTGATTACAAGGCGCAATCGGCGAGGCCTAAGAAAAGAAAGACAATTTGAATTGAATTGAAATCTTACCCTGAGAAAAATCCTGTGGGCCCCCTGGAGTGCAAGTGTAGCTTACAATGCATTATCAGTGAGGTGAGATAACAGACTGAAATTCATCCTTTCCACCTGTAACTTCTGGATCCGCCAATGATCTGTAGTGGAGGTGATGTGATTAGCCCCATGCACCAGCAGTAAGTAGGTGGAATGGGCGATCCTAGAACGGCCCTTTGACCTACTTTCTCACCTTAATGGATTTCTCGCGTAAGGCATGAGCAGTGTTGCCAACTCCTCACTCGAAAAATCACCAAGGTTTTTGTTTTATGCACTAAACTAACCTTTAATGAGAGAAAAATGGACAGAAAAAAGCTCTGGCATCAGTTTTTAAGCTATTTTTTATGCTAACTCGTTTTTTGACCTACATTTGAAATGACTTACGATATTTTCCTATAAGGCTACTTTTTTTTTACTGTAAGGCCCCCCCCCCTTTCCTTTTTTTTTAGTGTAATCTACTACGACCTGCTAATAGGCTTTTGCTCTCGGCGTAATCTGTTTTACGCACTAAACTAACCCACAATGAGAGAAAAATAAACAGAAGAAAAGCTCTGGCATCAGTTTTTTTAAGCTATTTTTTATCTTCTGCAAATCTTGCTCTTATGCTAACTCGTTTTTTGACCTATATTTGAAATGAGTTACGACATTTTCCTATAAGGCTGCCTCCTCTTACTGTAAGGCCCCCCTCGGTGTAATCTACTACGACCTGCTAATAGGCTTCTGCTCTCAGCGTAATTTGTTTTACGGGCTAAACTAACCTACAATAAAAGAAAATTAGACAGAAGAGAAGCTCTGGTATCAGTTTTTTAAGCTATCTTTTACCTTCGGCAAATTTTGCTCACATCGTTCTTTGACCTATATTTGAAATGACTTACGATATTTTCCTATAAGGCTGTCTCCTCTTACTGTAAGGTCCCTCAGTGTAATCTACCACGACCTTGCACTCTCAGCGTAATCTGCCACAATGTTTTGTTATTAAAACTCTCAGGTGTGATCTTCTACAATGTGTGGCAGAAATTGGTCATAGCGTGACAGGTCGATCTATCGTGAACTAAACTAACCTCCCCCACTCATACATACACACTATGTCTTACAATAAGTAAGGCTGCTATATCACATGTAAGGGCTGACGGTTGCCAACACACACAAGATTTATTGCAAATTTTATTAACCTACGACATAAGCCATGGACACACACACACCAAGCCTTCCAGATAGGCTATAAGCAACTCACCTCTTGCAATTGTATAACGGGGGAAAATTAACCTACAGCTAGCAACACTGTTTGAGCTGCTTTCGACGAGTGGTGTTACCAAACTTATTTTTTTGCAAATAGGCTCTACAGCTAGAGGCTTGAAACATATACCCTACCAGAGTATGCCAACTTACCTCATGTAAAAATATTACCTAGTACGGGTTAAGCTGTGACATACAACTAGCGAACGACACGACCACCTGACACACAGACAGAGAGAGTGTGATACAGCTTATACGTAGTTTTTCCTACACACGTACTGGGTTTAAAAGATAACTTGCAACAACCATTTCACTCACCTCCAATCATATAATAAAATTACCACAGGTTTTTGATACTTGCTGCCAGAACATGGTGGTTTTAGACTGGAAATTCAGCCCGATTATTCTATTTGTGCAAGAGAAAAATGATGATGCCTGCATTTGGAATATATAATTCTTCTTACGGTATTTTGCGTGCCCCCAGTAACCTTGCTTTCGATTCACGGAAGCTATGACGTGTATTTCCTGTTTCGCGAACATACGAGAACCTTTCACAATGTCGCATCAGATAATATATTGCAAGAGCGAGTTGGTTGTGTATATAAATCTAGTCTTGGGGAATGGACATGAATATAATGTCAAAATTATTGCATAACTTAAAAAGAACATTTATTGCACTGCGCTTTCTAGCAAAGGTAAATGTGGAATGCCCCGGCCCCTCAGAGATTCGAATACTGTTAGTTAAACAGCAAGTATTGTCATATGGACTGACGATTATTATTTTTTTAAAAAAAACAGACCTCGTAGTAAGTTATAACCTGAGCTGTCTTGCAAGTCTCTCGAGTTTGATATCTGGTGAAGGAATATGATGCCACTATAAACTGTATACAAGATATACCCAGTCCCTGGCATGAGATGGACGAGGACCTATACAGTTGTACAATGGTTGTTTTTTTTATTAAAGCATAGCGCTTATTTACATGTCAGCGCAACATGCATGCAAAGAAGGGAGGGAGACCATAACGGATAATTCTTATTTCGATTTCAATATTTTTGCTAGTCACGCTATCTAGACGAACACTGGAAGATGGGCAAAAGCGAGGGAAAGAGAGAAATGTTATTTTTTGCCTCTCTGCCTGTGTGTGATATACTAGTTTTACATGCATACGGCTGTATCGTGAAGCGAGGCCGAAAATAATTTTTGAAAAGCAGTCTCGAGCATCTTCGCGTTCAGCCAACAAGAGAAATAAAACATTACACATGGGTGTGGGGCGCAACAGCCACAGTACGGTAATGTGCATGGATGTTAAAACTTTTGGGTTTTTCTGAATAGACATACATATCAGTTTTGCAGTCTCCAGATGGGACCGGAGCTTATTCTTCATTTGGACAAGGGGGTTCAGATCAACTATAATTTTTGTTCACATCAAAATGAAACAAAGGATTTTACTCCACTGCTTACTTATTCAATATTTTTATTATTGTAAAGAATGGGGCGGTGTGTCTTATTGTATATAGTCTTCCAACAACCACCTCGGGGGGGCGTAAATTTATGTTTCTGCATGTATGCAAAATGCACTTAACTTCAGTTGTGAAGTTTGTTTTGCTGTTGTGATTAAATACTAAACCAAAATCTTATTACATAACTTTGAAGTATATTTGTTAATACGATCTATATTATATCATCGCTATAGGTGGTCCATATTATGCGCAGGAGAATTTTTAAAAAATGTCTTGTTTCTCGAACCTGTGACCTGCAGATTTGCTTTTGCTGGCAACAGAAACAGAAAATGGCACTATGTTATTCTATACTGATACAGGTGTACTGTAATCATAACAATTTTCTAGTAACAAAACAACAACTATGTCGGAAAGAAATGGTGGGGGGGCTTGTCTGTGTGGGGTCTTATTAACTACTTCACATCTGTACCCGCACAACTCATCGACTACAAAGCAACAATGTTAGGAAGTGTGTGCATGGTCCCAAAAATACAAATTTAAAATCACTAATGAGACATGAACTCCCTTCACTGGTGTGTATTTGAATATGCGAAAATGAGGTACTTTGAATAACCACAAAAAAGCTTGCAACGGTATAGAGAAGGGTCATAACTTCAAACTTTAGACGATTTTTTGTTAATCTGCAAAGGGCCAGGGCGTACGGTAAATTGATTTTATTGAAAAAGTATGCAGAAGCAGTGTTGGAAGCAGTTTGAAGACTGAAACGGCTATGGAAGGACACTTATTATAATGTTAATATTTCAGTATAATGTTTTCAGAATTGCTTTTCGATAATGTTCGGTACTTAATTTAATCAATTGTTAGACAAAACATACATTCGAATTCAAGGACGGAAAATATGAACAGCGAATGAATGCTTTAGAGTAGATGTGATATTTAAAGGAGGTGATTATTTTTTTACTTTCTCAATTCAAAACAAAAATTCATGAATATTATTATCATTGAATGGTTGGTTAGGTGCTCGGTTTACCTTGTCCCTCCGAACGAAAGATGGAATGTATACAAGCCTGTGCCTCCTAAGTTTATCGCGGCTATGAGGATAAATCGCGAAATGAAACGAACTGGAAATTTTCAATATATATATTTTTTATAACATACTTCACTAAGGAGGTCAAATGACAAGTTGGATTGCTATCCTTTTTATAATTTGTTAAATTTTATTACGAACGAGGAAAGAATGCATGGCACTTAATGCTGTAATGTTATTGATTAGATCATCGTTTATCTTGTCCGCATCGATTAATTTTCTTATGTTTTTTTTTTTGTTTTTTCGTCGCGTCCATCTCTTCTGTTATCACAATCGAGACTTCCAGATTATTATTTTTTCCCCCTGCAATTTTAGAAATGTAATTTTTCATGATCATCCAGCGAACGCCTGAGACATTTCAGCAAAATGTCGATTATTCAATGGATGTTGTAAGGTTCCATGTTTTTTTTTCACTATCTCTTGTTTGGTCGATTTTGAATTTGGGAGTTATTTTTTTTTATTTTGCCTTTCGCGACATGTTCGACTAATCGTGACAATATGTTTCAACCTTTCTGCATAAACGTTGAAACGTTTCAACGAACGAACGTTGAACCAAAAAAAGGTTTTCTCAAACGTTTAGACGACTACGAAAACGTTGAAATGTAAAATATTGTTGCATTGTAATCAAAAAAAATTCGTTGAATATGCCTAACCTAAAATAAAATTGAAGAATTAATAGAGTTAAACATTTGCCACTCTGAAATAGCGACGGCTATCATAACATTATTTTCAGCAGAATAATAATGACAATATTATATATATTAAGGATTAGGCCCGAGGGATTCTTATTCACTACACTCGTTTCTAACCTGTCCATACTGGAAACCGAAAACACAAGTACGAGACACTAACTTGGGAGAGGACATGCAAAAACTCTGCGGGGGGCTCATCTTAAAAACTTCAGTAGATGTTTGTCATAGAACTCCCTCCTTAAATTCGATTCGAAAGGCACAAATATTCCGGTTCTTGAATAAGAAGCGCGTATGCCTTCGGAAAGAGAGAAGAAGAAATAAATAAATCAACTCATGCATATTCTTCATGTACGTACGCTTGGTGACAAGAAACAGTATTTTTTTTTCTCTTCAAGAAATTGTTTTCAACTTTTTGCTAGGTGACCCAACAGGAGTGGACGAAATAGCTTATTCATTCAAACTGGAAGCTTGCTTTTTTTTCAACAATGGAAAAACACATTATTTCCAGTGAAATATCGACTCAACTACCTAGAATGGCTACCACGGGCTTGGTGACTGAATACTAAAAAACTATCGAGCGACTTACTTCACAGCAGTGTCACTTAGTTTCAACAAGAACAGTTCAAGGCTTCCCGGGTGTCCTGCAAGGTTCGGCATTTATTTTTTTTAATAGCAAGCAGATGAACTGGCCTTACAATATGAAGACCCCTCTCACTGTGTCGGTTTTAGCGAACGTCACGACTGTGTTTGTGTGTGTACTGTGAGTTAAATAAAAAAATGTAGAACATATCAGGCAATGCGATTTTTTTTTTCGTGATCCGAACTTCGAACAGAAACTTGCAAATATGCTTGCCGAGATTTCAAGTGATGTGTCAGATATTGAATTTTTCCAATACAGAGGACGAAGAATATATTCAAAGCAATCATGATACCGATTCATATGTGTCAGTTGACGGTGATGAAGACAACCAAAGCAGTGGACCTGATACAGTAAGTGACAAATATTTTTATGATAAAAAATAGATTCAAGAGATCTTCAGTGGAGACTACGAAACATACCAGAGTCCCGGAATATATATATTTTTTTTTGTTTCACCCCTAACTACAAAAAAAAAACAAAATAGTTCCAGTTGATGCATGGGGCTACATTATCACAGATACTATGCAGGAGAACATGCTAAAATAGACAAAAAAAAATAAATTGAAAATGTGAGAAAGAAATATGTTAATTCTGATAGAGTTGTGCTCACAACTTGTGCTCTTACAGAACTGAAAAGCTTCCTTGGACTTCTTATTTACAATATAATTTTAAATAGAACAACAAAAACTTTCGATTTTTTTTTGCTACAGACGGAACAGGACATATTTCGAGTAACCATGTCATCAGCTAGATTTGCAGTACTTCCGAGTTGTATGAGATTTGTCAACCCTGAAAGCAATTTTGTAAGTTCTGAGTGAATTTAATGTTAATTCTCAAGCTTGCTATTCGCTTGGTGCTAATATAACTAGAACTAATAATCAGAACACATTAGAACAGATAGGCTAGAGTTATGTGAAAACGAGAAAAAGCTTTCTATACATAGGCAGGCTGTAGTAAGACTGTGTAAACCTAATTTTGATACCAATAGAAATATAACTACTGATAACTGGTACTCTTCCATGGAATTTGTAGATGTACTGTTAAAAAAACTGGGCTAACTATTGTAGGAACAGAAAAAAAATTTCACCACAATTTCAGGCTCAAAAAGTTGGAAATAGTATATACAGCTTTACGAAGAGTGTTAAATAGTTTCTCAAGTACCAAAAAAAAAATTCTCATTTCAAAATGTTGTGTTTTGTCTAACAATTGATTAAATTAAGTACCGAAGAGCAATTCTCGAAATATTATACTGAAATGTTTACATTATAATAAGTGTCCTTGCATAGCCGTTCCAGTCTTCAAAGTGCTCCCAACACGGCTTCTGCTTGCTTTTCAATAAAATCTAAATTATGTGCAGTTCAATTTACGGTACTAGCGTGTCTCACTGCTACACGGAAAATCCTACAGGAGTTTATTTTTTTCTGGAGCTCTGAGACTCGCCAAACCCTATATGGTATTGAGTATCCTCATCATTGCGATGTGATGAGAAACATGAATATCCATGTTGTGAATAAAAAAGCCAGAAAATCGCATGTCACGGCTTTTGATGTTATCTGTAAAAAAAACATAACGAGAGTGAGGATTATGTCGGAAATAAACGTGTAGAGGACGAGGCTTGCAGCATGAAGTTTCAAGAATGCCAGTTCCTAATAGCTCGGTATTAACCAACTAATTCTCTTGTCTTCTTAAACCCGAAGGTTTAGCAACAGAAGCCTTCCATCTCTCACCCTATAAATGAGCAAGATCAATCCAATTTTGTATCTAATTCTGTTCAAACCATACGGCTCGAATCTTGTGTGTATTACCTTCACTGTTTATTTTTTTCGCTAGCTTTTTGATCATATATTTTTATTGCATGTTTCGAATGTCAACACAATATATTTTTCTCTTGGATTATTCATGACTATGAGGATGAAAAAATCAGAAACACAATATTATTTAACAAGCAGTATATATGTTAAAAGTTCCTAGAGAGGGGATGTACTTAACACAAGAATATAATTACCAGTGAATCATTGATTGAATTGCAGCTTTAAGTTCGCTTTATGCACGGAAAGGTAAATCGGGATTGGGCCTGTAAATCAAACCACCATGCGCCTCCAACAGGTATCAATCGAAACCTAGCACTTTTTTGATTACAAAGCAACAACGCCATCGGCAAGACATAATTACCAGAAAATAACTAAAACCGACACAGTGAGAGGGGTCTTCATATTGTAAGGCCAGTTCATCTGCTTGCTATTAAAAAAAATAAATGCCGAACCTTGCAGGACACCCGGGAAGCCTTGAACTGTTCTTGTTGAAACTAAGTGACACTGCTGTGAAGTAAGTCGCTCGATAGTTTTTTAGTATTCAGTCACCAAGCCCGTGGTAGCCATTCTAGGTAGTTGAGTCGATATTTCACTGGAAATAATGTGTTTTTCCATTGTTGAAAAAAAAGCAAGCTTCCAGTTTGAATGAATAAGCTATTTCGTCCACTCCTGTTGGGTCACCTAGCAAAAAGTTGAAAACAATTTCTTGAAGAGAAAAAAAAATACTGTTTCTTGTCACCAAGCGTACGTACATGAAGAATATGCATGAGTTGATTTATTTATTTCTTCTTCTCTCTTTCCGAAGGCATACGCGCTTCTTATTCAAGAACCGGAATATTTGTGCCTTTCGAATCGAATTTAAGGAGGGAGTTCTATGACAAACATCTACTGAAGTTTTTAAGATGAGCCCCCCGCAGAGTTTTTGCATGTCCTCTCCCAAGTTAGTGTCTCGTACTTGTGTTTTCGGTTTCCAGTATGGACAGGTTAGAAACGAGTGTAGTGAATAAGAATCCCTCGGGCCTAATCCTTAATATATATAATATTGTCATTATTATTCTGCTGAAAATAATGTTATGATAGCCGTCGCTATTTCAGAGTGGCAAATGTTTAACTCTATTAATTCTTCAATTTTATTTTAGGTTAGGCATATTCAACGAATTTTTTTTGATTACAATGCAACAATATTTTACATTTCAACGTTTTCGTAGTCGTCTAAACGTTTGAGAAAACCTTTTTTTGGTTCAACGTTCGTTCGTTGAAACGTTTCAACGTTTATGCAGAAAGGTTGAAACATATTGTCACGATTAGTCGAACATGTCGCGAAAGGCAAAATAAAAAAAAATAACTCCCAAATTCAAAATCGACCAAACAAGAGATAGTGAAAAAAAAAACATGGAACCTTACAACATCCATTGAATAATCGACATTTTGCTGAAATGTCTCAGGCGTTCGCTGGATGATCATGAAAAATTACATTTCTAAAATTGCAGGGGGAAAAAATAATAATCTAGAAGTCTCGATTGTGATAGCAGAAGAGATGGACGCGACGAAAAGACAAAAAAAAAGAACATAAGAAGATTAATCGATGCGGACAAGATAAACGATGATCTAATCAATAACATTACAGCATTAAGTGCCATGCATTCTTTCCTCGTTCGTAATAAAATTTAACAAATTATAAAAAGGATAGCAATCCAACTTGTCATTTGACCTCCTTAGTGAAGCATGTTATAAAAAATATATATATATTGAAAGTTTCCAGTTCGTTTCATTTCGCGATTCATCCTCATAGCCGCGATAAACTTAGGAGGCACAGGCTTGTATACATTCCATCTTTCGTTCGGAGGGACAAGGTAAACCGAGCACCTAACCAACCATTGAATGATAATAATATTCATGAATTTTTGTTTTGAATTGAGAAAGTAAAAAAATAATCACCTCCTTTAAATATCACATCTACTCTAAAGCATTCATTCGCTGTTCATATTTTCCGTCCTTGAATTCGAATGTATGTTTTGTCTAACAATTGATTAAATTAAGTACCGAACATTATCGAAAAGCAATTCTGAAAACATTATACTGAAATATTAACATTATAATAAGTGTCCTTCCATAGCCGTTTCAGTCTTCAAACTGCTTCCAACACTGCTTCTGCATACTTTTCAATGAAATCAATTTACCGTACGCCCTGGCCCTTTGCAGATTAACAAAAAATCGTCTAAAGTTTGAAGTTGTGACCCTTCTCTATACCATTGCAAGCTTTTTTGTGGTTATTCAAAATACCTCATTTTCGCATATTCAAATACACACCAGTGAAGGGAGTTCATGTCTCATTAGTGATTTTAAATTTGTATTTTTGGGACCATGCACACACTTCCTAACATTGTTGCTTTGTAGTCGATGAGTTGTGCGGGTACAGATGTGAAGTAGTTAATAAAACCCCACACAGACAAGCCCCCCACCATTTCTTTCCGACATAGTTGTTGTTTTGTTACTAGAAAATTGTTATGATTACAGTACACCTGTATCAGTATAGAATAACATAGTGCCATTTTCTGTTTCTGTTGCCAGCAAAAGCAAATCTGCAGGTCACAGGTTCGAGAAACAAGACATTTTTTAAAAATTCTCCTGCGCATAATATGGACCACCTATAGCAATAATATAATATAGATCGTATTAACAAATATACTTCAAAATTATGTAATAAGATTTTGGTTTAGTATTTAATCACAGCAGCAAAACAAACTCTCCATTCGCTTCACAACAGAAGTTAAGTGCATTTTGCATACATGAAGAAGCAGAAATTTACGCCCCCGAGGTGTGCTGTTGGAAGACTATACAATAAGACGCGGCACCTCATTCTTTACAATAATAAGTAAGCAGTGGAGTAAAAAATCCTCTGTTTTATTTTGATGTAAAAAAAAGTTTTAGTCCATACATTGATCTGATCCCCCTTGTCCAAAATAATAATAATAATAATAATAAGCTCCGGTCTCATCTGGAGATTGCAACACTGATATGTCCGTCTATTCAGAAAAAAAACAAAAATTTTAACATCCATGGACAATACCGTACAGCAGCTGTTGAGTCCCCCATATGTAAAGTTTCTTTTTTTTCCTCGTTAGCTGAACGCGAAGATGAGGATTGGAAGATGCTCGAGACTCCCCGTTCATTCGGGTATAACATCTTTCCTTTCTAACACTCCATTTTTTTTTCTGTAAGAGGGGGCATTTCTTTAGATACCAGGAGCACCTGTCTGATGTGACCGCTCTCTGTTTCCAACTTCGCCACTGGACCGTTAACAAAAGCCAATTTCTACGCAATTCATAACCGTTGGTTGATATGTAAATATATTCAGCAATACTGAAAACTCACAGACGTAATAATAATTCAAGCAGATCACGATACAGCCGTATGCATGTAAAACTATTTTCGTCACACACAGGCAAAAAAATAAAAAATAACATTTCTCTCCTTCCCTCGCTTTTAGCCATCTTCAAATAAAATAGCATCCAGTATCCTTCTAGATAGGAGGTGAAACATGACTAGCAAAAGTAATAAAATCGAAGTGTGAATTATTTTGTTATGATCTCCCTCCCTTCTTCGCATGCATGTTTCATATCACGCTCGCTGACATTGAAATAAGCAAAAACAATTGCAAGACAGCACAGATTATAACCCATCGTAACTAGGTCTGTTTTTCTTTTAAAAAAAATAATAATCGTCAGTCCATATGACAATGCTTTTGTGACGTGCACACTCTTTTTTTGGTTGTTGTCCGTGATGAAATTTTTTATCATTGATAGGCCGGGGACTGAGCTTCTAACTTTCCACATTTACAAACAATATCGTTTACAATAATACCTTCGCTAGAAAGCACAGTACAATAAATATCCTTTTTTATATATAAATATTTTAAGTTATGCAATAACTTTGGACAGCAGCTAATTATCATGGCATTATATTCGCATCCATGTCTGAAACTAGTCTTTATACACACAGCCAACTCACTCATGCAATATAATATCTGATGTAATATAATACAAACAGCTGTGGAAGGTTGTCGACTCTTCGCGAAACAGGACGTACACGTCAGAGTTGTACAGAAGATAGGGTCGACCCCCTTGTCGATTTTGGCGATGTAGAGTACGTGTACGAAATTTGGAGGTCAAGGGTGGGCCAATTGTCAATTTCTTTTCGATAGAATCATCGTAGAAACATGCGCTAGCATTGGCTCCTAACAAAATAAACATAGGTTATCATAGTTGAACCCCCCCCCCTCTGTCTGAAGCAGCAGCATGATATTGACATTTCGTAGATGTAGTATGATTATTCCTTTATATTTCAATTTATTGATGAGGTAGATAATTATTTACTTTCCAAGTCCGGCATTAAAAATTGCAAATAACTCGAAAACAGTAAGATATTGCGCGAAAATAAATCGAAAAATCTCCCCCAAACACCACCCCTTGTCGATTTTGGGGATGTAGCGTATGTATACCAAAATTTGGTGGTCCTGAGTTCAAGGGTAAGAGATGTTTGCACACACCCTCCCAAAACTTTTAATCACTCGTAACTTCCGAACATGTAGCCATAGAGAGGTCTGGGGTTTAGTGTGTTGGTCGAGTCTCGGTATCCTCTGTCCTCCCATACCAAAAATTTAGTATAGGTCATCATCATAAAACCAAATTTTCATCAATCGAAAAAATTTTCCAAGTCCTGCACAGCCCGTTTACGTTTGTCGCAACTATCTTGAATTAACTAAGCGAGTCCAGATAGCATTGGCATTATTCTGCCTTCAGTTTCTTCACAGTAACATCAATTCATATTAACAACTTACGAGAGAACATCATGCATCTCATTTACAACAGAGCAATTTAATATCCTCGTCTAGTACGCTGCACTTCTTTGACATTAGATGCAGTGTAGGTGTATCCCGGTATCAGGCTGGTAAAAAAAAATAACATTCAACCAAGTAGACAAATAGCAGTGTTCAAGTTCAGAAGATTCAACAAATACCTGTCTGCTGCTTTAAACATTCATTTGATTAGTTAACCACTCACCACGTGGTCATACACCACACCACATATTACACCTCTCCAAGACGTGGTGCAGACACCAAATACACTACATGACACCCAAAATCAACAAGATAGGTTGCACCGTGTAACCAACTAGACGCATGAGTGCAGTCAAAAAGTGCAGCAAACTAGACGGAGCTATTGAATCAAAATAATCACGTGGCATTCTCTTTGAATCTGACTTCACCCACCCCTCTTTTTTTTTTTAATCCTTAATCACAACAATAATTAACCGACTTTTTAAGTTTACTCTATGCACAGATAGATTAATCGGGGGACTGGGCGTACAGTTTAAAGTAGAATCGGAATCCAGTAGGTATCGAACCCGGGACCCTTTGATTACAACGTGACAACTTATCGACAAGAGGAGATATTTTTTTTGGTGACGTAGAGTACGCATAGAGAGGTCGGGTTTAGTGTGTCGGTCGAATCTCGGTGTCCTCTGTCCTCCCATACCAAAATAAACATAGGTCGTCATAGAACCAATTTTTTTCGCCAATCGAAAATTTTCCAAGTCCACAGCATTAAATTGCAAATATATCTCGAATTTTTGATAAACAGAGGTGTCCCATAGGATTTTTTGAGAAAAGAAAAAACACGTAAAACTCTACAGAGGTATGTGGTTATCTAACCGCAGCCGTTAGAACCTTTACTTTTTTTTTGGTTGGGCACCACGCACTCCTGGCGAGGTTATAGGGGCCAGGTATCCTAAAAAATAACAATTATTATTTGTTTGTTTGCGTCACAATACGGAAATAATAAGAGGCACGCGCGTGCGCGTGTGGCACATCATTCCCCCGAGAGAGGTTTACAAAAATCACAATATATAAACATTTGGTCCCCCGGGGACTTGGAAAATTACGATAAGATGCATTCGCTCACCATTGTTGCCAGCTATAGGTCTCTCTCTCTCTTCATCTTACAGCAACATTGGCATCTCTATTTTTTTAGTTGCAGGTGGTTTGCCAACACTCTCTAGTTAATAATACTACATATTATACACACACACGCACACACATACTGTGTTGCCATCCACCCATCTCTCTCTTTTACGGCAGTGCGTGTTTGTTGCCGGCTCTCCTTGCCCAGTATGTATAGGTTGGCAAAAATTGATTTATGCACTGTAAGGCAAACCTCAAGCAAGATTGCCAGCCCCCTGCTTTAGGTTGGGTTAGACCAAGAAAAAAAAAACTGTAGGTAGGCTGTCGGTTGTTTAACTCTTCCCTCTCTCTCCTCTCTCATTTTTGTAAAAAACTATGGCAAAAATACCAGTAGGTTACCAAAAATTGCTTTATGCACTGTAAAACAAGCCTCAAGCAAGGTTGCCAGCTCCTTGCTTTAGGCTAGGTTAGACCAAGACAAAAACCTTGGTGATTTTTTTCGAGTAAGATGTTGGCAACACTGCGAGTCCCACTTTCGGTTGCAGAACTCTCAAGCAAGGTTGCCAACTCCTTGCTTTAGGTTAGGTTAGACCAAGAAAAACCTTGGTGATTTTTTCGAGTAAGAAGTTGGCAACACTGCGCCTTACGAGAAAAATCCATTAAGGCGATCGAGCCTCACCGAGCCTCACCGAGCCTCAATTGATGACTTGGTACCCGGACACCTGTACTACTGCAGTATTTACCCCCAGGTAAATTCATTTAGTGTTTGAGGGACATGCAGAATATTGCCGGTAAAATTTCGGGAAAATAACACCATACAGTAATAAATCTGAATGTTATTTATCAATTGAACTAAAATTAATCACTTTAGAGATATGGATAATCGTGGATAATATAGACGAACATAAATATTGTAGCATCTTCTTCAATGCTTTTAACTTGAAACTGTATTCGCTAGAATGAATAAAACCCTTCGCTATATACAATATATTCTTTCTGAGTGTACCAAAACGTTGGTTTCAACAGAAAGTCAGTGTATTGCCATCTGTTGGGAATTTCTTAAACTACACGGTGATCTCAGTTGCGTGCTGCTCTCTGGTGAGATTTTATAGAACTGCTTCGAACTCTCGGCTGCAATTGTTGAGGCTACTGGCGCAGATAGAACAGAGATGTACAGTCAAAGACAAAAGTAGGTTGTACAGTGGGATGTGCAAATTGACCGTAATCAAGTTAAATCACTTAGTTTTAGACAATGTGAAGTTAAAGAATTGTTGACGAAACACGCAAGTGAAAAATAAATGCCTGGTAATATTTATGCATTTGATACACAAAACGGACAAAACGGAATGAGCAATACTTCCTGACTTACCATATAGAAGCGTCTGGGTCTGGTCGTACAATTACAAAATACATGTCAGTGTAGCTTAGGTAGTTTTGCTTGCTTGTTAAGAATTCCTAAGCTCAAAGTACGAGTTCCATGGATGGACTGGGAACAGTGGCGAAGAGGTACGTTTCCCAAGATGTCTGAAAGTAACAGTAAAGTCAATTAATATATGAATAAATGGTGATTGACGTCTAAAATTTAGCGATCACTTTTCCCGAAAGGTTTATAATATATCAATCCGTATCTCCCAATATATTTTCAGTCTTGTTGAGCGATTGCAAGCTGAAAAAAAAAGAAAAAGAAAATTTTAAAAAAGCACAATATCCCCACGTGAGAAGGTAGGTAATCCGCCACTGTCAAGACCAGAGAAAATTAATTTCCTATGGCTAGTTGCAACGTACACTTGTTCATTAATGGATATGTTTCTACGGTAAATGAGACGACATAAATATCTGATATTGTTGAACGCAATCAGATCAGTCATCATAGTTTTTTACAGTTTTGATGTTGTAATGATTAAAAGTGCCCAGCATAAGTTGGAGAGTCCTGGTTCGATACCAGCTATGATCACTTTCTCTCACATTACAGTGCAGTGCGGCATAAAGGTCACACAAAATTATTAGAAGTCTGACACGCACCTTCTCGGTCTTCTAGGGTCAAGGTTAAGTACTATGTTACCCAGGATCGAACTTCTCAAATAGCTGTTAGTGTAACTACCTTACAGACTCTAATCTGGTCACTGGTGTAGGATTTTTAATACCTTTCCTTAGTTTTTAGCAATGAAAAGGTATGGAACTTTCTTCCAACAAAAGTCGAGTTTATTAACAATAATGCACAATATATTTTAATACTTAATTCTTGGCAATCCGGGATTTAGGTTAACTCATGCAGATTCTTATGACAAATCCGAAACGGGTAACCCTTCCAGGATTAGTCACGATTGCTTTTCGGTATCGCAAGCAACTAGAGCCGGAGCAGCTGGTTTGAGAAACTAACCCAAGCAAATTGCAGGCTCCGAAGAGCGGGCAGTTCTCCCTACAAGGTAAACTTGTGATACTGGCAATCGGGTAAGAAAGCCCAAATATACAGAAAATCGACTTCCTTTTATACTACAAAAAACCAAGGAAACTTGGTGGATATTTACAGGTTTCTATAGATTTACATAATTACGACATGCAAAATAGTTGTTTACAATATTTAGGCTACATAAACTAAAATAGTTAAAGTTGTAAGTAACATACCTTTCTAATATATTTTTTCAAAGCCAAAACCGTTTAAACAATGATTAATTTTGTTGTCTTAAAGAAATTTAAATTAGTTCTCGAACATTCTCAATCTTGTGCGAGTCATAGATAACGTATGCACACGCAGATGTAGCACTTTCTATTTTCAAATGGTAACATGAACAAATTCGACTGGGGCGACACAAGTTCTAGCATACAAAATCAACTCAAGACAGCATCATCGTTTTCCAACCAATTGCATTTCTTTAGTACAGTCTATCCTAGGAATATGTGGAGCAACGCCGTCCACAACAGCAGAGAAGGGGAGAAATAAAGTGGGTTGAGATAAGCAGTACGCGCTGCTGCAAACGGCTGATATCTGCAACCGCGTTTTCCCTTCCATGCACTCACTTCTCCCCTTAAGCGTTCATTGGACGAGCCCTCTTGAGCCACTACTTGCGCAGGGGGCTTGTGGGCGTTTACTTGCTCCAAAGATTCCTGAGACAGAGTATAGATACAAGTTAGCTCACACGTTATGACAACGTTTTGTTGATGAGCCCTTTCGATCACGACGGAAACTGGAGTATTTATGTTGACATTTCTGTGTATTTTATTATAAGAGTTGCACTTTTTTTAACACTCTAATCTCACACCTGTGGCCATAACTTGAGGCCTAACTTTGGGGGGGGGGGTGGCTTTACTTTGGGGGAGGGGACAAATTGAAAAAAAATCCCTCCCATAATAATGACACACAGGATTACTAAATAACTGTTATATTTGCGAAATCAGAAGTATTACTCTTTATTACTTTGTTTCTCAGGTCACACGAAGATAACAAAGTACATTTAACTTGTGAACTTTATTAAACCTGAAAATTTGGGTGTACCAGTATATGCACCAGTGAAACAGAAAGTAAAATTCGTGTGGGTATTAATATGTCTGACAAATTTACAATTCATGATGGGTTAAAACAAGGAGATGCATTATCTCCATTGCTCTTTAATTTTGCCTTAGAATATGCTGTAAGGAAGGTAAAAGAAACTAAAGAAGGACTAAAATTAAATGGTGTGACTCAGTTGTTAGCATATGCAGATGATGTAGACTTACTGGGGGATGATGTGAATACAATTAAGAATAATGCTAAAATATTTTTCAAAACTGCTAAAGAGATAGGTTTGGAAGTTAACAAAGAGAAAACTAAATATATGCTTACAGGCCGAAACCAAGTGTTAGGTAATAATCAAAATCTAATTATTGATAACAACTCGTTTGAAACAGTTTCCAAATTCAAATACTTAGGAGTAATATTAACAAATGAAAATTATATTAAAGAGGAAATAAAAAGTAGGCTTAATTCAGGAAATGCATGTTACTTCTCTCTTCATAAACTTTTGTCTTCTCGTTTAATATCTAAGAATCTAAAAGTTAAAATATACAAAACCGTAATTTTGCCTGTAGTATTATATGGGTGTGAAACTTGGTCCCTTACATTGAAAGAGGAACATAAATTGAGAGTATTTGAAAATAGGATCCTTAGGAAAATATTTGGACCTAAAAGGGATGAGGAGACAGGTGAGTGGAGAAGGTTACATAATTTAGAACTACATAATTTGTATTCATGTCCAGACATTATTAGAATAATTAAATCAAGAAGACTTAGGTGGGCAGGCCATGTGGCACGAATGGGAGAGGAAAGAGGAGTTTTCAGGATTCTTGTTGGGAAACCTGATGGTAAGAGACCAGTAGGAAGGCCAAGACGAAGATGGAGGGACAACGTCGAGATGGACCTAAGGGAAATCGGTAGGGATGGAAAAGAGTATATAGATCTTGCTCAAGATAGGGACAGATGGAAGGCCTGTGTTGCTGCAGCCATGAACCTTCGGGTTTAAGAAGGCTAGAGAGTTAGTTAGTTAGTTAGTTAGAAAATTTGGGTGGGGGGAGCCTTTCCCCCGTCAAGTTGCGCCTACGTCTGTGCTCGAATCCAGAGCCTTTACACTTAGTACTTACACCACAGCCTTATGAATAGTTAACACATCATATTATTGTGCTATTATATTCCATTGTAAAACATCTCTTGGAGTGGAAATGAGATAAGCCAAGCTATATCTCTAATATGCAGAGAACAAAATTTCATTTCATGTACAGTCATGGAAAAAAGTTCTTCCCCATAAGGCTTTAATAGGAGCAAGTAATGCAGGAGGGTAGGCAACACATATTGCACCCTTCGATGATCGGGTGATTTTGCCTGTCTTAACACCGAGAAATGTGTTCCACGCGAAGGTCAACATGACAGGAAAGCAAAGAGGGTCACGTGACTATTGGTTACGTGGAGTGTTGTGCTTCTCCACGTCCCCAGTTCTTGATCCACATTGCAGAAAAAGTAGAGCTGCATGCAATATATGAAAATAGGTTGTTTTAAACCACACGCTTAATTATGATTTTCCCAATTGTAAATCTATCAGACGTGTCTCCCGATTTAGTCGGGACAGTCTTTTACTTTGAATTCCTGTTTTTTCATAGGCGTAACTTGACGGGAGCAGAAAGGGCATTTGTAAACCCCCCCCCCAAAAAAATCAGGTTTCTTAAAGCTGCTAAAACAGGAATTAAATACTATGATTTGACGCGTCCAAAAAAAGTATTATATTGAAAGATTGTTCCCAAATACGTAGATAGCAATTTAATACTTTGAAAGTGTCTCAGATTTGTTTATTATGTCACATCTTAGTGTGGCACAGGTCTACTACAAAAGTGGAATTTCGTAACAGAAATATGAACCCACTCCTTTTATTTCGTAGCCGATTTCATCTTGAAACTGAAATTAAGAATAATAGTTAACAAGGTAAAAAGGTAAAGTGTTCCCCTGTGCATAGCACCACGCCATGAAGGCGTATAGGGGGTGTGGGGGTAACGCCCCACACTTTCTTGATCCGGTCGTGAGTGGGGGTGATGTGATCAGCATCACGCCCCTGACCGCCTTTACCCCCCAGGGTTTCCCCCAGGTACCCATGTTATTCGACGCTGGGTAGACGCCGGGACCGCTTCCACCGTTAACAAGGTCATTGGTAAACAATAAAAAAATGTGTTAGACCCAATTCTTTAATACCTTATCATAATCTTTATCGCAATTTTAAATTTTATTGTAAGTCCACTTTATGTAAAAAAAAAGGTAAAGTTCTCACCTGTGCTTAGCGCTACGCCATGAAGGCGTATAGGGGGTGTGGGGGTAACGCCCCACACTTTCTTGATTCGTTCGTGAGTGGGGGTGATGTGATCAGCATCACGCCCCTGACCGCCTTTACCCCCAGGGTTTCCCCCAGGTATCCATGTCATTCGACGCTGGGTGGGCGCCGGGGCCGCTTCCAACGTTAGAAAAGTTCCCGGGCTTGAACCGGCCGGGATCGAACCCGGGGCCTATAGCATGGTAGTCAGACGCGTTACCGACTGAGTCACCGGCACAGATAGACTAATCTGAACTGCATACAGTTTAAAGTGATATCCGAACCACTATGTGCGATCACCTGGTATCGTACCCGAGACCCCTTGATTACAAGGCCTTACCACTACGCGATCAGTGAGGCGCACACAATCTTTGTATTTCGACCTTTTTAAACCTATATGTATCATATAAGAGGTTGTTTAACGTTGCTATGCCTCTATGGATTATATGTAGCCAGTATTCGAGCACATAGCGTCAGGTTTCATAGAATATAAGCTTCTCTTGCATGTTTATGGTTTCCTGTCTGCAGTAGAAAAACTGGCAGGTTCCCGTAGCTTTTCTTTCAATAGTCTTCCAATGGTTGCATATCATATCACTCAAATTTGATTCATTCGTTGCGAACACAATCCCCGATAGCGGAGTGGGATCGTGGGCGCCTTGTAATTAAGGGATCCCGGGTTCGATACTCGGTGGAGGAACATAGTGGTTCGGATCCCCATTTAAACTGTAGGTCCATTCACGATTAGCCTAACAGGACATAAAGTGAACTTAAGACACCAAATCAAGCAACCAACACAATCCCGTTATTGTCCAGATTATCGAATCCAGAGCCTTCGTCGCGAATAACATAAGCAGGAAGACAACGTGAAATAACCGAACAGAAACAGAACCTAAAACCTACATCGGATAGATTGGATTAAGTCGACGATACAGCACGGGTTCTGAAATGAAACAGAATACGAAAGTTGAGGGACCTCTATACGCACCCACTTTTCCTCCACTCAATGGGGAAGATATCCTTCTAGCTGAGAAGCCTTTACGTAGGAGTGCCCTGAGGGAACTTCAAGGCCACGACGATAAAGTGTTCTACGTGCAGCGGCGTATACTCTGGGTCATCTAGGTAATCGCAGATGACCCGGCTGTATTTCTTTTTTTTTAAATATATATATACATTTCCTCGCAATATTCTTCCAAACCAATTTCGATGCATACATTTCCTTGCTTCCAGCGCGCGAATACTTCCAATCGTTTGCCACCGAATGTCCGGGAACCTTTCTCCAGCCGGTGGAATGACTTCAGGGAATCTCACCCTGACGTCATTCCTCCCGCTTTCCTTACAACCCTTGGCGAGGAGGGAGGAGAAAGGAAAGAGGGGGAGGAAACACTGCTTTTCAGGCGCGGTGATTCCGTGCCCAGGGTAAGCTCCTTCTTGTGAGAGTCCACCGGTCGCACTCTCAACCTTGAGAGCCTTTACCGTTCCCTCCGCTCAACTAGGGAAAACATACCCGGTAGAGTGCGAAGAACAGGAAAACTGAATAACATGGGCAAACCAATTCTACGCTAATTTTCACTTTACATTTGCTTCTGTCTTGCTGATTTTTGTTACTTGAACATAAATTTATCAAAAGGGAAAAGCTTAAATATTGAAGATGAAGCAAACTGAATTAAAATTCAAGGCTTAAGCAATTAAAGCACCTATTTGCTGACTCCCCCCATCCTTGTATTTACAAAAATAGTGATTGTTTCTCCTCTCTAATCTTCAAAAGCAGCGAGAATACTTCTCTCACGGAACTGAATATTTTTTTAAAGGGAAACTCCCCTCCCCGAAATCCTACAAATATCTAATTAAAAAAGTGTATAGTGGTAATTCATTTTACTTCATTAGCAGGATTAAACACTTTGCTTAATACGTTGTAATAATCTGAGATTCATCTTCAGGACTTCTAACCCCACTGTTTCAAATTTATGTGGCGGCTGCTAATAAGGGATGATCCCCATCCCGAAATAAAATTCTGACTCTGACCTGCAATGATTCGAACTTTTAAAAACCTGTCATTTCGAGCTCGGAAAGGGATTTTTTTTATTATTCATAGGGAATTTCATTCTGAGCCAGGAACACAACAACAGAAGTTTGGCGCGTGAAACTGAATGCGTGTAGTCGTTGGCTTCGTGCTGTGCTTTGTGTTTATTATTTATTTAGGTGTTAGTGTTTGTCGTGATAGTGCTGTGTTAAAGGGTAATGGATGTGATACAAGATTTGCTGGTGAAACCTTTTGGAACAAGATCTTTTCAGGAGAAGTTGCAAATTGTTAATACAGGTAGGCCAGTGTCATCGCTTGAACTTATTTCTACACACAAAGACAAAATCGGGAATATGTGAGGCATTTTCGCAAGCAAATTATGACAAAACACCATGGTTGACAGGAAGTATAAGTGTTAATAAGCTTTGCATTTTTGTTCGCCGTGCTTACTTTTCGGGGCTGAAAAGAATGTATGGACGCGTGACTGTAATCTTTGCAACACTTGTGCCAAACATGAAAAATCCAAAAGTCACATAACTTCCTTTGTTAAGCTGCAATCTTTCGCCCAGACACGTATTGACGTGCAACTGGACAAACAGCGTGCTTTGGATGTAGTACGGCACAAGTAATCGGGTCCTGGAGTAAGTTGAATTTTGCACTTAAATTAATATTGCGGGTTTTTATTTCACTAGTGCACGTCTTTCATTTTTATATTTCACAGGCTGTTTTTTTATAGCTTTATAATACTGTCTTGTTTTATTATTTGAAATTCTACGCGTATAGTAAACTGCAATAACGAGAATTAATTGATTGTGATCGTAGCAATAAGACAAACATTCCGACACAATATTCCTAAATCCAATATGGAGCGTGACATAAATTGCACGGAAACTTTTGGAGTTTGAGGATCAAAAGGTCGGAGATTACCCACTCGTTAGAACCAGCATACGCCACTGTCTACGTGCAATGACGGGACCAAAACATACGTCAGATAGCTGTGTTCCTCCTTATTTCGTACGCCATTGATAACTGGAACACGTGACCTCGTCTTTGGTAGAGCAGAAGCCTGCTTGCTTGCCACCACCCTTTAGTTCAGTGACCTTCGCCCGTAGTCAGCAAGAGTGAATGACTCACCAGATACTTGTTGTCTGTGAGGCTACACAAGAATAGATATTTCGTTAGTGGCTGTAAGTATTGTTTCATCTGCAGTTATATCAGTTAACATTTCAATAGTTTCCTTCCTAATGGTTACGTTAGTGATAAACATGTAAATTAGTTCTCGAGAGTGAACGTTTTATCTATTTGAACGGGGGATTTTTATAGAGCCTGCATGTATTATTTTTTCCTGAAACAAGAAGAAATTCGAAGACGCAAAAAGAGTTGTATAAGAGTAGTTAACAAAAGGAAAAAAGAAGAAGAAAACGAAAATGTAAATGCTGAAATAATTTATGGTAGAGATCGAGTGAATAACATTTTGTCATGGGGCCTCCTCGATGGAGTAGTGATAACGTCGTCGCCTTGTAATCAGTGGATCCCGGGTTTGATACACGATGGATGCACATAGTGGTTAGTATCCCACTTTAAACTGAAGGTCGAGTCCAGATTAGCATATCTGTGCACCAAACCAAAACTAAGAAAGAAATTGTCACAGTGTAAGAAAATTTCATGTTCAACCAGATACGAAACAAAAGGGAATAATATATTGCAGGTTGGAGTTCACATCTGTAGCATCTAACCAGCACAATTATGAATCGCAACATATCGTATGAGATCCATTTTTATTATACATGTATGATAATATAAGAGAAGTAGAGGAAAGAGAAAACCAAGCGAAACAAGGACGCCTTCTCCAGAATTTCAAATCTCGTTACATAAGGTTCTGGGTTGGAGTCCCGAACAGGCATGACTTTCTTGTTCTTGCCCTTTTATCTGCTTCATTTCATCATAATTCATCGTTATGGTTTACCTGCAGTGGAAGAATAATGACAATAATTGCCAATACAAAGCCAATGACAAACAGAACAACTCGATTACGGAGGTGCCAAGAAGAAACGAGACTTGACAGTTTCTCCGTCTCTCGGTTTGTCGAATTGAAAATTGCTCTCCCGTTCTCGGTCTCGACTAGTTAAATATAGAAATCGAAAATGTATGTGAATGAATATACATGTATTTTATATATTCCGGTTTTGTAGGAGATTTCGTGAGAGATGAAATAAGTACTCTTCCATCGTATTTATTTTTATAATTTTTATTCCCTGTTCGATGATCGCGACGATAAGGACGAGTGACCATTACATGAAATTGATGATGAAATAGTCAAACACCCCCGACAAGGACGGTACTCAAACCCGGGAACTTTGGCGACGATATCGAATGTGAATCACTTAATGAGCTTGACCACCGAGCCTGCTTAATGTTGTTTCTGTCAGGTAATTCGTAATAATATCCCACATTCACTATCATTTGCTTCATAACTTATCTTATTGTTGTGATTAACCTGAATTCAAAGAATAAGTTGAAAGGCAAAAATGCAAGATTGAATGTCTCTGATGTTACTTCGTGCCGAATAATATGACGTGGTATTATGATATGAATTTATTAATCATATAATATGCCTATTCATTCCATTGATTGATCCCAATTGAGCACACAAAATATGCTATAATGTCCACTCCATGGAGGAGTGGTTAGCACAGCGCGCTACGATGCCATGGGTCCCTGGTTAGAATCTCGACTTGGGCGTGGGTGTCCTTGGTAAGTGTCCCTTCATCAATTTCATCATAGCATCACTCATCTTCATCGTCGCTATTTGCCAAAAGTGAAAGAATAGCAAATCTAAATAACAAACATCCAATCAAATCGAACATCTCTACCGATTTAATTCTATACGGTACCGAATTCCCACTTTATTACTGCATCTTAAGTCATTTTACAGCATCTCAATTGTTTTCCGATTCGAAAACATTTGGAATGTTGTTTTGTGCAGTTGATTGTGCATTGTTTCGTTGTTTGGATTGTTTAATTAACGTCGCATTAATTAGTTTTAGACCAATCGTGACGGGGGAAGCAAGAGCACAAAGAAAGCGAAAAAGACAAGGAAGAGACCACGGCTTTCTTTAAAGATAGCATCCCGTGAATACAACTCAAGTGACTGCAGAATATTATGAATAAAATTTGTAGCAATTTTCGCTTATCTCTTTCTCAAGGGGTTCCATTGTCTCTCTGATGTCGTAGTAGTAACGTCTTCGCCATGTAATGAAAGGCTTCCGAATTCAATACCAAGTAGAGAGGCATTTGGTTCGAATCCCATTTTAATCTGTAGGTCCAGTGCATGAACTAGACTTAAACAATTAACGTGTGGCATGTGGTCTGTGATGAGAACCATCATTTCAGCGAACCTTCTTGACAATGACTCTAATATCACTTGATAGAATAGTATTTCCTTACGAGTAGCTCTTGTCAAGAAACCAGTTCCTGAAATTTTCTTCTGGAGGCATCGTAGCACCCAGCTGTTTGTTGTGGCTGGGGCACGAGTCATGTGACTCATGCTATCAAAGCTCAATCCTTCCCGAGAAGTCAGAATCACCAGGCAAACTTAAGCGAATATTTTGTTATTTGGGTTGCATAAACAACAGGCTTTAAGACGTTACGAAATTCTACGTCCCGTGGCCCAGGTATTTTTTTCTAAGACTGTACAACGGTAGGGTCTTAACCACTACGATCACAGTTCATGTGGCTAGAAAAGTTTGTTTTAGGTCCACTTTGTGTACAGATAGGCCAACCGTGACTGAATCTACGGTGGAATCCGAACCTCTTCATTGTGGCTCCACAGTGTCATGAATCCTTGACCTTTCTGATTACAAGGATGTGTGAATATGTTTATTTTGGCATTCAAAGTGTATAAGTATTTTTAGTATCCCAGCAGTAGCGTAACAAACATGCCTTGCGTCCTTTTGGACCCATTTTCATAATTCTATCTGTCCACTCATTCTATCTTTTATTTTGGACCTAACAGCTTTTAAGCAGTTTTCTACATATACCTAGTCTGGCCATAAATACTGTTACAAACTTTGGGCTTGTTCTGTACATTCGGTAGTCAGGCTCATGGACCATGCTTGTGCTGAAGTTCACTCCTGAGCATTGTGTGCTCAGCTGTGAAAGAGCAAGCGTGTATCTTCTTGTGTTTAGCATGGAGTGGGGCGAATATGAAAACAGAGTAGCAGTAATTGCTCTGCATATGTTTGGGAAGTCACTCCCTGAGATTTTCCAGCTCCTAAAAATCCCGAAGATGAGCAAAAGATTTGTGTATCAGACAATCCAGAGATTCACTGATGCTGGTAGCATGAAAGATCGCCCAAGAGTTGGTCGACTTCACACCGTATGAACAGCGGCGGATGTTAAAGCAGTGATGGCTCGCATCCGCCGAAATCTCATCCGGAAGCAAGTGATAATGGCACAGGAGCTGAACATTTCACAACAATCAATGTTCAGGGTACTTAATGAAGACCTGGGATTTGGAGCTTACCGGTTGAGTACTGGAAATTTCCTGACGCCACAAGTGAAGAAGCAGAGGGAACTGAAATCGAGACAGCTCCTGCAGCGGTACGTTGCCAATGGGCATTGCAGGATTCTCTTCACTGATAAGAAATTGTTCACCACTGAATAGAGTTTTAACCGCCAAAATGCAAGGGTGTATGCTTCAAACTCTGGAGAAGTTTGTGAGAGAGTTCCCCAAAATCAGAGATGCCACCAGCCCTCCTCAGTCATGGTTTGGTGTTGGGGGGGGGGGGGGGGGAGCTGTGAGAGTTCCACCAGGCCTCATTTTTTGAGAAAAGGGCTTAAAAGCCGTGCGAAAGTGTATGTGGAAAGTGTCCTGGAACCTCTCGTGACACTGTTGAACCAAACAATGTTTCACAATGAATCCTGGATGTTCAAGAAATATTCTGCCCCAGCTCATAAGACAAGGATGACGCGACGGTGACTGGAGACCAGTGTACTCGATTTCATCTCCACTTTTGATTAGCCATCTGATAGCCATGATCTCAGTACCTTGGACTACAAACTCTGGCAAGAGCTAGAGGGGACTGTCTGCAAGACGAGGCACCCTATAATTGAAAGTTAAAATCGCTCCTTGATAGCAGCAGGGGCGGACTTTTCCATCAAGACCATGCGTGCTGTAATAGATGCCTGGCCAGGGAGACTTCGAGCCTGTGTGAGGGCGAAAATTGTACATTTTGAAAACTGATTGGTGCTATTTGTGTGTAATATATGTAAGTGTAACATACTAAAACAACATTTAAAAATCTGAAACCATATTAAATTTATTCCCAAAATAGTGTGTAACAGTACTTATGGCCAGACTAGGTAAAATGTACATAATTGCTATACATTAAAAATATCCGTCTTTCCCCTTATTTCACAGACATTAGAATCAAAAAGAAAAAAACGCTTCCCGGATGGCGCAGTGTTAGCATATCAAAAGGAAGAACGTTCCCCTTTACAATGTTACACCTTCTTAAAAATCTTAACAAAACAGCTTTTCAATATCAATCAATTGAGGGCCTCCCCGATGGCGCAGTGGTTGCGTCGTCGCCTTGTAATCAAGGGGTCCCGGGTTCGATACCCGGTGGTGGCACATAGTGGTTCGGATCCCACATTAAACTGTAGGTACAGTCCCGATTAGCCTTACTGTGCATAAAGTGGACTTTAAACACCAAATCAATCAATCAATTTACAACTATCTTTATGCATTCATCACTTCTCTATAATTGTTGAGCTGCAACAATCAGCCAAGAAATCAAGACCAAACATCAGTGGATAATTCTAGGCAGGGTATGATTGGAATTAGATTGTTGCAGGGGAGAAGCAGAGATTTACCAAGGTTCAGCTGACGGGCTGTAGACAGCGCCGCAGACAAGTACGTCGGAACGGTCTGACGTAATTAAGTTACGACAATTATCGTCTCCCTCATCCCTCCCTCGTGCGATCACATCCCATTCCGTCCTCACCCAAATACAAAGGCAAATGTCACAGAAAGAAGCCCCTTTTGTGTTTTCATTCCCGTCGTTATTGCAGCCCCTACAGTCGCTTTGGATGCAGAGTTGCCGCGTCTACCGCTGAAAAGCTTGGCGCTGGTAGATGCTTTTTTCCTACAAAATAATCTACCGTATTTGCAGTAGATTTTCAGCACAGTAAATGCTAAGTTTTGATGTTATAGACAGTGACTGAAAATTAAATAATGATGGTATTGAGATGAGGTCAGTGACGTATACCGAGTCCCAGATCTGGGCTATCTCACCATGTCACGTGGTCCTAGGCTATGAATAGAAATAAATTTACCAACTCCTAAGAAATTAGGTTGCCAACTCTTAAGAAATCAGGTTGCCAACTCATAAGAAATCAGGTTACCAATGCGTAGGAAATCAGGTTGCCAACCCATAAGAAATCTGTTTGCCAACTCATAGGAAATCAGGTTGCCAACTCAAAGGAAATCAGGTTGCCAACTCATACGAAATCAGGTTGCCAACTCCAGGATCAGCATCATCATCTCACTGGTATGAATAATAATATTTACAATTTCTGATCGATTTTTCTCCTGAATTTTATTCTCTGGACTTCAGGCTTCGTAGATAGCCTCTAGCTAGATGAGACAGGACTTGGTACTCGTGTGTATCTAGCTCTCGGTCTCGAATCACCTGTGATTTTGTATTTGATACTTGATATTTAGTACCTTTTGTTATCGTCGCCTTTCTTCCACTTTTGGATAATCGCGACGATGAGGATGAGTGATATGATGACATTGATTCAATAACACTCACAAACGACATCCATCCCCAGGCGCAGCGCGCAGTGTTAACCGTGTCGATGAGTTGTAAACGTTGGTATCGTTCTCGTACCGAGTTGTATATGCATCGTCAGGGGTTCAATGTTCGAATCCTGGCCTGGGCATGGATGTTTGTGAGTGTCCATTCATCAATTTCATCATATCATCAGTCATCCTCATCGTCGCAATTAGCCACAAGTGGAAGAAAAGCGACTAAATAACGAAAATCGAATCAAATTCAGTAAATGCCTCGTATCATCGGAGTGAACATTATAAGATTTGTAGTCGTCACAATAAACTCTCCTAGCGAGAATTTTCTGTGCGAGACAATTAATCAATATTCATTAAACCATCGACAGAAACAAAACTTACATTACAATGTAATACAATTACAAATTGCTTACACATAAATACACATGCAATAAAGCATATTATGATCATATTTGTTTTCAAACAAAGTACCTATAATGAGGATTTCATTTAATCGATCATACATATTTTCTTCATGTTTCTTGTTATATATTTAATAATTGAAACATAAATTCAATTAATATAAAAGTAGATTTCATCATAGATATTCAGAGAATATTTTTTTACTAACCGTGTACTATTTTGATCGTCAATTTAGTAGAGGAAACGATTGATTGATTGATTGATTGAATTACTTTATTTTACTTCGCTTCTAGTGCAACTTTTGGCTAATTTGCGAAGATGAGTATGAGTGATGATATGATAAAATTGATGAATGGACACTCACTAACATCCATGCCAGTGCCGGGATTCGAACCCTAGACCCCTGGAGTCGTAGCGCGATGTGCTAACCACTCTGCCACGAGGGCCGGCAGTAGAGGAAACGGACGGGAACAAATAGCCTAACCCAGAAATAATTAGGGCCTCCCCAATGGCGCAGTGGTAGCGTTGTCGCCTTGTAATCCAGGAGTCCCGGGTTCGATTCTTGGTGGAGGCACATAGTAGTTCGGATCCCACTTTAAACTGTAGGTCCAGTCCCGATTACCCTTCCTGTGCATAAAGTGGTCTTAAAACACCAAATCAATCAATCAAACCGGAAAACAACACAAATGTTTTTTGAGCCAGATTGTGCGGAATGGTATAGTGAATAATATATTAAAAATCCGTCATCTAAATGTTTGGCGAAAATCTGCCATCTTGAAAAATGACGGCAAATATTCACCTTAAAAATAAAAAAATAATAATATCTCGAAAATGGTGCATTGTACACAAAACGTGAAGATAACCAAAATGAAAGAGCAGAAAATTTGCTAAATTATGGTTTTTGTTTGATAGAGCTACCATAAATATTAATAGAATTAGAAAGATTCAAATATTTTGTATGATTTTTAGAATTAGCGCACGAGTTGGTTTCGAACACAAAAAACAGCAAGTATTGAAGAAACTATGTAATCTACGCCCTAAAGTCACTGAATCAAATTCATAGCTTATGATTTTCTCTAGAGATTGGTTTTTATTTTGTGCCTTTAGAGTCAGGGGATGAGGAGATATGTAGTTTTATGCAGTCATGTGTTTCCCTAAAATGTACGTGTTCAATTCCTTATGATTAGAGCCCCGAAGTTTGGCAAAATGCCTCTTTTTATCTACTGCATATATTGATAAAATTTTTCCGGATATACGTTTTTTACGTTGTTTCTAATGTTTTAGAAGCCTTTTCATTTTGCCTATTTTGCCTATTTAAGACCCCACTGCCTATTTTTAATTATAATGCCTTTTTTTGCCTTTTTCAATGAAATTGGACCATTTTTTTTTAAAAAAATGTGTATATTAATTATTTTTCTCCCAAAAAACGTTGTTGGCATTTATTTTTGTTCCTTTTATTATGCAAATAATTTTCGCCTTATTTAAGTAATATTGAACTCACGCATGTTTCAACATTGCTGAAGGAGAAAAGTGTGAGAAAAAAGTATTTCATGCTGAGTTAGGATATTGCCTTTCGGGTAACATTTCCTTGTGCATGATTGACTGCTGAAAGCCTTGTGCAGAACATCTGCACAATTACGTCATCACGTCCAGCGTCCGTGTCAGGAGGTTATTGACAAGAAACAGCACTAATTCCCAAGGGCCTTTGCATGGGGATTCCAAAATCAAGTTCTCTATCTTTAGTTTAGTTCTGCACTTTGGAGGGAAAGGATCGTGTAGTTGTCATCATGCCGAAATTTAGTGTGCCATTAAGTGGTAAGTTACATGGTTACGTGCGTGAATTTGGTGAAAATTGAAATCCTCTTCCCATTGTAGATTTTAACATTTTGCCAGAAATTGTAGATAAAAGTAAGCGACTTCCAAATGTGCCTTTTTTCGGTTTATTTTGCCTTTTTTTAATTTTTAGTGCCTATTTTCCACATTATAAATGCCTTTTTGCCTGCCTATTTTAACGAAAATAAATGCCTGAACTTCCGGGCTCTACTTATGATATTCGTGAGAACGCATTCGTGGCAGAAAAACAACGTAATATAAACTAAAACAAATCCAATCAATCCCGAAAAGCCACAGCCAGAGGCACAGGGGGCCATTTCATAGTTTATGCAGCACTCTTCATGCTACTTGAAGAAGCAAAGTACATTGCAAATTAACATATTTCTGAGATACGTTCAATAATCCTTGGCCTGCTCAATTCAGAAGCAGACGCCAATGTAAGTTCAAGCTATTTGAGGTGCTGAAAAGTTTTGATCTACTACACTTGGTTCAACTCTGAAAGATAACAGGACACTGCTGCTCTGTGGCTGCAATACATTAGGATGCTCGATACTCTTCAGAATTTCATGAAAGCCGAGAGTATTGGGAAGTGAAGTTACATCTTCATTCAGTTACACTATATGTTCTCCTTTGCTGCATCAGGGGCAATAACTGCGCTTCAAGTACACGTCTGTATGTAGAGGAAATGATGAAACTTAACATGTTAGCACCAGGTAGATATCTACGAAAAATTCTGCAATGGATTCTAAGGCAAAGTGACCGATTTAGAACCGTATTTTACCGTATCATATTAGTTCAAGACAGTGGAGGCGGTTAGGGGTGGGGGCCATGGGGAGCAGTGTTGCCGCCCCATACACACTTTTTGTCCACGCACTATGGTCTCTTTATGGTAAGTCTTCTATACCAGTGGATTTGACCCAAAATCATATGCCCTAATTCCATTTTCAATACGATTCTTTCTAATGACAGTAATAGAAAGTAAACTGTTCTTGCCTCCCTTCCCCCTCTCTCACGAAAGACAACTGCTCGCCGCTTGCATACATTGTTAAACAACAAAAACAACATGTAACAAACACAAGTGAAGGAAACACTACAGAAAACAATATATTACGTTCTCACGAATATAAGGAATTAAACACGTACATTTTAGGGAAACACATGATTGCATTAACCTACATATCTCCTCAACCCCTGACTCTAAAGGCACGAAATAAAAAACAATCTCTAGAGAAAATCATAAGCTATGAATTTGGTTCAGTGACCTTAGGACGTAAATTACATAGTTTCTTCAATATTTGCTGTTTTTTGTGTCGAAAACCAACTCGTACGCTAATTCTAAAAATTATAGAAAATATTTGAATCTTTCTAATTCAATTTATGTTAGCTCCATGAAACAAACATCATAATTTAGCAAATTTTCTGCTCTTTCATTTTGGTTATCTTCCCTTTTTGTATACAATGCACCGTTTTCAAGATACTATTATTTTTTTTAAGGTGAATTTTTTCCGCCATGTTTCAAGATGGCGGATTTTCCCCAAACATTTAGACGGCGGATTTTTAATATATAATTCACTATACCATTCCACACAATCTGGCAAAAAAAAAAAAAAAACATTTGTGTTGCAATTATTTCCTCTACTAAATTGTTTTTAGACATGCGCGTTCGTAAATTCACGATAAGTCAGAAATCAACGTCATAATACGTGTGCTCCACACAGCCTCGTGAGGCCAAGGCTGATTAGAGATTCAAAAGACCAAAAAACAAGGCAATGTGCGAAGGGGCGATTCCATCTGCTGTCCACAAGTACCTGACAAAAAAAGATGCATGGCATTCGCTGGCTCTTGCCATGTGTAGATTAAGGAGGAAGGCAGGGGCGACTTCCCCCAACTGACGGCTAAAATTAAGCAATCTTCTTCTCCTTGAAGTCTAAAAATTAACCGATCTCCACGGGGAATCTAGGGACACTGATCACCCCGAAACGTTCTCGTACCCAACAAAATTTTTCGTGGCTTAGAGAAACATTTACTTTAATTTTTAAAAAAATATTCGAATTATTTTTTTTTTGGTAAATTTTGCATGTAGATCAGTCACAATCGATTTATTTTTTTAGTTATTGCACTAGTTGAGGAGACTAATGATATATAAATATAATATATTTAGAAACTGCTAAATATAAGAGAAACTGTATTGTATTCTATGTGTGTGGTCAATATTCGTATTATTTAATGAATATTATTTATTCGTAGAAAACAGTATATAATTTATAAGCCATGTTATAAGTTTATAAGTTAATACTCTTACATATATACTCAAATTTGCCTCCACAAAACACAATCCAACCTAGCTGCGCCCCTGGATGTAGCTCAAATCGTCTAAAAATAACCACTTTCCCTCGAAATATATAAAAACTAAACATAAATCGCCGATTAATATAGAATTAATGGAATTCGTGACCTCTAAAATGAAGTGATTGCTCACGGAGACGTGTAAAGCTCAAAAGAATTGCTTGAGAGAGAGAAAGAGAAACAGAGTAAAAGATAGGAGAAATGAGAAAAACGCAATAAGTCTGAGAAAAAGGAAAGGAAGATATTAATACGAAAGATAATGAGTAAGATAGAGAGAGAGAAAGAAACTAGAGGTAGAATGAGAGGAAAGAAAGAGAATGGGTCAGAGAAGAAGGGGAAAGACAAAATAGAAGAGGTAAAACGAGAGAGAAAAGAAATAGAATGAGTCAGAGAGAGTGTGTGTGTGAGAGAGAGAGAGAGAGATGAAAGAAAAGGAAAGAAACAACGATAACGAAAGAGAGAGGGAGAAAGAGAGAAATAAAGGAAGACAGAAAACAATGACGAGTTCGAGAGACAACAGGAAAGAACAAGAAAAATAAATAGATGACTCGTGGAGAGAAAGAGAGGAAAAGAGAGAATGAGAGGAAAAAGAAAGATAATGGCTCAGAGAAAGAGAGAAAGAGAAAGAAGAAAGGTGAAGAAGAAATAGACAAAGTCAAAGATATAGGAATGAAAGAACAGGAAGGGAACAAGGAGATATGGTAACAAAAAGTGAAGAGAGAGAGAGATGAAAAGAAGTAAAACAATAACGAAAGAGGAAGAAAGGGGAAAGGAAAGAAAAGGAGAGATAAATATCCATACAGAGACTACCTGAAAATATTCTGTCCCAAGGATTTTCCAGAATTTTCTACCGGCGAAAGGGGATCGGGGGACGTCGTTTCCAGGGGAGTGTAAAGGAATATTTAGCGTCAAAATGAGCATAATTTGGACTTTGTGAACAATTTTAGGGGGTGTTGGGATAAATTACTGCCACGTCAACTCTTGAGGTGGCCTCAGAGGATTTTTTCTAGCGAAGCCAATTTGTCAGAAATGTGTCAATTTTTCTGTACAGGCTGTCATGCAACATCCATTGGTACCACATCTCATACAGAAGCTTGGCACACTGACCTTGTAGGTTATTGGAGAGCTGTGTGGAGTTCTTTTCAACCAACGCTCCGACGTTTTTTTTCCCTCTTCCCCATCCTCTATTCTTTCCTACTTCTGCTCCCACCGCCATTGGCGCCTGCCACCCTCAGCATTGCGAACGGAATCAACAGGAAGACTTCGCCGAACAGATCCCATCGGTGCGTTACGAAAGCATTGCCACAGTTCGCTTCGCAGTTTCCTGTGCGTTGTGCGTGAGAGAGGACTACGCAATTCTCGGTCGTGATGGAAACTACGCTGAGACGGATTATCTTTGTCGTCTTGCTCGAAGGTAAGGAAGTTTCCTGTTTCTTCTGAAGGTTTGGGCATGTTGTTTTTTTACCATCAATGGCACTGTGGCCGAGCATGGTCTCGCCAACGAAGGTTACTGGTTCGAGTCCTGCATAGGCGGCGCCAAGGGGTGGGAGAGGAGTGTTTGCACGCTCCCTTCCACACCCACAAATTTATTTTCAAGAATTATAATAATTTTAATGTAGACCTCCACAGCGCGCTACGACGCCAGTGGTTCCGAGTTCGAATTCCTGCCTGGCCATGGCTGTTCTTTATAATATCACCTAGAATTACTAACAGCAGTCATTTTCACCGTAATGTTTTATTGGACTTGTGAAGTAAGGAAAATATCTTCCGAAAAGTTGTGTATTTGGTTTTCTACTACAAAGTTTTGACTTCACTGCTGTAGAAGGTAACAGTCTTAGCGTAATAAATTTCGTTCCGAGGTGATACTTCAGATGCGTGAAGAGATATGGTAGTTGCATTTACTCAAGCATATGATAGACTTCAGTCGACATCCGTGACGGGAGTGGTTATCACAGCGCGCTACAACGCCAGAGGTCTCGGGTTCGAATCCTGGCCTGGGTACAGATGTTCTTTGTGAGTGTCCCTTATCAGTTTCATTATATCATCACTCATCCTCATCTTCGCGATTAGCCAAACGTTACAGAAAAGCTACGCTAAATAGAGGGCCTCCGCGATAGCATAGTGGTAACGTTGTCGCCCTGTAATCAAGGGGTCTCGGGCTCGATACCTGGTGGAGGCACGTAGTAGCTCGGATCCCACTTTAAACTGCAGATGCAGTCCTTATTAGCCTTATTGTGCATAAAGTGGACTTAAAATACAAACTCACAGATACGCTAAATAACAGTAACACAAATAGAAAGATAAACTTCATTGATTGGTTGTTTTGATTTATTTTACTTCGCTTTTCTGCCATTTGTGGCTAATCGCAAAGATGGCGATGAGTGATGAGATTATGAAATTGATGAAGGGACACTCACAATGAACACCCATACCCAAGCCTTGATGAGAACTCGGGGCACGCTGTGCTAACCACTCCACCACAGAGGCCGGCACAAAGATAGATGTCAGCTTAAACTTGGAATTAAGATTGCCGCAACAAATTGAAGAAAATAAGTGACGCAGTTGTGTTTCATTTGATTTCTGAAGGGTGTAATGCTCTTGTTCTCTTCTGAGGAGAGTAACCTGCCTTGGCTCGATCTGTTTCTAGTTTTCGTTACCCACTCAGGCAAATAAGATGCATTACACTTTAAAAACTAACAAAAACGGTTCAATCGAATTAAAAGACATAGAATAACTACCATAATCTTTACCATGGATATTAGGGAAAAACTCAGTTATTTTCTCTCAATGATACCCAGACGTTCAGTTTAAAAATATATATAAAAAACTATTTATTTATATGTACAAAGAATTACATATGAAATAACCCCCACGTAAAAAATGACTTGATCCTCTTTAATTACAACGCTGTAATATATATATGAGAGAGGTTTGTACGCTGACCTAGACCAGCAGTACTAGTTCAAAAATGTATCTAACTTGTCACTAGCATACATGACATGTTTCTCTAATTCCCTCCCTTTCTTGTTTATAATGAAAATTGCCTCGCAAAAATAGACTAAACTTGATTGAAATTACAACTAGTTATGCGCCTTTCTTGAAATTATATAAAAACAAAACTGTGATGATTCTTTTTCCACCCTGTCACAGTCCCTATAATCCCAGATTTAAAAAAAAGCGGACACCTTGACAGTGTTGAATCTACAAATTGAAACTAATAATTTCGCGCAACAAGGTACTTGGCTTGTCACCAACGGATAGACATATACTTGAAATTAAACGCGTCGCTTAATCCCCTCGGATGCGACGTTTCTCACAAATGTCCACCGAAAACTAAGCGTTGGCTTGTCACCAAACGAATCATCTATGTATTTCAATGAAAGCAAATGGTTGATCCGTGACCGCTAGTCATTTGACTAGCCCAGCCACTCTACCGGCACCGAGAGAACCTTCCAAAGGTCTCCTTTTGCCCAAAAAACGTAAGAATGCCAACCCCCGTTACTCAATCGGTTCTCTTGTATAGGCGATTCGAAAAAAACAGTAAACGGAACTTTTTTCAACCCCCTTCAGGTTAAAAGAACCAGATTTTGAAACTAACAACTTTCTGCTAGCTGGCTTTCACCGTCATGTAGACCAGCCCTACAGCAGGTTACATTGGAAACTGCATATAAAGAAGTACAGCTGTCACTAAAAAAATAACATTAAACAAACACAAAAACAAACAAAAAAAGGATATTGTAGTGATTCTATCATTACAAGGGAAATATACTATAGAATATGTTACTCAAGATTTTAATAAGCAATGGAAGCTGACAAAATGACCGGAAATAGTAATTCTATGGAGAAGGGAAAATCCTCTCAATCGCTCGAAATTACTTTCTATGTTTTACATCTAAACTACATTTCAAGAAATGTCTCTATCAAGATGAAGTATCCGGGTATAATCTTTGAAATAAATTAATTGATCGTTTCCGTAATGTTAGTGTCAATGAAAGTGGTTCCTTGCTGCGCACTTTACGTTGATATAACATAATGGCTTCAGCTGTCATTGTTGAAAGAACAATTGCAGAATCGGACGCTGGTAATCACAAGTAACTAGACTTAAACGTTGATACAATGTTTATAGCTGCTCTAGACGGAAAAAAGCCGAAGCGATATCGTTACTTAAGGGTATCATGTGACCCATTTTCTTCATTGAGTAGCCCTTCTTTGATCTGACGTCACGGCGTCATTTCTTTTAAGGGGACCCTTCCGCTTCTTAACATTGTTTCAACACATTAAGTCTCCCCTCTAATTTTCTTACGTCACTGAAAATGTTGCTCCCTCACTCTCAGGAAGTGTTGCTCGTTTGCGAAAAAAAGTAACTGAAGCGAAAGAGTGCAAATTGCAAAGGTTTCTGTGTTAGAGCAATGGGTCTCAACGTGGATACCATCAATATTCGTACCGTGAATACCATCTTTGTTAATGTTTGAGTTTTGGCTTTGTCCATCTTTTTTACATAATAGATTAAATGAAATTTTGAAAATATATTTTAGAATACTAATGAGAAGAGAATTGATTGATTGATTGAGTTGGTGTTTTAAGTCCATTTTATGCACAGTAAGGTTAATCGGGACTGGACCTATAGTTTAAAGTGAGATCCGAACCACTATGAACCTCCACCGAGTATCGAACCAGGGACCCCTTTGATTACAAGGCGTGAGAAAAGAAATTCAAATTAGATGCCTGGCTCTTCGTGAACATGATAAAACTACAAAACTGTAGAATAAATTGTTCACAAATGAGATGCTTGTGATCTTTAAGTGGAGTTTGAGTTTTTAATTTAAGTCCACTTTATGCACAGGAAGGCTAATCGTGACTGGATCTACAGATTATAGTGGGAATTCGAATCACTTGTGCCCACACTGAGTAACGAACCCAGGACCTCTTGACTACAAGGCGGTGACGTTACCACTACGCCATCGGGGAGGCCCGATCTTTAAGAGGAGTAATCTTACGAGACAAAATTAGATTTGAAGATATCCGAAATAAATGGAAGGTCGAAGCAGTGATGGAAGACATTATAAAATATCAGTGGAATCAGCATGTTCTTAGGATTCCAGATAGCCGTTTGCCTTGAAAATTAATAAATTACAGGCCGAAAGGAAAAAAAATGTAGATGACCATATCGCCGATGGAATGATTAATTGTTGTAGTCGCAGAACGGGCTTTGGTTACCCAGACCTGCAAGAGGAATGACAAGTCCACCCTAGCACAGATACGCTAACCGGGACTGGGCCCACAGTTTAAAGTGGTATCCGAAGCACTATGTGTCTATCAAACCCGGAACCCTTTGATAACAAGTCGACGACATTACCACTACGTCATCGGGGAGACCTTATCTTTGTTAATGCATATAGCAGTTGTAAATTACTTTAATATTTGTTATGCTACGTTTAATATGCGAATAAATTCTCGAAACTACACTTAAAACTCAATAAATTGAATCCTAAAAGTTTAGTTGTTCCGCTCATCACAGTCTTCCTTCAACCGTTGGACAGTATTATGTACCCAAATGGAAGTTTTCGTTGTCCTTTTCATTTAATTTTTGGTCAATACGTTCTCACTTTTTGACATTCACCCCCCCCCCTTTTTCCAGCTTTAGTTTACTCCTTAACTCTTTTATTTCCACTGATATTTTAATTATATTTTCACAGCATATTGTGTGATATTGCTCTTCATATGAATCTTAGTGTGTATCATTCTATGTTGCTATTTCATCATACCATCCTCATCTTCGCGGTTAGCAAAAAGTGGCAGAAAAATGAAGTACAAGGACTAATATCTAAGTGTTCTGATTCTATAACATACGCCTATCATCAAGAAATACTGTATTTTGTACCCTCTTTTTTGCGTTGCGGCACGACGTATAAATAACGAAAAGAGAAGTGAATGATTGATCTTATCAAGGAGGCTTGGTCTGACTTCCTCTCTTTTTGTTTAAATTCTGCTTCGATGAATGCTAAAAAATGGCGTTACGGTTCGTGCCTGCGTAATTTCAAGGTGATTTGTCCTCATACCGTTTCTGTTCTATGCCTAGTGCGCTTGTAACAACAGACAGAAACAAATCGGAAAAATGGAATTTAACATAAATATTTGTATCATATTTTATCCTTAGGCAGTTCCTATACACAACATATTATGAGGTAATACACGTGTACAAATTACCTAACATTAACGTTCACTTAAAATACAGGGATAGCACTTAGATGAATGTCAGTTAACGATTATATAATTAATTAAGTTTTTGCAGTATATTGCCGGATGTTTCAATAAATTTGATATCATTTCGTAATGTACAAATGTAACGACCGCCATGTTAGGCAGATTTCAGTTGTATATTGGCATTTATCTTATTCGTATACTTTCAAGTTAAGAACTTTTATTAAATTATTTATACTTAATTGTTTTTATAATTCATGTATATATTTACGTTTTATCTTATGTTATAATATTATTCGCGTATTTTTGCAACATTTAATACTAATATATGCAAAGTTTTCATTGTTTTTCAAGCACAAGTTAAATACATTTCTTCTTAATATCGAGTTTTGTTCAACAATGTACAAGATTGAAGTAATTTATCTTCGTTATAAACTAAATCTTTATTTAATCATTTTTATGTGCAAGAGCAAATATGATTTATTTGATAAAATTAGTTTTGTTATTTCTATATAGTATAATATTGTAATATTATAGCAAAGTATTTCTCCCTCGTTTTCAATAAAATATCGTATTCCTATTGGCTGTTTATGTTAGGAGTGGGGGAACCACGCTTCGTGTTCTTGGCGATGTAAAAACTTCCACGTTGGCATTTTTAATTGTTGCCAACCTGAACTTTAGCTTACTATCGCTAATTAACATTGATGTGTTACATAAATTATCAGTTTTTCTTGTGCTATTTTATGTTATGAGTTTGTATTGTAAGTTAGAACAATCTGTTATGCTGCGCCTCGCGCTTGAGGTAGCAGTTGAGGTCTTGCTATTAACGGTGAAGGCGGTGCGCGGATTCTGTCGTGATAAATAAGTTACTCATCACTGCCTACAAGCGAGCAGGACCCAACACATTATATTTTTGGCTTGTGCGAATAAGTATGTACGCGCGCGATTCGTGATTAAAGATTTTGGACATTTTAATTATAAAGTATTTGGAATTTTATTTACTGTCACGTGTCGCAATTCGGTGGTTACCTTCCTGGAGGAAGGGCGGATCGTCTTAATCCCGATCCCTGGGTGAGAACTGGTGCTCCCAACTGACCAGCCGGAGCAAGGAGCGGTTTGTTGCCAATTCGCAACTCCATACCCTGGAGTTACTTACGAGTGGTGGCCCGTTGCATTGTTTTGTGGCCCCGCAACTTGGGGCATTGCTTTGCATTTTGTGTAGCCGCAACGTGGCGTTTCGTTGCACAAACGTTACCAATTCTGGTGCAAATGATCTGAAAATTTAACATTATGTGTAGAAACACCCCAAAAGTCAATGTGTAATGTGGCATGAAGACAACTTTGATGCACGTCTTGTTTTTAGTGATTAGGCCACATTCCACACGAATGGCAAAGTCAACAAGCATAATGTTCTCGCATTTGGGGCGAACAAAATCCCCATGCCACACTCGAGCAACTGAGAGACTCACCAAAAGTGGTTGTCTTCTGTGCCATCTCCAAGGATCATCTTCACGGCCGTTTTTCTTTGCGGGAAACGTTACCGGCGATGATTATCTGCAAATGCTTCAGACATGGCTCATGAATACACTCATTCCAAACAAACATGAACACTTCATTTTGCAACAGGACGGGGCGCCACCCCATTGTAAGCTCACTGTGCGGGCGGATCTCAATGAAACACTGCCAGGGCGATGGATCGGGTGTGCTAGTCATGAAGATAGTGTGCTCTTGAAATGGCCACCACGTTCACCTGTCCTAATTCCTTGTGATTCTCTGGTGCTATGTGAAGGGCCTCCCCCTCTTCCTACAAGCCCAGAGGAATTCCAGCAGAGAATCGCCGCCGCACTGAAGATTGTTACATGTTAAAGTGCTCTTGAAATGGCCACCACGTTCACCTGTCCTAATTCCTTGTGATTCTCTGGTGCTATGTGAAGGGCCTCCCCCTCTTCCTACAAGCCCAGAGGAATTCCAGCAGAGAATCGCCGCCGCACTGAAGATTGTTACATGTTAAAGTGTCTTTAGATGAGCTACCGACTTGACGTGTGCCGTGTCACAGGTGGTGCGCATATTGAACACTTGTGAACAATCTTTAGTGACATCCACATATCTTTGAATTTCTTATTCAATATTTTATGCATAAATCTTATTCAGTTGAACATTACACCTGTGTAGTTTCCTTTACCTTGACTGTGTAGTTACTGAGATACTTACATCTGTAATGATATATATTTTTTAAAACACACTGTATTGTCTTTAGACTAAAATTTGCAAGCAACAATTCGAGCCTTACTTAAGCCCCTATCACACGGAACTGGATTTCTAGTAGGAATGCCCTAGTTGGCGCTGAACTAACTTTCTAGATAGCAATCATGGCCGCCTGGCTGACTGCTTGCTGGTTTGGAGGAATAGGACATGTTCTAATTGATACTTGCTTTCCTCGTCTGGATTCTGTGGAACAGCCAATCAGAGCAAAGTTTCGCCATGTGAAGATAATCTGTGAGTGTGCAAAGGAGCACTTTTGTCTGTGGTTTCCGAGTGTTACTCCAGCAATGTATAACGTATACAACATGAAAGGCGCGTTGAGTTACACCATCTATGCTGAGTGCACGGTGTTTACATTTGAAACAACTAAAATATTCTTCCATACGTGTACAGTAAACGTTGTAAAGTATGTATTTAAGCAGCGCCATTGTTTTGTACCTAATAAGGTTTTATACGAAACGCTATTCCTCTCGGTTGAATAGTTATCGGCTTTTAAAAATGTGAAGTGATACATTGTTTACATCTCACGCGGCCGCCATTACAACTTCCCTCGTATGGGAACAAAAGTCTATCGAAGAGTAAGCTGATAAGTATCGTGTGAGGCGAAAACTAGCAAAACTAGCCAGTCCAGCGCCAACTAGGGCATACCTACTGGAAATCCAGTTCCGTGTGATGCGGGCTTTAGATATTCGTACTCCACATTTCTTTATATAGCTATTCTGTTTGACAAACGAAACTAAGACAAGTGTATGGGACTAGTGAGTCGATATGTCACAAATATTACAGTAGATTAAATGCCTCCCAGAATTTGGGTCTTCGACTGTTCCGCGGTGTCATTTTCATAATGAATTTGTATATCCGTACCAAGGACGTATTTCGGGGGTCAGGGGGTCTGGACCCCTCCGAAAGACTTATCAAGTACAAAAATTAAATAATGAAAAATATATTCGTCTAGCATTTGTTGTATAATTTCCTCTGAATTTATCGAAAGACAAGGATTATATTGGGATCATACGGCTTTGAAGAACAGAAAGGACGTATTTAGGGGGTCCGGACCACCCCCTCCCCACCTGAAAGACATATTAAGTACGAAAATCAAATAATTAAAATATACTCGTTTAGCATTTGTTGTATAATTTCCTCTGAGCTTATTGGAAGTCAAGGATTATATTGGGATCATACGTCTTTGAAGGACAAGAAGGACGTATTTAGCGGAGTCCAGCGGCCCGGACCCGCCGAAAGACTTACTAAGTACTTACATTAAGTAATGAAAATATTAGCATTTGTTGCATAATCGATGGTTATTAATTCCCTCTTAACTTTTTAGAAGGCAAGGATTATATTGGGATCATACGGCTTTAAATGTCGTTACAAAGAAGATTTATGTACACTACTACTTAAAATAATATGCATTAAATATTAATCAGAAACTTACTTTTCTTCAACTACATGTAACATCATTTTTGTTATTCGATAAATATTCAATTCTTCATCTATTTGACATTAATTTTATTTCCAGGGCACTTGCTTTTATGTAAATTATTCCGATCTTAACTACAGGTAAGCTATGTAATGAATATGCGCTGTTATATCTCTATTCTTATACAGTCTTTATTCGTATTCGTGTAATATTAATACAATATTAATTTATGTATTGTAATTAGTATTAATTAGATTTAATGTAATTATTTTAAATCAAACATTATTATTATTATTATTATTATTATTATTATTATTATTATTATTATTATTATTATTATTATTCCTGAGACACTTGGTTCGGACCCCCCGAAACATATTCTAGATACGTGCCTGATCCGTACACATAAATTATGTTGTTCTCTGCTTTAGTTGTACAGTAATAAACTTAATGATATCAACTGAAGGACGAAAAGTAGACTTGAAGAATTTTCTTTCCGAAAGTTTAGTTTACAAGTCGCCCTAGTTTCAATACAGACTTACAGATCACAAAACCAGACTTGGATTCTGTTTGGGTCATCTGGCTTTTGATAAAAGGTACCACAACCAAAATAACAGGATCAGGCACGCTCTCATATCTACCGAAATCACACCACATTTCCCACAAAGTGCGTCTTATCTTACAAAGTCCGAGAACAGAAAATATGATGGAAAGGCTTTCAAATGTAGGATGCATGGAGAGTAAATTTGATGGGCCTATATCCCCTTCATTGCCTACAGTTAGAAATAGCTTGGAGGTAGAGTGGGGGAAATGTATTACTCACATGAATGGGCAAGGCATAATTTATATTTTGTGCATTACATTACGAGTGTTATGATAATTAGTTTTAGTTTTTTTTTCTTTTAATAAACCCCTATTTCCGGTAGTTAATGTCTATCTATATTACAATTTTCTTTTTTTATTATTATGAAGACAAAAAACTGTTTTAAATAGTGCCATTAAGTTATTGTGTATATATTAACACTACTTTTCGCATTTCTCTTTATTCTCAAGTTTTTTCATTCTCACGTCATCGAAGTCAGCTTTAGCTAAAGAAATAGCAAGAGAGAGAGAGAGAGTGAGATTTAGTATCTCTCATAAAATTTCAAATATTTATGACAAGTATATACGTTAGTTAGTGTACTATCTTAAGCCCCTATCACACGGAACTGGATTTCTAGTAGGAATGCCCTAGTTGGTGCTGAACTGACTTTCTAAGTAGAAATCATGGTCGCCTGGCTGACTGCTTGACTGGTTTTGAGGATAGGACATGTTCTAATTGCTACTAACTTTCTTCAACTAGATTCTGTGGAACAGCCAATCAGAGCAAAGTTTCGCAATGTGAAGATAATCTGTGAGTTTGCAAAGTAGCGTTTTTTGTCTGTGGTTTCCGAGTGCATGTAGCGCAAAAGGCATGTCGAGTACTGTCTATAGTGAGTACACAGTGTTTACAATTGAAAAAACTAAAATATTCTTCCATACGTGTATAGTAAACGTTGTAAAGTATGTATTTTATCAGCGCCATTCTTCTCTACCTAAAACCATTTAATACGAAGCGATATTCCTCTCGGTAGAATAGTTATCGTATTTTAAAAGTGTGAAGTGATACGTTGTTTACATCTCGCGCGGCCGCCATTATGGGAACGAAAGACTATCGACAAGTATGGTGTAACAAGTACCGAAAACTAGCAAATGAGTAGCCAGTCCAGCGTCAACTAGAGCATTCCTACTGGATATCCAGTTTCGTGTGATTCAGGCTTTACTTTGATATTGAAATCTTTAAGTTATGTGATACCCGGGTAGACTACGATTAGATTCCTCTTTATAATCAAGCAACTAAGCAGTGATGGCTGCAGATGAAACTATTAGCAGTTTTCTCACTTTCCACCCCTCCCAAAAACAAGAAGCAATAGATAGCCAGGCGTAAATTATATTTTCGCATCAGTATTCAATTTTCTGGTATTTAGGCATGTATTAAAATGTAATTGCGCTCTCTAAAAATATTCCAGCTCCTTTCTGCCTCTCAACTATTTGTTTTTGTACTATTACAGTATAATCACACTGTAAATGGGTATGGCAGGAGTATGTGTGTGTGTACACACATGAATTGTTCTTTAAACTGATAAGAAACATTTCAAGAAACACATATTTGTTATGTGGCTCATCAATAATGTAAGTTATATTGGAGCAAACTCAATATAGCAACTAGAAAAAATGCGTGTCTTACCATGTTTTTGTCATGAAATGGTAAAAAATGGAAGACAATGAAAAAGCAGAACCAGAAGGAAAAACAGTGACGAAAAAGGAAACGCAGATTTCCAGTAAATCATTTGCCCCCTCCAAGACAATATATGGATGCATCCCAGAGGGGGAATTGCCTTCGTGTTGACAAAGAAAATCCATTGTTGTAAATGTGCTTCCCCCAGCAAAAACCTACTGTTGTGGAAGTTGGAGAAAAATTCACACTTTCCACCCTTCGATTCCCCCGGTGGCAGTTTCCTGGCCTGTTTCTTCCCCTCGGCCATTGAACATTCCTCCTCTTCAGTTGACATTGTAATTTGGGATTGATGCAAATCGCTTAGAGGGTTTGCTGTTTTGATGTCTGTGAACATTCGCAGTCAACATTCGCGGTTTTTCGAATGGAGACGAAAATTTGAAAAAAATCGCCCTTACAGATGCAAAAGGTCCAGATGAACCTTAAGATGAAAACTGAAGCTGTATTCAACATGAGAATTAGACTTCCTTTATCTACATTTGGCAGACAAGCGAGGCTCTGGCATCTGAACTCACAGCCAGCCAGCCAGCCAGTATAATCTTACATGAGGCTCGTGATGGTCGTCCTATATATATTTGTGCTTATTCCTTCACTCCTCATATCTTACCATCATTCATCCTCATCTTCACGATGAGCCAAAGGGGCAAAAAAATGAAGTAAAATAAACTAAACCAATCAATCAGTCACTGTGATAGTAAAAATTCTTGACCACAAGCAGGCCCGTAGCTAGAATTGACCTCCAGGGGGGGGGCTCACGGGTTATCAGGGGAAGCTTTGTAAACCAAGTCTATTTTTCAAAAGTTTAACAGTATTAAATGAAGGTAAATTATGTGTGTGGGTGGAGTAGGGGTCATTAAGTTATATATTTTTTAGAAACATCATACAAATACTATTTTTTATATCTTTTAAAATATCGCTTGAAGTGTTAATTGACTGCTACTGAAATCATCCCATACTACACACTCCATACAACTAGTGATGATAAAGATATTTATATCACACAAGAAAAATTGACAGTATTCAGTCATTGGGCCTAGCGAACATTCCATCCCTGGGACGAAACAATAAAACTCCCCTTCGTTCCATGTTGACCTTTGACGCAGATACCGAGGGAATTTGCATGATGACGTGTCAAAGTTACAGGTTTCTATCTAAACAGGTGGTCGCAACTCGCAACAGGGGCAGCGAAGGCAGAGATAAAGAAGCTTCCCTATGAAGCAACTTTCTAAAGTCTAGAGAAGAGAATATTCTATATACTTGTCGCTATTTAGACTTCTTATAATTAAGATGAACGAATGTAATAGCTGCTGTTCTGTGAATTTATGCTTCACCAAAGTTCTGAGCAAAATAATATCTGCTGTCTAAATTTTCACACTTCACTGCAAACAAATTACACAAAATAGTTTTTCCACGTTTTACCTAATGTCAAGAGGGATGACGGCAGTGCCAGGGGGGCTGACGAAAGTTCCAGGGAGGCTCAGCCCCCCTGGTTCCTGCCTGGCTACGGGCCTGACCATAATTATAATTTCTTGACTTTTTAATGACTTCTTGAACTACTTGTCGATTTCTTTACTTTTTCTCGACTTTCATGACTGGTAGACATCCTGATTATTATTATTAGGTGCACTGCATACCTTAATCGCTAGGACCACTAGCAGTGGCGTGCCCAAGGGGGGGGGGGGGTTGGTAGGGGTCAAACCCTCCTTTGGCTAAGTATTCTTAAAAAAAAAGAACGTCAATGGCAGGAAAATATTGCAAAACTGAGGGCTGACTACCAAAGAAATACACGTAACCCCTCCATTTCGAAAATCCTGTGCACGCCACTGACCACTAGGATTCTTCCGCGATAGGTTTTTCAAGCCCGACAAGCCAACATTCTTCTTCGTCGCCAAAACCTGCCCTTCTTTGTTGCTGGTAACACTTCAACTTTTCCGCCCACTGCCTATACTCAATGCCGAAGAAGTGGAGATTTTTTCTTCTGCGAAATTTTCTAAAGGCCCCAGGTTTTAGAACTGCGGGTGGCTGGTTGGAGGGACAAGAAGCAAGGGGGAAAATGTAGGAACGACACTCTCACGGTTGGACGGAGCGGCATATTTCGGTATCCAGACAGACATCTGTTCAATTATTAAAGTTGTCGGATGGGTGACCTTTTGTCGCGGTAGCAGCTGCAAACTTCCTCCTCCTTCAGAAAAATTCTGATTATGATAATCGGATAAATACCACACACGTTTTAATCTTATTCTTCTGTTTAATGGTTTGTTGTTACAGTGAAAGTTTAGTTTTTGGGACTACCGTGTATAATGTAGTTTACATGAAGTTCAGTAGTGGGAGAGATGATATTATGGTATTTAAATGCGGTGTGAAGGTCACGTGACAGCTGGGTGATGTTAGCAAAGCAAGGTGTCCAAGGAGTCTTCACAATAGCAACTGCAAACTGATTTTAGGGCACCTGATTCCAGTGTCGGATTAAATATCTTCACTCTTGGGGGAGGAGGAGGGGCAATGGCCTCTTATTTATAAGTTTCTTAAAATTGTATTGCTAATTCTAAACGTCGTCTAATGGGGTGATCGCTTAATTGGTTGGTTCTAGACTTCTCGGACAGTGACCACTGATCACTTAATTTTAGATTGAAGTGAATGGGTGATTGTTCTTTTTAGATTTCTCTGCGGGGGGGGGGGAGTGGTCGTCACATACACGCTCCCCTTAATTCGTGACAATGGTAGATTAGTGACCTCTCAGGAGCGGATCACTGGATTATTTGAAATGTCTCTCACCGAATTTGTAATTATCGGTTTCAATCAAATTTAGAGGTTCGTTAAAAAAAATAACGCTCTTCTGTCTGTGCATCATTATCAACATACCGGAAAAATAACAGCCAATTGATCAGCGTGACTAATATAATAATTTGGCTTTTTCGGAAAATTTCTTTCTCGGGCGACATACATATATCGGTAATATGCAGATGCTAGGGTCCATTCGTGCCAGACTGGAGGACATTAACAAACAGAAAATTTTGGCAGAATGCGACGCAAAAAAATATCGTTGACATCAGCGAAAATAGTGGATTAGGATCGAGAATGGGGAAGGAGGAACTATGTGGATTTGTGGGGCAAAAGAAAGGTCAGGTTTGGCCTGGTTCAGACTGGGGGGATGGGCACAAGTTAAACTAAAACGGGAGGACGGGAGCGTAGAATGCCCGCTATGCGGCGAAGACGAGACGAAATTTCACATTCTCCTCCAGTGCAAAGAAACAGGGGAGGCAAGACAAAAATATATCAGGGAAATAAATGAAGATAACATTGAGAATATAATGACAAGCGTTATTAGGAGGGAGAGACCGAGAGGGGGGGAGGCGCAAATAAGGAATCTGGGAACTTTCCTACACTACGCCTGGGAAAAGAGAGCAAAGAAGCTCAGTGGGGATAGCGAACATGTGTGAAAGGGGGGAGGGTTACTAAATAAATAAATTAGTAAATAAATGTGAGAAAATTTAGGAATCACTCAGGTAACAGCACAAGTATAGGGAAAGATTTGAAATGAAATAATGTTGGTGAACTCCCAAGCAGTGGTGAAGGTGGAAGCAGACTAAAAGGAGAAGGGTGTAGGGAAAGTGCACGAAAATTTCTCACTTGTATGGTATGTATAGCTGTAAAGGCTCATACTGGAAATAAATTCTATCCTATTCTATTCTATTCTAATATTTTACTAACATTAACGAATAAATAGTTAACTGTATGTCAATTTTAGATGTATTGCTGTATTTAAATAACCCCGACCCCAAATTATTCTTCCAGTGTCTCATTAATTACTACTTCTAGACGGATAGTTTCTGGTGTGAGATAGTTCTCAAGTACTTACGTTAATTGGAAGCAGCATTGGCGACCTCTTTACGCGTTAAAATCGTACATGCATGTCAAACTGACAGTCTTTTGTCTCTCTTACACTTGCACTTTAGGAATTCCTCCATATTTGTGTGTGTGTGTGTGTGTGTGCGCGCGCGCGCGCGCTTGCCATAGGAATGAAGGAAAAGGGCATGAATTAGAGTAAAACTAAATTTAAAAATGATGCTATTATTCAGTGGCGTGGCGTGACTTTTTAAAAAGTGTTACCGGCTATCAGTACGACAATTATGCCTGCTAGACGTTATTACACCCCACCCCCCTTTCGGTAAAGAAAACATGTCTTCGAGCTAGATATTTGTTCATTTCGTTCTTGTTTTGCAATCAGCACAGTGATTAAGCCACAAACACTCCTAGAAAGAACTACCACTCATGAGACAGTTACCACGAAAATCCAATGAATAGTGGTAGACCCTTGTCAATTCTTCATCTGTCTCCGTTTGTGTGGTGAGCACTGAGCAGACGACAGAACTACGCTCCTTCGTGGAAGGGAAGCCCAGCTGTACGTACTACTGTTGCCAACTTAGTATTTTGGAGTTAGGTTTGTCCAAATTACGAATCACACCAAGGAACTATATTTTCGTTTATTACCTAATGGTCTCAGTTGTAGTTCAATCCAGCCTTGGCTTTGTAGTCTACCTCTAGTTGCTTCACAGAAATTGTATTCCTATTTTAGGCGGGATTTGAGGACTAAAAGTGGTAAACGTTGTAAGTGCCAAAAGCGAAAGTGTTGGGAAATCGCATCGTTCCGCACATCAGCCCGTAAGAACGTTCACACTAGTGACCTCTTTACACGCCCTTTGAACTACTTAGAGGGCTACCAGCCACATTTCACGTTTACCACATTATAAAGCATGGTACATTTCACAGTTTAACGTGAAAAATGGTGTTTGAATTACTTTGGCACTTACAGCGTTTACCAATTTTAGTCTTCATTTAGCTCTTTCTGCCAATCCGATGTGACAACACTGGCTGCTCCGGTAGGTCTGAACGGCAACAGGGCCCCTTAACAGGCACATGAATAACCCCATAGCACATTATGCCCCAATGTCCTTCCCCGTTCTTTCCCTGCATTGGCGCCGTCTTCTCCATTGTTGCCTCTTCACAGTAGCGGAACGGCCTCCCTCTTCGCTATTGTCGGCTGCAGAAAAAATGTCCTAGGTAATATTTACTCGACTGCAACGGTGTTCATTAACGTATTTAACAATGTTGTCATTTTATTGAAACAACTTTTTAATTCTTTACATTTTGCTGTTACCTGCGGTAACACTGGCTACATGCACGCCACGCCTCTGCTATTATTGCAATCCTCTATTGTGTTGTTTTGGGCATTCTCCTAAAGAAATTGTAAGGACCCAATCTGTACCCATGGGCGTCAGCAGGAGGGTCGAACGGGTCCGCCGACTCCTGCTCCTCCTTTCAAATTTGCGTCCTTCATATCAAGTTACTCGAACAGAAACACCAAAGTAAAATCTGCATTAGATTGAACATATTTAATGTCAAATACAGAAACCAGTTTATTTTTTTTTAATTCTACCGTTTAATCCAAAGAATAAATGGTTTCACTATTTCCAAAATTCGAAAAATTATAGATTTATGCGAGAGGTCACACAATATAAACTCATGAGTAAAATTTTCCGCTAACTTTTAAAACATTTTCTTGAACGAGATGTGTAAAAGTTTATTACAAAATACAATTACGAATTTAAGTACACTAACTGTATGAAATGTAAAAATTGAAAAAAATGTCTGGACAGTCACTCACATGTGGTGCATCGAGTAGAAAAGTCTTCCCGTTTATATAATCATAATAAAATTGGTTTATTTTTATTGGTTTATAATAGGCATTATTGTAAAATAACAATAATAAGTGGAGATTATAATTATTGTTATTATTTCTACTAATACATTTTTGTCTATAGCTTGACGCCCCCTGAAAAATTTCTGGCGACGTCCATACCTGTAGCTGAAAATCCACTTGTGCAGACACCCCTGACTCTCCTGCATTCACCATGACAGGTAGAACAAAGCAGAAGTGCTGGAAATTCAGCGGTAACGATTCGGAAAGGGTGTCTGCAGAGACTATTTCCGGCTCAGTGGACGGGGGTATAAAGCAGTGAAGGCTTCATTACAAAAGCCCAACGCCCCTCTTGCACTCATTAATACCCATCAAGGGAACATTTGACAGTGAAAGGGACAAGTGAAAAATTGCTTCCACCAATTTTAAACACAAAAGAATCAAATGCGCTTATGTACTGTTGCACCCCGGCGAGGAGAGAGAAAAGTAGTGCGATCATCCTTATGCACTCACGCGCGGCCTTCATGTTCAATCGACTATTCACAGTTGAGCCAGAGGTCACGAGTTTAAAGTGCTACGCAATATGCTTGCCCCGAGTGTTCAGTTCTGATACGGAAGGTAATAGTAGAATGGGGCATTCATTTTTTTTTCTTCATGTTGGGGTGAGACGATACGCTTCTTTTGAAAGTTAATGTGGCTTATGTTCCGATATGATCGGTTGAACTTCTAATGGTAAGGCAAGAATCATTGTTGTCGTCTGAGTCATCAATCATATCTCCTATTAACAATAAATGATCTTTGTATCATTAATCTTAGGTGCTCTACAAGAACTCTATCTCCATAGTGGTGCACAGCACCATGATTTCTTTTTAAAAAATTAAAGCATGTATGCAAGGAAATGCAACAATCAGACACGGTACCAGATGCTTGTCTCAGAGAAAAAAAAAATGCATTTTTAAGAAAATATATACTTTACTTACTATTGAATTCTCAACTTATTACTTGTCATTACTGCAGTGACGTGCGGTGACGTCGACACTTGCGGTAGCAATGTGTGGCGTGCCCAACGGGTCATAATCCCCCTTCCCCTTTTAGGACCCAGTATTCCTAAAAGAAGAATGTCAAATACAGGAAAAATTGCAAAGTTAGGAATGACTACAAAAAATTGTACACATAACTTCCACCCACTTTCGAAAATCAAAAACCATTTGATTTGACTACTGAGCCAGAGATGCCGGGTTTGAATCTCGGCTTGGCAATGGGTGATCTTTGTGTGTCCCTTCATCAATTTTATCGTATCGTCTTCGCGATTAGCCAAATATGGCGGAAAGCGAAGTAAAATAAACCAAATCAAAAAATCAATCAATGAATGATTTGATTTGATTCGCTTTTTTGACACATTTGGTTAATCGCGAAGATGATACGATAAAATTAATGAAGGGACAAACACAAAGAACACCCATGCCCAGGTAGGGGTTCGAACCCGAAACTCCTGGTGTTGTAGCGCGTTGTGGTAACCATTCCCCCACGGTTGTTTGATATGATGGTTGATTTGATGTTTTAAGTCCATTTTATACACAGAAAGGCTAATCGGGACTAGACCTATAGTTTAATGTGGGATCCGAACCACTATATACCTCCATCGGGTTCAGATCCGGGACCACTCGCACTCCCCCACGGAGTTCGGCGGACAACAAACATGTGAGGATACGTGGGTATCGGTAAAGCAAACTGCATTTTTCCTGAGTAGTAATTTTCAATTGAATTTTTGAAATACCATCTTTATATATGATTAACGTTTTTTCAAAAAAATTGCTTTGCTTGATTTCCATAATTTCCCCATCTCACGATCTCGTTACTGAAGGATCCGGGCTCGAGCCCTGCCCTTTGCATGAGTGTTTCTTTGCAACCACTCTTCACCCGTTTAATTTAATCAACGTTCATCGTCATGGCAGAAATTAGGTAAAGCGATGGAAGAGAGAAGAAAATACAAATAATTTCCTCCCAGTGCATCTGCAGGACACTGTGAAATCAGGAGCCTAGAATTCTCTGTTTATGATTGTCCCTCACGACTTTCCAAGCTCTTAGCTACTTATTGCGATTAAATCTATACAACTAGAAAAAGTGATGGGTAACAAAACACAACTTTAAACACACCTTTTTTCTACTTTCTTCAATGATATTCATTTGGCTTTTTGAGTTCTGGGATACATTTTTCATTTCTAATTTTTTCATTATTCACTGCAGGCAGAGTACAACACATAAGAACAAGAATGCACGCTCGTCACGAATTCCGGCCTGAATTGTTCTTTGTGAGGTCTCTTCATCAATTTCATCATATCATCACTCATCCTCATTTTTGCGATAACCAAATGTGGCAGAAAAGCGAAGTAAAATAAACCAAACCAACAACAACAATTAGATCGCGCGTTCTCTTGCCCAAATAAGTACATCCGTATTTATGATTGTTTAGCTTATCCATTTTTTTTTATTGGAGGCCAAGAGATTAGTATATTTAAATAAAACACTACTAAAACAAGAGCAAGAGTGAGCGTGAGCAAATATTTGTTATTTAATCATTATATATTCCATATTAAAAAAAAAAGCATAACATTTTTGTCGACACATAAGACGTTCCAATTGCATAAATAATAAAAGTACAACCTATATTATACATACAAATTGTACATCGTTTAAAAAGTAGTGTTAATACAGAGAACAGAAGTACTGCAGAATTTTTTTTAGAGGATTTACAAAGGAAGGGAAGGGAATCCAATCCCCTATCTGTCCTATAGGAGATAGACTGGAGGACCTGAAAGCACGGGCTTTCAACCATTGGAGCGGGGGCGAGGGGGCAAGGGAGGTAGAGACAGAAATCTTCCTTTTCCCTTCGAAAACCCGTTTCTACCTGGAACTGTGAGGCGGAGAAAGAGCGAGCTAGGCCGCTGAACGCACCGAGGGACGAGGGCCTCCCGATGGCGCAGTGGTAGCGTCGTCGCCTTGTAATCAAGGGGTCCCGGGTTCGATACCCGGTGGAGGCACAAGTGGTTCGGATCCCACTTTAAACTGTAGGTCCAGTCCCGATTAGCCTTACTGTGCATAAAGTGGACTTAAAACAACATATCAATCAATCAATCAAGCACCGAGGGACGAGAAGCGCGTGAAAAAAAGTGTTCCATATGAACTGTGGCTTCAACAAAACAATAACTATTGTGATTTGAAAATAATTAGAGATTTGAGATTGATTGATCTATCTCTGCTAAACTAGCTACTCCTCAGTGCACGTCACTGCATTACTGTAATAAATGCAAATGCCAATTCCAATAACTCTACCACGCTCTCTTGATCACTCATTTTGGTGCCGAGGGAGACAGGAATTTTAACCCCAGCAATTACATGAACTAATGCTCGTTTTCAATACATATTATATTATGCACGTAATAATTATCCACTTTACATGCCTGTAAACAATATTTCACACGTGTATGGGTCTGTAAATAGCCTCAGAGCTGACGCACCTAAATATGTAAACATCAATGAACCATTCAGTTAAATGGATCAACGTTAAAGGTCCAAGGACCCATACATTCTAATGGGTTCTATTGGGTTCTGTAACCGTACCGGAACCTATTTCCTCGCACAATTTAGATTCGGTCCAAGTTGCGTATTGTTCCATTTCAATACGGAACTTACCCGGTGGAGGCACAAGTGGTTCGGGTCCCACTTTAAACTGTAGGTCCACCCTCGATTAGCCTTACTGTGCATAAAGTGGACTTAAAACACCAAATCAACCAACCAACCAACCAACCAATACGGAACTTGGACCGCATTTAAACTGACCCGGAAAAAGGTTCCTGGACCGTAGTTAAATTGATCCGGTAAAATGGTTCCTTGACTGAATTGAAATAGAAACGTAAAAAGTTTCTTTACGGTCCTGAACCCATTTACGTTGCTGATTTTCTCTCCTGGACCTGAATTGAATTTATTTCAAATTCCTGGACTTTCAACAACCCTGCATTAGACCAAATGGAATTATGAAAAGCGAAGAGCAAATTTACTGAAATTAATAAGCTGAAAAAAATTAACTGCGGTCAAAATTTTAAACAAAAATAAGGAATATTCGTGAAGTTACAGAATGCGTAAAGCATGTAAATTCACTACTATTATTCAACTCTGTTTTCTATTTTTGACTATTTTATGTCACTTTTCTACCTCTCTAGGATAACCGCTAGAGGAGGATAAATGACGAATTGATGAAAGGACAAACTAAACATAAGAAAGCGCCATTGCCTTATCCGAGATTCGAATGGCTTCGCGGCGCGCCACGCTAACCACTACGCAACTGCATTTACAAAAACAGAACTAGGAGACCTTCTCAGAGTACGTACTTCTGCTCGGCCATTTTTTCCCCACTGTGCAACAAAGACAGACTAACAAAATTATCTTCAGCAGGCGGAATGGTTTGAGGGTAAACCACCCTTAGGCACTTCCGAAATGGGGAGAAAAGTAGATAACAACAAGCACCAATTTATCATCCTGTGCTCCATTTGCTTCCCACATTCTGCCATTTTGAAGAATCACTTTGAGGGCGCCATCTGCCTGAAGAGAGGTAGAAGAACCCCAAAAAACCCTCTGTTGACACAAGCTCCATTTCCCCCTGACCAAATCCCCTTCTGATGGCATCGGCCTTGTGTTTCTTGATGGACGTTGAGTGTTACGTGTAAAGAAGTGGGGACACACGTCCTGTTCGAGACAATGAATAGTCTGGGAAGTCTGTTCCCCCAACAAAAAGCCCTGACCACACGAATGTAGGTTGTTGATGTAATAATTGTAAATATCAGCAAAGAAGGAAAAGTAAGCATCATAATAGAGAAGTATTTACAATAATTCAATTGTAAAGTGTACAAGTCATGGGAGGAGAATCGAACTTTGGGAAGGGCGGGGGGCGCAGACTCGTAAAGCTTTCCATCCCAGAAAAATATCATCCAGGATTATTTGCTAAATAACTGTTACATTTACGAAATCACAAATAACGCTCTTAATTATTTTGCCCCTTAGGTCCCAGGAGGTTAACAAGATTACCCCTAACTTGAAGATTTAAATAAACCTGAAAATTGGGGATGCCATGTGCCCCTTGCCCCTGCCAAGTTACGCCTATGGTATAAGTACTTTTTATGGGGAAGAAGCTAAAATATGTCGGCTGGAGACGGGCTAGCACCAAGGATAGTTTGAATTGTATTCATAAAGGATGTTTAAGAAAGTTTCTGATGAATGCGCTGATGAAAATAGGGAACGCGAGTAGATTGAATAGTTCCGGGATTTCGGAACTCTAATCCCGGGATGGGGATCCCGATCTTTGATGCTGACAAATCATTTGTTTCCTCCTCTCTCCTTTCTTCCTTTCGATCATCCCACGCTGCTGCAAAGTAGAGTTGATATGTGCCGAAAGCGTCAATGCATAACGGATGTATAGGTGGCCATAAACCATAATGGAAAGAAAGTAAGTTCTGTAGAGTGTTGCCAGTCTTGACGCTACTCAATATGCAATAATATTCTTATTACGAATAGCCGATCTCCGTTGCGGAGTGATTAGCACAGCGCGCTACGACGCCAGGGGTCCCTGATTCAAATTCCGGACTGGAAATGGGTGTTGCTTATGAGTGTCCATTCAAAAATTTCAGCATATTATCACTTATCCTCATTGTCGCGATTAGCCAAAAGTAGCAGAAAACAAAGTAAAATAAATCAAATCAAATCTTATTACGAATAGCAGCATTGCGTCTTCTTCCTATTTTTTTATAAGAATTACAAAGAAATTATCAAACAATAGTTGGCAAATAGAAAAGTCGTGTTAAGTATCCTAACCACCCATTTCTTGAAAATCGGTCTAGACCAGTGTTTCTCAACCGTCGGGCCGCGGCCTGGTACAAGGCCCTGGTGTCAATTATACCTGAGCTTTCCGACTTGCAGCCCCAGCTGACAACCACCTGAAGAGATGATTTTTCGCTCGGGGTTCACCAGTAAAAGAGGAAATCCTTTCTCGCCAGTGCAGGTTGGAAATCAAAGCTTCTGAAGCGTCATTGCAAACGGTGCAGCCTCTATAATTATATATATATATTTTTTTTTAAAAAAATGACGGTTGAGTCTTTCGTGGGTTAGAGCCGGAAGAGTGAAGCGATTTGTAGTTCAAGCTGACAACCACCTGGAACGACGAGCTTGAGTTCGATTGCAATAACAGAAAATGGTTTCGCGACAGTGGCGGTGGACTGATTAACTGGAATTTTTAGGTGTCTGAAATGGAACATGCCAATGAAAATCAGCACTTGCCAAATAAATTTTATTGATATTGGCCAGAGGATTAGGAAACTAAAATATTCTATTAGAATCAGTCGTCGTGAACTAATTTAAACCAAATGCAAATAACCTCTAATATCCGAGAATATGAGTCTTGTAACCTGGTGATTTTGGGACGGCAGAAGGGAAGTGGTGTCCCGGTATTGCATTCCCTGTTTAAAATGAAGAAATGGTGACGAAGACAAAGCTTCAATTTTCAGTCATCATTTATAAGGTTGGTTCACTCTCAACCACAGTTCTCCAAACTCTTTTGTCTTATAGACATCTTCTTTGATTTCTCTCATCAGTCTTGCTCTAAGATTCCCCTCACCACCAGCATGTTCCTTTGGATATGTATATCCTTTTATCTCTCCTATGTTGTAGCGTATCTAGCCTTTTGGACACCTCGGGCCGAACCTTCCAACATTGTCCTCTCCCCTCTACTAGCTGTGATCCTGAATTTGGTAGACTCTGATCCAGTTTTGAGGAAGTGAACTTTTTTATTATGACACCAGATTTTTTTAAAAACATCTACCTTTGTTGTCACTTCTGCTTTCGATTTCATTATAGGGATAAGGTGTGAGGAGTGGTCTGAATCGCATCAGTGGCCTTGAACTTGGTATAAACAATGATTACAACAATACCTGTGTAAATGTTATATTTTTTTGAAATTTTTCAATGAGAACTGATTGCCTCCATTTCAAAGTTAACATAAGCAATTTGCATCTCACCTGATTACTAATATTTTTTATAAGTCATGGCACTGGAGAGGGGGGCAGGAGAGTGGAGATGACTCATGGATTGACAGGTCCATTCTCCTAACCACTCCCAGCTAACAAGAAATATCGATAAATAAAAGTAGAATGACAGCACTTCGTTCCTACGCGTCAGCAAAAATTTGATGCGGCTGGTGTTATGTTACATCCGGTCGTAGCGGGCCACGAGCGGTTTTATTGTTGAGTCAGCAGAACGTGTCTGATCACGTTGAAGACATCGGAAGCGGTGGGGGGAGGGGGTCAATGGATTCGTCACGTTGTTTCTTGATGTATGCTAACCTAACACGTGCATATGTTTGTGTGTGTGTGTGTGTGTGTGTGTGTGGAGGAAATGCGCGTGCAACCATTGCGTATGATGGAAAGACATGAAGAAATGATTTAAAGATGGCGCCGAAGGTGCTGTACCCCCTCCGCCGAAAGCTTAGCGGCTAAGGTTATTGCTCTGTAAAACAAGAGGCGTCGAGGGTTCGATTCCTGGTAGAGTCAATATTGATCGATTGATAGATTGAGTTGTTTTTTTTAAGTCCGTTTTATGCACGGTAAAACTAATCAGGATTGGACCTACAGTTGAAAAGTGGTGATTCGGACCACTATGTGCCTCCACCGAGTATCGAACCTGGGACCCTTTGATTACAAGGCGACGATGTCAATATTGAATGGTCTCGATTAGTCTGTGTGTAAATAAAGGCAACAAAATGGTTGAGTTCGAAAATCGAGTTGGGTTAGTGGTTAATGTTGTCACCTGGCAATGAAGAGGTCGCGGGTTCGATTCTCTAGGTAGTTAAATTAGGCCAATTGTTTTGTCCCGCCATTATAGGTTCCCGATTAGTCCATCTGTGCATAAATAGTATTTCAATAAAATTAAAATGGCGGCCGCGTTTTGTGTTTAGCGGCGGCGGCGGCGGCGCGGCGCGGGGCGGCGCGGGGCGGGGCGGCACGGCGCGGGGGTGTTTTTTATTCCGCGAGATGTTTTAACCAAGTGGTTGAGGGTTCGATTCCCAATGTTGGTGAAAATTGGATATTCAATTGTATTTGTTTAAAAGTTCCGATTAGCTTTTTGTGCACAAAGAGAAAATGAACTAATTGGAAATAGGATGTTTATGCTGTAATGAAAAGGTCCCCGGGTTCGATTCACAATGTCAAATTGGCTGATAATGATGTTTTTAAAATAAAAAAAAAGAAGTGTGAATAAATTAGAATCTGTTGTTTTGCCGTGTGGGGCCCCAGTAACGATTAGCTTAAATGCATAAAGAGTAGGTAAAATAAGCAAGATGGCCGTCACTATTGTTTTGTGATCAAAGAGGAGTCACAGGTTCGATTCAATCAAAGGAGGCAACATTCTATGTTTCAATTCCATGTAAAAGTCTAAAGTTATGTTTCGATTAACCTCAATGCATAAAGAGGAATTAAACAAAAACAAGCAAAATGGCGACAGATGTGATAAAAGAGAAATTGAATTAGTTTTTTTATAGTGACAAGAAAAAATAGCGAATCACTGTTAGAAATAGAATGAAAATAAAGATACTTGCCTTTGCGTGTCCAGCGCTGTGCAGAAAAGCTCTCATGCTTTATCTCCGACAAGTCCACAATACACAATTTTTTTATTGTATAGTTAATTATTAATGTTGTTATTAACACAGATTGTTACCAGTGTGAAGAAAAGCTCTTATGCTTTATCTCCGACAAGTCCACAATACACACTTTGTCATTATATAGTTAATTATTAATGTTGTTATTAACACCGATTTTTACCAGTGTGAAGAAAAGCTCTCATGCTTTATCTTCGACAAGTCCACAATACACATTTTTTCATTATATAGTTAATTATTAATGTTGTTATTAACGATTGTTACCAGTAAAAATTAAAACCATGAGGATTTTTAAAGGGGTGATAAATGGAAAAAAAAGCCAAGACATATATTTTATCCCTGTATATTACCAATATTTACAAAATTCAAAAGAGCCGCACACACACTCACACACATACATATGTAAAATGTTTATATTGTGTCACCAGTTTATCAGCATGTTATTTAACAAGTTTTTATTCTTCAAGTTTGTTCACTCACCCACATAAGGAATTGTGTCACTATCATATCCATTTTCTGCTGCAACCACTGAATTAAAATATTTCACTAATTTTGTAGCGTTACAGTTTACAACAGCTTACTTATAATATTTATCTTGTTTTGTGTCTTTACAGAACAATGACGCAATATCCAGAGATGGGATCTTTCAATGCTAGATTGTCCTCTTTCAGAAACTGGCAATCAAAAGAATTCCCGTTTGTAGAAGCTCTGTCCGAAGCAGGATTATTTTACATTCAAAAAGAGGATAAAACAGTATGCTTCAAATGTGGTGGAGGATTATACCGATGGAAATACAGAAACAATCCAATACTAGAACATCGTCGATATTTTCCATTTTGCCCCCTGTCTATAAACCTAATTTCAGATCGACAATGCGGTTGATGCTTTAATTAAATTAATTAATATTTGTTATCCAATATTTCCTCAATATGACGTTTATGATATTCTGCTGATTTTTCTCTCACCATTGATCTTTGTAACGCCCCGCCCCCTCCACCTTTTTTGTCCAGCACATACTTGGTATGCTACGCGCGCATGCGTCTCAAAAACACACCCACGCATTTCTTCAAATGTATATCTGCACGCTGCGACATGCAGTATCTCGCAGTTCTTAGTCATGGAATCCTCTATTTCGATGCCGCAGAAAAAAAAAATTAAAACGTACACTAATTTCAAGGGGGTTCTTCAGAAAGAGAGCGATCAGCATTTACCTGAAGAACAAAAACAAGTAACTAGTCTTATACGCCAGTTGATATTATTTGATCACGTCTACTATTTGAATGCTTCGAAAACAAAGGTTATCTCAATCGGACTTTCCTCTCATCTGGATTTCCAACCTGTGGTCAGGCTACACAGAAGCGGGGCGGCCGGTGTTGAACTACAGTTGCAGGAGTGGCACGCTCTTCAGGAATTGTTTCCAGTAATCGACAATTACATCGCTATTCCAGGTGAGCAGCCTCGTGTTTCCTACCCACTAAGTGAGCAACATGAATTGCTGATAACCACACTGTACAATCGTCGTCAGATCATTATAAGGAAAAAAACAGCTTACGGTTCCCTGGAGATAGTGTTCATCGCAGGAAGTTCGTGGCGGAACTTTATGAAGATATTTGTGTGCATCGAGCATGCGAAAGTTATGTGTGAAACAGTGTCGCCGTATCTGAAATCATATTTTGGAAACTGTGTGGAATCTTGCATTCTCGACCTTCGCGAACAATGTTTCGGTTGCACAGATATTTCCCCTGTCCATGCATGTAATAAGGAGAAGTTTGTGCTTTCCCATCTACATGGATGTACAAAACCTGAGCCTTTGTCTATACAAAACATCGACGGAAAAAGACTTTCCAAAGAAGTGTTTCTTTTTTGCGAGAACATGCTTGTGGAAAAAATAGTGAAACATTTTAATTCAGTGGTTGCAGCAGAAAATGGATATGATAGTGACACAATTCCTTATGTGGGTGAGTGAACAAACTTGAAGAATAAAAACTTGTTAAATAACATGCTGATAAACTGGTGACACAATATAAACATTTTACATATGTATGTGTGTGAGTGTGTGTGCGGCTCTTTTGAATTTTGTAAATATTGGTAATAAACAGGGATAAAATATATGTCTTGGCTTTTTTTCCATTTATCACCCCTTTAAAAATCCTCATGGTTTTAATTTTTACTGGTAACAATCGTTAATAACAACATTAATAATTAACTATATAATGAAAAAATGTGTATTGTGGACTTGTCGAAGATAAAGCATGAGCGCTTTTCTTCACACTTGTAAAAATCGGTGTTAATAACAACATTAATAATTAACTATATAATGACAAAGTGTGTATTGTGGACTTGTCGGAGATAAAGCATAAGAGCTTTTCTTCACACTGGTAACAATCTGTGTTAATAACAACATTAATAATTAACTATACAATAAAAAAATTGTGTATTGTGGACTTGTCGGAGATAAAGCATGAGAGCTTTTCTGCACAGCGCTGGACACGCAAAGGCAAGTATCTTTATTTTCATTCTATTTCTAACAGTGATTCGCTATTTTTTCTTGTCACTATAAAAAAACTAATTCAATTTCTCTTTTATCACATCTGTCGCCATTTTGCTTGTTTTTGTTTAATTCCTCTTTATGCATTGAGGTTAATCGAAACATAACTTTAGACTTTTACATGGAATTGAAACATAGAATGTTGCCTCCTTTGATTGAATCGAACCTGTGACTCCTCTTTGATCACAAAACAATAGTGACGGCCATCTTGCTTATTTTACCTACTCTTTATGCATTTAAGCTAATCGTTACTGGGGCCCCACACGGCAAAACAACAGATTCTAATTTATTCACACTTCTTTTTTTTTTATTTTAAAAACAACATCATTATCAGCCAATTTGACATTGTGAATCGAACCCGGGGACCTTTTCATTACAGCATAAACATCCTATTTCCAATTAGTTCATTTTCTCTTTGTGCACAAAAAGCTAATCGGAACTTTTAAACAAATACAATTGAATATCCAATTTTCACCAACATTGGGAATCGAACCCTCAACCACTTGGTTAAAACATCTCGCGGAATAAAAAACACCCCCGCGCCGTGCCGCCCCGCTCCGCCCCGCGTCGCGCCGCGCCGCGCCGCCGCCGCTAAACACAAAACGCGGCCGCCATTTTAATTTTATTGAAATACTATTTATGCACAGATGGAATAATCGGGAACCTATAATGGCGGGACTAAACAATTGGCCTAATTTAACTACCTAGAGAATCGAACCCGCGACCTCTTCATTGCCAGGTGACAACATTAACCACTAACCCAACTCGATTTTCGAACTCAACCATTTTGTTGCCTTTATTTACACACAGACTAATCGAGACCATTCAATATTGACATCGTCGCCTTGTAATCAAAGGGTCCCAGGTTCGATACTCGGTGGAGGCACATAGTGGTCCGAATCACCACTTTTCAACTGTAGGTCCAATCCTGATTAGTTTTACCGTGCATAAAACGGACTTAAAAAAAACAACTCAATCTATCAATCGATCAATATTGACTCTACCAGGAATCGAACCCTCGACGCCTCTTGTTTTACAGAGCAATAACCTTAGCCGCTAAGCTTTCGGCGGAGGGGGTACAGCACCTTCGGCGCCATCTTTAAATCATTTCTTCATGTCTTTCCATCATACGCAATGGTTGCACGCGCATTTCCTCCACACACACACACACACACACACACAAACATATGCACGTGTTAGGTTAGCATACATCAAGAAACAACGTGACGAATCCATTGACTCCCTCTCCCCACCGCTTCCGATGTCTTCAACGTGATCAGACACGTTCTGCTGACTCAACAATAAAACCGCTCGTGGCCCGCTACGACCGGATGTAACATAAAACCAGCCGCATCAAATTTTTGCTGACGCGTAGGAAGGAAGTGCTGTCATTCTACTATAAATACTCCTAACCCATGTAATTGATTTTGATTTGAATTTAAAATTTTTGGGTGTGTCAGCACTAAGGCTATATTCCACCCGTCACACTATACGGGGTCCAGCCCCTTACCGTTTCACATAACAACTCTAACGTTGCTTAATTAAAATCATAAAATATTAAAATGTTCTGACATTCGTTAAAAGCCGAGGCTGCAAAGAACACTCAGCACAAATAAGGACAAAACACAGGACAAAACACAGGACAACACAAACAAAATTATACTGGCCATGGGGCCAGTCGCCAGAGCCTCGTCAGTCCGCAGTCCAGGGTGCACTACATGGAAGTGCCATGTAATTTTTGTATGGTATTCATAGGTATATTAAATATGACTACCTCTCCAGAAATATTCTCGTATCCCTTCCCTCTGCCCCACTCATTTTCCTGGCACTTATTTTTTTTATTATGGTTGTAGATAGGAAAGATACATATATTTATTAAACTAGAACTTTGATTTATGAATTAACGATAAATTGGCATTTTGCTGTTCTAGGTGTGATGTGTTTGTCTCCAGTTCCCCCAGAACCACAACCATACTTCAGAAGTGTTCCGACTACAGTCAAGGCTCATGAGGCTGATACAGTTCTCTTGCCATGTTTTGTGGAGAATTTGGGTAAGTTGTACATGTAACATTACTGGAAAGAATAAACTACTTTTCATCATTATTTTACGTCTGTTTTCTTAATAGTACGCAATAATTTAAATAGGGACTTATGTCATTTCGAATGACTCAGGTCATTCATAGGGACATCAGGTCCAAATCACTGGCCTCTATGGCAAAGTGATTCAGTGTTATGTGCCACGAAAGCAGAGACCCCAGGTTCAAACCCTGGATAAGGCATGGCTGTATCATTGTGTTTGTCCCATCAGCCATTTCAGCATTGAGCATCATTCTCATCATCGTGATTAACATTAAAGGTAGAAAAGCGACATAAAATAACTTGATTAGCAAGAAAGAGACATGACAAAACAACTTTTTTGGCCAAGATTCAACTAGCTCATCATGTCAACTGCAACTAGACAAACAATACCAATAAGAATGAAAAAATAGAACAGTAGGTAACTATTTGCCCCTGTCTCTGATTGTTGTATAATATAGAATTTAAGATACTAACCAAACCAGACCAGAGGCTCAGTGGCATGTAGAGGAATGAGCTTCTGTATGTTTGAAATGCATGGAAATAAATAATTTTCATTGATTTCATCCAGAGTTCTTTAATATGTTAATTGGAACTCATGCTTTTAATGTTTGTTGTAGATTTGCCTATATATTTTTTTCACTAGAATACATTAATGCTCATAATCACATGTTGCAGTGGGCATGACATAATATTGCGATAATTCTGTTTAACTGCTGTTATTCCCGTTTAACTGCTGTTATTCCCTGAATATGACAAGTTTGAGCCGATGTCATGAGTCATCAGTAATATTTGTTGACTTCTCTGCCACATGCAGAATCTTTTTTGCATTACTTGATGTTTTGTCTGTCATATGTCCATGACAGAGCACAAAGAAAAGAAATGGTAGAATCATTGATGCTCTTACAATTATTTTGTACTTTAAATATTTTTAAATGCCTTATGTAATGCCATATATATTGCAATAGCCAAGTTTCTCCATGGTTGTAAAAATCTCATGAAAAATATATAGAGGAAGGTTACACTCGATAGGTCAAAATTACCCAGCTATACTAGCGCCAAGATTTCTGAAACCTCAGAAACTATGCGAACTACAGATATTCCATGACAAACTAGCGACGCGAGTGCCACTGCTCCCATGTCAGGGTTTCAAATACAGTGGCTGATCTACAGGAGGTTAGTAAAGTAGTGAAGAGTGTATGATGGGATATGAAATGAGAGATTCTTTGACTTGGTAACAATGGGATTTTGTTGGAAAAAAACCTCATATAGTATGGAAAGAAAGTTGTCATTCTGGCATGATGAATTGCTCCAAGCTTAGTGAACATTCCGTCACAGTCCTTATTTACCAGTCCACACACATTAATACTTCTAATATCAATAATAGCTAGAGGATCTAAAAAATAAAAAAAAATAAAAACATTACAGTAGAATAACAAGAATATAATACACTCCCTTTTAAAAAGATGTGACAATTTGCAAGATTTTGGTACTCACTTTTTAGATTTAGGGTCAATACAGATCACAGATTTCATTCTGCTTAATCCTGGATCAAAGTTTATTATTCCAATGTCCCTGTGATAGAGAGAAGAAAGACTATTGAAAAGATATAATTTACATGAAGCAGTGTTAGCAACAAGAAATTTCTAGCATGCATGCAATTCTTAACACTGTACTTACTAATGGTTACAAAATTATAATAATATCCATGTTCACATATTTTTACACCCTTTGTTAAGAGACAGCTATTGTGGTCCATTCAGTTAGGTTTCAGATTGCAATTCAGGGGAGCCAGGTTCGATTCCCAGGGTGAATGATCTCAGGGAGAAATTTTTAAATCGATATCTCTACATTAGCAATTCTGGGTCTAATGAAATCTCATTATTTCTCACCAATGAGTACTTAGAGACAATACTGGAAGGTAAAGGTGGACAGAGTGTGATGTTGACACCACAATTTCAACCGTCTTTTAAATCTATATTATAAAAATCACTAGTTTTGATTGATTTGGTCTATTTTACTTCACTTCTATGTCACTTTTGGCTAATTGCAAAGATAAAACTTACTAGTGCTAACTTACTTACGAGCAAAAATGAAAGAACTAACAGTTGGGCTGAAAAGTTCGTAGGCTAACATAGTAAAAAATATTTTTTTGACAAAATTCGATTTCATTATTCAATATAGTTGCCTTTGAGGGCGATACAACGATCATAGCGGTCATACAATTTTTCGATGCCATTTTTATAGTACGATTTCTCTTTAGCCTCAAAATAGGCCTCAGTTTCGGCGATTACCTCTTCATCAGTGCTAAATTTCTTTCCAGCGAGCATTCTTTTAAGGTCTGCAAACAGGAAAAAGTCACTGGGGGCCAGATCTGGAGAATATGGTGGATGGGGAAGCAATTCGTAGTCTAATTCATATAATTTTGCCATCGTTTTCATTGATTTGTGACACGGTGCATTGTCTTGATGAAACAGCACTTTTTTCTTCTTCAAATGGGGCCGTTTTTTTCGTGATTTCATCCTTTAAACGCTCCAACAACGCTATGTAATAATCTCAGCTATCTCGATCAACTTCACTTTACGATCATTTAAAATTATTTTGTGGACTTTTTTGATGTTTTCGTCGGTAACAGCCTCTTTGGGGCGTCCACTGCGTGCATCGTCTTCGATGCTCATTTCGCCTCGTTTAAATTTAGAAAACCACTTCTCAACGGTTGATTTTCCTGGTGCAGAGTCCGAATAATGTTTATCAAGCCAAGCCTTGGCTTCAACAGTATTTTTTTTCGCCAAAAAGCAATGCTTTATTAACACACGAAATTCTTTTTTATCCATTTTTTCACAATAACAAAAGCTGCTTCACTCACAATGCTATATCTCACGAACTAATTATCCGGCAGCTGTGAAATTTATACACGTATCTTTTGAAGGTTAGTACTAAGTAAAAATCACATGGATTTAATTCTAGTAACGCCATCTATAAGTCAGCCTACGAACTTTTCAGCCCAACTGTTATTCTACAGCAATAAATAAATTGGTAAGAGTAGATTATTTTCCTCAGTGTACCCACTAAGACAATTCCTTTGCCTATAATATAAATTGCAGCTATCAATAAAGCATATACGTGCTACTAGTTCTAACTTACTTGTTCTTCATTTACACCAGAGGCGTCTGCTGAGTGCATGCGGTGCATATTCTTTCTATATTACATTTCTTGGATCTGAAGTGAAAAAAAGTAATCATTCTATCCCACAATTGACGCATGCGCCACATGCACCGCATTCGCTCAGCAGACGCCTCTGATTTACACTCTTTTATCAAGATGTTTGGAAAATATTACCGATTTTATTGTATTTTGTATGTCCTTTGTACTTTAATAACATAAATTTAAATTTACTTTCTAGAGCAAAGCATAAGGCATTATCTTGTCTCAAAAACGGTGATCACCATAAACTGCTTTTGTTAAGTTTATTTTTAGCTTCATACAGTTAACACACTGTTTGTTAAACTTTTCTACACTTTAATCACAAAAAATCTTTGAAAGTTAGAGATAAATTTTAATTATAAAGTTTACGTTGTACGAACTCTTACATAAAAATTTCATTTTTTGAATTATGAAAATTCGTGGAACTATTTATTCTTTGGTATAAGTGGATAAAATATAACGACATGAAGTTATGACCTGGTTCCTGTATTTTTCACTAAATTTTTTGACATAACAAATTATTTTTTAAATTAGATTTTTCTGATGAAATGCTTAATTAACTGGAGTTTATTTCTGGTATCAACTATAATAGCTATATATTCTTTTCTTTTTAAAATTTGAAATGAACTGTGTCAATGATGTCAATGTTCTTGTGTAATGAGGAATATGTATAATTCAAGTAACTAACTAACTCTCTAGCATTCTTAAACCTGAAGGTTTATGGCTGCAGCAACACAAGCCTTCCATCTGTCCCTGTTGTGGGCAATCTTTTCCATCCCTACCAATTTCCTTTAGGTCCATCTCAATGTTATCCCTGCATCTTAGTCTTGCTCTTCTTACAGGTCTCTTACCATCAGGTTTCCCAACAAGAATTCTGTAAACTCTTCTTTCCTCTCCCATTCGTGCCACATGGCCTGCCCACCTAAGTCTTCTTGATTTAATTATTCTAATAATATCTGTACAGTATAATTCAAGTATGAAGAATACATTTTCATTCTCAATGCACAAATTGTTATTTTTCATCTTTTCACTAAGGGACACATACTGTCAGATGGATAAGAGGGGACATCACAATAGCAGACTCAAACTCAAGTGTTGAGCCCCCAGAAAGAATGAAGATGTGGAGCAACAACACGCTTGAGGTTGAAGATCTTCAAGCTTTGGACACTGGGGATTATATATGCCAGGTTGACAAATGGCCTCCTTTGAGACAGTTTCATGCAATTGAAGTACTTTGTAAGTAAATATTGTGTCTGCAGATTACTCTATATTTTTTTATGAAATGACAATATATTTTTAAATGTTAAAAAAATGTATGAATATTTCTAATTTTATAATTTTAATAGTAAATATAATAATGTTAAAAAAAATAATGGTCAATTTTGTAAGACTATATTTTCACCAATAATGAACAGAAATACATGTTATTAGCACCATTTGAAAGAGCAATATTTGAAGTTTCATACAGACTTAAAAATGCATTCAATATATGTCACTTCATCACTAATAATGATCCGTTTCGATAAACCCTCATCTATTTCCATCATGGCCAAGAAGTTCTCACAAAACTTCAGCCAATTGTATGAATCACCGGGCTAGAGTTTTTGTACAAGTTGCAATTTGTTCATGCAGAGTAGAATTGTCCACACTGTGGAAGTTAGCTTCATCAAAAAAATGTTATAGTTTCAGAATCTGTGTGTTTTAGTGGGAGGGTGCACCTGTTTCGTGGGGAAAATGTCATGCTTGCCTTTTTGATGACCAAGGGTATATGCTCTCACTGTCTCTCACCTTTCTATGTTATAAGCCCCTAACAACTCTTGTGCTACAGCAGTAGACGAAAGATAAATTGGTTCCTTATGATTATTGATAGGTTTGGCATGTCAGCCTATGTTGATAGATTACTACGTATTTTTAATATCTCGTATTAGACGTATTTTTAATATCTCAGTAAGTAGCTGTTCATGAGAAAACTTTTTCATTGGCAGATCCACCATCTGTTGAAGCAATACCTCCTGATGGATTGGTGGTTGTTGAGTTGGGAGAAGAAGTAAATTTAGGGTGCATAGCTCAAGGATCCCCTCCACCAATAATATCTTGGACAAAAAAGGTAATTTCACTGCAATGCGTTACAAGACATTTCATAATAAGACACTTTCCAATCAAATAGTAATGTTATGCAGTAGAGTCATTAAAGAGGGTGCTTATTAAATAAATAATAACCCTTGGTGCAACAGCCCATTGATGGCCTGGACCTACCTACGACTGCTGGCCTCACTCCCATCCGATCCTACTCACTCACTCGCCCGAGGTGGGAGATCATTCAACCAGTTACGGGGTGACATGTGGTCAGCATGACGAACCCCCAGTCAGTGTTGTAGGTTTCAATGACCAGGTTACGCTATTCATTCATAGCTCCCAGATTTCCTCACGATGGTGGGTGGTCATCGGTCCCATACACACGCCCAAAATCTCAAGAGAAAAGTTGTTAGTTTTCCCCAGGCGACTCATCCCTGAGAGAGATGAGTTTCAACCACTCCCCCTTATGAGGATAACAAAAGTTTAACTGTAAATGTGTCAGTTTTCAAAAGTAACTTATAAACAGCCCTTTGAGGGCCAAGATGTGCAAAGAGAATTTTCATTGGATGACATATTATCAGTGCACCAAACATCATCGTCTATGCTATTTTGCTACCTAGAATTTAGCAAGTAACTCCCCAACATGAATTTTCATTATGATGCTGGGTCAACACCGAAAACCTGGAGTTCCCACCGGATCGAGCCTGGGACCACTTGCACTAAAGAAGTGCAAACATTTCGGCAATGTGGGAGCCCAAACATATTTATAATACAAGTAAGAACTCTCCATGTTTTAAAATACCATCAGTACAAATACTGTTAATATACAGGGTTATTACAAATTATATTCTCAATTTCAGATACACGTAAATCATGTTTAATGAAACTCAGATACAAAAGGGTATGTCAATGTAAAGAGTAACTCATAAAGTTTTATTTCATTACTTCATTACATCATTACCTCACAAGTGTTCAATGTGAGCCCCTTTGGTAACTCGACACACATCTAGTGTGTAGTCGAGTTCCTGTCAAACACTCTGTAGCATATCATGATCGATTTCTTCCTGTGGGGGTTTGTTAAAAATTGAGTCTACCAGCCACTATTTCCACAGACCATGCTTGATCTGCAAGCACACATCACAGATTCCATTGCAGAAATCAATCGTGATACACTATAGCATGTTTGGCAAGAACTCGACTACAGGCTAAATGTGTGTTGAGTTACCAAAGGGGCTCACATTGAACACTTGTGAGCAGGGCCGGATGAAGACGAAATTGGGCCTGATGTGTTGAAATCTTCGGTGAACAATAAACACAACGACGTTATAGTTACGTCACAGTGCAAAGAATAATAGTAACTGTATAATAAGTAACGCTGTGTCTAGGCCTGATGTGTTGAAATCTTCGGTGAACAATAAACACAACGACGTTATAGTTACGTCACAGTGCAAAGAATAATAGTAACTGTATAATAAGTAACGCTGTGTCTAGGCATATGAAATTGGGGCTCCAAATTTCATTCTACAATTTATTTTCAGGTTAATATAGCAAAAGAAAACTGTTCAGCTTTCGGAAAATTCTCGTCTGTTTTCATCTGGGCCTATTTCAGGAATGGGCCTAATGCTGCAGCATCAATAGCACCCACCTTAATCTGGCCCTCCTTGTGAGATAATGATGTAACGAGGTAATGAAATAAAACATTGTGAGTTATTCTTTACATTGGTATAACATTTTTTGTATCTGAGTTTCATTAAACGTGATTTACGTGTATCTGAAATCGGGAAGATCTTGTAATAACCTTGTATTTGTGATTGTGAAACTCGTGACATAGCTTCCTCTGGCTATTGTAAATATGTGGGCTTATACTTATACTTAATATAACAAAGTCATTTGAAAAGAAAAAATACTGCTTTGTGACTCATCATTCAAACATTAAGTGATGATTATCAAAGCAATGTTATGAACAGTGTTTGGAAGTGCATGTACAAAAATACATCACACACACACATACATAACATTTATATGTTGGTTTCATGCCGATAGTTATATTTGTCCAAGAATACAGTGTAATAAAAGATGCAAATTTAGACTAGTAAAAGAGTATTAAAGATCCAGGTAGGTCATCTGACTACCATGTGGGAGATCTCTGGATTAATTGTTGTGGTGGATGATGTCGCGTAGGAATCATTCCTCAATGGTCTTGCTTAAAAAGCTTTAAGGCTCACTCAGCCACTTATTAATGAGTACCAAGAAAGTGGTAAGGAGTCAGAGAAGATCTAGTGATCTGTAGGACGAGAGGAACAATACATTGTGTTTTTGTTAATTATCATTTTCTAAACGATTTATTCTTAAGAAGGAAATAATTGAATGAAAACTTGTCTACTTCATGGGATACATGCAAGTATGTGTGGTGAGAGAGGGAGGGTGGGAGAATGAATATCAGCCTATATATTTCACACATACAATTTTGTTTCAGTCACAGTCATTTGCATTATTATAAGGGACTGTCCCGCACCATGGCAATGCGGTTTAAGGGATCATGCTATGATTGATTGGTTTGATTTGTTGTTTTAAGTCCACTTTATGCACAGTAAGGCTAATCGGGACTGGGCCTACAGTTTAAAGTGGGATCCGAACCACTATGTGCCTCCACCGGGAATCGAACCCGGGACCCCTTGATTACAAGGCAACGACGCTACCACTGCGCCATCGGGGAGACCGGGATCATGCTATGAGACGCGCACAATTTGAGTCTCCTGGCGGAAGCATAACAACATTTCTCTTGAGATTTTGACTTGTTTTTGGGACCAGTGACCACCCACCATCCTGAAAAAATTGGGGAGCTACAAATGAGTAGCGTAACCCGGTCCTGTAAACCTACAGCATGAGCTGACCACGTGCCACCTTGAAACTGGTTGGTTGATCTCCCACCTCGGCAGGTGGGAGTGAACCTGGCAGTTTGTAGGCATGCCCTGGCCCTCACGGACTGTTGTACCATGGGTTTATTATAAGCCATTGATAATTACAAGTCAGACTAATAGCGGTTGTTGTAGGAACATGAGAACTTCAAACTAAAACAGTATTTTGGGGAAAATATTGTGCTTGCAACCAATGCATGTATGTACACAGTGGTGGCGATTGGGTTCCAAAACCAGTGGGGGGGGGGCAAAGTGACAGGACTAAGGGGCAAACTAGGGGACTTTCCCTTGACAGATAAGGTTTAGCATAGTGCGGGAGCAAAGGTTGCACCCCCCTTGCACCCTAATCGCCGCCCTGTATGTATAGATCCACCAAGCTCACTGAAAACTCGGAAAATATGCGAACTAACCGGCCTCCCCCACCCCCTTCTTTCACCCCCGGTGTTTTCTCTGGCGCTGGTCGGGCAAGGACCTTCCCACTTCCGCTGATACAGTGTTGCTAATTTTACTCTCTTCAAGAATTCGAGGAGTGTTGTTGATGTGCGTAGATGTGTTTTTGAGTAAGTGTAAAATATCGAAAGTTGTGCAAAGCAGTGAACGAAATTTGCTACTACGAATCATTGAGAAATATGAAGATGAGAAAAGAGACGGGTGGAATTATCCTTGCGATCAACCCCTAAAGAGAGCAGTAGCATATATCTAATGGGACGGTTGGTGTCATTGCTTAAAAAACTGAAAAGAGAGAAAAAAGATTTACAAACCCCTGACCAGAAATTGTCAACTCCTGGTAAACGGAGACGTGCTTCACAGAATAAGATTGTCATTGACGACATGGAAAAGTGTATACTGCGAAGGAAAATCCATGAAATGTATGTAGTGAAAAGATAAGCTCCTACAATATTGAAACTTTTAGCTATTACTAAGGAAGAAATTAATTATCGGGGGGGGGGGGGCGAGAAACATTACGGAAAATTATGAAACAAATAGGCTTTAAATTTAAAAAATATAGAAACTCTCGCTTAGCTCTGGTTGAACGAAGCAACATTGTGGTTTGGAGATTCCGCAACGAAGGGAGTCCTGTTGTTTACATTGATGAAACTTGGATTCATCCTAATTACAAAGTAAAAAGAATGTTGGCAGAGTGAAGATGTGTCAGGTGTCTTCACAAACAACAGTCCAGGGCAGAGACTTATCATAAGTCACGCCGGGGGTTCCATGGGGTTTGTTCCAAACGCACTTAATATATTTCAGGCCAAAACAACTTCTGGCGATTACCATAATGAAATGAATTCCGAGAACTTGGAGAAGTTGTTGGAACAGAAACATTCCGAATCTCCCACCTACATCTGTCATTGTTATGGATAATGCCTCCTACCACTCAATTCAAACCAATAAAGCCCCGAACACAAAAGTAAGAAACTAGAGATTCAAGAATGGCTATTAAAAAATAACATCACTTTCGATATCGAACAAACAAAGCCAGAATTGTTGCTGAAAGTAAAAAAAAAAAAATCTTCCTGATCCGGTATATCGAGCTGATACAATTTTGAAAACCCACGGCCACCACGTCCTTCGACTGCTACCATATCACTGCGACTTGAACCCGATCAAGTACATATGGAGCACCATAAAGCGAAATGTAAGTTCAAATTTGAGAGAAATAAGTGCTCTTACTGAAAGTGCAATTGACAGTGTCACAGTGCAGGAATGGGAATGTATGTGCCAACATGCCATCCGTTTGGAAAAAGAATATCAGAGGAATGATGGAATTCTCGAAGATGAAGTTCAAATGTTGATTATAAACCTGGAATCGGGTTCCGAAAGTAGCGATGTAAATAGTGACAGTGACAGCGAAAGTTCGAATTCGGACCTCTCTGGCATAGACACCTTATAATCTGTCTCCAGGCCAACCGGAGGCAAAAACCCAAAAGTAAGTTGCTTTTTTTTTTTAAAAAAAAAAAAATATAGTTTACATAATTTAGAATATTAATCTTATGTGTTTAAATTGTTGATATCCTTCTGCGAGACGGCTGGCGTTTTTAACTTAGTGCCCCCTCCCTCCCCTCTCTTATGCTATGTTATTTGAATTACCACATCTACAAACAAAACTTCACATTCGGCCTGCATATTTGTTTACTTGCAAACCTTTCACGGCGCACGCCCACTTCTAGATTTGGCAACACAGGGGGGAAAACACGTGTTTCTGCCATCCCTTCCCTTGCCCAGAGTTCCCGAGCTCCCCTCCTAAACATTCGACACTAGAGCCACTTGTTTCTGGCCAGGGTTTCAAATAAGTTGGTGGATCTATACATATCCACTTCCTGCTTGCAAATTGATCCAGCATGGATTGCATGAAAACTTCTATCTCAAAGTAAGACATTTCTCCCATACTGCTCCTTGTATTGTAAAATTCTCTTTGATATCAAACACAGAGAATATAAAAGGATAATCCTAAATATAACCAATGCATTTATCCAAAAGATGCTCTGATGCATTTTTTAAATGTACTTATTATTGTTCTGCTTGCAAGGGAGGTCTTCTGCAGCTAAGTGAAACCAACAAGACCATACGAGGTCCAAAACTACACTTCAAAGCTGTGGATCGACACTTATCTGGTCTCTATGAATGTACTGCCAATAATGTAGTTGGTAAACCTGCTTCCACTACGCTTCAATTAAGGATTTTGCGTAAGTACTACTTCTCCAAATCATTAATTTTAACATTGATTTTAAGTATCTATGTGCAAAATCTGTGATTTCATTGTATACGGTGTGTTCAAAAAAGACTAACCCAATTAAATGATTGTCGCTAGATACCACTAATAGTGCCCAAATAGATGCTAACATTAGTTGTTCACAAGATGGTGTCTATGCAACAGAAGGCATTTTGTGTTCTCCAATTCAGCAACACATTACACCCTGTGACTTTTTCTTCCAACTTTCATTCACTGGTGGTGTGTGCTTGCACAGATATAAGGTTTCAAAATCGGGCAATTATTTTTTAAACACAGTGTATTATGGTCTTCATTATTCAAAATAAAGTTTCCATTAATTGTAAGGTTAACCTCTGATAACAGGCAGTGAAAATTATATTCTTTACCAAACAGTTTCAACATCTTGTTTACATTATATGCTTCCATTGATTTTTCGCACAGAGTTTGAGTTATTTCTTTACAGATCAACAAATCAAACTTTGTAAATTGCGTTCATCATTTGTGATATACCACAGCGGCAGCTCAAGGGGTAGAGCCGCCGTGCCATGGCACTACCCTCAGAAGAAATTCACACGTCGCCAAGTAAAGTTAAATGAATACATTGATAGTTTACAGACAAGGAGATTCGAATCTTGCCATCGGTCAAGCTGACGTGACGACCGCCCCAACCTCCTCACTGCATCGCCAGCTGTTTCATTCATACCCTTGCGAGACAACAGTCCGTGCTGTGGAAGAGCTGGCCTAATCATGAACCTAACCAAGTTGACACACGTGCAGAGGGTTGAAGAAGTCTCAGCGAGGAACATTTCCACCATGAGCCGAGAACAAAGTGGCAGGGGGTGGGGTTAGCCCATAAGAAACCGTGCCAGTCTTAGCCTGGCCTGGCGAGGGAACTTTCGCAGTGTTGACACGACACAGTTGCCACCTTCAGAAAAAAGTCACTAAATACGACTGGTTTGTAAGACCCGTTGGGGAAGGGAAGTAATTTCTGCCTACTTTTGGAGAAACGAACCTAATATTTTTCCAAAGTTAAATGAACATTTTTGATAATAGATAGATGCACCAAGAGGACCATCCAGACTTGTTTTAAAATATCCTATGATGATGCGAGTTTCCTTTGGCATTTCGACAATTTCTTTTCATAACAAAGATATTTTCGACATCTAGTTAGAATACATGTGCATGGGGGAGGAGAAGGTGACAGGATTTGTTTTTCCTTTCATCTTGTAATTGTTATATTTTTAGGGAAGTTTCCTGTAGTGTATAAAGATAGGTTAGTGAGTGAAGATGAATCAGATTAGTACGTTATTACTTAAACACATGTTGTTTTCCCAGTTAGCAAACGAGGACAAACATCTTGGCTAGTGGCGCAACCTCAAGGAGGGGGCGGGGGGGGGGGGGCATTGCGGAGGTTTTTTTCTTCTATTTACTTGATCACGTTGGCACTACCCATCATAGTTGCCGCCGGCCGCCACTCATATACCATATCGCTGACAAAACCTTACAAAATCCCTCTTCCTTTATGATATTTGCAGGTACATTTTTGGATACCAGAACTGCTTTGAAATTAGTATTATATTGAGGCCAGGGGTTTGACATTTATTGCTTATTTTATACCATCTCATCATATTCCATGAAAATAAATACCAGTGTATAGGGAAGAATTCCTTACCATTTTCAGATAAATTTAGAGAATGGATAAGAATTTATTTTTTGTAATTTAAGTTAATGTTATGTAAATCACTTGTAGGGTTTGCTCCTAAAGGAATAATTTACCAGAGGTGTACACAAATAAAAGTTGTTAAAACTATTTATGTTAAGACAAACTCACCACATTTCCCAACTTCATCACTACATGGAAGTTTTAATGACTGTGTTTCTGGCTACAAGGTAAGTTAGATTTTACCATGGCTTCATCCACTGCAATTCTTTCTGTCAATTTTTGCCACGCTGTCTTGATAATGTCTAAAAATATACAGAAAAAGTTCAGTGTCATTTAATATGGTTGTTTACATGTAACTATATGCTTAAAGTGGACTGTAATTAGTCCAGTTATCAATAAATATATGATAAATCAATTTAGTGATTAGAATGGTCCAGTACAAAAGAGATGAATGGCAAAGTGTGACATATAATGTGAATCACGTGGCTAGAAACAAACCAATCAATTCCAACCTTTCACAACTTAGCACATCTTGCACAAGTCTGAATTCAATTGGTTCACCTTCAATTAGCACATGGCATGTATTGTTAATTTTTTAGGTGTGAAATCAGTCTAAAACGATTCATAGCCTTTGCGTTTGCCAAACTGTGAAAAATACATATAAAATTTCTCAAGCTAGAGAAGTGGGCACTTTATTGGATCCTACAATATTTACTTCACAGCCTTCATTATTAGCAACTGTAAATCTAAATTTTAAATTAGGATTTTTTTATTGAGTGTCACGTTTCTGCCATTTTGGCTAATTGCAACAATGAGGATGAGTGATAATTAGATGACATGATGAAGGGATTAGCACTAAGAACATCCATACCCAGGCTGAGATCCAAAGAAGGAATTTTGTGGCAAGGTCCAAAAGTCAACCACTTGTTCATCTCATGAGATATTTCAAGCTGTAATTGATGTTGAGAAGTATCCTGATTTTACTCCTTGGTACAAAGCTGTTTATATCCTATACAGCACACACATATCAAGGAGACGTCTTCTGGATATTCGTGCCGAAATTCTGGATATCCACAGGATGTCCCGGAATGTCCAGTACACATCCATAGGACATCCTCTGGATATCCATATGTCCGTCCAGGAGATGTCCATAGGATATCCAGGAAGGATGTGTTTTGGACATTCTGTGAATCAATTTTGGATGTGTTTTCGACATTTTGGATATGTTTCGGACATTCTGTGGATCATTTTTGAACATGTTTTGGACATTCTGTGGATCATTTTTGGACGTGTTTTGGACATTCTATGGATGACTTTTGGACATGGGTTCACGTGATAGGGACATTATCTGGATGGTTTTATTTCATTGTAGACAAGGATATATTCTGGACTAAAATTGTACGTAATCTGGACATTATGCTGATATTTTTTGCACATGCTTTGGATACAAAAATGACATTCCTGGACTAGATTTACACATATCGAAGACCTCGAGTACACATATGCTTATAACAAGAACTCCACTCTCTCTCTCTTTCACTCTCTCACTCACACAGACACATGCACTTACACACACAAATTCACACACACACATCTACACATCCGAAAAGTACTTTGTATTGTAGAACAACACTCTGGAGTGCAGTTTACCACCATGAATAACACTAAATCACGGTTCTTCAACATAACCTTAATGGTACCAGGATCAAACCATGGGGTGCATTACTTTCCAGCAAGTAGCTTAGGCTTCTGTAGAGCATGCGATGGATGTGCAAACAACATAATCTAAACAAACACTAAAATGAAAGGTGGTACACACAATTTGGTCTTAAATACCTTTACGACTGAACCGGCACGTTCATGGTTAATGAAATGGGATTACCTGTCTTGTGCAGTAGATCTCGTCAGGTAACTGCTCCTTAATCTCACACACAGAAAGTCTATTTAACTGGTTGTCGATAACTTAACTCCAAATGACATCTCCCTGTTCTCAAAATGGTTAGAGTCTAAAACTGAGTGTTCCTCCTGAACTTTAAATGACAGACTCACTCCCAACTTTTTACAAGATCAACCCTTTCTATCTCTCGATCTCCAAAGCAAAAACTGATCCTCTCTCGATCTCTCCAAAACAACAACTGAGCTCACTACCAAAAGCCACCACAAATTCAACCTCTCTCCCTTGCTCCAAGCATACGTTCATTCCCCTCACTCCTCCTCCTCTCTCCTCTTGCAAAACAAAGCTTTCAACAATGCACAATACCTCCTACCTTAGTTGACACATTCTTAACTTTACTGCCAGCTGTAGAATTACTGAACTACTCAGGAGTGCTTATTATGATACGGTATTCACACGCATAAGCAGAGTAAGCAGAGCTTATTCTTCACTACCACGCAAGGCAACGTCCTCATGCAAAGCAAACTGCAGTTGTGTGTGTTCGAGACGGGACAAAGAAAGCCTCGTGGCAACTTTCACCTGCTTGGTGTGCATGTGTGACTCGCTGAAAAGACAAGGTGGCTACGGATGACGTAATTCCTGTGGGAGATGTTTTTAAGTTACGATTTATTACTGCATCACATAGTTTGAGTCCTAACATAATTAACTTGAGACTAGATACTGTGAATGATCTTTACACGAATATCAAAACATTTATGTCAAATTTGTGATTACACATGAATGTAATACCACATATCCCAATGCCAATGCCAATGCTTTATTAACAGGTTTTTTGTAAGTATCGAGACCATTGTGCCCTTGACTTACTATCATGTTCTTACAAAATAGTGTATATACAACATTTTTCTTGCTATAACCCGGGTCGACTGTCGGCTGGGATTTGGACAATAGTTCATCTGTATTATTTCACTAATTTGAAATTGTTGAGTTCCTTGTTATAATTTGCATTGACAGAGGAAGGAAATAATCACTATTATTTTTCAAACCATACATAGTTCGGTGCACTGATGAAAAGTTCTAATCACAAACTACATTTTGCACATCACTTTAAGACACAAAACATAAAATAACCACATAGAATAATAATAATGATAACAATATATAAGTAGCAAAGAAACAACAAAATCACAATCTGTGCTTTTATAGCTGCACTATCAAGGAACACTAATCTGCTCCATTGAAAACAGTACTTTGAAGTACTCATAAACAGGGAGTATATGTAACACATAACACAATAATACAATAGCATTTTTGAATTTAGATTTGTTCAAAATTTCGGGGCATGGAGTGGGTCATCCGGACCTGTGGTCGAGTTCCAATGCCCCGAACCGCTGGATTTGGATGCTGTTGGATCTGGCTCCAGAAGTTGTAACACATGGCATATATAGCAGATTGAACATAATCTAGTTCAAGGTCCTCATGGATTTGTAAGATAGGAGTATCTCGGCTATGACCAGTAATAAGTAGAGCAACGTTATTCTATATAATCTGCAATGTCCTTATGACTGAAGGTCGGAGATGACCCCAAGCTGGTGCTGCATACAGGAGTGTGGGACGTACCATCATCTTATACACATGCAAGCGAGTCGTCAGTCCCAAGGTAGGATTTCGGAAAACTGGGTACAATTGTCCAACTCGATTTTGTGCTTTTGCTGTCACAGTTGAGATGTGTTTATGGAAATTTAGTCTTCGGTCCAAAACCACTCCTAGATATGTGGTAAAAGGTTTGTCCGGTATAGAAGATCCCTGGAGTCGTAGAATCTTTGGTATTTGTCTATGTCGACGTGTAAATAAAACCGCAGCACTCTTCAGTGAATTATACTTCATGCACCAGCGAGTAGACCAATCTTCCAACTCTAATAGTTGTTGTCTCATCCTGCTATAGCATAGTTCTTGTAAAGGGCTATTTGTAAAGATGGCAACATCATCTGCATAGGTAGCTAACATGCATCTATGAGTAGCAGGGATATCACTGGTATATAAAGCAAACAGAAGTGGAGATAAAACAGCTCCCTGAGGGACACCAGCATGTATGATCTTAACGGTAGATCGAGCACTTAAAAATTGCACCTGAAATTGTCTCTTTTGTAAATACTGATCCAATAATTGCACCAAATAAATAGGAACTCCCAATTCCGATAGTTTCACAATTAATCCAGAATGCCAAATTCGATCAAAGGCTTTGTCGGAGTCAAGAAATACCCCTAGAGTATGTCGACTGAGATTAAAGTTTCCTGTAACATACTCCACTACTCGGACCAGTTGCGTAGTAGTACTGTGATGTTGAGGAAATCCGAATTGATGATACGGTAGCAAGCCTTTTTCATCCACCACAGCTTGTAATCGTCTGAGTAGTATATGTTCAAAGATTTTGCTAACATGGCTCAGAAGACTTATAGGTCTATAATTCTGTGGTAGAAGAATGTTCTTTCCTGGTTTTGGCAAGAGGATTATTTTTGCTAGTTTCCAACTTGATGGATAATAGCCGGTAAGGAATATAGCATTGAAGACTTTTGCTAGAAAAACTAACAATTTTCTGGGGCCGTTCTTCAGTTGTAATGTAGTAATAGTATCAAAGCCAGGTGCCTTACCAGGTCGAAGAAGATTTATAACACCTTCGACCTCCTGAGGGTTTGTGAGAAGTGGATAAGCTGTGAGTGGTTCATGACGTAATTGTTCCAGTCGATGTTGAATCTTCTGGATATAATTGCCATTATGCGGTTGATCTGGTGTGTGAAATTGGTCCCCAGATGTTTGGAGAACACTTCAGCCTTCTCCTCTGGTGTGTACACCATGCCATTTGGACCCTGGAGAGGGTAGGCAGCAGATTGTGGATTCTTTCGCAGATAATTTCTTAATAATTGCCAGAATCTACTATCCTGCATTGATATCCCGGAGAATTTGGTGTCCCAATCTGCCTGTCGCTGCCGAATGAGGTATCGGTGAAATCGATCGTGAAATTGATTATACAACTGTTTGTAGCGATGGTTATAAGTTTGTTCCCATTTCCGTCGGAAATATTTTTTTCAGTTCAGGAGGATCATACCCTCACGGGATAGACAGCCATTGTTATTGTATAACTGAGGGGTTCTGATAGTGGAGTGAAGATAAGAAGTTTGTATACCTGCTGTAAGGTTTTGTAAAGCCGAATCAATTTCGGCTGGGGTTTTTAAAGCTAAATGCAAGTCAATGATAGGCACTAATTGTCGAGTGTAAGCATCCCAGTCTGTTGTAACATGATATTTTGGAGGAGGAGGCTTCAATAAATTATGATGAACAATTTCAAAGAGTATTGGTTGATGGTCCGAGTCTAGATCATGAATAACATAGGGACCAGTCATAATATTTACACCTTGATATATCAAGATATCCAACACATCTGGAAGTCCACCTCCTCGTGGATAATGAGTGGGTTCTCTTGGGGCAAGAATGGGCAAGTTCAATTGTTGGACAATTTGGAGAAGAGAGGCACCTCCACGGTTCACTACACGCGAATTCCATGCAGGGTTTTTACAATTTAGATCACCAGCTAAAATCACTTTGCGGCCCAAGCGAAAAACAGTCTCTAGTTCTTGTATAGAAATAAGCTGTTCTGGAACGTTATATCCTGCTATCAAAATTAGTGGGTCGGTGGTAGTTAATAGTTCAATTATTGTGATTTCTATAGCTTCTAGAGCTGGATTTGGAAGTTGACGTGCAAATAGCGAAGATTTCACAACTACAGCCGTACCTCCTTTCCGTCCTGGGAACCAATCGTTTCTATAAATGGGATAATTTGCAATTTTCCATTTATTACGGGGTTTCAAGTGCGTTTCATTCACCAGAGCTATATCAACATTATATTCACGTAAAAATTGTTTGAAAGTCAGGAATTGAGTACGAACTCCATCAGCATTCCACTGAACACACGTCAATGTTCTACTTATCAGAGTACCTTTACGGGCCATTTCCGAAAAGGTTATCCAAAACATCCATGGCAACACTGAACTTATCTACGATTGTCTTGGCATGACTAATTCGCTGTAGACCAGATTTAATTTTTTGAAGAAAACCCCTGAAATCGAAAATTTCTTTTATGCTAGTCCAAATGTCCTTAAATTCCTGGCCTCTTGTATTAGTTTTTGTATTTGCAGCAGTAACATAACTCCTAGTGTTTGGTAGTGCAGGGAAAGCTGTCTGGTCTTGTAAGGAAGGAGGTGATTGCTTAGGAGTGTCGGAAGAAGACTGTACACCATTTTTGCGGAGTTCTTGCGCTCGTTGTACACGTTGGAAAATTGGACAACCGCGAAAGTTAGCAGGGTAGTCACCTTCACAGTTTACACATTTAGCAGGTGAGGTACGGTCTTTTTTAGGGCATTTCCGTGTATCACGTAATTGAGCACATTTGACACAGCGAGCTATGGCATTGCAGTTCTGTTGGGCATGTCCAAGTCTCTGACATTTAAAACACTGTATAAATTGCCGTGGGTGATACTCCTCTATCACCACACGGTGTTGTTCAAAATATGGTTCTTTATAGATTCCTTTCGCAAATTCAGTCTTTTTAATGGTCAGCAGAAAAAGAGCTAATGGCATGAGTTTATGGGTATTTTGATCCTTCTGTTTCAACTGAGATACCTTGAGCACATCATAACCTAGTTCTTGCACATATCCCATGAATATCCAGAATGGGACATCCTATGGATATCCAGGACAGGAGATTCTCTGGATATTCATGAGATGTCTATGGGATATCCCATTCTGGATATCCACAATATCCATGGATGTGATCTGGACATTGTGGATATCCTATGAACGTCCCTTGGAAATGTGTGCTGTATGGGATAGAAGAAAAACTGATAGCCAAATGATTGTGGGTCCTAAAATTACCATACAATTGGGCAGAATATCTGAAAATTTTTGGTAGAATTGTTTCCAACCAGCACAATCATTGTGCTTAACCCTAGTTAGTTGTAGGAGAGGAAGAAAACATAGCATTACACTATTGGGGTATTATTTTACTTGTTCTCTTAGGAATATCAAACTTCTGATTGCATAGGAAAACAAATGAACGGAAAGAGGGCACGTTGAAGATTTTCTTTGTAATTGGAAATGTCAAAAACTCCCCATTTGATTAGCTGTAACTTGACGTTGAAATTATTACTATTTTCTCCTCCATAAGGAATGTATGGGATTCTCAAAATACATATTCATCATATTTTTTTTAAACATTGTGTCTAGTTTAATAATCAACTTGAGAAACCACTTTCACTTGAAACATGAGGAGAAATTCATACTCTCTTCTATAGTCAAGGTTATTTTAAGCAGTATTGCCCATTCCGAAGATAATAAAGAAGAAATGCACACCTGGCTCGAAATTGCCACTCTTCGCCTTAATGTGCTCAGTCATTGAGCCTGTAATTATGAACTAGGGAAGATAACATCGATATGTTAAGGCACATAATGGGATATTAGGTATATCAAACTTATGTGAGTGACACTTAACAATATAGAACAATGTAGTGTTTGTATTGAAGATAACAGAAAGAAGGAAGGGGAAGGGGATTTCCAGTTTCACATTTTAATTTTTCTTAGTGATATGAGTTGCCTCACTGAATAAATAAATGTGTAATACAGTTAAAATATTTAGAAATCAATAATTACATGCAGTTACAATTCCAGGATTGTCAGGTTTACAGGAAAAAATAGCACCATATGCCATTATCACAATTGCAGCTTGTACTCCATAAAATTAAGTCCTTACATGACTTATCCCTGATGGAGAAAAGAAATTGATGATGAATGATATAGATAAGAGAGAACAAAATTACAAAGACATATATTGGAATAGAAAATACAGAAAAAAAGGGGAGTCCTGACACACCTTTATTTAAACACTGAAAAAGTGTATATAACTTTAAATTGAATTAATATTAAAAGACAATCAAGAATTCCAAAGTGAATTTATGTTGTACATGTGATTACTTTTTAATTCCTTTAATCTATGATTTATTGATACATAACACTTTATGCAGGAAGATTGAAGTACACTCAGTATGTAAAATCAGTAATCATGTACTGATTCCCTTAAATGTTGAATTTCCTTTAAGCCTCTGTTTACTTCTAATTTTCATTTCATACTACTTTGGAATAAAATGATCACACTAAATAAGGTTATCCTGTTGCAATTTCAGATCCACCTGAAGTCAAGGCTGAAAGTATTTGGGTTCATACAGCCCCTGGAATTCGATCAGAGCTAACATGTCATGTAATTGCTGATCCAGAAGCTGAGGTAAATTCCTTCAATTTGCAAAATATGCTACATTCAACTTCCATCTAAATGAAGTTAGAAACTAACAAGCATGAAAGGATTACTTTTAATATTGTAAAAACTAATACAAAATATAACACTGCTACTATGTATATGTTTGGTCAGATTTCACCATGCATGAGTAAATGAACTAATGAATCAAAAATTTCTCTTCATTTTTGCTTCATTAATTAATTTTTTTGACAGGCATGAATACCTGTGTGTCCACATGCATTTCACACCTTAAACACCACAGTACATGCTGGGGTACTGCAGCACCGTTCAGATAATACAGTGGGTCCCTAAAGTCCAGTTTCCATTATAATCAAATAAAGGGTGTTCATTTTATTGTGCACATCATGATACTATACACTATAATTCCACTATGGACAAGAATACAGAGATACTCACATTTGATTTGATACACGAAATGTAGTTATGCACAAATGGTACTGTCTTACAGCAAGTGTTGGAAATGTCCACCTTCTTCCTGAAGGAAGGTCCAAACCCTTCACACCATATTTGTTGATACCCTTCCAAGGACATCAGGGCTAATGGAGTAATGGCTCACTCCAGGTCTTGTAGAGTACGTGGGTTTGCTCGATATACACGTCCTTCCAAAAAGAAAAAAAACAGACAAAAAAGTCTGGTGATGATAAGTCAGGGCAACGAGGGGGCCACAGACCCTTTGAGATCAAGCGATCATCAAACATTTCATTCCACGGTGTTTGTGGATGTATGGCACTTGCCCCGTCTTGTTGCAGGTAACAATAACGTTCATCATGCTGGAGATGAGCGACAAATTGCATAATGATATCCTGGTATTCCCGATTGTCAAGGGTTTTGTAAAAAAAAATTGGGCCCACTATTTGTCATCTAGAAATCGCACACCAAACCCCTACCTTCTGCGAGCGCAGTAGCGATTCATGTAAGATGTGTGGATTGTGTGTTGACCAATATTTGTTATTCTGATTATTGATGTGACCACTAAGGTGAAAATACGTCTCATCACTAAAAAACATATTATCTAAGATGTCCATCCCATGGTTCATAAACCACTGGCAGTACCTTATTCTTTTAACAGTGTCTGGAGGTTTCAGTTCGTGTACGCAATGTATGCGGTATGCATGCATACCTAATTTCTTTTAAAACACTAAGTTGCTGACCAAGGCAGTTTATTAAGATAAAAGACACTTAACAGGTAACATTTCAACCCTGTATCAGGGTCTTCCTCAGACAAAGAACTAAACTAAAATGATGAAATATACTACGCACAGAAAGATTACATACACATAGCAGGGTCACTAGCCACACAACAACAAATCAAGTTGACAGTCCTTAGCTAGGAAGATTTCTCCAAAGGAATTAAACATATGACCTCTTGACAGTCCACTAAAGGGTCTACTACAATGACAGGTGATTGACAGGTCAAGATTAGCAAGAGTCTAGAACCACCTGTTTACCACTCACCCCCTCACCCTTGCCTTTTTGGATATGGATGAATACCTCCTCCTATGGTCTTCTTCTTTTGTCTTCTTTCTTCCTTGTTCATTCTTCTTTTTCCCTCATTCCTTTTCTTCATCATTTCAACTTTCTCTAACACACTCTTCCATTCCTTGTTTATCTTGAGTCCTCTATTCCAATTCATGATGTCATCTCCTTTCTTTTCTATTTCTTTGGCCTCCTTCCATTTTCTCACTAGTTCTCTCTTCTCTTTTCCTATTGGCCTACCTGAATCCCATTCAACTTCATGTCTTGTTTCTCTAATGTGTTTGAATATGGCATTCCTGTCTCTCTTCAATCTCACATCATCCATGTGTTGCTTTAACCTGTCTTTAAGTCTCTTCTTCGTTTCCTCTATACATATACACTTTCACATCCTCTGCACTTCACCTCGTAGATAACCCCTTCCTCTTCTTCCTCTCTCTTTTCTTCCTTCTTCTTGCTGGCTATACTTAAAACAGTGTGTCCTGCCTTCCTGTAAGTTCTTATACCCACTTTCCTCAGAACCTTCTCTTCCAGTCCTCTGTCTTTTATCTCTTTCCTTCTTCTGTTGATGTTGTGTCTGTCTTTCTTTTCATAGCCATTCTCTTCCAGTTGTTCCCACAGGCTATTAATTTTGGTTTCTCCTTCCCCTTTCTCTGTGCATATCTTCTTTATTCGGTCTTCCATGTTCCTTATAAAATTACGTTTAGTTGCATCACCCACATCACTTCTTTTGTGACAGAACACTCCTGCCGAACACTTCTTTTGATGCCATGTAGCCACAATCCCCATTCCTCTCTTCTTTTTCATCTTAATATCCAAGAAATTTAATGTTCCTTCCTGTTCCGTTTCGAGCTCAAGGAATATTCCTGCTCTCTCATCTTCTATATCTTTAACAAGCTTACTCAGCTGCTTCTTTGTTCCCTTCCATATCCCAAAACAATCATCCACATATCTACAAAACAGACTTAACTTATCTCCTCCTTTCACTATCACTTCCTTCTCCCATTCATTCATAACTAATTCCGCCAGCACAGGGCTCAAGCAAGAGCCTATATTCAGACCTTCACTAATCTTGATGATTTTACTCCCCACTCTGCTGTAGGCATTGTCCCAAATGGTTTCCAGTGCTTGTACTACTCTCACTATCCCATTATCCTATAATGTTTTTCCCCACTTTCTTCCTCACTGTATCCACTACGTGTCCCCTTTTGATGCTCGGGAACATGCTTCTCATGTCTAGGCTAAACATTTAGTTTTATCCCCAGACTCCTTCAGATCTTTTTTAAGGTCCACCACCTGCTCATTGTTTTTCATGGCTCTGCTTTCTTGTTCTCTCACTAACACTTCAATTATCTTTTTTAACTTCTTCTCCAATGGTTCCAAGATATTGTCCCTGCAATCCATCACTGGTCTCAACTTTATCTCTTCTTTATGTATTTTAGGAAAGCCTTTTCAACTGCCTGCCTTCTTCGTGAAATTTTTAAACACCCTCCTCCCACAATCTTTTATGATCTTTTCTCTAATATTGCGTTCCTCTTCCATTCCACAAATCTCCTCATACGTGTCCCCTTTCTGGTCTTCACACTTCTTCTCATACCATTCTTTTTCCATCGCGACTGTGACCCCTCCCTTATCTGCCTTTTCCACCACCACATCGTTCCTTGTCTTGATTCTTTTCATACCCTCCCTTTCCTTCTGGCTCAAATTATCTAATCTTCTCTGTTTATCCATTTCTTTCTTCAAAATAGCTGCTGTTCTTCTTCTAATCTTATCCCTTTCTGCCTCTTCTTCAATCTGTAGCACGGCTTCCTCAATGTCATATACAATCTCTTCATAGTCCACATTTCTCTCCATCACCTTGTCACACTGCGACGCCAAGGACCCCAGGTTTGATTCCCGCTCGGACTTGGTTGTTTGTGAATGTCCATTCATCAATATCATCATCATATCATCACTCATCCCCATCTTCGCAAATTAGCCAAGAGGCACAAAACTTGAAGTAAAATAAACTAAATCAATCTAATCAAATCTCCATCACTTTGAAACCTCGGCCTAATTTAAAAAAAGCTTCCTCTTCCTCCGATATTTGAACGTCTCTGATTATAACCACTCTTCTCCTGCTCTCTTCACCTTCTTCCTCTTCTCTTCTTTCCTCTCTCCATCCCAGTCTTTCTCCTTTCCTCTTCATTCTCTCTAAAGTTTTCTTGCCAGCTTCTAATTTCATGGAATGTGAATTCTCTAGTAAAAATGGTGAGTCCATCTTCTATGGTTTCTTCCATTCTTGCCAGTTACTCCTTTATTGACCTGATTTCATTCTTCCTTTTTCATATTTCATTCCATATCATTTCTCTTTCAAGTTTCTGTACTAACCTCTTCCATCTTCTGGTGTGACAATCCACTACCTTCTTACTTATCTTCAGTCCCTTTGGTGTTGTGCCCTTCTCCAACACTCCCATCAGAATCTTTCTTGCTCCTGCTTGTGTATATCCATACTCTTCAAGTCCTTCCAGTCATTGAGTTTTCTCATCAGCCTCGGAAAATGTCCAATTGTAATATAATTAAGCCTTGTTTCCATATTAAAAACACTAAGTTGCTGACCAAGGCAGTTTATTAAGATAAAAACACTTAACAGGTAACGTTTCAACTCTGTATCAGGGTCATCCTCAGACGAAGAACTCAACTAAAATGATGAAATATACTACACACAGAAGGAGGAGGAGGGTGTTTAAAAATTTCACGAAGAAGGCAGGCAGTTGAAAAGGCTTTCCTAAAATACATAAAGAAGAGATAAAGTTGAGACCAGTGATGGATTGCAGGGACAATATCTTGGAACCATTGGAGAAGAAGTTAAAAAAGATAATTGAAGTGTTAGTGAGAGAACAAGAAAGCAGAGCCATGAAAAACAATGAGCAGGTGGTGGACCTTAAAAAAGATCTGAAGGAGTCTGGGGATAAAACTAAATGTTTAGCCTAGACATGAGAAGCATGTTCCCGAGCATCAAAAGGGGACACGTAGTGGATATAGTGAGGAAGAAAGTGGGGAAAAACATTATAGGATAATGGGATAGTGAGAGTAGTACAAGCACTGGAAACCATTTGGGACAATGCCTACAGCAGAGTGGGGGGTAAAATCATCAAGATTAGTGAAGGTCTGAATATAGGCTCTTGCTTGAGCCCTGTGCTGGCGGAATTAGTTATGAATGAATGGGAGAAGGAAGTGATAGTGAAAGGAGGAGATAAGTTAAGTCTGTTTTGTAGATATGTGGATGATTGTTTTGGGATATGGAAGGGAACAAAGAAGCAGCTGAGTAAGCTTGTTAAAGATATAGAAGATGAGAGAGCAGGAATATTCCTTGAGCTCGAAACGGAACAGGAAGGAACATTAAATTTCTTGGATATTAAGATGAAAAAGAAGAGAGGAATGGGGATTGTGGCTACATGGCATCAAAAGAAGTGTTCGGCAGGAGTGTTCTGTCACAAAAGAAGTGATGTGGGTGATGCAACTAAACGTAATTTTATAAGGAACATGGAAGACCGAATAAAGAAGATATGCACAGAGAAAGGGGAAGGAGAAACCAAAATTAATAGCCTGTGGGAACAACTGGAAGAGAATGGCTATGAAAAGAAAGACAGACACAACATCAACAGAAGAAGGAAAGAGATAAAAGACAGAGGACTGGAAGAGAAGGTTCTGAGGAAAGTGGGTATAAGAACTTACAGGAAGGCAGGACACACTGTTTTAAGTATAGCCAGCAAGAAGAAGGAAGAAAAGAGAGAGGAAGAAGAGGAAGGGGTTATCTACGAGGTGAAGTGCAGAGGATGTGAAAGTGTATATGTATAGAGGAAACGAAGAAGAGACTTAAAGACAGGTTAAAGCAACACATGGATGATGTGAGATTGAAGAGAGACAGGAATGCCATATTCAAACACATTAGAGAAACAAGACATGAAGTTGAATGGGATTCAGGTAGGCCAATAGGAAAAGAGAAGAGAGAACTAGTGAGAAAATGGAAGGAGGCCAAAGAAATAGAAAAGAAAGGAGATGACATCATGAATTGGAATAGAGGACTCAAGATAAACAAGGAATGGAAGAGTGTGTTAGAGAAAGTTGAAATGATGAAGAAAAGGAATGAGGGAAAAAGAAGAATGAACAAGGAAGAAAGAAGACAAAAGAAGAAGACCATAGGAGGAGGTATTCATCCATATCCAAAAAGGCAAGGGTGAGGGGGTGAGTGGTAAACAGGTGGTTCTAGACTCTTGCTAATCTTGACCTGTCAATCACCTGTCATTGTAGTAGACCCTTTAGTGGACTGTCAAGAGGTCATATGTTTAATTCCTTTGGAGAAATCTTCCTAGCTAAGGACTGTCAACTTGATTTGTTGTTGTGTGGCTAGTGACCCTGCTATGTGTATGTAATCTTTCTGTGCGTAGTATATTTCATCATTTTAGTTTAGTTCTTTGTCTGAGGAAGACCCTGATACAGGGTTGAAATGTTACGTGTTAAGTGTTTTTTTTTTAATCTTAATAAACTGCCTTGGTCAGCATCTTAGTATTTTTAATATGGAAACAAGGCTCAATTATATTCTAATTTCTTTGTGGCGTGCCGCCACCTACCAATAGGTTAGCTAACTACGTAGCCAACACCTAGACGAGCATCAAGCATCAACTACCCTTTAAAACATATGAAATCCAAACAAAAACGTGGTCACTCAATGTCAGTGTGCTCAAGACAAATTATGTAATCCCAAAGTGCACGATAAAATGATCACACTGTATAACTCTGAAACAACGTGACATGGAGCAGGTTGGTTTTTTGCAAAATGTTCTACAGCCCAAAAAGTACTTTTTGTTGTCATTTATGTTCTAGGCCCATTTTTCTTAATGGAGGACTGATTACAGTAAAACTTTCCTGCAATATGCTTTAACAGTACCTTCTCCCCCATGTGGAGGAGTTGCAGCCATCCATTATTTTTCAAGAAGACAAAGTGCCGCAACATTTTAATTTGTAATTGTAATTTATTCTCGTTCTGTTGACTACATTGTTGATATTTCTATCTGCATCAGTATAGAACACGTCATTTGTTACATATAACATTAGCATGATTGCAGTACAAATACATCCACTTGATTACATATATGAGATGCAGCATAATTAAAGTTACAAGTATATATTATTACATCGGTTTAATTACATATATGGGTTGCATATAAGCTTAATTAAAGTTTCATACATGTTGATATATATATAGTATCAAATTGGTTATGTGTATGGGTGAGACAGAGAAGGTAGTTTTAGATATGCTGTAGAAATTCTTCTATGCTGTAGGGTGATGTTTCAAATGATATTTTTTTTGTTTTGTTTTTGTATAGCTTAAGATTTCTTTCCTCTTTTATTTCACATGGAAGTTTATTGTATAGTAGTATTCCTGTGTTTCTGGCACTCCTTTTGTATAGGTTTAGTCTGTGGTTGTCTATGTGTATATTTGCCTTTGTTTCTGTGTTATGATTATGTATATTACTATTTTTATTGAAGTTTTTAAGGTTGTGCTTTACAAATAGGAGGCATTCTAATATATATAGGGATGGTACTGTGAGTATTGAAAGTTTGGTGAACAGATTTTTACAAGATGTTTGTAGAGGCTCCTGGACCATAGTTCTGATGATTTTTTTTTTTTTTTTTTTTGAAGAATGAAAACTTTCAACAGTTTTGTTGTTCCCCCATAGCAATATGCCATAATGCATACCTTAGTCTAGATTCTACACTTGCAGAATAGAGTATCTTTGCCATTTTTAAGTTACAGATACTGCTCATTTTCCGAATTGCATAATGTAAAGTGTCTGGTTGTTTACATAGATTTTCAATATGATGACGAAAGTACATGTTTTCATTGGTCTCATGATGTTTGGGATATTCTGGATAGACATTACCCTGGGAGATGGATAGACCATGACGGACTTGGATTCTTTCCTATGGGGGTACATCAAGGATTGTGCATACCAAACGCCTGTTCCAGATGTTGTTACAATTCACAGTAGGATCATTGCAGCTGTGCAAACAGTTGATGCTGATATGCTGCAGTGTGTATGGATAGAAGTGGAATATCATCAAAACATCCTGAGGGCAACCAGAGGGGCACACGGTGAGGAGGTGCACTGACTACTGACCACTGGGGGGGAAACAACCTTAACTTAACTTTTGGAGATGTACAGGGTGGCTCAATAAGTCACTTAACACCCCCAGTACAAGGCCACTGCAGCATGGAACGTGAAAATGGCGATAACCAATCGTTGCCTGGCCAAGGGGGAACCACATTGACATCACCCGCATGGTCGGCAGCCAACTTGAAATCAACTTCAGAAATTTAAATGGGAAGGGGGTCGTGCGACATATCAAAATGGGCTAGAATTTCACCAGGAAAACAACTGTGACATTTGTTTTCACCTAACTTTAATTGTTGCAGAGTTAACAATACCACAAAGTTATAACACATGCTCAATATGACGTCCCTCTTGCACAACACACACGTGTAATCGTCTCTCCCATGACCTTACCACATTCTGAAGAACCTCAGGAGTTATTGCAGTACAGGCATCCACAATGCGTGTGCGCAAATGGGCCAGATCCCTGATTTTCGTAGCATACACCATGGCTTTCAGGTGTCCCCAGAGATAAATGTCCAATGGTGTCAGGTCAGGTGAGCGTGCAGGCCATTCCACAGTCCCTCGGCGACCAATCCAGTGGTGAGGGAATTGTTGATCCAGGTACTGACGGACTATCATCCCATAGTGCGGTGGAGCACCATCTTGCTGGAACCATTCAGGATAGCTCCCATCCTCGGACAGTAAGGATGGTAAGAAAAACTAAATACGCTGACCAAGGCAGTAATTTATTTTATTAAAAACATAAACTAACGTAACGTTTCAACCTTCTAGCAAGGTCTTCTTCAGACTCTGTATCAAGTACAAAAGTAACCAGATACAACAAGAAGGGTAATATATATACACAAACATTACTCCCTCCAGACTATTTAGAAAGTTGTTTGGAACTTTCTAGCAGATGACTTTCACTTTCCAACTTTACTTTCACCTAAAAGGCTAAACACAATTACTTCCATATAGAATGTGGTTGGACTTTTTAATCTCACGCTCTTTTCCCTTCATTTTTCTTCCTTGTCCTCTCCTCTTTTTCTCTTGTCCTTTCCACTCTTTCCAACATCTTCTTCCATTCTTTGTTTAACTTCAGTCCCCCATTCCAGTTCATTGTGTCTTCTTCGCCTTTCTTCTCTATTTCCTTGGCTTCCTTCCATTTTCTCACTAGCATTCTCTTCTCCCTTCCTATTTGCTTAGCCTCATCCCACTCTATGTCATGTCCTGTTTCTCTCGTGTGTTTAAATATTGCATTTCTCTCTCTCTTAAGTCGTACATCATCCCTATGTTGTTTCAACCTGTCTTTCAGCCTTTTTTTCGTTTCTCCTATGTACACACTCTGACATTCTTTACATTTTACTTCGTAGATAATCCCTTCTTCTTTCTCTTCTCTGTTTTCCTTTTTCTTGTTAGCATTCCTCGCTATTCCTAAGATGCTTCTCCCTCCCTTCCTATAAGTTTTAATTCCTGCTTTCCTAAGCACTTTGCATATCTTTTCTGTGGTCTTCCCCATACTCCTTCTCTCCTCTTTTTCTTTCTCTTCCAATTCTCCCCTGCCCGTTTTCTTACTTCTTCTGTTTATGTCCAGTCTATCCTGCTTCTCATAGCCATTCTTTTCCAGCTGTTTCCATAGGCTATTTATTTTGCCTTCTTTTTCACATTCTTTCATGCATATTTTCTTGATTCTGTCCTCCATATTCTTTATAAAATTTATTTTTGTCACCTCACTTACATCACTTCTTTTGTGGCAGAATACCCCTGCTGCACACTTCTTCTGATGCCAAGCGGTTTCAATTTCTTGTCCTCTTTTCCTTTTCATCAATATATCTAGATAGCTTAACTTGTCTTCTTCTTCTATTTCAAGTTCCAATAATATCCCTCTTTCTTCATCTTGAATTTCTTTGGCAAAAATGTCAAGCTGCCTCTTCGTTCCCTTCCATATGCCAAAACAGTCATCCACATATCTGCAAAACAGAATTATTTTGTCACCTCCCTTTTCTATCACTTTCTTTTCCCATTCATTCATAACCAATTCAGCCAATGCTGGGCTTAGACTGGAACCTATATTTAGTCCTTCACTCATTAACATTATTTTATCTCCCATTATACTGTAACCGTTATTCCAAATGGTTTCCAGCGCCTTCACTACCCTTTCACTATCCCATTCTCCTATAATTTCTTGTCCCATTCTCTTTTTAATAATGTCCAAAACGTGTCCCCTCGTGATGCTCGGGAACATACTTTTCACGTCTAAGCTAAACATTGTCGTCTTCATCTCATTTAACTTAAGTCCTTTTATAAGGTCTACTACTTGTTCACTGTTCTTAACTGCTCTGCTTTCTTGCTGTGTTACTAACACGTCAATAACTTTCTTTAATTTCTTTTCTAAGGGTTCCAAAATATTGTTTCTGCAGTTCATTACTGGTCTTAACTTTATCTCCTCTTTGTGTATCTTTAAGACCAGTAATGAACTGCAGAAACAATATTTTGGAACCCTTAGAAAATAAATTAAAGAAAGTTATTGACGTGTTAGTAACACAGCAAGAAAGCAGAGCAGTTAAGAACAGTGAACAAGTAGTAGACCTCATAAAAGGACTTAAGTTAAATGAGATGAAGACGACAATGTTTAGCTTAGACGTGAAAAGTATGTTCCCGAGCATCAAGAGGGGACACGTTTTGGACATTATTAAAAAGAGAATGGGACAAGAAATTATAGGAGAATGGGATAGTGAAAGGGTAGTGAAGGCGCTGGAAACCATTTGGAATAACGGTTACAGTATAATGGGAGATAAAATAATGTTAATGAGTGAAGGACTAAATATAGGTTCCAGTCTAAGCCCAGCATTGGCTGAATTGGTTATGAATGAATGGGAAAAGAAAGTGATAGAAAAGGGAGGTGACAAAATAATTCTGTTTTGCAGATATGTGGATGACTGTTTTGGCATATGGAAGGGAACGAAGAGGCAGCTTGACATTTTTGCCAAAGAAATTCAAGATGAAGAAAGAGGGATATTATTGGAACTTGAAATAGAAGAAGAAGACAAGTTAAGCTATCTAGATATATTGATGAAAAGGAAAAGAGGACAAGAAATTGAAACCGCTTGGCATCAGAAGAAGTGTGCAGCAGGGGTATTCTGCCACAAAAGAAGTGATGTAAGTGAGGTGACAAAAATAAATTTTATAAAGAATATGGAGGACAGAATCAAGAAAATATGCATGAAAGAATGTGAAAAAGAAGGCAAAATAAATAGCCTATGGAAACAGCTGGAAAAGAATGGCTATGAGAAGCAGGATAGACTGGACATAAACAGAAAAAGTAAGAAAACGGGCAGGGGAGAATTGGAAGAGAAAGAAAAAGAGGAGAGAAGGAGTATGGGGAAGACCACAGAAAAGATATGCAAAGTGCTTAGGAAAGCAGGAATTAAAACTTACAGGAAGGGAGGGAGAAGCATCTTAGGAATAGCGAGGAATGCTAACAAGAAAAAGGAAAACAGAGAAGAGGAAGAAGAAGGGATTATCTACGAAGTAAAATGTAAAGAATGTCAGAGTGTGTACATAGGAGAAACGAAAAAAAGGCTGAAAGACAGGTTGAAACAACATAGGGATGATGTACGACTTAAGAGAGAGAGAAATGCAATATTTAAACACACGAGAGAAACAGGACATGACATAGAGTGGGATGAGGCTAAGCAAATAGGAAGGGAGAAGAGAATGCTAGTGAGAAAATGGAAGGAAGCCAAGGAAATAGAGAAGAAAGGCGAAGAAGACACAATGAACTGGAATGGGGGACTGAAGTTAAACAAAGAATGGAAGAAGATGTTGGAAAGAGTGGAAAGGACAAGAGAAAAAGAGGAGAGGACAAGGAAGAAAAATGAAGGGAAAAGAGCGTGAGATTAAAAAGTCCAACCACATTCTATATGGAAGTAATTGTGTTTAGCCTTTTAGGTGAAAGTAAAGTTGGAAAGTGAAAGTCATCTGCTAGAAAGTTCCAAACAACTTTCTAAATAGTCTGGAGGGAGTAATGTTTGTGTATATATATTACCCTTCTTGTTGTATCTGGTTACTTTTGTACTTGATACAGAGTCTGAAGAAGACCTTGCTAGAAGGTTGAAACGTTACGTTAGTTTATGTTTTTAATAAAATAAATTACTGCCTTGGTGAGCGTATTTAGTTTTTCATAATCATGGAAACAAGGCTTAATGGAGTTATAAGGATGGTAAGGTCTGCTCCCGTAGCACAAGCAAGTAGCCCTCTGCATTTAAGTTGCCCTCAATGAAAAATGGACTACCAAGTCTGGAACCCCAAGTACCACACCACACCATTAGCTTCCCGCCTCCCGTCACCTTGCTGGGATCTGTCCAATGTGGATGTTCGGGTGACCAGTACTGCAGATTTTGCTTATTCACCTCCCCCGACACATAAAAATTAGCCTCATCACTGAACAGAATCTTGCTACCGACGGCAGGGTCATGTTGCAGTTGTGCTATAGACCACTCACAAAACTGCAAACGCCTATCTGGATCGTCCTCACTAAGGTGCTGCTGCAGCTGTATCTTATACGGATGCCAGTGGTGGTCACGTACAATCCTTTGAATTGAACCCCTGCTGACACTGCTTTCCAGCTCCAGTCTCCGTATGCTACGGGTTGGGGACTTTGCAAATGATGTCAACACCTTTACAGCAGTACCCTCATCCGTGGCTGTTTTCGGATATCCATGTCGCGGCTTGTCATCCACAGATCCAGTATCTTGAAACTTTGCCAGCAACTGGCTGACGGCCACATGTGACACCAGTTGTCTTGCAGGATTGCGGTTATTGAAGTCTGCGGCAATGTCACGCGTACTTCTCTCCCCTGACATCAATATAATGGCAATCCGTTCCTCACGTGTCAGTGGCATTTTCATTCAGATCAGTGAAAAAGGAAATGTGCTACTCTTGACACGATCAATTCACATCATCACTCTTTTAGACTTTTATGTAAAGACAAAACACAATCGTAATTCCCATGCCAACCAATACTACCAGATATGTACATACCGGTAAGTCAATATCCGGACATTTTCAGTGATTGGTCTGAACAATAAATACCACATAATTACATACTAATGATAATTTGAACAATAAACATTTAAGCAAAAAGGAAAGGACATGTCACTCTTCCATGCGGGAATCCCCCTTAAAGTTAGGTGAAAACAAATGTCACAGATGTTTTCCTGGTGAAATTCTAGCCCATTTTGATATGTCGCATGACCCTCTTCCCATTTAAATTTCTGAAGTTGATTTCAAGATGGCTGCCAACCATGCGGGTGACGTCAATGTGGTTCCCCCTTGGCCAGGCAACGATTGGTCATCGCCATTTTCACATTCCATGCCGCAGTGGTCTTGTACTGGGGGTGTTAAGTGACTTATTGAGCCACCCTGTAGAACATTTAGCAAAAAGAAAACACCTTGCTCTCCTGCTCTATGTCATGTGGTTTCAGAGTTATGTTTGATTATAATGGTAACAGGACTTTTGGGACACTCTGTATTATTGTAATGTTATTGCAATTGTTTTATAAACAGGTCCAGCATTCCAGGAATTATGTTATGTATACTAGTCCAGCTACAATTTGACTCAATGTTTATTCATCACAAAGTCCAGTAATACCCATGCGCCATTGTTTCTATTCATACAGTGTTGCACTGCTACTGTATGCATTGTTAACAGTGGTGTGGTGCGGGTCATAACCCTCCTCTTTTGCCCAGCACCTTACAAGAAAATGCAGGGGAAAATGGCAAAATATAGGTCTAACTACTAAAAGAAGAAGGCATATCCCCTTTTTCAAAATCCTGAGCATCCTCATCATCATTCTTTGCCGTTTCCTGCCTCTGGCTGGATCTGCATAGAATTTTGAATTTGAATTATTTTTTCTTCCATTGACCCTTGATTAAAAGGGCATGGAAAACGTCAATCAAGCCTCTCCATTTTCTCCTGGTCTTCCACCACTCCTCTCTTTCCACAGTGTTCCAATCTTGTCCTCTTCTCCTAACACACTCCACTATCTGCTCTTTCCTCCAACATCTTGGTCTCTCCCTTGGCCTTATTCCCACTCCTTGTGCATGGTAAGCTCTTACTGGTAGTCTTTCTGCATCCACCCTCTTCATGTGTCCGAACCATCTCATATGTGCCTGATCTATTCTGTCCTGAAGCTTCACCACACCCACTGTCTGTCGGATCTCCAGATTCCTTATTCTATCCCTTCTAGTCTTCCCCAATATACTACTTAAAAATTTTATCTCCACTGCCTGCATCTTACTTTTGTCTCTCTCTCTGTCATTGTACAAGTCTCTGCTCTGTACGTAATTATTATCACATAGTATGTGTTTTATTTACCTTATTGCATTTCATAGGTACATCCCTGTTCCATATTAATCTTCGAACACTTTGATATAGTTCAGCACCCATTTCTCCTCTTCTTTTTACTGCCTCACCTATTATTCCACTTCTTTCAATTATGCTTCCTAGATATTTGAAGCTCCACTACCCTCAACTCTTCTATGTCCATCTTTATTCTTGGTTCATTTCTGGCTCTGTTTCTTGTTGTTACTAGCACCTCACTCTTTTCTTCACTGAATTTCATTCCTGCTCTCCTGATTTCCTCATTCAAACTATCAAGCTGTTTCTGTACTTCTTCTTCCCTGTTTCCCCATATTACTAAGTCAGCAGCGAACAACAGGGCCTTCATCTCTTCCTCTCCTATCTTCTTCCCAACCTCTTCGTTAATTGCATCCATGGTAATTATGAAGAGCAGTGGGGAAAGAGCACTTCCGTGTTTTAGTTCATTACTTATACTGAACCACTCCGATGTTCCCACTGGTGTTTTCACACAGCTCTGGTTCACCTTGTATGTGCTCTGTACTTTCCACACTATCTCTTCCTCGACTCCTTTCTCTTTTAGAGCTTTCCAAATCTTTGTTCTGTCCATGCTATCATATGCTTTTTCTATATCTGGGAATACCATAATCAAATCATTTCCTTACTCGTAGTGCCTTTCCTGTATTTGCCTTATAGTGAATATCAGGTCTACTGTTGATCTGCCTCTTCTAAATCGATACTGTTCCTCTCTCATGTTCAGCTCTGCTACTTCCCTTATTCTTTTCTGTAATATTTTCTCATACACCTTTTCACCTGGGCATGTCACTCATTATTATTAATTCCGTTTTTTGGAATAAGTATATCTAGGTTGTGAAAATTGATTAAGAAGCAAAATACAGAGAGATTATGTAATTCAAGTACCACAAAACAGTAATCACCCAAATATTGCTGAATAATAATAAAATATTAATCAAATATATGTGTTGATGAGTGTTCTGAAACCATGGAGTGTAACAGTCTTACAAAAATATAATGTGCATGATGGTAATAAATAAGCCATTTCTTTCTGTCCAGCAACCATGGGCGTCAAGAGGGGAGGGAGATCGAAGGGGTCCATCAAAACCACCCACCTCCTGGAACTTCCATTTCAAGTTACGACAAGCCAGAAAGTTTGTTATTTTCATGGTTAATAACAGAAGTAAAGTTCAGTTAGTTAGTAATTGAAAAGAATAACCAAAATAAAATGAGTAAGATCGAAAAAATTCAGTGCAAAATACAGGAACCATGTTATTTCCATATTCTACCATTTCATTCAAAGAGTATTCCAGTTTTTAAAATTCCAAAAATTAGTTTCGTATGGGAGGTCACATAACGTAATCTTTATGACTAAAATTTTCTCCTAACTTTTGTGTTAATTAGTTAGTAACAGAACAGAATAACTATGCATTTCAGTACGCTAACTGTATGGAATGTAAAAAAGAAGATAATGAAAAAGAGCTGTGCTTCATTCATCTGGTATATCAAGTAGAACAGTCTTCCCAGGGATGTAATAATAATAATAATAATAATAATAATAATAATAATAATAATAATAATAATAATAATAATAGGTTTATTTCTATTAGTTTATAATAATCATTATATTATTATTATTATTATTATTATTATTATTATTATTATTATTATTATTATTATTATTATTATTATTATTGCTATTCAACTTTTATCAATGGCCTAACCCCTCTACAAAAATTTCTCGCAGCGCTCATGGCACCAACTGATAGTAATTGTTTGAAAAATATGACAAAACACTTATGATTATTTAGCCTGAGCTTCTATCAAGTGTACAAGAATTAATTTCAACATTGCTTCTGGAAAATTAATAAAATATCAAAAATCTGTCTGTGAGTGCCATGCCATCTACACACATAACAGGATCTGGAAGGAACACATGCACCGTGGAAATAATTGTGGATCTGTGCAGTGAATGACTGAACAGAACAAAATACTATATTATTACAAGTGAAATATATTACTCGTATGTTCATATTAGTACAACTCGATTTTTTCAAACATATAGGTAGTGTGGTTGAAGGATGGCATTATTGTTGGATCATCTTCCCACATATCAACACAAAGGCATGGAAACAAATATAGTTTGCTGTTTAATTCAGTCAGAGAGTCAGATATTGGAGAATATACATGCTTGGGAAAGAATGACATTGGAGAAGATGAAACAACGTTAGAACTTTCAGGTAACAATAACATTATTATTGTGCTCGATTGGTGATACTTACATTATATATACACAGTGCCTTTCTTAACCTCAGTGGCCGTGGAGTAGTGGCTAGCTCGGCGAGAAGTAAGAGCACATCTGCGAGCATTTAGACCTGCAACTGAATGCTGACTTGCCACTGGATGCGTCAGTGCTTCATTATCCAGATAGCTGGTGTCCAGTTTGCACATGTATGTGAAGTGTTAAAGTATTAACAAGTGTTTTAGATTGTTTTCTTTTAGTTTACGTAGTTTACTGGTGCTTTTCTGTAGTCTAATTATGCCACATACAATTTAAAACAACAAAGTTTTATGTACGACTCTTATGTCATTAAGAATTTTTGTAGGGAAGTTAGAATACAACAGAATTCCCAGATGTTTCTGTTCCACAGTGTTCAGATACTTGTGAACAGGGTCTGTTCTTGATAAGAAGTGAAGGGTAAAATGGCATGTGATTACTGAGGAGAAACTAGATAACATTGGAGAATGATTAAAATATATCAAACTCACAAATCCCTCCGGTGGCTTGCACAAGAAACAGACATTTTCTTGTCGTCTGCATGGCGAGCTACCAAGCTTTTAATCCTGAAACCATAAATTAGAAGAATTGAAATAAAATATCAGGAGAGTAATTGAAGCAATTTCGGAAGAGGAACTGTGTTAGTGAAAATTTCCTTAAAAAATGCCATAAATGTGTGGGAGCAGGAGGACATCCTTTCCAACACCTCTCACAACAAGGTACATGCTTATTTTAATTGTAACTGTCCATGTTATTGTACGAGCTTATTTCATTACATAGCCAGCGATTACACTTGCACAGATGTTGCATCCAGTTTGCCGTCAGACGCACTCTCATTGACCGATTGACTGTCATGCAAGCTGCTGCTCTGCGGACACCTAGGCCAAGAAAGGCACTGTAGATTACTGGGATGGCATTTTTATTTAAATATATGTTTTCTTCTCTTCCTTTACATTATTTTCAAATATGAGGTTTTCAGGAGTATTTTTTGTGGTGCTAGTGTGTCCTCGGGAAAGGTTCTCATATGATGGTTATATCTACACTACATATTCATATTTATGAAATTACAAATGGCCTGCAAAGTGGTCATGCAGTCTAAGGTGTCAGGTTTTAGGCACAGGCTATGGAATGCATGCTCCTGGAGAGAAACAAAACAGCTCTTCTCATGAGATTTTGGCCAGTGTATGGGACCGCTGGTCATTGTTAAAAAATTGGGGAGCCACAAATGAGTAGTGTAACCTTGTCACGGAGACCTACAACAACAACTGGAGGTTTATCATGCTGACCCCATGTCACTCTGTAACTTGTTGGATGACCTCTGTCGAGGCATGTGGGAGTGAGACCAGCAATCGGCAGGTAGACCCTGGCCCTCAAGGGCTGTTGCAGCTTGTATTAGTATTTTATTATTATATTATTATTAGGAATTACAATACAAATGGATGTTCGCAGGAAGCTCATCCCTTATTAGCTGCTGCCATCTAAAGGCCAAAAAGTGGAGCGTAGAAGCCCTGAAGATGAATTTCTCATAATATTTCAACTTATTACAGAATGTTCAATCCTGCTAAAGAAGTAAACTTAATTACCACTATGTACTATTTAAATTAGATATTTGTAGAATTTTGAGGACTTCAGTGCCCCTGAGCTCTCCTCCTGGCAATATGCCTGGTCAACTGAACTGACGAACAGTGGACTAATGTTTTGTTCATGAACAAGATGTGATTCATTCTTCATGGGGATTTCGCAGGTACCCGTGGCAGAGTGGTTAGCACATTGCACTACGATGCCAGAGGTCCCAGGTTCGAATCCCAGCCTGAGCATGGATGTTTGTGAGTGTCCATTCATCAATTTAATCATATCATCACTCATCCCCATTTTCGCAATCAGTTAAAGGAGGCACAAAAGTGTAGTAAAATAAAGCAAATCAATAAATCCATGGGGATTTCCACTGGGTTCACATCAGAGAACACAGGGAACCTTCTCAAACATTACAGAAACAAGACCATTACAGATGAAATGATATAATGGTTTGGGAAGGCACAATGCTAACAGAGAAAATATCTCTTCACAAGATTCTTCAGGACAACTGATATTGATACCTACATGTATGTGTGTGAACAATATTTACCAAATGTCCTGCTAAAAGCTAATCGATCCTGCTTTTTTTTAGTTCAGCATAGAACAGTTAAATATATTCTCTATGTTTTATACAATGAACCATTGAATGATTAGCAACTTTGTATGGTTTAGAACCACAAGAGTATAATATTTTAGAATTTTTGTGTTCACTTCGGTTTATTGTTAGAATCACAGAAATTTTTGTGTACAATTTAAATATCTCTTCTTCTCCTTCATGTACTTGTGTTTGTTGTGAAGTGGATACAAAAAACATCAATGGTAAATAGTTGTCAGCTCCCAACTGGAGAAGGTTTATGGAAAAGAAAGCCCTGTCTGCCAAATGTTAATGTGAATTATATGCAGCGGCACCAACTTATATGGACTTGTGTGGCCTGAGCCCATGCAATAATTTGCCTTATATTATATTTCATTTTAGAAATATAGTCCCCGTGCTTAAGAAAACAAAATATTTCATCAGTATGTACTTAATAAATTCTCACAACTTAATTACTGAGTGTTATCAAAAATATTTCATAATTTGTTACATCTCCAACATGATTTATTTACATTAACCGTGGCCACATCAGGAAAGTAGTGGAGGATAAGGGCTTATAACCAGGATGAGTGTTAATAAGCAACTCTCAAAATAGGCAGGCAAAAAAGCACCAGAAAATACAAATTATACACTACAATTGATGAACATGGACAGATTTTTCATTTTCCTGGAATAGACACTCACAAAGCAGTTATCTTCAAAATAGCAATTATGGCTAAAATAGGCAAAAATAGCCACTATAAAATTCAGAAATGGCCTGAAACTGTTCATAAATGTAAAAGCCTATATTTTCTGGCCAAGGAACAAAAAAGGCATTTTAGGGCAAATCTCTCAGCCTTTTTATGACATATTATTGAAAAAAGTTATAAAACAAATCCCCAAGTTCAGCTCACCTGTTTTTTTGTTTTTTTTTTCAAAAGTTTGCTCCACTGATTACATGCAAGTATTCAATTCTTTCCTTCTTTCTCAAAATATGTCTAGTAAATAGGAACAAGGCTCATATATTTCCAAAATATTACATCAAACGCAAGCATATATAAGTGGCTTGATCTTCCATGTTATCTGGTAAACTAACTTTTTTCAAATAAATTGCTGCAAAATTTGTAGTTGTCGGACTTCTGTTTTGCTTTCACTTGCATGCCTGCATTGGTGCTTTATTTCTGTTATATCTAATTAATATATACATTAAATAAGAATTGTTGCAGTAAACCAGGTCAAATTTTCAGAATACGCCACTGGTATATAGAAAAGTTATCCTTGATATCTTGTTTCAAAAATCACCTAACAATACTGTTGAAATTTGCTTTTCATTACAGGTGTAGCAAATGCAGCCTCATTTAAAAGTGACCCTATCGTATCAAATGAGTCTAACTACACACTTGTGTGGGAAGTGGAGAGTTATACTCCTCTTGTAGAATATCAACTGCTTTTTAGGAGGCACCAGGTGAGTTATTAATGGCTTTTAATGAATCTGAAACATTCCTCATGGCACATGAAAGGTTTAATGGCTAGTTGACACGTACAAAGTATATACTGAAAGTAATGAGTCAAGTTATATTACTAAAAGTCAGAAATCACTATCTTTATTCTACCTATGGTAAGAAATAATTAGGACTTCGTTGTTAAATTTCCACATAACATCCAGATCGGTCAAAACATTAATGGCAGCTGGAAAATGCCACTCTTGTAGAAATCTGTTTCGGCATGATGTAACCACTGGAGAACTTCATTCTTCACCTCATCATTATCAAACTTGTTACCCTAAGTGCTGTTCTTCAATGGAGAAAAGAAGTGAAAATCGAACAGGGCTAGGTCTGGGTTGTAGGGAGGGTGAGGCATTTGCTTCCAGCTTCTCTTTCAAATTTCTTGTACTGTACACCCAGCTGTATGGTGATAGGCGTTGTCATGTTACAAAATGACATTGTTCTTGTGTGGGCACTTGTCACGAAATGCTTCTCGTAGTTTCTTCAAAGTCTGCATGTAATGTGTAATTTCTCGTACAATTATTTTCCTGTCACTTTGGATAAGCTCATCAATCTGGTCCGTGTTGTTGTGCATAGAAGCTGTTTTCGGTCTGCACTATGAGGCTTATCAACAATGTCAATACGCTGACAAAACGAACTGTCTGTGGATGCCATTTTTCTCCTACCAACAGCACTAACAGCAAAAGCATGCATTTGCCAGCATCTGGTTCAGTGGGCAACAGATGGCTGTATCTGCTATATGTGTGGTTTCAACTGAAATGGTCAAGGCCTGATTGATTGATTTGCTTTATTTTTCTTCACTTTTTGTGCCACTTTTGGCTAATTTGCAAAGATAGCAATGAGTGATGATTCGATGATGGACATGACTTTCAGTATGTACCTTGTATTGCTTTTCTAAGATTTGGAAAATTGTTTACACCATGAACTTCAGCTCAAAAGTTCATAAAGAATCTACAAAATGATCTAATTTGATCTTTGATTGATCTAAAAATGCAAGTAAATAAATATATATATTCAGAAATTATTTATGACGTTAAAACTTCTTAGACCACGTGCCGGCAACACTCTTGCTAAAACACACACAAAACAAATTAACAGCACAATACGAGACACTTTAATAGTTTGCCCGAACTTTTGACAAGCGTCATTGAAATCTCTACCACATCATCTTTGCTCTCTCTCGACCAGCCCTGATGATGACTCCAAGATAGAGTTGTGTTGTTTATTTGTTTTGTGTGTTTTTTAACAAGAAAATACACATATTTACTTGTATTTTTAGACCAAAGATTAAACTAGATCATTTTGAGATTTTTGTTGAACAGGGATATATACATACATGTATGATTTACTATTGACCATTATACAGGGTTGAATGTATGAATTTTATAGTACAAAATTCCCAAACTTATAGGCAATAATTCCACATATTTCAAGAATACTTTTCTGAGGAACCAATTTGCTTCTCAATTTTTACCCTAATTTCTGTTTCCCTAATGGAAAGATATATTTTCTTGATGCAAATTTGGTGATGTTCATAATGTAGAATTATGATTAGTTTTTTTTATATAGGCTAACTGCTAATGGACATTAGACTAAATTGTAGGAAATGTTCCGGACAGTGGAGTGCCTAGGACTTTTAAAAGAGGGCGGTTACATATACGTTTTTTAGTAGTCAGCTCTCATTGGGCAAACTTTTCCTGCCTTCGACATTCTTTTTTTTTTTTAGAAATGCCAGTGCCAAAGGAGGGAGGGTGGTTATGACACCCAGCAACCCTTCGCCCCTTGGGCATGCCACTGGTTCCAGAAGAGGGCATCTGATAATCCTTGTCAGATTCTTATAGTTGTTCAAGATGCCCAGAAATGATTGTTTGTCTTGGCTACATACAAACTCTTTGTAAACGACTTCCTACTTACAGTTGGATTTCCATAATTCAAACAAAATTGAATTTTGCACAGAAATATTGACAATACAGTTTATTTTGCATCTTGAGATTGATTTCTTTATTTTATGTATTAATTAAATCAATGTAATTTATTGTACAGTGTGTCCGTAAAATAATGGTGGGGTTTTAAACAGTCATAGTTTTGGAACAAAGCATGGTAGAAAGATGAACAATACATCAAAGCAAAGAGAAACTCTCCAAGTTTATGTATGCAAAAGCTTACGTGCTGACACCTACATGCGCATTGCGTTTCAAGGTATTGGACAGAGTTATTGGCCCTTTCTTTTTTGTTGAACAAACAATAACGGAAACCACCTTCTTGGATATGTTACAAGGGTATGCAGTGCCCCAAATACCGCAGAATTCCATTTTCCAGTTAGATGGTGCTCCTCCACATTTTTTCACAATCGTGTGGGATTTTCTTAACAAAACATTTCCTCAGCGATGGGTCGGACGAGGGTGGATTGCCTGGCCCCCACAGTCTCCAGACCTTACACCCATGGATTTCTATTTGTGGAGTTATGTCAAAACACAAGTGTTTTCCTGTCAAGTTCAAAATCTGGACTATTTGAAAGCAAGGATCACTGAAGCTGTTTTGTCTATCACGCCGGATTGTTCTCTGCCGTGAATGGGAAGAGACTGAATATCATCTTGACGTCTGCAGGGCAACTAAAGGTTCATACATCAAAGTCTACTGAACAGATAAGAAACTTGGAGACTTTCTCTTTGCTTTCACATATCGTTCATCTTTCTACCATGCTTTGTTCCAAAACTATGACTGTTTAAAACCCCACCATTTTTTTACGGACACACTGTATATAAAACATGACTTTTCAAGTAAGAAAATATAAAATAGTTCTAATTTTATCTGTTATGAAGCACAACTCTGACCAGAATGATATAGGAAACTGGACACAGCTCATCATTCCAGCAGATCCTGGGGATATAACTTCTATACATTCCAAATCATATACTCTTAATGGCCTCAATGGTTCTACTGTATATGAAGTTGTGCTACTTTCCAGAAACAAGTATGGATGGAGCAAACACTCTGATATATTCAAGTTTGCTACAGAAGGAGCAGGTATGTTCAGTTATGAATTATTATTATTATCATATATCTATTGAAAGCCTTTGAAGTCTAAGTATTGTCAAACCATCGTATCTCTCCATCCTAGAGGATTTTGCCATTTTCCTTATTTTATTGCCATATCACTAACAGTCTTAACCAGGGGTAAACAAAATTGAAATAATTCAGGCACCAGGCCCTCTTTCTCAGGAGAGAGCAGTTTATTCTTTCAAATGGCTAAGAAAGTCATGAATCCAACTAAGACAAAGCTACAGATTTTGAAATGTGACCTTGAAACATTAATAAAATACTTGATTAAAAGTAATTCTTGCACTGGAGTGGCCTTCGTAAAGGGATATGCAGGTAACAGCATAAATAACTATGCAATACATTATATTAATATATGACTGAATCTACCATATTGCTGCAGATTTTAAAATTCAATTACCAACAGTGCAAAAATTTATAATGGCATGTTTATTATTCTGATTTAACGATACACTTGATACAGAAAAATCTCAAACATGAAAAAACATGTACTTCACTTGATGTTTAAGGAAAAAGTAATGGAAATTTCCATAAGTGAACTTGAATTATAGAAAAAAAATGTTAGAACTGGATTTGAAAATTCAGTGGCCAGGTGAAAATTTTCTGGTGCCATAGCGACTGGGTGCCTTGTATTTTTCTACCCCTGGTCTTAATCTTTTAAATGAACTACATCATTTTATTATCTGCAATTCCATCCATTCAGTTACATAAGTACATATCAATATTCACTGTATGAATTGTTTTTCAACTTTTTCAAGAAACATTTGTTTGTAAATTTTATATTTTTATATTGCGTATCCATGGTATAAAGTAGAACAGAATACCACAGAGAGTTTGCGAAATCAAATTAAATATTAGCAGTTAAATCAAAATAATGATACATGAATATTTTATAAATTTATTGTAAAAAAATGTGTGTATAGTATTTCTTCTCAATGTTCAAGAACATTTTGAGCATGAGCTATTCATCACTGTATTCTCCAGCCAGATAGCATTGGCTGGTGCATAACTTGAAGAGATATTTTTTCTATTACTGAAACTGATAGTTTAAGGATAACATTTTACCTGGAAGACATTTCCCTTATGGTAATTTTCAGCATCCATCTTGATAAATGATGCATATTTTGATCAATTAAGTTTTAAATAAGTGTCTCATTAAATTGCTATACATAACTTGCACTACTATAATGTGGCCCTGAAGCCTTTGAAATATAGCTTGTGTTCAGGAGAGGCAAGGACGGAAGGGACTAAGGGGGAAAGACACAAAATATGTGACTATAATAGACCACATTAGTGTGACATCATGCTGCAAGATTGAGTCCAAACAAAGTAGTCACTTGATTTTAGCCTATTCAAAAGCATTTAATTTCCCTTCGGAAGGGGTAGCTTTATGAATTGTGACAGCAGTTATGAAACAAAATTGGAATGTGTATAGTACATCAATGTAAAGATGAGATTTCAGAGAATATGTCGATATAATACACGTACCTTACAGAGTAGAATAAATTAGTTAGGAAATCGAATAAAGCAAACGCTCCTACTGGTTTCCAATCTGAAACAGCAACCAATAGGTGACAGCACTGCAGTCACGTGAGCATGCTCAACTCTCACAATTCATATCTGCAGCATCACTGAAGGTGAGCTCTGTGTGGCTTGGTTGAGCTTCGGCGCTGTGTTCGAAAACGGAATAGCTGGATCTTCTTTAAAAATGTATGATTTACTTACTCCAGTTATTCTTTACCTTATGCTCTGTAAGGTATTTACAATATATCGACGTATTCTCCCAGTGATTTATCCACACATCCCTAACAGCCCCCAAATTTTGAGAAACACCCCCAAGTAGAAAAATTAAACATCACCCCTGTAGGGGGTGTAAATATGGGTTTCAATATCGACAATAGAATGGCAATATTTCAACATGAACAGAATGGAATAGCTTGTAGCTCTACAAGGATCGTAGTCCAATGGTCCTTTCGATCAACTAAAACCAAAGTGGCTCATAGAAGGTGGGTGGAATGTGCTGCATGGTCATTTCCTGGAAACGCCAGCCACTTGACAAGGCTTCGGTCGTCTGTAGGGAAGCGACACTACCATCTGGTAAATGTCAAACTGACCTCTCACCCTCTTGCTCTCCTTCCAGGAAGCACATACCATACACAGTGTTGACAATTCAGTGTTGAATACCTAAATAAATCTTCCATAAATGTACTACATAATTTGTAAATTCAACCCCTAATTCAGTGAAATTTACATTTTGTTGCATATTCCATTTGATTCTTTCATGTGAAAAGTGTACTATAAAAATGAGGAAAGAAATTTAAAAATACAGGTTTGACTCCTTGTAGTGAATTGTGATCTTATGGTTAGCACAGTGGCGGATTAAAGACGGTCTTTCAGAGGGGGCAGGCAGCCATTACGGTGCCCCCCTCTCTCGAACTTTCCGCAAAACTACAGTCCTACCATATGTTATAAAATCACTGTCGTAACTAAAATGTTGGAGACCAAGCCATGTGTAATTTTTTTAAAAGACATAAAATGCATGATAAGTGTATTCCGAATATAATTATTTTTTTTTACATGTAACATACCGTGCATCCAATTCCTTGCGAGGCCGAGAGATCGGGAGAAATATTGAGGGTGGCACTAGTGGAGATGCCAACATTTTTGACCAGTAACTCCCTAACTACGGCTCGGAACTTGGTAAGAGTAAGGAAAGGAGGCATTGCGAGCGAAGCAAGCAAGAAAATGTTACAAAATGTACTTTTATTTGCATAAAATTTGAAATCGAAAGGGACAATTGTCCCCCTGAAGGTGCCCTGTCCGTCAATATTTACCCCCCTAGAATTGATTTTTTTTTTTTCAAGATTGGCGGACAATGCCTCCCTGCCCCACCAGTCGCGCCACTGATATAACATGGAGCGACGTAAAATATAAAATATACACGCAACATGTGTAACCTAAATTGCATAAATGTTCTCTCAAAAGTGCACTCTCCCTTTCTTCCAAACAATTGTTCATGCATTTTAGACAAAATCAATAAAGATAAGTCTTACTTCTCTCTCTGGTAAATTACAATGCATTACAGAAAAAGAAAATACATTGTGAGCGAAGTGAGGAAGAAAATTTTTAGATCCATTTTCTTGCAAACTGAAAACAATATTGATTTAATAGGGCACAAATAATTCCAAGGGGCGCCCACCATGGCATTCTCTCTTTTACAACTTTTTTCATTTAATAGATTGTTCGGCACCCAGGGCTGACTCCCGCCACCCCCCTAGCTACAATTCTTAACTTGATGAGACTAAGAAAAGTAGGTAATGCGAACGAAGTGAGCAAGAAAATTTTACAGAATGTGCCCAAGGTTCCCTTGGCCGTCAATGTTTGCCCTCCTAGAATTGATTTCTATCCAAGGTTGGGTGGGTGGGGGCAATGCCCTGTGCCTCTCCTGTGGTTACGCCACTGTGTAGCACACCAATCATTCGAAGTTGTTTAACTTCAATAAAATAAAGACTGTAATGGATTTCTCAAAAATCAAAATACATTGATATTTGATTCCAATAGATGTGACTGTCGGAAACAGTGGAACAGTTTAACCTATGTCTTGCCCCAAACAGGCAAGAAGAGCACTGCTGTGACACCTTCCATGGGTGCTAATTCTTAGCTCTTGGGTATCTCGTAAAATGCCACAATGTTTGATACATTTCATTCCAACTTTGTGAATTTATCAATACATTTAAAAAAGAAACCTCTTGTGAGAGGCGCAGGAGAAGAATGATAGCCCCCTCAAGCCTTTAATTCGCCCTTGCAGCAAGCTACTAAGATTGATAGTTGTAGTTCGCCTATTTCTTTTCCTTGTCACCCTAGTATCGCTGGGGTATATGTCCGTTCTTCTCTCTCCCTGGCTAAGTGACTGTGCATGAAAATATGAGTGAAGAGGCAAAGGTGGCAGGAATATTTTCTAGATCCTCTGTGAAGGGGAGGTCACCTTACGACTCCTTGACCCACCCTAATACCTTCACCTTCTTAAGTTCATTTTGTGCTTATCTTTCATCGCCCCTCCCCCTTCCTTCATCATCCTTTCCTTTATTCGCCCCATCTTCGCCTCCTATCTGTTGTCTCCCTCTAATCTTTCATCAGCTGCAATGATTCATTGCACCCATCCTTCTTAATTCTTATCTTTGTTCGCCCTCTGTCTCTCGTTGCCTCTTTATCATTCGTCGCCCCTATCTTTCGTCATTCTTATCTTTGTTCGCCCCCCTGTCTCTCATCGCCCCCTTATCATTCGTCGCCCCTATCTTTCGTCATTCTTATCTTTGTTCGCCCCCCTGTCTCTCATCGTCCCCTTATCATTCGTCGCCTCTATTTTAGTCACCCATTGCACTCGCTGTTAAGCTTCCTGCTCCCCATAATGATAGTTCTTCGTAAAATACCACAATATTTACCTTATTGAAGAAATAGAATGAGATCCTTAAGGGTCTGTCGCTCCTCCGTCCTGCTTTTTCCAGTCTTGTATGTTTCTTAATAACACTATGTGTGATATATTTAATTCCAACTGTGTAAATTATTCATCAACATGTGAAAAAAAAAAAGTACCTTGGTGGAAGTCGCCCACAATGCCCCCCCCCCCCTTTAATCTGCCCATCGGTTAGCAACACTATTTTCTGTAACTTGTGCGAGGTGAATGATTTTGGAGTGGTAGGGAAGAGAAATTGGCTGAGAAAGGGATTTTGAAAGAGAAAATGAAACCAGTTAGAAAAAAAACAAAATTGGTAAGTGTAATATATAGCTATAGGTATATTTTTTTTCAATGAATATCCATAAAGAACCAATATAAAATTTACTGGCTAAGTATTCCATATAAAACGGCAAATATTTCATGAAGAACCTAAGTGATTCATTCAAGTCCATAATTGATGGATGTGAACATTTTTGTGATTCTAAGAGTTCTTATCTTTGTAAAAGAAATTATGTATTAGAAAGAAAGTTGTATAAGGGGTGGGGTGGGCTGGGGCCAAGCAGAGTGGTTGCCGATGCACCAAGCCCAAATGGGGTGCCGAACATATAAAAATAGAAAAATGTTAACGTTGTGTTGCCCTGTGGAAGTACTGGCATCCTAATTTCTGCCATGATAATGAACGTTGATTAAATTAAATGGGTGAAGAGTGGTTGCAAATAAACACTCATGCAAAGGCCAGGGCTCGAGCCCGGATCCTTCAGTAATGAGATCGTGAGATGGGGAAGTTATGGAAATCAAGCAATGCAAAATTTTTGAGAAAACGTTAATCATATATAAAGATGGTGTTTCAAAAATTCAATTGAAAATTACTACTCAGGAAAAATGCAGTTTGCTTTACCGATACACACGTATCCGAATGGTTAGAGCCTTCCTCACATGTTTGTTGTCCGCCGACCTCCATGGGGGAGTGGAAGTGGTCCCCATTCTGTACCCGATGGAGGCATATAGTGGTTCGGATCCCACATTAAACTATAGGTCTAGTCCCGATTAGCCTTTCTGTGTATATAGTGGACTTAAAACGTCAAATCAACCATCAAATCAACCAACCGTGGGGGAGTGGTTACCACAGCATGCTACAACACCAGGAGTTCCTGGTTCGAACCCCTACCTGGACATGGGTGTTCTTTGTGTTTGTCCCTTCATTAATTTTGTCGTATCATCTTCGCGATTAACCAAATGTATAAAAAAGCGAATCAAATCAAATCATTCATTGATTGATTGTTTGATTTGGTTTATTTTACTTTGCTTTCCGCCATATTTGGCTAATCGCAAAGACGATATGATAAAATTGATGAAGGGCAAGGGACACACAAAGATCGCCCATTGCCAAGTCGAGATTCAAAGCCGGCATCTCTGGCTCAGTAGTCAAATCTGTAAGCCTTGTTTTGTTGTGTGCGATTTCTTATGTATACATGCACAAGACATACAAAATACGTAGGTTCAAATTAAACAATATAACTTTAATACATGGAAGCCATTCACGTACATCTTACACACTGTTACTATCACAACCAATCAATAACATGCTATAGAATACAAATTCTTCTTCTTCATCTTATCATGCGTCTATCATCTCCTCCTGGAGTCTCTTTTTTTGTTTTAAGTGCTGGTCTCACCGTATCTATCTGGATGTCTCCTAAGTCTATTCGATCTTCTGATCGGTGTGTGCCCAGCATCTGTATATGGTTGGTTTTGGTTCTCTCTTCCCTCTGCATCCTCTGGCTGTCCTTCTGGTATCGATTCAAGGTTTGGATCAGGTAGATCTGTTGATGAGGGGTTTGGTTCACACTCACGTTTTCATAGCCACCTGACGTGTACCGTTCGTGTCGATCCGTTGAACAACTGCACTTTATATATCAGGCTGTTGCCAACTCTAGACAATATCATTCCTGGTACATGCTTCGGAGAATTTACCTTCGGGGTCTGCACCCAGACTGGATCATTCAGAAGATATGCAAGATAAGTTTTGTCAAGTCTCTTCCTCTCTTCTCGGCCCCGCCGTGATCCAAGAAATGGTGGGCGATCCACTCGCCTTTCCCGTTCAGTCATATATTTTTGTCTCTTGTATCGCAGTTGGTCACTTTCCCTTGATTCAACATCCTTATCTCTCATTGCTCTCTCTTCTCTCGCCTTCTGAGCCAACTGCCTCAGATGCTCTTCTTTCTTCTCCTTTCCTTTCTGGTCAAGTTTCTTCTTCAGCTGTGCTCTCAAACCTTCACTTTCCGGTATTTTAGTATTAATATCTGCGTTATCATTTCGTTCGGACCCCGTATTTGTGAACAATGTGTTACATTGTGCTAACAGTTTTCTCCAACCCGGATGAATACTGTCCAGCCATGAACGTCCAATCAACGGATAACGCAGTTCTTCTTCACACAATATAACCGGCAATTTATACAATACATCATTCAATGATAAATCAACCAAGGTTTGACCTTTCAACTTTAACTTATCATTATTCACGCCTCGTAACGTTAGTGAAGTACAATGTGTTCGCCGATGTGGAAACAATTGTTTGAAAGACTTGTTATTAAACAGAGTAACCGTAGATCCAGTATCTACTTCACATTGGACAATTCGCTTATCAATACACAAATCAATTACGCACGGTTCTGCCGACACAAGAACATTAGTGCCATCTATAGCTTGTGCTCTTGGCTTGAAACTAACATTCCTTGCTTTTGAACGAGTGAGTGTTGCATCTTCCACTTGTGAATTGTCTGTGCTTGATGAAATAGTGCAAGTATTATCTTCTGGCGGATGAGAATCACTAACCTCAACGTGCAATAAAGACAAACCATGAAATTCGTTATGTACATTTTGTTCAACAATAGCGTCTAAAGGTTTAATATTAGACGTAGATATTTGATCACTTGTAATTGTCTTAGTCGCAACTCCACCATGATTTTTCCTAAACTTGCATTTTACATGCCAATGACCTTTCTTTTTGCAAAATGAACATATCGAATATTTTGCTGGACAATGTCCAAGATCATGCCTTCTGGAGCATCTATCACATTCTTTAGTGCTTTTATAACTTCTATTCTGAGGATTAACAAAGTTCTTTTTGTGTGCTTGCGAGGACTGGAAACATGGTTTAAATTTCTGTTTCCCAGCAAATGCAACTACATTAGAACTACATTCCTTTTCACGATGTGCGAACATTTGTGTTTCCCGTTCAATTAATTCCATTTGAAGCACAATATCTTGACCTTTTGCTGGAGTCAATGTAGGTTCAGAAAGTAATTTCTTTCTAATGGCGTCAGACCGAATGCCTACAATTATTTGCTCTACAATGGCTTCCTGCAAGTACTGGCCAAAACTACATTTGAGTGCTTGTTGCTTAACACGTACCATAAATCGTGTTGCATCCTCGCCGCTTTCCTGTGTGCACTGTCTGAACTTGAAACGTTCCATATATTTGTTTATTATCTGCCCATAATGTTTAAGCAGATTGTCCTTGAGGGTCGAATACGTTTGCCGTTCGACTGGTTCAGGTGCTAGGATAGTCTTGAGCACTTTGAATGTTTCAGGTCCTATAACTGCAATCAGTATGGGTACCTTCCTGGCTTCATTAACATCATGAGCCAAGCAAGACTGTTCAAACCTCGTTAAATAATCTTCTATTTCTTCCGAATCTGTCCGGAACTCAGAGAATAAATTCAAACCGAACATATTCATAATTGTGGTCAACTAAATATCACAATATCGTAGACACAATCCATATCACACTGATTTAAACTTTGTTCTTGTACAATTATTGTAATCTACGCCGTAGACACAATTTGTATCGCACTGATTTGAATTTGCCCTTGTACAATTATTGTAAACAATACACAAACCGTGTAATCTTGGTTCTTACCGTAGAAATTGATCAAGCCGACACAATTTCTCCTTGCATAAACCAATGCTGGAATGATGATCGTTACGTACTCTTCGTGACGTCTTCATCCATACTTCTTCTTACGAAGAATCACCAAGAATATCCTGTACGACTGCGCCATAGATGTAAGCCTTGTTTTGTTGTGTGCGATTTCTTATGTATACATGCACAAGACATACAAAATACGTAGGTTCAAATTAAACAATATAACTTTAATACATGGAAGCCATTCACGTACATCTTACACACTGTTACTATCACAACCAATCAATAACATGCTATAGAATACAAATTATTCTTCTTCATCTTATCATGCGTCTATCAAAATCAAATCGTTTTTGATTTTCGAAAGTGGGTGGAAGTTATGTGTATAATTTTTTGTAGTCATTCCTAACTTTGCAATTTTTCCTGTATTTGACGTTCTTCTTTTAGGAATAGTGGGCCCTAAAATGGGGAGGGGATTATGACCCGTTGGGCATGCCACTCATTGCTACCCCAAGTGTCAACGTCACCGCACGCTACTGCAGTTGCCTGACAACATATCTCATTTTTTCCTATTTTTCAGGGGAAGCAAAAAAGTATGAGGAATTGAACATAAAAATAAATGTAATTTACAAGAAATTATTATATTAAATTATTATAATTGATGCAAATTAAATCCCAAATTTATATATGACCATAGATGTACCAGAAGGGGCAGAGGCACTTGTCCCCGCACCCTGGAAAAGTAGGGGAGAAAATTATTGTTTGGTTCATTGTGCTCTTTATGTTGGAAAGTAATATAAATGCTATTCAATTTTCAAATAATTGAAAATAAAACATTATCTCAACTTAGAAGAGAGTATTCATTGCCTTCCCTGGGAGAGTTTAGCTCCCTCCCCCCCACAAACACCTGGAAGAAAATTTACCCCCTCCCCTTTCCCCAACATACACACAAACACCTGGAAGAAAATCTGGGATATACCCATGTATGTGAAGGTTCCTACTGTGGCTAAGAGTGTTTAGAGTTCAACCTATGATTACACTGCTGAAGGTTCTGTTCAACTCTCGCATGTTTCGGCAATGAACAAAAAATTCCTTCACCGTCGGGGTCACAATTAACTTTATAAGGTACAAATCGGCATGTTTTGAAGTTCCAGCAACAATAAAATTTGAGAGTTCTTGATTACACAAAATACAATAGCTCATAACCACGGTAAAGAATGCTGCTGCCTAGGTGGATGAGTGTGTTGAACGGGAGAATCTCTCCATCTGGTCACCTTAGACTCCGGATTCGAATTCGGGTATGGACATGAGTGTGCCTTTCTCCATGGCAGAGTGATGATCACAGTGTGCGATGGCACCAGGGATCTTGGGTTCGAATTCTGGTCTAGGGGCACCAAATGTTGCGTTTCACCAACCAAAATATTGCCAAAGCAATATTCTATTTTAATTTGCATGGGAACAAATTAGGGATATTGTGTTTACGGAAGGCGAAATGTGTTTGGGAATGGCGCATTTCTGTAGCAAGTGCATACTAGACAAAAATGTCTCTAGGTTGACAGTCACAACATTTTTCACACCATCATCTGCATATTATTAGCACGTTAAATCGTCTACATTTCAATAAGTGAAAGCTCACATTCCACTTATTTTTCACCTTTTTGCGACAGACCAAGTTCCATTAAGAATATGTGCATAAAGTTGTATTTAAAACTTATTTTTTGTCGTTTTATTTTTTCTTGCTCAAGATGTAGTGCTATATAGCTAACCACGTAACCAGTGCTCAAATTGAGGAGGTGGTATTCCCCCAGCTAACAACATTTTCGCAAAGCATCCTTCCAACTGTCTCATTGTCACCATGTTAAACCACAGGAGCATCGCCACAGTTAATTCCAAGTCATGACCAAACATCCCCCAAGCTAACATAATCCACTTCAAGCGCTGCAGCGAACATACCATGTGTTTATTTGCACATGTTATTTTGTTTTCTTTTAAGGCAAAGAGGCACATGACCCCTTATTCCCCAGAATCTCTCATTCAGTATTTGGAAGATAGACTCTCAACAGCGCCCAGCACATTTTCCAAAGTTTTGCTGAAGTATAAGACTCCAATAGGAAATTCCTTGACCGATATCGTTCAAAAGCGATACCAGGTATCTATCTGCTGTGAATATTACCCATCAAGGAATCTAATTTTAAGGCATTTGCTGTAATTAAAACATCAGTCACTTGCCCTATATACCCTCAACGTTCTTCCCAACTTCTCACTTTATTGTAAAGTCTTCATGGCCATGCTCTAAATATAACAAGAGTTTCCTTTCGTAATTTCAGTTTGTGAATCTTTGTTTAGACAGAGATTTGAAAACACCAAACGAATTTGGAGCTCACTCACAACATAGAACTTTTAGAATTATATATATGCCCACACTCTAGCTAAAAGTTAGAACAGCACGGGGCAGGGGTCATGTAATGAGGTAAAGAGGACACCGAATGAGCAAAAAGAAAAATGATTGTACAGAGTAAACAAAGCAGGATACTGTAAAATGAAAGTATTTATGCTCTGTTTAATTAATAATATGCATTATCAGTTTGCAAAGAAATAGTTCTACAAATTTTCTTGCTCGCAGTACCATCATTTATTTAAGAATCATATTAAATCTGTACTTATTACTACTACTTCAAAATAGTTTGGAGCTCACTCACAACATAGAACTTTTAGAATTATATATATGCCCACACTCTAGCTAAAAGTTAGAACAGCACGGGGCAGGGGTCATGTAATGAGGTAAAGAGGACACCGAATGAGCAAAAAGAAAAATGATTGTACAGAGTAAACAAAGCAGGATACTGTAAAATGAAAGTATTTATGCTCTGTTTAATTAATAATATGCATTATCAGTTTGCAAAGAAATAGTTCTACAAATTTTCTTGCTCGCAGTACCATCATTTATTTAAGAATCATATTAAATCTGTACTTATTACTACTACTTCAAAATAGTTCTTCTATTTAGTGCCATATTATCAACTTGATGTATTCTGTCAAACTTGGACTAGAGGTACTGAATTTCGAACATATTGTACAAAATTACACAATAAAAGAGAGAAATAAATAATTCCAAATGCACATTGGGAACCTTTTGTCAAAGAACGATTTTTTATTAATAAGCCTTCTTTCATACAATTATGAAAAAAATATTGTAGAGGAACGAGAGGCACTTGAGACATGATATGAGGCCCAGAATTTGGTGTAGGTTGCGCCAATGTCTATATTCATGAAGGGAACGGAATGCCTCTGGAACCATATCTGCACAAATTGGATCATGGCTATCATTTTTAAAATGGTCCAAACATGCACTTAATATCCCGAAACTTACACCCCCCAAAAGTTTCCAACAACCCCCACCCCAGGTAAATTCCTGGATAAACCCCTGTATTCTCCGAAATCTCATCTTTAAATGGATGTATGATACATATCCAAATTTTGTTTCATAACTGCTGTCACAATACTTAAAGCTACCCCTTCTGATGGAAAGGAAAACTTCAAAGTTGATCAATGCTTTTGAATAGGAGACACAACATGTCACATTTGTTTGGACTCAAATTGTGCTCAGTAGTCACTAATATGATCCCTAACTGCCTTCAATTTAGATGCATATTTTGATTTGAAAATTTAATAGCTGATCGACACTTATAGTAATGCTTTAGTATTGCATTCGAGTCAAATCGACCAACAAGTTTCAAGATGGCAAATTGAAAACCAATTCCACCATTGCTTCGAATTTCCATATATTTCAGATTTCTTCACTCTTAATTTTGTCTCTTAAGGTTACTCCACTTAAAGTCCTCAAAAATCTCATTTGTGAACAATTTATTCTAGTTTTATCATGTTGACGAAGAGTCAAACATTCCCTACCATATAGAAGAGCCAGTTTTGAAAATATGTTATGGTATCTAATTTGAATTTATTTTCACTCTAGGAAGTTTTTATTGCAATTGACTTTGTTTTATCCTCTGAAACTTTCATGTTATAATTTGTAAGAATTGATTCAAGTTTGAAAACAGATCTTTGTTGATAACTTTCACTTGCTGCCAGCAATATCTAGTCAGCTGCAAATATTACTGTAGTATTGTATTCCATCAATATATATTTCTGAGGGGCTTTAACCCTTCAAGCCGGGAGTTAAATACCCATCAGCCGATGCGAGAGGCGGTAATTTTAAATCACCAAAACAGCAATTTTCGCATAATGTCATAAAATTGAACATATCTTAAAAGCCATTTGCTCAATTACAATGAAATTTTCAGGACTTGTAAACGAAACTTCACACTATACAAAGCTGTATAAATGATGACATTTATACTATAATAACAAAAATAATAATAAAAAAAATACATGTTGCGTTTACAAAGTACTCCTTCTGTCTTGTGTTCTTGTTAGTTTAGAAGTCCAACGTTGTGTGGTACAATTTAAAATATGCTTCGAAACACAGTCCTACTTCACTATCTGAACCCCAATCAACACTTTTGAACTATACGCATAAGCATAAATATTCCCAGAACAAGATATATTTCTTCCACGGTAACTGGTTGCCATTTGCGCATTCATGAACGTGGTTTCAATGTGCAATGTTGAATACAAGTGTCGGCATATAAGTAAGTTTCTCCGACAATGAGTTGTACAACTTGTTTGTCAAAAAACAACAAAAAGGCATCAAGAACATTATTGACTCCTTTTTGTTGGTAACCGCACAATCCACAAAACGCAAGTTTATTTGCTTTGAAAGAGTCGTCAACTTCTTTCCAGTTCCAGGTTACATTCGATGACGTAACAGGTGAGGATGTAATGCCATCTAATTCGCTTTCACTATCATTGACACTATCTACTTCCTGTTCTGCATAGTTTCTGCATAGTTTACTTCACTTTCACTTGTAGATAGAAATGAATAAATTGAACCTTCACTGTAACTTTCCTCTAAAAATGCACCAATTTCGTCCGCTTCGATGACCTTTACCCACTCGTTCGATGCCATTTCTCAGCTGTTTTTTTTACGTAATAAAGTGATGCAATCGCATATAATTTCATGTATTTGGAAGCAAACCAACAGACAGCAGAACATTGCAGTCTACTCTTGAGTTACATGCATTTTCATTCATATGGGAAAACAACAGATGGCAGAATATGCATCATTTCGTCACTACTACACGGGACGTATACGCGTACGTCGAACTGCCTCTAGAAGCACTATTAGGGTCCGTACACGTGTACGTCGAACCGGCTTGAGGGGTTAAAGATTTCCATTCTTGAAAAGTTTCTCTGGACTATGCATTCAGAGCATAAGGAACAAAACCCACAGGAACTTTAGGACATTTACCCTATGGTTTTACATGAAATATTTTAAGAAGAGTGTGCAGTTTGAGGGAGGAGTGGGACTAGTTCAAGGAGTGAAGAGAGCTTTGGAAGAATGAGACTCACATCAACTTTGTTTTCTAAGCACAAGCACCTCTGCACAAAATGTCATAAGCCTCTATAAAGCCGATCCCCAGGGAAATGTGGTAGTAATCAAGATCATAATCATCTTTATTTATCCATGAAGATTTGATTTGAAGTCATCGGGAAGCCTGGTCTTTATTTATCCACTGACCTATGATTATATGGGTATGATAGAAATAGTCCTTAAACATCTTTCAACTGGGAGCAAGCCTAACAACAGTCGGATTTTAAAACTGAAATCCATATTATTCAAATCAAATATGTATAACAAACGTGATATCCTGTCTGTCGACATTGTGATTGCCCAGGGTGCGTGGCGCTCAGTTCCGCTGTAGCCTGTGGATGAAGTGAACCATACATCTATGCTCCGTCGAAAAAATGTTAAGTGTGAATGTGGAACAGCGTATTAATGTGAAGTTTCTTATGAGACTCAGAAAATCCGCCACAGAAACTATTGGTTTGTTAAAGGAAGTGTACGGAGAGGAATGTTTATCATGCACACAAGTGTTTGAGTCATTTCAAAGGTTTAAGGAGGGACGAGAAGTGATCGCAGATGACTCGCGTCCTGGACAGCCTTACACATCAAAAACAGAATCAAACATTGTAAATGTTGGTGACTTGATTCAAAAAGATGGTCGCTTGAGTATTTGAGCTATTGCTGAATTCACAAAAATTGACAAAGAAAGTGTTCATCAGATTTTAGACAAACATTTCAACATGAACAAAATGTGTTCGAAAATGGTGCCATGACACCTCACAGTGGAACAAAAGGACACTCGAGTGAACATTTGTGGTGACATTTTAACAAACATTGAAACAGACCCTACATTCTTAGAGAGAGTGATAACCTGTGACAAATCGTGTTTTTTTACCTACAATCCTGAAACCAAGAGCCAATCAATGCATTGAAAGAGCCCGAGTTTGCCACGACAAAAGAAAGCTCGAATGAGCAAATCAAAATTCAAAGCAATGATGATTGTTTCTTTCGACATCCGTTGGATTGTCTACATTAATTGGGTACCCGAAGGTTAAACTGTCAACCAACATTATTATATTATGGTGCTGATGACCCTTCGTGAGCGAATAAGAAGACTATGACCTGATTTGTGGAAAAGCAAGTCATGGATTCTTCATCAGGACAATGCTCCTGCCCACAGGGCATTGTCAGTCAAGGCTTTTTTGGCCAAGCATGGGATCCCAGTGTTAGAAGATCTACCCTATTCACTGGATCTCGCTCCGTGCAACTTTTTTTATTATTCCCAAAGGTTAAATCAGCACTGAAAGGAACCAGATTTACGACCATAGAACCTGTGAAAACAAAAGCGACTGAAGTCAGGAACATGATTTCAGAGAATGCTTTCCAGTACTGCTTCCAGCAATGGAAGATTCATATAGAGTGGTGTATTGATAGTGCAGGCGAGTACTTTGAAGGGGATAATGTTTGTATTGTACAAAATAATGAATAAAAGATTTTGTAGCAACAGTCTGGTTTTTTTTCTAGCCACACCTCATATTGTATGACAATGTTTAGGTGACATGTTCTTTTTGGTACCAATTCTCCCATTCAACCAGAGACTATATGGATCAGAGGAACATAACTTCAAAAATGTAGTTTTCAGTTTTGTTTACAAAATCTCCTCTGGAGTCGGATCGACATATCTCTACTTCTAATCCTTAAGCCAGTAAGGTGGAGTCATGTATCTTAGACATATTCACTAAGCATACATTACTTCCTCTCTCCTGTAAATTTGATAAATTGGTGTAAAGTCCCTCTGGTTCTCACACAACTATTTCAAAGTCTCAAGTTTGGTGTCTATCCCCTTTTGTTTCACCCCCTGCCTATCCTAAACCACAAACTACATTTCAGAGTTTTCACTGCCAAATTGTAGTGCAACTTATGTATTAACAATTTCATGAGACACTCATTTAAAATTTAATTAACCAGAATAGGTACAATTTTTCAAGATGGTGGTCAATAGTTTCAGTTATAAAGAAAAGTTCCCTTCAAATTATGCATGGGTTTCCAATTTCTGACTGAACTATTTTATTTTTTGTCTTTCATTAGAATTTATGGGAATTCCTATTATAGATTTAGAAGAACCACCAGTAACTATTGTGCAAGAAGAAGAAATAGAAGAAATTATTACACCAGGTAAATTATTTTTTAAACATTAATTTGTTTTCCTTTTTCTTACTTCTTATTTAAAATGTTTATAATTGTTTCATTAATAATACTATATATTTTGAGACAAAATTAGATCAAGAAATATCAATATATTATTTTACATTTAAAATCTTCATTTATATTTTATCCTATTTCCTTCTATTTCTTGAAGTTAGATGATGAGTTGATGAAATAATCCCCTAGGTTAACATAGTGTGATACCATTGTGCTAACTACTATGCTACAGAGGTTTTACATTGTTATAAAATAAAAATATCACAACTCTGTAACACTGAAAATTTAAAGAATAATGGAAAAAATAATGAAAAGTTCCAGAAATTTAGTAAAATCAATTAGGATGATGATTTTGCCCTATATTTTGGAACATTTATGTTTCTTTTGAGATGAAAACTGAAGTAAATCTACAGTAATAATGCTTACATGAGTATATTGTGTATAATAGTGTTTTGTATTACTGCACTATGTTTAAATATATGCTCCAAATATATACTATTTTGTTATAATAATCATGTTATACCCTAGTTAATGTGTAACTTTACCTAATTACAGCTGAAGTGGCTGCTGTATATGAGGCAGTAAATCAATCTACGATACAAGAGATGTCACTATCACTAATAATTGCATTTCTGATGCTTGTTGCAAAGATCTGATGTTCTGCAAGTGTTCAAGGTAAGTCTGACGAATGTACTACACAATGTTTATAAATATCAGACCAGAGATGTCACCATAGCAATATATGAACTAGAACCAGAATATGAAGAAGAACCTAAAAATTTTCCATTTTATGTGAAGTGAATTTATCTTAAAAATGATGCAAGATATTATGTATTAATCCACTTGCAATTCACATAGAGCTTCTCTCTTTGCAATCTTACATAGACAGTGAAATCATTCACGGCATTGGTTATTAGAAAATCAGTCCCCAAGAGGATATTTTAGGAATACTCGATACAAAGAATGTGACAGTACATGTCAATACCTCTCTTGCACGTAGTACAACCTGGACTGCACTGTTGTAACGAGGCCCTGCCATCTGAACGCACAGTCAGGATAATCCTCTGTTTTCACCCTCATCTTCACAATTAGCCAATTGTAGCAGAAGAAGAAAGTATAATAAAATAAGTCAATCAAAAATCAACATGTCAATACTGAATGAAATGAGTGACTGAATCATTGAGTTTGTGTGGGCTGATACGTAATTGATTGATTGATTGATTTAGTTTACTTTACTAAACTTTTATGCCACTTTAGCTCACAGTGAAAGGCTGATACTTAGACAAGGGCAATCAGTTCAACCATTTTACCTGATACATAGAACCAACTATCCAGTTGAAAGACTTAAGGTTCCTGGTTTATGGAGTGTCCAAAATTTAAATATATAAAGAAAACTAGAAAAATGGAATGGGAAGTGTTGCATGATCATTGATTGATTGATTTGGTATTTAAGTCCACTTTATGCACAGTAAGGATAATCAGGACTAGACCTACAGTTTAAAGTGGGATCCGAAACACTATGTGCCTCTACCGGGAATCGAACCTGGGAGTTCATCTTAAATATTTGTCAAAGAGTGTAACTTGCCTTACACAGGCAAAAGTACTGCCATCATCAAATAGGCCTGTGATTGAAAGGTAAACAAAACACAGTGCATCAGTTCAACAGTGATTTATTCTGTATCAAACTCTCATTGTTATTGGAGGACAATCTCTTGGTAAAGTGTGCACTGTACAGCAAAAACATGGCACAAAGATGTCAGTTGTACCCTTTTTGAGCAGCAAGAATCATCAGATGCCTGAAAGCAGGCGAAACACAGACTGAAGTCTCAGCATCGTTGAATGTGCCACAAAGTGTCATTTTCAGGCTTTGATTTTCAGGAGATGTTCATCGTAGGCCAGTACAAGATTGTCTATGAGTAACAACAACCGATATCTGCCTTAACTGCATGATGAAACCGGACAATACCTGCAAGACAACTGTCCTCAGAGTTTGCAGTCATCTAAAAAGTTAGAGATTTTCAGCAAATTGTGTACCGGAGACTCAGGACAGCTGGTTTCTATGTCAGATGTCCAGCAGTGTGTATCCTGCTTATCCATTGCACAGAAGAGTCCATTTACAGTGGAGTCAGCAGCATCGAAATTGGACCCTGAATGAATGGAGCGATGTGCTCTTCACAGATGAGTCTGTTTACAAAATGATTCCCATCGCACATTCAGCTAGAGAGAACCTCGAACACGATTTAATCCCAGGAACTTTGCTGAAAGGGATCAGTTTGGTGGTGGTAGAATACTGGTGTGGGCAGGCATCATGTTCAATGGGCGTAGAGCTGCACATTTTCACTGGAAGTATTGTTACTGCCTACAGGCACAGATACGACTCCAATATGTATGACTTTTCACAGGCACAGTTGGCCTAGACTTCATCTTCATGGACGATAATGCACATGTAAATCGAGCCAACCTGATGGATGACTTTCTTGAAGGTGAAGAAATCCACTGCATGCATTGGCCAACGAGGTCTCCAGACATGAACCCTATACAGCATGCCTGGGATGCATTAGGAAGATGAGTTGCAGCCAGCCAGCCTCCACCAAGGACAATTCCAGAGCTCCTCACCACTCTTCATGAGGAATGGAACCAGCTAGAGTGCGCGTCTAATCTCCTGCATATGGCCTTGAACGGCTGAACAGCACCAGCGAATCACAGACGTGCGGCATTGCCTAGTTCAGAACCTGTTTCACCTCGCTACTAAATCGTGTACCTGGGGCTCGGATATAAATAGATTATTTCAAGTGTCAGTAGTTCAACAGATGGAAAGATATTGAATTTGCGACTATGTACGAAAAACAAGCGTGATTGTAGCTTATACCGTTCTCTCTGTAGAAGCAATGTTATTATAAACATATTTGTATAACGTAAGATGTGCCAGGCTCTAACAGCTCAAGCATGTGGCGTGAATCAAGCTACCGTTTCTCGTATATGTTCGGGGGCAAAACAATGTGGATCGGGGTCTGCCCCAATGTTTCAATCACATAGAAAGCACATTAACGTACCGAAAAGAAAGACAAACTTAGATGACTTTGAAAAAGACGTAGTTCATAGAAGCGTCTTTGAATTTTACGATCGTGGCGAATTCCCTACTGCCAAAATGATAATGTACTCTTTACGGGATAAAATATCTTACAAAGGCTCTACAACTTCCACCTTGAGGATATTGAAACAATTAGGCTTCAAGTACAGGAAAACCAACGATGGTCGTAAATTTCTGAAGGAGAGAAGTGACATTGTTAAGTCAAGGGTAAAATTCCTTCGTACAATGCACGAAATTCGAGTGTCTGGTGATTCGAAACCAATCTTTTACCTTGACGAGACATGGGTAAAACAGAACCACACATTAAAATGTGTTGTTCGAAGAACTTGACAATGTAACACAAGAACAATGGGCCGTTTGTGTTAAACATGCACAACAATTACAGGAAAACTATTTTGTAAGGGAGATAGATCGGGGCGAAATTTTGGACCCAATTATAATAAATTTAAAGGACGACACAGAGGGCGAAAGTAGTGCACTCAGTGACGATGAGGACAATGACGGCAGTTGTTGGAGTGACGAGGAACCCCTGGCAGTCCCTCTGGCATTATCAAGTATGATCTTTTCTCCCATTAAGTTTAATATATGTTATATTATCTAATTTTCCTTGCTCTCCGTGACAAGGCATTTCACTCAACCACGCAGTCTCTTTTCCGTGTGATATTTCGACATGGCACCGCTGCAGTGCGCTGCTATTGGCTATCACCATATGCAGGAGATTTGACATGCACTCTACCCACCGAGATATTAAATCACCTCATATAGAGCATGCCACATCGTTGTGATGCATGTGTGGCTATTAATGGTAACCACACGCTGTAGTAATCTCTCTCTCTCTCTCTTTTTTTAAATTTTGTTATTTTTTTGCATGCCTTTGCACTAAAAAACGACTGCTAATTTCATGTATTTTACTCTATTGTGTAGAAGATAACATTTTGATAAATTTTTACGGTTTTATTCAATTCTGACACTTCATTAATAAAATATTTCCTCTTCTTTTGGACACTAGTGTGTAACTTGAGACCTAGTCAAATCGGAAGCTGATTGAGTGTTCTGCCCTATGACCATTGAGAACAAGTGCAGTCGCCAAAACACTAGTTTCACCTGCTAAATATCTCCACATGCAACAAAGACTATGACTTGGATGTTTTTGTTCAGCCTTCTCCTGCTCTCCCAAAACAGGGGTGAATAATCGACAACATGATTCTGCCTTGATTAACTTCTATCCCACGAATTTTTATGAGAACTTTTCTGATAAATGTCTTCCCAGTTCATAGGAGTTCTAAGTTGCTACATTTTTAAGAAATTGTTATGACATTTGATTTTAACAATATTTTTTAAAATATGTGTAAAAGGAAATATCTATAAGTATTGCCTTTGAATCAATGAGGAGAGGCTCGACTGAATTTTGCAGACTAGTGAGGCTTTGGTATTTTCTATTTCTTTGGAATTGATTGAGAGATGCTTGAATACATTGTGGGCATTTAATTTCCTACCATTGGCATGTACTAACTAGAAGTGTTCCAAACAACAAAATGATATGCAGTATATTTTCTTAAAATAAATTGTGATATTTCTCATGAAATTTAACTGTACTTTTTTTTATTCTAGGTCTTCAAGAAAGAAACTAACAAAAATGTAGGACTTCAAAAAAGTTTCAAAGTCAAGGAAGTTAAATTATAGTCCAACGTTCTTCTTACTGCTGTATCAGGAGCATATTTTTCTAGGATATCTGCATAAAATTGTTTATTTCAATACCAAATGGGTCAACAGAAATATTGGCAATAATTATTATTATTTTGTGATCATTGTTTAAAAATTTTAATCCCAAAATGGGAGTGAGGAAGAGCATAGCCATATTTCAGGACATTTCTTTTTCAATGCGAGCACTACAGCATAGTGAGAAGTACCCACATCTTGAACTGAATATATATCAATGCATAGTTAGCTCATATCCTTAGACATGAAATAAAAGTTCATATATATTAAGGACAAAAGGACTGAATCTGAACAGATATATCAGTGCAACAAAGCAAATTCATGACTTTCACTATGCAACAATGAAAACTAATTAAAAACTATGTCTTGTTGTTAGCTACATCAAGTTATCAACTGCCTATGTCAAAAGAAAACATGTAACTTGTAAGTAATGTATTTATAGTAATAATATTAATCAGCATTGTGTGCATTTTTATAAAAAAATTTATATCTACTAACAAAGTGTGAATTCTTTAAAAAAAACAGTGAAGGGATACACAGGAACAGTAAAAGGGTCCCTTTACAAATTCAATTAAAAATATAAATTACAGAATATTTTAGATAATGGTTGTAATAAATAAATAAGCATTAGTTTTTACTTTTTTAATTTCTGTTTACTGTTAATTTTGAGTACTGATTCTTACCCTGTGTAAAAGTTTGTTGAGAATTTTTTTTAACGATATGATTTCACCTCTTATTCTCTACAGTAGAGTGCTGGTTAGTGTAAACTTTAATGAACTAGTTACTTACTCTGAAGAGAAGTGCTGGTGTTAGGTGTGGCAACATATATTTTCCATCCGTGTTTTTTTCACTAACCTTGTTAATCCCTTATTCATTTGTGGTATTTCAACTTTTGCATTTGTGTATGTTATATTGACCTAGAAACTAAAAGAGCATTCATAATAGGGAAATGAGAGACGCAGTAGTAGATAAATACCAAGAAAATAGTACACACTTTTTCCGTGAAACTGTTTTATTTGTAGTTCTATTAATTTTGCCACCATCCTAGTACTATTTTTCTGGGTATTTATAAAAGAGCATGTTCAAATTATAAGAGAAATTACAATAAATATATGTTACGTTAAATATTTTGGATAAACATAAAAACAAATTAAGAATAATAGCAAAATGTGTAGAATTTACAAATGTTATGGTTGTTAACATCGAATGAGATATCCATTGATTGATTTGTTTCTGTATATAATTTTGTTCTCGCTGCATTCATGAACAACACAAGCAAAAAACATTGGTCGAATTAAGGGGGTGAAACAAGTGACCTTCTTGACTTCTGAAATCAAGGGATCGCCCCTCCAACTTAATAATAATAATAATAATAATAATAAAATAGCACCTACACTGATGTCTAAAATTAAGTGATTTTCCCTTTGAGATATCTAAAATGTCTAACTAAATCCACCTCCACCAGATAGTCTTTAGTCCACCACTGGCTACAAACACAATAAACTTTATTATCATGAAATCTTGATTGGGCTTCATTGTCTATTTTTCACCCTCTGTATGTTCTATTGGTACCTTTCAAGGGGTCGCCTCTTCTCTTTGTTTCAGGTGAACAGATTTCTTTTTACCGCTGGCCTGATCAAACTTATGACAGACTCGAGCATTGAGCAACATTTTCACTGTGTCCCCATTTTGCTTTCTTTTTTTGGTAAGATAACCACAAATCCATTACAGAACTGGTAAGAATTAATTGGTTGACTTGAAGAAAAAGAAGAGCTGCTTTCTCAAACTAGCTGGATTTAGAAGATAAAAAATAATACTATCATTTCAAAATTATGTTAGGGCAAATTTAATGTATTTCTTTCTTTTTGAAAGTAGAAATTCTTAAACTGAATTTATTCGATAATCATGTGACAAAGAGTGCATTTTTCTAATGGATTGATATAATTTTTAAGATGTATATATTTTTTAATGTTCTATAATAATAAACAAAGAGTCCCATGTTAACATTTTAATATGGATTATAGCCCATCGATGATTCTTACATGGGATCACTAGTGTTACTAGTGCTAGAACTATAACTATTATAGTAAATGAAGATTTCCTAATTATTTTTAGAAAAACTCTTTCATCAAAACATTATGTATATAAATATCTCATTGTCATATGTTATATATTTCTAAGATATGTAGCCTATTACTGAATGCTAAACATGTAAAAACAAATGCTAGGGAATTACTTGTCATAATTTTTATGTACACACTTCAATGAAATGCCAAATTATGCATTTGTAACTAATACTTGATGTTGTAATGATTTTTTAAAAGCTATTAACTTTGTCTTCAGACTCCTTGCAGAAAATATTCCATTGTGAAGATAACCTAGTCATCAGAGATGCTTACTACAATCTGTGTTACTATTATTGTAAATCCAAAATAAACAATCAAACAAAGTTGAGTGCCAGATTACTATTTTCATCAGTGAAATAAAACCTCTTATCCTTATTTCATTTACATAGGAAAGATTTGATGTGTTTGTGTTTCAAGTAATACTTATGTTGAAAATCTGCTACCTTTGTTAGTTTCCTTTCTTGTTAAATTACACTAGCCAACACACTTTTCATAGAAGTTGCACTGATGGATACTTAAACAATTCCAACCCACTGAATCCAAAAATCAGGTCAAAAAATGTGTGTCATGTCACACTTTTTGTATACAGTGTGTCCCAAGAATAACATTGACCCATATATGCGATATTTATTGTGACTCTTATTGTACATGGAAATTTAGTTTTCAAACAAAATTCTGTGCTAAACGCACAGCCGCTAGTGAAAATTCAGCATATAAAGTTTGTTGTATCAGCATGGTCAGTTTCCCTTGTAAGGTGTGATTAGAAAGTGAAAATAATAATATAAATGAGGTTGTAAAAGTACATATATTTTTCACACCTCACAATATTTGGAGAAGAATATATTATGCAATAACATAACTCTTATAGCTGGAAAAAACCCAAATGTTACCTAATAGTTTCTCTTCATACAGGGTGTTTTTAAAGTCACAATAACAAAGGGAAATAATATTTTCATTACACTTCAAGTGGAATGTTCCACACTGCCTTTTCAGGCTATTATTTTTGCTATTACAAATGTAGTTAGTCTAAGGTGTCATGCTTTGGACTACGGGACATGCAAAGGTTCGAGTCTTGTAGGGGAAGCGTAACACTTTTCTCCTGAGATTTCAGCCTGTGTATGGGACCGGTGACAACGCAGAGTGAGGAAATTGGCGAGCTATGAACGAGTACCGTAACCTGGTCATGGAAACCTACATCAACTGGGGGTTCATCGTGCTGACCACACATCCTGCAACTGGTTTGATGATCACCCACCTTGGCAGGTGGGAGTGAGGCTGATAGTTGATAGGTAAGGCCTGACCCTCACGTACATGCTGATACAACAAACTTTATGTACTGAATTTTCACCAGCGGTGTTGTGTTTAACACATAATTTTGTTTCAAAACTACATTTACACGTACATCAAGAGTCACAATAAATATCACATATATGTGTCACTGTTATTTTTGGGATACCCTGTAGGCAAAAAGTGTGACGTGACAAACATTTTTTTACCCATTTTTTGTATTCAGAAGGTTGGAATTATTTAAAAATACCCATCACTGTGACTTCTACAGAAAAAAGTTAAAATTTGTTGGCTAGTGTTATTTGCCAAGGGTCAACAAAAGAATATAAATTATATTACTTGTGGAAGGGAAAATAAGAAAAAAAATGAAAAAATCTAAATCCAATGTGAGTTGTAGGATGTGTACAGAAGTAAGAAATTTTATTTCAGTAAAGTTTATACTTAGAGTTATGAACACAATATTAGAAAATGTAGTCAGAATAAATGCATATAGCATTGGAAAATAGCAATGTTATTCATTCCCCATGATAATATTGATGATATTCAAACAGACTTACATGTTACAAAATTTTACTTCAATATAGTAGAATTAAAATAAAACATATCAATGCTCATTTATACAAAAAAGGTAAACTGTGTGAGTACAAGATACATTTTGCAATATTGTAAAAATGAGACTATCTTAGAATGTGTAAATTCTGTGTAGTTTTATGTATGCTTGAAACATTGTAATCAAAACAGAACACCTCAGTGCAATGAAATTGGGAAATATTTACTATGGAGGATAGTCAGAAAAAAGTTTCCTGTATCTGTATTTCCAGAAAGCATAGAGATTTTGGGTTGTTAATATGTTGTAGTTAAGGGCATCATCCTTCTTTTGTTGCCCAATGCATGACCTTTTCCTTGCAGAGGGCGTCAGTGTACTGCAGGCGCGTATATTCTAGGCTACCTAGGCTATCGCCGAAGCCCATATTAAAATACAGGAAATAATCGACTAGCAAATTTAACCGATGCTTCACTCTCACGTAACGACCACGGGATAAAGCGCTAGTGTAAGGTCGTCTTTATTTATCGCCTGGCTTCTTCGTCTGAGGGAAAAGTCTTTGAACCAGCAGGCGGTCCTTTCAACCCATGACGTATTTGTGCTGGCAGGGACGACCTTGGTGGTCCCTGGTGCTGGCTTCCAACCCCAAGCGCTGGAGAATGAAGACTTCTCTACAACCTGGCGATGTTGTAGTGTTGCCAACAATGGAAATACGAAATTCGCTAAATCGTTGGAAAAAAAAATATAGGCGGGGGTGCCAATGCAAATTATTCAAGCTAGGGGATGCCTCATGAAAATTACATCACCTCCCCCCTCTCCATCCCTTCGAGCATTGCCCGTCTCTCTTCCAGTTCCATGATTTTCGTCACATACAAGCATTATAAATCCGCCAAATTTAGTGATTTTCCCCTGAAGGTGGCACTCTGCTTCTCCATGAAATTCGACTGTGGTCGCAGCCGGTCGCAGCTATATGGGACATTCTGATGACGTCAGCCATGTTGCCATCCTGTTTACTTCTGTTTCAAGCAACCCCCCTCCCACCTCCCCCCGCTGTCAAAATGTCAAAACCTTCGCCCTCGCGGTGGGGGTTTCGGCCCGAGTCATCCCATTGAAATACGTTTGGCAACATAAACAATCCATGTTGTCATAGCAACCATTCAAGCACGTGTTTTCAACCACGCGGGTCGGTGGTAGTTTCCGCCAAAGGAAGGGATATATTGTCAAACTTGTTGTGTCCGAGATCGGAGTTCTTTGTGTCGCCCGCGTATCGTGTTCATGGATGGAAATATTTTTTTAAAAAAATTCAGTGACCGAGGCCCTTTTGTTGTGCTGTGTTGTTCTGTGTTTTTGTTCCGTGGGCGTGTGAAAATGGATTTAATCACCGAACTTGTCTCCAAGACGACATTCTTACGGCTTCCTTACGAGGATAGGATGCAAATAATAGAGACAGGCAGGCCTCTTCCACCTCTTCCGGATCTTACAGTCGTGCAGAAAGACAAAAATAAGGTATATATTAGGCGTTTTCACGAGACCAGTTACAAAAAATATCTTTGGTTGACTGGGTCGAGTGCACTTAATAAGTTGTATTGCTGGGCATGTTTGCTTTTTTCTACCGACAAAAGTCCTTAGAATACAACTGGATTTAGTAATTTAAACTATTTGGTAACTGCTTGCGATAAACACCAAAAATCACTTAGTCATATACGTGCGTTCAGTAACTTACAGACATTCGGTTCTCAAAGAATTGATCATTCCTTAAATTTGCAAAAGAAGATTGCTGACAGTTAGCATAATGAAAAATTGAAGGAAAACAGAATTATTATAAGAAGAGTAATTGATGCAATAGCATTTCTGGGGAAGCAAGAATGTGCATTTAGGGGCCACAATGAGCAACACAGGAACAAGCGCGGCTTAGCAATTTAGCTATAATGTCTATTGAGAAAGGGGTTCTAATCAACATCAGAAATTCATGTGAGGACACATTCTTCGATAAAGTGACAAAAAAAAATTACGGAAAAGGAGAGAAGAATGGAGTTTACCTTCAAGTAAGGTAAGAAGTTAATTATTATTTCATACTCGCATGTAGGTCCTACATATTGCATGTTATAGACCGCTCCTCTTTATAAATAAGCACGAAATAGTTTATGTCCATTGCCTACTATTGTTGTTTTTAATGGCAAGATATCGATGTAAACAATAAAATCCAAAATGAATGAGGAAGAGCCCCCCCCCTCTTTTTTGCCGGACACATTTTCATTTAAAATTCAAACACTACTATATTTGGAGATAGCCCTGATCTTGGTCTCAGCATACGCCACTGGTGTACTGCTATGTTGAAGACAGGAAGAGTTGAGAAGTGTATGCCCTGTTGGCATAGAGAACAGAGATGTGTTGCAATCGTGGACAAAGGATGAAATGCAAGCTGCTGTTTGCTATGAATGGGTACATGGGACTTCCGGTGTGGACATTCGTAACCGCCTTCTCAAATCAGGCATCCTCCTCTTCGATGACAATGTGGCACCCCTCACGGTGGCAGCAACGGTCAACATTCTTGCCAGTGTTTCTTTCAGAAAATTTGCTCGGGGGGGGGGGGCATCCCAGAGAACCGGGAGGGAGAACCTAAATATACTTAGTATTCAATGTGAAAAGACATAGATTTTTCTCTTTATTTGTCTCTGTCTCTTTTTATTAGTCTGTTGTCTAACATTTACAAATATTATATTGTCAATTAGCATTACAATAGTAAATAGTAAATTATCACCTACTTTTACATTTAATCATCCAGAACAAATTCCACAATGGTGAACCAGGAAAAATATTACAATTATTAAACTCAATAGAACACATCATGCAAAGCTTAAGATGGCATGAAGAATTTACAGCAATCTTATCCTGCGAATCTACTGTTTTGTCCAGAAAATCATCAGTTGGAATCTTAGGTCCCTCAATGCTTATTATCATGCAATGCACTAAAGTTCCTGGTAGCATTCTACTTCTTGTCCTAGTTAGTATCCTATTCATAGCACTGAAAAACCTTTCTACGCCAGATGTCGTTACGGGAATGGTTTGAAGGACTTCACAGAGTTCTTTTTCAACTCACAATATCCCACGTCAGCTTCTAAGAGTTTCAACAATGGATTGTCAGCTTCTGCATATATTCCATTATCAAGCATCGACTTGACAAAAAATTTGTAGGACTTGAGGTCAGCAAGAACACCTTGCACCTTAAGCATGGGACAATTAGCACAAAACCTTTTGACTTCGGTGTCTTGAAAGTCTACTACTGACTGAAAGGTTTCAAATTGACTTGCGATTCTCATGGTATCAACAGATTGATCGTTGAACCTGTTTTCCATTTTTTCAATTATACTTTCCACATATTCCTTCATCCCACAGAAAGTTTTCCTAGCATCTTCGCCAGCAACCAGGTGTGCTGCAGATCCGATATTCTTCAGTTCGGTCCGAATATTTTTTGTAGATCACTGTTGATGTTTTCACACTGATTTGCAATATCCTGCAAATGCAATTTGGTTGAAGTAATTAGAGGGATGACTTTAGCCAGACCCAAATGCTTCTTTTACAAAGCGTTGCTGAGGATAGAAAGTGCACTGAGGATTTCATTCATCACATTGCAAGTAATAATGAAACTTTGTGAGGGGATTACTTTATATCATACATATTTAGTCCGATGAGAAGGTCCGGAAAAGATGCAGATAGATACCTCAAAAATTTTTAGATCCAATTTTTACAATTGAAAACAATATTGATTTAATAGTGCGCAATTAATTTCACTGGATGCCATGGCATTCTCTCTTTTACAACTTTTTTAGATCATTCGGCGCCAATGGCTGACTCCCGGCGCCCCTATCTACAGCTCTGAACTTGACGAAAACAAGAAAAGCAGATAATGCGAGTGAAGCAAGCAAGAAAATTTTAAAAAATGAATTTTTATTTGTATAAAATTTGAAATTGAAGGGGTAATTGCTCGCAATGATCCCCTGCCCTCCCTGTAGTTGCGTCACTGTATAATGCAGACATATTTAAGCAATATATGTTTACTTTGGATACTTTAGGCTCACTGCCATTGTTAGTCAACCTTATTCTGCACAGTTGCTCGACTAACCTTGTATTAATGCGAATACCACGCACCCTCCTCCCTTCCATCCAAACCAATTCTAAAGGCATAAGAGGTAATGTTTTATTTCAACCCTATCGCCGCGATCACCCACAGATAGGTAGAAAAACTATACATAATAACCAAAACTAAAAATCAATAAGTCAATCAAACGATAGTTTAAAGTGGGATCCAAACCAATGTGCCTCCACCAAGAATCAAACCCGGGACTCCTTGATTACAAGGTGAAAACGTATTCACTGCGCAATCGAGAAGGCAATTATAAATATCTGATACATAAAAAAATATGCGTATGTATTTAATACTAATGTATTTTTACATATTTATTAATTTACTTTTATATTTAATAACATTATAAATATTAATCATATAGGCTCTTTCTTCAGTTGCTTGGTAGAAAATTTGAAAAAAATATAACCTGTTTAATTCTACTATCCTCCAATTTTCATGCACATACATAATATATATGTATAGTATGTGTGTGTCTGTGTAGACCACAATCTTCTTGCTCCCCCCCAAAAAAAAAAATATCAATCTTCAACGATTTCGCACCCTGGTAGGCTATGTAGCTGCCTGGCAAAGTCCTCACTAAGTAAATTCACGAACTGCATGAAATCAGAAAACGAAATAGGCTATATTCCACCTTCGTTTTCAGAAAACCTGTTTCACAACCCAACCCCGTCCTTTTTGTGGTGAAGGAAACTCCAGTGGGTCAATGAATCTCCCTCCCTATTTACTGCGAGCAGCAAAAGAAGACGGCCGCGCCATCTATTGACCACCGACGGAACTGCAATTTCCAAGCGCAGCGAGGTTTAAATGTAGGTTCCCTTTCTATACCCTAACTATTCTATGGTAGTATGTCTATGACCGGCCCGACGGTGAATTTTTCCTGATAAACGCGGATATGCGTGCGCATTCCGAATTTAACTTCTATTTGTTTCAATATGAAGCTTTCCGAATTTGATGTCATTTTTGGTGCATCAGTCTGATGCACGCTCGCAGGGACGGCGCCAGGGGTGGGCACGGGTGGGCAAGCGCCCACCCAAAATTTCCTGTGCCCACCCGATTGCCCACCCAATCAAATTCAGTAAGTACATATACTTGGAGATATATGAATAATTCGATAAATAAGTGTATTCTGGTGTTCATAACATATATATTTTACTGGTGAATATTATCTATGCTAGAAATATTCACATATTATCAACCCATAAAAAGCCAATTTTGTCATTAGAAAGTGAAAGTAAATACTAGAGCTATTGAAACAAAAACTGTGATCAAATGAATACTTCCATGATTAAAAGCAGTTAGTAGGCTTAGGAGGCTCAAAATTATGCAGGGTATGATCAAGATTATATCAGAATTTAGTCGAACTTGAGGACTGCAGCTCCGGGCCTCCACATACGTATATAAATCCCGGCCTGGGTATGGTTAAAATAATCTCTAAGTAAACAAATAAAATCATCATCTTAGCGTTACTTCCACCGGCAACACAATACATTATTTTGACTTTTTAATTGTTTTTATTAGAATAATTTAATCAAGAAGACTTAGATGGGCAGGCCATGTTACACGAATGACAGAGGAAAAAAAATAGTTTACAGGATTCTTGTTGGGAAACCTGATGGTAAGAGACCAGTAGGAAGGCCAAGACGAGGGTGGAGGGATAACGTTGAGATGGACCTAAAAGAAATCGGCAAGGATCGAAAAGATTGGATTGATCTTGCCCCGAATAGGGACAGATGGAAGGCTTCTGTTGCTGAAGCCATAAACCTAGAGAGTGTAATATAGTTTTAATTAGCTCTGCATTAAAATTCCAGAAGTGTCCCTTTTTTTATTTCATTACAATTTTTATATACTTCTTATCTTCAAATATCAATATGGTATGCGAAATATCAACTTTACATTCATTTTACTAATAAGAAGGAATCACAATAATCACTACAATACTGCAGGGAATACATTTTAATAAACCAGTTATGTATGGAAAAAGCTACAGAATTATTCAATTGCTAATGAGTGGCTTATCGTATTTAGAAATCCTCGTTCCATACATAAATTTTGCCACATGAATCAGCCGAAAATGTCAACAGAATCTGTAGATGCAGCTGAAGTAAAGAAAAAAAGTTATGTCACGAAGTATCCAGAAGACGATTTTATTAGTTTGTTTTTAAATCCACTTTTATGCTCAGATAGGCTAATCGGGACTAAACCTACAGTTTAACGTGGAACCAGTGTGCATTGTGTTTCCACCAGAGGAGGGGGGAGTCGAACACAGGACGTCTTCATTATAATGCGACAGCGTTATGCCTTTGGGGAAAAATATACAAGAAGAACTCGCACCAAACGTGGCATTTTATCACCACAGAAGGTGCGTCCATTTTAGGAGGGTGATTGCCTGAGGCAAATATTTGAGACTTTGGGAAAACAACATCATTGTTCACGGAATTAGCTGCCTTGACTTGATCCACTAATGAAACGCTGTGCAATTGAAACTACCATCTCATCTTTCTAAGAGGTATGAACTAATGCAACTCCATTTTTGGAACAGTAAGTTGTGGTTGATTTGTTAGATTTAACCTTTAAACAGCCGAGCCGGTTTTCGAAAGTAACCCCTCTCTCGTCGCGGCCTTTGCACGCGATTTTTAAATTTTTACACTTATTTCAGAAAAACGTTATATCTCTGAGACTATTTGAGCAATCTACTTCGGATAACTTTTGTTTGAAAGCAAAAACATCAGAGCACGCGAACGTGTACAATTCAGAAAGCCCAAGTGAGAAAAACGGGGATGGGAGGGGGCCAAGTCCCAAAATTTCAATGAAAAAAAAATCTGGCGTTCGCACCCTCTTCTCCCTTTATTTTGGAAAAAGGGCGCAAACATTTGCATTGTTTTCAAAGAGTAGACCTTTTGCAACAAACCGAAACTTTTTTCAAGTTCTAGTTCTCATACAAGCTGAAATATGAAGCAATATGTACAATTTGCATTTTGGTTTGCATATTAAAGAAAGGGGGAGGGGGTGGGTTTTCTTCCACATGACATTTCAATGTCTTGTCTCAACATCTTTCAGCGTTTACAACCTCACATACAAGTATGAAGGTCCTAAAAGCACGTGAATGTTGTAATCCGCACCATGGGTCATATATGACCCATTGTCTGTTTAAAGGTTAAGTCATTTTTCTGCTAATTTTGATAATGACGACGATAAGGTTCAATGGTGATTAGATTAAAGTTACGAAGGGGCGAAATCAAACACAAGCTGACACTCAAAATACAAACCCTCATAAATTATTACTTTGACAATGGTTCCAAGCACCAGGGACTCGTTGCCTGAAAAATCAAGTTTCCAGGGTGTGCTGCACAGGATAGAGGTTGACATTCTAGTGTGTTCGAAATGGTCACGCCATGCAACCCAAGTCATTATGAAAAATAGATGAATTATTACTGGCACGGTGATCAACTTCGATGAATACCTTGTGTCCTAAATAATTTTGTTACCTCAAAAAATATGTTCATGTAACCAACCATACGTGTATTGCTTCTCCCGCATTAGTAACATGACAGTTCAGAAAATGAATAACAACTTAGCTAATAATCTCTTCAATTCTGAACAGATTTTTCGATCTTACTTGTTTGTGAGCCTAGGAATACTTCATGGACAATGAACAAGGAATTTGATTTCTGTGTGTGTTTTAAATCATTCCTAATAAGACGTTCATTTTAATCCAAACATTCAGTGGCGGCGATTAGGAGAACCGGGAAGTGGGGGATGCGGTTCCCTCGCCAAATTTTGCCACTTTTTGCCCCCGCACTATGGCCTTTTTATGCTAAACCTTTTCTACCAAGAAAAAGTATATTGTCCCTGCCCCTCAAATCTTGGCACCCAATCGCCGCTACTACAAACATTCAAATAGATTTCTCAGTTGTACAAACCTTGTAAGCTAAGGAAAGTGACCCCTAAGGAGTAAGAAAACTCTTTCAGTTAAAAACTCATACGATGAAAATACTATGCTCAGGAACATGCATTTAAATTACGAGAAACTGCACGATTGTCTACCATTGCACTTTCTATCATTGTCGCCGATTACATAAAATCAAGTATGTGCCTTGTATTTGCAACACAAGCTTAAATCTAATTCAAATTTATTTCACTGTATTAACATGCATACATTAGAATGTATGGCTGGGGTATGGCTGCTTATGTGTAAACACTTCCTTGTGTCCATCAGAGACAAAACGAAAGGAAATGGAACAAGATGCGAGAATAGATTAGAAAAGAATAAAGAGGAAAACAAGGAAAGGAAAAAGAAGTAAGAGGAAAATCGGGAGTGTAAGAGAGAGGGGGATACATACGTACACATACATGGTGTTACATTTATTCTGCCCACCCTAATCTATCAATAAGGAGCTGCTGCCCACCCGGTCGAAAATTTCTGGCGCCGTCCCTGCACGCTGGTGAAATCTGGAAAGCGCGGAATGAGCGCATCCATAGGAGCCAAACGCGAACGGCTCGTTCACTGAGTGACAACTTCTCGATTCTATAAACTGTGCAGTGTTGCCAGTTCTACTGATTTCTCAGGAGATTTCCTGATTTTCAGCACGATCGACTGATCTCCTGACAAGTTTCAGGTAAATGTGGAAATCTGATTTTTTGCTTCCTTAAATATTTATAATGAACAAATATTTAAAAAAATCGAAAGTTGATTTAAAATTTACATATTCAGCTGATGGAATGCAAAGACCCATGAATATTCCGCAGAGAGAGAGAGAGAGAGAGAGAGAGAGAGAGAGAAGTGGGGAGGATGGTCATACCAAAACCATCTTGAGGTTCAGGCCACAGCGCTCAGTCAAGACGTCATCATCTGGAGGCGATCATCTTAACACTGTAAACCCCTTGTCGAAATTTTAATTAAGGTATATTTATTTCTTTTATGAAGTTAAATTTTGACATTTACCCTTCCGACGAAAATAGAAGAAAAATGTATAATATTGAATATTTACACCAAACTTTTCATTCAGGCCACCACAAAAATTCCTACCATAGCACAAAGAAAGAGTTGATAACCGTTAGAAACTTCCTGGCGGAAAAATTTAAACATTGTATGTCTTTGAAAAATATTATTGGGAATATTTGTCAGCTACAGTAAAACTCGTAACTGCTTTTGTATGAACTTTTGTATGTAAAATTAATTGATTAAATAAAAAAAAAAACCGTGTTAGGTTGACCGTAAACTTTCCAAGTTACCTAATAAATTAAATTGTCTTTAACTCTACCCAAAATTAATCATCCAGATAAAGCAGATATTCTGTTTAGCTATACAATCTTAATACAAAAGCTTAATTTCTATATCCTTGCAGCAAAAGCGAAACAATTTGGTACAAGGGCAATGTTACATTTCTGTAAAGTTAAACATAAATCATTTGTCATATTGTAATTTCGATCCTATTGACTTTATTGAACGAGAGATAGTATACAAATTGAATCTTTTCATTGTCGTTAGTAAGATCTGTGACAATAACTTAAGAGTTTCATTGAAAAAAAGCAGGTTAATATTTCGATCTTAGTGTTCACTTGGGATATAAACATTTGGAATATTTCCTTACACTTACACTGTTTTTACATTCTGTTAATAACATCGTGAAGAATGTTAATAAATTATGAAACAATAAACATTATCACTGATTTAATAATCAAAGTTACGAACATTGAATCTTCACAAAGACAAAAAATAAAAAGCAGTTCATATGAAACAGTATTATAAAATTTAATACATTTGTAGTTCATATTAACATAGCTAGGTAACAAAATGCTTTCTGTGTGAAAACATTTGTATTTGAAACATAAGTAATATATTCTTGGATAGTTTTTCACACGAATATTTCATCGAAGTTCTTGTTACACATCGCACCCTTGTATTTGAATGTACAACATATCTTCCGATTAGCATAAAGAACCATAAAGCGGGATAAAATAAGAATGTAAATGTACACATGTATCAACTTTACACCGTTGTATTTGTGTAAATAATATGAATATTTTATCGAATGCTTGCATAAAATTTTCACTAACAAATTGCTTTAGCAGACACGAACGTAATATTTTAAACGTTGGCTAAATCTTGAAACAAATTAATTTGCAATCATAAACAATAATATTAACATTAACCAACGTTTGTAATTCAGGGTAAATTATTTGATATTTCTAAAAACAAATGTTGACAAGAGATAAAACATGACCACATTTAAGAGTATATTAGATGCCTATTCCGTACACATGAAATGTTTACATCATGAACTATAACTCTTTTTTATTTATGAGTATAAAACCTTTGTTACTTAACTTGTATCTTTTCGTAGGGACCGAATCACATGGAATTGCCCTAAACATTTCTCATTTTCAGCAACATCTTGAAGAAATGTGAACGTTACTCTTACCTTTTTCATCATAATTGCCTCTGTAATTGAGCACACAACACTTATACACGATACCTCTTGCACATTTAAGCATATTTACAAGTCATGTAAACTCGATTACAGTTCCTAAATTTGCATTACAATTCCATATTCACTAAAAAGGCCCATCATTGATTCCGAAGAAGCGAATCAGACATGGCGGCTAACTCGCCTCCAGTTGATGACGATTAGTCACGTGAACGGAGCAAGCCATGAGGCTTTCAGATTGAGAAGGTAATGGTCATACCAGGCTTGATGACACTGGAAAAGACCCACGGCTTCTTGAGCCCTTTGTGCATTGGGAACTCCAAGGCGGGTGTCCTAACTTTCCCATTGAGGTTTTTGTCAAAGGGGAGGAAACTGGTTACAACTAAATACCAATGTTGCCACCCACACATACGAACAAGTATTCAGTTTTATGGTAATGTTTATTGCAAATGCTAGATACAGTTTCAGGTTTTTAAAGGGAGTCCACATTACGAATGCAGCCAAAGGTTATGGTTACAAATGCTCTTAGTAAATTGTCGATTGATTGATTTGGTTTATTTCACTTCGCATTTCTGCCACTTTTAGCTAATCGCGAAGACGAGGATGAGTGATGATATGATGAAACTGATGAAGGGACAACCATGCCCAGGCCGAGATTCGATCCGGAGACGGGATCCCTGATGTCATAGGTCTGTGTTAACCACTCAGCCACGGAGGTCGGCTTAGTAAACTGCTGTTGCAGACTTACACGTCGCAGTTCATGTTCAGGTTTTTATAGCGTTGTTTTTTTAAGCTATTTCTGAGCGTAACTACTACTACAATTGCTCTTATGTCTCTTTATACTCAATCAATACTGTGACCAGGGGCGCCGATTTGTCAAAATTATTGTGGGGCTCTGATCACTGAAATAAATTAATGAATGACTCACTCCCTCCCTTCTTTAAGTTTTGGCCTCAGTGTTCGGAATCTCGTAAAAGCCCATGAATTCCTCAAAAATATTAAAATTGTCATTTACAGTTCGAATGCAAAATGTCAATTGTTCACGGATGGATATGTCACAAGTTTCGTCAACCATAATAGCAAAATATTCCCGACTTTTAATATCTGCTACCACGGAGCGCAAAACAGATCTCCCTAATACATATATCAATGATCTCGTTCTGAATGTCATGTGAGAGCCATTTGTAGCCCGAACGTCCCATCCACTCTCCTAGTTCATGCATATCTTCTTTTGAAACTCTTTTTAGTACAAATGTTAACAATACTCATAATTATATACAAGGTCCATTCAATAAATAACCGGAAAAGTTGTATAAAAAATCGAAAATACGACCATGTTTGGTGTTTCTTTGTTATTTTGTGGTGGCGTCCTAGAACTATTAACAGATGGGCCTGGAACGCCTGCCTCGCAAACGGGGTGCTGGGAATCAGTGAAACAAGATGGCGGCACCCTTCAGGTTTGCACCAACTTTGAGGAGCGAAGTGTCATTAGATTTCTGTTAGCTGAAGGGTTGAAACCAATCGAAATTCACCGTCAGATGGCAGTGCAATATGGTGAAAGCTGTTTGAGTCGAACACAAGTGTACGAGTGGGCAGAGAAGTTCAAACAGGGTGTACACAAGTGTACGAGTGGGCAGAGAAGTTCAAACAGGGTGTAACAAGTATTCAAGATTCGCCACGTCCATGACGCTCTGTCTCTGCAGTCACGGAGAACAACATTGCGAGAGTTGACGAGTTGATACGGGAAAACAGGAGTATTACGGTGAGTGAGATTGCATCAGAGAAAAACGTTAGTGTCGGATCAGCCCACCATATTGTTCATGACGTACTGATGTTCAAGAAAGTGTGTGCGAGGTGGGTTCCAAAAGACACCAGAAATGAAAGAAAGGCGCATGAATGTGTGCTGGTAGCTTTTGGAACAGTACGAGGCTGAAGAGTAGGCTTTCTTCACCGTATTGTCACGGGAGATGAAAGTTGGGTACATTTTTACGAACCTGAACGAAAGCGGGCTACAATGGAGTGGCGACATTCTTCATCTCCAAGACCCAAGAAGGTGCGAGCTGAAAGAAGTGCTGGTAAGGTCATGTTGACTTTGTTTGGGATCATAATGGAACAATTCTTAAACATTACATGACTAGAGGTCAAAATGTAAACAGTGTGACATACGCAAACCTTATGCGTGAAAATTTAAAACCAGCAATTTTCAAGAAGCGACATGGTCTGGTGTCCAGTGGCGTCCTGTTACTGCATGACAACGCGAAACCACACACTGCTAGAGTCACATTAGCTACCATCAATGACATAAATTTCGTCTGCATACCCCCCCCCCCCCGTATTCCCCGGATTTGGCACCTTCAGATTATCACATTTTTGGCCCACTTAAAGACGCTCTTAGTGGCTCAAGGTTCGAGAATGATGAAGACGTTCAGGCAGCAGTGCATGACTGCTTATGCACACTCCTAAAATAATTCTTTTCACGTGAAATTAGGAGGCTTGTGGAGCGCTGGCGCAGGTGCATTGAACTTGAGGGGGACTACGTTGAATAATAATCATGTGTTGCATTCCATTCTATAGATCCACCAAGCTTTCTGAAACCTCGGAAAATATGCGAACTAACCGGCCTCCCCCACCCCCTTCTTTCACCCCCGGTGTTTGCTCTGGCGCTGGTCGGGCAAGGACCTTCCCACTTCCGCTGACACAGTGTTGCTAATTTTACTCTCTTCAAGAGTGTTGTTGATGTGCGTAGACGTGTTTTTGAGTAAGTGTAAAATGTCGAAAGTTGTGCACAGCAGTGAGCGAAATTTGCTGCTACGAATCATCGAGAAGTGTGAAGAAGAGAAAAGAGACGGGTGGAATTATCCTCGCGATCAACCCCTAAAGAGAGCAGTATATCTAACGGGACGATCGGAGTCATTTCTTAAAAAACTGAAAAGAGAGGAAAAAGATTTACAAACCCCTGACCAGAAATTGTCAACTCCTGGTAAACGGAGACGTGCTTGACAGAACAAGATTGTCATTGACGACATGGATAAGTGTATACTGCGAAGAAAAATCTATGAAATGTACGTAGTGAAAAGAGAAGTTCCTACAATATTGAAACATTTAGCTATTGCTAAGGAAGAAATTAATTATCGGGGGGGGGGGGGGCGAGAAACATTACGGAAAATTATGAAACAAATAGGCTTTAAATTTAAAAAATGTAGAAACTCTCGCTTAGCTCTGGTTGAACGAAGCAACATTGTGGTTTGGAGAGCAAGATATCTTCGTGGGATCAACAGATTCCGCAACGAAGGGAGGCCTGTTGTTTACATTGATGAAACTTGGATTCGTCCTAATTACAAAGTAAAAAAATGTTGGCGGAGTGAAGATCTGTCAGGTGTCTGCACAAACGACAGTTCGGGGCAGAGACTTATCATAAGTCACGCCGGGGTTCCATGGGGTTTGTTCCAAACGCACTTAATGTATTTCAGGCCAAAACAACTTCTGGCGATTACCATAACGAAATGAATTCCGAGAACTTCGAGAAGTGGTTGGAACAGAAACTTATTCCGAATCTCCCACCTAGATCTGTCATTGTTATGGATAATGCCTCCTACCACTCAATTCAAACCAATAAAGCCCCGAACACAAAAAGTAAGAAACTAGAGATTCAAGAATATCTATTAAAAAATAACATCACTTTCGATATCGAACAAACAAAGCCCGAATTGTTGCTGAAAGTAAAAAATAATCTTCCCGATCCGGTATATCGAGCTGACACAATTTTGAAAACCACGGCCACCACGTCCTTCGACTTCCACCATATCACTGCGACTTGAACCCGATCGAGTACATATGGAGCACCATAAAGCGTAGAGTTGCCTCACGAAACGTAAGTTCAAATTTGAGAGAAATAAGGGCTCTTACCGAAATTGCAATTGACAGTGTCAAAGTGCAGGAATGGGAATGTATGTGCCAACATGCCATCCGTTTGGAAAAAGAATACCAGAAGAATGATGGAATTCTCGAAGATGAAGTTCAAACTTTGATTATAAACCTGGAATCGGGTTCCGAAAGTAGCGATGTAAATAGCGACAGTGACAGCGAAAGTTCGAATTCGGACCTCTCCGGCATAGACACCTTATAATCTGCCTCCAGGCCAACCGGAGGCAAGAACCCAAAAGTAAGTTGCTTCTTTTTTTACATTTTTTTTTTATAATTTACATAATTTAGAATATTAATTTTATGTGTTTAAATTGTTGATATCCTTCTGCGAGACAGCTGGAGTTTTTAACTTTAGCTTAAACGCCCCCCTCCCTCCTCTCTCTTATGATATGTTATTTGAATTACCACATCTAGAAACGAGACTTAACATTCGGCCTGCATATTTGTTTACTTGCAAACCTTTCACGGCACACGCCCACTTCTAGATTTGGCAACACAGGGGGAAAACACGTGTTTCTACCATCCCTTCCCTTGCCCCAGAGTTCCCGAGCTCCTCTCCTAAACATTCGACACTAGCGCCACTTGTTTCTGGCCAGGGTTTCAAATAAGTTGGTGGATCTATAATAATAGATTCTGTACAAAAAAATATTTCCGGTTATTTATTGAATGAACCTTGTACTTAGTATATAGTAATAAGTTATGATTTGCTGCCTCTGGTCATAGCCCCCCTCCCCCGAAAGTTGATGGTTTAGCGGTCTCAGCCCCCAAAGTTAATGGTATAGAACAGGGGTTTTTAACAGGCGGCCCGCGGGCCGCATGCGGCCCTCGATGTCTTTTTTTGCGGCCCGCGAAGCCAGTTTGCAAAATACATTAATTTCATGTATTTTTATTAAAATCCGTCTATTTTTACTGAAGGAACGGAGCTCTGTGAAGAAAGACAATATCACAGGTAGAATTGATTTGCAGTCAATGATGATCATCAGAAGAATCTAAAGTGACGTAACGTACTCTTCACACACTATGCATTACAGATTCCACCCCTTCGCTATGCGGAATGAACTCGCCCGTCATATTTAATGGGAAACATAAATGGGTTTCGTAATAAACTGAAGATTTTCAACGTTACTTGGGAGAGGAATAACGCTGTCGGCGGCTAGCAGAAGAAGAAGAAACACTGGACTTTTTTGAATTCAGTGCAAATTTTAAAGAAGTAATAGATGTGTTTGACTCCAGATTTAAATATTTTGAAGAACTTAAAAGCAGCATCCAGCTATTTAGCAATCCTCTTCGTGTTAACATCGAAGAACAAGAAGCTTCTCTCCAAATTGAATTGTGTGATTTGCAAGTTTGTTCCTTCAAACTAGGCAAGAAAAGGGGCAAGAGTTTTTCAAATATCTTTCAAAGGAACATTTTTCAAACCTTCGTAGTTTCGGGCAAAGAATGACATCGATGTTCGGCAGCACATACACGTGTGAAAGTGTTTTTTCTTCAATGAAGTTCATGAAGAACCGCTACAGAAGCCGACTGCTTTACCTTCTGAGACTTTCAAATACAGAAATTGAAGTGAACATTTCAGCTTGAATAAAAGAAGCAGATCGGCCTCAATTTTCACATTGAACACTTAGTATGAAGGATTCTTATTTATATTGTGTGTTTTTCATTTCTCTCAATTCATCCATAAGTATTGGGTTTTGGTGAAATAAATTGTATTTATACAATTTTGATTTGTGATTCCATTGTTTTTATTGCTTCATTTTAGAAATTTAGGTCATGCAAGAGTCCTACATTTTAAGTTCAGTACTTACATTTTTGTAATTTTTAATCCTCCCCCCCAAAAAAATGCGGCCCGCCAATCAACTGCTGGATATAATTTTGGCCCTCGGACCTTTTGAAGTTGGAAACCACTGGTATAGAACATTTCAAATGTGTATTTAATGTTAAGTTCACGTGGCACAATTCAGAGTAAACTTTACAGGAGAAGCAAATTAATACATTAGATCCTCTTAAGCAAAATTATTTGTGGGGCTCTGCCCCCACATCCTTAACATTGGGGGGGCTCGAGCCCCCCCCAAGCCCCATGGAGTCGGCGCCTATGACTGTGACGGTAGAAATTCTCTTTCCAGATTTTATACCAGGTAATCCTCGAATGCATAAAGATGATTTAATTAACATTTACATTGTCTGGAGTGACTGGGAAAAAAGCTGAAGAAAAAACCTGCGACTTGTCTTGTCTGATACTGGGCCCCGGGTTCGAATCCCGGACTAGGATTGGGATAGTTCAGGCATGATTGCCCTTCTCCATTACCATAAAAAAGTGTGGTCTTTCTTACATCCTGTAACTTCGGCTAGTTTTAAAGAAATAGTTTAAAAAATATATCCCCGAATGCGTAGTGGCTGAAGCTCTAGTCCTAGTTAACACAAAAATCACGAAATGTTTCCATACACTTTTAAACGCCAAGTACATAAATCCACGCAGTCAACTTATTTCAGAATATTTGTGAGAGATGAACAGAAAATCGAGGTCGGATTATTTCCAGTAATGTCACTGCTTTTTGCAATGTGTAGGGACAGTGCCGGCAATTAGGGGGAAGTGGTATCCTTGCACCCCCCTCAGTTTTGGCACCCGATCATCGCCACTGGTTAATAAAATTTGTATTAACATAGTAATAAATTTACCATTTGACTTCTAAAATTAATAATTACCGTTCAATAATGATGGTGGAAAGCTTTTCCCACTCTACCCCCCCCCCCCCGCAGAACGTTGATAATCCGCTATTATTAGTTCTTCTGTTTTTTTAAGCAGATCTCCTGATTTTTCAGGGGACTATCTCCCGATTTTTAAAAATCTGACCTGGCAACGCTGAATCTGTGTCTGTTCTTGTCATGTCTGTGCAAAGACAGTAGGATTCGCGTACGAGCGCTCGTGGCGAGAGGTTCACTAGCAAAAAGCGGTACATATCCGAAGGAGCAGCAATTCGCGTGTGATTGGATCAATTTCGTCGACTTTATTGTCAACGTTAATTGCTTATAGTGTGTAGTGCACCGATTCAGTGTATTTTTTTCCTTTGGTGTTTAAACTAGACAGCGCCCCATTAGATCACCGTGGCTTCCGGCGGGCAGCCGGTTCCCACCCAGGATGCCGAAATGTTGGACTCGAGGGAGAAGACGGCAGCGAAAGGATTAGTCAACCTGGCCACAACGGAGTTTACATTAATCCAACCTGATGATGACGTTTCCATGACCGACTCTGTACAACGCTCAGGTAAAAGGACACTGGACGAGGTGAGTGAAGCCGATCGCAATCAAGAGAAAATGTTTCGCCCCACTCAACTGGACCACCGACCCCCCACTCTTTGGTATTCGGCCGACACCACCGGCCTATTTGTGGTCCTCTTAGAAGGACAGAACCAAAACATCGGTAAACTTTCTAGTGGCAGCCTAGGTAATAAATTCCGGAAGGCCAACATTCCAGTGTGCCTAGTGGAACAATGTGGCAAAAACAGGGTACGGGCCACTTTCAAAACAGCAGAACAAGCAAACGCTTTCGTCAGGAACGGGACCTTTTTGGACTCCCTGGGGGTCCGAGCCAAAATACCACATAGCTTGATTCAACGGGAAAGGCTAGTGTATGGGATAGAATTTGACGTGACAGAAGAGGACATCCTCGAAGGCATCGATTCTCCTTTTCGGGTTACTTGCGCTAAACGCCTAAAGAAAAAAATCTGGCGAGAGGATGGCACTTTCCAACTCGTGGACACAAAGTTGATTTGCCTCACCTTCCACGGCAAACACCTGCCCGAAAAAGTGCTGATAAATAAGGAAATCTTCACAGTCAAACCGCGAGTTCGATCGGTTTTACAATGCTCTGGCTGTTTTCGATATAATCACTCCCAGGTTCAATGCCGGTCTAAACCACAATGTGCTAACTGTGGCCAAGAAAGACACGGGGAAGGATGCTCCAACCCCCCTCACTGTAGCAATTGCAAGGGCCCCCATGGGGCACGTGACCGCCAATGCGATTTCTGGCAAAGAGAACAAACCATTCAAACTCGTATGGCGGAAGAAAATATTTCCTATTATGAAGCAAAGGCCAAACTTCTGGGCACCTTCCACCCACCCCTAACTCGGGAAGATATTTTGAATCCCATGCTAAACAAGCGTGACTTTCCCAAATTGTCTCCCACACCCACCTCGACCTTCTCGACCGGAACACGTTCAAAAAACAAAATTCCTCCCCGCCGCTGGACTGGCAAGCATAATAATCCCGTGCCCCATTCCTCCTCGAAGGAACAACATGCAGATCTACAAGTCAAGGCATCCAGCACCAACGTTGAAAAAACAAGAACCATTTCTAGTTCATCGACATCGGAAGATGAATTTACCCCCTCTAGTTCATCGACATCGGAAGATGAATTTACCCCCTCTCCCCCCATCGGGCGTAACGCTCATCCGGCCCGGAGGGCCCCCCCGGACCCGGTATCATCGCCGCCTTCGGAACCACTGCAAGTTCACCATTCCGAACAACAAACGATCTACAAATCACTCTTGGACCTCATAACGACCTTATGGGCATCAGTGCTCCAAATATCAAATATACGCGAACAAAAGATTCTCATCCAGCAAATACAAGCACTCACGACCCAACTGTTATCAATCATAGCAGGCTGATTACCTATCCTTCGCCACCCAGGTGTTCCTAACAACTATAGCTTGACAACAAACTTTTACCTTCAACCCTTTTTCGATTTTCTTCTGTTTTTTTCTTTTTTCCTTTTTTTGTTTTCTTATCCTCTCGACAAAATAAATATATTACAACGGACGCTCGCCTATTCCGGCATAGACCGCCTCCATGAGTCTTTCTCTCTTGTTTATTTATCTTTTTTCCCTCCCCCTCCATGTCATTTCCTGTTCTTATTCAATGGAACGTCCGCAGCTTTTCGGCCAGAAAATGCGAATTACAGAAACTTGTGGCGGATTATAAACCGCATCTCCTCAGTGTTTGCGATTGCCGTAACTGTTTCACCATACTGGTTTTTGTACGGATGCAGTAGACGCTGTTTGTTGTAAATGCTATATTTGAAGAATACACATGACTACATACACAAACTAACAAGTACACCTAGATTGTGTCCCCGCAACACACACGCACGTCTTCGTAGAATGTTCCACTGCAGCCGACTGAGACGGTCTTGAGGCAGTGTTGTCAACTGTACGCTACTTCACTGGCGTGCTGCAAGTCCCACTAAAATACACTGAGTAATGATTAAAACCTGAACATTCTCCCCCCTCCTTGATTTACTAAATCAACATAAACACTACAACAAATTATTTCTCTGTTGGAAAAGGTATGAGTTTATGAATTGGTCTTTTAAATGTACCCTGAGCAGTGCGAACGTTCACTACTCTCACAAGTTTATCAGATCCTGTGTAGACCTCTTCGATGACTCCAGTCCTCCATGTGAGGGGTGGAACATGGTCTTCCTTCATTAGCACCAGCATCCCTGGTCGGAGATTGGGTTTGGTTGTTGTCCATTTGGTTCTCTGCTGCAGGTTGTTGAGATAGTCCCTGGACCACCGCTGCCAGATGTGTTGATAGATCCGTTGAATCCGTTGCCACCGATCCAGACGATTTTCTGCTATATGTGTTACATCAAGCTCGGGAAAGGATGTTAGAGGACTACCTATTAGGAAATGACCTGGGGTGAGATAACTATTGTCAGTAGGGTCATTGGACATAGCAGTGATAGGACGTGAATTTAAACAGGCTTCGATTTGACAAAGCAAAGTTGAAAGTTCTTCAAATGTGAAGTGCTGATTTCCAGCTGATCTTCTTAAGTGGTATTTCATTGATTTTACCGCTGCTTCCTGAAGGCCATTGAAATGGGGCGCATGTGGAGGTATGAAATGCCATATGAATTCTTCTGATGCTGCATACTTGTGTATTTCAGTCTTGAATTCTTGAGACTCAAACAGCTGACGCAATTGTTGTAGTTCTCTGTAAGCTCCAACGAAGTTTGTTCCATTATCGCTGTATAAATTTCTACATTTTCCCCTTCTTGAAGTAAATCTCCTTAGAGCTGCGATAAAGGCAGATGATGTTAGATCTGAGACTAATTCTAGATGTATAGCCTTTGTAGTGAGACAGACGAAGACTGCTACATAACATTTTCTCGAAATCTTGCTTCTTGCGTTTCCTGATTTCACATTAAATGGACCAGCATAATCCACTCCTGCATTGAGGAATGCTCTACCTGGCTGAAGTCTTGTTGATGGTAGTTGACCCATTAGTTGCTCTGACGCAGATGAGTTTAGCTTAAAGCAAGGTAAACAATTATGTATAACCTTCCTGATAACTTGTCTTGCTCTCGGAATTCTAGTATTTTTGGCGAAGTAAGGCCAACAGTAACTGGGAGCCCGCGTGAAGTAATCTCTGATGCTCTGCTAGTATAATGAGTCTTGTTAAATGATGCTCTGATGGCAATATAAGTTGGTGTTTGCTCTCATAGGGTATTTGAGCATTTTGTAGTCTCCCACCTACTCTAAGCATGTTGTTTTCGTCTATGAATGGATAGAGACTTCTTAATGGACTATCCCTTGCCACTCACGATTCTTTGTGTTGTGAATGAAACGCTGGCAATAGGCAATTACTCTAACTAGTTTCGATAATGACGAAAATTTGTGGATGAAGGTCGTCGATGGAACTTGAATGACTAGTGATGTGGCCCCCTTTCTTTCTTCTGTAACTTCTTCTTTCTCTGCGTGTGATGAAGAATTTGGTCATGAAGAAGATTCTTCACTCAAGAATGTGGGTCCATTCCACCACAGTGTATTGTGTTGCAATGTGGCCGGTTCTACACCTCGAGATACAAGGTCCGCAGGGTTGTCATGTGATGACACGTGTCTCCATTGTGAAGGACTTGTTGAATCTTGAACTTGTGCCACCCTGTTGGCGATAAAAGTTTTCCACTTGTTTGGCGGCGATGACAGCCATGCTAGGACTATCTTCGAATCTGTCCAAAAATATACTTGACTGATTGCAAGATTGAGTACCGCTAATACTTTCTTCATTAATTTGGCAAGTAAAACTGCTCCACATAGTTCCAGACGTGGAAGTGTAACCTGTTTTACTGGAGCCACTCTTGATTTGGCGCAAAAAAGTTTAACTGCAACATCACCACTTCTGTTTGTTGACCTAACGTAGATTGCTGCACCGTAAGCCCTTGTACTCGCATCGCAGAACCCATGAAGCTGTATGTCATTGATTTTTCCTTCAATCAAGATGAATCTACTGACTCGTATATCATTGATGCGTGGTAGGTTTCTATACAACTGCAACCATTGCTGCAATAACGTCGGTGATAAGCTCTCGTCCCAATCGATGCGTTGAAACCACAACTGTTGTAGGAATGCCTTGAAACTGATGACTACAGGACTGACCAATCCAAGAGGATCGAATATTAAAGCGATTATTGACGTTACTCTTCTTTTGCTTATTTCTGCTGCGTGGGCAGATGTTGATGCTGCCTTGTTGGCGATTAAAAATTTGTCTGTGCCTGGATCCCAGAGTAGACCAAGAGTTTTGACACCTTTATCCTTATCTAACTGAAGTGGTAACTGCACTTCTCTGTGGCTATGAGGTACTGCCTCTAAAAGTGCGGGATGGTTAGAACACCACTTTCGAAGATTGAAACCACCACTTCGTAGAAGATGGATTAATTCTTCTTGTAATTTCAGTGCATCCTCTACACTGTCACTGCCTGATAAACAATCATCCATGTACATATCTTCCCTTACAGCTCTTGCTCCATTCTGATACACGTGTTGTTGCTGTTCGGCTAGCATTTGTGTACACGCTGTTGCGAGGAATGAAGCTGGTTTTGTGCCATAAGTCACCGTTAAAAGTTCATAAGTGTCTACTGGGCTGTCTGATGAGTATCTCCAGAATATTCTCTGCAATGGTAAGTCATCTTCATGCACCATAATTTGGCGGAACATTTTCTCCGTGTCTGCCGTAAATGCTATGCTGTGTGTGCGAAATCGTAGAATGACGGAGTACAAATCTTGTTGTAGAATTGGACCTGCTAGTAAAATGTCGTTAAGTGAGTTTCCAGATGTAGTTTTGGCGCTGGCATCATAGACAACTCTGGTCTTCGTTGTGCTGCTGTCTGGCTTGAATACTGGATGATGAGGCATGTAGAATACTTGTGTGTCATCCTTGACTGTGTCTGATTCTAACTTTCTTATGTGTCCTAAATTCTCGTATTCCTTCATGAAGTTATTGTAATCTTCTTTCAGAGCTGGCTGCCTCTTCAATCTTCTCTCCAGTTGTTCCAGTCTACTCATGGCTTGCTGAGTTGAATCTCCTAAGTGTGGATGATTTGGGCGTTTAGGTAGGTAGACGTACTATGAAACGACCAGATTTGGATCGCGTTGTATTTAATTTAAAGTGCTCTTCACATAGTTCTTCTTCCTTAGATCTGTGTGGTGCCTCTATTCCTTCCAACTCCCAGAAGCGTGCAAGTTGTTTTTCCAAACTGTCATCTGTTCTTGCAAAACATGCAGTGATTGATGAGTTGCATTCTTGAGGCATGGATCCACCCAGTATCCATCCAAGTTGCGAATCTTGCAGAACAGGGTAATTGCCTTCTCTACTTAGACGTTCTGCTTCAATATGGAGTAGAAAAGCCCTGCGCCCAAAAGAATGTCTATCTTGCCAGGTTTATTGAATGTGGGGTCTGCCAGTGCGATGTCCGTTGGAATATTCCATGTATCGTAGTTTATGTGCTCTGCAGGCATATCTCCAGTGATTTTTGGCAGAACTGAACAAGAGATTGTAGTTGAGAAGTCATTCGCGAGTGATGAAATGTTCACATTCACACTGAAGCGAGTTTCCGACTTTGAGTTATTTATCCCATGAATTGGAATGTAGGCCCTTTGTTTCTTGAGACGCAGTCTTTGTACGGTTTCCTCCGTTACGATGTTTGATTGACTTCCATTATCTAGTAAGGCACGACATGTGACCAATCTTCCGTCCTTATCCTTCACTTGTACCAAAGCAGTTGAAAGTAGAACATGCGATGTGTGTCTGGTCTTGAAACTGCAGTATGATGCTTGCGTATTCTCCCGATTGTGAGTCTCACTCTCCGCCACTGAGCCTTGGGTGTCGGTGTGTCTGTTCTGTGTTTCCCTTCGAACGGCACCGAGCTTCCGTTGATCATCGTGCAGCAAAGTGTTATGTTTCTGTGAACATGCTCTGCAATTGCCTGATTTACAGTCCCTGCTTCGATGTGGCTTCAAACAGTTCCAACACAATTTGTTTTCACGCACACACTGTCTCCTTTGATGTACATTTGCACTGAGAAAACCTGGGCATGCATACAGAAAATGCATTTGATGAAGAAGCCAAATATGAATGTGACTGCTGTGTAGTTTTGTTTTGTTTGGTCCTTGCGTCACTGAATTTATTATCCCTTGGTATCTGGCTGATTTGCGGTTTGATAGTTTCTAGAGCTTGACATTTATGCTCGAGAAATGTAAAGAATTCTGAGAGTGGTGGGAAGTCTTGCTCAGTGTGAGTTAATTCCCAATCACGTCTTGTTTGCATGTCTAATTGAGATACGAAGTGCTGCAATAATACTACATCCTCTAAAGGTTGCGACAACTGTAATGCCTTTAATGCCGAAAGATTGCTTGTAATGGTATTTGCGAAGTGACGCAAATCTGACGCATTTTCCCTACTAACTGAGTGAATGTGCAAGAGTTGCTTTATGTGTGTTGCCGCTATGAGCTTCTTGTGTTCATAGCGCTGAACTAGCTGTTCCCAAGCTACTGTGTAGTTGCCTTCAGTGATTGGCAAATTCTGGATTAAGCGTAGTGCCTGACCCTTCACAGCTGATTTCAAATAATGGAATTTCTGAATTGCAGATAAGGTGTCATTATTGTGCACAGGTTTGCGATTGCCGTAACTGTTTCACCATACTGGTTTTTGTACGGATGCAGTAGACGCTGTTTGTTGTAAATGCTATATTTGAAGAATACACATGATTACATACACAAACTAACAAGTACACCTAGATTGTGTCCCCGCAACACACACGCACGTCTTCGTAGAATGTTCCACTGCAGCCGACTGAGACGGTCTTGAGGCAGTGTTGTCAACTGTACGCTACTTCACTGGCGTGCTGCAAGTCCCACTAAAATACACTGAGTAATGATTAAAACCTGAACACTCAGTTTACAACCCGCAACACAACGAGGTGTTGCTATTTACGTACATGAAAATCTTCCACATTCCCCCCTCTCTCTCCCCTCCTCTCATCCTTTAATTCACCAGTATAACGTCGAAATTGTTGCTGTCCGCATTCATTTTCATCAACACCTATTCACACTCCTCTCCCTTTATATTCCTCCCCATCACTTTTCGCAGAACATCCCTTTATCCACCCTCACTGACCTTCTCGCCTTACTCCCAGGACCCTATCTCATAACCGGAGATTTCAATAGCCATCACCAGCTGTGGGGCAATGTCATGACCGATAGATTAGGTTACACCATTGAAAATTGGATCCTTGAGAACGACTTTATTATAATGAATGACGGTACCCCCACCCACTATCCACACAATGGTTCCCGTCCGACTGCAATCGATTTAACATTAGTGTCTCCAAACCTTTTTTCTCATATCAACTGGACCAATGATTTTGACTTACGAGGGAGTGATCACACGCCGATATTTATTTGTTTACCCAATACCTTTTCGAAAACAGGCGTGACTGACATTCCTGTCCGTCGATGGACACGTGAGTCTATTAATTGGAATACCTTTCGCTCTTATTTTCTTAAATTATACTATACGGATGATATACCCTCCCACCGGACTATGACATATACCAAATTCCTCCACATGATTACGTTAGCTCTTGATCGGAGCGGTACGCGCCAAAAATTCTTTTCCAACGACCGATTTCCTAAGATTCATTGGTGGAACAATCAGTGTGCCGCCATCAAAAAAAAAAAAAAACAGCACTCACAAAACTTTATGCCAAACACCCCACGCCCGAAACATGGCTGGAGCTCCACAAACTTCAGACGCTCGCAAAAAATACATATACCAAAGCCAAACGACTGGCATGGAAACTTTTCTGTCAGTCCCTTGATGTGACTCTCCCCATCGGAGTCATTTGGCGCAAATTCAACTCTTTACGACACCCCCATGTTCCTCGCCCCCGACCGATTAATAATGCCTGGGAAGTTGAATTTATGGATCTCCTCACACCTCCTACGGTTACCCTACCTCCCCCATCCCTAGCCCAGACAAACATTTCATTCACAGCAGATTTCCCTGCTGTTACAATATCGGAACTTCAACATATCCTAGAGAATACCCCCTCTACTGCCCCAGGATATGATGGCATCACTTACGACCCCTCAAACACCTCCCAGAACAAGGACTTAATATCCTCACGGCAATCTTCAACTCTGTTTATCGCAGGGGTAAAATCCCGCGAGGTTGGACTCAACATGTTGTCATTCCAATATTAAAACCGACTAAACCAGCTACCCATGCCACGTCTTACCGCCCTATTGTTCTTATACCAGTAATGGCTAAATTATTCGAAAAAACTTTACAACACCGAATAACTTGGAATTTAGAGAAACGAAATTTTTTTCCTCCCTCTCAAATGGGATTCCGTACCGGGCTTGGCAGCCAAGACGCTATATGTACCCTTACAGTGGCACTTCAGAATAGCCAACTCTTGCGACAATATTGCTTTAGTTTATTCATAGATGTTGCTCACGCCTACGATTCGGTCCAAATTCCCATATTATACCAAATTCTTGCTAATCTCCACATTCATCCGGTGGTAGCTCACTTAATATGGCATTTATATCACGAACGAATATTGGTTTTTTGGTTCCCCCATAACGTTACGGGACCACGATTAATCCGGAGTGGTGTCCCCCAAGGCTCCCCACTCAGCCCAATTCTTTTCAATATATATACACAATACTTGCATCAAACACTAAATTCTAATCATCATATCCTTCAATATGCTGACGATTTTTGTTTTTACAATAGCACATCAGATGCCACTCGAGGCATCTTAGACCTACGCAAATTTATCATTCAATTACGTGATCAATTAGCGCTCCGCGGCTTATCATTTTCCCCGGAGAAATCACAGATTATTATTTTCAATTCGTATATGCTTACTCGCTATCCCAATACATTAACTCATTTACATCACATTCCGGTGGTCCAAACCTGTAAATACTTAGGTATTCATTTCGACCGTAAATTAACTTGGCAACCACATCTTACATATTTGCTCACAAGAGGGAAAAAATTGATCAACATTTTGAAAGGGCTTGCCACTACCAAATGGGGGGGGCCATCCCTCCATTATGCTATTATTTTATAAGAATTGCTTTCGCTCACTTTTTGACTATTCGGCGCCCGTATTGGGAGGGATGCCTGATCGCTGGCTCCAAAAAATGGATATCTTACAACGTCAGGCACTCCGCCTTTGCCTCGGATTAATGGCATCTAGTCCCAATGTGAGCGTTTATGGAGAGAGTACTGAACCGCCTCTCTCCTTCCGATACCAATACTCTACCACGAAATACATATTGAAAACATGGGAACGACACCCTCACCCCTTCAATACCGTATTCGCTATTCAACGCCAACTGAATGCAACTCTAACTCTCGATCGCTCTCGCCCTCGGCTTTTCTTTTTATCTTGTTATAATATTGATCGCGACGCCTACCATCTCAGCTTTACATTTACATCCCCTTTGATATACACGTTACCAATACTCACCGCCCCTCTCCCTAATATTAACTTTACTGATTTCGGTCGACACGAATATTACAAAGAACTCTGGCCCGACCATACTTTTATCTACACAGACGGGTCCAAAGATGCCGACCGCGTTGGATGTGCCTTTTATGTCCCTCAATACTATGTTGTACGACAATTTTCCTTATCGTCAGAAGCGTCTATTTACTCGGCAGAGTGCTATGCCATTTATCAGGCCTTGATCCATGCTCGTGAAGCACAATACACGCAAACTTTAATTCTCACAGATGCCCTCAGCGTATTATTCACGATCGCTCGTTGTGGTAAGGATGCTTATCGGTTGCAACTCTTTCCCATCTTAATTTTACAAGAGTATTTTCACCTCCAAAACAAAGCCCAACGCGTACAGTTTACCTATGTCAAAGCACATAGCAATCTTAATCCTCATCAAGACCTTGTGGATCATTATGCCAAAACAGCTGTGGACGTTCCTTTCCCCTCTCCTATCCGACTTGCCTATACTGATCTTCTCCCACGGGTCAAAAAAAAAATCACTCTCAGTGGGAAAATTGGGTTCATGACGCAGTGGCAAAAACCACTACTTACAAATGGTTCTATGATAAACTCCCTATTCGACCCTGGTTTCATCATTTAAAAATGCCTCGTGAAGTGATCACCTGTATCCTACGCCTTAGAACGGGACCACAAACGAGCATCTGGCACGAATTCATCAAACTCCTTCTCCCAATTGTACCTGCGGAGAACATAAACAAACCCCCACCCACTTATTTTTCCAATGCCCGCTATGGAACACACAACGTCAGGCACTCCTCCACAGACTCCTTCGACAAAAGGTTGCTTTTCCCTTCTCCTTCCCCCTCTAGTATGTGGATTCTCTATGGATTTGCCCGACAGTGCGACCTTCGCTTTTGATTCCATCCCTCATCATTACTGTATTATAGTGACAGTGAAGTGTAAATCATTATTGTGCTGTTTATATTAGTGCGCGAACTTCTAGCCTTCAATGTTCTCAGACCGTTGCCCAAGACTGCTACCATTCAAGCGGTGAGGGGCATGAAGAAGAAGAAGAAGAAGAAGCAAAGACAGTAGGATTCAATTATTTTTTTTTCTCTGTGCTTCTATTTTACATGTTATGTTTACAAACCTGCACTTGTATGTTTTGTTTTAATGAAATGTTTGTTGTATAAATTTAGATTCAATCAAGATAAACAAACAGTAAAGGTAATTGATCTAGAAATGAATGGAAAGTACCAGCAATAAGTGTGTTCCACTTTGCATCCTGTTTTACGATTTTTTTTCTGTAATTATGACTGAAAATTATCTGTGACTATATTGTTGGGTAACAGTATGGTATAGGGAAAACGCATTTCACTCGTTCATTTCGTCATTTTTTACATTCGTATTTATATGTTATGCATTGCGAAACATTGTTTAAGGTGGAATTTCGCTTCTTTCACGAAAATAGCTTCAATTTTCCACATTTCGAGTCATTACTGTGGTAACAGTTTCATAGATCGGAGACACATTAAAATCGCATATTTTGTGTTTCGCATGGTTCGTACTTACCAATTATGTATTGCGGAACATAGTTCAAGGTGCCATTATGCTTTTTACACGAAAACAAACGCAATTTTTCACATTCTGAGTGCTTTTTTTTTATTATTCCTTTCTTCGCTTCCGGAACACACAATATGGCGGGCACATCTTGACTCAAGTTGTGGGTATGCAGTGTTTCAATCTTCTTCACCGAAAAATACCTACTATCGTGTTCGTCAACGGTGGAAATTATACATTATGCACGGGTAGCTGACGGATAGCCCCACCAACCATACACGGATAGCCCCACAAACCATTCGCGGATAGCCCCACGAACCATTTCCGATAAGGTTTAGTTACGTTAGGCAAGCATAGTAAAAAGAGGGGTTGAAACACTGACAGGGGCTAACGTCATCAAACGTACGCAGCATCCGGTTGTTGTAGAGCAAGCAAATGAAAGCAATGGCAAATGTGCGTCTGTGAGATATTTCTCTTGAAAAATACATGATTTCCCAGTCAAATATATTCCACGATGAAAGAAAATACCTCGACGAACGTTGTAAACCTTGGAGAAACTCATTTCCGTAAGTAGTTCCTTGTGTAAAATTGAAGAAATTTGTCTCCGATGTATGAAACTGTTACCATTATTGTTCTTTCATCTCGCACACAATATGGCAGAGAAATCTTGACTAGCGTTGTCGATGATCAGTGGGTTTGCAGTGTTGCAATCTTCTTCACCAAAAAATACCTACTTTCGTGGTACTAATGTTCTATTTTTTTTCGGGTTCGAAAACCCCACGAACCATGCTCGTGTAGCCCCACCCACCATTGACGGATAGCCCCACGAACCATGCACGGAGCCCCACAAACCAATCATAAATACACAAACCATTCATAAATAGCCCCATGAACCATGTACAAGGTTAGGTTAGGCAAACATAGTTAAAATTGTCATGTTCTGGCAAAACAATGGCGAGTTTGGAAACACTGACCGGGGGTTACGTCAAAGAACGCACGGAACATTTGGTTCACATAGTGGAACGTAATGGAGGTAAGAGCGTTTGTGCATCGGAGAGACATTAATGTCGAAAAATACATGATTTACTGGCCAAATAAGTTGAACGAAGGGAAAAAACACTTCCACGAGCTTTCAAAAGTCTACAGAAACTCAGTTACGTAAGTAGTTTCTCCTGTAAATTTGAAGAAATGTGTTTTGCTTATACTGTGTGTTGTAGATATTCTATCCTTTCCAAATGTATTTTGTACTAACAATGTATCCTGTACTATATTATCTTTGTATGACACTGTCTGTTGCAACTCGAGGTTCCTTAATGACAATAAAGCATTCTATTCTAATCCGGTACTGGTTCCTAGTTAGGCTGAACTTCCGTTTGCTGAATATATTGTATTCGTCTCATTTAGGTTTCCTGTTGACATTTTATGTTCAGGAAAATTAGGCTCTGTCTCAAATTCCGATGTTTAATTCTGAACTATTCATGGTAGGCATTTTTTCTGCATGTTGCAATTTCTTTTTATGTCTTAACACATACTTCAGAGGCTTAGTGATAACTTATTGGGTGCTTTCTGGTAAACAATTTTTCCCTTCTGTATACTCATATGTGTGCATTTGTTTCCTAGCACCCATTGGTTTACTGTTCTCTGGTGCTACTACCATATCACCTGGCATGAGCTTTTTGGGAAGGGGTTAGGTTTAGGGTTCTTAGCGTTAAATGGTTTCAGTTTTAAGTTAGGTGTGTCAGGTTTAGGGTTTTAGGAATGAAAATTACATCCTGAAATGCTTCCAACACCCGATCACTTAAGTTCGCAGGGTGGTGCAAGGAAATGACGTTCAACCAACTAGACGGAAAGTGGTGTTCAAGTTCTGAAGATTCAACAAATGCCTGTCTGCTGCTTTAAACGGTTATTTATTTATTGCAATTTCCAGTGCAGCAGAAGCTATTTTAAACTGGAAAGACACAACAGTAAAACAGTACCCTAGTGTTAAAAGGAACACAGGAAACAAGATAGAATAAAATAAACAAAATATAAGCATAAACAAACCAAGACAGTACCAAGGTAAACATGGTGATAAAAGACGAATATGAACTAAAAATATGATATTGAATTGGTTCGGTAGCCTATGGAATAATGAATGTTGTATGAGTGATAGTCTGGGAGTTGCAGTGTGGAAAGTCTCCTTCCACGTGATCATACACCAGTCCGGAAGGTACTGCAAATGGTGGAGACACCAATTCACTACTTGACTCCAAATCAACGAACTAGACCACTCAGTGTTGCACCGTGTAACCAACTAGATGTTTCAGTGCAAAGAGAGTCAAAAAGTGCTGCGAACTAGATGGGGCTAACATCTGGTCTCAAGCATGAAATCTCCTTCAAACCTTGCACAAAAATCTCCATGTCTGGCATGAACATAAACCATAAACAGCTACATGCTGTGATGTGTGGAAGCTCACATAAGCTTCTTTGGGCCGTTAACTGACTGTACCCCCCTCGAGAATTAACTTTTTTTTTATGTGTGTGTGGAATTAACAGATTTCAATGTTTTATGTAATATAAAATTGGTTCCAGCATGCGGAATACACAAATAATGGATATACTTGATCCCAAAGTATGGCCCGTTTAAGTACTTTCTCCGGTTTTTATGCACACTCAAATAGTGAAAGAACACGTCAAAAATAACTATCAGTTCCAAACCTAACAATCCTAACACAATGACTTAAAATTATAGCTGCTGTTGTGGAATGTCATGTTGGTAACAGACATACTTTACTTCAGAATAGCACATTTCCACGAGCTAAAAACAACAGCTGAAAACTTTGTAAACAACATAATCTTCCAAAACCATACACTTTCTTGAAGGGATACAGATGGTCAATCATAATTTCTCTGATATATAATACTTAGTGAAGAGGCACATATCTAGAAATGGACCCCTGCCCTCCTAAATATGTCCTTGTTAGTGAAGCCGTATTGCTAATTAGTTTCTTCAAGCTTTGAACTTGGTTCCACAATCGTGTCCACTATTCTAAAGCTTTTCCTATAAAACTTTACAAAAATTCATTAAATATTCAGAACCTGGATTTTCTTGCCTTAAATCTTCTCTATGCAATGTTTGAGGTTGGGTATTTATCAACACAAGTTCCGATTGTTTAATTCATAATTTATCATGGTGCACAGGCATTCTTTACATGGTTCGATTTCTAATCATGTCTAACACATACTTCTGAGCCTTAGTGAGTACTTACTGGAGGTTCGATTTTTACCTTCCATATATTTCTATATGAGGTATGTTAGAAAAGTAATTAGACTTTAGTAATTAACGTTTGTCTAGATTTGGTTTTCTTCTGTACATTTTGGATGCATTAATATTTCTAATTACTTACTTATTGTGATAAACAATTACGAAAATGTTGAATTAACAATATTTATTTTTCTTTAGGCAGGAAGTGTAGTAGTTCTAAACTAAAATGGGGAAGAGATATTTTTGTGATTACTGTGATCGTTCATTTATTGATGATCTGGAAGCCAGGAAAAAACACATAAGAGGATCAATGCATACTAGATTGAGAAATGAGTATTACATGGCTCTACGAGGTAAGGTTTAGTGAATCTACCAAGCTTATTAAAGGTTACAATGAAATAACTCACACTGTAGCGTCTGCATACATATATACAGGGTGTCAGAAGCATATAGAGGACATCAAAACAAACAACTTTTCTCAGTAACATTTCTTCTCATTGGGACATCGTTTTGGCGCTATAGTCGTTCAAAAAAAGCACGTTTTTCGACCTGAATGCTGGCAACCCAACACAAGATTTGATTGCATTTTAGATGTCATGTACTGTCGCAAAGTGATGCGTTCCAGGGTTGCCAGGAACACACATATTCTGTGAAAAATGACATAGCTACAACCAGCCACATTATGTACCGTAAAATAATGTGAGCAAATGAGTTCTGTAACCCAACAGGAAGTGGTAATATTGAATTTTGTCTCAGCTCACAATTCAAATATTTGCAAATCTCGTTGCCAAGTTGGCATCTACAGTTTAGTCTATCCACTTCGTCCTTCTGATACTCGTCTGTGACATGCTGAACAGTTGACAAAAGATAAATGAAAGAACTTAAAATTCCAAATGTAAGTAAAACGTAATGTAATGTGTGTTCAGGGCATTATGCGACAAAGGACAAAAATGTTTGAAAATAGAGGGATACTACTGTTGTAGTACGGGTTTCAGCCATAATGTAACAACGTGAACCTCGGATACTTCAGTTATCAGCACCATGATACCACAACGCATGTATCAGAACAAATGGATATACAAACCTCTAGATATCAAACTTTGAACTTTGCAAATATTTGACATGTAGATGGGTGTAAACAGCCAGATGAAAGCTGTAAGACGAATAAAATATGTTGTTCATGATGATTATATTTGACATGTAGGCTAAGAGACAAAATCCAATATTGCCATTTAATTTTGAATACGTTGTTTTTCTACCATTTTTCTTATTGTTGGTACACTTCCCCTGGGATGACTGCTATTCTTCTGGTAGGCCATGTTACCCTAAGTGTTCGGTCTACTGGACGGCTCATAATGTGGTTGGTACTCTTGCCATTTTCACTGTTTCACTGCAGGAAATGACATCACAGATACGATCAAATGGTGTGTTGGGTTGCCAGCATTCAGGCGGCAAAGTTGGCTTTTTTGAACAACTAGCGTCGAAACGATGCACCGAGAAAAATGTTACTGAGAAAAGTTGTTTGTTTCATGTCCTCCATACATTTCTGTGATCCATAGGCACCATTAAAATGACACTCAGTATAATGGAGCCGCTATGCTAACAGGTGTGTAATCACAGCGCAGAACAGTTATTTTGACAAAATCCTGTTCCTCTAATGACTGCTTTTGGACGGGGGAATTTTATTGTTGTCACTTCTTGCCCAAGCGGTGGGCGTAATTGTCTGTTTGACCACGAGTTCCTTTTCAGGTAAACTTGACAACAGAAGGTTCCTGCCATAAAGATGGTCTCCATGCTGGTTCCTGGCCCGGCACACGTATAATAATGGTGCAAATATATTTTCATAAGGAAGGTTATGTCAAGAAGGTTCCCATACTTAAACTGTACTCATAACAAAAGAGGATCCTTATATTATATATATTGTATAAAATTTGCACAAATGTTAGATGATTCAGGGTGCACACAACAAAATTTTTAAATAAGTCAAAGGTTTGAAGAGCAATTTAGAACAAAATTTGCTAAAGCAATTCTTATTTTCATAAATGTAGATAATATAGAAGTCATGTTTCTAATTCTAGAAAATAAGTAAAATTTTATATTCTGCACTACATTGTATTCATAGAGTATAGTCTGATCCTATCACACTATTTAGAATCTTTTCAATCTATAACACATGTTTTTTTTGTGGGAAGGCATATAGTGGTTCGAATCCCAATTTAAACTGTAGGTCCAGTCCCGATTAGCCTTACTGTGCATAAAGTGGACTTAAAACACCAACTCAATCAATCAATCAAAACATGTGTGTTTTTTGTTGTTGTTACAAGGTAAAGTCAATAATAACACATTTTTGTAACAACTTTTTACAGAAATTGTTTCTGATTGATTAACCTGGGGCACAATAGCCCGTGAGGGCAAGGGCCCACCTACTACAGACCTCCAGCCTCACTCCAACCTACCTATGTTGGACATCATTCAACCAGGTACGGGGTGACGTATGGTCAGCACGACGAACTCTTAGATATTCTTGTAACTTTCGATGACCAGGTTACGCTACTCATGTAGCTCCCAGATTTCTTCATTATGGTAGGTGGCCACTGGTCCCATACACAGTCCGAAATCTCAGGAGAGAAAAGTTGTTACACTTCCCCCAGGAGACTCGAATCTGAGCCCAAGCCTGATGCCTTAGATCAGACGGCCAAGGTGTGGGACTGATTGATTTATTGATTAGGTTTATTTTACTTTGCTTTTCTGCCACTTTTGGCTAATCTCGAAGGTGGGATTGAGTGATGATATGATGCAATTAATGAAAGTACACTTTAATGTTTTTTTTTTTTTTTTTTTTTTTAACCTTCTGGTGAGAGTAATCTACCTTGGCTCGACTTGTTATGTGTTTATGTTACTTCCTGTGGATACTTTGCTTTCATTACACAGTTAGAAACTAACAAAAATGGTTCGATCAAATCAAAAGAATTTGAATAGCTACCATACCAAATAGCAATGTACTCTTCACCATGAAGATTGGGAAACTTACTTTCAGATGTTCAGTTTTAACAACTGAATTACTATTTTTTTCATGATTAAATATATGTACAATGAAGTATAAAAGTAATAACCCCCACATAAAAATATAACATGATCCTATTTAAATAAATCGTTTGAATACTTTATCAACCCCTACGTTATGAGGCAAGAGGGGAAAGAGAAAGAAGAAGAAGAATACTTTATCTGAAATATAGAAGGACCAGCAGTACTAGTTCATAATGTATTCAAGCTTGACACTTGCAATCATGATTCAATCTCTAATTTCCTCCCTTCCTTGATGATAAAAATATCGGCATAAAAAGAAACTAAACTTTGAAAATATGACTACTAATTATGCGCTGTTCTTGTAATTCTGAAAACTGTTTTGATTCCCTTGCCCAATGCCACTGTCTCCTTAATCCCAAATGAAAGGAAGAACCAGACACCTAGACAGTGTCGATTCTATTTTAAACGATAGTTCGCTGAACAAGGAACGTGGCTCTCGGGCAACGGGTAGAATTATATTTGAAAATAAACTCCTTCTTCAATCCTCTTAGTTTCCTATTAAGAAGTCACTCCTTTTCATTGGCCTGAAAGAAGGTATACAAAATTAGCAAACTGAACACCAAATAAATAAAGAATTGTGTCTATTCATGGTCGACCACTAGCCATAAAACTACCTACAACCATACTCTTTAACAGTCACCGAGAGAACCTTTATAGTCTCTCCCCTTTTCCAAGAAATTTAAGAACGCCGACCCCCGCTATTCTGCTGGATCCTTTACATAGGCCCTCCAAAGAATGACCAGTAAACTGTAATTTTCCATCTTTTAATGATTTGGAGGGAAAGGATTTTACCTTCTTCTGCAAACCGGCTTCCAGTCATGTAGCACCAGTCCTCCAGTAAGTTATATTAAAAACTGCATAAATAAAGTAGTTACATTAGTATTAAGAATGAGAGCAGAGTGGAGAGTGTTCGGAATAGAGGACTGGTAGAAGACCATAAGAAAATGGAGAGGCTTCACTTCTATGCTGACCCAGCCAGAAGCAGGAAATGGCAAAGGATGATAATGAAGATGAATATTGAATATGCATAATAACTAATAAAACAGAAAAAAAGAATCATGTAGTGATTTCATCATTACAACATTCACAAAATCACCCATGCCCAGATTAGGATTTGAAGCCAGAACCCCTGGCGTCATAGCACTATGTGCTAACCACTCCCCCCATGAAGATCCTCCATCTTAACACACTTGGTCCACTTGTCCACAAGGTTTCTGATGTCCTCCAGAAGAAAACATTTTTGTGTGCCTGTAATTCTCTTTGCACCACCTCCATTATTTTACACATACATGTAAGAGGATTACTAATGTTGAAATGGTTCCATTAAATTCGGTAGCCCCTGCCACCATCCACTTGGGAACGTGTTGCTCTACTGCTGAGCCATCGTTTCCCTGCATGCCACTAGGAGTGCTGGTGTAGTCAGTTCTTCTACTGCATTAGTTACATGCACTGCATTTCAGTTGTTGCAGTAGTGGGAGCCAAATTTGATGCACCTGACCATTGTCAATGTACCGTGTGTCCCAGAAGTCTTTCCCTGATTACAAACTTTATTCATATCCGCTATATGCAATGTAGAGATGTGAAAGTGGTGCCAAAATGTTGGAAAACTAGCCAAGTTTTTTTGTTGCAGGTTTGAGTAACGTGGCTGTAGTGTAGCAGTGTCAGTGCCCAGAAAACCGGAAATGTTCACAAATCAGGAAAAAGCTCAGCATGTCCTCTGGTATCACGAGACCCGGTCACCAATAACAGTGCAGAGGAACTTTCAAATGTACAGAATTCTTTCGTCTAGAATATCTGCCATCAATACGTTGGTATTTAAAAAATGGAATTTATCTTCATTCCCAAATCCTGTCAAGTCCAAGAAACATTGTATGGAAAGATGCCACCCGATGTCAAGAGCATTAATTCAGGATTCCTTGGCACTGACACTGCTACACTACAGCCACATTACTGAAACCTGCAACAAATAAACTTGGTTAGTTTTCCAACATTTTGGCACCACTTTCACATCTCTACATTGCATGTAGCGGATATGAATAAAGTTTGTAATCAGAGAAACACTTCTGGGACACCCGGTATATCTCATGCAGATCAATGTATATCTCATGCAGAAAATGCATGCACCACCTTGATTTTGATGCTAGTATAATATTAAATTGCTGACCAAGGCAAACTTTTATAGTTTAAAAATATACATTACGTTACGTTTTTATGTATATTTTTATACTATAAAGGTTTGCCATGGTCAGCATTTTAATGTTTTATTAACATGGAAATAAGGGTTAACAGTGTTATCAATTAGTATGTGTGATGCATGCCTGACTGAATTTGAGGTGCTTGACTAGTCCAGTAGTTGGCTGGCATTTTTTTGCAGCTGTCAATTGCTAAACTCACTGATGACTCTGATAGATCTACCAATGTAATGCAAGTTGCACTTACACTGGGCATCATATACTACCAGATTGTCTAGTGTGTTTGTTTAGTGCACTGACTATTTTGGTCACTGGTTTATGTTTTAGCTTGATGCCAAACTGCCTTAGGGTTTTTGCAAGGCAGTTGGATGTGGTATGGTGGTAAGAGAAGGCAATCCATGTGATTTTATTAGTGCTTGTTTGCTGGTGATGGCTGTCTCTGCTTTATTCATGTTTGGGGAATAAAAAACATGGTAGTGTGATCAATACATGTAAGCGAATTACTAACTTTATCAGCACGACTAACTCATAATGGTTATGTTACATTGTTGATACGTACCTGTAAACTTCTCACCTTGCAAATGCTATTTCAAAAGTTCAAGCAAGTGAAAGTCTGAACTGTACAGTAGATGTTTAACACCTCAAATTCTGGAGTAACTAGAGAGTCCACTGTACATGCCTTTTGAGAGAATTCCAGGTGTTTTGATCCTGTCGTTGGCTTAACTGTATCAAGCACTAATAACAGTTTGACCCTTTTCCTGGAAGTGCAATAATATAAGGCTATCGACATCCCAAAAGATGGTCAGCATGACTTTCCCAGCCGAGGCTTGTGTCTTGAATTTTTGATCGCCAGATGTGATTCTCTCTCATTCTCTCTGTTTCATAATGATGCACCCAGGACTTGTCTCTTGTCGCACTTCGATCGAGAAGAGAATCTCAGAGTACGTACAATGGTCCAAATGCTCCTGACAACCTGTCTCCCATGTATGCTTGTGATCATCAGACAGTTGCTTTGAGACCCATCTGCTTCATACTCTCCTGCACCCAAGGTCAACATGGGTATTGTACACCAAGCTGTGACTCATTTTAAATTCTAAGGCAATTTTATCAATAGTGACTCACCTACAATTATGGATTCACTGCTTGATCTGCTGTTTCTCTATCTCAGTTGCCATACTAAACTGGTTTTCTGCTTTTTAGATATTTTCACCCATTCGTGCATTCTCCCCTGACTCAAATAACTCTCTCCACACTGAATCTTCATTTTTGTGTAGATTTCAGGAGGTTTCACACCCTCTAACCAAAAAAAATGAATAAATGTGTCTGAGTTGCTTTTCCACATTGCAAGTCGACAGTAGAGCAGCTATGTTGTACTAGCTATTGCGCATGTGCATACTGTTCGATGGTCACGACCTCCACATAGGATTTTTTTTAAGGAGTTATTTTGTGTCCCAAAATATGATGTTCCGTTGTGTGTATTTTTCCATGCATTTTAGAATACATCCTGAAAGTATCAACCCACATAATACAAAAAATTACATATTTAGTAAAAAGTATAAGATACAAGAAACATTGTACATACCCTCAGTCCCCTTCAAAGTAAGCACCTTGGGATGTCACACATTTCTCCCAGTAGCGTTTCCGCTCTTCAAAACATTCTGCAAAGTTCTGTGTTGGAATCGCCAATAACTGCCACGTTGAATCTTGATGGTCGGGAATCTCTTCCCTTTCAAAGGTGGTTTAAGTTTATGGAACAACCAGAAGTCGCAGAGGAACAAATCTGGTCTGTAGGGTGGCTGAGTTACCTGCACGATGTGATGGTTCACCAAAAAATGCAAATGCACACACACACACTGCATGTGCTCACTCACCGGCATCTAACTCCAAACTGACATGGCCAGTGATGTTGTCCTCATTTACGCTTGCCCATTACAGTCCACTCTCTCATTGGCTGCCAGGTTACATCACAGCTGCACAAACTCTTCTCATATATTAACATTGGCTTGAATTTTTTGGGACAGACAACGTAAAAATCCTGTTATTTAATGACTTTCCCCATATAGTTTTATATTTATTTTATGAACTAGACCACATAGTGTTTGTTTCTTTATGTAACTTCTAGAAAGTTCAGCCACATTAACAATGTGTTAAGGCTTGATAGTCAAATTCAAATGTGCATTTTATTAATTACATGGGACAGATCAATCCCTACTCATATTTGTTTTTACCAATATAGACATATCGGTGTGTTAGTAAAATTGCTTATACTTTTACCAAACTGATATACCTATAAATAGTCTGTCATTTAGTGCAAATTTCTGTCATTTGTTATTTTTATGGATAGAACGTAATTCATATGCCTAGTTCTGTAAAGTTATATGCAGTTCCCTCTTCAAAGCAAATTTGTAGTTGCTCATATTTACTCTTTGAGGGGAACAATATTTTCAGTGGAATTCCTTGATACATTTTTAAATGTGAGATATTGATTAGTTAGATAAATACTCCCTTTCATTATATTGATTGTTTTTATATTTACGAAGAAGAGTTGAACAGGGTGGCCCATAAGTCACAACAGGGTTTGAACAAATGATAACTTTTTTTGTTTATTATGTATTTTTATCCATTTTTAGTTACAATAAAGTTGAAAGCTGGGAAATTTGTTTATATTATGTATGGAAAATCACACCCTTTAAATGACTCTTCTTTGACAGCTGTAATGTGATGATGACAATGCTAGAGTCTGTCCTAACTGAACGTGGTGTACCAGCACGTGGAAGGCCACTGACAGAATCTTGCTGTCAAAAACGTTGGTGTAAGAAAGTGACAAATTGTTGATTTTGAAGGAGTTTCTCTTATCCCAAAATGTCGATGATATGCATGTTGCGTCTGAATAATTGAATGCTGGTTTTCTAAATAAAACTCCACAATTTTGATTCACTGTGCAGTTGTGAATTTTTCCATGGTAAATCTCCACACTGTGGGCTACGATTTCTGAAAAAAAGGAAAAGACAAAATTAATAATCTAGAAAGTCAGTCAAGAATGTCAAGAAATTATGCTTGTGGTCAAGAATTTTTGCAATTTTTTTTACAATATAGTGAATTTACATTGTTATATATTTGGTCTAGGAATTAATTCGTGCGGTTGTTACGCACACATTGAAGCTGTAGTTCAAACACAAAATACATAAATACCTTAAGAAAAATATTGTCCATCGCGAGCCACCATTTTCGCCCATCTGTCAGGCAAGTTACGGATTCCGTGGCGAAAGAAGTCCTCTTTGAAGCGAACCAGTCAGAGACCCATTTTTCGATATCTTCTGAAGAAGTGAACCGCTGTCCAATCAAATTGTTATTCATGCAATCGAACAAGTAGTAGTCCGAAGGAGCAACGTCTGGTGAATACGGCAGGTGGGGTAAAACTTCCCATCCGACATTTTCTAAATAGGTTTTGACCAGTTTTGCGACATGTGGGCGAGCGTTTATCATGTCTGTTCTCCCATTCTGGTCGTTTCCTGGCCAGAGCTTGCCTCAAACGCATTAATTGTCGTTGATAACGTTCTCCATTAATAGTTTCACCCGGTTGCAGCAGCTCATAGTACACCACACCTTTCATATCCCACCATATGCACAGCATAACCTTTGCACAGTGAATATCTCGTTTCGGTTGTGATGGACCTGGTTCACCTGGCTTCACCCAGGCCTTTTTTCGTTTTGGGTTCTTGTAATGGATCTACTTCTCTTCGCCAGTAACAATGCGATGCAAAAACCCCTTTCTTTTCTGTCTTTGAAGCAGCAATTCGCAAATGGTTTTTCGTCTTTCAACGTCTCTGTCTTTCAATTCATGTGGAACCCAATGTGACATCTTTTGAATCATTCCCATGGCTTTGAGGCATTTGGAAACTGTTGTTTGATCAACGCCTAATGCTTCTGCAAGTTCTTCCTGCGTTTGACACGAATCCTGATCGAGCAATGCTCTCAATTCTTCGTCTTCAATTTTTTTTGGCTGTCCAGGTCGCTCTTGGTCTTCCAGGCCGAAATCACCACTTCTAAACCATGTAAACCACTTCTGACACGTTCGCTCAGCTAGCACATGGTCACCATACACTTCCACCAAAATACGATGACTTTCGGTAGCACTTTTCTGCATGTTAAAGTAATGAAGCAGAACACCCCGCAAAAACACTTTATCTGGCACGAACTGCACCATGTTCAGTTGACTACAAAATGCTGTTGTTGACGCGTCAATCAACTGCCCTATACTACGAACGATGCGTGCTGACAGGAGTTTTCAACGCATGTGTGGATACACGGAACTGTGGGACGATACGCTCGTTACGCCATTTCTTGTCCAGGCGCACGAATTAATTCCTAGACCAAATACCTGTATTGGTATTTGATAAAATTGAATATTTTGATATCTAACATTGTATTGAGTTGTGGTTAATATTTGTTCACTTTATTTATTAAGAATTACATTCTTGTATGCATGAAGTTTTGTCAAAATATTAAATAAAGTACTGTGGCCATTCCCCATCCAGAATGAAGTCTGAAGCATTAATTTTTATATGCATTAATAATTAAAGCAAATTTAAATTTCTTGTTAAAGTACAGCTTCAGTTTTTATCTCAGTCGGCCTTGTGGTAGGAGTTTTCCATATCAGAATAAAAATATTTATTCTTAATTTCCATCTCTACCTAAGTAGGCAGCGATTAAATAAATGTTAAGAAAAAGGGAAAAAAGTTTAAGAAAAAGAAAAGGAAGGTCATGAAAAAGTCAAGAATTTTGGATTTGTTATTTTGGTAGACACCAAACCCTGTCATGACTTATGGCTGACTCTGTATATATGCCCAGCTAAGTTAGCCACCATGTAGAGGCATGGCAACAAAGTTTAAATAGAACAGGTAACCACTATACTGAAAGTTAAGGAAGTTATTGAACCTTTTGTGATCTTCAAGGTACATTTGCATTTTTATATTGTTACTTTATACTTCATGTTGGTTCATTCTTATTTTTTTGTCTTTTTCCTTAAACTTTGTTGTTGTTTCTTGACAGATGCCAAAACTATCCTTGCTGACGAGACACAGAAGGAACCCTGCAAGAGGTTTATTACATGGGGTGAATGCCCTTTTGGAAATAACTGCAAATTTTCTCACTACACAAAGAGAATGTTAGAAGAACTAAGAGAACAAGGTATGTTTTGGGGGGACTGTATATTCACTCAAAAATGTTGTTAAAACTTTCCTTGTGTTTCCACTGGTTCATCACTACCTTCACAATACACCAGGTAATTTTGAATCATTTTAGGGTGTGTACGGCACTTAGACTGTAAGATAAATTAATGATATTGTAATAATCCGAAGATGCATTTATCTTATTTTTGATATGATTAGTAATTGATAAGAATGGTTTTATACACGAACAAGCCACATGGCTACTTGGCTACCGAAGAGAGATTTTAAACACAATACTAATTGCAATATGTCAGATTAGTGGGTGGCATAATATGTGACTGAGTCCACGTCAAATCACCCAGGCCGTGCAACCCACCGATTCAGATTTTCATGAAACTTGGTGTATTTGTTAATACTAACAAGGTATGAACACATGCAGTTTTTTTCTTCTCTACACCTCATAGTTACTGAGAAACAGAAGGCTAAAGTTTCAGAATTGGTATGGATCGGACATTGTCGAGGCCATGGTAGTGGCCTGCAGTGCTTAACAAAAAAAAGTTGGATCTCAGAGTCAAATCGATGTATCACTTTGATTTTTTTTTTCTACATTTCATAGATATATGTATATTCCATTTAAAAAGTTGTCACCAAGATTCCTTTGCACTGTGAATGAGAAAAAAGTATTGTATTGTAAATAATGTTGATTTTTTTGTGAAAACCTCTGACGCCATTAAAATTGCATTATCACTAAAAAGCACTGCAGTTATCATGACATATTTTTTTAAAATTTAAGCTTCAAGTATGTTCCAAAAGGCTATAAAATAAAATTAGTGGCCTTCTCACTGCTTCTATTAAAAAATCTTCATTAAAATATTTTTTCTTTCAAATGGGTTATTCCATGCCAAATCATCACAAAAAAATAAACTTTTCAACCAGACTATTTCAGATTTTCATGAAATTTGGTAGGATGGTAGAAGACATGAAATAAGTTACATATATAAAATTTTAGCCCTCAGTGTTACATGGTATTCATACAGCAGTGTTGCCAACCTTATAACAAATGTTGAATTTATGTGCTTACAAGTCTGTAACTAATTATCATAAACAGACAATTTTTTTCGTCATGATTCTCATTCGATTAACTATAATAAAGATTCTGTTTGATTTTTACTAATGTCAATGGTTTTGCCGTAATTTGACCAAAATTCAGCTGTTACAGAAGCATTCTGATCATTCGATGTTTCTTTCCCCTTCATTGACTGGGATAGAAGGTGTTACAAGTCAAATAAATTGTCAAGTCAAATTAAATTGAATGAGGCATACTATTGTCAGATTATTTTTTATTCCTGTTTGCAAAATCATCCCAAAATTAAACTTACACCAAACTGAGATTGCATTTTACTGTGTAACATACATTATTCTTAACAAAATTGAACATACATATATTTATATATGCAAGGTCAAAGGTCACATCATGTGACCTTCAAGTAAAAAATTTCAATATTTTCATATAAAGATATTTTCTATGAAAACTATGTTCCCTTAGCTTCAAAAGAAGCCAAAGATAAAAGTTATACCATAATTGGAAGCAAAGTTATCAATTGTTTTATTTGGCCTTGTAAGCACATAAGTTTTACATTTGTTATAAGGTTTGCAACACTGCTGTATGAATATCCTGTATCACTGAGGGCTAAAATTTTACATATGTAAGCTACATCATGTCTTCTACCATCCTACCAAATTTCATGAAAATCTGATATAGTCTGGTTGAAAAGTTCATTTTTTTTTTGTGATGATTTGGCATGGAATAAATAACCCATAAGAAAGAAAAATAAATTTTATTTTAATGAAGATTTATTAATAGAAGCAGTGAGAAAGCCACTAATTTTATTTTATAGCCTTTTAGAACATACTTGAAGCTTCAATTTAAAAAAAATGTCATGATAACTGCAGTGCTTTTAGTGATAATGCAATTTTAATGGCGTCAGAGGTTGACATAAAAAAATCAACATTATTTACAATACAATACTTTTTTCTCACTCACAGTGCAAAGGAATCTTGGTGACAAATTTTTAAATGGAATATATATATATATATCTATGAAATATAGAAGAAAAAAAATCAAACTGATACATCAGTTTGACTCTGAGAACTAACTTTCTTTGTTAAGCACTGCAGACCACTGCCATGGCCTCGCCAACGACCGATCCACGGAAAATCTGAAACTTTAGCCTTCTATTTCTCAGTAACTATGAGGTGTAAGGAAGAAAATTTTGCATATGTTTATACCTTGGTGGTATTAACAAATACACCAAGTTTCATGAAAATCTGAATCGGTGGGTTGTATTTTGAATTTTTTCTGGGTGAATTGAGGTGGAATCTGTCGTGTGTATCTGTTTTATATTCAGTTTGTATGTTATTTTGACATTCAAACTAAATTCATTGTGTCAGTGAGCATTCATTTTGCGTTAACAGTATAATCAGCTAGGAAGGTGGTTGGTTAGCTGAGAGAATCCTGTGAAAGTATGGAGGGAAATAATCGTAACTGTAGCTTGAGCCTTATTTCTTGTACTTCAAAACACTAAAATCACATAAGTTACATCACAGACCGGAAATTGGAACCTTTTTAACATGAGGTCAGCTGGAAACCAAAAATTTCCAAGTCTGTTAATATCAGCATGGCAGCAAGCGTACATTCATATTTCCACTTATTACACATATTTTTTAAAGATCGTGTGTCATTTTGCTATGCAAGATTGTAATTTTTAAGTATTTTTAGTGATAAAACCCCGTACCAGAAGAATATAATCTATTTTCTCCTAATAAAAGCAAATCTAAGTAGCAAAAACCATGGCCTAGTTTTAATACATTAACTATAGTACATGTTTCTAACAGTGACGTGTGGGTGACATTTCCCATTGGGGAAGGAGATCCCGAAAAATTAAGAAAACCAAGAATTCATGGCTTCTACATGTTACGTTATACTGAAAAAAATTAGCACTCTACCTGATACTGTTTTCTTAATGTCTGTAACGGGAAAGATGAATGTCCTGGCACAGTTGTTCATTTATTCCAACTTTAGTTGGTCTGTTGTCAAACATATTTAATGCAATAGATGGTCATGGGTGAATGAAACAAATTTTAAGATTTTCACATATTTAATATTCACAAATCCAATTTAACACCACATACTTCTTTCCTTAGAAAGCCAACACTAAAGTTTTTGAAGCTTTCGGTTTCCACATAATGTTGGTTACATTTGAAGCCGTTCTCTGCTGACATATTTCAGGAATATCTGGAGTTGGACGTACACACAACTTCAGATTTCAGAACACACACATATACAAAAAGAAAAAGAGTGTGTGTGTGTGTGTGAGTGAGTGAGTGAGTGAGTGTGTGAGTGCATGATTTCTAATTGTCTAGGTTAAAGTTCATTCATTTACAAGTGCATGAAAGACTGTTGTAAGGGCTATTTATGTTCTAACTGAAGTGAGGGAGGTCTTTTATTTTTATTATTGATAGTATGTATCAAAGGAAGGAAAGCCGTCTACAGTATTTCCTACATAAGACTAAAGATTAGATGACTGATATTCCAAAATACTTTGTTGTGGGCCTCTGCTTGTAAAAGGACTTAATAAAGTGATTATTATTAAACTATTATCATGCTTTGCAGATGCCTGAAATATTGTAATATGATGCGCAATTTGTACAGACAAGTGTAAAGCCAAAAAAATGGATTTACAATTACTTGTCCACACAAAGAAAATATGAACAATGTTCATGGAAACAATACTCTGTGGCAATAGCCTCAAAATACTAGAGTCTGTCCCTGGAGACTGTGGAACAATGCCGCACAGAAAGGGAGTGGGTAGAGCAAAGCAGTGCATGCCGCTGCAGTCATGTTGCCCGCTGCATGCAATCTGTCTCCTCCTCACATGTTCATTGGTTGAGCCATCTTGAGTCAATACTTGCGTCAAGGACTTATTTTCATTCACTTGCTCCACAGACTCCTGGGACAGAGTTTAGTTTCAATGCTAGTTAAGGAAGCTTGGATTGAAGCATGAAGTTTGTGTGAATGCACGTTTGAAAATAAACTACTTTGTGTTATTGTAGTAAAGCCGTAACAGAGACAGGAAATACTAAGTAATGTTTGAAATCATATGATTGCACACAACTAACATGTGTATTCATTTTATTTTGTACACTGTAGACATGGACGTTCTCAGGATTTTTTTCCAGGAAGGGGTAATCACAGTAATTTCTTCCTGGGGGAGGGGGGAAGAAAGCAAAATTTTCTCCTCTCAAAAAAACATTCCTGCAGTTTAAAGTTATCATGTTCCTGCAATAAAGTTGCAATATTTACACAAATAACTATGGCAAATGAAATTTTGTGTATTCAATACGTAATTTTATTGTGACATTCATTTTCCAGGGGGCAGACTTCCCACTCCTTCAGGACATTCATGACTGTAGATAGGAAAATGTCACATTCAACAGACAAAGCCAGATAATATCATGATTCGCTTCATGAAGTGCATATTTCCTAATGTTGTGAAATTAATAAAATCAAATCATAATAACATTAAAATAACTACTTATTGTAATTAATTTGTTAACTCTAGAAACTGCAGAATAGTGACATAGTTAATGAACATATCTTACTATATTTTATATTTTACAACATTAATGGTGTTGTAAATTACATGCATTGGACATTGTCGGTAAGATTACGTAGCATTTACCGATTCAAGCTCAGCACACTTCTTTTGCCATATTGTCTACACTTTGAAGCTTTGATAAAATTCTAATGAACTGTAAATAAAAAAAAATAAAAAAAATTAAACTTATAAACATAAATAATTAAAATTAAAAAAAAATAATGTAGAAAATGCGAAAATCATTCAGTGAGCAGACTCAATTCAAAATGTGCATTTCTGCAATCTTTGCATCAGCTTGAGGTATGCGTGAGTGAACGTGAAAGGCTTCAACCACAAGCTCATCATTTCCAGTCTGCTAATTAGTGATGTTTGTTACATAATCAAGCACTATTTGTTGATCTTTTTTTAACATTTCAATACCCTCATGTATGCAGGCGCGTGCCCAGGATTTTCGTAAGGGGGGGGGTTATGAATCCAATACATTTTCCAGTTCACAGGTCAAATTTCTTGTAATAAATTAGATAATTAATATACTTGGATTTTACCCCAATGAACGCAATCAATGTATTTGCTATGGATGCTTCATGTTTTTATTGCATCATATAAAAGCACCTGCTTGAATATTTCCAAATTATTAATATTTTATATTTAATTGCTCAAATATAATTTTTAAACAAAAAATATGTACACTCAACATTGTAACAACATTAAAGAGATTAAGACTACTTGATGTCTTAAAGACAGTAATAAATAAGGTACCACAGTTCAACAATTTAAATTCTGAAATTTAGGCATCGAGGTTTCTGTGCGAGTTCTGACAATATGTCGTCACAAGTAACTTTTATATCCCGGTGAGTGTTCAGAGCAGCTAACCCATTTAATCTTTCTTCGCAAATGGTATGTCGAAGATAGGTCTTCAACCGCCTCAAAGTTGAGAATGATTTATCATTTGATGTTGTTGTTACCGGGATTGTACATAATATGCGCAAACGTGTGTTTACCCAGGGAAATATTACTTCACTGCATATATCAATTGCTTCAAGAGCATTTACTGGACGTCATTGCATTGCTGCAAGATGACGATACCACAGTTTCATTTCAGTGTGAGCATCGTCGCCTTGTAATCAAGGTGTTCCGGGTTCAATACCCGGTGGAGGCTAATAGTGGTTCGGATCTCACTTTAAACTTTAGGTCCAGTCCCGATTGGCCTTACTGTGGATTTAAAACATCAATTCAATCAACATTGTACTTGTTGTGAAGATGATTTTGCTAAATATTGTGTACATTTTTGGCATTGTATTATTATATTATTGGTGAAAACATTTGTTTGACAGTCGACAAACAAATACGAACCCCTTCAGTAATTAACATTTTCTACTACAGTGTCATTAATGTGTCATATTCATTTTCATATTAGGTCTATGGAGAGGAATTTTGTATAATGTTAACGTTATGGAACTGCGAAACCAACTGTTGAAGGGGCCACTCCCCCCTTCCCCTCCGAAGCCCAGTACCGCACCACAGGATCTGTCACTGAGCCCGACAAAATCTTGCCACACAGTGCTCGAAATAGAAATTCGTAGCCGAAAAGGGAGGGGATATTTGATCGATTTTGGAGATACGAGGGTGTACATTCTTGTATGGATCAACATGGAGACAATACAGTAGGTGGAGGATGCTCAATATGAAAATTATTCTAATTGGGGGTATGATTTGTGAAACTTTCTTAACTGGAGGCAGCATCCCCTACTTCGACCACTGATGCCAGAAAAGATGCTTTCAGAAAATGAATTTATTACTGCACACGTATATTACTTATTGTATTTGTTGCGTTTGTACAAGAGAAATATTCAGAAGATTTGTAAGGAATATTTACAGTTAATAGGATGCCTATCTAGTCTATCCCGTGTCGTAATACAAATTTTATCCCTTTCCTACAAAATAATAAAACTGTCCATGGCAACCGTGATTTTATAATGTGGTTGCATACATATACACTGTATAGTAGCACCAAGCTTTCTGGGACCTCGGAAAATACGTGCCACTGCTCCGACGCCAGGGTTTCAAATGCCTTGGTGGATCTATAAGATAGGTAATATCGTTTTTCGAGGGTTCGTGAACAAAACAAAAAGTAAATGATTGTAAAGTCCATTTTATATTCAGATACGTTAATCGGGACTGGACTTAAAGTTTAAATCGGGATACGTACCACTGTGCAATGCACCTTCACAGGGGATCAAACCCAGGACCTCTTTGATTACACCACCATCGGTGAGGCCCCTGAAATCATTGAGGGAACTTGTTCATCTTCATGTTCTCTCGCCCTGCCGAAGTTTATTGGTGAAATAGGGTGACATCCTACACACGTCTTCCAGACATACACACGCGGCACCCCCCCCCCCTCCCCTGCACACACACGATTGTATGCTTACAGCCCATGCTGTGGCCTCCCAGAAAAACAATTCTAAATCTGTCTATGGATATATCTACTATCAAATAATGAACGTCACTTACCTCGACAGTTCCTTGACATAATTTTGCAACAAGGTTTGCAATATCTTCTGTTATGCCTTCTTGTTGAATATCAAGAGTCTGAAAGTTCGCACGTTTCACTCTCGCAATTCGAATGGAATTCCTCTGAACTTAAATCGACCTTTTCTGACGTTCTATTTGTGGAAGGTGAAGCTTCAACTTCCATTTTTTGTTTCTTTTGGAAATAATCTAATAATGTATTTCTCCAGTGGCCGCGGTGGCTCAGTCGGTAACGCGTCTGACTACCATGCTCAAGGTCCCGGGTTCGATCCCCGGCCGGTTCAAATCTGGGAACTTTTCTAACGGTGGAAGCGGCCCCGGCGCCTACCCAGCGTCGAATAACATGGGTACCTGGGGGAAACCCTGGGGGGTAAAGGCGGTCAGGGGCGTGATGCTGATCACATCACCCCCACTCACGACCGGATCAAGAAAGTGTGGGGCGTTACCCCCACACCCCCTATACGCCTTCATGGCGTGGTGCTATGCACAGGGGAACACTTTACCTTTTTTTTTTTACCTTTTTTAATGTATTTCTCCTCTTTTTTCTATCCATCTTTAGTTCCACGTCAAAAATCTAGTACACACGCAGAAACGTAATACACAACACGACCACTTCGACTTGCTACCTTGCAGACTGCAACTCGCTACAACCCCAGTGAACACCAGGACTTGGGACAAAGATACCGGGCGGTCGAATGTCTGAACCATACATCCAGCTTGGTACAGCTCAAATTACGTCACCAGTGTTGACAGCAACCAGTAGTGTCAGTGTCAGTAGTGTTGGCAACTGCTAAATTATTTACGCACAAATTCAAGTGAGATCTTTCACACATGTTACAAGAAAATTCAATAAACTGAAGGCTGGAAATTGGTTGAGAAAAAAAAAATATAATTTGTAAAGAGCACAAGAGTAAAACGTATAATATATTGGCATATTAATTGCTTTTATTTTGTTTATGAAACTGACTGGGCCAGTTGCGCTATATAACGCATCCCTCCCTTCCTCCCGGCATGCTATTGTACAAAACATCGCTTGCCTCCTTCGTAAAACCATGCTTCGCTACTGCCTGCAACAATTATTATTATTATTATTATAATTATTGATATTTTGAAATAAATATGCATCCAGGTGCGAAATAAGATTTCGACTTACTTTGCCTACTAATTGTAGTGATTCAAATCTCACAGAACTTTGCTCTGCTGGCATAAATGGTATAAGAAGGGAAAAGAAAGAAAAGGGAAGTTAGCAGCACTGTCGTAACAGGAAAGGGAGGGTCATTCTCCTAAGAGGGTCATCGTGACTGAAAGAAAGGGGAGGAGGGATTCCTTCAGTTCGCATTCCAAGGGTTGCGGCTCTTTTCTTGACCATACTGAGAAGGAAATTCTTCTTCCTTTTCAGTGACTAAGGAATGAATGAATGCTTGTGCATTGCTGTAACTCAACTCCAATATTATCAAAAGTAATTGAAGAAGCAAATACATTTCTCATTGCCAAATGTAAACATTTTACAATATTGGCGATTTATGAAATAAAATGTATTTCTGTTTTGAATTTTTTTAAATGACGAAACCAATGGGGGGGGTTTTAACCCCCACCAACCCCCCCCTGGGCACGCCACTGCATGTATGATACTGTTATTTGCTACAGGTAACAATGCTTATGTTTTACAAATGTTAACAACACATTCTAGTGACATTATTTTAAATATAAAATAGTTTGACACAGTAAAGGTCTTGTGCAATTTTATTATGCCAGTAAGGAAGCTACACTACTTCCTGCATTTTCTCTTCTAAATTAGATGGAATATCCCAAGGAAACTATGGATAGTTAACTAGTTGAAGAAGTTTTCTCGGGCAATCAGCCAGGTGATTTGCAGATAAGCTTCTGAGCTTTCAAGAGCTAACGTCACTCTCATCTTCAGGGATTGAAGTGCAGAGATAAGTCAGGGTGAAGTATATGTATTTGGTGTGAGAGGGGTCCGGTGTAGGTGGCGGGCCAATCAGGTGGCGTTTCTCCGATGTCCGTGTTCCCAGTCGACTATCGCTAACCAGGCTGGGTCCAGTTGGACTCCCTTGTCCCTGTTGAGGTTTTCCTTTTCCCTGTGTATGGCTATTGCTTCTTTGATGAGACGATCCCAGTCCCAGATTGCCCGAGAAAACTTCTTCAATATTCGCTACCAGGAAAGCTTCAAGAATTAGTTTAACTAGTTATTTCACTATTAAATTCATCATACTAGTGAAAAAAAAAATCCAGAAAGTTTTACTTGCGTTAAATAAAATTGGATGCTTTAAACTTGGCACATTATGTAACTTTTCTTTATACTTTTGCAAAGGCTTTGCATATTGTTTTCAATTATTATGTTTTATTATTATTAATTTTGGCAAAAAAAATATGTAGAGTGCTTGTTCAAATTTAATCTGTGTTTAATGAATGTGTACCTTTATGAACTAGATGTTTTTACATTTTTTCTTATGTTTGAAAATATTTTGTTTTACGTTCATTAAAATAATTTCGAAAAGGTTGTTTTGTTTGCATCATTCTTCTTTCATTCTGCCCATATTTAGTATATGTCCTGATTACAAGCGATTTTTAAAAATAATCTTTCTATTGCTGGGCAAGTGTGTGACTCAATAAATTTTTATTTCAGTGACGAGAGAGGACTCAGTGCAGCAGGTGACAAATTTCCAGTATGAAGGGGATGGGCCATCATTGGCTTCTTGGCTGGAAAAACGAAGTAATATTCACGTTCCTGTTGTGAAGAAATCCAGTTATGAAAATACACTATCTTCATGGGAATTGCCTCATGATTTACAAGGAAGGACTGACTTACCACTATCTCTTCTTCCATTCACTTTGGAAGATTTTAAAAGCGATAAGTTTGAAGAATGGGGTTGACAAGAGGGACTTGTGAATAGTGAAGTTTTCTGTTGTGCAGAATGTTTTGATATTTGATGATTGTTTCGAATGCTTGGATTGTGAGAATTGAATGAAATGAAACCACAGTGGATGGAACAGAGGACACAGTTGAATCATCAATATTGGGCTTAACTCAGAAAATATCCGTCAATTGTAGTGTTATTCTATGTATTATAAATAATAAATGCATAAACATTTACAATGTTTTACTTGCCTCGGTGACGAAGCATGTTAAGCACTCAACTTACAAACCCACTTACAAACCAACCCTGCCTTGAGCATGAATGTTTGTGAGTATTCTTTCATTTAATTATTATTCATCCTCATCATCGTATTCATCCAAGAGTGGCAGAAAAAATTCAAAACAAAATGATTTGAATTTCTGGCACATTGATGCATTTTTACTGTAAATTCAGTGAAAGTTAATTATTTATAATAATTCATGTTGACATGCCATTGTAACTGTTCATGTTTTCTAAATGCAATTATTGATAGATGAACAGAAATTTGTTCAGGTTTTGAGGAATTGTACGTTCCAAACTACATTTGGTATCACAAATAGTGTTGATTGGAAGCTACCAGTAGCTCATGTGGTATTTTCTGGTTCATGAATGGTTGACTGCACACTGCAGGTGCTGGTAGTCATCTTCAGGAAAAACTTTTGCAATGTTGCATCTTCATGCTGATTTAGCCTCCGCCATAGATTGTTCAGCCTGGTCAATATTTTGAGAGAAGCTATAATATAGGGCAAAAGGCATAACAATACCTGTTTCCCACCAAAAGAGCCGATTGTATTGTAGTACATGGCTGTGTCAGCAAAAACGAACTAAATCATTGAACCGACCACAGCTTCCTGCACCCCAGTTGCTAGTGTCCCTGGCCATCATGTTATGGCTTCTTCTCTTTACTGGTTCTGTGTGACTCAAAATAGAATACATGTGTGACATGGAAAGTTGGTTTGTAGCTGTGTTTGTTGTGGTGTTAGTGTTGATAGTGCGTATAGGAGGTTTTCGGCTTGGAAAAACTTTATGTTTTAGTGTGAACAGATTATACTGTTGCCAGGCTTACCATACAGGATGTTTCCATGACTGAATCAAACTGGCAGGGTGCATGGAGACTGAGATAAGATGCGCCAGTCCGGAAATGCGTCATTATAAGTTTAATAAAGTCTAACGGTGATGACAAAACTATATAAGCCAAAAATAAGTGGTGATGAACCCAGTTGCCATATCCTTGTAAGCCTGCAATGCGTTGGAAGTTTTCAGAGTGCACTGCCTTGCAGTAACGGCTGATGGTTGGGTGCCTAGCCGAGGGGCTTCAAAAAGAGCAAGGAATTCACAAGACGAGGAATGGAGCATATATATAAACTTTCAGTACCGAAAAACGTGTAGGATATTGTTGCCAATTTTTGAAGTTTATCGAGTATATTCATTGACACCCCTTGTATCCCCTCCTGGCAAGAATGCTTGCTGCCTGTGATATTAGAACTGGGATATTAGCAGCCATTGTCATTGCTGCACTGATGCTGGGGCCATTTTTAACACATACTATAACGTTTTGTCTTAGAGTGCTACAATACACTAGTAATGTCCCTATTAATTCTACAATCCGCATCTTAGAGATGTCTTATTCCACTGTCATAGGCATCCCCAACTAGTTTTGGCTTATAACCTTTTAATGTCATGTTTCCAGACCGGGGTTCCTTATCTCATATTGGTACTTGGATCATTCTCCATCCACCCTGACAGTTTGATTCAAGGTCATGGAAACAACCTGTATGTGTGTGAACTGAATTCTACAGAAGTAATTGGAGAACAAGTAAAGGGCTATGTAGCCAAGTTCAATATAAATTTCAGGATTTAGTGTGTCGAAAATTGTTTCTAGAGGCAATGGACAGCATGACAGAAGAAAACTTTTATCAGCAGAAAGATATGGTGTTAGACGAAACTACTAAACATTTTGCAAATTCATCTTTGTCTCATAGGGTGTTTACCAGTCTGTAAAACCTGGAAATCCTAGAAAAGTCAACATTTTTGTTGTAGTGCAGTAAAAGCAAGCTTTCAAACAAAAATGTAAGATAAGCATGACATTTTAAGTTTGTTGTGTACAAATTATACTTCTGTTTGAGTATTACCAGTAAATACTCTAGGGAAAGAGGACATATTTTCAACTCTTTTATCATTTAGAATCTACTGCATTAAGTGGCTGTTGGTATTTACTACTATCTTGTTGCATTTTGGGGAGATGGGGGATGTAGATTGTTATCCGGAGTAATATATTATTGTTATGGAGTCACAGAATTCTTTGTTAATCAATAGTCAATACATTTCAAGCATTACATAAACTCCTTTCCCTACCCAAATCAAAGTGTGAATGTTTAGCTACCTTTGTTTTAGACATGTTCATGTACACCAATTATCTGAATGATTTGGGCTGGAAAATGTTGTTTCTTGAACTGGAAAACCTGCAAAGGCCGTGAATTTTATTTAATTGTAAACATCCTGATAGTGAATCAGACTTGGTAAGCGATACTGTGGTATCACATTTCTCAGGAGGGAGTACAGATGATATCAATCCTTGGGGCGGATGCTGTGAAGACTGCTGTGAAGTACGAACTTTACTTCACTGAAATATCTCCGTTCATTACAAAGTTATAGTGAATTTAAATGTGGGAAGGACTTTAGGAAAACCCAGTATTAGGATCTCGCTAACTTTCATTTGTATAAAGATAAGATAAAATAGTGGCTCAAGGCAACATATATTTACTTGGTCAACCTCTCTGGCCATGTGAGACAACAGTCAATCTAAAGTGGTTTGTCGATGTCTAAGACAATAGTTAACCCTGCGTTGGTTGCGCATCGTCTCTGGTTCCAGGTGTGTGGTTTTAATGCTGTTATTTATTAATGATTGTTTTGTCAACACCCTCCCTCCCTCTGTCTAGCTGAGTTTCTAACCTTGCTCTTTAACACCACGATTTTGTTTTCATGTTAGATAGATCTTCGAGCTGCTAGGGAGGGTTCGTTGAAACCCCTTGCTGTCTTGAGCACATGCACGAGCATAGTACTGTTTACTGAGAATCCGGTCTGCCGTTCCGTGCCCGACTAACGAAGAGTGCCTTTTTATAATTTTATAGAATTTCAATTTTTATAGTTTTGTTAGACCATTAATTTAGCATATTTTAAAAACGTAGTCTCTGGCACCATCGACATAACTTTTCTAACACGACGTACGAAGGGTTAAATGTGAAGATCTCAAATTTTCTAAAGTTAAGGATCTCGCAAATGTAAGTTCAAGGTGACATAATTTTTTTATTTCCCCATACATTAAAAGGATTAATTCCATTACACCTTAAAGTTTTTACGAACAAAGAAATTTCAATCCATACCTGATAGCTCTCCATATACAGAAGTTTGTTTGGGATATATATCCGAACAACTTTGTGATGCTACCCATGGGATTGAGCTGGAATGACGGTGCAGCTGTTGTTATCAGTCATGTATCACAGCTTTCAAGTGCCGGAGTGTCGTGCACGTAGTTGTGAAATGGCACTAAAAGTGAACCGTTATTGAGAAGAGTATGCCATGCTCCTTTTCAATGCACTTTTCTTGTATGACCACATAGTAAAACAATGTTTGGAGAATGGTTTGACCATCAGGATAGTGTCCTGTTGCACGCAACAGGGGATCATTGGTAAACATATGCCCACAAAAGGCTCCCATCAGAGGACATCAGGAAAAGTATCACATGTTGTGCTCAGAGAGATTTGGCGAATGGCATACCAGAACAAATCCACCAACCTAATGTGAGATGTCCAGGAGGGTGCATATGGCTCCTTCCACTGTGAGCGCGACCATCCGTAACCACCTCGAGCTGCAGTGCATTCGTAAAGTCTGTGTGCACCACCTCCTCCTGTGCCATATTGCCAAACACAGAACCAACTCTATGAAAGACACCTGGTGGGGTCCAGTGGAGGACTGTGGTCGCATTGAACAAAACATGCATTTACCTCACTCAGTGATCACATTCGGTCGATCACGTACCTTAATACCGATGGCAAGGGACTTCATGCTCGTTAGCAGATTCAGTTATCCGGGGAAGTTGATGATACATAACTAAGTAACTCTCTAGCCTTCTAAAACCAGAAGGTTTATGGCAGCACCAACACAAGTCTTCCATCTGTACCTATCCTAGGCAAGATCAATCCAATCTATTCCATCCTTATCGAATTCCTGTTGGTACATCTCAATGTTACCCCTCCATCTTCGTCTTGCCCTTCCTACAGGTCTCTTACCATTAAGTTTCTCAACAAGAATCCTGTAAACTCTTCTTTCCTCTCGCATTCATGCCATATGGCCTGCCCATCTAAGTCTTCTTGATTTAATTATTCTAATAACATCTGGACATTAATACAAATTATGCAGTTCTACATATACTGATACCTAAGGTGGACAGAAATGTGAAGGTAAATGCTGCCTACTTTCAGTCGTTCATTAGGACCCCCATCTTCCATACAGACATCCTTTGTATGGAGAGGATTCTCAAATAGGTGCACATTCATATGGGCAAGGTCTCAAACCATACCACCCAAACATCCCTTTAGGATATTTTATTAAGGAAATAGTGCAGGAAACAGGAAGCCATGTTATCCCATTTCAGTACATTCTGGTGAAAAGCCCTGATGCCAGTTCTATGGATTTCTGTGTATTTGGACTCTTGAAACGATGTCTGAAACATCACCGTCTGTACACCCTTCCCGGTCTTTGGAAAGCCTGCAGAGAGGAACGGGATACGATTCTCATGCCGGTTCCCCAACGTAGTTTGCTGCAAAGGAAACTACAATGTAGGGTGATAGTCCACAATTCTGGTGGTATGATACAACATGTCCGGTGGTGGTGGTATGGCATTTGATGATGTCAGTACAGCTTGAAAGTCTTTCAGATATATCCAGAACAACATCCTGGATTTTCAAATGTGGCATGGGGAGTTTGATTATCTCCGAGCATCACTGTACTTTTTTTTCTCTTAACATACGTATATTTCATTTCCTCCAATACTTATTACTTTATGCCCCAAGGAACAGAAGCATCTGAGTTTCATATCATTTTGTAAATGGAGCCAAACTTTCTTGGGCACCTCCTTTGTCATCAATAATGTTCTTATTTTTGTAGAGGAGGCAACCTCCAAATATGTTGGCTCCATTCAGGAGAGTTGGGGAGCTACGAATGAGTAGCGTAACCCAGTCATGGAAACCTACAACAACGACTGGGAGTTTGTCGTGCTGACCACATGTCACCCTGTAACTGGTTGGATGATCACCTTGGCAGGTGGGAATGAGGCCAGCAGCTGGTAGGTAAGGCCCTGGCCCTCATGGCCTGTTGCACCATGGGTTATTAGTTATTATTTTATTCTAAAAGGAACTTATTCTCTAATAGCTATACCGATGTAACTAATGCCTTACATTATCATCTGATTAAAATATTAAACTGCACAATTAGTAATTACTTCACTAACAATACTATTAATTTAAAAGGCACTAACTGTTTCGGTAAATTTCTTATATCCGGAAAACGGATTTCTTCAAATTTGCAGGAGAGCTTATTTCCGTGAAATAAGCTAAATGCCAGCTTCAACAATGTTTCTCAATGCAGAATAAGTAAGTACGAATATTGAAATTAAATGAACTAACAAATTTCAGCCGTTTTCTGGAGGTAAGAAATTTACCGCTTTCACTTTTATGCAGAATGGAACCACAGTTCAATCTATTTGTGATTCAGCTTCAGATATAATATTATCTTGAAGCAGTGCTCGAAGTGGGGGGGGGGCAAAATTTTAACAATTTTTATCCCCCAGCTGTGTCATTGTCACAGTGTTAAACCATAGTTGCATTCCCCCAGCTAACCCCAAGACTCGACCAAACATCCACCCAACTAACATTTTCCACTTCAGACACTGTCTTCAAGACAACGATCAGCTGTCATCCACTTGTGGGAGAGGGGGGGAGTTGAAGCAATAAGGAATAATTCTTCACCATTCTTACCTAATCAGTCATTTATGTATGTGAAGATCAAGGGCAATAACATGGTGAAAACTCCTTACATTCAATTTAAGTTATCACTTTTACGTTAAATTGTGTAAGATGGTTGGTCTTATTTTACCATATTTCAAACGTTATTATTTTTCTTCCATTTTGTGGATCTTATCTAATATATCTCTCCCCGGAAAAATTCATTCATTTGAAACTAAAAGTTCCGGGCTGTAGCCCCCTATGCCCCCTAAATGCGGACCTGTCCCTTATGAATGCAAAATGGTTCACATTGGCGTACTATTTAATAGTTCATTTCACGAAATTTTCAGAACTTTCTATTTTTGTTATAATAAATATCTATTGTATATAAAAAAAATACCGAAAGTGAGAGTGATAGTGATTTAACACGTCACGTCACAGTATACATTGTAAAAGAAGAAGAAACACATGCATTCACTCATGTATCGCATTCAAAACAAAGCGATGTTGTGACTCCGTATAATAAGGTGCATTATGATTTCCAGACTTTTGATTGATATTTGAATATGAGTTTTTGTCTGAGTATTAAATAGTAACAAAATGTGCATAGTTAGTGTGTTTAGTATAGCGCATAGTGTTCCATGAAGAAGCGCTTCCAAGACTGACAGATTGATTTATGTTCTGCTGTCTGCATAGTCAAGGCCAAGGAAGGTCGTTTTGAAGCCTAGGTATGTACTAAAGTCATTTTTATTTAATATATTTTTAAAAATTGCCTTAACTTTATTTTCTGTTATGTGTGGAAAAGTGACCCGTATACTTTAAAGGAAGAAACATACTACTTCACTTTGTATTAACTACGGAAAACCGGCAACACTTTCGAAAACACTATTCAAGAGGTACGTTATTTTCCACAGATGTAATTATTATATGTTGTCTGCAATTAATTCTTACGAAGTATTTTTCAACTCGAGAATACTGTACACTACATAGTTCTTTCAGTGACATCAGTTTATTTCTAGCATGGGCTAGAAATAAGCCTTGCACATGAACTTTTTATGACTGTGCGTTCAGAATATTTAGGGTATGCAAGGAATCGTAGCAGTGCGAGTGTTTATTGGCTTTTATAAACCTTTTTATTTATGACTTTAGTTTCCAAAAGGAAGGTCAGTGGTTTCTCAGTTATTGGCCCAAGTTCCTTTTGTTTTATTGCGATTTCATCATGCTACTAATGCAATTTTTACATGGTTCGATTTCGATTTATAACGCCATTTATAAACCTTCTTATTTATGACTTTAGTTTCAAAAAAGAAGGTCAGTGGTTTCTCAGTTATTGGCCCAAGTTCCTTTTGTTTTATTGCGATTTCATCATGCTACGAATGCAATTTTTACATGGTTCGATTTCGATTTATAACACCATTAAGCCTTGAAAAATTCAATATGCTGACCAAGGCAGTAATTTATTTTATTATAAAACATAAACTAATCGTAAGGTTTCAACCATCTAGCAAGGTCTTATTCAGACTCTGCACCAAGTACAAATGTTTATGTTTTATAATAAAATAAATTACTGCCTTGGTCAGCATATTGAGTTTTTCGAATTATATCTGTTAACACATACTGCGGAGTTTTAGCGATCACTTAATATTTTGTTCAATATATGCTATCGTGGTTAGGTTAGGCAGGTTAGGTTTGGTTCCCTTAGCATTAAAATAAAGTCCCTAAATGCATTCTACTAAGGTTCTGATTTACTTCTACATTCATTCCCACGCTTCTACGATATTTACTGTCGCTTGTCAACTGAGAATATCTTGTCCATGAGAAGTGCGTAAGGTAACTTTGAAGTTATTTTTTCAACATAAATAACTTTTTCGAGTCCAAACAGTGCTCATTACTTTAAGGAAGGTTCAAATTTCGTGTGACAATGATTTCCAAAATTCTACGATAATTAGTCTTTGTGCTAGGAGAAATCATAAAACAATCGGAACCGTTACCGCCCACCTAAGTCTTCTTGATTTAATTATTCTAATAATATCTGGACACGAATACAAATTATGTACTTCTAAATTATGTAACCTCCACTCACCTGTCTCCTCATCCCTTTTAGGCCTAACTATTTTCCTAAGGATCTCATTTTCAAAAACTCTCAATTTATGTTCCTCTTTCAATGTAAGGGACCAAGTTTCGCATCCATATAATACTACAGGCAAAATTACTGATTTGTATATTTTAACTTTTAGGTTCTTAGATATTAAACGAGAAGACAAACGTTTATGAATAGAAAAGTAACATGCATTTCCTGAATTAAGCCTGCTTTTTATTTCCTCTTTAATGTCATTTTAATTTATTAGTATTAATCCCAAGTACTTGAATTTGGAAACTAGTTGAAATGAGTTGTTATCAATAATTAGATTTTGATTATTACCTAACACTTGGTTTCGGCTTGTAAGCATATTTAGTTTTCTCTTTGCTAACTTCCAAAGCTATCTCTTTAGCTACTTTGAAAAATATTTTAGCGTTATTCTTAATTGTATTTACATCATCCCCCAGTAAGTCTACATCATCTGCATATGCTAACAGCTGAGTCACACCGTTTAATTTTAGTCCTTCGTTATTTATTTTTTTTACCTTCCTAACAGCATATTCCAAGGCAAAAGTAATGAGCAAAGGAGATAATGCATCTCCTTGTTTTAACCCATCATGAATTGTAAATTTGTCAGACATATTAATACCCACACTAATGTTACTTTCTTTTAGGTATTCTAAAATCGACTAATATATTATATAATTTATCTCTTTTGACTGATCATATGCTTTTTAAAAATTAATGGCTGATGGATATTTTGATTATATTCCCACTTTTTCTCAAGTGTCTGTCTAATGTGAAAAATTTGATCTGTTAACGTTAAAATCCACATTGATAATCACCTAAAATGTCATTAGCATATGGGATTAGTCTTGCTAAAAGAATGTTAGTTAATATTTTATATGTTGTTGAGAGTAGAGAAATGCCATGGTAATTATTGCAGTACATTTTATCACCTTTTTTAAACAAAGGAACAATTATGGATTCTTTTCACTGTTGAGGGATTTCTTCTTTATTCCATATTAAACAAATTAATTTATGATTTGACATATTAACGAATTCCCACCATATTTAATTAACTCAGCTGGTATTACATCAATGCCAGGTGGTTTGTTATTTTTTAACCTTTTAATACCATCTTTAACTTCAGTCAAGTTAGGTTCTGGAATTAAAGGTTCTGCTGTGTGCAGGGCCAGATTAAGACGAAATTGGGCCTGATGCTGAAACAATGAAATACCGTCGATTTTTTCTGTACAACTAACTTTCAAGGTAAAAAATTTACTATGTCGCACTTACCGAACAATTATAAAGTGGCAACAATCGTCAAGATATTGAAAAAATGCAGCTAAATTACTAAGTAAATTGTTTAACGTAAAATTGATAGCATTAACTTGAAATCTTTGCTGAACAATAAACACGACGACGTTGTAGTTACATCACAGCGCAAAGAATAATAGTAACGGCATAATAAGTAACGCTGTGTAGCTGGGTTGTGCCTTTTTGTGCAAGTGCAACACAGTACTGTTAAAATTGTCCTCAAAAACATCCTTTGATGTACTCATAATGGAATTAGATGTCAAAAAATAATTCTGGTGATCTTTTGGCTAACATCGGAGATTTGATTAATGCTTACATCTGTGATGTTGTAGTAGACTTCTATGGTAGAATTTTTGGATTGGCTATCTATTAATGTTTCTTGCATTGTTAGAGTGGCTATTTTATCAATTAATCAATACTTGTCATTATTTTGATTAACTTAATTTTACCCTATTAGCTTGAAGATTGTGATTGTGTGTCACTCCTCATGTATGAAATCTGTTTTAAAAGTTAATGTATTCCAAAAGAGAGAACTTCTCTCCTTTTCTGCATTATAATGTATGAGATTGTAGTGGCATATTTTTATAAGATGGAGTTGTCCTTGGAATTATTTGGCAGAGACTATCAAGTTTCATTGCAGTAATTTATGCAATATTATGACAAAGACGACAGGTGGTTACTGAACACACTGCCCCCCATAACTGGTTGGATGATTGCCCACCGCTGCTGAGGCATGTGGGGAGTAAGGCTGGCAGTTGATAGGCAGCACCTTACCCTTAAAGACCATTGCACCATGAGTTATTATTATTTTTTTCACTTTTAGGCCATAAACCTAGCAATTAATTTACTTTTCACATTCTTCATGATCATGTCAAAAAACTGGTTTAACTTAAAGTGATGCTCATCAGTTTTAACTTTTTGCATTGTTTCGTTATTCTTAGGATCAAGATTCTGTGCTTACCTCCTCATATACTGGCCATTCCTTTACCTTTCTCTTTCATTTTCTGTGTATCGCTTTGCAAAAAATAATTTCCATTGGTCATAGCTTCCTGTTAGTTACAAACTTTAAGAATAACTTCCTTTATTTTCCTCGGCTAATTAATAATTGCCTTAAACTGTTGTTTGCTTTTATTTACCTCAAAGTTTAGGTCCATTACTTATTACAGGTTTCTTGAGGTTACAGCACATTAATTGATTGATAGGATTAAAATATTAAAACAACAAAAAAAGTATGTTAAAACCATCTTGCTCAGTGTGTGAAAATATTAGTTACAGTGGATGTGGGAAGACTTAAGGATGAGGAGTACCGTTTTGTGTGTGAAGTAGCAGGAAAGTGAGAGGGTGATCTACATGGGGTGGTGGCTGGAATGTTTAGTTTCAAAATATACTAAGAAAAAGATGATTATGTGGATGTTGTTATTATTTTTTAAAGAAATGTGCTACTTAATGTGATTGGACAAATCATGTGGGCGGATAGAAGAAAAGTTGAAGTACTGGCTATTATGAAAAATGCCAAAACATCCTTGTGATTAGTGAAAACATTAAGTTACGGGGTGAGCGTTTTCATTCTCCATGACAAGTACACAAGAGTCTGAACACATTTAGTAACGATATTTTTCATTGGCTTGATGTAGCGTAATAATTGACTTGAAGTTCATTGATTGATGTGGTTTATTTTACTTTGCTTTTCTGCCACTTTTTTGTAATCACAAAGATGAGGATGAGTTATTACAAGATGAAATTGATGACTGCACACTCACAAAGAACACCCATGCACTAACCAAGATTCAAACCCATGCTAACCACTTTGTCACAGTGGTCTGCTAATTGGCCTAAAGATCAACTTACAACTGTACCATGAGAAGAAATCCAAACCCATCTTCCCTCGTTTTACTTTTATTCTAATGCTTGTGCATATTTTGACAAAAATTGAAACAACCGTGCACATACGCAAAACCGTACCTCACTCCCTTAAACTTTCCAAATTGTCAGCCATTTATTTAAAATGAAGTGCTGACCTGCAAGAAAGTCTACATTTGCTGAAACAAAACATTGTTTTCTGTGTATCAATACATCTACTAATAAAATGTTCTCTGGACATTTTGTTGTTGCAAGATACATATATTTTAGACCATGATGAAGAAGCATATTCAAATCTTAAAAAAAAAAAAAGAATCTGAAGATAGATAACTTATAACATTATCATCATGGTTGATTAATGGAATGCTACCATGAATGAAAATATTACCTTCACTTTATCATATACGTAGATAAGAAATATTCTTAGAACTGAATGTAATGTAATCTGTAATATATTTGTTCGTGAAAAGTCTATTTGCCGATTATCTTGGGGTATTTTGAATGTGGGACTTTGTTTTTTTGTACAGTTGAATTGGATTTTTGTGTGTACTGTATTATTGTAATCTCAAGAGTATGATAACAACTCACGATTTTGCAATACATTTTTCTTTTGCTTAATAGTGTAAGTCAATATTTAAGAAAAATCACAAGTAGCTATATGAGGTTTAAGTACATTCATTATCATTCGTTTCCTGCCTTCATAGGCAGTTTTTACACTGCAGACTCAAGGTTTCTCAATCTTGCACCTTATGCTCCATGTGAGTGTAGCATCCACTTTGTATTATCCATCATCTAATATCTTTTTCTTCCCTGGATCTTTTCCAGTTAACCACCCCTTCCTCTTTTAGCAGGCAGAACTTCTTACCTAGTTCCCCAGCTAATTTCATTTATTTTTCTTAATCACTTCCAACATTTCATAAACTCTTTCCATCACAGTATTATTTCTTATGTTGTGTGTCCATTTCACATGCTCCACCATCTCTTCTAGTTGCTTTTCCTCACTTGTTCGTAGGTTGTGCAGGTTTCTGCACCATGTAATAGTACACTCCGCACAAAACACACCTTGTATTTTATTAAAGGCTTCTTTCCCCACTGCTATTCTAACTTTGACTTCCTTACTGCAGCACATATCACTGTTGTAGTCTTTTAGATGCTACCAACTATCCCTTGATAAGTATAAAGGAAAATAAAGTATTGGCCAAATTATTGGACTCATTAGTTGAAAAAATGAAACACAGATAAAGTCGCTTTATGTAGCTATATTTGACAGATTTAATGTTTTGTTATACGCATTATTAAATGCTTCTGCACAATTCCTTTATCACTCCTATTTCTAAACTTCAAACCATGTGGTTTATGAAATTACATGTTTCTCCTGAGATATGAAAGAACATCCTTACAAAAATCAGAATTAATATTATTTCCTTTGTTATAACCCAAACAAATAGCATAAATAACACTGTAAACAATGTAGTATTGTTCCAGGCATTTTTGCAAATGTGCAAAGAATCGTTTTGCCACCTATTCTTGGAATATGGTAAAAGAAAGAATTGTGGGAAACAAGATTATATCGAGGCAGACAAGCAGTTTAATCCCATAAAATATACAACAATCGTCAAATTTAATTAGTTAGAACACTTTCAAAACAAGGAAATGTGCTTTTTTATAATGAGTCCAATAATTTGGCCAATACTGTATGTTACTCCCTCCCACCCTTTTGTGTTATTCACTAGCATTTCTCCTGATTTCTGAAATGTGCATATTGTACTGTATTCCAAGGCAAAATAGAAAATTATTCTGGCTGTGTCTATATCAGTAGTGTTACAGAAAAGATTGCAACTACTTATGCTAGTATTAGTAGCTGTTTATTTTATCTTGCTGTTCCTCAAGGATAAATGTGTCGATTTGAGAGACACCAGCTCAGAGATTTATCAATGCAGACCCCAATTTTTTTCAACACTTCTTTAATATTTCTCACAAATACCCAATTTATTGTCTTCGGTGCAAAATTTATATTTAACTACGTCTTACTGTAACTGACCTTATACCCCCAGATGGAAAATTCCGGATCAACCACCTGCATTAGTTGACATTCAATACATAGTTCTTATCATGCATAGATGTCCCCCCTTTCCCATCCCTTCTGCAAATGCACAGTGCATGATACAGGAACAATCATCCAACCACCACTTGTACTATCTTCACCCTCTTACCCAGCTAGCCAATCCTTTCTAAGCCTGGCATCTATATACATAACAATCCACATCAAGTGTTCTCAAATCTTGAGTATTATTCCAAGGCTGATGGTATGTCCTTTTAATTTTCTTATTTCTTCTTATACATTGACTCTCATTTGCATACTGACTAAGTGCTGGGTACGGTAATGTCCCCACTTCTTTGAGTGCATATTATAGGAGAGATCTCTTGTTGCTTCCATTTGCATTCATTTGAATATACTGCACTTAAACTATATGTGTAATAATAATTCATCTATCAATTTTACAAATGATTAAAAAAATAATAAGACATATTAAAAGACAATAATATTAATAAATTGAGAATATGTTCCAAGAATGATATAGCGATTGATCTGACATTTAGATCTTATAAATATAAATTTAAATGTACATAGTACACAATATATGTATACAGTTCTTTCAATTATTCCATAATGTAAGTTATGGATTCTTCTTTGTTCTTCTCTCAATTCCCAACTTACATTCTTCTTCTGCTTCTTCCTCTTCTCTATGTTCCAGTATTATGGTAACACTGTTAAGCCTTGCTTCCATGTTAATAAAACATTAAAATACTGACCAAGGCAGAATTTATTGTATAAACAAATATATACACTAAAAAGATAACGTTTCCACCTTCTTCTTCATACGAATATTCACAATAGAAATTATAGTCAGTGTATCCAGTATTATATTCGTAGAAGAGATGAGACAGGTAGAACCTTGACATATCATTGTACATATGAAACTTGAGTACTGCCCTTGAGAGAGATATTTTTTTGTAAATTCCAAACAGCATAGAGAATAGAATAGAATTATAATAGTTGATATAGTATAATATAAAAAATAATAGAAGGTAATATAGAAAATCAAAAGTGCATGTTACAGTTGGCATCTGAAAATGTTGCCACATGTTGCTCCTCTTGTCCATTATCTTAGATAAAGTGTTCAATTTTGAACCTTTTGCCCTCTCTCACCCTCTGCCTGTCTAGTTAGAGAAGTAAAATAGGCTTGGTTACTCGGAAGCAGATCTTCTTTGTGAGTGGTTCCGAAACCGCTATGACTGAGGTTTGTGCTGTTGTAGGGGAGACAAAGGTTTCCAATCTCCATCAGAGGGAATATACATTTTCTGCCTGAAAATGTACATGCACACCAGTGAGAACTGTGTGCTGGTTGAATGACCAGTACTTGTTCAGAGTATTTTATTTTCGATTGAGAGAGTGATTGATTGGCCTATTAATTAATTACTTTTGAACTGGCATCTATTCAATAGCAGTGGAGATAAATGAGGCACATGTATGCAATCTCTTACTCTTGCACTCCTTCTTCAGAAGTTAGGAACTTTCAGAAATTACAACATTAATGGAATATTTTACCATTAATATATTGGGTTGGTGCGAATGAAATGTCCGGCTCAGGTGCGTCATTGCCAAAGTTAAAAAAAAATCAAAACTACAATACCTGGTTAATCAAAATAGTCGCCGTCTGCAGCCACACACTTTTGTCATCGCTCAGCCAACAATTGGATTCCATGGCGAAAGAAGTCTGGAGTCTGCGACGCAAAAAACTCCTGAACGGCATGTTGCACCGCCTGATCATCAGCGAAGGTCTTCCCTGTCAGGAAGTGATCAAGATGCCGGAAGTGATGGTAGTCAGTGCGAGAGAGGTCGGGAGAATATGCTGGATGAGGAAGGGTTTCATATTGCAACTCATGGAGAGCCTGCACCGTCTTTTGCGCGACATGTGGGCGAGCATTGTCGTGCAACATGAGGACACCATGTCTGTGGACCATTGCTGGGTGCTTTCGGAGAAGTTTGCGGTACATTTCATGGAGTTCAGCACTGTAGCGATCTGCATTGATGGTTTCACCGCGCCTGAGAAAGACATGATGGATCACACCCACCATAGACCACCATACCAGCAACAGCACCTTCCGTGGGTGGAGAGGTGGTTTCGGAAACCGCCCTGGACGTTAATTACGATCCAACCATTGTCCTGATCGTTTATGATTGTCATAGCAGATCCATTTTTCATCTGAAATGACAATCCGATGCAGGAAACCATCCCGGTTATTCCTTACACTCAAAGAACTGCACACCTCCAGACGGCGAGTCTTGTTGACCGGTGTCAAATCATGTGGTGCCCATGAGTCCAACTTTTTCACTTTACCGATCACACGGAGCCGCCGAACGACAGTGGTATGGTGTATGCCTAACTCGTCTGCAATGGCACGAACACTTTTCCGAGGGTCCGCTTCAACGGCGTTCCTGAGGAGCTCATCCGAACATGATGTTGGTCGATGGCCAAGGGGGTCATTTTGCAATGCTGTGTCACCGGAACGAAATTTGACAAACCAGCGGCGAATGGTGCGTTCATTTACCATTCCTGGCCCAAATGCACTGTTATAGTTTTTGGTGGCTTGCTGATCAGAATGTCCCAGTTTGAATTCGTAAAGACAAATCACTCGCAATTGTGTGTTCTCCATGGTGCACTTTCAGATGACCCTGTTCAGCAACACACTGCCTCCTGACTGTCTGCGTGCTCCAGCCTGTTTGCTGGACATATACAGAGTTTATGACGTTAGGCCTGTGACCTCAGTCCATCCCTGTGTTGTGTTGTTGAGGTAAGTTTCCCACCAGATGCCAAAGCGGACATTTCATTCGCACCAACCCAATACAGGGTGGTCCAGAATTATGGAAACATCCATTTAAAATACGTATGGATGATGTAGCATGAATATAACATACCGATATATAATACAGGGAAGGGGAAATCAGATAAAGTATGGGACCAACATGGTGGCCATCTTGAAGTCCGCAATCTTGGATTCAACTTCAGATTTTTAAATTGGAGGTGGGCATGTGACATAAAAATGGGTTAGAATTTCAAGAGGAACAGGATGGTATGCTTCTTTTACGTGCATCTTTAATAACCCTAAAGCTGTTTGAAACACGAATTTTTGTCAAAAGTGCAAGGTTCTGTTTCTTTTATTTTGTTTTTTTAAATAAAAATACACCATCGTGTTCCTCTTGAAATTCTAACCCATTTTTATGTCACATGCCCACCTTCCATTTGAAAAACACAAATGGAATCGAAGATTGCAGAGTTCAAGATAGTCGCAAAGTTGGTCATATACCCTATCCGTTTTCTCCCCTTTCCTGTATCACGCATCTCTATGTTGTACTCATGCTTCACTATCCATATTTATTTTAAATGGGTGTTTCCATACTCATGGACCACCCTGTACATTACTGTTTGGCTGCCTTAGCCGAGACCATGGACGGAAGTGCGCATGCGCCAACTGGACGTGTTCATTGGCAAAATAGGGGTGACTGCACTTGGGTCAGGAAGCGGGTTCCGTGAAAATGGTGTGCCGTGGAAACAACAATGAAGTTTCAAATGTAGTAACATCCGCCAAAATAAGTAGAGATGTTTACGAATTATGTAAGGGTACAGAATGGAAAAAATAGCCATCCATATACTATACGTATAAGCAAACAGAATATATCAGGAAAGTATTCATCACGTTACATTAGTACATAAACTTGCTTGTAGAATTGTAAACCAGTAGCTCTATTTTAGATCATTCAAATAAATTGATCTCCTTAGTAAATATTATAATTAGCAGAAATGTACACAGCATTAATCAGGATAGTGTTCACTAATAATAATATTTATTATACATAATATTATATAGTAGTAACTGAGTGCTTTGTGGCATTGTGTATTATATCGATGGCGTTTTGTAGAATGTGCAACAGGGACCAAAACGACACAGCTTTCTTTGTTCCACTTCGAAATGGTTTGTTACGAATTGTAAAGAGACACCACAAACATAACACAGTCAGCAGTAATAAACACAACCCATACAAGCAAAATGCCACAGGGTGGTTTGGTGAGTATTCTACCTGATTCCCCTCTCGCGTTTGGAATCGCACTTTCCAGCTAGTTTCACTTCCCTTGGTCGGACTGTATTTCTCGCATTATCAGTACATATTTTCTAGTTGTATAGTCTAAATATTTTTTGTTTCAATTCTCTGATACTGCTAAGACCAGTGATTACCAAACTTTCCCAGTTTGTATTTGTGATACACCGATGTTCCCCCTATAAAGTGAAGTAATATTTTTATTGTATTATATAAAAGCGTTTACCTGTGTAATACACAAAATAGATTAGTCATTCCGGGATGGAGGATCCGAGGAGGTAATTTTTCGGACAATGTCCCCGCATAACGCTGCTATAGCCCACCCAGCCTCTAATCACTGGTTACGTGTGGGGGAGTTAAAGGCGGCCGGAGCGTGGTGCCGATCACATTATCTCCACCCTCCCTATGCGCCTTCATGGCACGACCAGGCTATAGGTTGGTTACAGCTTATCTGTACGAAGTTACATCTGTCATGAACCAACACAGATCTGCTTAAAATTAGATAGTAACGAAATAGAAATACGAGGCCTTCCGTGCCTCTTTCCTTCTATTGTTTCAGAAATGCAATCACTGATGATACTAACCATATAAAGTTTTATATGAGTTTTAATGTGTATTATTTTGCCACTTATTGAGATGGAAGTCTTTTGACAAGGTAGTGCAAATTTGTATTGCCATTAAGTCTAACTGCTTGTATTTTTTTCGCGTCCAGAGTTACGGTTTCTAGCATCCGTTAGACACGATAAAAATCAATTTAATTAGGTAGGTAAGTAGCCTTAACTTTGCAGCAAAAAGGGCTGTGCACATGTGGAGGCCACACATGGGCGGGCGCACACATGAATCTTCTCCAGTCTCGCTTATGTTACAGGCAGAGGCGCAACCACCAATTTTTGTCTTGGGGTGGGGAAGGCAAGTACCAGGAGGATAAACGTGCCAATAATAATAATAATGATGGCATTAGTTTTATTATTATTATTGGCATTTTATCCTGATATTTTTAACACGTTCAATTTCACATTAGTTAATAATGGAAAAACAAGCACACAAACTATTTTTGATAGACAAAACATATGTTTTACACATAAGCAATATGGAGCGACGTAAAATAAGAAAATACATATGCAACATGTTAACACTAAATTGTGCACGTATTCAATGTTCCTTTAATACATATGAGCCAATTCATTTGTAACGGAGGTTACACTTTTACTAAGGCAAAGTGATATAGCCTATTATTCAAATTAATCTTGTTCTATCCATTTTGTTAGTCTGAGTCAGTAAATACACATGTCATCATTTATACTAAAATTCATGTGGAAATATCAAATCTATTTGAAGACGAAACAATATTTAATATATAACGGAGGTTACATTTTTTGGGAACATCTGTACGACTTCGTACCTTTCCAATCAGAACCCTGGTTCTGTGTAGCAAGAAAAATATTGGTTTTCAATTTTTCTATTTATTAAAAAATCAAACTGTATACTGCAACAACTAATTTGTAGAAAAAAAATTAATTGATTTATTTATCATTTATTTGATAGGTAACGGAGGTTACACAAGTTTTGTAACGGAGATTACAAATAATGTCAGATCGGTACCTAAACTACTCCTGAGGCAGTATATCGTAAAATAAAGCATTTTATGTTTATAACAGAATGAGTTACATAATTGATAAAACTATAGGCAGTCTGTAAACGTACACATCTTAATAAAAATTAGTTGTATGTTAGTAACAAAACATAATACAAGACTTTGAAGACTGCATATCAAATCATTGGTAGAGAGAAAAGACAACATTATATAGCATACAATCTTTTATAACTGTTACTAAGTTCAGGATGTCAACTTGAGATCAATAGGAAATATCGTGCAGTGGATTTGGAAATTATGAAAAAATGTATAAGATAAGATACAAGTTAATAACTGCACATTACAGAGAGAAGACAAATGTGCAAAGAAAGTAAACAGTTACACTTGCACAAAATAACTAACATAAATAATGGTAAAGTACATAATTTTTTTGAAGTTACTTGCTGCAAGATCAGGATACTCTTTGTTATTGTATCAAAAAGTTACATTTCATACACACCAACTGGATGTGGAAATTCGTACAGAACCCTGTTTCCTATAATTTTCAAATTTGCAGGAGGTAGAATTTTGTCTATTTGTTCATAGCTTACATACTTTTCATCATGTTCATCAATCTTAAATATTTTACCGTCACAATTTTAGAAATACCGAACTTCATCGTCGTCACAGCCAGTCTGACAGATACCTGCATACTTATATGAAACTACTTTTAGTGCCAACCTTGAAATCAAGGTTGTCAGAGCAACTAAAATATGATTTTCATCCAATTTCTCAAAGTGATGGAAGTTCCTTATTCCAAGTATATCTGTGCATAGAGTAGGTTAAAACAAACATTTCGGGGTTGATTATCTTATTGCGCACATTTGGTCTTGCAATTTGATTTGCAGCTGTCATTCCATTCCATAATGATGTAACTTCGGTCAAAGTATAAATTAACCACGTGTACGTAGTGAGAAATGTATGTGGTGATTTATGTTGGCTGTTGAGGTCTCGCAGTGATTTGTCTTGCGTGTGTAGGTATAGGGAGGCAGTTGAATTAACGACTGTTTATATTTAAGTCACGCTCAGTTAACAACTGCACTGAGAAAAAGGAGAGCGAGTTGGTAAATCCGCTGTATAGTGTATTGTTTCGAGCACGCGTAGGGGTTTGCAATGAATTTTCCATCGGAAAACAAGGGGGAGTTTGTATTTAGGACTGTATAAGGGTACATTTAGGGCCGAGATGGTCGTGTTGAGGACTTTGATAATGTTTTCGGTCATCATGACAGTTTTTGGTGCTCCACCTGCATGTTCATCCTCACACGACTCTCTCCCACAATTAAACTCACGACACCATCTCTTCACCATACTGTATGAAGGAGCAGTGTCCTCTAGTGTATCCACCAAGTCCTCATGAATTTTGGATACCGTCCACTTCTTCTTCTCAAAATATTTGATCACCGCTCTCACCTCAGTTTTCTCCTTTCTGGTACATTGATACAACTTCACTCAGTTAAACCCCTGTAAAAATAAAACTATACGTTACTCAGACTTGCAATTCAGAATGAAAGCATATAAAGGATCACTAAACAATAACAAAATAAAAAATCAATCATAACGTAATTCCTTCTATGTTAGGGTCGGAGCAACTTGATCGCCCCTCGTATATATCAGTTCTAAGAAGTGAAATTGCAAGTATCATCATCTGACTTTAGGTGTGCATTATGACGATGTATGCAGTTGGCGTATTTTTTGTGAGGAATATTATGAGGTGATATACATAGTGCGCTATGACGCCAGGGGTCCCGTTCGAATCCCGGCATGAGCCCGCTTCATTAATTTCAACGCATCGTCACTCATGTTCAGAATTTTTTTAGAGGGGTGTTGGGAATGTGTGGATAAATCACTACCCCGAGTAATTCCCCAAATTCTTGTTGGTCGTTTTAATCACTTTCATTACACTGCTACCGATTTCATTGGCTGCGGGCCCTCTATGTAACAGTATACAAGATATGTACAGGGGTAGAAAAATGCAGGGCGCCTGAAAATTTTCACATTGGGTCTGAATTTTCAAATTCAGTGCTAAAAGAATATGTATTTTTTTAAAAAAATATATTGAGTTCGTTTATAGAAATTTCTATTACCTTTTTAAAAATAGTAACGAGTACAGTATGTTTTATAATGTTTGTGTCGTTACCGTATGACGAATATAATTAAATCAGAATGTAAACATGCCATTATAATTTTTTTACTGTTCCTAACGGACATCGTGGAGTCGAACATATATTAGAATGGACTGCATAGTTATTCTTGCTGTTACTAGTTGAGCCTTCGTTAGGAATGCCACTCTGGCGCGAGAATTAGTTACTTTTAATCCAGTCTTGCAATAAATTAGATCTTTTAAGGTCATATTTCAAAATTTGCAGTTTTATCCCAGTTGGATTCATAGCTTTTTAGACCATACCCCACCCCCCCCAAAAAAAAGGTTGGCTCCTGAGAAAAAGATGCTGGCGTCTGAATTAGTTGTAGTTTTTCTACCTCGGGTTATATATGTACATATATATACTGGGTGATTTTTTTTTAACCTGAATCATTTGAATATCTTGAAAAAAAAAATCATCCTACAAAAAAATGTTCGAAATAAAAAGTTGATAGTTTGGAGGGGGAAGTTTAGTGGTGCAACAAAAGAACACCCCCTCCCCCTCTTGTAGGTGGGGCGGGGGGCAACTTTCAAATTTCAAATAGAAACCCCAATTTTTTATTACAGATTCGGATTTTACGGAAAAAAATACATACGTTTTGTCTGAAACATTTTTTTCGATTTTTGATAGATGGCGCTATAATCGACAAATTTTCATTTCTTGAATGTTTAGACTTTAAAACCAATGTATTTCATTTCGCAATTCATTTAAATTCAAAAAATAAAACATTCTCGTGCATGAACGTTGTACTAATTCTTGACAAATCTTTTGAGATTTCATTAAGCTGGTAATTCGCCTATTTACAACATTTAAAAGTTAGATTCAATATTTGTTTAATTTTTTTTTATTGTTGTGTGAAAGATGCTTAACAAAGCTACAACAGAAAAATAAAATAAAAAAATAAAACAATTTCAAGAAACAGTTCCTTTTTAGACTTTTCCTGTTAAATCATTGTTTGGTTTTCATTGTTTTTTAGATCACAAGAATGCTCCGAGCGATTAATTTGACTAAGCTGTTGATACTTTTTAATATCAATGGATGTATTAACTGTAGAATAGAAAATTGAAATGGTTCTCGTGTATGGAGAATCTAGCAGGAATCTCCGTCAAGCTGTCGTTGTTTATGCTGAGCGTTTTCCAGGCAGGGTGCGTTCTTTCATTTCGTTTCAACGTACAGTCAATCAATTTACTACTGAAGGAAATGTTAAACCTAAACAAAGGAATTTGTTTTACAACAATTTCAAGTCCTGGAACAAAAATGTTTTATTTTTTGAATTTAAATGAATTGCGAATTGAAATACATTGGTTTTAAAGTGTAAACATTCAAGAAATGAAAATTTGTCGATTATAGCGCCATCTATCAAAAATAGAAAAAAATGTTTCAGACAAAATTTATGTATTTTTTTCCGTAAAATCCGAATCTGTAATAAAAAATAGGGGTTTCTATTTGAAATTTCAAAGTTGCCCCCCGCCCCACCTACAAGAGGGGGAGGGGGTGTTCTTTTGTTGCACCACTAAACTTCCCCCTCCAAACTATCAACTTTTTATTTCGAACATTTTTTTGTAGGATGATTTTTTTTCAAGATATTCAATTGATTCAGGTTAAAAAAATCACCCGGTATATAGTATATATATACACACACACACACACCCACCCACCCACACACACACACAAAATATCGTTGGTGTTGAACTGTGCATAAGCATCACCAAACGTATTAAGGAGTACGCATATCAGATAACAGGAAGGTAAGGAGAGAAGCATATTGTAGTGTTCAGAGGTGAGAGCTGGAGAGTTGAGTGACATGACCGTAATGCATCTCGCGTTTGCCGACAGTATCAGGATTGACTAGTTGCTGTTCTGTGTCAACTTGAAACCACTTTCCACCGGCGGCGGCCCGTTGCTGGAGGTCACAGAAGGTCGATGCACGCTGAAGAGAGTGTGTGCCGTACTGGTTCATTACCGTTGCCTCTTGGGCACCGATTCTGCATCAGCGAAGCCAGGGAGCAGGCACGTTCTCCACGCGAGTATCTCGTTTCGTTCATCGCTCGGGAAATTCCTCTCCCGCCCCAGCCACCAGGGGAGAAACCCGTTATCATACTTTTTTCTTCGTTTGAAGTAACCTGAGAAGGCTCTTGTGTTCATCCTCGTAATACCTTTAATGTCGGTTTGTTTACCATTACCGGCCCCTACCAGGTCGGGCATTTCCAAATATTTTCAGGCCAACGCCCTCATCATGTGAATATAATGTAATAGCAACGATCGATTCCCACACGTCTCAAAACATCTTACTGTGTTACTCAGGGATTTTTGTGGGGGTCCAGCAGGGGTACCCATCTCCCAAGGCCAATGGCGCTTCCTCCCTCTACAATAATACGAGGATAGTTATCTATTGTGTGTTTTGTTATTCTTAACTGACAAGGTTGAACAAATTTAACAAAAACATGAAGTAAATTATGTTTTTCTAGAAATCGAGTTTCACACATTCACAATAGTTTGTTTTTGCTGTGCATGTATTATTTCTGAAGAAAAAAACAACACAAACTTCAGTTACTGTACCAAAAAAGTTTCTAACTGAAGTCAGATTTTCAGCTGATACAAGGTGGCCCAAAAAAAGGTAACGGAACACACATACAACGTTTCTACATTTCGGTTACCTTTTTTGGGCTACCCTGTATATCACTACCCAGTGTGAAACTTTAAAAGAAAAAGGAAGAAGAAACTTTTAGTGGATGTTAGTTTCAGAATCCAACAAACCGTGCACACAGAGAATTTTCTATACCTGTCACATGAAGTATCTCATTGGAAAGTATGCTGAATCTACCACAGTATTTTAAAAAAGAAGAAAATAATTTGGGAGAACGCCCTGGACCCACCCCCGGGCGTTACTAATTTATTTATTCACCAGTTTCCTGTAGCACTAAATTTCGAAGCACTCCAGTCTTAACCATTCACCTTTAGCCACTGTCCATGCTATCCATCCGTGTAGTATTCGTCTCCAGACAAATGTCGCCGACCTCCATGGCGGAATGGTTAGCGCAGAGTCCTGGGCTCGAATCTCGGAATGGGTGTTCTTTGTGTGTCCCTTCAGTGATTATTTACAGACAGGTGATACATATTTTCTTTATTGTAGTTGAGAAGTTAATCCATGAATGACGACTGCGAACAAGCGCACAGTGGTCCCATACACTTAGTGTAAAATAAAGATTTTAGAGGGCTCGTAGCTTCGAAACAGGACGTCAAACTGGATTTTTTTTGCATACACTGTGAAAGCGCACGCTATTGAGTGAATGATTTGATTAATTTTATTTCCCTTCTATGACACTTTTGGCTAATCGCGAAGATGAGGATTGGTGATATGATGAATTTGATGAAGGGACTCTCACAAAGAACACCCAGGCCGAGATTCAAACCCGGGACGTCTGACGTCGTAGCGCGCTGCGCTAACCTCTCCGCCACAGAGGTCGGGTATATGCTGTGTCTGTGTGTGTTGCTTTCTCTATCTGTTTCGAGATACGAGACGAGAATCATACGGGCGGTGGTGGTCAGCCTACCTCGCTACGCACCTAGAGATTCCATGTTCGAAACATGGAAAAGGCTGATTCTCATTGTCGCAGAAGACAATAAAGCGACGAAAACTAACCGAAATAAAGAAAAAGAAGGAGAACCATTGCGGGTTTTTAAAAATCGACGGGATACCGAGAAAAAACAAGGATATTAATTTGAACAGAAGGCACTAGCGTTCGTAAGATTTTCTTCTTAGGAGGTTGAAATTGTAAATGTGTATATTACATAGCTGCGGGCCGTTTGGGGACACACAGTAAAATATTTTCTAATTACTATTTTCACCTTCGTTTAAATGTTTTGATTTTCTCAAACTTTCTGGAGGGGCTGTAGCCGCATCAACTCCTCCCTGCGTATACCAGTGAAACGTGAACAAGATGAGACTGCATAGTCTCATCTCTGTACCTTACTGACGAACAGAGGCCAGGAATTTCTTTGGAGCTCTTTCACGACAATATTGGAAGTGACAGGTTTATCTGTGCAATGCTGTTCGACGAAACTGAGAGGGTCAGATGACTCTATGTAGACCAGCTTCCGTGACATGACTATATTCGTTCTTACCGCCCAGGAGTCTTAAACACCAGCGTCAGCATGTAAAAAAATGTGACAACAAAAGCCGAGGACCACTTGAGTATTCCTGTGGTTTTGCCCCGTCGCCGTTCCGAGATGTTGAATGGCTTTGACACATGCTAGACCAGTTTCTGGAGACAAATATTTCACTCTTGGCTCGGACTTGACGCGACAAAGCTTGCGTGACTTGACAGGTTGATCTGGCATCGGTTGTGTCAAGCGGATGGCTTCCTCTCTGAGAGCTGTCTGACGGGATGGATTAACGCGCTGCATTGGATCGGAAGCAGAAGTAGTAACTGGCAACTAATTAATGTGCAAGTTAAGTTATTTTCATTACTCATCTTCTAATCTCATGGTAGAGACATCAATAGTAAGCCTCCCCGATGGCTTAGTGGTAACGTCGCCGCATTGTAATCAAGGAGTCCCGCTGTTCGATTCACTGTGGAGGTACATAGTGGTTCAAATCCCACTTTAAACAGTAGGTCCAGTCCAACAACATCAACATCGACAGTATAGCATAAGTGATGGCAGAGATAACGGACGTGAAGTATGTTATAAGGAGATTCCAGGCCTACACGACATGCGACAAGCGAGAACGCGAGTTCACACCGAAGTAAATAGCGACATAGGCCCCTTCAGTCTACAATTAAGCCATCACAGCGCATGCCGAACAACAGACCGAGGCGACACGATGCACAGTGAAGTCGGCCCAGTCCCGAGCGACACGTGCAGCTTGTCGTGTCCGCTTCTGTTCGAAAGGTTGCATTGATTACTGACACGTGTTGCTTGTAGCTTCGGTCTGAAATCTCCCTAAGGTGAATGATTGTGATAATGGCTATCGCCTTCTCTCTCTTTCCTAATCAAGAAAGAGCTTATCCGATGGTGTAGTGGTAACACACTAGCCTTGTAATGTAATAGTCCCGGGTTCGACCACCATGGAGTGGAGTCGGATTCCCCTTTAAACTGTAGATCCAGTCCCGATTAGCCTATCTGAGCATAACTTGAATTTAAACCTTGACAAATTTTCTACTCAGGGAGTTCCGGGTTCCATTCCAGTGGAGATGTATTGCTCAATGTCTCGTACACTACTTTAAACTACGTATAAGCCCAGTTCCAGATAGCACACCTGTGCAAACATGCTTTACCAACTTTTCGTGTGCCTGCGCGTGAAAGAGTATAGACTAAGATTACTTTTGTAACATCTCTAGGTGTTCTACATTTGCAGCTTATCAACATTACAATACGTAAAGCATAACGGATCAATTTTTGTGATGCTGTAAATGAAAAGACCATACATTTTGAACTACCATAATGCATAAAGCAGTAGTCTCTTTCTTTTGTGATAACCAGATCCTCAAGCTGCAACTGCCACTGCCAACCTTGGATATTCTTTATGGTCAGGAACAGTGGCCGTTGGTTTGTGTTTATTCGCATCTCAGTTGACCAGGCATGGTGGAAGTGGTTATGTAAAACTGGTTATCTCTTTCCTTTCATGGGAACAAAGCGGGAATGTTGTCACATGAACTTTGAACTGCTTCAGTATGCATTCATGGAAGAGTGGGTGTACGTACATTAGTATCGAGTAAGTTATATTGCGATGGAGCACGCATAGCTGTATTCCTTACTGGTTAAAAAAGCGATTGTTTTTCATGTGTGTGTGTTTGTTTACCTTGTTCTTCATGCAGCTTGATTGTATTCCGTCAGCATTTTGGCTGTTTGCTTATGTTACGGAATATGGTTTACATATTCCTAAATGGACCGAATCATGACTATAAAACGACTCATGTGTTAGGAGTAAAACAAAGGACACATGATTGAGTTCTGTGGTAAAAACTTTCAATAGTTTCTGTTGGGTCAGGTGTAACTCTCATTGTAAAATCTTTTGAACACATTAATAAGGTTAATTCATATCAGTTTTTCACTGTCAATAACTATATTTTATTTCGTATGTATTTTTCAGCTGATTCCTATTACTGGTTCTTAGTATTCATGGCAATAGTGTTAAAATTACTTATGCTGCCATCTATGTACCAAAATGTAATATATTTCGCAAATATATTTGTAAATGCTTAGTTACAAAAGCATTTGGTTTCAAATGAATGGACACTAGAAATTTATTTCATATTCTCAAAGATTGAAATAATCGCAACAAACAATTTGACGGGGAAAAATGACGTTTCTGTGATTCTATGCAATGCCGGAAAAACGGATATGATTGAGATTCTTCAACTGAATTATTTTGACGGAAATTATATCTTTGGTTACGATGAAGAGAATTTATAATGTGGAACGGAAAGAAGACACTTTTATCTTAAAAGTGCCGCAAATGTCATTCAAAATCGGACTCTTGCTTAATGAGATACAGCAATTATACATTTTCACAAGTTAATTTTAGTTCGAATTTTAATTTACTAAATTTTATAATCAGTATAAACAGTTTCGAACTTCTCATAAATAGATAAATGATAATTGTGGCTCAGAGAATAATCCGAATGGAACCAACAAACCATCTTATAATGGAAGCCCTTTGTCAAGCCGACAATGGGGGTTATCTGCACCGGAAACCAAGCTTATTTCCGGATTCCAGAAGCATCTTAAGACAATGGATTTTACTAGGAAGACCCAGATGCTGGATATCAGACAGGTCTATTGTCGCAGTATCAAGAGCAACAGGTGAGATTTTCACCAAATAGTCCGAGATACGCCGAAAGAGAAGACCCAACTTGCAAAGATCGTTGACTAAGATTGTTGTAAAGCACTTTTCGATAATATAGGTACCGTTTTTAGTAAACCTTGGGTCCAAGATAAGTGATCTATGTTGTCATTTTACATCACGTGCAGACAAGCTTAGGGCAGCCATTATTTAAGTCTCTTAAATTATTGCGTAAGACCATTGGGTATTGCCGTGACGTGGTAACCTTACCCAAACGGAACGTGGCAAATGCCGAAGAGTTACGGCCGAAAAACTGATGTGTAAAATCTAACATGGGTGCTGTTCTTTCGGCGGATTTTCACGAAATGAGTAATTTCAGAACAAATGAACACATCTCAGGAAGTGTCATTTGTGTACTTTTGTTGTGTGACTTTTAGTGACTAAATGAGACGTAAATTATATTTACCAGTTATATTCACCTATTAAAAGGTACTACTATAGTCAGCGGCTTCGTTCGCTGAGATGTATAATACACACAACCAGGGCTGTGCAATTACGCGTAAAATACAAGTACGTAAAAGACTAGAAGAAAACATAAAAATTAAAAGAAAACATGTTATGTTGCGATGGTTATTGTTATGTATGGCAGTGGCAGAAAAAAAGGCTTTAGAAACTTTCCTTCCGAATTCGTATGTGCTTTTGTATTGGAATTTTACAAACTGCCATATTCACATTCACATCATAATTAGCCTATGCAAATGTACAATAGGCATGCAATAGGAATTTGAAGCTGTTACTAAGACTTTAAAATCCAATCCAAATAAATTGTTGTAGATCGTTATGTTATGTGCAAGACGTATATATCAACAGGTTTCTCAATATTTTTAAATATGAAAAATGTATTAGTGAGAGTGAGGGTGTGCTCTATAAACAATCTTCAGAAAATAATGATTTTGTGCTGAAATATGTAAGAAAATTAAAGTTTAAACTGTAATATAATTAAAGTAGTTCTTGTATTATATTACTAATTTACAAAAGAAAATTAGTTTTTTTTACATCTGCTTAAAAATCTGGTTTTCTACGCGATGTAAATTACGCGGAATTTACGTAAGAAACGTAACGAGTAAATTACATTGCCTACCCTACATACAACACAACCCCATCTGTTGAGATCTTATGTTTATATTATCTTCATGTTTCTAGGTTCAGGCGTTTGGGCTGTTAACGTATCGAAACCAAGAAAGTTTAACACGCCCTTTTTCTTCCTTAGGAGTTGAATTTCGGCTGCTTATGAGAAGACACTCAGGTTTGTAAGTGCGAGGGTTTAGGCTGTGCGTTGATAAGTCAATGAGTGAGGACTCTTATATACACTTTTTATGGAATCCAGATGCACAAAATTGGTACGGGTTTAAAGATAAACACAAAAGGTTTATGTTGATCAACCTTGCAGCATTGTAGTATGCACCGTTTGCTGGTATATAATATCAACAGGAACCGCCAAGCTGTACAGTCTTCGCTAGAAGCAGTTTTCTCTAATGTCGCTTCAGGTGACAATGACAACCAGTTCATGCTTTGTGTGTGCAAGGTTGACCAACATAAACCTTTTGAGTTTATCTATCTATCCGAATCAATTGTGTGCACCTGGATTCCATTAAACGTGAGTAAAGTAGCCTATATTTAAAATCAATCACATCATTTGTGGTAGCCCCGTATTAAGATTATTCTTTAATATGTGAGGAAGTCGGTTGTCACTCGAAATGTCTCTGCTGGAAATAGGGAAAACCCCCAGAGATCTCGACATATTTGAGTTGGTTGTTTCAGTTTGTGTATTATTACATCTAATTACAATTCATGCTCGTCGTTGTTATTAACCTAGAGATGGAAAGCGGCATTAATATAATGAAATTATTGTTTGCATGAAGTGTTTCTTGTAACAATTAACCACGGCTCATAATTGCGACCAGTGCTCGGAGTGGAAATTTCTAACGGGGGAGGATGCTTTGTCGAGTTTTGGGGAAAGTGTGGGGATGCTTGTATGGATCGACATGGGGACAATGTGAATACGCGACAAAACGTACCAGCGACAAACTTACCACCTGGGCGGCTACCTGCGATGGGTCTTCTAATGAGTCTTAAAATATTTGCGATGCGACAAAACGTACCATTTGATGGAACGGCATCAAAAATCGTGTCGTTTGTTATTACAGTTCCACACTGTTATTCGAATTTCCGCGTTTTGCAACCAACTATTCACAAAGTAATCAAAGAAAAGAGTTAGCTTCGCTGATTCTGGGGCTTGAGAGTGTATTTCCAGTCATCCATCATAAACTTCCTCAGTTTTTAAGAAGGCCAAAGCGGCACACATGCGTATATGCAAACGGATTTCCTCATTCTCTCGATACTCCACCGAAAGTCCTATCTTGAACTTTACGCCGAAGGCATTTCTTAAAATAGAAGCAGCACCCACTGATTTCTGTCGAAGAAAACACTTGACGAATCGTAGATATGGCTGCCAATTTGGGAACATGAACCTATAACCTGACCTGACCTAACCTAACTCAAGGTCAAGTTAGCTGGGTGCTGATGCGGGTGGCAGATAGCGCACCGTATTGGAATGTCTGACATGTCAAGGGCAAGTTCAAGCGTTTTCTTTGAAGTGGTACGTTTTGTCGTGGAGTAAATATTTTGAAGTTATTAGTGGATTCTTCACAGGTAGCTGTTTATCTGAGTGGCACGTTTCGTCGCGAAAACCCAAGTGGTACGTTTTGTCGGGACACCGTACAATACATACGTGGAAGGAGGCCCATGCAAATTATTCTAGTTTGGTGAGATACTTTTGGAAAATTTTCTTGACGAGGGTATAGCATCCCCCTCATTCCCCTCCCACTTCGAGCACTGAATGCGACACTTGAATATGAATAGTAGTAGTTGATTCACAAATCTGCCATAGTTAAATCCTTGCCGTTATGTTTACAGAGCAAAGAATGCGCTTCCATCTGATCACCTATATCATTCGGCTGCAAAATACGGCGAGGTTTCTAGGTTACCCTCAGCAGATGGCAGCATTGTCGCTTCCGAGATCATCCCATTGTCATGTCATTCAGTTTTATTAAGCGGAGAAACAAGAGCCCGAACCCCCCTCTCCCCTCCTTCCTTTCCTCTGAAGGAGTGTCCTCGTAACATCTGCCACTGTTGAGTGGTGTTCTCACATTAGACTGATAAAAGAGTCTCGCGTGTGTGTGTTTACCCTTGCCTCTGACTTCTCAGAAACTTCTTGAGGCAACTTGTCCTTAATAATGGAAAATGAGAAAGCTGGTAATCTGTAAAAACTTGATCCTTTTTACCCTGTGGCCGAGTGGTTAGCACATCGCGCTGCGACGCCAAAGGTCCCGGGTTCGAATCCCGCTCGGGCTTGGTTGTTTGTGAATGTCCATTCATCAATTTCATCACTCATCCCCATCTTCGCAAATTAGCCAAGAGGCACAAAACGCGAAGTAAAATAAACTAAATCAATCAGAATCAATTGATCATTTTTAGTGTGTTTAGAAGGAGTTTATTTTTGGCCAGACTACAAATAGTGCCGCCGTGTATAGTCAGTCAGCTGTACCTAGGTATAGTGAATGCCATCTATTTGTTGCAATTGAAACAACTGTGCTTATTTAATGTACAAAAAGTAATTCATTTTGATATACGTATATTAAGGATGCTAATTGCTCGCAAATACCGGGCACCAGATGAAATATTGAACTCTAAATGCGTAATATTTTTATGCTTCCTGCACACCCTGTACAAGAACTTTAACCTATGGTAAAGTAGAAGATCGAAAATCAGCTTATCTTTGTATTCTCAGATTTTAAAACTCTTCAGTCTGTAGATCTAACTGTAATGGCCGGTAGCATGCACAGAATTTTCGAAAAGGATTTTTTTGGGGGCGATATGTCTTATTTTTTTAATAAGCTGTCCTTTTTTTTTGCCTTATTAACCAACATTTGAAATTATTTTTTTTAGATATGCTGAGCCAGAATGGAAGTTATAATACCCCCGTGGGCACGCCACTGGTAATAGCACGAGGAGCGTTGTGTTTGAGAGGCAATGTCGTATCGGTTGGAGCTTCATAAACTAAATGGCACAAAAATTATGATGGTTTCTAGGGCACTTGTTGAAAGCAAGTAATTCTACAAAGATTTTATTCACACACCTACAGTACACCCTCGAATTGAATATACTTGTAGGTGTCCTTTCTGTAGCATTATTCATGGTCATTTTGGTACTAAATTTATCTCTGCACCCCAACCAGATAACAATCGTAATACCTTCCAAAATGGAAAATCATAGTTAAACCTTTGTCTGTGAGTGTCCATCATATGATCATTGTCTCTCCGTCGCAGTTGGCCTAAAGAAGTAGTAAAACGACACGAAGTAGGGAAAATGCAGAGGTGTCTTCTACATGGGCATGAGAATTGGAGGCACGGTTGGAGGAAAGTTTCAGAGTGCAAAAGGACGACTTCCATTATTTACTGGATAGGATAGAATCGCAAGAAGATAGGCTGGACGATTTGGAACAGTATTCAAGGCGCGAGTGTCTCCTTATTCACGGAGTGCAGGAGAACGTCCAGGAGAACGTGGAGGAGAAGGTCCTGGACTTATTCCGAAATAAGATGCACGTCGACATCAAGAGTGACCAGATCGCGAGGTGCCATCGTTTGGGAAAACCAAACCGTAGCATGGCAGAGGCCGTGCAGGAAGGAAAACGCTGCATTATTGTTAAATTCGCAACCTACAAAACCAGGCACTCCGTGTGGTCGGCGAAGAAAAAGCTAAAAGAAGCCGGGTCCCGAATCTACATCACCGAGTCGCTGACTCCAGTGCGACAGGAGATGCTGCGGGCGGCGAAAGAGAAGTTCGGTCGCCGCGCGTGCTACACGGAAGACGGCAGGATCGTGGTGCGCACCGCTACCGGGCGGAAACTCACTATTACAAGAATGAAGGAACTATCCCGATTGGCCCCTGAGCCTTACCCCTCAAAAGACTAGACCCACAAACAAGACTACTCGGACTCCTTAGCCACTTTAACATTAGTAACCGGTTTACATTGAAATACTTTTAATATTTCTTTTATTTTTATCATTCTATATTTTTTTATTATTATTATTATTACTAGTTTTTTTTGTTTTTTCTCCCACAAACTTAAGTGTATAATCAAAGTGTATATCCGTAATGAACACCCTCATTTTATTTCTTAGTTATATGTATTATGAACGTGTGTTTGAAATCGTTTCCCTATTATGTCCATTGTGTGTGTCTTGTGTGTCAACCATATCCCTTTACGCGAATGTTTATGTTTCTCTGCGTGTGCTCAAGTGTTCTGAAAGTGTTTCGGTGTGCGCTACTGGGAATTATTACATACAGTTTTCTTTAAGTGATGTTTTAGCGTCAAATATACCTGTGAATCACGAACATCCAAGACTTCACAAGAAGGCAACATGTAAGTACCCGAATTTCCTTATGTCTTTCTTCTCCCAATTTGCACCTACATTCATATTTGAAATAATGCTAAAATACGCTATGACGTTATGGAAGGGAAGGTTCGATTTCCCTCAAGCTCGCAACAAATGGTACCCCTGTCTTTGTTTTCTCCCTAATGTCGACTCCACCGCATGAAAATCCTGCAACTAACGGTTTCCTCCCTCCCGGTCATCGCCCCCCAAGGCCACCCTTCCTGACCCTCGCTCAAGCGAACGTCAGGTCCTTGTCGTCACCAAAATTAGAGGAGTTGGCGACCACGGTGCTCGAGTCGGCTTTCGATATCTTCCTGGTCACCGAGAGCTGGTCTTTCCGCGAAGCCCTCGCCTCGACCTTCTCCATACCGGGTTACGCAGCAATAAAAAAGGATAGAACAACAAAGGGTGGGGGTGGCCTAATCTTGTATTACCGTAAAGACCTAAATGTCAAGATCGTTCCCTCTTACAACGAAATTGACGACGAAGTCGAAATGATTAGCGTAACTGTGAAGCTCCAGCATCTAACTCTGGGAATAATTGGTGTGTACAAAGCCCCTAATATATCGTATACAAAATTATCGCGCCTAGAAACCACGATCTCGGAAGTTTTTCCACTCGTTCACAAATTACTTATTTTAGGTGACGTAAACGCAGATTTCCTTTCTCCCCATAAACCAGAAACAGTATATTTACAATCAATAATCGACTCTTTCGGCATGGTTCAGATCATTAACCGACCAACCAGAATAACGGCAACCACCCAATCACTCCTCGATGTGGTAATAACGGATGACCCGGATCTTGTACGCTCCTTTAACGTAACCGCTCCCGTCGGAACGTCCGACCACTGTCTAGTAAACGCGACACTTGCCATCGAAAAACCAAAATTAATTAAACAGTTTATCAAATCTCGAAACTTCTCTACCCTCGACAAAGAGATATTCGATAGGGATGCTGCAACAATTGAATGGATGCAAATTGATAGCTTCGACAACATCGATGATAAAGTACACTTCGTTACTCAAAACGTAATTAATCTCTTCGACAAGCATGCGCCCCTTGAAACTAAATTAATAAAATCAAAAAACTCTCCGTGGATATCCGAAAATACAAAACTGCTCATGAAACTCCGTGACAATGCCCTAATAAAATATAAGCGCACAAAATCCCAGGCAAACTGGGACTATTACAAAGAACTGAGAAACTTCACCACCTCGGTCCAACGGCAAGAAAAGAAAGCATATTTTAATCATCACCTCCGCTGCAACAATAACAGCAAAGAGTTGTGGAAAAAAATAAAAACGTGGGGAGTATATAGTAAAAATATGAACAACGAGATACCTTCCGACCTGAGAAACGTAGATTCAATTAACCGGCATTTTTCTAGCGTATGCAGCAAAGCAAATGTCTCAGAAGATGCCGTTAACAAAACTCGAGAGTTCTTTGATGGTAACACTTTTAACGAAAGCGCTCAAACTTTCCACCTGCAAGAAATAAACGAAGCCGAAACAATGAAAGCGATAAACGAAATATCATCCAATGCATCTGGTAATGATGGAATATCTATAAAAATGATTAAACTGTTATTACCGCACATCTTACGTCCTCTGACGCACATCGTAAATTTCTCATTCCGGACTGGACAATACCCGACCAGCTGGAAGACAGCACGTGTTGTTCCGATACCAAAGAAAAAAGTAATAACGTCCCTGAATGACCTTCGACCAATAAGTCTCTTACCTATATTTTCCAAAATCACTGAAAAAATTGTTAACAAGCAAACTCGCAAACACGTCAATGACCTAGATCTGCTTCCGAAATGTCAATCCGGTTTCCGTCCCTCACACAGCACGGCAACGGCTTTACTTAAAGTAACTGACGATTTATTACGATCAATCGACAAGAGAATGGCAGTAGCGTTAGTATTACTGGATCTCACTAAAGCCTTTGACAGTGTCCATCATGACCTGCTCTTGAGCAAGTTAAAATACTACAATTTCTCACCTACCGCTCTTCGATGGTTTAGATCGTATCTGAACAACAGACAACAGAGAGTATTCATAAACACTGCCACGCCTCCTCTCTCTCGCACCCTGCCATTGGAAACTGGTGTCCCACAGGGATCCATTCTAGCCCCTCTCCTCTATACCATTTTTACAGCCGACTTACCTACCGTAATCAATCACAGTAAAGTTCATTTTTACGCAGATGACACTCAACTACAAATTCCTTTTCCACCGAAATCGCCAGATGCAGCCTTAGCTTTGCTAAATGATGATTTATCCAACATAAATACCTGGTGTAAAAGTAACGGTCTAAAAATAAACCCACAAAAATCAACTTTCTCTCTTATTGGTTCCCGAAATAGTATCTCTCTGATAAATCCTAACGAGATATGCATCAAACTAGACACATCTATAATCCCTTATTCAACAAATGTGAAAAACCTAGGCGTCATTTTCGATGAACACCTTAACTGGGATATTCATGTACAAGAACAAATTAAAAAAGCTTACTCCGTGCTAAGATCGCTGTACAGCTTTAAAGAATGCCTAAAAACAGAGATTAAAATGAAACTAATCCAATCACTTATCTTTCCTTTACTGGACTACTGCGACGTAATTTTCGGACCAAATCTATCCGTTCGAAACAAAACCAAAATCCAGAAAGTCCAAAATTCATGTTTCCGTTTCGTGTACCATATAAGAAAATACGATCATATCCTCCCAACCCTAAACGCAAACAAAATGTTGAACATGACCAGACGCCGAAAATTGCATCTGTGTTGTTTTATTCATAATCTTCTACAAACCAAAACACCTAGAAACCTATTCCAGAAATTAAAATTCAGAAGGGAAATACATGATTACAAAACAAGGGGAAAATCGAAACTTGAACTTCCAAAGCACACACTAGTGCTTTTCGAATCATCATTTACGTATTCAGCTGCAAGAGCGTGGAATGAACTTCCTCCTTCCATGACGTCCCTCACTAATCGCAACAACTTCAAAGACAAACTAAAAACTCTATTGTTAAATGAACAATATCTGTGTTCCAGCACTCACGAATAATAGCTCGCATTTCTGATCCAACTTCCTAATAACAAGTATTTTCATCTACATTTTGCTTGTTTACTTTTCCCCTTACATGTTGCCTACCCCTAACAATATTTTGTCCTTTCTCGCATATTAAGAACAATTATATGTTTGTTTTTTTACACTTAACATTAATATTAATTTGTATTATTCTTAACCATATGACACCAAGCACAATTGTGTCAATTAATTTGTGTATCCTTGTGTATTTGTTTTCAATCTTTTTATTATTATTTTTTTTTTTTTAGTGTGTAGACGAGCCTTTGTTCTCAATTTTGTATTTGTTCTTTTTGTGTCTTCTTTATGTTTCTCTCTTTCTTCTTTGTTTGTTATTGTACAAACATTTAGTAGGTAGAATGTATTTAGTATGTATATATATCCATCGGGGTTAGGTGGTAGAACAGCCGCAGGCTGAACCTCGCCCTTTAATAAAGGAAAATTGAAATTGAAATTGAAAATTGAAGGGTGTTTGAACTCAAGGCACTTTCAGATGCCCTTACTGTGGCATTTCTGTTACTTTTTCGTCAATATACTGACATTTTCCGTATGTCGAATTTCCGTTCTCATCTTTACAGCGATGAACCGTAGCGCTGAATGAGATGAAGGATGCGGCAACGTCGCTACGACGAAAGCCTTTCCACGAGCAAGTGCTCTCACTCTCGCACCAGCGAAAGTTATCGCAGAAAAAGGAAAAAGAGTTTCCAGCCGAACCTTCTCGCCCAATCGACGCCCTGCTCTCTGCCGCCAGCGCACGCCGTCAGCCAATCCCGAAAGCCGTCTCTCGCTGCCTTGCCGGTCCGCGCTCTGCCAGTTGGACCATTTCGTCTGGCATCAGTTGAACGAAACACCGAGATCGAGCGCTGTAGTTCCTGCGTTGTCTCGACGCCTCTTCTCTCTTGTTTTCCAGTCTGTGCTCCCCCCATGTGGTGATGATACTAGTGGATGTTTTTACGTTAAACTTTAATCGATAATGTGGTGTCGTGTTTGTACACATTCTCGGGCGCTTGTTAGTGTGTGCGATTGTTTTATTTTTTACGGTGTTAAGAACTGATGAGATAAAAACTAAGGGATTTTTTCAAGAGCATTTCGGTAAGTTTTCCATTTTTATTATACGTAATTAGAGCTCACGCTGCTACTTCCGGTTTCAGAAATGATTTTTCGACGAAATTGTGATTTCTTTTTTAAACGATCTCTTCCTATTCTTGACTATTCTTTGCTGTTGCCACATTGTCGAGTTTTGGGGCTTAACATGTGCAGATGTATATCCCAGAGTTGCCCATTTCGCTTCCTAACTTTCACAACGTGCTGAACTTGCCAAAGTGGGGGGCGTGGTAGATTGAAAGTGTGGCACCTCGCCTGCGCGCTCAGAACTGGACCGATTATGCATGGTTCGGAGTAGAAGACCTTTCGCTGTTCGATAACTAGCAGTTTTCTTGCTTTAATTTAACATTAGTTAAACATTTCAACTATTTCTCCTTTTTGGATAGTCAAAGTGTTCAATTTTGTTACAGCTTTGGAATAAGAATGCAGAATTGGATTCGTGATAGGTCCTGAATTCAAACTTCGATACGTTGTATAAGCTCTCTTTGTCACCTTAGCGCCTTTTTTTAAAGTCACGATTTACCTACCCGAAGAAATAGCAGCGTAAAATTATAAGAAGCCCACTGAATTTCATAGGAAATGAACCAATTCGATATTCCTGGCGGGGGTCTTAGGGATGTCCTTCTGGTAAGGCATCCAAAAGTCAACCTCACTTCCACGTAGTACACCCCTGTAACTGGAATTATACAGGCCAACGAGGCTCTGGCGCCTCGACCCACGGCCAGTATAATCCTCTTGTGGGGTCGTGTCGTTCTGTGGTTGTTCCCGTGGGTGCTGAGTCTGAGATTTGAACTAAGTAAGGAGATCTTAGTCCTCAGAGACAGCATAGTTTTAGTTATTGTAAACGAATGAATGATTAATTTTGAAAATCAAGTTAGGAAGTTTCTGGCATTTTATTATCTTGTTAGGACCCTGTTCTCAATTTTGTTTTAGCTAAGGGCTTATCCCCGTAGTGTGTGAGCCTATGCGCTGTTATGCACGTAATACTAAAATAAAATGTCAGTCAGTCGATATTGCAATGCATCCAAAACTCGGGGAAGCTAGACCAGAGTGCGAAGTTATTGAAGACTGGTGGGGGAAGAAGATCTTAATCTACCCCCCCACACACATAAATTATTATGATATGGATATTTATAATGTTATTAAATATAAAAGTCAATTAATTACTAAATATTTAAAAAAACATTATTATTAAATACACAAAGTAATTAATTAGTTACTTTTATATATATATATCAGATATGTAAAGTAGCAAATGTATTCCTTTACTAACTGATTAAAAATGTCAATAAATTACGAAATAGTTTTGTTATGTATAAGCTTTTGTTTAGTTTTTGTATTAATACAAAACTATTATAATTTATAATTATGTTTGACTTGCATTCTTCTTTTATTGCACGCATATTGTTATTGGTGTAGACAGAGTAAGAATCTCTTGAGAAAGAGGGAAAGCATTCTGAACTCACTATTTTGTGTGCTTTCGATATTATCATTAGTAAAGTGCATAAGAAGTAAATACTAATTGCTTATATTTTGTGAAAAACTCTCCCCCGGGAAATTTTTGGTGGGGGGCATTTTTGAGGTCAAGATTGTTGGTGCGGGGGAATCCTCCCTGTCCTCCCCAGGATTTCGCACCCTGAGCCAGACCGAGAATACAACCCAAGTGCTTCTTAATTACGATCCCATACTATTAATTAGTATGGGGGCCTATGAAGTTCAAATAATCAAATTTTCTTTGTCGAAACAATAACATTTGTCCCCTGTGCATTGCATCGGATCATGAAGACCTACGATAGACTTCGATTGATTGATTTGGCTTACTGTACTTCGCTTTTGGCTAATCGAGAAGAAGAATCGTGATATAATTGATGAAGGGACATCACAAAGAGCGCTCAGGCCGGGATTCGAACCTAGTACGCCTGGCGTCGTAGTGCTAACTATTCCGTTACAGGGTAGTCATTAGGTTTCGAGAGCTCCATAAATTCTTTACCTCGGCCACAATGATGTGATCAGCATCTCGCTCTTCCCGCCAGGGTCACACCCGACGTACACATTGATGAGAAACTGGATGAACCAAAGAGGGACTGACATTGACGGACGAATTCTTACCTGTGCATGAGTTAGCTTGGTAGACCTGTCGATATGAATTAATTTATACATATTGGTGGGGTTTTTTTTTCAATTGAAACCAATTGATTGCATATTTGCAGAGTTGCAGGAAGTTCAAACTTCACAGAATGACCTAGAAATGTATTTAGAGAACCTACAAGAATCGTGGTTCTGGTTATAATGAGTGGAACCTTGCCGTCCTCCATGGCTGAGTGGTTAACACATCACGATCCTACGCCAGGGGTTTCGAATCTCGGCCTCGGCATGGGTGTTTGTGAGTGTCCATTCATCAATTTCATTATATCATCACTCATCTCCATCTTCGCGATTAGTCAAAAATGAAAAAAGCGAAGTAAAATAAACCAGATCAATCAATCTAATACTTAACCCAACAGCAATGATCCATCAGGGGTCCCGGGTTCGAATCCCGGCCGGGGCATGGATGTTTGTGAGTGTCCATTCATCAATTTCATCATGTCATCACTCATCCCCATCTTCGCAAATTACCCTAAGTGGCACAAAAAGCGAAATAAAATAAAGTAAATCAAATTAATAAAAAAAAGCAATGATCCATCGAGTTAAATAGTGTCGGTGGTATTCTTGAGAAATATCAACGGGAGAACCGAAGGGAAATTTGAGAGGAGGGGTTTGCATGACGCGTGTGATTTGTGGTATCACGATTCATACGTCGCGAAGCAGGTTTGGCGTAAGTCGAAATCATTTGTAGTTACTCAACCAAAACCGTCATATTTCTTTTGTTGCGTTCTGTTTCTTCGCCCTCGAACCTAATCAGTTAAGCATCAGCATTGTATTCAAACCACGATGACGCGATCTTTAATCTATACACACCCATTTTGCACAAGAGCCACCCCCCGGACACCGTTATTTTGTTTAATAAGCCCTGACCTCTTTCACATCTATTTATTTATTTATTTACTCAGAGTTTCAGATACAGTCTTATTTGGCCATTTTACACTGAAACAACATAAAGTAGAAATAAAAAATAACAAAAGATAAAAACAATAACAAGATAGGATAGATTTACATGTTCTTCGTCAGTAATATACAAAAAGTACGTTCTGGAAGGAAAATATCTACATTCAGGGGAAGTTTTGTTGTAGATTTCTGGGAGCCTGTAAAACAAGGAGCGTTGCAGAAGGGATAGCCTAGTGGTTGGGTTGTGGAAGAGTTGCAGGTTGCGCGTTAGCTTTTGGGGTACCCTAAGTGTGAATTCACTGATTAGGAGATCTGTTCTGATTTTGCCATATTATCTTGTATAAAAATTTCATGTCAGCTAGATCACGACGAAAGGATGGAGTGTGAATATTCAGAGCAGCTATGGTGTCTGATTTGGATACATGTCGAAAGGAAGGTATTCTATGGCGAACAATTGCAAGAAAGAAACTGAGAACAGAATCTATTTTGGTGAGATTGGTTTTTGAGGCCATTGCCCAAATTGGGGAACAGTATTCAAGGATGGGCGAGATGAAAGGTTTAATGAATAAAGCAAGAGATGAAGGGTTTTGAATTTCGCTAAATCTGTATAGAAGACCGAGAAGGCGCATGGCTTTTTTAGTGGTTGCAATAATATGATAGTTAAAAGTGAGTTTTTCATCCATGATAATACGTAGGTCCTTTTGGGTGGAAACGTTTTGGATTGGATTGTTTTCAATAGTATAAGTAGACACCACTTTGTTCTTTTTTAGGGAATAAGTAAGGAAAGAGCATTTCTGAGGGTTTAGTTCTAAATTCCACTGACGACACCACTTAACAAGTTCTGTGAGAGCATTTTGAAGAATCATCATGTCATGATGCGATGAGATCTCCTTAAAGAGTTTACAGTCATCCGCAAACAAAAGTATATTGATAGGGAGGGAGGACAGTTTTTCAGGGAGGTCATCCATGTACAGAAGGAATAGGAGCGGCCCTAAGACACTCCCCTGGGGAACTCCAGACAAAACGGGAAGAAAGTTAGAAGAGGTACCTGAAAGAGCAACACGTTGTTCACGCTCATGGAGGTAGTCCTGGAGTAAAGAAAGAAATTTGCCATGGATGTTAAATCTGGATGATAATTTATGAAAAAGAAATTTATGATTAATTTTGTCAAAGGCTTTCGAAATGTCCAAATATCTATCGTAGTATTTTTCTTTTTGTATTACTGAGAGGGATTTATAAGGTAGTGTTATAGGTTATCCAGTATTAATTTTACAGAGTGCAATTTGTATGTAAAGAAGTGTGTTGTTACAAAATGCTTCATTTTACCCAGAATTTTGTAATTGAAAAGAAAATGATATACGAGTAGTTTTTAGCATAGCCTTATAGATTAATTATAGAAGAGTACTATTATTTGCTAGATGAAATAGATAACTTCTAATAAATACATGGTAGCATAAATAAACATGGATGCGTTTTAGAAATGCCTATTCTCTTCGTTCCGAAGATGTAAAGGGAAGGGAAAGTAATTGATAAACGACATGTGCGTGTAACGAAGAAACATCACAATGTATTATTGTGTGCAGTAACAGCATTTCTGTCCTGAGGTTTGGGGATAATGGAGATAATATATCTAGTAATTTATTAATTTTTCCATATACTCATACAATTTCCGTTAGTAATTCACCACTAATTTTGATTATTTCCCGTTATATAATTCCGTTAATGCAATAAACCGTCATTATTATATAGAGTGAATTTTTCACAGAATACACGAGAAGAGTAGTGGGAGTAAATGATGCTGCTATGTATGTGTTAGTCTGAATACTTGTCTTTTCATTGTCAAAGTTCGTTTTACAATAGCTGAAGGAAATTTGACTAGTGTGCTGCATTAACTTTGCCGTGCCTTTAGGAAATATATTCCATTTATCCTCAATTGCGTGTTGAACAAGCTTTGTCCTTCTAAGTCTTGCACGGAGTAATAGTTGCGTGTGATCTGGAACCTATAATCTTTGAATGCAGGAAAGTTTGAGTTTTATATTTGTTTGAGGTAGTAGCCTGCCTATGTACTTGTTCGTAACTGAAATCCTGTGAGTCACGCTACCCAGCACAACACTACCGCGTAGTGGGTTGCCTATCTCGTAAGGATATAGGGGAGCTATATGCAGGAACCGAAATTGAAAGACAGCAACAGCGTATTATTCGTCGTTATACTGGGTGAGTCTTTTAAAAGAGGCCCCGTGGAAAATGCGTTCCTTGCATTTAGGCAACCCTGGTACACCGAAGAGAAGAGCGGGGCAGAGAACAGTCCAGGATATCGGTGCCAAGCATATTCGACGACATGACATATCCTGGACTGTTCTCTGCCCCGCTCTTCTCTTCGGTGTACCAGGGTTGCCTACAAGCAAGGAGCACATTTTCCACGGGGCCTCTTTTAAAAGACTCACCCAGTATTTCCCTTCACTTGTACTTATGATTGATTGATTGATTTAGTTTATTTTACTTCGCGTTTTGTGCCTCTTGGCTAATTTGCGAAGATGAGGATGAGTGATGAAAGGATGAAATTGATGAATGGACATTCACAAACAACCAAGCCCGACCAGGATTCGAACCCGGGACCCTTGGCGTCGCAGCGCGATGTGCTAACCGCTCGGCCACAGGGTCTGGCAACTTGTACTTATGCAACAGTTAAAGCCACGTAAATACCTCGTAGTGTGTTTTAATATTATTCACAACCAATCGTTGGCACGGATTTTCTTGTCGAGCACTGAGTGCAGCCTTAGTATTCAGAGAGCAAATTTTGAAGCGGAAATATTAAGAGTTCTGGCAGAGAAAGGTCCTACTCTTTCGGCCTCGTATATGCTGGCTGTAAAACGCTTCTCGTGACTGGACCAATCAGCTTTTAGTATACTTGAGACTCATAAAAGTTTATTAAAATATCCTTTCACCATTTCTCACACATGCTGCAATGAGTTAAGCAAATACGGTGCCTGAATATTTCAGCGATGGTGTGGTCGTGTTCCCTACACCGCAAGTTGTAATCTTTGTACTGCGTACATCTGTGTAAATCTCCCTTGCGGCATATTTCGTTTCTTAGCATCAATTACAAATGGATTGTCATTGTTCTGAATGCGAAGTTGGATCAGGCGGGACGCGAATGGATTTCTCGACGAATCCAAACTGCTTATTTAGATTCTTCGGAGAAGGGGACGGGGAGCTTAAATACATAGTACGAGGTTGCTGTTACAGTCATGTAGTTGTTCTTTACGCCCTCGTATTTGAACTGCTGCATGCATATGCTCTCATTATTGTTTTTCATGTACAAGAACAGACAGGTGCAGAAACACAGGTGTCCAGAAAATATTGCATATTATAGACAGGAGCCAAAGTAATTATATTAATAGGAAATGTTTTTTTCTCTCATCTCATACCTTGAGCTTAATCTACCACACATTAAACTGAAATCTCAAAGAACTTAAGTCATTTTCTACGTTCAGCCTTCTTTGCTTTTGATCATACATGAAATAATCGAGCCTTTAATTCTTGGAATTATTTTGTTATGTTTTGTTATAGCTGGTGATCGATCCTGGATAAATGCATCGCGTTACATATAATTTACGCCGGGATATTAATTTAAGTCTTTGAATGCTCGTGCCGTTGGTTCTATATTAGCATGCAGTGTTAATTGGACGTTAGCCGGAAAATAGAATTGTGTTTACCTGAAGACGAGAGAAGAGGCGCACTCTTGAAACGTAGTGGTATAAGTGGAATGAGTATAAGTAAAAGCACTAGACTGTATAAGTTCCAAGTAACAATGCATGCTAGCTATAAATCTAATTATGATCTCGATGGCACGAGCATAATATATATTCAAGTGAGAAGAAATTTGAGGTATGGGGTGATGACAAGAGGCGGACTTGGTGGACCTGCAAGAAAAAAGGATTTACTATATGCTGCAGTCTCTCGTGGAAGGGGACGATGAGAAAATTTAAGGGTTCTCTTCATCCCTCATGGATGGCCACTCCCTTACTGACATTTATTTTACGATCTTGGTGGTCCTTATGAAGCCCTGCACTTGGTACTGCTTTTCAGGAAGGTCAGTCTCCTCTTGGATTTTGAAGTATTTCTGTACCTTTTGTATTAAACTGTTAGGTACCTGTTATCCAAACATCAGGCCCGCATTTCAACCTCTGGAGAAGACACGATAAAGAGATGGATAAACAGACGGCCACAAGATGTAGTTCTGAACGCGGACGGATGCTGTAGCTTCCCCCTATTTTTTTTCTGTTTGCCAACTGTGATGTCTCCAGTCGTAGGGTTGTGGCAGTTGCCACCCTCTCCTCCCCTTCCTCAGCACGGGCAACCCTCCAAACCCTATGTTTTCTGGTTACATATCAGGGAACGACAGGCTCACAGATGTCTGGTTCGCAGTGGTAGTAAATCCTGACATCTTCTCCCCCATTTTCCGTCCGTCGCATCCAGCTTTCGAACCTCTAAAACCATATAAAGCGAAGACTAACTGCATATTATCACCCTCTAGCTTCACTTCATTATAATAAATATTTTATATCTGCGCGTTATACTCAGATGCGACCCTTCTCCAAACATTCGAGTTTTAACTAAGTAGCTGTAACTCATGTTAATAGAATTCTTGTTGCTATTGGCGACAGAAGAGAGAGGATAGATGGTTTGGAAATCGAATAATAACTTAGGCATAGAGAGAGAGAGAGATAGAGCGGTTGAAGTTTTACAGTACCCTTGTACAAGTTTCAGTTCAACCGATATTTAGTTCATTATTATCTGTGCATTATCGTCTGATTACCATGCGAGAGACCCGGGTTCGATCCCCGGCGGGATAACCGGAATTTTTTTCCACCTGTTCAAACGGCTCAGGCGCCAACCTAGCGTCGTATAAAGTGGGTACCTGGAGGAAACTCCGGAAAGGGGGGGGGGGGGTAAAGGCTGCCAGGAGCGTGGTGCTGATCACATCACCCCCACCTTCGGTCGTGATCAAGAAAGTATGGGACCCTAACTCCACACCCCCTATACGCTTTAATGGCGTGGTGCACAGGGGAGCACTTTATTTTTTTTAAAAAAAAATATCTGTGCATATTCATGAGCATTACGTTGTACAATCACAGTCACTTCTGGGTTCCAACTGTAACATTGACTTTGAATGGATGACTTTGAATGGAGTCATTACAACCCAAAACTATCCGTGGCTGTACGTGATGAATATCTGTGGTAAAAAAAAATAGAATTCGTTTGCTGGTGAAAGTTTTTTGGTGTCCTACAGCTTCGAATATTTAGTCAACAGACAATGGATTGATTGATTTTATTTTATTTCGCTTTTCTGACACTATGGGCTTATTGCAAAGATGAGATGGATGAAAGAGAATCTCAAGATTCGAACGTAGAATCCGTGTCGAAAATGTGGTTGTATCATATTTTGTCGTAAGAGGACCAGAGAAACGTACCTCCAGAAATGCTATTTTCAATTTTGTTTGAATAAACTCCTCTGAAGAGCTCTATTTGCAGTCAGATCGTCGTATCTCCAATTCTGATCCTTAGCAGTGAGCTGGAGTCATGTCTCTCCAATTTGCTGACTCTTTTAAGTGTCAGATATATTCCTAAGAATACATTATTACCTCTCTCCTGTATTGATAAATTGGAGTTACGTTACGTTTCACACGACGATTTGTGAAAGTCTAGAGAAGGAGAATTGAAAATAACATTGGAAGCTTATTTTGGAGGAGGTCAAAGTCCACTAGTACAAGGACTATATTACCTGAGATGGGTATGCGCGGATGTTTCCTTCCTCTAGTCCCTACTAAGAGAAACGTGCAATAAAGATATGATAACAACTCTTTATATGTGCCTATTCAAACAACAGCGATAAGATGCTGTGATTGCTGTTCGCATTTTCCGCTCCTCTGAATATGAATTCATTAAAGAAGCAGGCTGTGGGTTTTAAGAGAGCATTGGTCTGGAGAGATGATACTTAATACCGACGCGCCACCATTGCGCTGTTGGTGTGCAGGGAATATTAATGAAGCCGTGAAAGGATGTATCTTGGCGATCCTTTCAATGTCTTTGTCTCTGCTTCCGGTTGAAGCATTGAATGTTATTGTATTGTGTAATTGAGTTGGTAATATTTGTGCGGAAATTTGTTAGTTATTTGTGCTTATGATTCAGTTACTCTAGATCTTTCTTTTGAGCAACATTCTTCTATTTGTTTAGAATGAATTTGTCTTGTTTTCGGTCTCGTCTAGAGTTGTAAAAGCTTGTCTCCGTCTCGTCTCGATTTCTAAATGCTTGTCTCCGTTTTTTTCGTGTAGTAAATGCTTGTCTCGGTCTTGTCAGGAGTCTGTAATAGGTAATGTTAATCTGTTTGACTCCTTGTTTCGACGCTAGTAACTCTCGAAATATTGACTTTTATCATCAACGTTTGCAACCAGGCCGCACAATTGATGAAATTAATCGAAGGGACACTCACAAGTAACACCTATGTACAGCTCGGAATTCGAAACCGGGACTCTGGGGTGACTTTGCGTGCCTCATCAGAAAGATCACACCCTTACACACTTTAACCACTAGATCGCGAATGCAGAGAGAATGTATATATTCAGTAATATATTACACACACGTCATTATTTGGGTCCCTCTTAGTCATAGTCCTCAATATATTTTGAATCTAAATGATGTTTATGTGTGTGTGTGTACCATGCTCCATATTAGTAATACCAAATTGGAATCGTTCAACTCTACATACGATGCATTCCTACGGCAACATTATATTGAGGCTAAATAACATGTAACTTAGCGTTTGTCTATAAAGGCGTACAAGAAATGGTTCTCTCTCTGTGAGAACTTATTCATCTTTTCTTGTATTTTACTCGTGGCTTTATGGCGTAATAAATAAGACCTATGTATGCATAAAACATATTTCTTTTTCTCGTTGTAGCCCTCCCTTCCTTGTTTTCTCTGTGCAAGCGTTGTGTGCGGCCTCCTCTCCCGTATAAACGTGCAGCCTCAGCTTAGTCGCCGAGGGTGTGGGAAGAGAAGGAAAAGTATTTTGCCTGATTCATTGGTCCCTGAGAATCTCGTCCCCGTAGCTTGCTTTCCCGTGATTGGAATTTCAATGATGTTTCAAACAGACGCACAAAATTGTATCTAGTTTTCGAAGTTCACCACTTTGGAGAACGTGTCTGGGCACAGATTCGAGTTCCTGTGGTGTCAGTAATTTCGAAGATTGGCTTAACCGTGTTTCTGTAAGACTAACTGTGTCTGTGTTCCATTGTGTTCGTTTTCCATAATTGTTATGTGCTCGTATGGTTTCTAAACTTAGGTTCAGTAGTAATAGATATTTCAAAATGAAGCTCCCTTCTTAAATTTCATTTTGTATCTTATTTCCCCATGATTATTTTTATATGATCTTTTAATTATTTTTTTTTTGTTGTATTTTTACTAATTGATTTGGTTAATTTTACTTCGCATTTTCTGCCACTTTTGGCCAATCGAGAAGATGATGATGAAATTGATGAAGGGGCATTTACAAAGAACACCCATGCCCGGATCGGGGTTCGATCTCTACACCCCTGACGCCGTAGCGTGTTGTGCTAACCACTCCGCCACGGAGGTCTGCTTTATTGTTATTAAATGAAAAGTAGATCGTAAAAGAAGAAATAACACAGTTGATGCTCCAGTGAATATTTAATGTTTGCGTAATTGTATATTCACGTCTATCAACATCTTAACATATAAGGAGTTCTAAGTGGGAATGCATTAATATCGTTGCTCAACAACGCTAACATATTCTCTCCTCCCGATCAACTAAGAACTCTCATCTCCAAAGTAATGTGTGTAAGGAGTAAAACTTGACCTATTTATCAGCTGAGTTGTATTATCTTCCGGAAATCCAAGTAATAGATAGTATTGATAATGAAACACAGCTGAGTTCACGTACAGAAAGTAGATATTTTGTCAGGAGCCGTACAGGTTGCCAAATGTAATAGTGATAAAATTATCAGTGTCATGTCGTAAGTACTTCCGTGATAACGTAATGGTAGGCTATGCCACATTGTAATCAACGGACCCTGCTTATACTGTAGTGGAAGTACATATCGGTGATTCGTATCTTGTCCGATTAGGGTATCAACGCATAAAGTGGTCTTAACAACAGCTTTTGCTGAAGTCTTCTGACGTCTTAAGTATTTCACAAGCACATACTAACTTAGTTTTATCTGTTCTGAGAAAAAGAAAGGAACTGGACATACCTTACCACATGGCTTGTGCAGGAGTTGTAGTACATAGGTATTCAGCGAAAAAAAAATGCAGGCTGGAACAGGACTCGAACCCAGGTTCTTGGCATTCCGTGCCATTCTTCAACCGTAAAACAACGGCAGTGAAAAGTCCGACGAAAACTGAGTTGGTAGAGCAAAGGCACAGTATGTGCCAGAGACCCTGGTCGAGCTGAAATTTTTATATATCTAATGTGGTATAAAAATATTAGACTTCTAAAAGGCGTTTGACCTAACAAATCCTGCCTAGTTCATTTACATTAAGCTCGCAGTATTTCTGTGATATTAACAGTTTCTTCTACTGCTTCCTTGCTTGAGAGCTATTAATGTATCTCCATTTGGGATCAGGGTATAGATGACGGAGATGGCCTTGTTTTACCCGTAGAAATGTTATATTCATGTGCAGCTGGGTGAAAACGTGATGATATAATTCGGATACCTTTGTTAGTAACTTCGGAAACAGGTTTATGGAGGTTGTTCCTAATGTGGAATGTTCGAATGTAGGTGAAGGAGGCTAGATTCGTATCTTATGAGTGAACTCGATTGCTTGATAATGAAAGTATTTTTTTCTGTAATGTTTGACTTCGTAATTATAACCGTTCTGCCAATTTATCTTCCTTTGTTGTTTCATGGCATAGTAAGACTGACGTTTCGTGATAAATTGTGAGTTTATGCAGATGTATTCAATAAGAACTTATGAACTGGATGTTGTCCATATCCATGGCATACTATTCTGGGTGATCAAGTTAATTGGGGATCTGGAAAGATCCTTTTGGGATCGTCTCTGCTCACGACAATCATTTAAATTTAAAATTTTCTAGAATTCGGTGGGAGAGAAGCGGTATAATTTACAAACTGTCTCGGATATTATCTGCATCAGTTTGTTTTATCAGAGCCACAACCTCAGAGGGGGTTCTCAAAGGACGAATGGAAGTTACTTGATAAATTGAGCGACTTTCTTTACTGGGCAATTGAGAGTTCTTGAAGTTCACATCTATTGTGATAGGGTTCTATTCCCTTGTAGCCGTCAAATGCTGAATGGTATCTTTATCAACGTTTTGGTCCTTTTGCTTCCATGTACACGAACATCCTTTTATCACTGTAGACCTGGACACTGACTCTGAAACAAGCATTCTAATTAACTTTTACAATTGGAGGGGGGGGGGGTAGTAAATAATTAAGAACCGCACATGTCGAATTCATTTATCTGTTTCGCATAGCGATTTTCATGAAGTTGGGACCCAACTTCAGCCTCCGTACGAAGCCAGAGGTTCCAGGTTCGAACCCTTTTCAGGTATGAATGTATCATTTTATTTGTTCTTTTTACCCATTTCATCAGTTCATCCTCACCGTACATTGTCAGGGCCTCCGCGATGGCGCAGTGGTAGCGTCTTCGCCTTGTAATCAAGGGGTCCCGGGTTCGATACCCGGCGGAGGCACAAGTGGTTCGGATCCGAATTTAAACTGTAGGTCCAGTCCCGATTAGCCTTACTATGCATAAAGTGGACTTAAAACACGAAATCAACCAACCAACCAACCGTACATTGTCAATGGTTGACTGAGAGGAATGACGGTCTCAGACCGTAAATGACCGTCTTTAAAGTATTAACAGCAATTATAAACCTAATTACATTTATTTGTAATTATTTCGTTTTTAAAAATTTTATTCACGGAGCTGAAATTTATAATCATTATTTATTTAATTTAATTTTGTGTTTTGTGTGTTATATTCAGGGCGTTAAGACTTCTGTGTATGAGTATAATGTGTGTAATGACATATGTGAAATGACAATGTACTTCGTGTTTAATATAATAATGTATAATTTTATGTGTATGGTTGAGTGGAAGAAAAGGCTTTGTACGGCCTTAACTCCGCCATTTAAAACAAGGCGTTAATAAATAATAAATAAATAAAGAGACAAATTATTCAAATTTAAATAAAAAACGGTTGTGTCCTGTTTTCGTAAATTAATAGACAGACTGCCGAATTTTGACGCAAGAATATTGTAAATTGTTACGGTAGCTTCTAGCAGTATAGAGGTAGAAAAATAATGTAAAATGATCAAAGTAGTATTAATACTAAAAATAATAACAATAAAATCGTCTTTATTAGAGCGGACGTATTGCGGCCTCGACTCGTACAACAGACTCTTGTCAGAGATTAATACGATACAAGGATGAAACAGTGAGTATACTTTGAAAAAAATATGAAAAGGCTTGCATACATACATAATGAATATAGATTCAATATAAAAAAAATAAATTGAATAAAATAGAAAACGGGTTACATGCATAAACTATTCATTATCGTAATAAACTATGGGACACTAAAAATCGACTACTGAATCAGGAGATGTGACGGGAAAATGAGGAAATTTGAACATTTCCGTCCATTTGCAGTATATTTCCAAGCATCCTTTCATGAGAACAAGTAGAAACGATTTGCATGTACGTGATTGTTGAGAAACACACTGCTGTGCTAGATGATGCCTGACCAGAGAGTGGAACGTGTTCCGATTTAAGTAGGCACGTGCCTAGGAATTTCATAATGCAGAGGATATTGTCTTTTGCTTGCCAGTCAGTACTGTCGTCTCCTATTTTTTTTTCCACGCAGGTCTCTACATTCAGGACATTGTATTGGTTATCGCCCTCGTATTGAGTGTATCGTCCTCGTATCGAGTGTGAGCATTTCCATATTCAAAAGCGGTCCCCCGTATCTTCGTGGCTGAGATGCGGCAAGTGGGAGCTGCTTGAATATGAAGGAGTAGCGCTGATGTTACAGGCAGAGGAAAATGAGTGTACGCCCTGACCACGCGTCACCCAACAAAGAATTCGCGTAACAAACCTTGCGGGATTTCACTCCCACATGAGCTCTTAGCAGTGTCTCTACCAGTCTGGAAAACTTAGAAATTATGGAAAAGTCATGGAAATGTCAGGGAAATTGACTTGTTTCTGGAAAATTCAACATTTTTGTAGTAGTGCACTAAAAGTAGGTTTTTGAAGAAAGAAAACATGAAAAGCAAAGAAGTTTAAATTTGTTGTGGACAAACTGTACTTCAATTTGATACGCTGAGTATTACTGTTAGTTACAGCAGAAATTGCATATTAAATACTCTAAGAATAAGGTCATGTTTTGAACTACTTTCGTGTTGAAATCTACTACAGCAAGTGGCTATTTGAATTTCCCACTTTCTTGTTGCAATTTTTGGGTTGTGAATGGTAGATATTGGAATTAATACAGATTTTATTACTAAATTTTACAATAATTACTATGTATTATTTATGCCGTAATTATGATTTTTTTAATGAAGAAGAATTCTTTGTTAACCACAAGTCAGTCCTGCCGATATCACTTTTGCATGTCAAAGTGAATATTCTAAAAACTTGGTTAAGTGGGATTCCAAACGTGGTGTTAGCTAAAATATAGTAACCTTTTTATATACGTATGTTTAAATATATGAATTGCCATGATGGACAAATAATCAGGTGTTGTGTCCATGTGCGTTTGTAATGGTCTTTTCATCAATTTATTCTTATCACCATTCATTCAAAACCTCGGGATTAGCCAAAATTGGAATACGCCAAATTACCAAAATACAAATACCAGTTTCAGATAGGCCATCTCCTTTTTGTTCATCTTGTGACCCTTTACCAAGTAATTTCCCCTAGGTCCGTTTGCAGATGTGGTCTTGCCCCAAAGAAACGTACGTTAAAATTACCCCACAACATACATGGGATGGATGAAAATTAAACTGCGTATCCTACGTTATATCACACCGCCAGTCACAAATACAAAACTTTGCGAATGGCCAGACCATCTGGCTCGTCCAAGTTCACCCAAACAGGGGCTGCTGTGCCAGTTCTCGAATTGATACCTCGTCATTCTTGGAAAGCGTTACAAGCGTGCAACAACAACTCTCGCTCCACATTGCCACGACGCTGTGGGTGCTTGAATATGTATGCGCGACCGTGCGTTGTGTCATGCATGTTTACAAAGAACACATGAGCGTGGGCGGGCTCCCAGATAACCTTGCGTTGATGCAGAGGCCAGCACAGTGCCAAGCCCCTCCGTAACTGACCTAAAAGGATGATCTCACGCTTCCATTATAAGTTCATAAAGCTGCCCTTCCACTTGCACAGGCTCCGTGAATGTCGCTGAGTTGCCAGTTTTCATATGGTGGCCGCGTGCGTCCGGTTTCGCAGTCTGGAGACGGTGAATTCCGGTGGAGATTGCTTTGAGACACCTTTCCCCAGACCCACGTGAATCTCGTGCCGAGAGTTAACCATTCTCAGCCTCAGTTAACCATTCTCACCCTCGTCTCGTTCTGTTGTCTCGTGCCCCGACTGGGTGTCCTAGTTCAGTGTTCGAGTCCTGGTCTGGGTATGCGTGAGTGCCTCTTCATCAGTTTCATCTAATCATCATTCATCCTCTTTGCGATTAGACCCATAGAGGCTAATGTGCTTGATGATCTAACCCCATTTTCCAATCTCTCAGGATAAGTTTCAGTTCGGTAACCGTTAAGGATGGCCAATTTCGGATATAATAATACTTTCAGACTGTTTACAATTTAATAAAATAGTATTTTACAGTGTTGATAATGGTTGAGTATCTTTAGTCGATCTGTATCCATATTTGTTTGCCATAGTTTTGCTCTATTGGTGTGGCACCTCGCAGAAACACATGCTACCAACGATACATTTCTATAATTACCACACAAGTTGAATTAAATATTTTCCAAAATAGGAGAAAGGATATGCTCAGGGCCTTGACAGTCGTTCAAAATTTGTTTGCACTCACGTATATATTGATGGCATCTAGAAAGACTTGTCTCCGAGTAATTTTCTTTAGGATTGTATAAGTTCCGTTTTGTGCACATATAGGCTAATTGGGACTAGATGTGGATCTATAGTTTAATCCACTGTGCAGTGTGAGAAAAGGTTTGGAATCAGTATGTTACGAACCGTGAAAGTGGGATATTATTATTATATAGTGAAAATCCAATTTTTGAAATAAAGGATACTTTCACGTTAGTTTTAAGGCTTGTCTTTGGACCGTTCTCCAAATTTCCTCTCCTCTCTAAAAACCTCTGTGATATGCCAAATTTTGAGAGAAATTCTTAGAATTCCTTCTAGAGCGAATCTTCGTATGGCTTACTTTCGCTCTTGTCTAGGTATTTGCAATCGTTACGTAAGTCAATTAAACTAAGGCGACAAGCAACACGTGGATATCACACCGAAGCGACACATGTCGTTTGGAAGCGAACCCTCATTATTCAATGCTAACTTTCGAACCGAAGAGGCACGACAAGCTGCATTTGTCGCTCGAACTGGGCGTTTCTCAATACCGTGCACCGTGTAGCCTCGATCCGTTCGCGCATGCGCGGTGAATGTTTTACTCATGCTGCTTGGCGCTTCCCGCTTCGGTGGAAATACTAAGGAAGATTTCACACCAAAGCGACACGTGTTGCTTGAGGTTTTCACCAATCGAACGCAGGCTTGTGCGGCCTATCGAACCGCTCCGGTGTGAGACGTTGCTGCTGATTGACTTGACAGTTTGTCGTGTCGATTCGGTTCGAGAAGTTGCATTCATTTCTGTAGGGTGATTTTTAAGAGAAACGTGTCGCGTGTTGCTTCGGTCAGAAAGCTCCGTAAGAGGCGTGCGTGTGAAAACATCAAGAATAGTTAGGTTTTAACTGTATTAGGACAGGCTTTCCAAACGTAGAGAATCTTTGATGTTGCCGCATTAGGGCCTCACCTGCTCCCCGGGTATCCTCTATGGGTGAAAAAAACAGGACGTGCCAGATTTTTCCCTCCCTGTTAGTCACGAATTCGCAAACCCACTGATAAGTCTGGCACACACGTGCGGGCTGTCACACTATAGCCGTCTGTACATTGTTCGGCGGTTCTCCCTTGTTGGCAGGGATTCATTCATTGCATGAAATGGGAAGCTCCCTTCGTGGGGAGGAAGTTGCCTTAGGTGGATGATGCCTCACCATGGTGCTCGACTTCAAGCAAAATGGATACTATTTCCTGTTAGAGCTCCGGTTCATGCTGAAAGAACGCTTTCTTCGCTGCTATTTTTAGCTGCGTTCTCTCATCAACCCTGGTTTTGCCAATTCGCGTATTCCTTTAGATAAAACGTCACCGTCTGTTTCGTGTTGTCCAATCAGCGCGGCAATTTGTAATGTGTTAGCTGGTTCTAGCAAGTAAGATCCTCCAAATAAAACCGCCTGCTCTGCTACTTTTAACAGGTTACAATTGTGTTAGAACATCCAAAGCGCCTACCAAGATCTGGCAATGCTTATAGCATCACAGAAGTAATATTATCAATGGTAGTAATGATTTTTAACGGCTAGACATTTATTTCATCTTCGCACAAAACTCGAAATGCATCGAATGCACATTTGGTGCATCAATTGACGCATTTAAAGGTGCAATTTTGGTTTATTTGAAATGATCGTGTATGATCTTCTAGATTGATACATTTTTACTGCATCACACGGGCATCTGAATGCATTTCTGTGTGTATTTTGATGAACCAAAGGTACATCATAAGCAGTTTATCCACTTTAAATGTGATATTGGAGTTAACATATTTGTGTCAGTTGACGCATCTCGTGTTCTGTTTGTACGTTTCAGCACATGCTGATCTGTCCCCTCCCCCCCAAGTAAACTGGAATATATCTGAGGAATTTTAACAATCACATCTAAATATGACAATAGACCATCAAATCCAGTTACAGCAAGAATTTAACATGTATTACTTTTTTTTTTTTTTTAAAAAAATTGCGTCTCAAGATTGCTTAATCATTGGGTATTCGAAAGACTTCTCCTAATAAAGCTACGAGAAGTGAACCATGTCAAAATTTTACGGTATATTTCAAAACCAGATAGTCCTAACCGATAGCCGTAGCGATATCTCCCAACGGGACTGTTCTAGTTGTGTGTTGCGTGTATTGCTTCTCAATGAAATGAGGTTATTAATTTGTATATTTGCAGTGTGTCGCGTTTACCTGTTACATACTCTGTTCAGCTTTTGACATGCATTTCCAACACAATCAACTGTGACGTTTTTGCAGTGTAGCGGACGAAACTCCAGTCGAATTTTCCAGGATTTCTGCTATTTTTTATATCTTTGTGATTTTTTTCTGTTGTCACATTTTTTGAAAATTCTGTGTTTGGTGTGCATTTTTCCAAAAATGCTGCACGAAGCTCTTCTCGGATTTCCCAGGACATTTAGTGTATTGTTTAAGACGTCATTTTACACATTTGTAATTTTTTATCTCAATTATAATTTTCTTCATTTATTTGTCAAAATTCTTACCTACTCTCATTGGGAACTCAAGAGGGAATGGTTTTATTGAAGTTGCCATGGTTACACAATTTGTGCCTAACCGTTAGGAAATATTAAATTTCTTTCTATATTTGGCTCTACTTGTTTTTGTATGAGAAGAGAGATTGATAAAAATAGACAGTACTTGTTACAACCGTTAGGTACACAGTTGACCGTGTATCTTGCTTTCATATCATCCCACACTTGGGATTCTGAATATGGAGGGCATGAGCTTACTGTAGGCGGGGAACTCAAATCAAGGAGTCTAGAAATCAAGTTCTTTCGTCACGCTGAATCGGCGATTGGTTCCTTTTAAAGATTGCCGTGACAGGGGAAGTTGATTGTGTGTTTGTGTAGGAAGTACAGCTAGCTACCTTTCTTGTTTGTCCGTTGACCATCAGAATTGGATCCACGAGCAGTCTGTTATTACAGTGAAGTGCTAGTTACCATTTACAGTCAATGACACTACAGATTCTACAGGTTCCACACGGAAATGTAGTTCCAGTATAACCCCCGCATTCAATCAGTTATTCACCTTAAAATTTGCTACCTCAAGCCTCCCCTAACGATGATTGCCTGTGGGCAGGAGCCCGAACTTTTTGGAGACATTGGGTGGGCTCAACACTTGAGTGATAAGTTCATAATAAAATGTCAAAAATTCTCCCTTCCATCTTTCATGATTTAATAATGCACACCAACAATGCTTCCTTACTTATATATATTTTTTTAAATGTCATTTTGTTGATTTCAATAAGCAACCCATCATGAATCGCGATATTGAATATATAATTATAACAAAAATAATAATTATTACAAGACATCGAATTATTGGGTGGGCTCAAGTCCCACGGACCCATATCAGTTGGCACCATTTCCTGTGGGAGTTCCTTCATGTTCAGACAACTTTTCTTCATAATACAACTTGGAACTTCCTTAAATCACTGATACTTTCAGTATAGCCACCCTTGTAAACTTATTGTCTAAGATTATTTTTTTTAATCATAACAGTTTAACAAATTTTAAATTTATATACTCCCTACATTTAGTGCCACTTGCAACTGGTTATGCTCTACTGTTCTTTGAACATTTTTTCGATCATAAAACCAGATAGGTTTCCCTTGTGTTGGAATTGCTATTGATTTGTTTATTTGCTGATATGACACAATTGAGATGTTTTCAAATCGAGATCATAGCTTTTCTTTGAGAAGCTGTCAAGAATTCATGTCCATTTGAGTCCAGCGTATTAACAACAATGCCAACGTACCGTTATTAATTTTTTTCTGATTTTCGCAATTACTGTTCACAGTTACAACTCTATTATAGTCTCACGTAACGATAGTATTTAGCGAGATAATTCAACACTCAATTTAGCCCTTTTACCACTAAGTAAATAATAATATTTTTCCACTTGAGAGAAACAAGGACATTATACAATCTTAAACAAGGTAAAGTATGCTTTCAGTTAATTTGTCAGGAGACAACATTTTTTCATTGTGTGTGTATATATGTGACTATATATACTCGCACAGTTTACTGCCTTAATTCATATCACAATAATTTCTTTGAACTCCTGTCTTTCTTTTTCTCCGTAGATTTCAATTCCGCCCAGGGTATAGGTGTTGCACTGAGTTTATTATTTCATAAATTTATCTTCATCGTCGCGATTAACCTAGATAAATAAAGACTCCGTTAAATAACAAAATACGAACTCTTTTTCTCCCTTCAACTATTTCCTAGCACATTTATAAAAATGATGGATTTTGCTCACCATCGAGAAGTAAAGAGAAGAGAATGAGTCCTTGGCCCACGATGAGATTTTTTTTTTTCAAGTATGCGGAAAGTTGTTTCGTCCTTGACTATCTTGTTCCTGGTGTATGGAATACTGAGAAGATATAGTCACGAAAGTGCGTGACTGTATTGAACTCACACTTGCGGGCCGTCCTTGTAACAAGAGTCTTATTTTTTTTATTATTATTTCGCCGCACCCACAACGTTTGGAGGAAATTTCAGCTGGAACTTGGGAGTGTTTGTTCCTCACAACCTGGTGAACGAAGAAGGTAATGAATTTGAATGAAGTCAGCCTGAGGTTCTAGAGTCCAGCGGGTGTACTGTTTTGTATGAGACTACTGATCCGTATCTTGTGTTCCCGAGTAATCCAATTAGTACAGGAGAATGATTTACCTTTTTAGCAATGGTGAAGCTTATCATTCTGAATGGTACTTGATATTGGTTGCGCCGACTTCGGTAGTGGAGTGGCTATCACGCACGCTACGACGCGATTGGTCCCCGGCTCGAATCCCGGCCTGGGCAAGAATTTTCTTTGTGAGTATCTTCCTTCAATTCCATCATATCATCTTCATACCAAAGCGATTGATAGTGGTTGAACGCCAATGGAGTTGAAGACAAATCAAGTTGGACGAACTAATTTTCTGTCACCTGATATTTTGAGAGGAAACCTCACCCAAATCACAGATTGTACAGTGTAAGGCAAGGTCAGGTTTCATAGGAAAACAAATATGTGCATACAAACATATACATGACTGACATGTAATGGTGACAGTACATGTTCAATATTCGCACCATCTGCTTGAATGCATGCTTCAATTCTACGCTCCCAGTGGCTAAGATGTCTGCTAGTGTGGCGGTGGTAATTTGGAAGGTGGCGTGTTTGTTTGAGGTGGCCCAGGCTATTAATTTTCTTAGCGTACGCGATGGCCTTTACACGTGTCCCTTACAAGTTAAAAATCCAGGAGTGTCAGGTCTGGCGACCATGGTGGCCATTCACCTACGCCACCTGACTTTTGCTTCGCCCTGTAGAATGAAAATATGAAATACATCATCTCAAATTATAGAGATCAATTTAGTGATCAGTAGTAAACGAATGTAATAACTTATCCAGTTATATTAGACATCAAGTCATAGAAGGTATCAACCAGTTATAAATTATCGGCTACACCACTGGATAGCCATAGTGGATTGTACAAAGTTGTCAGTATCAAAATGAAAACAGTTTAGAACAGGCGTGGTGGAAGTTCGTGTGTTATGAAAACAAGAGTGAAGTACTTTTTTTTAAACCTAAACAACGAATAAAGAAAGTAATCGAAACATTAACGCCAGAAATGCTGAGGACAGCGTGGCGAGAAACTGCATACGACTTATTTTTTCATACAGCAAGCAAAGTTTTGAATCACCCAAAAAGGAAAAGTGTTTCTGATAACTAAATCAGCATTTGCTGAACCTTGTCCAAGCATAAAGACTATTGAATTGAATTGAATTTAAATATGCTACAAACAAAATGTTTGTTCACCATAACTAAATTCTGGTAGTAATGCTAATTTGTTTGAGTTACGAAAAAATCTGTTCAAATTACCGAATTTAGTAATCACATTCTTTTGTTTGTGGTGAAAAAGCTTAATCAAATGTGTTTTGCTAATCAGTATTTCTGTGCATGTACTTATTGAATTGTTTTTTTAAGTTTGTGCACATTTAAAACATACAAAGCTGTTTGGACTTCTCTGTGACTTGATGTATAGTACTGTTGGATAAATAATTTGGTTCTCTTATAGTATTCTTCGCCGAAATGCATTCAATAATGTAACTACCCTGCTTAATAAATATGTACACTAATTTCATTATGTAGATACACAAAAATCTACTTTTTCTGATTGTATAACCTCAGTTGTACTTGAGCATCGGAAACAATTTTAGGTTACACTCCTACATATGTAATTTTTTGTGTTTTTTTCTGTAGTGTAAGGGAGTATGTAGAATTGAAGCTCCATTTTCCATATTCCATGGGTGTCGAAAGTATACACATGCATACACATATGCGAAGCTAGCTACAGTGATTGAGAAGAAATGGAAGAGGGTTATTTTCACGTGGGAATAAATTGTAATGTAAAATGGTTGATTCTTCCTGTAGTAACTCACCTTTAACTTTTCCCTTTGTAAAGCAACTGTTCCTATAGTATATACCGCAATTCGAAAGACTTTAGCGACGTTCACTTGTGAGGAAAACCGTTTGAAAAGAAAAGAGTTACAAGTGCTCAGCCAGCTTTATGTCTGCTGTGGGAATTCTCCAAGGTTATCAACAGTTGAACCGCGGCAGTCTTTTCAAAGCGGCAAGAGCCTTCGTAATCAACGATGCTAGAGGAAGTGGCGAAGACAATTACGCCCAACTGTTTCCTGCAGACAAATGGGTTGTTTTACTTGAGTCACTGTTGGACGTAATATCGGGTATGTCTGAGTGACACTTGCGAGATATTAAATTGTTTTTAATTAGTGTAGGCTTGAGGGTAATTTCTGGTGTCTGCGTTTCTTTTCTGATGAAGTTGCGGTAGTCAGGCGCACGGGTCTCGCCTTGTAATTAGTGTTTCCCACGAGACGAGACGAGACTTTGGTCTGTCTCGTCTCGTGAAAATGCTGTCTCGTCTCGAAAATATTCGTTTGTCCCGTCTCGTGGCTCGTCTCGTCCCGTGTCGTGAAAGTAATGCAGAATATTATGCCAATAAAAGTTATAACTGGGAGACATCACAAATATTATTCTCGAAAATTGGTTAAACCTGTAATCACTTTGCTCACTGTAGCTATAGTGAGAATACATATGATTCCTTAATCATAAGAACATGAGTATATCAAATAAAGTTTGTTGATTATCAATAGCTAGATAATGTATAGAATCTGCCTTGCTTTTCTAGCTCCCATCCACTCTTTATCCATCGTACACGCAGGGAGCTTTCAGACAGAAGGAACACGCGACAGGCGACAAGCCACACGGGGGTTTACACTGAAGTGACAAGCGACAGGATCCCCTTCCGTTCCGTCTATGATAAAAGTATTCACCGCACGGTCAATACCAACAGATATTCTACGCTCGATATTAAGAAAACGACCCAATTTGAGCGACACGCAAGCGACAAGAGACAGTGGTGCTTTGGTTCGGAAGATTACGTTTACTGAGGATTCGTCTCCAAGCGAAACATGTTGCTTGTCGCTTCTCTCCTGTGACTTGTTGAATGTGACAAGCGACACGGAAGTATCACACTGAAGCAACGAACGACAGGGACACTTCAGTTTAAAAGAAGCATTCATCGCGCATGCGCGGATATCAACCCTCTAGACTATACTGTCTATACGGTATCCAGAAAACGACCAAAGCAAAACAACAAGCAAGCGACAAGCGAGACGTGCAGCTTCGGTTCGAAGAGTTTGCTGTGAGGAAGATTTCTTCACACCAAAGTTACAGGCGACAAGTCTCTTGTAGCCTCGGTCCGTTGTTCACGGATGCGGGGTGAATGTTTTCCTTCAGACTGAAGAGGATTGTGTCGCTTGTCGCTTGGGTGTGAATTGTACGTGTCGCTTGTCGCTTCGGTGTGAAATTTCCACAAGATAGCTTTCAGGTTGAAGCGACAGACGACAAGCGAGACAGGGTTTTCACACCAAAGCCAGAGGCGACACGCTCCTCTAGGGAGATTTCAGACCGAAGCGACACGCGTCACATGTTGCTTTGGAACAAGCCAATCAACAGCAACGTTTCACAGCGTAGGAACATGGCAGGCCGCACAAACCTGCGTTCGATTGGTGAAATCCTGAAGCGACACGTGTTACGGGTCGCGTCTCGCTTCTATGTGAAATCTCCCTTAGTCTATAAGGAAGCTTTCACTGTGAATTCACTACCAACAGACAGAGGCGACACAATGCAAGCTATTAAAAAACGGCCCAGTCCGAACGACACACAAGCGACAAAGCAACACGTGCCGCTTGCCGGTCTAGTCGCTTCCGTTCGGAAGGTTGCATTTATTACTGTGGGTTAATTTCCAATGTCGCTTATTACTCCTATGACTTCAGGCAATTTTATGTTCGTTATGTCAAAGCAGAGTATCTAATTGCACAAGCTTTTTATAGCCGCGGTGGTGTAGTTGTTAGGGCGTCTGACTGTCAGGCGGGAGACCCGGGTTCGAATCCCGGAGTGGGTGAATAAAGGTCGGAATTGTTCCGCATTGTCCCCGCATAAAGCAGCTCCGGGGCTCAACAGCCTCATATGAATGGGTGTATGGGGGCAATCCTGGAGGGCAAAAGCGGCCGGAGTGTGATGTTGATCACTTCGCCTCCAAAATGACCTTTCCCCCACATCCCATAAATGTGCCTTCTTGGCACTGTATTATATGCACTTGGAACTTTACCTTTACCTAGGTTTTTAGTGCGAAATCTTTGAAGTTTGCAACAAGCACTCGAGGCTGCTGTGGATTTTGAGAAGAGGGTCGCAAATGAAAGAAGGGTCTGTTTGGGCGAGAAATTTTATGACTATTGTCGCCAGTATGGCTGGAACAGGGCCGTAGAAAACAATGGCAGTGACTATACCTCCGGATCGTTTTCCGCAAGGATGAATGGAGGAGAGCTCTTGGGGTAGGATTTTTCGAGGGGGAATCTTACAGATCTCTATTCCTGTAATAGAAGCTCTTTTGGGTTTCCAAAGAAAATGCTTTATTCCGAATAAATAAATATTTGCAATTGATTAGTTATATTGTTTATATTTTTTCTAGACTTTCGAGACGAGACGAGACTTTTCAGGAGCCGTCTCGTGTCTCGTCTCGAAAACGAGACGAGACAGGTGGTCAGTCTCGTCTTGTCTCGAATTTTAAAAAGCCTGTCCCGTCTCGTGGGCAACACTACTTGTAATTAAGGCTTCCCGGGTTCGATACCCGGTGGAGACACAATGATTTGAATCCAACATTAAACTGTGGTCTCAATTAGCCTATCTGTGCATAAAGTTGACTTAAAAACGGAAACAAAACAAAAAGAAAATCTCAAAGTAGTTCTAGGTTCGCATCATGAGTCAGTCATGGATGTGTCGTTTTGTTTATCCCTCGTCTACTTCGACACTTCATCACTCATCCTCTTCATATCTAACGAAATAAAAAATTGATTAGAAATAACACAAACGGAAACAAAGAGAAATTGGCCTGGTAGTTTAGTTGGGGCAGTAAAGGGCTAAAATGTTGTTCCTTTTGTGAATATGTTTGTATTTATTTACATATTTTTGTTCTGGCCAAAACCAACACATTGCAGCACATCGTTACATAATAATTTATAATATGTAGAAATTGTCAATATCGTTCTTACACAGCTGAATTGATTGATTGTTTGAATTAGGTTATTTTGCGTAGCTTTTCGGCCGCTTTTGACTAATCGCGACGATGAGGATGAGTGATGATATTGATTAAAGGGACACCCTCAAAGAACACTCACTATACAGCTGAAATGGATAATAAATAAATAAATATTTGTGTAGATGTAAGATATTATTTACTTACTTCCCTTTTAGCTATTTCTTGTAGGTTTGTTCAAGCTTATGTAACTAAAACTGTCACCCTGAGAGTTAACTGTATTGAGAACAGGCTTTGACTTATTCTGTGAGGTTTCTTGCAATGTGACTCAGTCTATACTTTTCCAAGTACCAGGCACGTCCTAAGATACGTTGAGATCAGTCTATGAGAAAGACAGATCTGTCTTGTTCTCATTGAGATTTCTGCTTGTTTGTAAATGATGCTATGTTTGTCGTGTGTTCTTCAGAATGAATGGAGTCAATTTCAGATTTTCACATACTTAATGCTGATCGAGCTATTGTTTGCGTAGGTATATGTAATGCATATCCATTCTACCGGGTTGCGAGTCGGTCTTTTCTTCCCCGTGGAGTCAGCACTCTCGTTTTATGTGTATGTTTATTAGGGTCGTTTCCCAAAGTATGCCATTGAAAGTTAAGTCAAAGTCCATTTGCATACACGTCTGTTTCTTGTACTAAACTGCCGTGTCCATGTATTTAGATGGTTAAACTGTTACGTGATGGATAGATGTACAAAGGTCGAAATTCTTGATAGAACGAGCTCAGTCTCGTCTCAACACTAACTGTGGTAATCTCGGCTCAATAGTTTATAAGTTCGGTTTAGTGTAGTTAGATTTACAGTTTGAAACACTGTTTTGTTTGCTCACCGCGAATCGAACGCGAAACTTTGTACTTGTCGATAAATAGCATGTGAAAGGGATAATTTCAGTTTGTCGCTAATATTTGAATTATTTTACTTCGCTTTTCTACCATACTTTGGCTAATCGCGAAGATTCAAAGGAATGGTGATACGATGAAAATGCGTAAGGCACAATCGCAAACACATATGAGCAATGCAACTAAGCATAATAAACGACCTGAAATAATAAAAATATGTAGAAGAAAAAGTATTTCTATTTCCTAATAATATTGAAAATTATTACCACACTTCAGTATATGTATGTAATATTGATGTGAAATAATGATCCACAAACACCCCAAATGTGTCAGTTGACACAAGTATGCCACATTTGTTCACTTCGTAACACATTAAACTTAATGAACTTCACTTTAATGCATAGAGAAGTGCATCAAAGGGTACTTGAATCAACTGCTATTCCATGTGATGCATTAAAATGCATCAACTGACGCGATCGGACAAAGATTTCAAACTGTGCCAGTTCATGCACTATGCTTTGATGCATTCTACGTAGTTGTGTGTATAACATTATGACCGACAAAGGGAGAAGTTTTGGGGTGAACTCCCTAGGTTTTTCTGTGATGTATTTCGGTAGATTATTTATTCTCAGCGTCACGATTAACGTGAAGATGTATGAAATACATGTAAATATACTATTAGTGACAATGAACGCATAATCTCAATGGGAAATAAAAGTTGAGACCTGTTCTTTTTATCATCGTGGTTTCGTTAGGGTAGAAGTAAACGACTTGGAGTTCAAAAATAAAGCGAAACATTATTTGCTAGTTTCGAATTGATTTCCTCCAGCGTATCCACTATCCAGTGTGAATTTAACGACTAGGCATGTTTGGGTATAAAGAACGACGAGCAAATATTTGTCTAGTATTCGAACCCAGTCAGTGGCGTCGCTAGGCCATCTGCTTTGTGGGGGCTGCAACCAGATACATGACTTACTACTATTGTAAATATTTTTAATGTTTGAAAATAGCAAAGTGATTAATAAAACAATAATATATAACAAGCATAAGGAATTAAAACTAACATAGATTTACTGCATTAATTTTTATGAAAACAGATGGATATTCTTGTTCTGTTTTTCTAATGCTGGTGAACTATGTCTTTATGTATCAGCTGTACTCTGCAGTTCGAATTTCTTGCAAAATTATCAATAACACAATCCACACACAATTCATGGCACTCTTCCTTTTACGATTTCAGGCGCTTACTTCGAATAATAAATTTGTCCATTGTTGTACGAACAACAGTAAATGTCACAAAAAGCTTTGATAACAAACACACAATATCACAAACTCAGTAACACAAAACGCACCACTACCGTTTCCTCGTGTAGCAACCTTTGTGAAAATAGAACAAATGACGGCGATCGTTTGCACTGTTGTCAGCTAAAGACATGACGTGTCAGATGTAAGATCGTGGTTTTAAAAAAACTGTGACAACGAAACGATTCTTTCCCAGAATATGTATCTAGAGGTATGTTCCTGCATTAACAATTGTTCAAATATGTGTTCTCAAAATACTGTATGTAATAATAGCTAAAAATGGGGGGGGGCTTATCGAGGGATTGGGGGGGGGCTGAAGCCCCCTCCGAAAGGGCCTAGCGACGCCACTGAACCCAGTACTTCCAGCCTTTAAGAACAGGATGGTGACCCTGTCAAGTTACAAATCCAAACACGTTCTTCCTCTGTGGATTTGTATACCTTTGTCACCACCAATTGGTTTTCGTCTTTCAGTGCAGCAAAGAACGCGGTGTTTATCCCCGATGGTAGTCTCGTGGTCTTTTGAAGGTTGCGACCGATTCCGGTGCTCTGTGATGCTTGTGTCTGTGTCGGCTTGTTTCCTCTCGTGCAGCTTTTGTGTGTGCTTTGCAAGGGGAAAAAAATGGTTTGTGTAAGTCCACGTGCCTGCATCAGCGGTATCGTTCTTTGACCTTTTGTTAGCCGCCTGGGATTCCGAGGCTGCAGGAAATGAAGTGGAAGTGATGCTGCGTTTAGATATTAGATATATACTCACTCTCCTTTTCTTTTTATATAACTGTTGAACAATTTCAGAGAAATATTCATTGATTCAGAGAAATTTGCCTTGTCACTATTGCTATTAGTATAAGTATTACACGAAAGCATGGGCGTGCGTACGGGTGTGGGGACACTTGCCCGTCCTAATACTCTAGTTTAAAAATTTAGTGTAGAGAAATCTTACTACCGTTATTAAGTAATATTATTTTCTTAAAAAAAGAAAGTATTTTCAAGCCGACATAAGTTCCCAGCAACTACGGCGGGTTATTTCCTATGTAATTAGACTATCTCACTTCGTTCTCCAGCAAATTACTTGTTATTAAGACTCATGCATTTTATTCGTTAGCCTTGTTGTGTTACATCTATGTTGTCGCAGAATGAATTGGTCACGCATTGGAAATGAATAAATGATGTGTAGTTGTTTTTGAATATGTTTTCCGAAATCATGTTTAGTCTGAACCACAGAGAATAAAAATAAAGGGGCGGGGGGAAGAGAGAACTTTTGTGCCACTGAAGCTGGAATTCTTCTATTAGAGTGAATTTCGGTGGTTCCGGACACACACTATGTACATACGCCCCTGTTTATAATAGTACCCACCAATACAATAAACAGTGAGATGGAATGAGGATTTTTTTCTCCGACTGAACTTTCATCAAGGCTTTTGCCCCCATTAATCAGCGGGTCTGCGCACGACCGAGTCATGCTCCTAAACAGGCAACTTCTTACTTGATTTTTTGTTGCTTCTACGGTACAACGGTCGGTACCACATAGCTGGTGAGAGTTCTGTGTTTGACTCCTAGCCTTGCGATAGATTTTTCGTTGTATTCTTTCGTATATTTTCTGTCTGTCGTAAGAACGAAGTCAGTGTAAACGGAAACATGTGACTTCTAGGAAATCCAATTGGTTGTTCGAATGGTAGCTGTGCAGGATTCTTGGCGCATAGGAATGTAGGGCATGTGATAAAGCCATACCACTCGACGTAACTGCTGTGTTGAAGGTGTGGGGCCTTATTATGAACTGTACAGCAAATGCGAGTAATCAGCGTGTAGGATGGGTGTAAGGGGTGACCTTTTGTGAAGACATCCAAATGTCAACTTCTCTTCCACGTAGTACGTACATCCTGGACTGCATTTGAAAGACTGACGAGGCTCTGGCGCCTGGACTCGCAGCCGGTATAATCCTTTGAGGAACTTCTCAGGCGTGTCTTTTCCAGTTCTGTTTGTGAACGTCCTTTTATTCAAAGTGGCAGAAGAGCGAAGTAAAGTATATACCAGTAAGGTGAGGTTGCAGGAAATTACTGTCTAACTTACTTGAAGCTTACAGTACCGTTACATGATGGAAGAGTTGTAAGAAAACAAAGTTCGTCGTAGGTCTGCTTCGTGTACTCATATCGCCACACGGTTCCGAGAACTTGAAAGATACAAGGAGTGCCTTCGACTCACACAACCCGAAGAGCGACGAGGCCGCAAGCATACGCTGGTGGAACCTTCAGCCATAAATATTTATGGGAAGAAGCAATCAGCCGGATGTGTTGAGGTTCCAGTAACAGAAATATTAAAAGTTTTCAGGCAGTACGTTTTCGGGAGATACCAGGCTTCCATAAATATTCTCGTTACGGACACTCTCCTTGTTCATATGGATGGAGATAATGTTATCCCACGGAATAACACGTGCAGCGTCAATAATATAGACTTGAAGATGGTGAAGAAATGCAAGTACAGTGATAAGCGACTGTGTACGTAAAACATGATCAAATAAGCGTAGCGTTATCTGTAGTCAAGTTCAGTTACTATATATACCGTTTCAGTAACTTCAATAACTTCTTTGAGTTTTTTAAAGTCCATTTTATGCACAGATAGGCTAATCGGTACTAAGCCTGCAGTTTGAAGTGGGCTCCGAGCCACTATGTACCTCCACGGGTATCGAACCCAGGACCCCTTGATTATAAGGCGAAAACGTTACCACTACGCTTTCGGGAAAGAACGTAGTTTCTTCTGAAGCATCAGGGTATTGTATAAATTACATTTGTAATATCCCCTCCCCCAAACACCAAGTTTGAGACCCGGGGGGGGGGGATAACCACTCATCCCTCTTCAAGTACTAACCTAACTCTCTCTCCCCCCCTCTCTCTATGTATTATATATGTGTGTGTGGCCCACTTAAAATGCACATGTCTATCTCCAAATTATAAACAAATTGACATTTTTTCATGCCCATTTCTAATGCAATTGTTCCGTCTATTTGCCTGATACTTTACCTACATGCAACGTATTTTGAGAATATTTTGGGTTATCTCCCAAGTATGGCAACTGTAAAATATTAGATGTCAAGCTTTAAAAGTTACTCATGAAAATCATATTCTCGGTGGATGATATATAGGATACAATTTCATGTTTATTTCTGAAGTCTGAAAATTTGATTGGTGACCTTCGTGTGAAAGTATTTTTCCGTCTTTAGTTAGGCATAATGATAGATGACTTCCGATAGGCGGAGCGAACTTGTCCAGCGATAAACATAGTTGCCTAACTTATAATTCGGGAAAGTGTGGATGCCACAACACAACTCTGTATATTTGACAGGAGTTACTTGTGTTTTCCTTGAGCATTGAAGATGAAGTACAGTTTATTACCGAACTCTCTTAATCGCACTCGAGAGATTAGTGATTTCTCGGTCAGAACAGATATGCTACTAATTATTTCTTCTATAAAGTAAATCTTCAAAAGTAGTATTTGTGTTACATTGCTATCTAATCACAGTGCTAACGTGACTCAAGGTTGAAGAGTATGATAGAGAAAATCTGAGCTCATAGCACGTAGAGAAAAAGTACACTTTATGCTAGGAAGTCAGTTCACAAGTAACGTGTGTGCCGTAGCCACGTGTCAGAAGTAGATAGTACACGTCAGTGATAATGATGCACTATCTCCCCTTAGTTATATTTCTCAATAGGATTTGTGCCACGTGGTACAAGAGATAACCTCCCTGTGTTGCTTAGGAGCGATTGCAGCCGCATGGAAATGTGTATATGGCATACAAAAGTTGTGTTACCAAGCTTCGAACTATATTCCGAGAAGGTTTGATGAATGATGTATATTCTTATCTTGTATTCCTGTGCGTTATTGACAGATAAGTATTACGAGGTACACACATGCTGAATTTATCTTATTATTTATTTCCGTTTAATTCAAGTGCTGTACGTACGTTATTCTGTGAAATTCCCGTATGCGTAGGCTTGATTATGTGACGGTCATCATTTTTAGGATGGTGTTCGAAATCTGGATAAGTTTATTTTAGAAACTGTTGAATTGGTGCGGACTAAAAAGTTAAATCAGCTGTCGATCCATGAAAATTGAACTACTTCTGATGGAATTAGCTATTTCGAGTGAATTGTCGGTAGGCGTCTGACTGCGACGCTGGAGATCCGGGTTCGATTCCTGGGATGGAAGTTTCCAGGCCAGTCTCCGCATAAAGCGTCCCTGAGGCTCACAGCCTCAAATCAATGGGTACCTGGGGCAACCCGGAAAGGGGGGGATAAAGACGGCCGGAGCGTGGTGCTGATCACATCACCTCCAAAATGGCAGAGATGTGTGACAGTAGTAGAGATGTGCGCTAAGGCCGGTTGCTATTTAATATTCGCAATTCATTTGCACGGGTGTTAATTAATTTGCACGTACTTAGAACTAATTTGCACGTACTTAGAATTTATTTGCACGTACTTAGAATACTTTACATTTATGTATTTGCATGTTTATAACTTTTTATGAATATATAATTATTTATTTTATGAAAAATATGTATATAGAAGGTAATTAGAGGTACTAAACGCTATGCATATGGTTTTATATTTATTACTGCAAAGTATGTAAAGTATAAAATGTTAATATTAATGTTTATAGTATTGAAAATAAGAGTTTATGGTTTATGAACCGCTTTGAATGGTGGTAATGGTACGAAAGAAGACGGTCCCGGTACTCGAACCCGCGATATGTAATATTATTAATTAGTACTATGCAATTATTTCATTATGTTATAAAAGACGGTGCTTTCACACGCTAGACAGAATATGGTCTTTGAATCTCGACTCGGCGGTGAAGGCAGACAGAGAGAATGAATTAATATTCCGCGCAGGTAGAGGAGAAAGGAATTTGGGGAGTGTGCGTTCAAGGTCAAATGACGTCAGAACGTCAGAACAAAGAAAGATGTAGATTTTCAGAACCGGTTTTTCCAAGGTTAACTAGTACGCAATAACAGGGGAAAGCTATGCAATACTGTAGGGCATGAGAGGGATTCAACCAGACAACAAAGGATGTCTGGAATTCGCAGCAAGGGTCAAATCTCTGAAGCTATGCGTCGCTTGTAGAACTGGTTTCCGCCGCCAATTAATATTCCGCTCAGGGTTGCCCCAAGGCACAGGACGCTTTAGCGCAGGTTTTTTTTTATCTGTACTATGAAGAAGGGAGAGCTATCAGGGACGGGGCCTACAGTTTTCACCATTTGCTTTTATCACGGGGTAACGAACCTAGGACACTTTGATTATTGATTTAGGTAGTAAATGTATGTTACTGTGTGCTATTTAATTAATTTTGAGTTTATTTTTTACCAAACTTTGACTTTATGTCAAACATTTTCACAGCTTATTTTTATTTTTACAAAAATAACACTATTTGTACTATTCAGGCAACATTTTTTATTAAATTTTAGACTCGCAAAGACATTTTTTCAATTTTTAATTTATTATTTTACAATTTGATGTTAATTTTTTACCAAAATAACACTATTTATACTATTCAGGCAACATTTTTTATTAAATTTTGGACTCACAAAGAGATGTTTTCAAATTTTAACTTATTATTTTACAACTTTAAGTTAATTTTTTACCAAAATAACACTATTTGTACTATTCAAGCAACATTTTTTATTAAATTTTGGACTCACAAAGACTTTTTTTCTACGTTTAACTTATTATTTTACAACTTTATATTAATTTTTTACCAAAATAACACTATTTGTACTAATCAGGCAACATTTTTTATTAAATTTTGGACTCACAAAGACATTTTTTCAACTTTTAATTTATTATTTTACAACTTTATGTTTATTTTTACCAAAATAACACTATTTGTACTATTCAGGCAACATTTTTTATTAAATTTTGTATTTACAAAGATATTTTTTCAACTTTTAATTTATTATTTACAAGTTTATGCCTATTTTTTACTCAAATAACACAATTCTATCTGTTCAGGAAAGACTTTTAGTTACATTTTTGACACACAAAGTGTGTGTTCTCAACTTCTATCTGTTTTTTTTTAAGCTTAGGCTTATTATTACCAAAATAACACAATTCAATCTGTTCAGGAAAGACTTTTAGTTATATTTTCGACACACAAAGTGTGTGTTCTCAATTTCTATCTGTTTATTTCACAAGTTTAGGCTTATTATTACTCAAATAACACAATTCTATCTGTTCAGGAAAGATTTTTAGTTACATTTTCGACACACAAAGTGTGTGTTCTCAACTTTTATTTGTTTCTTTTACAAGTTTAGCCTAATATTTACTCAAATGACACTATTTATATTATTCAGGCACCATTTTTATTACATTTTGGACTCTCAAAGACACACACACACACACAGAGAGAGAGAGAGAGAGAGAGAGAGAGAGAGAGAGAGAGACAGATTTTTCCAAGTTTACAGGATTATTCTCCACGTTTACTCAAATAACACAATTCAAATGTGTTTTGAATTAAATTTTGTACACACGAAGTGTGTTTCGTCAAGTTTTACCCTTTATTTTTCAATTTTATGCTTATTTTACCAAAGTAAGACCTCTTAGTCTATTCAAGAAAGAGTTTTCAATTATATTTTGGATGCAAAAGTATGTTTTGGCAAGTTCTACCCTTTTATTTTACAAGTTTAGGCTTATTATTACTCAAATAACAACGAAAGTTTGTTTATTTTAGAGTTTTCTGAGTATTTTGTTACTGTTGTACTAGGTAAAAGTTTTCTAAATATATCAGATAGGGCTCTGTATATTTTTGTTTTTGCTATTTTGGAGATGATGCGATGAGATCAGCACCACTCTTCCTTCATCTGCTTTTTTATTTTATGTACCCTAATATTATTTTGAGGCTTAGTGAATTCTAGAGCCTATTTATGCAGGAGAGAGGGCTTGAAAATTTTGATCTCAGATAACCCACAACTATTTGTCAGAGTATTTTAAAGGATATTTTATACTTATTATGGGCCACTAGAATATCTAAGCTTGCTTAATTTTAATGCCTGTAACGCTGTTATTGTATTTCTAGCTAAGGCTTACTGGATAAAGTACACGAAATGTTTAACATTTCGACTATTTGCCAAATTTTTAGTGTAACAAAAAATATTGTGTGTCTATAAAGACTGAAATCCTTTTACCGAGGGGTCCACAACTGGACGCTTACCAACATTGTTTATTTTCTTTTTTAAATATAACCATTTATCAATATATTGACAATTCACAGGACAAGACGAAGTTCACAGACGACTGACTATATGAACCATAGGTCCACTTGCTAAACTTTTTTCTATGCTAGAAGAATAATTTAGCCTTATAGCCTTTTTGAAGGTATTTTGAAGTATTACTGGCTTCTTTGGGTGCATCAACACTTGGGTTATTTCCATTTGGTTTATTATACGAGGTTTATTTTTTACTCTAAGATCAATATATGTCTCCGAGGACTAAAATACATTTATTGAAGCTAAAAGCTTGGGCTGTAACTAGGGACTTAGTATGTATATCGACAATTTATAGGACAACACGAACCTTACAAAGGATTATAGGTGACATAGGACCACACGCCAGAGCTTTGTTAATCTGCAAGAAGCAGTTGCAACTAATGCTATGAGGATGTAATGTTAATTTTTCATTTGTTTCACAAGGAGGCTATTTTTTACACAACCAATATTTGCTTTTTCAAGTAACTACATGTACCAGAAGCACACATGCCAACACTAACTAGATTTTGATTTATACTATCTCAGGTGCTAAATGTATCAAGAACACTGATTGTACATATTTTTGAGAATCCAACTATATCAGGATTTTTCTATGTAAGTATATTTTTATAGACTGGCTTATTTAACAGATCAAACAGAAAGACGGCAAAATTCATTAAATGTAGTTCTATAGTATAGGTGGTTTCAGAGATATAAAAAGAACAAATATAAGATTTCGCTTTTTTTGCTTCTGAGGCTAATCGCGACGCTAAGGGTAAATGGCGAGGAAATGTAACGGAGGAGAAACAGCCCCAAACGTTATGGGCTGCATGTAAGTTAATACCACAGAGATATTACAGTAGGTGTAGGTTCTACCACCAGAACTTTTCTATCATAATAATACTGGTTATGCTGTACTGTTAGCTAAAGATGCTGATATTTGAGAAACTTGAAAGCTTATTTGCAAAATTTTAAGATAAATAATAATCTGTTAGACTGTAAACATATTTTATATCCATTCTGCGCAAGATCCGATGACAAAATTTAAAAATTGTAATCGCCCAGACAGGGACTCGAACCCTGGACAGATAGGTTAAAAGCCTAACGCTATACCAACTAAGCTATCTGGGCACAAGGTATTGTTTTTTTGAAAAGTTAGTTATGTTAAGAAATATATTGAAACATTTGAGAACACTCTTGGTCTGGTTCGACAGTGAAGGAGACAACATTTCCAAATTTTTACAGACTTTGTGTATTTTTCTACTATAGAGGCCTTCACTATATGTAATTCGAAAAAAGTTCAGCTAGCTTCCAAAATTGAGGTAAAGATTTTGTTTGGCGAGATTAACAAGTTACAATTATATCCAGTTACGGACAAATAAAGCTAAAACTCTCAGATTTACTGTACTATCCAAGTTTTAGTAACATTTTCTTCACTTTAGTACAAATACCAAAGAAATAGGTATATTTTATTTATAATTTGACAAAATGTACTAGTATTTAATTCACAAAGTTAGGTAAAAAAACAGTATTTTTTTTAAATATTGTTACTGCCTTCAAATTTTATGTTATTTAGCCACTAACAACTGGTTTACACTGTTTGGCATCCTTTAAATAGGAAAAGAAGGAATTATTTGTTTAGAATTTTTATATTTATTTAAGAAAACAATTCTACAGTTTAACTTAATTTTAACAAATTGTTACTAATTTATATATCAAAGTTATGTTATTTAGAGTGTATGAAGGCGTATAAAGTTAATATTTGTACTTATCAGTTCAACTAACAATTATATTTTACACACAAAAGATAATGTATTTCAGTTAAATCAATTGAATCAGAGAATAATATTTTACAGTAATGGATGCATTCAGCACTAGTCAGTACTTTTATGCATCAGAAAGTTTTCTTAATTTTCTATTACGCATGCTATTTTGTGCTATTCTTAAAATGTATTTCTAAGGCAAACTGGTTTAATTTTCTGCTTATAATGGAAAGTTGACATAGTTTTCGCACAATGCTTTGTACATTTGTTATATTCTCTACTTACAATCCAAATATTATGCTTATTTAATGTATAATTAACTAACTCTCTAGCCTTCTTAAACCCGAATGTTCATGGCTGCAGCAACACATGCCTTTCATCTGTCCCTGTCCTGAGCAAGATCTATATACTCCTTTCCTTCCCTATCAATTTCCTTTAGGTCCATCTCTACATTATCCCTCTATTTTGTTTTGGTCTTCCTATTGGTCTTTTACCATCAGGTTTCCCAACAAGAATCCTGTATACTCTTCTTTCCTCTCCCATTTGTACCACATGATCTACACATCTAAGTCTTCTTGATTTCATTATTCTAATAATATCTGGACATGAATACAAATTATGTACTTCTAAATTATGTAATCTTCTCCACTCATCTGCCTCGTCATCTGTTTTAGGCCCAAATATTTTCCTAAGGATCTTACTTTCAAATACTCTCAATTTATGTTTCTAGCTTATACTGTAGTTATTATATCTTTTTCTATCAGCTTATTTTGAAATTAATATTATTAGGTATAGTATTTGATTTATAACTATATTGCTTTTTTTATCAATTTATCTAAGAGTACATGCAGACAAACACATGAGTACACACTTTTATGTAAATAGATATGCCTTTTTTCAATATTTTAGTATGAAGATTGCACTTTAGCTATTTAAGCAAGGGTAGGAAAGGTAGGATTTCTGAGAATTTGTTGCAGGATTTTGGTGTCCAAGTATAGATGAGAACTGAGCTGGGAGACTGTTTTGAACCTTTTCATGAGAGTTTGCATGTGAACTGTATGCAAATTGAGCACTATTGACTGTGCATGCTTCTAAGTTTTGCTGTTATTTCACATCAGCTCTGTGAGACTAGACAGTTTTCCCATTTCAAGTAGTTTTTATTGATTGTATTTGCATATGTTTTGGGGACTTAGCAGTTTTATGTTATGAGGCAGTTTACTGTAGAATATTTTTACCTGATTGTTTTGAGATATTGAGTGTCTGCTGTTTTACTTGTAATTATTTTCCTTTTTTGTGTTGTGTATTTGACTATATTTTGTCCAAGTTCGTAGTATTTAGAATAATTGTTATTGACTTGTATATGTAGGGAGTAATAAACCTTTGCAAGATGCCCTATACTTTAGTCTGAACATTATTCTTAGTGTTCACTTTTAAAGCCTTAGTATTCTGGTAGTATTATTAATGTAGAGGTAAATTAGGCTAAACTGTAGGCATTTTTCTGATAAATTATACTCACTTAGTTGTTTCAGCAGGTAGAAGTTGCATGATGGTTTACTGCTGATGATGTTAATTTGCTCTTCTTATGTACTACGTATGATGTAGCTTACTTGAGTAATTGGTATTTTCTACTGAAAAAAGGATTGCTTGTCTATTTTATTTCTATGTTGTTGAGTTTGTCCATAAGCAAGCCATGTTTTTACTCTATCCTATGTCTTGGAAGAATCTAGATATATTGTGTTTGCAGTTTTATGTTTCTCTAAGGTTTCAGCTATGTAGTTTTTTAAACTGTGCTATGGGTGTGACTATTGATTTCTCTTTCTGTATCCCATGTTGGTTTCTGTGTATTCCTCTTGCTGCTTGAATTTGACTTAGGTTGTTTGCTTTTTTTCTTAGATCTTTATTTGTTTATTTGTTCAGTATTTTTTATTTTTTTGAATTTTAATTACTTTAATTTTACATTAACTAACACATTTTTTTTAACAACAAAAGAATTTACTCTAGTATAAAAACTTCTACTAACAAAAATGCACTATTATAACATTTAATTTTAGAAAATTGTATTTTAGAACATTAACTTTGAAAAATTGATTTTTAATTACTTTAATTTTACATTAACTAACAAATTTTACATTAACAACAAAATAATTTGCCCTTGTATAATAACTTCTACTAACAAAAATGTACTATTATAACTTTTAACTTTAGAAAATTGTATTTTTAAAACTTTAACTTTGAAAAATTGAATTTTAACACACTTTGACTTTAACAATGTACTTTGAATTTTTTTATGTAAAAGAATATTAAAAAATAAAAAATACTGAACAAATAAACAAATAAAGATCTAAGAAAAAAAGCAAACAACCTAAGTCAAATTCAAGCAGCAAGAGGAATACACAGAAACCAACATTGGATACAGAAAGAGAAATCAATAGTCACACCCATAGCACAGTTTAAAAAACTACATAGCTGAAACCTTAGAGAAACATAAAACTGCAAACACAATATATCTAGATTCTTCCAAGACATAGGATAGAGTAAAAACATGGCTTGCTTATGGACAAACTCAACAACATAGAAATAAAATAGACAAGCAATCCTTTTTTCAGTAGAAAATACCAATTACTCAAGTAAGCTACATCATACGTAGTACATAAGAAGAGCAAATTAACATCATCAGCAGTAAACCATCATGCAACTTCTACCTGCTGAAACAACTAAGTGAGTATAATTTATCAGAAAAATGCCTACAGTTTAGCCTAATTTACCTCTACATTAATAATACTACCAGAATACTAAGGCTTTAAAAGTGAACACTAAGAATAATGTTCAGACTAAAGTATAGGGCATCTTGCAAAGGTTTATTACTCCCTACATATACAAGTCAATAACAATTATTCTAAATACTACGAACTTGGACAAAATATAGTCAAATACACAACACAAAAAAGGAAAATAATTACAAGTAAAACAGCAGACATTCAATATCTGAAAACAATCCGATAAAAATATTCTACAATAAACTGCCTCATAACATAAAACTGCTAAGTCCCCAAAACATATGCAAATACAATCAATAAAAACTACTTGAAATGGGAAAACTGTCTACAGTCTCACAGAGTATACAGGATTCTTGTTGGGAAACCTGATGGTAAAAGACCAATAGGAAGACCAAAACAAAATAGAGGGATAATGTAGAGATGGACCTAAAGGAAATTGATAGGGAAGGAAAGGAGTATATAGATCTTGCTCAGGACAGGGACAGATGAAAGGCATGTGTTGCTGCAGCCATGAACATTCGGGTTTAAGAAGGCTAGAGAGTTAGTTAATTATACATTAAATAAGCATAATATTTGGATTGTAAGTAGAGAATATAACAAATGTACAAAGCATTGTGCGAAAACTATGTCAACTTTCCATTATAAGCAGAAAATTAAACCAGTTTGCCTTAGAAATACATTTTAAGAATAGCACAAAATAGCATGCGTAATAGAAAATTAAGAAAACTTTCTGATGCATAAAAGTACTGACTAGTGCTGAATGCATCCATTACTGTAAAATATTATTCTCTGATTCAATTGATTTAACTGAAATACATTATCTTTTGTGTGTAAAATATAATTGTTAGTTGAACTGATAAGTACAAATATTAACTTTATACGCCTTCATACACTCTAAATAACATAACTTTGATATATAAATTAGTAACAATTTGTTAAAATTAAGTTAAACTGTAGAATTGTTTTCTTAAATAAATATAAAAATTCTAAACAAATAATTCCTTCTTTTCCTATTTAAAGGATGCCAAACAGTGTAAACCAGTTGTTAGTGGCTAAATAACATAAAATTTGAAGGCAGTAACAATATTTAAAAAAAATACTGTTTTTTTTTACCTAACTTTGTGAATTAAATACTAGTACATTTTGTCAAATTATAAATAAAATATACCTATTTCTTTGGTATTTGTACTAAAGTGAAGAAAATGTTACTAAAACTTGGATAGTACAGTAAATCTGAGAGTTTTAGCTTTATTTGTCCGTAACTGGATATAATTGTAACTTGTTAATCTCGCCAAACAAAATCTTTACCTCAATTTTGGAAGCTAGCTGAACTTTTTTCGAATTACATATAGTGAAGGCCTCTATAGTAGAAAAATACACAAAGTCTGTAAAAATTTGGAAATGTTGTCTCCTTCACTGTCGAACCAGACCAAGAGTGTTCTCAAATGTTTCAATATATTTCTTAACATAACTAACTTTTCAAAAAAACAATACCTTGTGCCCAGATAGCTTAGTTGGTATAGCGTTAGGCTTTTAACCTATCTGTCCAGGGTTCGAGTCCCTGTCTGGGCGATTACAATTTTTAAATTTTGTCATCGGATCTTGCGCAGAATGGATATAAAATATGTTTACAGTCTAACAGATTATTATTTATCTTAAAATTTTGCAAATAAGCTTTCAAGTTTCTCAAATATCAGCATCTTTAGCTAACAGTACAGCATAACCAGTATTATTATGATAGAAAAGTTCTGGTGGTAGAACCTACACCTACTGTAATATCTCTGTGGTATTAACTTACATGCAGCCCATAACGTTTGGGGCTGTTTCTCCTCCGTTACATTTCCTCGCCATTTACCCTTAGCGTCGCGATTAGCCTCAGAAGCAAAAAAAGCGAAATCTTATATTTGTTCTTTTTATATCTCTGAAACCACCTATACTATAGAACTACATTTAATGAATTTTGCCGTCTTTCTGTTTGATCTGTTAAATAAGCCAGTCTATAAAAATATACTTACATAGAAAAATCCTGATATAGTTGGATTCTCAAAAATATGTACAATCAGTGTTCTTGATACATTTAGCACCTGAAATAGTATAAATCGAAATCTAGTTAGTGTTGGCATGTGTGCTTCTGATACATGTAGTTACTTGAAAAAGCAAATATTGGTTGTGTAAAAAATAGCCTCCTTGTGAAACAATGAAAAATTAACATTATATCCTCATAGCATTAGTTGCAACTGCTTCTTGCAGATTAACAAAGCTCTGGCGTGTGGTCCTACGTCACCTATAATCCTTTGTAAGGTTCGTGTTGTCCTATAAATTGTCGATATACATACTAAGTCCCTAGTTACAGCCTAAGCTTTTAGCTTCAATAAATGTATTTTAGTCCTCGGAGACATATATTGATCTTAGAGTAAAAAATAAACCTCGTATAATAAACCAAATGGAAATAACCCAAGTGTTGATGCACCCAAAGAAGCCAGTAATACTTCAAAATACCTTCAAAAAGGCTATAAGGCTAAATTATTCTTCTAGCATAGAAAAAAGTTTAGCAAGTGGACCTAAGGTTCATATAGTCAGTCGTCTGTGAACTTCGTCTTGTCCTGTGAATTGTCAATATATTGATAAATGGTTATATTTAAAAAAGAAAATAAACAATGTTGGTAAGCGTCCAGTTGTGGACCCCTCGGTAAAAGGATTTCAGTCTTTATAGACACACAATAATTTTTGTTACACTAAAAATTTGGCAAATAGTCGAAATGTTAAACATTTCGTGTACTTTATCCAGTAAGCCTTAGCTAGAAATACAATAACAACGTTACAGGCATTAAAATTAGGCAAGCTTAGATATTCTAGTGGCCCATAATAAGTATAAAATATCCTTTAAAATACTCTGACAAATAGTTGTGGGTTATCTGAGATCAAAATTTTCAAGCCCTCTCTCCTGCATAAATAGGCTCTAGAATTCACTAAGCCTCAAAATAATATTAGGGTACATAAAATAAAAAAGCAGATGAAGGAAGAGTGGTGCTGATCTCATCGCATCATCTCCAAAAAAGCAAAAACAAAAATATACAGAGCCCTATCTGATATATTTAGAAAACTTTTACCTAGTACAACAGTAACAAAATACTCAGAAAACTCTAAAATAAACAAACTTTCGTTGTTATTTGAGTAATAATAAGCCTAAACTTGTAAAATAAAAGGGTAGAACTTGCCAAAACATACTTTTGCATCCAAAATATAATTGAAAACTCTTTCTTGAATAGACTAAGAGGTCTTACTTTGGTAAAATAAGCATAAAATTGAAAAATAAAGGGTAAAACTTGACGAAACACACTTCGTGTGTACAAAATTTAATTCAAAACACATTTGAATTGTGTTATTTGAGTAAACGTGGAGAATAATCCTGTAAACTTGGAAAAATCTGTCTCTCTCTCTCTCTCTCTCTCTCTCTCTCTGTGTGTGTGTGTGTGTCTTTGAGAGTCCAAAATGTAATAAAAATAGTGCCTGAATAATATAAATAGTGTCATTTGAGTAAATATTAGGCTAAACTTGTAAAAGAAACAAATAAAAGTTGAGAACACACACTTTGTGTGTCGAAAATGTAACTAAAAATCTTTCCTGAACAGATAGAATTGTGTTATTTGAGTAATAATAAGCCTAAACTTGTGAAATAAACAGATAGAAATTGAGAACACACACTTTGTGTGTCGAAAATATAACTAAAAGCCTTTCCTGAACAGATTGAATTGTGTTATTTTTTTAATAATAAGCCTAAACTTGTGAAATAAACAGATAGAAGTTGAGAACACACACTTTGTGTGTCGAAAATGTAACTAAAAGTCTTTCCTGAACAGATAGAATTGTGTTATTTGAGTAAAAAATAGGCATAAACTTGTAAATAATAAATTAAAAGTTGAAAAAATCTCTTTGTAAATACAAAATTTAATAAAAAATGTTGCCTGAATAGTACAAATAATGTTATTTTGGTAAAAATAAACATAAAGTTGTAAAATAATAAATTAAAAGTTGAAAAAATGTCTTTGTGAGTCCAAAATTTAGTAAAAAATGTTGCCTGATTAGTACAAATAGTGTTATTTTGGTAAAAAATTAATATAAAGTTGTAAAATAATAAGTTAAACGTAGAAAAAATGTCTTTGTGAGTCCAAAATTTAATAAAAAATGTTGCTTGAATAGTACAAATAGTGTTATTTTGGTAAAAAATTAACTTAAAGTTGTAAAATAATAAGTTAAAATTTGAAAACATCTCTTTGTGAGTCCAAAATTTAAAAATTGTAAAATAATAAATTAAAAATTGAAAAAATGTCTTTGCGAGTCTAAAATTTAATAAAAAATGTTGCCTGAATAGTACAAATAGTGTTATTTTTGTAAAAATAAAAATAAGCTGTGAAAATGTTTGACATAAAGTCAAAGTTTGGTAAAAAATAAACTCAACATTAATTAAATAGCACACAGTAACATACATTTACTACCTAAATCAATAATCAAAGTGTCCTAGGTTCGTTACCCCGTGATAAAAGCAAATGGTGAAAACTGTAGGCCCCGTCCCTGATAGCTCTCCCTTCTTCATAGTACAGATAAAAAAAACCTGCGCTAAAGCGTCCTGTGCCTTGGGGCAACCCTGAGCGGAATATTAATTGGCGGCGGAAACCAGTTCTACAAGCGACGCATAGCTTCAGAGATTTGACCCTTGCTGCGAATTCCAGACATCCTTTGTTGTCTGGTTGAATCCCTCTCATGCCCTACAGTATTGCATAGCTTTCCCCTGTTATTGCGTACTAGTTAACCTTGGAAAAACCGGTTCTGAAAATCTACATCTTTCTTTGTTCTGACGTTCTGACGTCATTTGACCTTGAACGCACACTCCCCAAATTCCTTTCTCCTCTACCTGCGCGGAATATTAATTCATTCTCTCTGTCTGCCTTCACCGCCGAGTCGAGATTCAAAGACCATATTCTGTCTAGCGTGCGAAAGCACCGTCTTTTATAACATAATGAAATAATTGCATAGTACTAATTAATAATATTACATATCGCGGGTTCGAGTACCGGGACCGTCTTCTTTCGTACCATTACCACCATTCAAAGCGGTTCATAAACCATAAACTCTTATTTTCAATACTATAAACATTAATATTAACATTTTATACTTTACATACTTTGCAGTAATAAATATAAAACCATATGCATAGCGTTTAGTACCTCTAATTACCTTCTATATACATATTTTTCATAAAATAAATAATTATATATTCATAAAAAGTTATAAACATGCAAATACATAAATGTAAAGTATTCTAAGTACGTGCAAATAAATTCTAAGTACGTGCAAATTAGTTCTAAGTACGTGCAAATTAATTAACACCCGTGCAAATGAATTGCGAATATTAAATAGCAACCGGCCTTAGCGCACATCTCTACTACTTGTGGCTACTCCCACATCTCCTAAATATGCCTTCATGGCACGGTGCTACGTGCACGAGGAAATGTTACCTTTACCTTTAAGATAAAGTGCCCGAAATCCGTCCACTTCCCTAAATTCGTCCCCCTCTTTAACTTCCATGGAAAGTGCTGCCATTTCCCGAGAGCAGCAGGAAAATCTTCAGAACTATTCGGTTGCCTACTGGCAGTGCCGTAGTTGCTTTTTTTTACTTTTGTTCATTTACGCTTTAATTTTTCAAAAATAGTTTGTCTGAAAGCTGGCTACAGTGTGAAATCAACTTGAGAAACAGTTATATTGACGCCACGCGGTAAGTTTTTCATAATTTAGTGATTGATAATTATAGATTAGTACTTTAATATTGCGTTCCAGTTGTCACAGCCATGTAGCTGTAGTCGTCTGGTGAGGAGCAGTCGCTGTTGTTATAACAGAACTCCTAAATCCGTCCCCTTTGAGATTCTCAAATCCGTCCCCGGATTTAGGACCCACATTATGTATCTATCTTGTGATATATATATATTTTTTCCTGACCACTTAGACTTGTTTCGATTGATGTATGATCGATCACTTGTCGACGTTTTTATAGTGTGTTTAACACTTCTATACTTTATTCTTGAAAAGAAAATTAATGCTAATTAATAATTAAACTTAAAGTTCTATGAAGAAGGTGCCGCCAGCGGGGGGGGGGGGGGCGAGGGGGCATGTGGCTTCCTCCTCAATCAACAGACAAGTTACAGCCTTTAGATGTAGCATTTAGGTTTCCTCTGAAAAAAAAACTACACGCAAAGGCTATAGAGCAATGGTTGGCCTCTAACTCAAACAGAATTGTGAGGAAACTACAAGTATCCAGTTTGTTCTGTGAAGCGTACCTTCGTGCTGCTACTCTTGAAACTGCCATCAATGGATTTAGGAAAACTGGAATTCATCCGTTTGATCCCGATGTCGTTCAAGAGCTTGACTTCATAGCCAGACAACTTGCAGAGCCAGAGGTGCCTGACAATGTAAGGATTGATGACAACCAGAATGCTCCAGCTCCACCTCAAGTGGTCAGTCCAAGAGACATCCAGGAAGTTCCAGTAATCCAGCCTTCACATCTAGAGCCGGGACCTCATTCTTGGTAACAGGAAGTCCACATAAGATGTCTCTAAAAGCCGCTATGGAGAAGAAGCAAATGGCGGAAGAGCGTCAGAAGAAACAATACCAATCAAAGGCCAAGAAAAGTCTCATTATTGAAGATAAAGATCAAGATCAGCTTGGAACTTCATCGACACAACCTCCCAAAAAGGAAACATAGAAATATGACTCAAGTTCAAGCGACTCTGAGGATGAAACACAAGTTCCACTGGTGTCCACCGATGACAAGGATAGTTCAAGCGATGAAGATGCGTCCGTTTTTCCCAAGACAAGATAGGAGAGAAATGGGCAAAGTATTCGAAATGCTTCCAGTGGTGCCACGAGATGGATTCATCTTCAACAAAAGTCAAAAACTTTGTTTGCGATTTTTGTCTGGATGGGTAAAAAGATGTAACTTACGTATAAAAATGTATAAACATATTTTCATCTCAATAAATTTATTACATGAGATTTTAACACTGTTTTAATCAAATTTCCCATAAAAATAAATGAGTAGACAATAACTAGAAAGGGGGGACGGAATTAGGACACCTTTTTAAAAAAAATCAGAATTTACGTTCTTTTGATTATTTCCTTTTTTTGGTTAAGAAAGATTTATTTAGTAGAATCACACCAGCAGCACTAGTAGGTATAGAGTTGTGTTGCTTCAATCAGTTGTATTATTTTTAACTTTAAAAACATTTTCAGAATTGAAGATTTGACTTCGGGGGACGGTATTTGGGCACTTTACCTTACCTCTGCGAACCTTCATTTCTCCAGTGTGATGAAACGATTGACTTGTGGGAATTTACTAATTGTCATTGCAAACAAGAGACACATTGGAATGTACCGTATATGATCACATACTATGTAAGCATAATAGTTTGATAGTCTGAAGTGTATATACGAACATAAAACTTAATGCGTGAGTTGATTTTTACCAATTTCCACAACAGCAACTAAGATATTGAGGGCCTCAATAAATTGATTTGCCAACAGCAAAATAAATGACACAGTACGCTTTCATTGTTCGAGCCACACAAAGAACACTATTAGTGACTCGAAGAAGACCACTTAGCGAGTGCTGACAGACAAATTACATTAGCCCCGTATTTTTTCCGACACTCCACAATCGAGGAGGACAAACATGACCGGAACAGGAAGATGTGTCAGTCGCGATGTGGTCGATACGCTCTCCCGAACAGGAGGAACACCCATTGCGCAATTAAGCTATCTGGTTAAGTGGTGGCACTGATTTGCAAATCTACTTCTCTGGAGATAAAAGGACACCGCTGATGCCACAGGAAACACGCGGTGATGGATTGGCCTTTCCCAACAAGCATCTTCCATTCATCTGCCTCGGCCACAGGTCTACAATTCAACATACGTGACGGCGAAGAATTATCATGCAAATTTCCCAGGGTAGTAACCAGTTTAAGTATGCATGCGATCCTAACAAAAGTTTTCATCATTAATTTCTCCTCATTGTAGTTACTGAAGGATCTGCCAGGTAAAATGATGTTTGTTCATTTCAGCTGTTGTTTTGAAACCCCGCACTACAAATTGTAGACGGGTAAAGATTGCACTGGAATTTGCCAAATGCTAATCTCTACGTATTTAAGCCTTACGCGAAGCAGCATTATAACCAAAATATAAAGTATAAAAGGTTCCCACGGAAACATCTTATTTTAAAGAAAAACTAAAAGGGATTCTCCACAAAACAGTCTTTAGAAGTCGGCCGAATTATCCGAGAAATTAATATCAATGTAGCCTGTGACTGTAATGACGACAAAAACTTGGATAAGAAGAAATATATCTCATTATCACTGTCACTGTTATAAAATGTATTATTCTGTAGAGTGGAAAGTAGGAAAGTTAGAAGTTGATTTATGTGTTATTTATAAAGTTTATGGACTTTTAGTTTACCGCTTAAGTAAAATAGCAACGACAAGTGGTATTAAAAAAAAAAAAAAGAAATCCTTGGATTATTCTAAACATACACATAATGTCCATGTTGTAATACCACGTAGCTTCTCCCCGTGTCTCTCCACATAGAGATTTCGAATCATTTGGTCACAGCTGAAAAATTTTTATGTTGCTCTGGTCGGATTTTTGGCAGATTTTGAATATGTTCATGTTCTGATAAATGTATCATCGTATTTTTCTAAACTTGAACTTAGTGACGGTATCGAAACGTGAGTATAATTTCGTCTCATGTTTGAGGATGATATTTTGTTTGTACTATTCATTCACCCTGAGTAAAGCCATTGAACAAGTAATTCCACAGTTTTTCAGGCTTTCTTTTACGGTAACGCCAGATTTTAGCTCTGAAGAAGTAATGAAACATCAGTAAGCATTGGATGCCAGTTTGTTGAACATTGAAAATACGTCGTACGTTCTTTTGCCATTTGAACAATGCGGTAAGGACTTCGTTGTATGTTACAGCATTAATGCAGTTGTTATGTAAGAATTAGATCGCTCGTTCTCGTGGTTACTCTTGATTCTCACGTGGTAATCCGGAATGTGTGGTGGTTGACATTTCAATGTGACCTCTTCAGACTCTACAACTACGGTACATTTTTCTTCATAGGTGGTACCGCAGTTTCGATGTTACAATATTTTGGATTTTTTAAGACAATATTGTTAAGTTCCTAATGTTGTCTGAAAGAAATATATAAAAGTCGACTTATGATTCTTCTGCAACGTTCTTGCAAAGTCATAGTTAGCAGTTCTTCCGCACGTAAGGGCATAGCCACACAGTGGTATTGACCATGGATGAGTGTGGGAAGGTCCGAAATATCGAACCATGATTGTTTCTTTTCGGAAGCATCAGTATGGACATCGAGACCGTTTGGACTCGGTAACTACAAGGCAGGTCACTTCCTCGTAGTGAGGGGGGGGGGGGGGCGTGCAAGGGGATAGATAGTATCTCCCAGCTAGCAAAACGTTCGCAAAGCATTCCCCAAGCTGTGTCATTGTCACCATGTTAAAACAAAAGAGCACCCCCCCCCCCCCCAGCTTACCCTCAGGCTCGACCAAACATCCCCCTCAGCTAACATTTGCGACTTCAAACGCTGCTCGTAGTGCACCCTAGATTCTAGGATCTAGGTACTGCACCATTAAGGCAGGTAGACATCTGTTGAATACACTAAGGATGGGATAACAACGCGTGATAAAGTTGGAATCGAAGCCACATTACATCCAGATTAGACCTACAGTTGAAAGTGGTAAGTGGATCCCGAAGCGCACTGAGTCGTCTCTCTGTGGGAATCGAACCACGTAGATTAACAAATTTAAAATGAGAGATATATAGAAGGGGGGGGGGAAGGACATACGCCTAAACTTCTGCCTCAGCCTCAGCGTGTCTGTGTGTAATTCAATGATCAGAATCTTCGATAATCAAATTTGAATGGACAGAAGTTATAAACTGAGATAATTTTTATTGTCCCTGGACAAAGTTAGTAAGTATTTATTATTTCTCAAAACCTTTAGTAAAAGTTTTGAAAATGTTTGCTCGTACAAAAATAGCTTATATTCAGTTTAAATGTAGTTGTACTGTTTTGGTCGTACTCTCGAGGAACGTAATAACATGGTGCGACCTCTGGGAAATGCGTTAATGAAAGTACTTAACATACAGACTACAAGAAAATTGTGAAATTCGTAAAAATGACCGAAGAAATAGTCATTCAAGTCTAAAAACAATTACCAATTTGACATAATTGGTGTGCTGTGACTTTAGGTTCTGCAAAGAATGGTGGAGGGTAAAGAAAATTGAACAGAACCACATCGACTCTTGTGTGTAGAAGATCCACTATGAGGTTCGAGTGATTCTTTAAGAGCAACACAATGCTTTTAATAGTAACTCCTCATCCCCTCCGTGCTAGGGATACGAATGAGGTCGTTTCGCCGCTTGACAGTGAGATAGTGGCTTTTCTCCACGTGCGGCAGCTGTTTTGTTCCACGCTTTAGCTGCTTCTTCCACGAAATCAGAGCAGAATGGGGCAGCGGAAATTCCACTGTATATCAAAAATCTTACCATAAACGTTTGGAAGGCAATTTGGAAAATTAAATTCCAGTGCTGCTCTCGTTATGCAGGGCTTGAATTGCCTCCCCCCTCTCTCTCTGTTTTTCGGTGTTTTTGTTCTCTTTGTGTCTTCCTGTCTTTTTGCTTTGCACCGCCTCTCTCCACCCCCTTCTCTGTCTGTCGCACATTCTATCCCTCCCAATATTTCTATTTTCATCTCTCCCCCCGCCTGGGCATGTGAATGTGTCTTCAAAAATTTCATCACATCCTCATCGTCGCGATTACTCAAAAGTGGCAGAAAAGGTAAAGGTAAGGTAAAAGTACCCCTGTGCGTGTGCACACATGCCATGAAGACATATGTGGTGATGTGGAGGGATAGAGCTCCAATGTTCTTGATCTCGGCCATAGTTGGGAGGATGTGATCAGCATCACGCCCGGCCGACTTTATCCCTCAGGGTTGACCCAAGGTACCCATTGATACGAGGCTGGGTGAACCTCAGAGCCGCGCAGAAAGAGGGAAATTACTGGAAAATTTCCTGCTTCGGGTAGAGAAGCGACGCTAATAACAAAATTAATCTACTCTCATTCCTTCTCTCTCTCTCTCTCTCTCTCTCTCTCTCTCTCTCTCTCTCTCTCTCTCTCTCTCTCTCTCTCTCTCTCTCTCTCTCTCTCTCTGTGTCTTTCCCCTTTCTCTGTGTGCATTTCTATCTCTTTGTCTTTCCCTTTTCTTCCTCCCTCCTCCTTTCTCTAACGTACACTATCCCTCCATCGTTTTTTGCCCTTTTCCTCACTTTTCCTTCTCTCTCTCTCTTTGTCGGAATCTTCGTTTTCACTAAGATTGAGAATCTTCGACTACCGTTGATGAACATATCCCTAAGCCAAAATTGCCATTATATTATTTTCTTAACACTGCCTCTTACATAGAGGCATTACAATGCCTTAGCAGATAATATGAATGGCTCGGAGGTAAAACATGGTTAAGTGACATTTTGGTCATTATTTAGTTTATTAAGCAGAAAGGTTATAGAAGCTAATAAAAATAAATAATAGTAGTAAACGTTCCATTTACATCACACTGTGCCAATGCTTTGTAGGTTAACTTGATGACCTAATACAGACCCAAGGCGGACAGATTTCGGTGTTAAACATGGCACCTCCGACTGTAGTCGAGATCTAAAAAGTGCCCGTCTGTCTTCGTGACACGATGCTGTACGCAGAGAATAAACATATTTTTCCATGTTTCTTTTAAACTTTTTGTTTCCCCTTTGAGAAGTGTTTAAATACTCGTTTACATGGCCATTTCACAGCGTAGAAAGAGCCATCACGACAAGAATACGAACCGAAAAATCTTCTTCCAAGGGACTGGTCGCTACATCAGTTGTTTTATGTGAGCACGTGCAGGGCGGAGAGTTGCTCGGACACGTCATTTCTATAAAAGTTCAATAGACCGGACGAATATCATTCTTGGCTTGCTGCGGAGTGCATGGCTTGTTTTACAAGGACGTTGCGCACCAGTGGTATTGCTTTCGTGTGAAGTCCTCACTGATATGTTTCTCCAGTATTAGGATTGTTAGCCAGTTGTTTTTAAGGCCACGCTAGACGCTTGGTCTGTTCCAGCAATATCATTTTACTCTCCCTTCGAAACTTATGGTATTTCAAATCCTGTAAAATTACATTGGTGGGATTGCCTTCTAGAACATGCAAGTGGACCTTCGTGTTGTAAGAGTTTCGTGGCGCCGTAAGCAGGCATGTACGTAGAAATATATTTCGGGGTGTCCGAACCAAGTGTCTCAGAAATAATAATAATATGATGATGATCATGATAATAATATGTGTTTAAATTAATACTTTAACATAATTTACAGCTCTATTAATAAGATGTAAATTAATTAATACTGCATTATTATTACATGAATAGCTAAAAATACTATTTAAGAATATCGCGTATTCATTAACCAGAAAGACCGCCAAAATTTGTATAAACCAACTGTTCTTGCAAGGATTTAATGTCAAAAAGATAAAAAATTAATATTTATTGAGTAACTAAGAATGTTATGTCCAATTGACGAAAAGTAAAGTTCCTGATTATTATTTAATGCTTGCTTGCTTCCTTCCGTGGCATTACAGCCCAGGATGGGCCTTGGCCTTCCTCAAGAGAGTCTTCCATTCATCTTGTCTTCGGCAACAACTTTCCAGTTCCTACACCCAGCTCTTGCTGCATCCTCTTCAACTTGCTCGTCCATCTCAACTTCTTTTAGGTCGCTTACCTCCAGGTTCTGACACAAGCACTTTCCTAGCTGGATCGTTTTCATTGATACGCGTAACGTAACCTGCCCACCTTAGTCGACTTAATTTTATAAATTTAACAATGTTACAGGCGCGGTTGGCCCTATAGCGCACAGGATCAGTGAACCCCCAGTAATATACGATAATCACCTCGAGAATGAACAATGAACAATGTCTTTAAATTTTCACATTATTTCGCTAAAAATTCTACACAATAAGTCATGTATTTGTGCCCGTAACACGGCGAACTCTCTTGCTGAGAAGAAGAAACCGCGAATCGGCCGCCCTGATACAGACCCTCAGTTGAACCCCCACAGGACAGCTCGTGCCATTGTGAAAGCTTCGTGCGGGAGCAGAAGCGCGAGGAGGGTATAGGACAAAATACATGGGAGATGAGATTTGCAGAACCTATGTTCAACCCAACGGTCATGCGCAGTTCGTTCTCTCGCAGAAGGCGCGGGACAAGGCTCCTTTCTCGCTGCTTCCTCCCTTCCAGTGTTGCTGCGTGCGGTTCAAGTTTGAAGCGCACACATTACATATTCAATCTTCTCTTGTATCATTTTTGCACCGAACTTCTTGGAATAAATGCAAGATTGTGTCAGAGATGGATGAGTGGAAACAAATAGAAGCTGGAATTAGATGCGATGAATTAAAATAAAGGAGATACATTACCAAAATACCTTGTGCATGCATTCAGAGGTTTTTCCTTAAAGGTGGAAACACTTCGGGTTCGCGAAAGAGAAAGAATGGCGCGAAGACGTGACTCGCTGTCGCTCGGTGTCAAAGTCTCAAGTTTTTTAGTTTTTGAAGTGCTTGGATACTTGTTGGAAAGTATTAAGTGATGCTGCGAGTGAAACGAGGGATGGACTTTACCTAGGTTATGTCATTTGATGCAGTGTAGGCGTTGCTGTCCGCGCAGGTAAGAAATTACCGATAGAAATGCACATAATTAACGTAAACAAACTTCCTTGTCCACTGAAAAAAAGCGTGTGCTGGTCGACCAGCCCCAAATTTGAACAAACCTGTCGCGTATAAATGAAAGGGTCTCAGGTTCGATTTCTAGTATGCGCATGCCATTAGTTGCCATTTCCCTTTAACAAATGTAGGACCAGTTCTGATTAGTCAGCATGGACGTCCGGAAGGGGAAAAGGGGGCCGCCCCCCCATGGAAATTGAATGTAAACCAAAAATTATATATTACACGCATATAATTTAATTTCAGTCACAGTAATTTTTGGTAATTATTATAAAAGCGTTGCAGTAACTTTAGACTGAAGGAGTGTTTTTTGCTCCTCGTGGGGAAAAAATATATTACTTGCCCCTACTTGAGGATGTCCATGATATTCCAACAAAACTCAACTTTTTTCATAAAGGCACAATTTATTGTAGTTTCAGCCCTAAATTTATTCGCACACCCCTACAACAAAACCTTATACTCCCAGATAAAAAGAGTTCTTGACAAAGCTTTTAAACCCTCCCCCATCCTTTTGTTGGGCGAAGGAAGTATATTTTGCGGAAAGTGAATATATGTCACATCACTTCAGTGAACCCCCGGGTAAATAATGCACGAGCCGCGCCTGCAATGTTATCTTCTTTGTATAACTGATACAGCTCTTGATTTGTTCTTCTTCACCATTCACCTCCCTTATATAACGATCCGTAGATTTGACGTAGGATTTTTCTCTCAAAACAACGTAACTGTAATTCATTCTGTTTTGTGAAAACCCATGTTTCAGCTCCATATGTGAGCACCGGTCTGATAAGTGTTTTGTAAAGCGTTACCTTCATGTGTGTAGGAAGGAGTTTATATTATAGCTCTTTTCAGTTCTTAAGGCGGCCGGTCCTAGTTCTGCCAAGGGAAGTGGGGAGCGGGGATTACGCAACAGACCAACCACAGTGGCACCGAGAGACACGACGCGGCCGGAAAAAGCACTACGTGAAACTCGTTCTACTGGCCGCTACGTTTCTTATCGTGCTGGATTGGTTGCTTCCCCGCTCCCCACTTCCCCTGTCAGCTTTTAGAGCGCCCGCCGTAAGAACTGAAAAGAGCTATAATATGCTTCATGAGTCTGTAGTAGCTTCTGTTGGCAGAGGTTAAACGTTTCTTTACTTCCACTGTTCCGTCTTTCCCTTTATTAGCATTGGAACCCAGGTACTTAAAATTATCAACTCTTTAGCCTATCTATTATTTAATGGATATTATAAGTAGCATTGTGCATAAATTTTATTAGGTACTGTCAGTTCAATGTCCCTCGATTATACAACAAATGCTAAACAAGTAAATTTTCATGATTTAATTTTAGTATTTGGTAAGCCTTTCGGAGACCACCTCCTAAATACATTTTTCGCCGCAAGCATAATTTATATCACTACAATTTAGATAGCGAAATTTACTGGCATGGGCAAGCAACCGCATTTTGAATTGATCCTCTAAGGCAGTGGTTCCCAAACTGTGCGCCAGGCATCCGCCGCGAAATGTTCCAGTATTTTCACTGAAATGACATGTACTTGTTAGTCTACACATGGATTTAATACTTTTTACAAATAAAATGTTTCTGAATTTGAAATATGTGTTTATTTTTTAAGTTAGAAAAATAAGGCAAGCAACCTAACCGCGTTGCAAGTGTTAGATAGGCCTACATTCTGACCTGGGCGCCGCGGGAAAATCTTGAAATACTAAGGGCACCGTGAAATGAAAAACTTCGGAAACCACTGCTCTAAGGTCAATAATAGGGAAAACTGAAATACCATCTCAAGTTTTCATAAACATCTGTTGTAAAGTAACAGGTTGTATGAGTATACAAGAATGGAATCTCTGGGACACCTTTTTGTGATTTTCTCCCATACCTTGGCGGGATGTGCTGTGTTGCTATATGAACAAGTTTGTTTCAAACTGGCTAATTCTGAAACCCGGTAGCATAACAAAATTTTATGTTTTGATGAAAGAGAAAGTTGTGCTTGTTCACCGTGGTATGCACGTGAAACCTCTGGCTGCACAGAGACCGTACTGCAAGGGGGAGGGGAGTATTGTGGGATGGGACGAAGAATTCTGGCTCAGTTTCAAAATTCTGGATCGATCTTCGAAGAATAGAGCTCCATGCAGACTTCGGGCTGAACTCGAAATAACCCTTCCCGTACACGCTCAGCTACAGTAGCGTGCAATAACTTGGTTTTGGTGTTTTCGAAAGTTTGTGATCGTGTTTTTTGTTCTTGATAGCTTTCATAGATATGGAGGCTTTGCTGCAGTGCCGTTTCTTGAAAGTAATTCTTGGATCATTTCATGCATGGGAGATATTTCCAGAACACGAAATATTCTCGTCTTCTATTGTTGTTCCCCCCTCTTCTCCGCTGGTTATTATTTGCATTCTATGCCTTTCTACCTTCTCGAATATTGAACGTCACACATTTCTTACATGCACATTGAGACGTATATTCATAGAGCGGAAATACAGGGCAGCGTAATGACGTATCGGCGACGTGGAATGACATCCTATTTCACAGATTGGTACGTGCCTCCGTTGCGGAGTAGTTTATGTGGAGCGCTATGAAACCTGAAGTCGTAGGGTCGAATCGTAAAAACGGTTTGGATGTTTTTACCGCGTTTGTTCTACTATTTAATTAATTGATAATTAATCCTATGTTTTCTGTGTATTTCGGTTACTTCATTTCGCTTGTCTGGCTCTAGGGCCATTCAACTTTCCCGATGTGGATGTGTCGTCACCTTGTAATCAAGGGATCGCCGGTTCGATACCCAGTTGAGGTACATAGTGGTTAGGATACCACATTATAAACTAGTCCTAATCCTGATTAGCCTATATGTGCATAAAGTGAACTTAAAACAATATCTCACGTTTATCCCCTGAGAGTTAACTGAAATCGAGTGTAGTTTCTCTAAGAAAATGTACTTTTAAGCTGTATCCTTAGAGCTAGACATCACAACTAACATTGCTGTTATTCCAGATTGCATAGCGTGTAAGGATGAACTTCCTGAATGCAGTTCAGATCATTGTATGCTGCTGAACTTAACTGCAGACACAGTTGTCAATCATAAATTTAATGATGATGTCAACCGTGAAGGAAGAACGACACAGTTAACAAAAGGCGACACCTACATGAAGTTTTCTGTTGCATAGAGAGAGAAAAAAAAGATGTCCCCTTGTTACGTCACATAGAAAAACAGCTTGCATATAGAAATGAGCAGACATATGATGACGCAAGCCAGTAAGTTAACAAAGATTCAAGGACATGGACGTACAGTGTTTGCAAGTCAATCTTTATGCATTGACGCACAGGCACATCGAATATGTTACCAGGAAAATGTAGTGGGAAAATGTGAGGATTTACGAAAAACGTGTTCAGATTCTTCAGGCTGTTGAATTCCCTCAAATTTTATTGCGTGATATTTAAGTCACACTTAATGCACAGATAGGCGAATCGGGACTGTTTCAGTTGATAATGGAATCACTACGTGCTTGCACCGGGTATCGAATCCGCGATCTCATGGTTACAAGCCTTCAAATTTTTGTGCTCAGAGATAAGTACTACTAAAGGTCCCATAATAAGCATTTTATTTTGGTATATATTGGCGATTCGTGTTAGTAAAGGTTCAGTTTTACGGGTATTTTACTAATATTTCTTGTAATGAAAGAAGTTTGTAAAATATGTTGAAATATGGGAAAAGTAAAAAATCACATTCATCTTTTCCAAATAGAACCCTGTATGAAGACATCCTGCTATGAATAATGGGCCTCCCCGATAGCGTAGTGGCAACGTTGTCGCGTTAGGATCAAGATGCCCCGGATTGGATATCCGATGAAGGCACAAGTGGCTCGGATCCCACTTTAAACTCTAGGTCCGGTCCCGATTAGTCTTCCTGTGCATAAATTGGACTTGAAACCAATTAAAACGAAACCTAGAACAGATCAGCAGTAATGTACAGTTTCTTGTTAAAAGGGCTGATGTACGCATGCCTGCGTTACTATTTAGTGGCAATACCAGTACAATAGAGTCCCGACAATTCGAGGTGGATGGGATTGAGACTAACTCGAAAGAAAAAAAGAAACTATACGTAAGAACCTAGGGAAAAGTCGGAAGAGGTAAAAAAAAACAGCATAACAAAGAAAAACTACAGTATGTGAAAAAAAATTGGACATACATTATAATGGTTGAGCCGATGCCGATGTATCGGTATCGGCCGATACCAGTAGTATCGGTTGGAATTTATTTACCGATACCCGCCGATACTTTTTCCGGCATTTTGTTCCTTGACGGGCTTCTCGAATATGCTGTGCGATACATTTGCGGAGTCTATCTAATTATCCTGGAAATGATGCAAAATTCGTTTGTTTTTTTCACCAATGTGAAAAACTGAATTTTATGAGAACAACATATAATTTAATATTCTGATGTAATTATTGAATATTTTAAAGATAAGATATTTGTAAATTGATACATGTAGTTAGAGTGGAATACGAAACACTAATATTAATCAATATTTTGAAAAACTTTTAAGTACAGTAAAACCTCGTTAATCCGGACTAATTGGGGGATAAGTTGATCTGTTTAACGAAAATCCGGATTAACTGAAATAACCTAAAAGAACAGTAGAAAGTGCATTAAAACTCCGTTTATAGCAACAAACACGTTAATTATCGTGTATTTAAAGGGCATAGGCCTAAATACACTATAGAGTACAGTAAAATGTGAAGCAATACGACAATGCAGTACGTACATACGCGGTACCCATAGTATGATGATGTACCCGACGGACCTGGCTCGGTATCACTCGAAACTCTTGCGGTGGAAGTTGGTTTGAAGTACATGTTTATATTCTGTTGGGACAGTTTGGAATGTATTTCCTTCACTAATAATTGGCATTTAAAACCTTGCATTCTGCCTTTTTTTTGCCTGTCCGGATTAAGCGAGGTCCGGCTTATCTGGGTTCGGATTAACGAGATTTTACTGTATTATAATTTACAAGCATCGGTATCGGTGAGAATCTGTGAGAGTGTCGGCATCGGTATCGGTTCAAAGTGGTATTCTGAATATTGTACTTATATTGCTCAGTACAGTAGTAACTATGATGTAACGGAAAAACTATTTTTTAATTTTTTTTCCCCTCTGATCATCGAGACTGCTGTATTCTATTTTTACCATTTGATGATTCTTCAGTTCTGCTTAATGGAGTTAAGATATCAGAATGCTGTCAGTTATGTGTAATAAAGGCTGTCCTTTCCATCTTTCCCGCAGGTGTCGCCATGGCAGCCTCAAGTGTTCTTGAGCCCAACAGGACGCGGGATGCTCTGGAGGTCAGGGAAGCGGGCAGGGCTCTCAAGGTCCAGACTGATCACCCTCATCTTGTGAGCCTTGGGAGTGGCCGCCTCAGCACTGCAGTGACGCTGCATCCATTACCAGAAGGTAAGAATACCCGTCATTTTATACGCATCGTTTCCTCGGAAAATGTAGGTAAACGTAGTATTACCCTGGTAATTCTGGTGTTGTTCGACTTGACTGGGGTAAGCTGGAAGACATTGTACTGATCGACCGCGGAAGGTACGTGTAGCTGAAGTGGGCGAATCCACACACGGAAGGGGGAGCAGTGCAGTGCCCAGGATTTTGTAAAGGGTGGGTTTACGTACACTTTTTTTGTAGTCAGTATATATTTAAAAATATATGAGGAATTTTAACGAAGTATGTTAGTGTAAAGTATTGCCTGATTTTCAATTGTCACTCCATCTTTCTCGCGTTCATTAGAAAGGAAGATATATATGTAGACGCTGACTTTTTTACATCGTTTGCAAAGCCCAGGGATATAGTTTTCTTTACTGCCAATATATGGTTCTATGAGGAAGAGTTGTTGCATTGTACAATACGTTTAATTGCTTTTATGATTGGAGGAATCGTAGCAGGTTTTCTTTAAAGAAGTCTGCGCTAATGAAATGTTCTAATTTAAGCACTTACCTTGAACTTAAGTTTATTCCTGGCGGCTGGCTAGACGAAGACTCGGTTAGCAGGGACAAAGAAGGAATCTTTCTTTTGTCAAGCGTCCTGTCTTAGTTTGCTTCAAATGCCGCAGTCTTTATACTGCAAGGTGCAAAGAAGTCTGATAGAATTTTGGGCTTTATTTTGAGGACTGTTTCGATCTCATATATTCAGTGCATTTGCAATAAGAATAAGGAAAGTTGCAAAAGTAACAATGTCATTGAGCTATCGGGAGGGATCGAATTATCAGGAAACTAACGTATCCAATTGAATATGAGAGTTTGTCGTATTTTTTTTCGTCGTCGTTATTTGTTGATGAGAGGATTTCATCTCAGTTATTGAGATTGAAGTCGGGCTTCATGTGGATGGAAGAAGGCATTGGTTTACAGAGTAATTCTTCACAGCCTTATATCAATCTTCATTGTGCATGTTCCAATATTTTGTGCTTCTTGGCCGTGTTTTGTACTTCAGGGTGTAGAAGAGGTGGATACGAGGGCATTCTCGTGTGTGTGTGTGTGTGTATGTAGTTTGTATGATGTGTATGTGAGATCAGTGTGTAAAACAGTGAAATCCCTTGAGTGACTAACAGTTTTGCATTAATGAGGTTTTCTAGCCGACCTCCGTGGCCTTAAGATTAGCATAGCATGCTACAACGCCACGGTTCGAATCCCTTCGTGGACATGGGTGACCTTCAATTTCATCGTATCATCACTTATCATTCTCGCAGTTAGCCAAAGGAGGCAGAAAAGCGAAGTAAAACAAACCAAATCAGTAAATTAATGAGATTTCCTTATTATGAAGTATGACTACTTTCAAGACCGTAGAGAGTTGTAATAATGTGACTTGTATTGCTTGTGTGTTCGTAGAGCCTAAAGATTAATGCTAAACCTTTTTAGTGTTAACGATTACTAGGGAGGGGAGTATAGAGAATCGATCTCATGGATGGAACCTGCTCGGATGAACGCCTCCACTGCCATGATTCGTCGCTGCCAGCATCCCATGGCAGAGTGATTGCGAGACATAAAGCTGCTTAAGCATTGGACTTCTGCGTTCCAACAGGGATGAAAATTGACTTCGTACCCACCCTGTATAAGACGTTTCATGCGCTGACCATGTGTCTCAGAAGAAAAGCAGTTTCGCCTTCATAGGAACTGTCGCACTTGTGCGTTCTTTGACTGGTTCATTATCACCATTATGCATGCATCTGTCCTTATCCGCGAACTTCAGCAATAGATATGGTATTACGAAATATTTATTGATCAATGAAACCAATTCAGATTGGTATATTTACATTAGATTAGTTGCTACATACCGTTCTACGGCTTTTATTTGCATTTGTTGACTTAGCACCATCTGTTTGAGAGGCATTTTCTTGGAAACTTCTTCACATGTGGCATGGAGGAGGCAGTGAACCTATGCCACTGTTATGCTTTACTCAGTCGGGCCAATGAACTGGGGATTGTTTGCCTTTCTTAAATGCCATTTGGCCGTTCCAACGTGACTCCTGCATTTGCGTAGCGGGAAGGTGTGGCCATTGTAGGGAGTCTTACTCATCAGGTTTGTATTCATTCCGGCAGCACTTGTTGTTAGTGCTTTCCGTGAACCTGTTGGCGTTGGCTTGAAATGAGAAAAAAATGTATTTTAGTTTTTATGGTTGGTAAATGGTGGTCGTTGCTGTTCGAACGCAAATTTTAATTGACGATACTGTCAACAGATTTCTGTAGTCGTAGGTGTCTGTATATGTCGTATAGTGGATATCACACCGTGCCACGACACCAGAATTCCGGGGTTCGAATCACGGCCTGGACGGGTGTTCTTTGTGAGTGCCCCTTCATCAATTTCATCATATCATCACTCGTTCTCATCTTCGCAGTTAGCCAAAAATGGCAGAAAAACGAAGTAAAATGAATCAAATCAAGAATTCTATACTATTTGTATAGCATTGCTTGTAACATATTGCATAGTTGCCGGCCACCGTGATGCATCGGTTAGTGTAGCACCCAGTAATGTTTCGTTGTGTCTTTTATGGACTCCCATCTAATCATCGTTCAACCTAAGAAGACAAAAAAAAAAATAATAAAAAGTATATAATCGTGATTTACTATAAGAACCACACAAAGGAATTTGGACGTTTATCTACCACATAAGTTTTAGTTACTTCGTATCATGAGACGTTATATTAGTATTAAATAAATAATAGCAAGAGAAAATGTAATGGGCTGTTAGATGAGATGCTTCAGATAAAAATAAATTAACAACTGATTTTTTTTTCTCTCTCTCTCCGTGGCTCAACGGCCCTTTCAGAGCCGAGCCCTGCCAAGCGGCTTTTTTTGTTGTGTGACGTGTGGTCAGCGTATCAAATTCCATCGCCGCTGTTTTCTGCCTTTCGAGACCGGAGTTTGCTACTTCTCTTAAGTAGCTTTCTGATTGTTTTCACGATGCTGTTTCAACACCGAAAAAAATTTGAGCTCCCACCCTAAATCGAACCAGGGGCCGCTCGTACCAAAGGCAGAGCGCTGACCAAGAATAGTAATAATAATAATAATAATAATAATTTAGTAAGGCAAAGCAAATTCAAATACAGCACTAGTGCCTACCCGGTAGCGTAGTGGTAACGCCTTGTAATCAAGGGGTCCCGGGTTCGGTACCCTCTGCAAGCACATAGTGGTTCGTATCCCACTGTATGTCCGTATATACTGTATGTCCAGTTCCGATTAGCCTATCTGTGCATAAAGTGGACAAATATGGCACTGATACATAATGAAACATCGCATGTTTACAGAGTAAAATTATACAATAAGTGTATAATAAATGTAGTCAGAGTATAGAAACATAAAAACCCATATTCTGTTGGCATGGGAGAATGTTAACATTTTTCGAGATTCGTGACCTGTATGCGGGAACCCTGCACTCAATTAAGTCCATACACACGCGCGCGCACGTCCATATGCGAGATAAGAAGGGCAATGTTCATTGTTCATCCGCTCTTTTGCCAGAATGAAATCTATCTTGAGGAGCGAGGAGGATAAAGTTGAGAATTGAATCCCGTTGAATGACAAAATCGCGTGTATGAAGGCATATAAGGAAGTTTTCGAAGAATTCGCCGTGATCCTTTGTCGGAGGGTTAAGATCAGGAAAGATGAGAATTCATACAGGAAAGGATGTCAGCCGTAATAAAGTTCAACTCGCATAATAGATGTTTGAATAGTTCAGTGTGAACTTGCTAATGTAACCTTGCCAATATGTGATGCTTATTTTCGTTTTATTCTCTGACCTCTAGCCGCATGCGTGTCGCAACTCGGATTACCACACCTGCTTTGTGTGAGGGAACTTGCTAATTTTTTTCTGTCCCTTTTATGCTGACTTTATGACCCAGTCACGTCGTTCGTTTTTGCTTCCCTCTCAAGTCAAAAGTACGTCATGCTTACTTGCAGTACGCAGCTTGTAAGGCTCTTGTTATTCTGTTTGAAAATCATTGCATTTCTTGCACAAGTTCAGCAATATTTTGTTGAAATTTGTAGCGAGCCCTACAATGGTGCTGTATTTTTAAATTTTTCAAGCATATTCCTCAGACTGGGGCTAAAAATTACCCCACTGGCGAAGCAAGAAAAAGGAGAGGACGGGACAAGGTGGCAGACGAGAGAATACTCCAGTATAGTGTGCCACAGTGAAAGGATTTCGCTCGAGCGGCAAATAGTTCGCACTGATGACGCTAGATAGCGTGCGGAATTGAGAGCTTCTTCGCTCGAGTGAATAACGCTCGAACAGGCAAAACGAGCGGTACGCTCGAAGCCCAGTAGTACACGGATACAGTAATTTCTCTGTAGTAGTTAGCTCTCAATCCCAAGGATGGATCGTGAAGTACAAGAAAGAAACTTAAGTAAATATAGTCGTGATCTCCTTGTTAAAATGTAGTTTCGTGTATGTTACCAATGTACGAAAATGAACTAGATGATTGTGAGCTGAAATTACCAAGGCGGATATTTTACATATATGTGTCTACAATTAAAATGATATTACAATGTATATGCTCGAGGGTGGGCGACTCGAGAGAGTATGAGCTAGCGAAAGCGATCCGATATCCAAAATCCCCCCCCTGAAAATTGGTGGAACAAAAGGGGGCTGTGGTTCATCCCCCCCCCCCTCTAGCGTTGTCACTGTATGACCCTTCTGGGTATGTTTATCTCAATACCTAAGACAACTGGACTTCGCAAATAAAATTCTTGTTCGAGATAAAGCTGTATTAATCTTGAAAATATTTGCTTGATTCACTAACAAAATCATACATTTTACATCAACTTACACCATCTTTCTAATCAATCTCTCACTTTAAACTGTTTGTGCAGTCCCGATTAGCCTATCTGTGCATAAAGTGGATGTAATACCTCAAAAAATAAATAATAATAAGCTATTGAAATGTATAATGCCAGTGATATCCGTTTTAAATTTCGTCCACCATTGGCTTAAAATGACCGAGGAAAGTTTCAGGCAAGAAAATACAACGAAATAAACAGGAATAAAGGAAACTTGACACAGAACTTATACAGGATTTCACTCCTTAAAAGTGACAAATAAATCGGAAGAGTTCAATGGGCATTACTGTTTACACTTACAAAAACATATGACAAATGGGAAGAAGTATAAAGAACGCATTTTCTCACTGTGGATATGAACCATTAGACATCTGGACATTTACCAGTGAAGAGGAAAAACTGGCAAAAATGAAAGAAAATATCACCCTTAGCAAAGATGCACAGGTGTAATGCATATGGCAGTCCTCAATGGCAGTATCGTTACAACCACACTTACCAAGATTATGTGACTGCACTCAATTTACCCACATTACCACTCCTCTTCGTTAAGAAGCATCCAACATAATCAAGCACGGGAGGGCTGGAAACAACATTAAGGTAAACACCACATTGAGCAAACCGCACACACTGCCTTAAGGACATCAATTTATTCACCAGAAAAAGACAGAAACAAAACAACCGGTGTTCAGTATATGGGATGTAATTTTTCATCATTTGCGTGTGACATTCGTTCTTTTTTTACGTGCTGCTTAATTATCTTATTCCTTTAAATGAGTGTACTTTGCCGGACTGTGAGTGGGATAAAAAAAAAGAAGAGGGAAACGAAACATAACAAGAAAGAAAAGAACGGAAAGAACAGGAAACAAAGTACGAAAAGACGTTTAGAAAGAAAAGAGTCATGTGTATATATGTATGCACGCATAAATCCTAAGGGACCTTTGTAGTGGTGACGTCGTCGCCTTGTAATCAATCAAGGTTCGATTCCCTCTGGAAGCCCATACTGGTTCGCATCTACTTTAAACTGAAGTTTCCTTCCTCGTTAGCCTATCTGTGCATAAAGAGGACTTAAAAGCACAAATCCCCTCTTACTCCTATCTTACAACTCTCTGAAATGAATTTCTTGGATTTGACCGCCTATAATCAGTTTCTCCACTCTCATATCCTTGATGAAGGCCGGAACATGATGTGAAGCGTGGCGAAGAGCCTCCTTAAGACTATCTCGAGAGTCAGTGGAGCGTCTGGGGTGCCTGCCTCGTGTCATCAACTCCTCCCCAAGTTAGATAGCTGCTATTGATGTAGAGCAGGCAGCCCGTCCACCGAGCTGGAAAGGCCGCAGCAAACAACCCGCACGAAAACCGCAGGAAATTCCAGTAGAAAACAGTTGCTGCCACTTCTTGTGAATTTAAATTTTATGTTCATGCGGTTTCGCCTAAAGACAAAAGGTTGTAAACCATTTGGGAGTGGCAAAACTAACAGTTTCCATTGAGTGGCCGAGAAGATTGGCGAAGTCGTAAAGATTGGCTTGGTTTCCGACTTCGTTTAATCACAATTTTAAGGTGTAACAACTCACTATGTTTCTTGGTATTTTTTGATTCATGCAGTCAATAATGGCAGATTTTCTTGTAATGATAGAGTACATTTGGCGCCTCGAGATTCGAGTCCCGACCAAGAATATCGAGTGTCCTTCAGCAGGTTAATTTAATTATGATGCATCCTCATCGTTGCTATGAACATACTTAAGTAAAAAGCCGACGAAAAATAATAATAAAAAGATAGGTTAGATCACATACATCCTAAATTTCAACACCTTATTCAGATTGTATAAATCCTTGCTTGTGCGATACGTGTTTTTAAATTAATGTTTATCAATATTGTTCTCCCTCCAATAACATTGACCTCTCCGATTGCCTTGTGCAGGTTGTATTTTGACATGCGATGTCAAGGAGGTCTTTCGGGTTTCTTTCCCGGTTTGAATGTATTTCATGTTTTAGGATCCAGATAAAAATGGGGAGAAACGCCCTGTGTAGAGCATTGAGTGGAATTCGCCATGAGGGTGCTGGCTTGTGATTAGATAAGCTTTGGGTAGTAAAATATACGACGTTGTAATTTTTGTGTATTTGGAGAACGTGGCAGGCGAGGTTCTTCCGCAGCTGTGCAAACATCTAGAAGGCCCAGGAAGAATATGTAGAGAATTCGACGTGGTGACTGTTTTATTCTTTTCTTCAGAGGAGTCTAGTTTTTTTCAGCAACGAAAAGGTAGATGTTCTCTAGCTTGAGAGTCCGGTATGGTTTGATTCCTGAAGCTGTTGCACGCACTCTTTGTTGAGTGAGCAGAAAGTGTACAACCGAAAATCTAGTGTATCATGATGGTTACTCACCGGGATTTCTGACTGAAGTTTTCTCCGTAGACGTGAAACCATTAATCCAAATCCTATTGAACTTTTATCTGCATTATAAATGCCCTGAGGGAAGTTTTTCACATTTTAGATTTATTTCTATCGGAGATGGAAAAGAAAGTTGCGTGGAATATAATATGGGTGGGTGGTGAGAGGCAGTAAGTAATACGTTAGTTTGAAATGGAGAAAACATTTTCTTGTATCCTTGAATTTTTGAAAGTTCGTGTAGAAAACCGGGAGTTATACTTAAATTTCATCACGCTCCTAGGGTGGCCACCCCGTGTATTCTTTCTCGTCTTGCATTTACTGAACCGGGTTCGAATGTCCTTGGGTGAACATTTCAGTGGTTCGTATCACACAGCAAACTGCATCCTGACATTATCAGAAATAAAAATATACTTCACGCGGTATGCTTGTCTCACGCATAACTTTTTGGAGAAAATATTTGTGAAAAATGCTTTGCGGTATTTGTAGTGAGAACATCATTTTCCACCAAAATATTTGTTTGCTTATTCCAGTTTCCAAAGGAAGTTGTTATTTGTTATGTCAGGCTCCATTTAATTTGTTTGAGTTTGTGTTTTAGTCCATTTTATGCACAGAAAGGCTAATGGGTGCTGGACGTACAGTTTAAAGTGGGAGCTTGCCTCCACCGGTTATTGGAGAACACGGGATCGCTTGACTACAAGGCGACGACGTTAAACTACGCTATCGATAAGGCTTAGGCTCCATTTGGTTAAGCACAACAATAAATGATAATTATAATTAGATGAAACTGCACCACCCATGTCCAGGCCGGAACTCGAACCCAGGACTTTCTGAGAAGGCACCGAAATGTCAACCTCAGTTCCACGTATTACACCGCGGTAACTGCGCAATATAGCTTTAGTTGTTGCCAGGAGTCTACGACAGTAGTAGTTTTATCCATATTGATTAAGTTTGTAATAGGCATATTTTATTCTTGCCGGAGTCTTGTTTTCTATTTTGTTTTATTTAAGAGACTTATCCCATATTGCGTGACGACACAAGTAGCGTATGTGCTGATGTTCCTATAATTTTAAAATCAATCAATCGAACCTGGGGAACTTGGGTCGCGAGATCGATCACATCTGGACACCGAGCCGGCCAAACAAGCGTTGCTAATCTAGTAGCTATTCATGATTATCATTGTCCAGATTCTCGCCTTTTGTACGAGGGCCACTATTTATATTTTGAGCCTTGGCAACACTGATTGAAGTTAGGCGCGATTTGACGTTTGCACGGAATCGTCTGGCATTATTGACCATAACGTACTTCAAATGTTTTGTCAATAGCTTGATTTGTGTTGTTTATGTTGCCTTGGAGATTGCGCGACAACAATAAAATGGAATTAACTCGTGAACATTTTCGTGCGATGATTTTTTACGATTTTCGACGTGGATTATCAAGACAAGAGTGCATCGATCAACTTACTTCCACATTTGGCGATGAAGCCCCATCCTTTGCCACTGTGAAACGCTGGTATAACGAATTTAATCGTGGCCGCCATTCGCTCACCGACGAGATTCGCGAAGGTCGTCCAAAATCAGTTGTTGTTCAAGAAAACATTGATGCTGTGCAAAACCTAATACTGCAAGATCGTCATGTGACACACGGTGAGATTGAGGCAACCATAGGCATTAGTTCCACCAGCATATATAAAATATTACATGATCATTTAGCTGTGAGAAAGGTATGTTCTCGTTGGATCCCACACAATTTGACAAAAACTCAAAAAGACGCTACGCTCGCGTCAATTGGTGCAAACAAATGCTCAATAAATACAACCGTGGTGCTTGAAAAGACGTATATAAGATTGTAACAGGTGACGAATCATGGATATATGCATATGAGCCGGAACGTAAACAGCAGTCGACTTTATGGGTGTTTCAAGATGAACCCACTCCAACAAAAGTTGTTCGCGCTCGAAGCACATCAAAACAAATGGTCGCTTGTTTTTTCGGGAAAACTGGTCATGTGGCAACTGTGCCTTTAGAGGAACGTAGAACGGTCAACTCTGAATGGTACACAACAATTTGTTTGCCAGAGGTCTTCGGTCAAATACGGAAAACAAACAAACGCGTCGGATCATTCTTCATGAAGACAATGCCAGCTGTCACACATCTCGTCTAACAACCGACTTTATGAACAGTCAAAAAATCAAATTGATGGGTCATCCGTCGTACAGTCTTGATTTGGCACCCAATGACTTCTTCTTGTTCCTCCCGAATGTCAAGAATAAATTGCGTGGACAACGATTTTCGTCGGCCGAAGACGCCGTTGATGCGTTCAAAAACCATATTATGGAGGTGTCTAAGAAGATTGGAAAAACTGCTTTGACAAATGGTTCGAACGAATGCAAAAGTGTATTGACCATAAAGGAGAATACTTCGAAAAACAATACGGCAGTTTTCAATGCCAAATTCCTGTTTTTTCATTGTTAGGCTCAAAATATAAATAGTGACCCTCGTAAGAACCTCTGTTACCCCGATAGGCCAAAATTTCTGTTTTGATCCAGAATAGTGAGGACAACTGGAGATCCACTTAAAAAGAAGTAACTGGGCCATGTCTAGAAAGCCAGAAAACAGCGGCGATGGAGTTCGATGTGCTAACCGCGTGTCATCCTAGAAGAGTCGACTGGCATACTTTTGTCCTCAAAGAGTGATGCCATCGAGTTTAGTGCATTAATGGTGCTGTCAGAAGTGATATTTCGTTTTTCATTCTGTGATCATGGATCACTACTAAAGAAATGTTTATACACTGGACTCTCTTTAATTCGAATTTAGATAATTCAAATTGCTAAGTAATTCGACCAGAAAACCATCTTTAATGACGTGACGTTTTTGTTAATTCGAATTTTGGATAATTCGTACTTTTTAAGTGTCTCTTTGGAGTTCGAATCAAAGTGAGTCCACTGTATTTTCATCCCTACATCTTCTTTCGAAGAAGATTTGCTCACAGAAGTGTAGAAATACACCAGAGAAGAAACTGTACCGAAAGCGAAAAAATGAATGAATCATTTGCACAGAGCACATCACGCGCATTGCCTGATAAGTAAAATGCATATTTCTTATCATACTTTATACTTTAGACTCATTCATCTTTTAATGAGTCAGGAGGCACAGTATTGCTGATGTGTTACTCGTGGTAAATGAGTAACGTAATGGATTGTGAACGCACAATGCAATAAGGTAATCAAATTATGGCAAAGAAACGAATGATAAACATGCGGTTTTACAACCGTTTTGCTTTTCAGTGGGTTCAATTAATTTTACTTGCATGTTAAACGAGTGTATGGAAATAGCGTGAAAAAAACTTATATAGCACTGAATGCGAGTTCGATTACACAGGGTGATTATAGAGTCACTACATATTATAGTGATAACGTGTCTCAATACATTTATTTTGCAGGTGACTTGATACAAGTTCCGACAGTGAAAGAAAGAACAGCCGTTGGTTGTGCTCGGCTGTGTGGAATGACATCATATCAGGTGGAATCCCCCACGGCTCGAAATACCCTCTCCAACATCGCAATTGCGGCTGCAATTGTGCGATGTTGTTGATCTTCACTTTGTACACCTTAGACTAGATAAACCCACAGATAAAAAAGTCCCAAGGGAGAGTCAGTTCGGGAGAGCGGGGAGCCCAAAGATTGGTGACGCTTAGTTTTCTGGATTTCTTGGCCAAGTCCGTTCGCCTTGTTAGTACGTTATTTCACGCAGACGGATGCAAACAACAGCTGTTCTTCCTACTACTGTCGCCATTGTTTCACATTACCTTTAAGGAAATGTATAGCATTACATAGTCACTAAAATGTATAGTGACTTTATAATCACCCTACTAATTCTGAAGTTTTCCAAATATACAGTAGAAACCCAGTGTTCGATTTCATTAGAGTTGATTGCATTGTGTTCAGTTATGCGTCTATATTGGTTGTATTGATTTTAGCGACGGCCATTTCATAGGTACTTTAGATACCAGTTAAGTGTTTGGCGTACATAGTAAGATAGCTTACGAGTGGTTCGGCGTGGAAAATGTAAAGGATGCCGATATGAAAAAAGTAATTAGATAAATATATAATATACCTTAAAATATGTAAAAATATGTAACTACATGACAATCTGGGCCCCATTCTTGACCAAGTACAGAAACCTGGTCACAAAATTAAGGGAAACAATTGCAGTGATACAGCTTGACCAAGATATGAATATCCCTGTAACGCTGTAGTCGAATTTTCAACTGTAAGCAAGCCGAGGGAGCGTGTGCAATGCAATGCAATTTTATATGAGTGTTTGCGGGGGAGCATTCTTACCTTGGTTAAGCTGTTCAAAACTTTGAACACTTATAATAGTGGAACATCACTGTACAGAACAGCTAGTCTTCCCAAGTAAGGTAAGAAAAGTTGTACTTAATTTTAATAAGACCTGAAATGAATATTTACGTTTAAAATACACAATATGCATATTCATGAAGGCATGTACAGTGTCGAAAGGAAAATTAAGCAGCAGGTGGTAGTAACATTTGAGTACCTAGTTACGTTATATTTGTTCAAGCGAGGGAGAGTAAAATAAATAATGCGACCTACAGTTTCAAAGTGAATCTACTTCATATGCACACCTGTGCTTCTTATCTCAACAGTTTTCATGATGGAATAAAAATAATGTAATATCTGCGTCATGCTAGCGGCGCAACACGTTGCGTTCCAGACGATGAATTTTTGCGTTTACTCTTTTTATTGATATTAACATTAGAAGTGACGCATCAAGAGTATACGGCAGAAATTGTTCTGTAGAGACTTGCCATTGTACTGTTTTGCCGTATTATTTGACTTGTGAACAAAGTTAGTTATTCGGAAACGAGCCTGGAAAATCTGAAAAATTCAAAAAAATTTGTAAATACAGGGTGTGATCGAGCCGATTAACACATTTCAAACGACCGTAAATAATGAAATGAAAAATAGGAAAAATTCAATGGACTGAAATATGCCATTTATTATCCAAAACACACAAGTTCTTGACTAATCGTCTCATATCCCCGGAACACCGACAACTATTGAACAAACCATTATTGGTGAAGTTGCAGCCATTGATGAAGGTCGCTTGTATACGGACCAGAAAAACTTGCAAAAATTCAAAGGCTTAGACCATCTCTCCGATGTAATTCTAAAAGAAAGTAAGTTTGCAAGCTTATGATATTAAATGACAGATTTCAATATATTGATAAGTGGTTTCAATCATTTTGCATGTGTTGTATTCAATTATTTATAACTATTTCAAATGTGTCAGTCGTCTCGGTGCCACCCTGTACATAAAAAAAAAAAAACTGGAAAAGTCAGGGAAAATATCAAGTTTTTTTTTGTTTGTGTACATGCTAGGTTTTAGGAAAGAAAATAAATTCCATTCCTTGCTCGAACCAGTTTTTTGATGCGAGATATTATACATAAAAATGTTTTTATTACTTATTTATTTTACTGATTTAATTCGATATTTCGACTTTTGAGTATATGATGAAGTTAACGCTATAGTCCCTTTAGAACCAATCGCTACATGTAGGGTAGATGATAGGAAGATCTAGTTTACTATATCCCTTAGAATCAGTACTTGGCAAAGAGAGTATCGAGACGGGTCTCGTCCAGCGTGAGGTAACCTGTCTCGTTCTCGTTTCGAGGCTCGAAACACATGTTGTGAGCAACTTATATATTGTCATCGCACTTCCTTTCACGGGTCGAAGTCTTCAAGGCAAGCATCTTTTCTCAGTAACAAGTTTCTGTTTGACTCCTCGTTGTAACACTACGAACCTCTTGAGAACTGAAATTTATCGTGATTGTATGCAACCACGCTGCACAGGTTCGCAGTTGCCACTAACTGGTGATTTATGAGTAAATAGTGAGGTAGACATCCGCGCGGTATGTTCAAGTCGCATAGTGAAGTACTGGTAATTTTTAGTTAGAGTGAAATTTTCAAGTATAATAAATTCTAGTTTCCCCGTCTCGAACACTTGAGGCTCGTCTGGTCTTGATCTCGTATCGAAATTTAAAAGGGCGTCGGCACAATTCCTGGTATTTGTTGCTTTTTTTTCCTTCGCCAATTTTAGGGTAGAATTACCGCTGATAGTTTAAATTTTCTCTCAGTTGGTGTGCTACAAACGATCAAAGCTCATTTTTAACTTTATAAATAGTTTTTACTCATGCCCCCTTCCTCTGAAATTTGGTGTTGGCGAAACAAAAGGCAGCACAGACTGCGTAATTCAAAGGCATAAAATTGTTATTGGGCGGCACAATGTCGGATTATTTCCACTGCCCGGCTTTGAAGACCCAGACTCGTGACGTAGTTGCCAACCAGAGGCATCCACGCCTGCGAAATACCTCTGTGCCTGGAATTTTCATTTAGAGCGAACAGCCGCATCGCAGCCAGCCCAACTTCTTCGCAACAACGCGTTTCCAAACCATTGTTGCCAAATATAGCCGGGAAATAGAGCAGGGCGGATTTCTACCGTGAGATGTGTGGTGAAATGTTTCTGGTAATATAAACCCTTTACTCATTCTCCAATATTTTCGCCCGGTGAAACTGAATGGAAAACTAACTAGATTTTAGTTCTAGTTCGTTCCCCCAATTTGTGTTCAGTGTGGAAACTAATTAATTAGCAATCCTATTGCTGTATGCATATCGGAAGGAAATTATGAATATTTTAAATTTAAGTATTGAATTCGGGTTCTTTCAATATTGCATTTAAAAACCTGCAGGACAGATGACCCTCCTCAGTAATGTAGTGGTAATGTTGTTGCCTTGTAATCAACGAGTCCCTTATTCGATACCTGAATGAGACACATAGTGAATCGGATCCCACTTTAAGCTGTAGGTCCAGTCCCTCTTAGGCTAGCTTTAAATAAAGTGGACTTTAAAAATTAAAGGAAAAAACTAGAGCTGTAGGACAGATGGAAATCTCATTATGTTCCCGCCTTTCATTATTATTATCACTATTATTATTATTATTGCACTCCATTGAAGAAAGCTCAGAAACCGCCACCACATATTGCAGATCTTTCAGAATGTGTCATTACAATCTTTTGATTTTCTTCTTTGTGTTTGCCGGTCTCCTTGGCGGAGTGGTTAGCACATCGCCCTACGAAGCCAGGGTCCCGGGTTCGAATGGGCATGGATGTTTGTGTGTGTGCATTCATTAATTTCATCACTTATCCTCATCTTCGCAAATTAGCCAAAAGTGGCACAAAAAACGAAATAAAATACAACAAATCAATCTTCGTTGTTTGATAAACGCTCAACTTAACATACAGGGTGGTTAGAATTCAAGTACCTCTTCTCAGAGCCCTCTGTAGCCGGTTTGAAGCAACGGATTCCGACAACTTGATGTACACGCTATGCAGATCATGGGGAAGTGAATACCGACGAAAAAAGTAGTCTAATTTTCGTCGCCAGCTGGAAATGTATATTAATAATATTCATTATATATTAAACACGCACATACCATGAACGAGCAATTTGAAAATGCATTTCTCTCGAATGTACATATACATATAAACAAGAGGATGTATCATTGCTTTTAACAAGATGACGTGAAAAACAAAATGCGGTGTTAGTCTTTGTAAATAAAAAATATACTTTGGCAATTTTTGAATAGTTTTATGGTGCACAATATTGCGTTTATGTTCAACTTAGTCCAGGAGTCAACCCTCGTGGCTGAGTGATTATCACAGCGCGTTACGACGCTAAGGTCCCAGGTTCGAATCCCAGCCTGGACATGGATGTTCTTTGCGAGTGTCTCTTCATCAATTTCATCATCACTCATCCTCATCCAAAAAAGATGAAACAGCTTGTGCTCTGACAACGTTCTAAACAAGTAATGTAGATTTTTTTTTTAAACTAAGGTTAATTTTTGTGTAAGGCCGGGAAAATTTTAGGGGGCAGTTGCCCTCGGCACTGTATTACGGTTGTAGCACATGTATATTCATGGACAGCGTCGAGACAAAAGGAATCTGCTAGACTGTGGACAAGACAGAGCCTGCCTGCTATGATGCCGTGTCTTTGGTAGGGGAATGAGGCTGTACAGAAATAGTCTCGAAAGAGGGGAAGTAGTTTCACGACTCGAGGCAGGAGTAATAAATGTTTTCCAGGGATTTACATGCTGCACAACAACCCTAGACAACCTTCATTTACGATGCGGTGTAACATGTGTTGCTGTTTGGTGTTGAACTGTATATAAATATTTGAACACCGTTTAGAAACCTACTTCCTCCAGACTTTTTGTTGAGAAAGGAAGTTCAAAGGGGAAACGATACTCAGTGTGGAGAAGTTGCTTGTCAGGGATTCTTTAATGTAAAAAGAAATTAATTTTGCGGTCGTTTGCTTTTTAAGAAGGTTGCATATAAAAGCATGTATGTTCTCCAGCTTCTAAGTGTAATAGTGACGATTTCCAGACGAGATGAGCCTTGGCAGTCAGACTCGAACTGAGTTTTGAAACCCCTGTCTCATTTACTGTCTCATCTCGTGATTTATGATTATGGTAATTCACTGTTTGGTGATTATATTTACAAGAGTAAAACTCGCACGCGAATGCAATTTTTTGGTTCCTGAATGTTCTATTGGAAGGGGTTATTGAAAGTTAAACGGATGCAGGGGTGTTGTATTCACTTGGAAGTTATTTGTAAGTTGTTACTCAACACAAGAACCGCGTTTCAGAATGAATGGCTTCGTGTAGAACTAAGCACAATCCGCTCTACCTACACTTCCAAACTATCGAGTGCTTTACGTGTAAATTTCAAAATACATATTCTCTCTTATGGGGAAACAGCATTACCAAATTTCAGCAGGAATTCAAAGAGGTACGGATTATCAAAATATCCGAAAATGTAGCAAAATTGACCAGTTTTTCCTTGTCCAGCTTTGACCCTCGAACATTTGGTCAATAAGTGTTCAAAATATCAGTTTGACCAAAACATTTATTCTCTGTCATCAAAATGAGACCAGTTTCATTCGTTCCCGTGATACTTGCATTTGAAAATACGTTTTTTTCATAAATGAGCGATTTTCAAAATCATTCAAGAATTCTGCATAAATATATTTTTTTATCCAAAACTCTTATAGGGCGTTCTATAAAAATAGGATCCAAGCCGATTGGCATTAAATAGGCTTTGGGATATTAAACACACACAAAATGTATTTGTATCGATTCATACAAATTTCAATTGTTTTAGATGCTGAACTCCGTACGAAGGAGTTTAATAAAACTTAAACGCAAGTAGGGCAATAAATATTTGTACTCGTTGGAATTTTATGGTGACCGGTTTTTTATTTATTTGTTATTCCTCTCTTTGTAGGTCGCACCACAGTGGGGACAGGCGAAAATGGAGCGATGGTCGACATCGTTGTTCAGGGAACGGGAGTTGAACCTTGTCACTGCCACATCGACAACACGAACGGAGTGGTCACTCTTCACTCGCTAGCTGAGATGACAACCATCGATGGGTTGAAGGTGACCTCTCCAACGAGACTCACTCAAGGTAAGAATTTGATTTATTTTATAATTAATTATTAGCATGAAGTAAGGTTTAATTTTACTCTTTAGGTATGTCCCAGTCAATAAGCACATTGACTGTTGTCATTTCCCACGAGATCCAGCGAAGGATTCAAATGGTGAGAAAAACTACAGCCTCCCTGAAATGAAATTCTAAATTTACCTTCCCATTTCGTTTTTATTTATTTATTTCCTGTCGATGACGACATTTGTTATGGCTGGAACGTCGAGAAAATGTTTTTCCAGATATCCGTTTGTAAGAACTTTCCTTTTTGAGTGTTGATCCGGTGTTATTCCCATATGCTACGTTAAAATAATACAAGTGGGTAATGAAAGTTATGAAATTCAAGGAGTGACATGTAGAAATGAAGAATAGATAAAAGATGTCGGATTAATCGAGTCACATTCTCATTGCCCCCACACCCCCTATACGCCTTCATGGCGTAGTGCTAAGCACAGGGGAACACTTTACCTTTTTACATTCTCATTCTCTCCGAGTAGGGCGTCACAGTCCCTGTCATTCCCAATCTCTTCGAGTAGAATCTGACGGTCCCAGTATCAATGGGTACGTCTGACTTTCCTAGTCTCCTTGAGTGAAGTCTAACAAGTACCTGACATTCTCGTTCTCGTTGAGTGGAGTCTTACAGTCTCTAGCATTCTCAGTCTCTTCGAGAGATGTCTGACAGACCCTCGCATTCTCAGCCTGGCTGAGTGGAGTCTGACAGTCCCAAATATTCCCAGACTACATGAGTGGAGTCTCAAACACACTGACAAACCCAGCCTCGGTGAGTGGAGTCTGACATTCTCTGTCTTGAGTGGAGTCTGACAATCCCTGACATTCTCAGTCTCCTTGAGCAGAGTCTGACAGACCATGACATTCCCAGTCTCCAGCAGCGGAATTCGACAGACCCTGGCATTCCCAGTCTCCTTAAGTGGAGACTGACAGACCATGGCATTTCCAGTCACCTTGAGCAGAGTCTGACAGACCCTGACATTCCCAGTTTCTTTGGTGGAGTTTGACAGACCATAACATTCCCACTCTCCTTGAGCGGAGTCTGACAGACCTTGACATTCCCAGTCTCCTTAGTTGAGTGTAACAGACACTGATATTCCCAGTCTCATTGAGCAGAGTTTGACAGACCGTAATATTCCCAGTCTCCTTGGTGGAGATTGACAGACCCTGAAATCCTCAGTCTCCTTGAGCAAAGTCGACAAACTCTGACATTCTCAGTCTCCTTGAGCTGAGTCTGACAGACCCTGACATTCCCATTCGAGTCTGACAAACCCTGACATTCCAAGTCTTCTTGAGTGGATTCTGACAGACCATGGCACTCCCAGTCTCCTTGAGCGGAGTCTGACAGACCCTGACATTCCCAGTCTTCTTAGTGGAGTTTGACAGACCCTGGCATTCCCAGCCTCCTTGAGCAGAATAGATCCTAATATTCCCAGTCTCCTTGGTGGAGTTTGACAGACCTTGAAATTCTCAGTCTCGTTGAACAAAGTCGACAGACCCTGGCATTCCCAGTCTGTTTGAGCGGAATCTTGACAGACTCTGACATTCCCAGTCTCCTTGAGCGGAGTCTTGACAGACCCTGACATTCCCAGTCTCCTTGAGCTGAGTCTGACAGATCCTAACATTTCCAGTCTCCTTGAGCTGAGTCTGTCAGATTCTAACATTCCCAGTCTCCTTGGTGGAGTCTGGCAGACCCTGACATTCCCAGTCTCCTTAGTGGAGTCTGAAAGTCCTTGACTTTACCAGTCTTCTTGAGTAGACCCTGACATTTTCTGACATTACCAGTTTCGTTGATCCGAGACTGACTTTCCCTATCAGTCTCACTCTCTTTGAATGGATTCTTACACCAGCGTCAACACTATCAGGAATGCACGAATAAATGTTGAGTTGGACATTTTAGGACCAGCTCAGAAACTGGGCAGGAACCACGCTGTTTCAGACCACGAACAAGCCTTAGGTGCGTGTATTCTGAAATAATAACAAAAACAGTACTTTTCTACATTTCACTCCCGACTCGAAATTCTTAAGTACATAAAATGAACTAATGCAGTACTCTCTAGAATTTACTGCGCTTCTCCTTAAGAATCTGATACACATGTGATCCTGGTTCTGGAAGAAACGAGGCAGATATATTTTCGCAAGTTTCTCTGTTAGGGCTCGGACAATCTCCTGACCGGACCGCTGATGTGTACACAAATGCATTCATGCCGGTGGTACTAATCGTAAATCAAGAGATACTTGTCGCTCGTACGACGTGAGATATGTGGCTCAAATTTGAGTGTGGCCATTAGAGGTGGAATTTTAATCAAGAAATGCTCCTTATTTTATGATCAAACTCCTTTTTTTCGTTCTGTACGATTCTTTCCTTCACTTGCCAAATTATCGTCATTTACACATCTGATCGTGGTGTTAATAAATAACATCCAAGTGGTAAACCAAACATGGACGCGACTTCACCGCCCTTCTACCTCTTTAAATCACCAGTAATAACTATTGTTGTACACGGAAAATGAAGGTTCCCTGTCTTCTTGAACAAGATGGAACCAGGCCTTTGTGGATCTCTCGTGCTTTCGTGCAGACCGTGTCCTTGTATTCATAGTTACATTAAAACTGTGGTGTGGAACTGTGACCTCGGGTTCCCTGTGATGTTTGGTTTAGCTGTTGGTTACTTCAACATGACCGCACCTTCCAGTAGGCGTTCCCGCAGACAACGGCAATCCCACAAAAGTCATTAACATTTGAATAATCGAGGGAAGTCAGCTGTTCCCAGTGAGCGCTTCCGTTGTCATAGGTTTAGAAAGGTTGTGAAGCACAACTATGCAGTTGTAACGCCAACAATAAAAGCGCCTCTTTGTTTTCATAAAAGAAACTCATTGTTTCAACTGGATTATTTAATGAACTGTGCCATTCAAACAGTTAGCTCAAAGTAGGGTGACCATCCGTACTGATTTTCGCAGTACAGTACTTTTGTTTGATGGGCTGTCCTGCAGAATGCGAAGCCATGTATAAAATTAAGATATGTCCTTTCTTTCACACATGTCCTGCGAAATGTCCTGATTTCTACTCCGGTCTCCGAAGTCCAAATATTTATTTTCTATTTATATTTTATTTTGTTTTTTTCCATGTCAACAGTTTATGCAGTACATACTTTTCTGTTGTGATCGGGCTGGAGAGAATGAACATCCGGTTAGGACAATGCGTAGTCACCACCGCAGAGAGCGGGTTGTAGACAGTTGCGAACAAAAGTGTCAGGTGGCGCCGATCTGTCCAGTTATTGTGGGGTGCGTAAAGTGGAAGTCTCGTTCCTGAAGTGCAAGTCTAGTATTTCAACACTGTCGGTTGAAGATGCCTCCTAGGAGGAAATGTGCATTTAATTCAGAACTGAAATCTCTTTATCCATTTCTTAAGAGAGGCAAAAGCGATAGTGATGTTCACTGTGAAAAATGTTCAGGTGAGTTTTCAATTGCAAACAGTGGAAGGACTGAAATAACACGACATCTGCAAACGGCTAGACACAAATCTGCCGACGCTGCTGCTGCATCTAGTGCTACTCTTTCTACATTTTTTCGAAACAAGAATTTTGGGTCTAAAGAACAAAAATTGGCAGCAGCAGAGCGTGTTTTGCATTTCATACAGTGCAACATAATCAATCGTTTCGTTCTACAGACTGTAGTTCGAAACTTGTTAAGAAGTGCTTCGAACCACAATATGCTTGTGTAAGAACAAAATGTGAAGCGATCGTGACAAATGTGATAAGCCCCTATGCAATTGCAGAGCTTCAGAAAGAGTTGGATCAGGTAAATTACATTGCAGTTTACACAGATTCGTCGAACCATAAAGCTACGAAATTGTTTCCATCGTTGGTGCGCTACTTCCTTCCTTTGAGAGGAGTGCACGTTCAAGTTCTGGATTTTCAAGATCAGTGTGGTGAAACGTCCGATATTGTGTCTTCGTATATCCTGAAGACATTAAATGAATACAACATTGAAACTAAAGTTGTTGGATTATGTGCTGGCAACACCAACTGTAACTTTGGAGGGGCAGCAAGGAAAGGTAAAAAAAAAAAAATGTTTACAGTATTGTTCAGGAATGCTTAAACAAACCAATTGTACGTGTAGGTTGTTCTGCACATATAGTGAATAATTGTGTACAAACTGCGATGGACTGTTTACCGATTTGCATAGAAAGTGTGGTGCACAAAATATACTCATATTTTTACATATATACAGTACGTGAACATGCTTTACGTGAATTTTGTGACTTCTTGGAGATAGAGTTCTCAAAGCTTCTTTCTTATAGCAAAACTAGGTGGCTCTCTTTGTTGCCAGCCGTAGAGCGCATACTTAAACTCTATCCAGCATTGAAATCATACCTTCTCTCACAGGACAAGTGTCCCACAATCATTAAAATGTTCCTTGAGGACCTCCTATCTGAAATATGGCTTTATTTTATCCATTCCAATGCAGCACTTTTTAATGACTTTGTTCACTTTCTAGAGAGTCAATATGTTTCTATGATAGAAGGTTCTGCATTGATTGCAGAACTTAAACAAAAATTAGTTGATAGATATAACTGCCTTTTTTTGCATCTTGCAGTCGAAACTGAAAAGTCTGGAGGAAAATGGGTTTGTTTGTATGTCAAGTTTTAAGGAACATGTGCGTTCATTTCCTTTTCTGAAATGATTGTGTTGGATTGGGTAAAACTGGATTCGATGATCGAATGGGACAGGGTGCAAAATAGCGTACAATTTTTCAACAAATGGTCAGGAAAGCAACTTAATGATTCTTATCTCTTTGATGAAATTTCAAATGTAAGAGCGTATGCTACTCTTGCAAAACTGAAAGCATGGAACACTGCTCAAATGAGAGTAGATTTAAGATGGGGTGAGATATTCAAATATTTTCAGGAAAAATGTATTTCCTTTTATCAGGTATTTGATATTGTAGAGTTCAGTGTGTGCCTTCCAGCCACAAATGCAACCACTGAGAGAGTTTTCTCATTAATGAATAACATGTGGACTGCTGAGAAATCTCAATTGAAAACTGAAACTCTGAAACACCTAATAATAACTAAATATAATTTCAGTTGTACCTGTAGTGAATTCCATGATATGGTTATGGAAAATACAAAGTTATTACATGCTATTCACTCGAAGCAAAAGTACAGAACCATTAAGGATGATACTTAAATATTGGTACATTTGATTATGAAATATTTGTTAATTTGAAGTCATTGGAATTGTTTTAAAGACTTAAAGTGTAAGTGACATGTTCTCAACAAACGTTTGCTCACAACTGTAGTTTGTTTAATATGTCAAATTTTAAATACATTTACTTTTCATTTTTCTTTTATGCCACTCATATACTTTGGGGATTCATCAAATAAAAGAATAATTACTTTTAAAACTTTTGTCCTTTATGTCTTTCCTTTTTTTAAGAAAGTTTGTCATGGTATGTGTGTGTACTGTTTACAGAAAATTATTGAAAGATCTTCTGTATTCCAGTATTAATATATAATTGAAGTAATTTCTTATTTTGTGAATTAGGTAATATAAGTGCAGTTTTAGTAACAGTATATTCATTAGTTACTAATGTTGGTACTACTGTATAATGATGCAATTTTAAATGTTAGCATTGAAAACCCGATAACATTTTTACTTGGTGATACGGCGAGAGTATGACTTTAGTTTAGTGGTACTCCAGTCTAAAATTTGAGGACCAAACCGGTATCCGAACCACTCGTATGTGCTTCATTTATTTATTTTTTACATGTGTTGGTTCTCCTCGATGGCGTTAGTGCTAACGATGTCACTTTGTGTTCTAGGGGTTCCGTGTTCGATCAACGATGGAGAAACATGGCACTCCCACTTTAAATTGTAGGCCCAGCCAATGTATTTTTTTTTTTTTTTTTGTAAAATTTCGTCTATGTCAGAAGCTTAGCCAGTGAGAAGGTTTACATACTGGACAAACTTTGAAAGGAAACCAGCTGAAGAGATAGGTGAAGGGTATAAACTCCCATGCCACGGATCACAGAATATTGATTATTGTTAGTCTTCTGCGCACGAAAACTGGATTAACAACGTAGGATTAATCTTCAGTGGATTTGTCACATTATGATTTATCATATGTTTTCTGTTCTTTTCAGGCTGCATGATTTGTATTGGTCGCTCCAATTACTTCAGGTTCAATCATCCAGCTGAGGCTAGACTTATGAAAAGTATTTTGCCTAATACTCGCATTTCAATGGTGCCTCTTAACTTCTCTCCAGGTAAGGTTACATTTCTGTTCACTTTTGCATTACAAGGTAGTAATTAGAAATCTTTATTAATTTTTCGCATTGTTGGTTAATTTTCGCTAATAATTATTAAAAATACAAATTACGTTCTAAGAATCCAGTATTTGCTTTTTTGGTTTGGTGTACTGTACTGTAATTTAATAGGATTTCCACCATGAAACTGTCAACATTTTGAAAGTTATACAGCTGTGGTTTTGAACAGAAGCAGACTCGCAAAGTTTATGTGCAAATTTTATAGTGGCACTGCAGTCAACCAAGAAGTGGTATATGCGTGTTTCCACTCCTTTCAGGTCTTGTAGCTGGATAGTAGATCTTGAAAAATGTTGATGTTTAAGGGTCTCCACCCTGTATAACCCTGTATTTTTGAAAACCATATTCTAAAAGAACTATTCTAAAAATATTTTTTATGGATGTGCTGTGGACCAGCCTGTAGGTATGAAGGAGACCAGGGTTCGATTGAGATTAATGATCGCAGTTGGGAAAATTTTCTGCAATATCCTTGCATAAAACGGCTCTGGGGTTTACCCAGTCTCTAATCACTGTTTACTCGGTAGCAAAGGCGACCAAAGCTTGGTGCTAATCATAACAATCCCAGTATTTCCGAGATCGAGAATGCATGAAGCCACCTTCACCCCCCCTCCCCTCATGTCCTCATTACAGGTACAAATGCACAGAGGGTAGTTTTATCTTCATCTTTTATGCACAGTGGCATAGAGAGTTATTGTTATTATGTAAAGCAGGCATAATTTTATTAAAAAAAATTTCATTGCACTCTTGAAGAAATAGTGTTAACATATACGTATGTAGAATACATTGTGTGGAAGAAGCAAATACAGTGATCGTTGTAATGTGGTTTATCCGTTTTAAATATTATTTTATATTGTTCATTGTGTCTTAACGTTTATTGTGAATCAGTGGCGTATTCTGAAAGTTTAACATGCTTACCGCAACAATTCTTATATATTGTATATATATATATTCATTACACACCCTATCTATATTAATTAGATGTAATAGAAAAAAAGCACCAACGCAAGCAAAAGCCGGTCGTCAAAAGTGTGGAATGGAGCACGATTAGTGGCTTAAGTAAACCTTAAGTGAACCAGTCTTTAAGTTATTTAAGTAATTTACAGAGATTCTGGTTCAGAAACTTGTAGTAGTTTGTCTAATATATAATGAGCAATTGCCTTTATATTGATGTCTAATGTGTAAAAAATATATTAAAAAGTTGGGTTTACCAGCGATAACATGGCTGTTGTGAATATATTATACACAATGTATTCACAACATATTATACATTAATATTGTTGGAATGCTTCTGCAAGGATTTCTGTGGATTCCCTACCGCACAATGTCAGAGGAGGATTATTACACCGTTTCGTAGTACTGAAACACATGACTTGAAGCTTTGGTGTCAGGTTTCCACCACAACGTAAATTCATTTACATCCAGCCCAGCCCCAGTGGGAGAATTTTCTAGCTCGAAATGTGAGCTAATTAGCTCAGAGCGTGAGAGAATTTTTAATTAAAAAAATAAAAGTTGTCCTTGAGTTTCTGTTCGCGAAACGTGAGAAGCCGTTGTATAATTAATTTTCTTAGGTGCGTTAAAGTTTGTTCTGCCTTGCAATTAATGTTAGGTGGCTGTCGTAAGCAAAATCAGAGGTTTTACAGCAGTCAATGATTATTTGGGATAACAAGTATGCCGTTAAAATGAAATCTACTTACGTGATATTAGTTGTGCTTAAGTTTCCTGAATTTACGTAACTCGCTCTTTGATACGTTCATAGTCGAGCGAACTATAGCGAAGTAAATTCCATGTCATTATTTTTTCGTAGTCGAATGGCTAACGCTCACGCATTTGGTGCAGGCGGTCCTAGGGTTCGATTCCCGGTGGGATGGAACATTTTGAGTGTCTGAGTCCAGACTTATGCTTTGTTCTCTGCCAGCCGGAGCTTGGCGTTCCCTTTGGGAGGGGGGGGGGGGGGAGGCGGCCGATACATAGGGAACAGATACTTCAAGTGGCAAGATTGATTTGGTTTATTTTACTTCGCTTTTCTGCTACTTTGAGCTAATCATTAAGATGAGGATGAGTGATGATTAGGGCTCGGAAGTTGAAGACCTTAAAATAGCAAAAAAAGGACCTAAAACGGAAAAAAGGACGTATAAATGTGATCCAAATTAATTAATAACTTCAGTTTTAATTATATATTTAATGAATAAGAAAAAATACAAAATTCTGGTGGTATGGAACACACAGTGCGAAAAGCTGAAAGCTTCAAACCAAGAGAAAGTTGCCACTTCCAGCGCGACCTTCCAGACAAGTTAGGGTTAAAGGACCTTGTACCGTACCTACTTCAGTCGTCCAAAAATATATTTCTTTCTTTCTTTTTTTTTTTTATTTCTTTTCTACAGAAAGGATGTGTAAGAGGTGATGAACTGATGATTATTCGAATTGAGAATGGGCAGTAAAAACGTAGTCGAAAGAAGGTGAAGTTGCAAAAAAAGCCGTTAAGACCTAAAAAAAGGCTAAGAAAAGACCAATAAGCCAAAAAACGCCTAGAAAGGCAAAAAAGGACAAATAAAACCCACCTTTTTCTGGCCTACAATGACCCAAAATTAACATATATTATGTTGGGCCTCGTCTTCGCACACTAGGGAAAAAAAGGATTTTTTCTCAACTTCCGAGCCCCAGTAATGATATAATGAAGGGACATTCACATGCTCAGGTCGGGATTCGAACCCGGGACTTTTGTAAGAAGGCAAGAGGATAAGAATTTGTCCTCTTAACGACCTGGCTTTCCTTCCCGATAAGCTTGTGCAATCTACACGAAACGTTTGGCAACAACGACCCGAAGACGAAAGACAACTTAGTGGCGGGAACTGAACTACACTGTAGGCAAGATTGTAATCAGCCGACATCCGTGGCCGAGTTGTTAGCACAACACGCTACGACGCTAGGAATCCCGGATTCGAACTTCGAGCTAGGTACAGGTGTTCTTTGTGAGAGTTTCTTATCATATCATCCGTTGTCGCCTTGTAATCAAAGGGTCCGGGTTCGATTCCAGGTGGAGGCACATAGTTGTTCGGATCCCACTTTAAACTGTATGTCCAGCCCGTTTAGCCATTCTGTGCATAAAGTGGACTTTTAAACAACAAATCAATCAAAAAGTGGACTTAAGAACAACAAATGAATCAAAAAGTGGACTTAAGAACAACAAATCAAGCAAGGAAGCGATTAGCCAAAAGTGGCAGAAGAGCGACGCTAAATATAACAAAATCAAAGATTATAATCAGTTGATGAAGCAAGAATTTAGTACTATTATTTTCATAAATGATTGTTGTTTTTTTTGTTTTGATAATACCCGTATTTTTCTTACTTTCAGCAATGGACAATCCCGAATACTTCCACATGGCCGGACAAACAACGGACAAGAAACCACCCGTGGCTCCCCGCAATACAAACTCTGGCGGTTCGTTTCGCGATAGTCGTTCCCGAGACAGCTGGGAGAGTGACGATTTCGTGGGGAAAGTGTCGAAGTTCGAATACCTAGCCCACAAGAAAGACACTCCGGTCGTGTCCGATCAGTCGCGGTGGTTCGTGAGGGACGGCATCCGCGTGTCCCCCAAAGTGTTTCCGCCCGGAAGTTCTACGGTTTCATCCCCTGCGAGTGTGGTCCTAGGTCCTCGAAGCTCAACCCCTACGCCACCCCCGGTACCCTTGGGTCATCGACGTACCCTGTCTGCTGGTTGTGATCTTTCGCGGGCAAGTCCGTCACCCAGCCTTCGGTCTCAGGCATCGAATTGTAGTCTGGAGGAACTAGTAGCCAGGAAGGAGGAGTTGGAGCATAAGAGGAAACAGGTGAGTCACATATAATGACTATTTTTTTTTTTTTTAAGTACACATCTACGGTTTCACTATTCTTCGGATATCTTTAGTGGCTACGTAATGGTCACAGTTTGCAATATTTTCCTTCTTACTTCCGATTTTCCACTGTGAATCCTACCATATGAAGGCAGAAAATGTGGCTGAACCGATCACATATCAGTGGTATCGGTATCGGAAAGTATCGGTCGAAATTTATTTACTGATACCTACTGATATTTTTCTGGCATTTGGTCTTCACGAGCTCTGCAAAAATGCCGTACAATACTTTCGAGGAGTATAATTATCCTGGAAATTATGCAAAATTAGAAGTTTATTTTAATTTTACACTCAGTTTTGTGTGAAAAAATTGAATTTTGTGCTATTCTGATAACTAACTCTCTAGCCTTCTTAAACCCGAAGGTTCATGGCTACAGCAACACTGACCTTCCATCTGTTCCTATCCTGAGCAAGGTCTATATACTCTTTTCCATCCCTACCAATTTCCTTTAGGTCCATCCTTTGCCTCTATCTTCGTCTTCCTACTGGTATCTCACCATCAGGTTTCCCAACAAGAATCCTGTAAACTCTTATTTCCTCTCCCATTCGTGCCACATGGCCTGCCCACTTAAGTCTTCTTGATTTAATCATTCTAATAATATCTGGACGTGAATACAAATTATGTATGTAACCTTCTCCACTCACCTGTCCCCTCATCCCTTTTAGGCCGAAATATTTTCGTAAGGATCATATTTTCAAATACTCGCAATTTATGTTCCTATTTCAATGTAAAGGACCAAGTTTCACATCCATATAATAATATCAGGCAAAATTACTGTTTTGTATATATCAACTTTTAGTTTCTTAGATATTAAACGAGAAGACAAAAGTTTATGAAGAGAAAAGTAACATGCATTTCCTGAATTAAGCCTGGTTTTTATTTCCTCTTTAATATCTGATGTAATACTCAAATATTTTAATGCAAAAACATGTCTTGTTCAATGCTATTCTGCACATTAGTTGGGGTGCTCCATCTCAGCGATATTTTACTATTCACTGCTGTTCCCTGCCTCAAAAACGCGTCTATTCTATGATATTTACCAAATTCAGTCATGTCCGAGGTCACTGGTGCATATTTGCATCGACAATTAAGGAGTGTCAGTTAATAGTGAGAATGACCGAATAACTGGAAACTCATCTACTGGTTGTATCTTACAAGGCGATACTAGAACCACAAGCTGGAAGCAACAACTCGTTTGCCCCCAAACATTTTATCAAGAATGTAGATGTGATGGTGCATGAAATGTTGAGACATATTAACTTTTAACTTTACATGTTTCTTGCCCCTGTTGGATTTTAGCAGGGGAGGGATGTTGAGTTTTCACTGCCGCAGACTATTTTCTTTTTCTCTAGTTCTTCTTCTTTTTTTGAATAAATAAATCATACGTGAGGTTTTGCGCACACTACGTTTCAGATGTTGCGTCACGCTGCAGCCTTCGCATACTAATTATAACCACCTTTACTAGCCTCGTGGGATGAAAGACAAACAAGCTGTTTAGCGCAGACCGACAACGTTATCACCACAATTGTGTGCTCATGCATTGGCCGCCTTATGTAATTGTTCAGAGGACCCTGTAAGGAGTTTAATATGACCGAGGTCCCTCAAAGGATCTGCAATGTTAATTGCCATTTATTTGGTCAAAATCTGTAGACCATGTTTAGGGTTGGGGGTAACGGAACCCACAAATAAGACAATGAAAAATGGTTCTGCTCGATGGATTTTAAGCACGAGGCGACAACGTTAGCCACTGAACAATCGAGAAAACCTGAGAACGTATGGATAAAATTCACCAAAGGTTCTTCGATTGATTCTTCCAGTTTTGGCTATTCGCGAAGATGAGGACGAATGATGATATGATGAAATTGATAAAGGGTCAATCACAGACTCCATGCCCATGTTGGGATTCGAACCCGGGAAGAACGCGTTTTGATATCCACGCCGCCACGGAGGTCGCCGTCCTGGCTTCGAGTTCCTGAATAGTCATGAGTGTTACTTTGTGTGTATCCTGGGGATAGTACCGAGACGAGACAGCCTTGTAAAATCCATTCGAGAACGAGACCGAGACGTAGTGCTAGAGACTCTCGGTTTCACTTTCGACTTTGGTATAATATTGGAAATACGTATAACGATGTACTTTTTCAGGGATATCTACATGATTATTTATAAATATGTCGTACATTGGTTTGTAGTAATCACAAGTGCCGCTCCGATGGCGTAGTAGTAATGTCGAATGATGCCTTGTGATCAAGGGTTTCCTGGTTCGATACCTGGTGGAGGCACATACTTGTTCGGATTCCACTTTAAACTGTAGGTCCGGTCCTAATTATCCTTTCAGTGCATTAAGTGTACTTAAAAGCAAACTCAAAACAAATAATAATCACAAAGTCAGTCTATTACTGGCAATTGTGACCCTGTTTTACGTGGTTGCATGTGTATTCACACAAAAAGGTTGTTTTTCAAGGCTCGTAGTGTCGGACAGAAAAATATTGTTAAGCAAAATTGTTTGGTTTAGTTACCTCCATACGCTGTGAAAGTTTATTCAGTGACATAGTGCATAAGTTGCTTATACTATAGATTTAGAGGCTCGAAACGAGAACGATGGGGATGTAAAAAAATTGGAGTGGTTCAACGTCATGCCCTTCGAAATTAAAGGAACTAGGTTCGAATCCTAGATAAGGCATTATCATATCAGTATGTTAGTTCCATCATCCATTTCATCATCGTTCTCACTATTAAGCCAATATGTATTTGGATTTGCATTGTTTGTTATTTTACGTCGCTAATCTGTCACTCGTGGCTAATCGCAACGATGAGGATGTGAAATTGACGGGGGGTCGCTCCCAAAGAATACCCATGCCCAGGCCGACATATGAACCCTGGACCTTCAGTGGCGAGATCGATTGTCGACCACCTATTGCGTTCGGCTGCTGAGCCGGCTAGAAATAGATAAACTATTTGTCGATGATAAATATTTTAGTAGTTTAACAAGAAAAATTGCCGACGCATCCACAGCCATAGAAAGAGTTATTCTGTTGCTTTTTCCTCCCGTGACATTGTGAATTGATCGACGGAGCGCATCAGAATAATAAACGCAAACCGGTGTAAAAAATTAACTCAAATTTTCGATTGACGTTTAAATTCAACCGTTCCTGTCATTTCTTTGCAGAATTTCAATGGAGAAGAAACCTTTAGGGATTTCTGGTTGAGTGCTAAACTTTGTGCCCAGCACGCGGCAGTGCAAATTGAAAATGAAATTAGAGATTGCATAGCGAATTCAAAATTATGTTAGCAGACAACTTTGATAGGAATCGAAGCGTGAACTAATTGAACACATCACAGTTTGACATAGGCCGTTTTCCGTTTGCAATGCTGTAACATAATTATGGTTATGTAGAAGTACAACTGATGTAGCATTTTGGTGGTTGTGGCAGGAAAAAATGGTTTTAGTTTTTATTGTATTTTAGTTACATATTTTCTACCTCTCTAAATTTGTTATTTTCGGAATAAAACTGTCGCCATTTTTACATGTACGTAGTGAAATTTCAGTCTTCAGCCTTACTTCATCTCCAGCTAGACGCTAATTCAGAGATATACAGAGTGATTCAGAAGTGGTGAAACATTTTATAAATTCAATGAAGATAAACTGTGCAATGGATAGTAGTAATTCTGATGCTGATGGAACGACTAATAAGCGTTTTGTTTCACATCAGGAAAGGTGAACACAGAGCATTTGTGACGTGTGTAAAAAAAGAGCTTGGAGAGTTTGTCGTTCTATCGGAATCATAATTACCACTATCAGTTGTATCGTTTATCTGTAGTAAATTTCTAAAATTTCACGGACTTAAGAATCACTCTGTATTTAGAGGAACATAGTAGGTAACATTGTTGGTGAGACATTCTTTAATGAATAGGGTTAGCAAGGGTTGCAGATATTATGTAATCTTGCCGTGTCGGTTTAGTGTGTAATTTCTTTATAATTATTTACATTTTCCTTATTATTTACAGGCGCAGCAGGAACGATTGAGGGAACAAGAGACAGAGAAACAAGAAAGAGCCAGGCTAGAAGAGATCCTCAACATGTGTGCTGAATATGAAAGACAAGCCCAGCGAGAAAAGCAAGGGAACAAGGCATCTCATAATCCTTCACCACCCGCTGCACCACCACCTCTATCAACATCACCCACCACGCCATCCATACACCAAAATCGGTAAGTGAATATTATGTTGTTGCCATTACATCAGTGCTATTTGCAGACCTTCTAGAACAAGATGGCTACTGGATGACTGGTAAATATTTGGGTGGGTCACATCTTCAAATAAAAAAAATTCCGATACATTACATGATCCAAACAAGGGTTCCATCATGAGGATCATTTATCGTTAATATAGTTGCAGTTACTGACCTACCCGTGAGGATGCCCCAAACGTGAATCATTGGTAGTTTATGGAGTCGAATGCGTTACTGAAGTAATAATAATAATAATAATAATAATAAATACATATTTGTTCCATTTGACACAATTTCGGTTCTGCATGTGGTTCGAAAACATCGTTTTATATCGTTGTACCAGCTACAATTTCCCCACTAGTTATCTCTACCTAATTTAGTACTTTCAGTGATAAATCGGTTCATCGTTGATGCATTGTTTTGGTTCCTACCTGGGAGGGAACTTGTTTCTTTTGCTAAAATTGAAGTAGCCATGTGCAATGTTTACTCTCTAAAATTATACTTCGGATCTTCAAAGTTATTGAATTGTTTTTCGACTCAGTAAGTCAAGTGAAGTTGTTAAGTAATTTTCTAAACCATCCAACATGGGAATTTGTACACACTTGTGGAATGTGTAACATGCATACAACCAGGAAGTTATTTCCAAGTGCATGGGAGAGTTTTGCTGAAGTACTTTAGTGTTTATTGATTTAACAACACTAGAAAGTAATGAGCTGCACGTTTCGGCAGAAATTGGAAACCGTAATTCAGATTCAGTAGTTAGATGTGTAGATTAGGAAAAATCCGTTGTTTTGGACCAGTCCAACTTGCCAAAGTTGTTGAACTTCCGAAAGATACTTTCTGACAGTACTCTTTGACGCCATCTTACAAGTATGAGAAATTGACTATGCGGTTATTCTTTCTTGTGAAGTTCCCTTACTCCTTCTGCGTTTCACCTGTCATTTAACGAAGGTAAATAGCAAGAGGTGAAGACTGTTTGCTTTTCTTTCCATTCAAATTGAGAAATGCTCTTGAGCTTTCAAGGAAGTGATTACTGAAGTTACAAGTGTTCTCTTAATGACATCTTTTACCTTAGTAAAACATCCGTCCGTGCATTCATTTCCTTCTGCATTCAAGGAGCGGCCATCGACAAATAATGGAGAAATTGTAGTGTTGTTTGCGCAGAGTGCTTCTGGAATTTTTTCACCCTCTTCAGTCTAATCCGGAGATATCTTTTTCCTTAGTAATTCATGCAAATTAGCATTTTTTTAATACTTCTCTGCAAGTGAAGAATCTTGAATGAATCTCATGACGTGAGTGTACTGACATGCCGTGGTTCTTTGGTACTGCTATTTTGTTTGTACTGACTAATACGTTGAATCAAAAAAAGTGTGGAATTTTGGAGAATCTTTGGGGACTTCTTCGGAAGAAACATTATTTTCAACAAATCCCCAAAACTCAGTGTTTTGTTTTACCTTTACTCGATAGGTTCCCCGATACCGTAAAGGAGAATGTAATTTCTTCATAATCAAAGTATCATAGATTCGTGCTTCGAATCTCACTCCAAACTTGACTTACAGTTCGATTATCCTCTTGAGTATAGATAATGTTATGAATCAGATGATTATTTCTGTTGTCCAATATCACCACTATTCTCCCCCTTTTTCCCTATTCGCATGCTTATATGTTTTCTGACATTATTCTGGTGTACATTGCTTTTCTAAGAATTTTGTAAGAATTTTCTCATTCCTATACATCCTGTTCCGCCACATCCCAACATTTTAATACAAGTATTTATGGGCAATGGGCCGGTAGTTTCCATTCTGCAGAAAACTAGAGATACATCATGGTACACGCACAATGTATTGAACTATTTGCATGCAGGGTATTTTCTGTCTAGGGGAGTGTGTGTAAGTTCGTACTTAAGGGAAGGGTAAATTTTTAGCGAAAATGACCAAACTTTTGGCGAAAATCTTTAGGAGCTTGTTGAGGAATCTTTGGATTTTTGTTAAGAGAACGTTGGGGTGTGTGGGTAAATCACTCTTTGTATGCAAATCACAAATCTCGGATGGTGCGCCAAAGTAGTCGATCCAGGGTGGGAAAGTAGGGCTGAGAGACAGGTTTGTTCCCTGAAAATTGCCTGCAGAGATGCACCTGGCGTCCCATTTAGTACACCAATCCAAGAGGCAATCCGAACTACTCACATGACAACTGGCTATAAGATACCTTATCCAGGTATAACGAAATATGGCATGAAATGTTAAATCCATTGTAGACCCTGACGAAAGAAAGCTAAAGTGCGCGTCAAATCTCCTGCATATGGCAATAGCCAATAGCAGCGCACTGCAGCGGTGCCATGTCGAAATCTCACACGGAAATGAGACGGCGTGGTTGAACGAAACGCCTTGTCACGGAACTAGGCAACGCCGCACGTCTGTGATTCGCTGGTGCTGTTCAGCCGTTCAACGCCATATGCAGGAGATTTGACGCACTCTAGTACATTAATACTGTTAGCATTTTTATGAAATCTTCACTTTATATCTCATGTCGCAGAATTTTTAAAGGCCTATCATGGACTTCGCCAGAATGAATAATAAAAATAATAACAACAATAATTATCATCGTTATGATTATTATGCAAAAATGAGTATAATAAACGAAGAAAAATAAGCAATTATCCACATTTATTAATTATTATTTTATCGTTGAGATACTCTTATACTTGAACCACCAAATGAGTGAATATCCAACTCAATTGTTTTTCGTGTTTTTTTCTTTTTTCATACAGTTCCTGTACTGAAATGCAGTTGTTCTATTTTGTTACTAACTTCTACACACCTCGTTCAAGAAAAAGCTTTAAAAGTTAGGGGAAAATCGCACGTATAAAGTTTATATTGTTTTGCCTCTCACATAAAATTAATTTTTGGAATGTTGAAAACTGTGGAACCATTCATTTATTCTTGGGATTAGGCTGTAGAGTATGAAAAAGGCATAACCTGATTCCTGTATTTTACACTCAATTTTTTTCAACCTAACGCAGGTTTGTTTTGTTTATTGTGTTCGGTTCGAATACTAACTGAACTTCATTTCAGTTATTAACGATAAAAATAACAAGCTTTCTGCTTTTTTTGTAACTTGAAATGAATGATGCCAATTTACACGGGGACTCTCCCGGCGCCGAAGTCGCACATCTAAACCGAGCAGTTTTGTAGCGTTATGTGCTTGGATTCTACAATAGGCCTATCTATAAGGTTTAGGAGAGACCATGCTAAATAAGCGGAAGGCTGCCGGCCTTCTGCAGTAAGGAAATTGTTCACCCACCTAGACGACCTTGATCTCTTGATACCTCATGTCGCCAACGAAGAAGAGGATTCCCGCTGAGCATTGGAAAGCTGCCCGCCACTTACTCTTCCTGACGTGCTAAAGCGTCGTTAAGCCATCCTGATGCGACCAGGTAAATGCTTTCCTGTGGTGATTTAAAGTGTGAAATGTTAGAATAAAGTCATTCTCACGTTTTCCGTCGGATATGAATTTGTTCATGCTTGACTGACAAACTCCTTGGAAGACGCAGGTTGAATATGCACTTTGGAGCTTTTCCCCTGCAATTACATTATTTAACGCTCGCACATCTAAACTTGTTCGTGAGTTCTGGCGCCACTGCATCCAGACCAAGAGCGATTACGATCTAGGTAGTATCTAATGAATATATTCTCCAATAGTGTTTTTGCATTATAATTACCATTACTAATGCACAGATTGGTTAGCTTAAAGTGATGCCTACATTTAATGCAATTTTTTCAGTAGTTTCCAGCTGACGTAGTATCGTTGTTATTATTTTTAGTAAATCGTGACTAATATATATGTTTTATCAGAAACTTTGCACATGCTTTAGAAGTATAATAACAATATTATTATATCCATTCTCATCCACTCCATGAACCAACTCAATGTGAACAAATACATGAGAATTGTGAGGAATTATAATTTATAATAAAAAGGACTTTTGTTTCTTCAATGACAGATTATTCAATATGCTCCAAGTGCCGAGATACATCTTTTTGTTTCTTTTGTAAAAAATTATTCAATATATCGAAATGTTCAGAAAATTGAAGAATTCCTGCAAAAGTTCTTATGAATTAATTATAAGATGAATGTGGCTACGCAGACAGTTTTTCGCGTACAACGCGGTACGATGCCAGGGGTCCCGGGTTCGAATCTCGGCCTCGGCATGGGTGTTCTTTGTGAGTGTCCCTTCATCAATATCATCACTCATCCTCATCTTGGCGTTTAGCCAAAAGTGGCAGAAAAGCGAAGTTAAATAAAGCAAATCAATCAGCAAACCATTTTTTTTTCAAAGTTTTTTCAAAGATTCAAATTGTGAGGAATTGTATTGGCTAATTCGATGACATGTGTTCAGCGGAAATCTCACATATACACGTATATCTCTGAATATATGCACAGTGACAGTATATTTATGGACGAACTGGAATACGAATTAAGTAGGAAATCACGTTGTTTACATTAATTTAGTCCTTATAGCAATCAGGTATTAGGTTAGCAATACTCAAACCATGTTTTACTCAAATGCTACAGGACCCTTGAAATGAAGTCAATGGCCCGTAGACACTTTGAGAAATACTGTCACATTTTTTTTTAAGTTCATCTTAGTGCATGATTATTACGTACTGTGAATCTGTAACGGTATAATCACATATCTTTCTCCACAAGTGGAATACACCTCTACACACCAACTCCTATACCTTTAGGTTCAGTATTGTTTTACATTAGATTTTCGATATCTCGTCGTCTTTTCTTCAGCGGTATAATAAACACGCAAGAATCTTGCACGCTTGAGTGCACAAACTACCTTTCCTTCAATGCTCAGCGAGGACAAAGCGCGCAGCATTCTTGAGATTTAGTGGAACCTTTTATAGCTACTTGCTTCTCTTCTTGGCTCGAGGCATATGTGTTTACGTGTTTACGGTATGCTAACGAGCCTCTGTTATGCAATGGGCGGGGTATTGTGCAATATATGAGGTAGCAATTTACTCAAGGTTGAGTTTTGTTACGTGCACTTGCCATGGATCGCGATTTAGCCATCTGGTGAAGTTTCCAATATTTTGCGTGTATGGTTCGATTTTGGATGTTTGGTATCTTTATCTGTGTACACGGCATAATGTCAGTACTCGAGAGCCAATGCTTCTTGTTGTCACTTAAATTTGTAAGAAAAGTACATTCATGCAGACAGTCATTGAGGGCCTTCGTAGTTTGGTAGTGAGGTTCTAATGAGAGGGTATATGTGATGGAGCGGTATTTTCATTGCCCTATAGAGTAATAATCGGTCATGATATTTTGACACTGAAGTACCATCACCTAACCGTCGAGCTAGAGTTCGCCAAATTTGAATAAAATTATTTTCGAGTTTCGGATAATTTTCATTTGGATTTCTGTATCCGTCATTCGAATATCAGATTGTTCTATTGCCTTCATAACGGATACCGGGTTTCTAAGCCTTTCCATATTTTAAGATTGCGTTTTGAATTTTTAAACTTCGGCTGAATCTTCCTTGGTCGTCACCAGCGAAGCCGTTTACAGGAAATGTCCTCTCCTTTAAAAACCGCTATGTTATCCAAATTCAAATAAATTACATCTGCGTAGAATTCCTTTTGGGACATTCACATGAATCTTGCGTGTGGTTTGCTTTCGTTGTGTAGATATTGCCAATAGTTTCGTGGCTACGCAAGCCTATTAAACTATTGCGAATATCTAGCCAACTGCGAAACCAAACCACACGAAGATTCAGGCGAATGCTCTACAAGAAGTTCTAAGCAGATGTAATATTTCAGAATGTCTAATATTGTGGCGGTTTTTCGAAATAAGAGGAAATTTCGAAGGCTTCGCTTGCATCGGCCGAAGTTCCAATCTAGCTGTAACTCGAGGACTGTAATTGCGGCAATACACTGCTATTATCCCCCATAAGTTCCGCTTCTGGTAATCCTTTGTATGTATCCAATGAAAAGTGATAAACGATATAACAAACAATACACAAGAATTTCTTGTTATATATTTTTACATGTTTTGAACTTTATTACATATATTCAGCCCAAGTACATATTTTTACATAAACTGCCGTATTTACGACATTTCTCTAGTTTTCGTTGAGTACTGTAGATCTATTTTTGAGATTAACGTTCAAAATACGATTTCTCAGAAGAATTCATAAATTCTTATCTTGATTATTGCAGATTCGTCGCCTTGCTTTCACTTAATCACACGAAGAAATCAAGTGTATGTATGTACAGTCACCGGCATTAAAAATGAGACACCTAGATCCTGAAATACTCGCTTCCCTGCAAGGCATTGTGTGTGTGTTGCCTAACTATATGGCTGTAGTAGAGGTTTCCATTGAAAATTTGCTATTAAAATCCACTGTCGCCGTAGAGTTAGGCAACACACATAATGCATTGCAGGGAAGAGAGTATTTCAGGACCTAGGTGTCCCACTTTTATTGCCGGTGACTGTACACTACTATGTTTCACAAATAATCGCTGGATATTTTTGAGAATTAGTGACAACAGGTTAACAATTCAGGTAGTGCCCCTGACTGAATTTCTGATAAATAAAACCACCGAAAAAAATACCACGGAAATTAAGGAAACTATGGATGACAACTTGAAATACGACTACAGTTTTATTTTACACACATAATTCTGTGTTTTATTTCTACATATTCCGCACGTGGTTGCTTAAAACCTGTAGGCTGTAGGAATGATGAAGATAGGCCATTTCATCAACGTCCGATTATCATTAGTTTCCACTACGTTGTTGCTGTAGTCGCTACTTATTGTTTGACAGAATTTCCTATTATCTCGTCAATTCTTGTCAAATGGCGTTATCAATTTCACGAAGAACAGTGTGACACAGCCAACACAGTCCTTTGTTGTCCCCTTGCCAATCAAATCTTTATCAATAGTTACAACAAGATCTGACTACAAAGACCATTTCTCTTATTCTTATCTTGTTAGAGACTGTACTGTTCAAATTTGCTTCATAGTTGCCCATTGTATTTTCTTGTATTAAGGCTGATATTGTATATTTTAACATCGTGTAAAGTAGGAATCTTACTTTTAAACACACGCTGCTTGTGAGCATATTGGGAAGATAAATCCATATATTTACAGCGTCCAATCAACACCTGTATTCAATGACTTAACCACACCCCCTAACCCCCTCGTCCAGATTTTCCGCAACACACGTACATTTTTTCACAAGGCTACAATTTATGCTCATTTTTGCACTCAGTTTACGTCCCTCCTCCAATTAGAAAAATTCTGGATAAATCTTTGCGTGTATTTATATTCAAAACGCCCGACGTGGAATAGATACATGATTCGGAGTTAGACAGAGCAATATATATTAATATTCTCACTGGAATTTGCATTGCTTCGCTTATTTTGGCAATCGGGCTGACTGGTGAGTAATGAAACGAAAATGTGCAGAAGTTGAAGGCCAGCTGACGAAAACAGATTTGTATCCTGTGATACAGATACCTTTCCAGCATTCCTCTGGATTGATTGAAATAAATAACGTGGAGACCCCTCTATGATGACCTAGATTTGAACCTGACGCCTCACAATTTTAAGCTCGTCATTGTAATTTCTCGACTAATGTATTCAGGTCATGTTAACTCATTTTGTTATATTACTGCTGGCATATGTAGTGGTAATAGCTTTTTTACAATCTAGTGGTTTGTTCCACGTGCCGATAAAAAAGATAAATGAAACTGTTGATAGTGTGGGAACGCGAAAATTGTAGTAATAACTATAAAATAAGAGTAATGGACCAACAAAACAATATCGAATTGTGTACCTTTTTACATTAATCATATTGATGAGAGTAAACAAGAAGACAAACCGGGACTGGAACTCGGGACTCTGCTTCATAGCGATTTGCATTAACCGATAAATCATGGAGACCCTTCTCGATTACATTCTGTATTTTTTGTTTCTACCGCACCCAGTTTTTATCTACCTTATCGACATTGGGCAAATATAATTCTCTGTCGCACGCCCATGTTAGGGTATAGAAGATTAAGTGTTTGTCTTATTTCATGAGTGCGTCGCAGTGCAAGATAAGTGACGAATGTAGGTAAGCATGAAAAGTAATATTAGTAATATTTAATATATTGAACTTGTAGCGTTCTAATATGGAGTGAATACAGTTTATATTGAGAAAGGAGGCAGAGTATTAACTGCTGGGAATTCTTCGAAGTTTAGGATTCGCGGGTTCCTTAAACGTGATTTTTGTTCATGACGGTTAGGAATTACCTGTACGGAATTTTTGACTTTTGGTTTTAAGTCCACTTTATGCACAAAAAGGCTAATCATTACTGGATCTACAGTTTTAAGTGGGATCCGAACCACTATTTGCCTCCATCGAACCTGTGATCCCTTGATTACAAGGCGACGACGCTACCACTGCTCCATCGGGGAGTCCTCTACGGAATTTTGGTCATAATTATTTTGTGTTTATCCGTTTTATCCGAGGCGACGTTTTTGAGATCGAAATTCTTGGTATGATACTTGAAAAGTTTACCCCAAACAAATTTCCTTTACGGTTTCAACATAGCAAAATAATGTGTACCGCATTATTTTGAGGGAGGTCATATAGCTACTTTGCTTATCGTAATTGCAAGTTGCATACATTCAGGGTAAAGTTCCGTTCTGTAGGGTTTGTAGCACCAAAACGACGCGTAAAACGTTGTTGAGGAAAATTGTTGGCCGTAATGACCAGATTTTTAAAACAGTAAGACGTGACATTTTTCATATTTTCCTGAAGGAAAACCAGAACACACATTTTTGCAACAACATTTTGATTTATTTTATTAGTTCGGAGCTCTTTATGTTTCTATTGTCAGGTAGCAAATTTGAACATATTTGAATTTTTCGTATCAAGTGTATGAACTTGTAAAGATCACTACAGTCAAGGTGCAGTTAAATTCTCTAGTGCGCTATAAGAATCGTAATAAAATTTAGTTGTAATGGTTGTAACTATGTTGTATGGATGCAGTCATCCTAGGAATGGTTGTGGAATGACTGATCTGAAACAGTTGACTGCGACCCCGGGAGTAGCATGCGAAGCACGTGTACTACTTGTGTCCTAGAAATTGCCGAGCGTATCCAACTGTTGGATCCAATTACCAAACAAAATGGAAACAAGTCTCTTGTGTGAAGAAACCAATTACTGCCGGGTCCCCAGTATTGCGCACAAAATGGAATATATGAAGGCTCTGTGCCGCCGTTTGGAGCGTGTTCCTTTTCAAAGTTTCAGAGGTCGCACAGCACGAGCTGCCGAAGAATTGTCGACCGAGACTTTTTACGACTTTTTCTACTGTCTCTGTTGGAGATGACAGACGTCCTAAAACGACCGTAAACCGCGGAACTTTTGTCTGTCCGGCTTTTCACCAATGGATATTTACAGCTTCGGGTGAATGACCGCTTATTGGTGGCCTTGTACGAAGGTGACACTTTTCTGTATTGTGGCGCGGATATAGATCACGATTGAAAGAGACTTATCTTTTTCTACCTAACCGTGACTCGGAAAAATGGACAAGAAGCGACGCGAACAGTATATTGCACGTGTATTTTAAATTCAGAAAGGGTTGTAGTGCATAATTATATGTGGAATAAATTACGCGCTTTTGTAAGGATACGTACTTATTATCCCAAGGTCGAAAAGCAAGGCTCGAATTTATGACAGTACGCTGAAAAAAAGGAAAAGAAAAAGAAGAAAGTATAGCCTACCCTTGTGCATTACACCGTGTCATAAACGCACCACAGAGGGCGTGTGGGTGTAGGGCCCCGCACATTCTCTATCTCGCCCACAGTATTCATCATTCTTAGGAATAACAAAAGAAAAAAAAAACATTGGTAACTCCTCTCAGAAGCTTGTAATAAAGGAAGTGGTTTGTCTTGAATTTTGCATTTGGGGATGTAAAGCTGAATTTACTGCCAAAATGACCATAAATTATCTCTTTGTAAAAGTTTTTGGCAGGTGTTGGAAGTTGTGGTGATAGAATATTTAATTTCGGTGGTAACGCGTCTGACTACCATGCTCAAGGTCCCGGGTTCGATCCCCGGCCGGTTCAAATCCGGGAACTTTTCTAACGGTGAAAGCGTCCCCGGCGCCCACCCAGTGTCGAATAACATGGCTACCTGGGGGAAACCCTGGGGGGTAAAGGCGGTCAGGGGCGTGATGCTGATCACATCACCCCCACTCTGGACCGGATCAAGAAAGTGTGGGGCGTCACCCCCACACCCCCTATACGCCTTCATGGCTTGGTGCTATGCACAGGGGAACACTTTACCTTTTTTTTACCTTTAAAAATTGAACATACGTAGAGCCGTAGAGTTTTAATTAATTGTTTAACGTAGTTGTGCGAGTATTTTCCTAAATCACTGGTATCGTAGGAAGCCTGTATTTTATACAACATAGCTAGAGGGCCTCCCCGATGGCGTAGTGGTAACGCTGTCGCCTTGCAATCAAAGGGTCCCGGGTTCAATCTCTGGCGGAGGCACACTGGTTCGAATCTCATTGTAGTGGCCCTCCCCGATGGCGCAGTGGTAGCGTCGTCGCTTTGTAATCAATGGGTCCCGGCTTCGATACCCGGTGGAAGCTCATAGTGGTTCGGATCCCGCTTTAAACTGTAGGTCCAATCCCGATTAGCCTTACTGTGCATAACGTGGACTTAAAACACCAACTCAATCAATCGAATCTCATTTAAACTATAGGCCAATCGCTATCTATGCACAAAGAGAACAGAGCTGGATAGGGTTGATTTGGTTTATTTTACCTTTCTTTCCTGCCACTTATAAGCAATCGCGAAAATGAAAATGAGTGATAATATGAAATTTATGAAGGGGCACTAACAAAGAACATCCATGCCCAGGAACCTTGGCGTCGTGTCGCGCTGTGCTATCCACTCCGCTATGGAGATCGACATTGCTGGAAAGGAGTTATCCAAATACTTTGTTCCATCCTTCTGAATTCCCGAAAGATCTTCTCGACATTCTTCTAGTAATGAACAAGCTGCTGGTCATTTCGCCTCCCATCAACCAAGCCAATCAGCGATGATCCAGACCTGAATGTATTCTACAGCCTTACCTCAATTTTCCCCGCTTAATACCCCATTACAATAATGACAGGATGATTTATAATGTAACGTCGAGGTATCATATTACACCGAATACCCCAGCAAACTGGGTTGATGCGTGATGCCTGCCAGTTATACACTGTTTAGGAAGCCGGTAGGTCATCATTACTCACACTTGTTGCTCCGGACAGAATGAATGGAAGGGGAAAAAGAATTTACGACTGGGTATAATGGTTATTTCTCAACAGCGCGGCACAGGAAATTGAAGAGTTCTTTTTTGTTAATTTAGCACCTGAACCCCCTAATGATGTGCAGCGTCTGTCTGTCTTCCCAACGAGAGGGGTAGTAAAGATATAACTAAAACTTTCCTTTGATGTAAACTGCTCCCAAAGGTCGTCTCTTTGGACCTCCATGTAAGCGGTGGAGCTTTAGTCGGCCATTTCCATGTGCATTTGAGGGTTTAATGTGAACATCGCTTTGCTCAACGACGCCGAATTTCATCGGTTAGATAAGTTGTTAAAAGTAAGGGGAATGACGTAGTAAGATGTAATAAGTCGATACATTCTTACTTCAAAGCACAATTAAGCTTATTTCCAGAAATCGCAACCTTTTTGTTAGATATAAAGTTCTTCTTTTGTGTAGGCCTACAGCACCAGAAGTAGAAAAGAAAATTCCAGACTCCTTTTTTCAGTCCACTTGTATTTTGAAGGGTATTTATGCAAAAATTTAGTAAAATACTATCTACTGTTATTTATCTATTTCGTAAGTCCTTTTAAATCAGTGTATTTGTTGGATTAGCCATAAATAGTAACAAGAAACTTCCTTGTCTGCGTGATAATAATTAATGCAAATTAAAAAATGAACTTCGAGCCTTACAAATGATTTACTTCGTCCAATTGCATATGCGAATCACTAATGAAACAATTCGATAAATGTTGATTGTCAGAAAGTATACAAAAATAAAATTTGGCATGCGGAAAAAGTATAAGTAATTTATTTCAATACAAGCGAACGTGATTGTCCAGTTTCTTCAAGAACATATAACCAATGGAAAATCGATTAGTGGTCGAGGATGATCATAGTTGTATAATGACGAACTGCATTCCCGGTTCGACGCCTTTGTGCAGAAATTGACGTACTTAAGGGTGGTCTTTTGGGCTTGTGGTCCCCGCTTATGACATGGAACAGGAGCTGTTATTTCCTACAGCGGGATGGAAAGTCTTTTAAGCAATTTTTAAAAGTTCTAGGTTTGTCAATATTTCGTTATTTGCGTCTGATGAAAATGTCGAGCACTTAATATATTTGTCACTACGACGACAGTCTTCGAATACTTGGTAAGACACGAATGTTCAGTTTGGTTTGTTCTTGCAGACGACTCATCAGTTTACCACTCATCTTCATCGTCGCAATTAGACGCGAGAAGCAGAAACCGATGCAAAATAAATAAGCTCAATATATGCACGATATAAATGGCTGGTTAGTGAAATTATGCAATATACGAGGCGTATTTTTTAAGTAAGTACCGTTTTGATATGTACAAAGAACAAGTAAACTTTTTGTAACAATTTTATTGTTACATGAAAGACCACACTTTTATCTACTTTTCCACATAATTGCCACCAATATTAAGGCACTTATCATATCGAACAACAAGCTTTTGTATTCCATCGTCATAGAAGTTTGCCGCCTGATTTGACAGTCACTGCAACACGGCCGTTTTGAGGCTATCGTCGTCATCGTGGTGCTGACCTCCGAGATGCTTCTTCAGTTGCAGAAACACGTGGTAGTCACTGGGCTCTAGATCGGGGCTGTATGGAGGATGATCAAATTGTTCCCAGCCAAATGATGCGATGAGATCTTGAGTTCGATTGGCCGCATGTGGACGGGCATTGTCATGCAGCAAAACGATCCCTTTACTCAGCATGCCGCGCCTTCTGTTTTGAATGGCACGGCGCAGTTTTTTAAAGTCTCACAATATGTTTCGGAATTTATTGTGTCACCACGAGGCAAAAAATCAACAAGCAACACCCCCTTCCTGTCCCAAAACACGGCACACATGATTTTCCGGACTGAAATTGTCTGCTTAAACTTCACTTTCTTGGGCGATGTTGAATGCCGCCATTCCATGGATTGTTGTTTTGTTTCGGGTGTAACGTAGGCCACCCATGTTTCATCGCCTGTGACAATTTGGCTTAAGTACGCGTCACCTTCAGCTTCATAACGCACAAGAAAAGTCAAGGAGCTACCTAAACGTTTGCTTTTGTGCGCCTCAGTTAACATTTTTGGTACCCATCATGAGCACAATTTTCGATAGTTTAAGCGTTCGGTAACAATTTCGTAGATAACACTTCTTGAAACTTCAGGGAACTCCTCTGATAACGAAGAAATCGTGAAGCATCTGTTCTCTTTCACTTTTTTCGTCGACTTTCTGCACCAAATCGACAGTGATCACTGAGCGTCGCCCACTCCGTTCCTCGTCATGAACATTCTTTCGGCCATCTTTGAAAGCTCTTACCCATTTGCGTACCATTCCATCATTCATAATGTTTTGTCCGTACACTTCACAATCTGACGGTGAATTTCAACTGCTTTCACGCCTTTGGCACTAAGAAACCGAATAACAGCGCGTATTTCACAGTCGGCGGGATTCTCAATCGGTCGAGGCATTTTAAATACGCAAAAGCAAATGTATACACGATCGATTGTTGCCGCAATGGCGTCTGTGGCTTGCCAACAGATGTAGGTACACAGTGCGCATGCACGGGCCTCGTAGGTGTATAAGCATCTAGATCGCTTTAATATAGGACAATTTTGCTCATCCAATTCATACATCTCTACAAGGCTTGCTGAGACTATGAGAATGAGTTTATGGTTAGATTAAATAGAGTCTGTGTGAAAAATCGAATCAGAGGCCTGCACAAGACCTGGAGCAGACCCGTTCGCGAGACATCGCTCCTGAAATGCCATGCAACCTGCGCAACACCCTCGCTTGAGCAGCTTGTCTGACCACCTGCCCAGATCGTTCCTGGCAGGCATTGTAGACCCGCCGGGTACCCGCAGTCTTACGATACCTAGCGTAGGTCTCAGTTCGTTCTTTCCATCAACTGCAGACCCCTCCCTCTGCATGACGTAGTTGCTTCGAGTAGAAACTGCACCGCGCCCACACCGTTCTGCGGTGTTGCCAACTGCAATAGATTTTCACTACTTAAAAAAGGGAACTCAAAGCTTCGTAAGTCACATCACCAATGAAATGAGATTTACGAATGTTGCTACCCCCGCCCCCCCCCCCCCACACACACACACTGAAATAGGTTTTCCGTGGCACAGGATCCATAAGTATATATCGTAAACAATCAATATAGGTCACGGTATTATACGCTTGGATAGGATCACTCTTACTCATACGGTTTAATCATAAATGATACGAGCGGTGGAAGTGAGTGTTTGTTAACTACTGCCATGCGGTCATTTCCTACGTATATATAGTGATATAGGGCAGGACTGAAACATGTCACGTTCGACGCCGAGGTCGCGAGTCGAACAACACACTGTTCTACTGCGAACACCAGGGCCGTAGCCTGCCAGGGGCATTGCCGTTACCCTCGTTTGGGGAGGGGTGTTTCAAGTACTTGGATAAACGTACCAACAACAACAATCACAATAATAGTAATAAAGTAGCATGAAAGGCATTATTATCCTCATAAATCACGCAAAAAGGGCACGCAAAGAGGGGGTAGAAGTCCGTTCTCACGTATTTGTGTTGAAACAGAGGATTAGAAATATTTTTTTCAACACGTCAATTTCACATTAGCTAATAATGGAAAACAAGCACACAAACTGTTTTTGAAAGAAAGAAAGTGCATGATAAATGCATTCCGAATGTACATACATATGGCATGTAAAATTTCCATCTACAATATTTTATTTTCATATGGAGCGACGTATTACATAATCAATTCATCCAACTCGTAACAAACCAACATTAATAGCAAATAATATCACGGGCCGCCATAGCATTCTCTGTTTTAAAACTTTTCTCACTTAGATCGTTCGGCGCTCAGGGCCGACTCCCGCTACCCCTTTGCTACGGCATTGAACTTGATGAGACTGTATAATATTTTATAACATATTTCTACTTTCGTAAAATTTGAAATCAAGGGGTTGCAATTACCCCTCCATTCCCCCCCCCCCTTGCAGGTGCCGTTGGCCGTCTGGAATGAAAATGCAAGAAAAATATGAAAATTAATTCCATCTTGAGTACCCTTTAGCCCTGCTACTCTTAAATTCTGCTAGCCTGCTTTTACTTGTACTTTAATGTTTGACCCCCACCCTGACCCCTCCGCTAGACTTAATTTCCGTCCAAGGTTGTGAGCAATTCACCCTGCCCCTTCTGGTTGCGCCACTGCGTGCCTGGTTAAGGCACCATGCAACGAAAAACAATTAGTTTTCAGTGAGGAGATTTTTGTTTGCTCGATCATTCATTTAGATAAATGAAGCTGTAATACTGCGTGCATTACCTGGCAATAAGATAAAAACTGCTTACGCTGAACTGAAATTGCCAAGTATATAAATTCTCCTTGGAGGAGAGAGCTCCTCCTAGGACTTCGTAGGATTTAGGAGCTACGTAAGTAGGCAACACTGGCTGTAGCTGTCCACGTGGTGATGAAACACCTGGAGCGACACGCTGCCGGAGGGCTATTTCCTTCCAGCAGGTTTTGCAGGCGCCCGGGTCTTGTTGAATGCCCAGTTACCTTGTAAGCGCAGAGCGCCTTGAAGAACAAGAACCCGGGTAAAAACGCAAGTCGACTCGTTGCCGTGGGCAGGCGAGCAGGTATACCTGTCCTCGCGGGCAAGCGGGCAGTGGGTAGGTAAAAGGCATACTATGCAGCCCTCTAAATCGAATACACTGAAACCCCAATTCGAGAGCACCTATGTTGTATTTCATCAACAGGGACCAGGTGGAGGCACATAGTGGTTCGGATCCCACTTTAAACTGTAGGTCCAGTCTCCTGTAGCCTTACTGTGCATAAAGTGGACTTAAAACACCAAATCAATCAATTATCAACAGGGAGAAATAAAAATTAATAACTGTACTTGTATGGTTACTACATTAAACTGTAAAACTTTTTTTTTTAGATACCAAATAGTAAAATTAGTCTGAACAAAGTGAGGAATTATTACAATATTTATATAATTCATGAGATTCTCAAGATAGAAAGAAGAAATAATGTTGTTACATTCAATATATTTCGCTTGTTGCCGGGATTTTAAGGGGAGGGGTGTTGGTGCCGTGCTTGTGGTGTGAAATAATGGTTGTTCAGGATTTTTGTCCAGTGCAAATGTGCAAGGTATATCCTCATTAAGGTTCTCACTAAACTATGGTGGACATTTTTTTAAAAAAATAAAAAATGTTCACTGAAAGTGATGGACAGAAGTCTATCTGGAAGAGAGAATTATAAAAAAATGGCAAAGAGAAACAATAATTTCAAATGAAAGGATGTATGAACTGGAAATGTTATTGTCAAAGTTATGAAACTCAAAAGAGAAAGAAGAAAAAAATGTGGCAACCAAATTCTGGGGTTTCAGCCCCCGCCCCCCACTAAGTTATGACGTCTGTTTTTGTAAACAACTAATTTGAGCCCACGGGATCCAAGGGTTTTGGGTTGAGGAGGTCGCGTCTGCTGACCAACAATTTTCGGCTCGAATTTCTTGCCGATCGCTTTGGGAACCATCTACTCATGCTGGTGACTCGCATCTGAGCAAGTGCCTTGTTGAAATAGGGCGTTGCTCCTACGAAAGACACTCGAGCAAGGGAAAGCGAGGTACTCGAGCTTTGAACCCACCAGCAGCATAAACATCCTGGCGTGCCGAAAACAAGGACACAAGAACGTCGTTCACGTGCAGGGACTCTCCGTGTAGGCCAATCCGAGCAAGAATAGAATCGAATTCGCATTTCATAAATCGAGATGCCTGGAAGTGTCTGTGACGTGACACCAGCCGAGGCAATGCTTATTGGATTTATGCCTGGTTGGTAATTCGCTGAAAGAAGTGTGGAATGCACATTCGCAGTCATATGCAAAGTATTCGAAGGTCGTTGAGCTTCTCTATGGCTTGCCTTGAGCTCCCTTAGCGGCAACAGGTGCATTTTGTTTGTTCCGAGTTTCCTGTCTTTGGGTGATGCTCTCCGAGGGGTATTTTGCTGCATGTTAAACGAGAGGGTGGGAGGAGTAATATGTGAGCAGAATTTTGATGTAACCACTAATTCAAGGTGTTAAGCATGAAACCTTTTATGAACGGCCAGCAAGACATTGGACTAGCCAGAGGTTGCATGGTTGCAGCTTGCACGAAGGAGGAAGGGCAAGAACAAGAGGAACAAGACACGTTCCAAACGGATGTGTGTGTGAAGGGGAGAGAATTTGATGAACTGGGCATTTCTATAAAGAGAGTTTTACTTCACTTTTCGTGCTTATTTTCTTGCACAGCACAGGAGTGTGCACAGTAAACAAGATAATCGGTACAGTCTGGTCTAGGTGGCTCGGAACGAACACTTGCGACTTTTTTTAATTCTCCGGTAGGCATCCCGACCGTTTCGTTCCATGTTTGAGATGTAGCGAAGTATGTAGACAGTGATGTTACATGCTGACCGTCCATGATAGGTTTTATGATTCAGTGTCCGATGGAATAGAAGACAGGAAATGATAGGAAGCGATCTACGTTAAAGGTACCGTCCCAGCACTCGCCAGGAGTGACAGACCCGAGGAAACCACGAGAGTTGTGCTCCCGATCTCCTGAATATGAATCTGTCACCCATGGGCGTCGCCAGAAATTTTCCAAGGGGGCGGGGTCGAATCGAAGATGTCGAGGACACTCCCTCCCCAAGAAATATTGTGATACAGACCAGTGGCATATGCAGAAGTTTGTCAAAGAGGGGTTGCATTTTTAAATTATTGCATTATCGGTATTTTAAATTATGTAATTATTATTATTATTATTATTATTATTATTATTACTACTACTACTACTAGTAGTAGTAGCAGCAGTAGCAGTTTTAGTTTAGTTATTTTTAGCATTCGATAAGTTTATTATATGAATAATATAGTTCTTCTTACAACCAAGATTTCATTACTTCTAACATTATTAGCAGTTGCAGCAGCAAACGCAGTAGTATAAGAAGCTTCAGAACGTTCAAAGTTACAAATTAACAGAGTTTCAGTGTTGCAAATTATAAAAGTTTCGTATCAAATTCGATATCTCAAGACCATTTGTATACAGTGATGCAAAATGAGGTGAAATAAAGTGCTTCGTTTATAAATTGCCATAGATTGAAAAACAGTAGATGGAAATTTCCAGGGGGGGGGGTCGACCGACCGGTTTGATCCCCCCTGCCGACGCCCATGCTGTCACCTTAACCACTGTCACTTATTACACATATTTTGTGTTTATATGGCAGTTGCATTATTCAGTCCCCCTTTTGCGCTTCTTTAGACCAATCGCAACGATGAAGTTGAATAATGATTGGATGAAACTGATTAAGACACAAAAACACCGATATTGGAACAGAAAATAATGTTTCATATTATTATATAATTTTATTTAGCGTCCCGTTTCTGTCAATTTTGGCTAATCGCGACGATGAGGATGAGTGAGGATCTAATGAAATTGACGACGCTAAACTCCAAAAAACACTCATGGCCTGGCCGGGATTAGAACCCTGAACCCTTGGCATATATTTCACATAAACAATGGTGTTGTGCATCAGAAGAACTCGTAATCACCTTTTGTTGTAGCGCGATTATGGATTTGGACTTTGTTATTGTGTTGAATTGATGATTTCGAAGGTCGTTGTGTGAGATCTTGGCACGCGTTGACCCCCAAACGGCTGTGCCGACAAAAGTTTGCTTTATTTCTCTCATTCTTGATGCTTTAGTCTCTGTAGACTAGCGTGAAGGTCTATGCACACAGACGCCACACCATAAAAACAAGCCTGGGTAAAGTAGCTGTCCGTGGTTGATAACTGCCTATAAACTTCAGGATATTCCTCGCTCTGTTGCAGACGAATCACAAGCTGACTAATACCCCTGCCGCCAAGTAAAAAATAATCCTGTCTACAAAGAGGTAAATCTGTCTTTAGACCGAGAGTCATGTCTGGATAACCCAATCGTCGGATTACCGAGTTGGCGCTGATCACAATCCGCCGTTGTTTTATATCTGGTGAGACGATGAGTCAAACCGAGAGCACTATTTTTATGGTCTAACAAGAGGCGTGTGTGTGGTGCGAATGCCGAAGCTATTTTTAAAAGAGCTTTTGGGCTTCTCACGCAACTGTTTCTGTTTGTACGGAAAACAGATGAAATTAAATTTGTTATGTTGTGGATGACTTTGTCTTTTAAAGTAGTGAAACGTATTTGTGATGGTTAAGAAGCGGTTTCACGCGCATTAAATATGGTAAATATGTAGTTAAAACCCATAATATGAAAAAAACATACAGAAAGAATATTATCGTATACATCGGAGTTTTAAGTCTCAGTTGTAGACCTACAGTTTTAAGTGGCGCCCGAATCACTATTTACCTCCACCCAGTATCGAACCCGGGTTCACTTGATTTCAATTTGTCAATTAATGATTGCCAATTAACACAAGAATAAATTACACCCCTTCTTTAGCAGTCAACCCTTCCTCCCCTATTCGCTGCCCCGAATCGTCTACAACTAACAATAAATTAACGAGCGTATGAACATATATGAACAGAAGAAGTGACCAATAAAAGCAATCATCCCCCCCCCCCTGACGAGAAAACATGCATTGCATGAGAGAGAAAAGAAAAGTTTACAGCATTCTTGTTGGGAAACCTGGAGCGTAAGGGGTGGCCCTTTTCAAATACACCCAATTGTCAATCTCTCTTCCACGTAGAACACCCTGGAGTGCATTTTGGAGACTAGTGAGGCTCTGGCGTCTGAACTCTGTTTAGCTTCTGTTCTTTATAGAGCATTCCCTGACATTCGTTATGAGACTCGGCGGCAAGCGGCCCGGCATCAGCGCTTGTCTTTCCCGGTGAACGAGTCAGCGACACTCGCTTATATTAATTACACCTCGTAAAAACGTTTAGAGTAACAGGGTCAGTTCTGAATAAAAGTGGAAAGAAAAATGGGGAAACAAAGTATACAAAGACAATCCGCACACCATCCGTGAGTTGAAAGAGAGTATTGCACGAAAAATCGGGAGAATTACAGTAGACGAACTTGCACGTGTAAATGCCAATTTCCTTCGGAGATGGCAGGAATGTGTTGCAGCAGAAGGACATTATTTACAACACCTGTAGTCAAGGTTAGTACACAATATATAAAACTGTAATTTTAATAGCCGACTCGAGCGACTGTCGCTGACCCGTTCACCGGGAAAGATAAGCACTGATGCCGGGCAGCATGCCGCCGAGTCTCGTAGCGAATGTCAGTGAATGCTCTTTATATGTGTTTGCGAATTCAATTCAATCAATTTCCCAGGTTCGAATTCTGGCCTGGGCATGGATGTTTGTGAGTGTCCATTCATCAATTTCATCATATCATCACTCATCCCCATCTTCGCAAATTAGCCAAAAGTGGCACAAGAAACGAAGTAAAATAAAGCAAATTATTCAATCAGTCAATTGTTGGGAAACCTAGGATGTGAGTGGAACTGGTAACAAATTATCACGATTGTTTTGGTCGTATAGGAATAGGCCGAGGACATGTTCCTGTGGCAATAAACCTACAAGTTTAGGGATGGCGGAGAATTCGAAACTAAACACCACATTGGTTGTGTTTACATTATCATGCAAACAGTATTTGGTAGATCTCTGTGGCCGGTCTTGGAAGCATGGAAATAACGTAACATGTTTCTGTGAATTCTCCGGGGTCGAGCCAGATTACAAATGTGCACAGAACGCACATAACAGGATTGTGGCACAGATGGGGTTGTACTAGGTTCGGATTACTGCTGGACCAGTGCATTCATCGGTTCTCCACATTAGCTGATGTGCGGCGAACGCGAAAAATCATTACCAGCAACAGAACATGAGTGGAATCTGCTGCAGTTAGTTTTTATCTATATTTCAGTTTGAATGAGCTTAGATCAATATCATTTAGTTTCGATGTATATTTGCCGAAGTATTTCTTCCCACCAGCTCATACTACAGCAGTAGGCCTTTTGTTTTCAAATGTCTGTCGGAGATGGGACTGTCACGTACGTAGAATAGTGTTTGTGTTTTGTATTACATGCTAACAAATCGCTAAAAATGGCATAAATGTACCTCATTGGTTGATTAAATGGATATATGGCAAAACCGAAGTGATGTTTTATCAAATTCTGTTGATTTATTCTTAAGAATTTTAGGTCCTTCTAACCAGAAACATTGCTTTATTTATCTTTATTTTGGGCTTCCTCGAGGGCGTAGTGATAACAACATCCCTTTGTAATCAAGGGGTCTCTAGTTCGATATCCGGTGAAGGCACTGTGGTTCGGGCCCCACTTCAAACTGTGTGTCAAATCCCGATTAGTCTTCCTGTACATGAGGTGGACTTAAAACAGTCAAGCAAGGGAGCAAGCATTTATCTTTGTTTTGCCTGTTATGCTATCCAGTGAGGGGCAAGTTTCAGTTAACCTCTTTCGAAGCATCGTGTCACATAAAAAAAAAACTTCCCCCAAGCAGAGAGCGCATGCGCTATCCAAATTAGAAATTTCCCCTCGTTCTTATACAAATATTACCCTACAAATACCGTCTCAAGACTTATAAGATTAGTGCCACTTGCAGCGCATTTTATTTTGGAATTTTCTTGGTACTGATGCTTCCTGAAGCATTTCCGGGTACGATTAATGAAGAGATTCTCAGGTTATCTATCAGGCGATCTTTGGAGAAGATTCTATTGTTTAGAGAACTGACCTCACGTTGGTGTTAGTCCTCCATGAACAACTCGGTATCTTCTGCAGACAACACATTTGCCCACAAAACTGGTGGGGGGAAGCAGTAGGAACAAAAAGTAGAACCACAGAAGCTCTACTATCATATTTGTCCTGTCTTGCTTGGAAGCACCTTCGCGGATTACCTTTCTGTAGATAATTTCTCTAAATTGCTGTGCCTGTATTGTTCTGAGGGTTCGACGTGCTGATCCCACGTCATCTTATTACCGGTTGAAGATCTCCACACCTCTGGTTGGATTGTGGGAGGAAAACTGTCAGTCGGGAGATACGCCAAGGCCCTTCCAGGGCTGTAGAGCCACAGGGGGTATACTATTGTCAATTATTTTTTTAACAGCTGTTAAAATTGCAGGAACTGCAAGGTGATGATAAGATACTTCGTGCTGATATTTCAAGATGTGAGCGTCAATTTGTATCCGTACGGGGAAAATGTAGGCGGTCGCCATTGGTGTGGTGCTCTACGAAACTATGGTTTCAGTGTTTGAATATGGTGTGAGCCACGAGTGGTTTCATATATTCATTCCTACCGCTCGAGTTTTGGGTTGTAGAACATGAACTTCAGGTCCGAGGAGGTTAATAAAAATACCCCTAACTTATACATTTTAATAATCCTAAAAATTGATGGGGGCAGGGGCGAGTGCCCACCTTGCCCTCATCCAAGTTATGCCTGTGACGTAGCGGTATGGATATTCGAGGACTACAGGAAAACCAAGTGAAGTGTGGAAAAATTATAAAATAGAGAAGCCCCGAGTTTTTTGGGCAGAGATAAGCCAATTTGCTCTGGACCTACGGTATAAGTCAACGCTTGACGTCAGTCCCGCGCTAGCCAAGTTGTTTCCATTAAACTCCAGATTCTGAAAAATTACATCCGTTTACAATTCCTTCGAAAGCATTCACATGCATCTTCATGTGTTTTTCTTTCGCTGTTGGCTAAGGATTAGCAGTAGTTCCGTGGCGCTATTTATTTCCAAAATGGATACCTAGAAAACTGTTAAAAAAAAGCCAAACGTAAATTTTCTTGAGTAGCTACTCTGAAAGGAATTTCAAATTCATGTTATTTTTCAGGTTTTGGAATATTCTAACGGTTTTTCGAAAGGATAGGAATTTTTGAAAACTTCTTGACTAGTGCAGGCCAAAGGTCCAAAGTGTCCTTCTGTTGGGATCCTAACCAGTGAAGCGAGCCACTGCCGGGAATTTAACCTGGGATCTTGTGATTACCAGGCGATAAGGTTAACCACAACGCTGGGCGAAGAAAAATACTTGTTTCTTTTCCAAAGGCACTCACCCTGCCAGCAGCAAAATGAATTAATTTTTAAATCCCTCACAATCCCTTCCAATTTGCCGAGACCTCACCGCGGCCCCCTTTATCCTTGCCGTTACGCCATCGCCCCTTGTAGTGATTTATGCCAATAAATCGTGGAACTAATGCGTTGGAACGCTGTATTAAACTTGAGAGAGGCCTGTTCCACGCGGAAGGATCTTTCTTCTTGCCGACAGCCTCGGCAACAGGTGTTTTTTCCTAATCTCTACAGCCTATTAGTTGGCGATAGGGCTGCTCTTGAGTTTTGTAGTGTGTGCTGGATTCCCAACGATTCGAAGGACCTCTTCATTCAAGGTCGGCCCGAGCCAGGCGTCGCACTCAAAAATATCCATGTGTAGCACAAAATCGCGATTCTTGGCCCGAGAGCTTTCTTCGGGGGACAGAAATAGCTCGGAGTGTTGTTTTAAAGCCCAAACGTACGTTTATTGCGCTACAGTACACCGAATAGAGCCAGAAAGACCAAAAAGAATAAACAAATGCTATCGGGTACACGTTACTTGTACAATCAGGAGACACATAACAATGTTATGGAGTTATAAGAAGTGAAACTAAACGAAACTCCATACCGCAACAACCCTCTAAATGCTAGGACGAGCGGCCTTTTCATTTCGTTATCACAGAGTCCCATCGCCGCTTTCGTGACCCGAGCCCGTTATTTCTCCTTTGCAAGTAGCTCACCAATTGTCTTCACGACGCTGGATGAACGCCGATATTTTGGGGACTCGCACCGGGAATCGAACCAGGGACCACTCGCAGCAGAGACGAGAGCGCTAACTATTTGACTACTCAGGAGCCCATGAAATTTTTATAAAACAAGCTGAATTTACACTCTATATTTATATACATTTATTTGGTGGTTTACTAATTTATTATGGTCGAAATCTTTACATCGTGAACTACTTTTACACACTCACTTATTTTTTTCTCATCGTCATCGACTTGCGAGGAACTTCGAAGAAAGAGAGATGGAAAGCACCCGGTGCCAAGTCTGGGGGTGTAAGTGGGTTCTCTCAAATGACGTGATAGCATGTGCCATCTGTGAGGGTCTAGAAAAGCGTGTGTTCCCATATGGTAACTGGTGGTAACTTGTCAAGAAAAGTAGCTTATGGTTTAACGAATGTGACTATAGTAAACTCAGGACTTGACGTTTAAAAACCTGACGGTACAAAAGTGTAGAATAATACACGTTACTCAATGAGAAAGCCAGGAAAACTTTGGGAGCAGAATAATTTGTATTTATATGAACTTCGCTGTACTACTCCTTTGGCTAATCTATGAGGATGAGTGATGATAAGATGAAATTGATGGAGAAAACTCACAAAGAACAGGCGGGATTTGAACCCGTGAACTTCGGTGGCGAGAGGGAGTACAATAAACTACAAGACAGAACAGAAACGGTACGAAAGAAGTGGTATTGTTATTATTAATTTGCTTTATTTTACTTCGCTTCTTGTGCCACTTTGTGAAGATAAGGATGAGCGAATGCATGATTAAAATGATGAATCGATACTCGCTAACATCCATGCCCAAGCCGGGATTCGAACCCAGGACCAACATTATCATTACTACTATCAACTACTTTATTATCCTCGTAAATTATGCAAAAAGGGGGTAGAAGTTTGTGCTAAAGCATTCGTGTTCGAACAAACGATTTCAATAATTTTTTTAACACGTTCAATTTCACATAAATAACGGAAAACAAGCAGAAATTATTTTTGAAAGACATAAAATGCTTGATAAATGCATTCCAAATATAATTCTTTTTTACATTACCATAACTTTCATGCACGATATATGTTACACATACGCATATATGAAACGTGGAGCGACGTGGACACTAAATTGTGTACGTATTCAAAGTTTAATAAATATTATATACCGCATATATTATTTAAATACATTACATAACCAATTCATCCATCTCAATAAACAAACAGCAAAAATTACATAAATTGTCTCTCAAATGTGCACGCTCCCTTTCCTCAAAACAATTGTTTATGCATTTAGAACAAAAATCAATTAAGACAAGTTTTATTTCTCTGTCTGGTGATTTACAATGCATTACAGTGAAGAAATATACATTGCGAGCGAAGCGAGCACGAACATTATTGGATGCATTTTTTTTGCAGGCTGAAATCAATATTAATTTAAAAGGGCGCAAATAATTTCACGGAACGCTATGTCATTATATCATTTACAACTTTTGTGTCTCCCCGATGGTGTGGTGGTAACATCGTCGCCTTGTGGTCAAGGAGTCCCGGGTTCGATAACCGGTGGAGGCACATAGTGGATCGGAACCCACTTTAAGCTGTCTCAATTACCCTTTCTGTGCATAAAGTAGACTTAAAAAAACACAAATCAATCAATCAATTTTACAACCTTTTCATTTAGATCGTTTCGGCGTCCAGGGCCGTGTCCCGACGTCCCCTAGTTACGGTTCTGAACTTAAATAAGGCTAAGAAAAGAAATTTTACTAAAAGTATTTTTATTTACATAAAATTTGAAGTTCTTGGCGGTAATTGTCCCTTGCAGGTACACTTGGCCGTCATTGTTGCCCCCCCCCTGTGGTTGCGCCACTGCATATCATCATCATCATCCCCATCTTCGCAAATTAGCCAAAAGTGGCACAAAAAGCGAAGTAAAATAAAGCAAATCAATCAATCAATTAAAACTCATTATTTCACCATTCATCATCTTGCGATTAACGTTAAGGGGAAATGCTGCGTCAAATAACCAAAAATACAAACAGCGCCGACAGTGGCAATAATAACTTCCGTTGGCATTAAATGCTTTGAATCGCGTGTTGACTCTTGCTGCCAGCTGTTTTCCATGACAAATGGGGGAAGAGATAAGATATCGAATTTGTTTTGACCTGGTTTTCTATTGTTCTGGTTAAAGAGCCAACAAAGGACAAAACAGTAGGATGTTATTCAGCGGCCCTCTGTTCGTTTGCCACTTCGCTGCCGGTGTTTTGTTGACAGAGCACTTCCAGTCTCTCCCATCGATAAATCTGGCAACCCAGCACCCATCAACTCATTTTGACAATGGTAAGACCCTCTGCTCTCATGCTGTGTCTACTTGTCATTCTTGAGCCGAGGTTCATCTGGGGTGACAATCTGTGGGGTCATGCCCGTTTTCACCGAGAGTAGTGTGTCTGTACGTTTGTGTACCGTAGTGTGGATTCGACTTCTGGTTTGGTGGTCCTGCATACTCTGCCGGGGTGGTGCAGGTAAGTTTTTGTGTGTGGTTCATAGGAATTTTCTTATTTGTTATAGCAATAATGATGGCACGTGTGTATTATTATAAGTAATTGAATACAACAAATTGAACTGCCGTGTTATCGGTGAGTTGCAGGTGAAAAACAAATCATTGCTAGAGATGTGAGTGAGTACGCGTATCCCTGTACACATTACACCATCCCATGAAGGCACATAATATAGGGAAGGGAGGTATAATATGTGGAGGTAGAAGCCCACACATTCTCGATTTTTGGAGATGACGTGATCAGCAACACGATCCGGTCCTAGGGTTGCCCCAAGGAACACATTAATTTGAGGTTGAGTGAACCTCAGAGGCGCTTTGTGCAGGGACAAGGCCGGAAAAGTTCACACCTTAGATCACCCACTCCGAGAATCGAACCCGAATCTCCCGCTTGGCAGTCAGACGTCCTATGGACTAGACCATCGCGGCTCCAGGACACATTGAAGAGTGTACCATGATTTTTTTCCTATTCTAGCTATTGTATTAATTGTTAATCAACGTGGCATTAGGTCTATAGTGCACTGTAATAAGGGTTTTGAATTTTGGGGGAAGACAAGTATTCTTCTCTTTCAGAATGAATGAACGAATTGTTGTTTTAAGTCCACTTTGTGCACAAATAGGCTACTTGGGACTGGACCTACAGTTTAAAGTGGAATCCGAACCCCTGTGCAATGTACCTCCACCACCCGGAACACCTTTATTACAAGGCCACGACGTTACCAGTACGCCATCGGAGAGGTCTTATCATTTCAGTAATCTGCCTTATCGTATCCTATGTTCCATTTTAACAGCGTAGCTGCGTCTTTGTAAGCAGTAGCACCCCTCCGAGACGGAGCGGTTAGCACAGCGCACTACGCACCAGATGCCCCAGGTTCGAATCCTGGCCTGAGCATGGATTTTCTTTGCGAGTGTCCCTTTACAAATCAACACTTATCCTCTTCGTCGCGATTAGTCAAAAGTGGACGAAAAGCGACTCTAAATAACAAAAATTAAACCAAATGAAGTATGTAAACATCAGAGCGCGCCTCATACTACTCTCACAAATTATATGAATGGGGCAGAGCTAAAACCACTTTGAAGCGATACCAGCACTTGGAGATTGTACTAATTCAAAGCGTTTTAGAATATGTATACCGTAACGCAAATTTTCCATTGGAAATATATCGTAGCAATCTAACAGAGTTGTTTGTTAAAATATTAACAGTTTCACATGATATTAATTTAATCTCACACTATCAAATTCTCCTCGCAATGCTGACGCAAAATTATGAAAAAAATATGCGTTTTGCACAATTTCCAGGATATAGACTGCTAGAGTGTTGCGCGACGTTTTTGAGAACTCAACAAGACACCCGGACTGCGGAAAGGCACAAATATTATATTTATATCGAAAATTGTTATTGTGTATGGAACAAAGTGGGGCTCGCAATTTAGCAGAGAAAGGCAGGAAAAAGACAGGGCAACAGAGGTGCAAGGGAGAGAGTGGTGAAGTGAGGAGGTCGAAAAGGCCGACAGAATCTGAGGTAAATAAAAGAAGAAGCAAGAAAGTACCGGGAAAGACGCAGTGGCAGTATACCCAGGGAATAAAGTGAAGTATACGATGGCAGAATAAACAAGAGTTAAGAAAAACACGCGGGGCAGCGAGGGATACAAAAATAGAGGCCTGGGCTGAGAAAAAGAGATATAGAAATGCGACGCAGAGAGAGAGAGAGAGAGAGAGAGAGAGAGAGAGAGAGAGAGAGAGAGGGAGAGGGGTAGGTAGGTGTAAGATAAGGGAATAGACATGGAGGAAAGAAAGAGAACTGAAGTGGGATGTATGGGCGACAAGAAAGAGAAGAGGCATCCTTCACAGATAACTTTCCTAAGTAGTAGCGGCAATTGGGTGCCAAAACTATAGGGGAGGGGGGGGGGGCAGAGACATTTTATTTTTCTTGGTAGATAAGGCTTAGCATTAAGAGGTTTGGGGGGGGGCAACTGCTCCATAATCGCCGCTACTATTCCTAAGCGTAAATCTAATGGTACAGAAAGGCAGAGAGAAGCATTATATTAATCCGATCACAGCTCTTCAGAGGATAGGCGAGGTTTTTCAGTGAAAACGTGGGGGAAATAAATATTTAAATAAATTGTTATTCGCTGCGATAAATACAATCCGTGTTAAAAATGCCAAATTCTCCCTCGTGAAAAAAATGAACAAAATCATCGCAAAACTTTTGCGTTTCGTTAGATGCAGTTTATTTTCCATGGGAGTTGGAACGTTGGACTCCCTCCTTCTGAGGCAAATGATGCTCCATGCTCCTTTTCAGCATTACATTCAAAATGTGCATACATGCATGCAGTAAGGGATTAAGGTGGGTGCTATTGATGCTGCAGCACTAGGCCCATTCCTGAAATAGGCCCAGATGAAAACAGACGAGAATTTTCCGAAAGCTGAACAGTTTTCTTTTGCTATATTAACCTGAAAATAAATCTTAGAATGAAATTTGGAGACACAATTTCGGACTCCTAGAAAAAACGGTACTTGTTATACAGTTAGTATTATTCTTTGCGCTGTGACGTAACTATAACGTCGTTGTGTTTATTGTTCACCGAAGATTTCAAGTTAATGCTATCAATTTTACGTTAAACAGCTTACTTAGTAGCAGCATCAGGCCCAATTTCGTCTTAATCCGGCTCTGAATGCATGCATGCACGTGCTCTGCAGAAGTACGATAGCAAATAAGGTTTTAATAATGCACAGTTGAGCTACTGTACCAAGAGAGGAAAAGTACATCGGTATTATTTTATGAATTCAGTTATCTCGGAATCTCGCAGAAATGCGATTTTTTTAAAATAAAAAATTACTCATTGTTCAGTGTAACAAAGGTGATACTTTAACTTACTGCTTTGTCTGAATTTTCTTGAATAAGAGCTCATGTGGATAACATATTTTTGGATTGTAAACATCTGAATAGCCAAACGTTCCAAGGAATAGTGTGTATGTTGGTATGCGTGGGGATAGGGGGCGGCTTTGTTTTCCAGGTAGTCTATTCACAATTTACAATGTTTTGCATGTATTCAATATCTATTTTGGGAAATCTTGGCCCAAAAATGAGTTTACAACACTCCAAGGGTACACATTTGCCAACTCTTGTTCAGAAGCAATAAACTACGGCACTGGTGAAAAATTCGTGGCGGTACTGCTTCTAGCAACATAAAGCAATTTAAGTCCCAAGTGAAAATGGACATTTTCCCCAATAGCTTTGTCGGAACTTTTAAGCAACCGCTTTGAACCCCCGTGGGAAAGTAGTTTCAATAACTTCAGGTTCAGGTCTGCATATTCCAGAAAATTGTGGATGGAGTGGGTAATACGAGCTTTCCAATGCATATGTTTTGACCAGAAGCAAGCGTCATCTCCCACTTCCATCCAGTGGTGGATCCAGAAGTTGTAGTTAGGAAGTGCGAATTCCGATCGGGTACCTCACCTCACCAAGAATCAATTCTAACGTGCACTTGCATTGATTAATGTAAACAATATGTGTAGCCAAGCTGATTTCCATGTTTTAGAGATTAGAACATTATTTTGTAAAAAGTAGGTGTTCATGGCTTGCATGTTGTCAGAATTTCTCCAACCATGGTAAACTGAACGATCAGACATAATAAGTAATGTGAACAAGTGGTCTGGGTTTCAATCCCCTTTTCATTCATAGTGGTTTGGATCAAATTTAAACTGTCTAGTTCCGATTAGCCTATCTTGAGCATAAAGTCAGCTTAACCTTTAGTCGTCCGAGCGGGTTTTCGCATGTAGCCTCTCTCTGGCCGCCGCCTTGCGCAATTTTACACTTATTTCAGAAAGACGTTATATCTCCTAGACTATTTGACCAATCTACTTCGGGTAACTTTTGTTTTGCAGTTAGAACATCAGGGCATGCAACCGTGCAGAAATCAAAACGCCAAAGCAAATAAGAGGGGTTGGAAGAGCCGCGGCCGCGGCCACATAAATTCTGTTAACATCAATCGGTACCGCTCACCAGTTACTGTAACTGCATCTCCTACCTCGTTTTGGAAATAAAAAGGTCTGATGATGCCACCATGCCATAAAACACACCATACAGTGACCCTTTGCAGATGCAAGAGCTTCTCGTGAATCTCTTTTCACACTAAAAACGACAATTTTGTTTGTTAACATATGTACTTAACCAGAAATGAGCTTCAACTGAGAAGATAATTTTGTGCCCAAAATTATGATCCGTCTCGAGTTGCTCTAAAGCCCAAGCAGCAAAGTCATGGCGCTTACAATGGTCTAGTTGCTTCAGTTCTTGGGTCAACACAATTTAATACGGGCGTAAACCCAAGTCGTTTCACAAAATATGCCAAGTTGTCGTTCTTATAAGCCCTAATTCTTGAGCACGACGAGGAATTAATAAATTCTGCAATGGTACTACCTCTTACAGCAGAAATGTTCTCTACACTTCTTGCATTTCGACCTCTTGTTGGTATTTTCGCATTGTGAAGAGTAAAATCCCTTTGAAATTTTTCAACGATTCGACGAATAGCAAGCACACAAGGGCGATTATGTGCACCATAGTTTTTGCGAAGTGCACGTTGAGTATTCACAAGAGAACGTCTATTTTCATAAATTTTTTGGATACTAACCAAACATTCTTGAAGCGTGTATTTAGCCATGATGAATTGTTACAGTATACTAAACACAAATGACAACTAGTGACAGTTATAACATTTGAAGCATAGTTGCCAGTTCATTTCAAAATCGTATCATTCTTATTTGAAATCCCTTTATTTCTGCTCTTCAAAAGTAAATTCTTAATTGGGTTTGTTAGTTATCACTTTTGAATTTTAATTTCATTATGTTTTCTTCTTACAGCATCAAGACAAACGGGTCATTACCAAGGGATAAACGTCTTCCATCACCAAGTGGCCGACTTCCACCAGACCATCCTGTATTACGACCAAAGCCGCTCACAGCTTCCGAAGATGAACTTTCCCAAATATTCACATTCGATGGAGGTTCGCCTGTTTCGCCCACAGACAGCCGGAGCAATTCTCTTCCAAGAAGCAACCAGTTCATTAACCCAACACCTCGCAGTCCATACGAAAATGTAGTTTCCTCTCAACCATACCTCACATATCCCCACAGTCCCAGAACTAGAATAAAGACCATTGTTGGCAAAGACAGGAAGGATTCTTGTGAGGTTATTGAAAACCGATTAGCTATAACAGAGTTCCAGTTGTTGGAAGGAAGAAAAGTGTCCGAGTCCCAACATCTTTCCCAGTCTGTCAGTGGAAGCAGGGAGTTAAATTCCCAAAGCAGGAATCAGAATGGTTTCATCTCCACAGACTCCCAGTTGTGGACCAGACCTTCGACACCTGGTAAAAGTGACTCCTCAAAACAGCCTGTAGTGTCGCCAAAGCGGGGAACCAGAGCAACACCTTCGTCTAGTGAAAACATTTCGGTTCCTAAGACAAACGCACAAACCCCAGTTGTGAAAAAGCAGCATATTATACCAAAAACGTCATTGGAAAGGGACAAGTTCATCCGACCGTTGGAAACGGAAGCAGATACGGTGGATAGTTGTTTGAAAGTTATAGCAAGGCCAAAAAATGCAAGTGTGGAACCGAGAATGAATGGTGAAGTGAAAGAATCAAACAGTGATGGAAGTGCAAGAATTGGTGATGTGAATTTTGTGCTTGGTAGCTCTAAGCAGTTCAGCAAGTCATCTTCTCGGAGCCAGCCTGGAGGGCTTGTTTTATACGAAGCTAACAGGGTTGATCATCTGGATTTTAATGTGGAAGCTGTAAGGGACAACATGCTGGGTAAAACGGTAAGGTTTTAATTTTTTCTTGTGGACTAATTTTTTACCTTCATTATGAAGTATTTGTGTTTCTATCTTTATGAATATAATTTGAATTGATGTTTAAGTCCGCTTTATGCACATTTATGCTAATCGGAACTGGATCTACAGTTTAAAGTGGGATCCAAACCACTGTTCAATGTGCCTCCCCACCAGATTTGGGCTCCTTGATTACAAGGCGATAACATTACCACTACGCCATTGGGGAGGCCTCTTTATCAATAGAACCCAGAAGTTCAGGCATTTATTTTGGTTAAAATAGGCAAGCAAAAGAGGATTTATGATGTGGAAAATAGGCACCAAAAGGAAAAAAGTGCACAATAAACCGACAAAGTGGCAAATTCCAAGGCACTTATATCTATAATTTCATTTAAAAAGTTAAAATTACACGGGAATAACATTTTTACTTTCCTTTGTTGACTTGGTTGCACATAACCACGTTTTATTTTTATTTTTTTTATATACATGTATAGGTAGCCGACTGTCGGGAAGAATGCTTTTCATAATAGAAAATGATCTCTAGTCCGACAGAAGCTATTGGAGCATACATGAAACAGGCTATTTTAACCAGATTCATCTTATAAAAAACATAATTTCCACCTTGAAGAATATCACAAATTCTCTTCAATTTTTCCAATTTCATTTTTAGCTCCCACCAGGAAACAAACCTGCGACTGCGCACAACAAACCGAAGAGTGCTAATCATTTGGCTATGTGGGAGTGTGAAAAAAAAAAAAAAAAAAGTACTACTACATCGAATTGGGGAATTTTTTAAGGTGGAACTTTAATAAGTAGACAAATATTTTATTTAATATTAGTTGTCAACATTTACATTTAAATTACTGATGTACACTATCTTTTAAGTATTTATTCAATATATACATTGTTTAAGGTTGTCCAATATAATATTTACCAGTGGTAAGTTCTATACTTGTGGTTCCGAACTTGAATGACCAGATTGTATATAGATCTTTTGTCTTGCAGAAAGAAACGTGTTATTAGATATTAGTTATTGAGAGCAAGTTACAAACTATTTATAGAAATATTGTATGAGTAAATTTATTAGTAATTGTACTATTCAAACCAATATACAGACATGTCTTTAGTTACAAACTATTTATAGAAATATTGTATGAGTAAATTTATTAGTAATTGTACTATTCAAACCAATATACAGACAAGTGTTTATTAGATGATCATGTACCACTTCTAAGTCTGTTCTTGATTGATTGATTTGCACAGTAAGGCTAATCGGGACTGGACTTACAGTTTAAAGTGGGATTCGAACCACTATGTGCCGCCACCAGGTATCGAACCTGGGACCCCTTGATCACCGTGTAATTGGGGAGGCATTTTTTTTTTTTTTTATGTACACATGCATTGCTTACATTGTAGAATTATTTCTCTTATAGTCTACGGTTGTTACAAGCATAAATACACATGAGAACACATGTTCCCTTCTGAAATGTCACAACAAAAAAATGTGTTTTTATTCTTGTAAGGACCGTAGACTATAAAAGAAATATATAGAATCTGCTTATACATGCAATAATATTATGATTTACATATTAATATGCAGCACTGCTTTCAATGATAATGTGTAGATTTAGGAATTGCTTATTTATTTCTTATTTATGTTGTTCTTCAGAATGTGAAAGAAGAAGCTGATGTCCTAAAGAAGGAGAGAAGTAAACTAATGGTTTCCATGTCAGGACTGAAGAGGAAGGTTACTGAAATAGAGCAGCAAGAGGAAGAAGCACTTAGAGAAGTATGTATTCTTTTGACATTTAGTAGGAACTGTTAGAACTGATTTCAGCTCATACAATCTAAAATAGACATTAAGCAGCGTAGTTGTAAAATGCTTCTAAGTACAAGGATGTGTAATATTTACAATATCAACATTTTAGAATATTTGCTATGAAAAAATATTTTTAAACTGCCTAGATTGATATGTCTTAAAAATTACCAGTTTATATCAACAATGTTAAATTTCGAACACAGCATAAAGAAATTAATGACTTATTCAAGTCTTTACTGAGTTCTTGTCATATTATATCATATCTATCCCATCTGTTGTTCTTAGACCAATCGCATAATATAATCTACTGAATTAATTACTAATGTGTATATTTCAAGTTATATAAAAAAGCATTGTCGGAATATAGATTGTAATATGAAGATTTTTATCAGTTTCTACATTTTTTCCCTGCAAATTCAAGGAGGAATTCTTCGAAATTGAGGTAATTTGCATACATTTTATCTTGCATTTTTCAATGGATTTTTATATTTAGTTTATGGTTTCAACTTTTCTGGTTTGCAATTTTCTTTTGTAGGAAAATCTAGGTAGAAGTATAGAAAACTGTATGATTAAATTCAAATATAGTATTCTATAGTGGCAAGAGGAATTTAATGCATTGTTCTAACTATCGATATGACCAGTTGATGTAGATTTTTTTTCATAGTAGATGATTGAAATTATGGTTCATGTATCCACATATTTGAAAAAATCAGTTCCACTGGGCTTAGGTTAGTCACAACAGTGGTTTTTCTTTTTTCAAAATAATTTCTTGTTTCAAAGAACAATGATGATTTTTGGTTCATTTGTTACAGGAACATTCAGGAACCTTTATGTGGAATGCCTTTGCTGTTGTGTACTTTTTGTAATTGAAAATATGCTACAAAACTGTTATAAATATCTAAATAACAGTGAATACAATCCAAATGTAGACTTAATGTAGTAAGGAAATGAAATCTATCTTTACAGAATATAGAACATTTTTTTTCTTTTTCAATATATATAGTTATTTCAAAATCATATTATCATAGAAGTGGATCTCTTAATTTTGACATGGTATAACTATTCAGAATAATTTTATGTAGTAAACTATATTCAGTTATCTAGAAATTGTTGAGAATGTGAACATTAGTATGTCTCTTAGTTCAGTATTTTGTAAATACTGTATGTAAACCAGTTCCAATAATATGTAGTAATGTGTTTTTGCTTCTTTATTGCATGCTGACAGAACAAAATAATGTAGCAGAATTTTATGGTATATTCAACAAATAGATAAGTTGGACTCAAGTTATACAAGTCTACCTACATATGTATATATCTGCTGTAATGTATTGTTTGATTGTCATTACAATATTTCAACTATTGACTCGTCTTCAGGTATGATTAAATGTATGTGATGTATTGTGGTATTGGATCTTCTAGTAGCCTAATGCCTTTAGCATGAGGAGTCCTATGTAGAGGGGACACAGAATCAAAAGAACAGTTAGGAATTCATGAATATGAAGATGTATTTTTTTCCTATTTAGCATCACTTTTCTGCCCCTTTTGGCTAATTGTAATAATGAGGATGAATAATGATAGATGAAATTGACAAAAGATCACTTACAAAGAAAAACCCATTCCCATGAGAGGACTTAAACCTGGAATCATTGGGGTTGTAATGTTAATATGTACCATTCCCAAGATCTGTTAACACAATGATGTTGAAAAGTATTTAGACCTATTTAATTTACAGTTTAACTGTGGCTACTGAACAATCTTCAGACAATTTAACATTGACCATTTGTCACTCGAGGCCATAAAGTCCTGTTTCTGGCATTAATATTCAAAATTAATACTGTATTCTAAATTAGTAATGGCCAAGTAGCTAGTTCAATCTGTGTTCAAAAGTACTATATCTATACACTTTTGTTTCACAGCTTGAAATGGAGAAGGCCCTTCTGGATGGCGAATGGGAGGCTCAAAAAGAAAAACTGCTTCAAGAGGAAGAAAGACTGAAACTTCTGAAGAGCAAAGTGTCTCAGTTGGATAGAGACATAGAACAGTATCGAGCGACAGAAGCACACCGTTTACATGAATGCAGAAAACAGTTGGAGGCAGCTGAGAGAGAATCACACAGGTAATGCGATTAATTGAATCAACTTTGATGACAGATTAGAGCAGCGGTTCTTAACCTCTGTAAAACAGCAGCCCGGTATATATCAATTTTTTTTCAACCTCCGATGGACCATAAAAAAAAGACAAGTGTAAGTACAAAATGAATTTATTACCAAAAGTTATGTACATACCTGGTTACTTTTCTACATAATCGCCGTGAAGATACAGGCATTTGGCCTCCTAACCAGTTCTTCAATGCAGGGAAGAGATGAAAATCCCTCGGCGGTGTAACCCAACACCTTCTGGAGCAGTTTAAATGGGAAGTGTTCGATCACCCGGTGTATAGCCCTGACTTAGCACCGAGTGATTTTCATCTCTTCCCTGCATTGAAGAACTAGCTAGGAGGCCAAAGCTTCCATACCAATGAGGAGCTTCAAAACAACATTCAGGCCCATCTCACATCACTGGCGGCAACATTCTTCACAGAGAGGATCGGAAAGCTCATCCCACAATATGACAAAAATGCCTGTATCTTCACTGCGATTATGTCGAAAAGTAACCAGGTATCTACATAACTTTTGGTAATAAATTCATTTTGTTACTTACACTTGTCTTTTTTTATGGTCTATTGGAGGTTGAAAAAAAATGGCCTACGTATATGTATAAGGGTTGTTTGATAAATAAGTGGGCCTGCGGTTTTAGTGTATGTAGAAATCAGGAAAAATCTATTTATTTATTTATTCATACACTTGTCTATTATTCATCATCCTTCGCCGTTCCTGCCTCTTGCTGGGGTGGCATTGGTTTTTCCTGGTCTTCCACCACTCCTCTCTTTCCATGGTGTTCCAATCTTGGCCTCTTCTCTTAACACTCTCTGCTATTTGCTCTTTCCACAGACATCTTGGTCTCCCCCTTGGCCTTATTCCCACTCCTTGTGTATTGTAAGCTCTTACTGGTAGTCTTTCTGCATCCACCCTCTTCATGTGTCCGAACCACCTCATCTGTGCCTGATCTATCTTGTCCTGAAGCTTCACCACCCCCATTGTCTGTCGGATCTCCTCATTCCTTATTCTATCCCTACTAGTCTTCCCCAATATACTCCTTAAAAATTTAATCTCCACTGCCTGCATCTTACTTTTGTCACTCTCTGTCATTCTCCAAGTCTATGCTCCATATGTAATTATTGGCATATAGTATGTGTTATATATTGCCTTCTTGCATTTCATAGGTACATCCCTGTTCCATATTAATCTTCGAATGCTTTGATATAGTTTACCACCCATTTGTCCTCTTCTGTTTACCTTTTCATCTATTCTTCCACTTCTCTCAATTATTCTTCCTAGATATTTGAAGCTCTCCACTATCCTCAACTCTTCCATGTCCATCTTTATTCTTGGTTCATTTCTGGCTCTGTTTCTTGTTGTTATTAGCACCTCTCTCTTTTCTGCACCAAATTTCATTCCTGCTCTTCTGATTTCCTCATTCCAACTATCAAGCTGTCTCTGTACTTCTTCTTCCCTGTTTCCCCATATTACTAAATCATCAGTGAACAACAGGGCCTTCATCTCTTTCTCACCTATCTTCTTCCCCGCCTCTTAGTTAATTGCATCCATTGTAATTATGAAGAGCAGTGGGGAAAGAGCACTTCCGTGTTTTAGTTCATTACTTATACTGAACCACTCCGATGTTCCCACTGGTGTTTTCACACAGCTCTGGTTCACCTTGTATGTGCTCTGTACTTTGCACACTATCTCTTCCTCGACTCTTTTCTCTTTTCGAGCCTTTCAAATCTTTGTTCTGTCCATGCTATTGTATGCCTTTTCTATATCTAGGAAAGCCAAATCATTTCCATACTCATAGTGCCTTTCCTGTGGTTGCCTTATGGTGAACATCAGATCTACTATTGATCTGCCTCTTCTAAATCCAAACTGTTCCTCTGTCATGTTCAGCTCTGTTACTTCCCTTATTCTTTTCTCTAATATTTTCTCAATACACATTCGCTGAGTGGCACATTAGTGTTATACGTCTGTAGATTTTACATTCCTTTCTGTCCCCCTTCTTGAACATGGAAACTATTAGTCCTTTTGTCCAATCTCTTGGCACTTCTCTCTCTTGCCACACTGTTTTCAACACTCTGTGCAGCCACTGCACACTAATCACTCCTGCTCCTATCATCATTTCCACTGGCACTTCATCTACTCTAGGTGCTCTACCTCTCTTCATTCTTGTTAGTGCTTCCTCCACTTCTTTCCATGTGAGATTCATTTTTTCCCTTCCTGTTTTCTTTTTCTTCACTTCTTCATGTTCATTTTCTCTTTTCACATTCAGCAGTTGCTTGAAATGATTTCTCCACATTCTCCTTATTTCTTCATCCTCTTCTGCAAGGTTTCCCCCCTTTCATTCCTTAGCTTACAGCTGTCTCCTCTTTCTCTCCTCCTTTCTCTCACTAATCCATACAATTCTTCCTTGTTCTCATCATCTACAACTTCTAGCACTATGGCCCATTCTTCAATGCACTTTCTTCTTTCTTCCTTTACTATTGTTCTTGCCTTTTTCTTGTTTTCCACGTACTCTTTTCGTGTATTTTGTGATTTAAATTTAAACCATTTTCTAAATGCACCATTTTTGTTTTTCACTGCATCTAGTTCTTTCATTCCACCATGGTGTTTTTTCTATTCTTGCTTGTCCTTCCACATACCTTTCTGACTGCCTCTACTAATTCTGTTTTAAATCTTATCCATTCTGTTTCTACTCCCTTGAGTTCATCTCTTGCCACTTTAGTTCGCAATATTTCTTAATATTTCTCTTTTATAATCTTATCCTTCAATTTTCACACTCTTATCCTTCTCTCTTGTTTCTCCCTTCTATCTTTTATTTTCCATCTCCTCATATCTCCTACTAGTAGCCTGTGGTCACTGTCTTAAGTTCTCACTGGGTATGACTTTAACGTTGTTCATTATCTTCTTTACTTCCGTGTTTACCAGTGTATAATCTATTACAGACCTTTGTTCATTATTCCAACTGTATTTTGTAATTTTATGGCTCTCATATTTCTTCTTAAACCAGCTATTACCTACTAACTGTCCATTTCTCTCACAAAAGTCCAGTAACCTTCTTTCCTCCTCATTCCTCTGTCCCCATCCATCTGCTCCCAAGTATTTCCGTATACACTTTCTTATCTCTTCTCACTTGTGCATTAAAATCACCTATCACAATTTGCCATGCCTTTCCTACATGTTCCTCCAAGTCTTTTTCAAATTCTTCTTCATCCTCCCTTGTATAATTTATTTTACTTTCCCTCTTCCATTCATTTTTAGTTTTATTATTCTGTCATTTAACCTTTCTACTTCTTCCCTTACTCCACTTCTGACTACAAATCCAACCCCACTTCTCTTGCCCTCTTCAGTACGTGCCCAGTACAGTTTATAGTCTTCCCTCAATTTCATTTCTCCTCTTCCTTTCCATTTCGTTTCACTCATTTCAAAGATGTTGATTCCTCTTCTCTCCATTAGATCCACAATTTCTTCAGTTCTTCCTGTCAGTGTTCCGATATTCAATGTCCCTATTCGTAACCCACATTGTCTTCAATTTCCAGTCCGGCTTGCATCTTTTTCTCGAATTTTTAAGGTTTTTGGCTGTTGGCTAATCAGGCCTGTCAGAGCTTACACCTGGTGGTGGGGCTGCCATCTGTGGGTTCTCAGGTACACCCTTGTTTTTCTGTCGGGGTTCCAAATCCCTTAGCCTTTCTGGATCCCTCCAGGCCCACAAGGCAGGTGGGGGCAAACACTTTTATGGCAGTGTTTATTTGCCATGACACAAGGCTGTCGATGGGTATCTGTGGTATTTGCTGGGTATGTCCATGCCTCTACGCCCTGATAACCTTGCCGCCTTGGTCCGAGACTGCTTATTTAGGTTTTTCATTATTCACAGCTTTCCCTCATATCTGAGGGAGGTTTCACTATCCGCCACCTGTGACCCATCCATAGCTGAGGTTCGCACTATTGTGCATGTTAAATGCACATTACACATTGTTAGTCATCTGTTTTATTTGCAGGTAGACGTTCAACCCTCAAACGTGAATAAGTGCAGGGATGGATTCCTCCAGATATGCGCAACAGTGTGTGATTCAGTTCCTGTGTGCTGAAGGTGTGCAGTGCAACTGCCGGTGAAATGCAGTTTACAGGGAGGAAGCTTTGTAGCACATGCCTGTGTTTAAATGGTGCAAGGAATTCTGAGAAGGGAGAAGAAGCAGTGCAGCAGACCTGCAGGTGATCCAGGTGACGGATGAAGAAGCATGTGTAAAAGTGGATGACATTGTGTTACGAGATCATCCCCGTACACCACATTTAACCGGCGTACAATCTCTGATGGCTGCACACCTTCAGCACACAGGAACTGAATCACATACCATTGCGCATATCTGGAAGAATCCATCCCTCAAAATAGACAAATGTATCAATAAACACAATAGGTTTTTCCTTATTTCTACATACACTGAAACCACAGGCCCAGTCCACTTATTTATCAAATTACCCTTATATATTTTTTTAACACATTGACTGCCACCGTGTAACTGAAAATGTATCTCTTCTGGGCCAATCCGATTTTCTTGTTACTGACCGACTGTGAATGAAATGTGTATGCATAATATCTCCAAACAATTGAAATTAAGCCCATTGTTGAGGTTTTTGTGGCGTGTATGCATTTCTATACACGCGGCGTAGTTTTTCAATTTGACGTTGTATGCCACGTGTATATGATTTCATACACGTAATTATTCGCTTTGAGTTACCACATTTTGTCTTATTCTTTCCGAATATCATGTTGTTTTAAAATTTTGTGGTGAAATGTAGCTCGTAGCTTCTGACAATTGCTATAAAATGATTCTGCAACAGTGTCAACTGTTACGATTTAGCAACAATGACGTAACAGTTGCATGTTTTGTTTCTGCCGAAATGCTGTTGTAGATCGTGTTTTTTTTCCGCAGTGCTCTTGTGATACAGCCCCTTTGACTAAGACCGCCTCCAAGTGTTGGCGCCGAGAGTCATAAGAAGGAGAAGAAAAAGTAGACTGTGTTTATTGTCCTCTGTATTTCGTATAAGAAATGGATGAAGACCAGATTAGACTTTACCTTCAGGGTGATGAAGATTTCAGTGATATGAGTGGTGAAGACCTAAATTACGATTCTGATCTGGACCCTGAGTATTTTCCAAGTGATGCTTCTGATGACGATTCGGCTTCCTGCGGCGAAAGAGACGAGAGTGCATCGTGTTCTAGACCTGCAACTTCTGTTGAACATCAGCAAGACAGTGAGCATAACGACGAAGAAGCTACAGTTCAGCGGCGGAATCCATCTGACAACGCCCGCCGTGATTTCAGTCATTTAGTTTGGGATATTCCGAAAGGTAAGCAACCGAATATTAATTTCAATGGAAGAGCTGGAATAAACCCAAACTTGGCTGCTACATTGTCAGGAGGTGAACCTCTGGATTTTTTCGAATTTTTCATAGATAGTGATATTATAAAACTGATTGTAGAACAAACTAACCTTTATGCAACACAGATTTTGTTGCAAAATGATGTGAGGCCACATTCTAGACTTCACAGTTGGGAGCCAACCACATGTGAGGAAATGAAAAAATTCATTGGACTATTAGGATGGGTGGGCTTGGTCAAAGTACCAAAATTATCAGACTACTGGAGCACTAGTGCTTTGTATGATTTTCCTCTTCCCCGAAGTATAATGAGTAGAAACAGATTTGAACTGCTTCTACGAATGTGGCATTTTGCAGACAATTCACGTGCTGTCCCTAATGACAGGTTACAAAAAATTACGAACATCACCAACAAACTCATTTCACGATTCCAAGAAATATACACACCAGGGGAACAAATTTGTGTCGACGAAAGTATGATACCATGGCGGGGAAGACTTTCATTTCGGCAGTACATCCCTTCCAAAAAGAATAAATACGGAGTGAAAGTTTTCAAGTTGTGTGCCAGCAGGGGCTATACATGGAACATTGTTCTTTATGTTGGAAATATAAACACGTCCGGTAACATGTCAGTTCCTGAAACTGTTGTGTTACAGCTTGTAAGAGATCTTCTTGGTGAAGGCCGGCGTCTTTACACAGATAATTATTACACCAGCGTTCCTCTTGCTTACCTTGCCATTGACAATAATACCCATCTGATCGGTACAATTAGGTCTAACCGGAAATATTTGCCAGCAGATGTTGTTCAAGATAAATTGAGGAAAGGTGATATTGTAGGAAAGGAAACTGAGGAAGGTGTGACTATTCTGAAGTGGAAAGATAAGAGAGATGTGTTAGTTCTATCTACAGCTCACTCTGCTGAAGAGGTAACTGTAACAGAAAGACGTGGTTCAGAAATTAGAAAGCCTACCGCAATTGTTGATTACAATACTGGCAAGTCCTTTATTGACGTAAGTGATCAGTTGGCTTCATATGGGAATGCTCTGCGAAAGACTACTAAATGGTACAAGAAAGTTATTATTGAATTTATATGGGGAACGGCTCTCGTGAATGCTTACATTCTCTACAGTGACTGCATCCAGTCCAGTAACATACACGTAAATGAATTCAGGGAACGTGTAATCCTAAGTATTCTTTCTGAACAATTACCTCCTGGACAGCAACTCACTTTACCTGTGCAGCAAGGCAGAAAAACTCCAACTCATCACTTGATAGACAAAGTAGGGGATAATGGAAGAAAGAAGCAAGGACGCTGTGTACATTGCTACAAAATCTATGGCAGAAGTGGAAATTCTGACTCGACAGGGAGGAAGTTTGCCAGGTGGGTGAAGACAGTATGTGACAAATGTCCCAAAAATCCTTTTATGTGCCGGGAGTGTTTCAACAAAAATCATTGAACTTCCAAAGTGTTCGGTACAAAATATGTCATTCTTATATCTATATATATCTACAAGGAACATAAGTTTACAAAAAAATATTATATAACGAATCGTTTTGTAAGAATTATGATGTACTAGCAATGTATTCCATAATGTATAATCGTTTGCTGTGAATTCAAACCAGAAAAAAATGTATTTACACATTTACCCTTCTTCTTTAGTTGTCAATACATTTGTACTAGTGAAAATAATACGTAAGCGTAAATAAAGATTTGAAGATTTTATTACTCTTGTAAGACATTACAGAACGAAAAATTATTACTGCCCCATCTTAGCTGTACGCCACGGCTATTTAACAGTCATATAGTTTTGCTTGAACTGTGTACGCATTTCCATACACGCGGCCAAGAATCAGGTTCTTGTTTGTGTATGGAGTAGCATACACGTGGCCCAGAAGCAAGAAGCCATGTGTATGATATATCATACACACGGCAGTCAATGTGTTAAGTCAATGCTCTGAACCCAACAATTTTACTTGTGAATATCTTTGCTTTTTAAACTTCATACATTAATTAATATTTAATTAATAAATAAATTGATTAACGGTAGCTCAGTTGTAGGGCATCTGACTACCATGCGAGAGACCCAGGTCCCACCCCCGGTGGGGGAGAACCGGGATTTTTTCCACCTGTTCAAGCAGCTTCGGTGCCCACCCAGCATCGTATAAAGTGGGTACCTTGAGGAAGAAATGAAGGACTTGTATGTCAAGAACTGAAATATTAGAAATACACAGATACACAGAAAGGATGCTTCCGACAACATTTGGTGTTCATTTTACCTCCCTTTGTTACTAGTATTAATGTAATGTCGGTTGATCCATATCAATTGTAAAGCTGTAACTGTTATTCAAAATGTAAGATTTTGAAGTAATAGATATACATCATGCAGAAACTGGATGTGGGCTCTTCTTGTTAAAATATGATTTTAAAGAACTAGTGGAGTTTATTTTCCTGTAGTTTACGGTTATTACAAGCATAAGAAAACAGTTTTTCATTGTGACGTTTCAGGAGAACACACGCTCCCTTCATCAAACTGTTTTCTTGTGCTTGTAATAACCGTAAACTACAGGAAAATAATTCTACAATGCAAGCAATGCGTACATACAAGAAAAACTATTAGTGGAGTTTAACTTATTAGGTTCATCTAATCAAAGTAAGGAATATAATTTCCATCACAATACCATACAGTACAGGGTAAATTAAAAATGGATGACGATAATTACAGGCAAAATAAACAAGTATTAAAAACGTGAACATGTGACGTGCACTTCCCTCCTTTCCCCAGACCTCTAGAAAAGGCTAAAAACTCACAAATGAGAATCACGCTGCAGTGCATAAGTACTTCACACTGTGCCACACATTCACATTTTTGTACTTTAGTACAAACATTTGTTTGGTTTACCTGTCATTATCATCACCCATTGTTAATTTACCCTGTACTGTATAGTATTGCGATGCCCTGCAGTATTTAGGGCCAACCATGTGGCATTTTCTGCTACCAATGAGGCTCCTACCAGTGTACAGCCTGAACGGTGCACCATATGTTGAAAATTCAAGCACTTTAGATTGAAACTCACCTATTTCCAACAACTTTCCCCTCTTTCCATTTTTTGCTATGTGCACTAATAACAGAGTTACCTATGGGACCGGACTTTTGAATCACCCTGTATTTCTAATAACTGCAAATTTAAAACATCGGATTCATGTATGTTAATTCAAACAATATTGTATTTAATTTCTGTTATACTTTTACTTTTGAATATTAGGAATTTGTCTTATCAAATTATGTTATGCATTACCTAACCCACTCTACCCTACCCTAAATCTAACATAATTCCAGATCCCATTGGTGTCCCATTTTCATATTTTGTACAGTTATTGAGTAATAGTGTATGTATGACCTTTTTTGAAAAAAATAATAGATCCCTTTTTGAGAAAACGGTTACCAAAGTTTTCTTTACACCACCACCTTCAATTGTTTTTTACCTTGACATAGGCATGCAATATCGCATGCGAAAAACCCCTTTGAGACCTTTCCAATGCTGTCCGAATCACTTCTATAGGTGCGCTGAATGCAGAAATATTGCAATTTAAAGTTAACAAGATGGATTGAATGGTCAAAATTGCACAGATTGCAACGCTGTAATTTCAGAAATACGAAAGATATTGATCTGCAACTTTGCATATTTTCCTACCTCATGTGACCTTTCAGTATGCCAAATTTCAAATGAATCAAAATATGTGAGGTTGAAAAGTGCCTCTACATTGGTTGATTTCAAGAAAATATTAAATTATTTTATTATTTTACAGACTTGAAAAGGAACTGTCTTCACACAAAGGAAATGAAGTGAGAGAGAAGGAAATAGCTGAGCAGTTGAAGCATCAGCATGAAGTATGGGAGGCCGAGAGAAAGGTTTGTTGTACTTTTATCAGTTTGCATGTTAGTTGGAAATTGATCTCCGTTGTACAATGAATGTGCGAATTCAGTGGTAAACTTTAACTCTTTCCCTAAAAACTAAAATTTTATATATGTACCCCATTACAGATGACATTTATAATTCCTAAAATTCTGTGATAAAAGAAATCACATAAAACATTGGTAAAAACACTTTCCATGATCATTTCGGCAAGATGATGCCCAGCTCTGGAAGGTCATTTAAATTATCAGCCCAGGCATTTTGTGAATCCAAACTTACCTAAAAAAAATGTTGCTGTCATTTTGAATTTTCGAGTTTTTTAACGAGGCACCCTCGAGGCTGCAAATGGCACTTTTTCGTTGACTCTTTCAGCCCGGTGGATAGGAACCTGATCTCTTCGAGGTTTTCTGCTGGTGTCCCCTACCAATGACCCCACCCCCACCCCCATTGCTCCTCCAAGGATCCACACATGTCGCATCGGAACTTCCCCCAAAGTCTCATGTTGCACCCATTTTTATTTGCCAAACAACATGGGGTGAGAAAATATCAAGAAAAAAAACTGAAAAAATGGACACCGCAGCTAAACAACTTTACTCATTTACAGGCAAATACAAACACATTCCTTAAAACGACCATGGTCGTTTATGGCCAGGAATTTGTTAACTGTTGCACTATATGTCACATCTGAGTCTTCACTGATGTCCGATTAATCCCTACTCTTTCCAAAAAAATCAGCAAAATATTTCCTTCAGAAACTTCATTTAGGGATACTTTCTTGACTGCTTCTGCAGTTGAACTATTGTTTTTGGGAGAGAGAAATAATTACAACCAACACACTAGCAGATCGTCGTCCACGTTGCAACTCTTCTGAATTTAATGCTTTCAGTAATTTTATATGTGTCGGAATCTTCCCAAAATTTCATCTTGCAATAGCCACTCCCATGGCTGAATGAAAGAGCAAAGAGCTCTCGCGGCTGTAACATGTCTGCCCTTAATAAATATAGTTTTTTATGTGTTTCAGATGTTTGAAGACCTGGAGTTTAGACAAATGGAAGAAGAGGCGGCATGGGAAGCAGGTCGAGAGGAACTTCAACGAGAATTAGGGGAGTTGGCACAGAGAGTTGAATCCCGAAAAGCACGCTTACAAGAATTGGAAGCTCAGAGGAAAGATGCAGCTCGGGCAGCTCAAACAGAGACTAGGGGCATGGAGAGGCAGCTTCTGCTTTTGCTCAGGAGATTGGAAGAGGTAATACATTTTCCAATATGTTTAGTGACATGTCTTGGTTCTAATGTTTGAGTAGAATACATTCAGTTAACCTAAAACATTTCTGATATAATTTGAAGTGGAGAGCTTCAACATTTTGATGATATAATTGTTTTATGAAGTAAATTCTATGAACTTCGATTTGTTTTTAGTAGTTTGTGTAGAATAATTCTCAACATTTTGATGCTAACAGATACATTTATTATACATTTAACAATGTATACAAGCTTAACAAACAATTATAAGGATTTTGCTTTTGTAATATTGTTAAAGATTGCTACACTTATTTTTCTCTGCATTTTCTTTCTGATTCCATCTTTAATTTACCCTATTCTTATGTACAGATTTAATGCAATATGGGTGGTGGGAAGTTTATTTCACTCTTCAATTGTTTCTTGATTATTTGAAATCACTAATTGCTTACATCACTGTCATTTCTATTCATTTTCTGTTTTTTATTTGTAGTATGTTTTGAATTTCATAGGAGTATGTACTGGTGAAGAAAATTTCTATATCACAATGACACTGGAGCTTCTTACAATCATTATCAGAATTGGTTGTAATTAAGCAAAGATAAAAAAAAGTACTAAATCTACACACTTGTAAACAGAGAACATTGCAAGAAGCAATATACTAACTTCTTCCAAGCAACTTACTCATAAAGTTTCTATTTAATTTCATCCACAGGAGAACTTGTTATTTCAATGCTTGCTTGGTTTCTACTTTGTGTTGCTTCTGTGCATGCCGCTAGAGGCGCTGGCGTAGTCTGTTCATTTGTGATGTTTGCCACTAACACTAGGTTTCAGTTGTTGCAGTACTGGGAGCCAAATGTGATGTGCTACTGTCGATGATTGCATGTGTCCCTTAAATCTTGGTGTCAATTAGATGTAAGATACATGTCTGTCTGAAAGTTGTTTGTGCTTGTTCTTTGGCTGGTGATTTTGTCATTTGTCAAGTGCTGTTGTTTATCAGTTCACTGATCGTTCTAATTGATCTGCCAATGTAATGTGCATTGCACTCACATTTGGTTTCAAAATACTCCTGAGTTTTTTTAAGGGTGAGAGCAAATATTGCTTGTGTTTGTTAAGTGCACTGTCTGTTTTGGCCACTGGGTTGTGTGCTACTTTAATGCTGTACTGTCTCAGGGTCTTGGCAATGTAGTGGGATGTGATGTGGTGGTAAGGGAAGGCAATCCATTTAATTTTATTCCTGGTAGTTTGTGTGGGATGGTTTGGATGTCGTATCTGCATCTAAGCTTTATTGCACTTGTTGATAGTTGATCAGCATAGCCATTCTTCAGTAGTATAACCATGATTGTGGTGACTTCTTTCCTTAGATCATTTTCACTCATGCAGTAGGAGAAAGCTCTTCGATAAAAGTTAAGCTAAACATTAGCTTTCTGGATGGATGGTTGGAGAGAGCATGGATATACTGGTTCCTTGTGCTTAGTTTTCTGTGGTGAATTTCTTGTCGGTGCATTCTACAAAGACAAGCAATATTTCCTCTCATCCCTAAACAACCTGGGAGTACAAATGTGAGTGCAATTCACATTACGTTGGCAGATTGATCAGTGAATGGATATAACAACAGAAGCCCAGAAAGAAAGAGAAAACAAGAACCTCAGATTCAACAGTCACGCAATCAAAAACGTTTCAGCCAGAGGTGCATCACACATTCTAATTGACACCAAGATCAAGGAGACACACGCAGTCATGCACTTTTCACATGAGTTAAGCATCGACAGCACACAGGCACATCACATTTGGCTCCCAGTACTTCAGCAACTGAAACCCAGTGTTAGTAGCAAACATAGTGGACAAACAGACTACATCAGTGCCCGCAGCGGCATGTAAGGAAACAGGAACCGGAAACTGACCAAGCAGTGAAACAACAAATTCCCATGTGGATGGTGGCAGACGCTGCCAAAATTAATAGAAATTAGGGATAGGCCAATATGAAATTTTGGGCGATACCGATAAATTCTGATATAAAAATTAACTGCTTCCGATAACCGATATTCTACTGATCCGATATAAAATATGAATGACTCATTGACCTCCTTAATAAATGCATGTTTTGAGGTGACTGCAGTGCAAAAGAAGTTGCATATTTAGACATTTACTTTTTTGAAAGTAGGGCATGAAGATTATCCATAAAATGGCAGAATTTTGCTCTAAATTATAAGATATTTATAGATATATCGGATCGGTAAAATGATCGGTAATTTTACCGATACACCAATATGCCTATATCGACTAATACAAATAGAGTACCGATTAATCTGTCCCATCCCTAATAGGAACTATAAGTAAGTTGCATGGGAAAGTTGGTATTTTGCATGAAAAGGAAACACTGGTCCCATGGCATTTTGAACCTGTATCAATTTCCAATGCATGCCCAACATGCTTACAAGCTCATGATCAAAAGTTCCAGGTGAGAGTCCTAGTCTGCTCATGGTCTTTTGTGAGTGTCTCTTCATTAGTTTCATGTAAGCATTATTCACATCATCGCAGTTACCTTAAAGAAGAAGAAAAGAAATACAGTGGAACAAAGCTGAAAAAAATTTAAATTGCAGGAAAATTGAAAATCGAGGAACATTTTATAACATTTTTCTATTTTGGGACCAATAAGATTGAATGTATAATGTGAGAAAAAGTAAAATCTGGGAACATGAAATCGGGGTTTCACTGTACATATTTAGTCACAGTGGAGATTCTATGAGTATGCTGCTTTCTTATTACATTGCACAACAGTAGCAGTGATTGGATGCCTAAACTAGTTGGGCAAGGACAGTTGGTTTTCTCATGGTAGACAAGGCTTAGCATTAAGAGACCATACTGCGGTGGCAAAAGTGCCCCCCCCCCCCCATCCCTAAGGGAAGCCACTGTTGCACAGTATTCCCAGTCTAAACTATTATCTCTCCAGTGATTTTAGCATCACATCTATATAATATGCTGTTTTCTATCATTTTTTTTTATATTTCCAAATTTTGCCGTGCAGTTGCAGCTTATGTTCAATGCTTAGGTACCTATCAGAACCTCTTTTTCATCTCCCTGTTTTAATGTGTTGTGTTTGTCAATGCAGGTCTGTTTACAAGCTGCATTTCTTAACCTTTCTTGAGGGGCTTTTAACCAGAGGCCTGCACAAGACCTGGAGCAGACCCGTTCGCGAGACATCGCTCCTGAAATGACATGCAACCTGCGCAACACCCTCGCTTGAGCAGCTTGTATGCCCACCTGCACAGATCGTTCCTGGCAGGCATTGTAGACCCGCCGGGTACCTGCAGTCTTACGATACCTAGTAGGTCTCAGTTCGTTCTTTCCATCAACTGCAGACCCCTCCCTCTGCATGACGTAGTTGCTTCGAGTAGAAACTGCACCGGGCCCACACCGTTCTGCAGTGTTGCCAACTGCAATAGATTTTCACTACTTAAAAAAGGGAACTCGAAGCTTCGTAAGCCACATCACCAATGAAATGAGATTTACGAATGTTGCTCCCCCTTCCCCCCCCCCCCCCGACACACACATTGAAATAGGTTTTCCGTGGCACAGGATCCATAAGTATATGTCGTAAATAACCAATATACGTATATATAGTGATATAGGGCAGAACTGAAACATGTCACGTTCGACGCTCAAGTCGCGAGTCAAACAACACACTGTTCAACTGCGAACACCAGCGCCGTAGCCAGCCAGGGGCATTGCCGTTACCCTCGTTTGGGGGGGGGGGGGGCAAGTAATTGGATAAACGTAACAACAACAACAATCGCAATAATAGTAATAAAGTAACATGAAAGGCATTATTATCCTCATAAATCACGCAAAAAGGGGGTAGAAATCGGTTCTCACGCATTTGTGTTGAAACAGAGGATTAGAAATATTTTTTTTCAACACGTCAATTTCACGTTAGCTAATAATGGAAAACAAGCACACAAACTATTTTTGAAAGAAAGAAAGTGCATGATAAATGCATTCCGAATGTACATACATATGGCATGTAAAATTTCCATGTACAATATTTTCTTTTCACATGGAGCGACGTATTACATAATTAATTCATCCAACTCGTAACAAACCAACATTAATAGCAAATAATATCACGGGCCGCCATAGCATTCTCTGTTTTAAAACTTTTCTCACTTAGATCGTTCGGCGCTCAGGGCCGACTCCCGCTACCCCTTTGCTGCGGCATTGAACTTGATGAGACTTGTACTTTAATGTTTGACCCCCACCCTGACCCCTCCGCTAGACAATTTCCGTCCAAGGTTGTGAGCAATGCACCCTGCCCCCTCTGGTTGCGCCACTGCGTGCCTGGTTAAGGCACCATGCAATGAAAAACAATTAGTTTTCAGTGAGGAGATTTTTGTTTGCTCGATCATTCATTTAGATAAATGAAACTGTAATATTGCGTGCATTTCCTGGCAATAAGATAAAAACTGCTTACGCTGAACTGAAATCGCTAAGTATATAAATTCTCCTTGGAGAAGAAGCTCCTCCTAGGACTTCGTAGGATTTAGTAGCTACGTAAGTAGGCAACACTGGCTGCAGCCGTCCACGTGGTGATGAAACACCTGGAGCGACACGTTCCCGGAGGGCTGTTTCCTTCCAGCAGGTTTTGCAGGTGCCTGGGTCTTGATGAATGCCCAGGTACCTTGTAAGTGCAGAGCGCCTTGAAGACCAAGAACCCGGGTAGAGACGCAAGTCGACTCGTTGCCGTGGGCAGGCGAGCAGGTAAACCTGTTATCGCGTGCAAGCGGGCAGTGGGTAGGTAAAAGGCACACTATGCTGGCCTCTACTTTTAACCGCCTTTTTTATCTTTTTAAATTAAAGGTGAGGGTTTTAGATAATGTGATCTTCCCCACATTCATTGGAGAGTGCAAAATGGCCTGATGAGCCGACGCCCCCAAAAATTTTAATTCAATCAATCAATCATTCAATTGATCTTCTCCCTGTTGTGAGTTTGAATCTTTCCTTTGCACAGAAGAGTGGCATAAATTTTACTGCTGTTTATGTTTTTTTATTTGTTCAGTATATCTTTCTCTGCCAATTTTGACTATTACCACAACAAGATGAATGATGAAGATGAAAGTGTTGATGGAACACTCGCAAAGAAACATTCATGCCTGACCCATCTCTCTAACCCAGAATCTTTAGTACTGAGATCGTGAGATGTTTACTTAATGTGCACAGCCACTGAGTTGGTGATAAATGTTCAAACTTTCACTGAATAATTGCATTCAATATTCTAATTGCAGAACTTCATATAAATATTTATCTTTTACTATTTTTATTTAGGGAAGGAACAGGCTGAGAAATATAGAGAGGAGGCTTCAAGAAATGTCAAAGCGTGGATTGATATCCAAACAAGATTCTAGTCCAGAAGGGTCCTCGGATGCTGAAGAGGTGAGCATCTGTTTGAAAAATGTTGCATGATCAACTGAAACTGTAATGGAATATTTTTATGTACCGTATTTTGCTGCATAATTATCACACCCTGTTTTTTCAGTCCAAAATTTGGTTTGTAACATTTTGTGGCATAATCGTTGCATCAACGCATCAGATAATGAATCCAATGATAGTGGCACAGAATCTTCGGGTACAGAAGGATCACACATAATTTGATTTCAGTCTCAGTAAATTATGTTAATTATTATAAGCGTGTTGAAGGAACATGACAATTTTAGACTGAAGCAGTCTTTTTTTTTGTGTGGGCATCGCTATTATGGGGAAAAATATGCCTCCTTTGCACCCCTGGAAAAAAATCATTCAGACGTCCACAGAAGAGAAATCATTTGAGTCCGTACTTTGCAACACTAGTATGTTTTCTCAAGTTTAACATTTCGACTAAAATGCACAAATCAATAACAGCTGTGTTAATTATTCTTCACATCAGAAAAAAGTTTGATAAACTGTCACGAAGAAATGATATGCATTGATATGAACTAGGGATGTGACGAAGCTGAAAATTTACCGATGCCGATGTACTCACCGATAATTTTTGGAACCGATACCGATGCCGATATTTAACCGATTCCGATACATAACATTATTAAACAGAAATGGGATGTTATTTTCTGCATGACAAAAATAAATTTGCTATGTACATTTCTATTGCATATCATATGTATATACATACATATTCTCAAGAGATGCGAATGTACATTTGCATCTACAAAAGGTTATGTGAACCTAGAAATTTAACATTAGTACACAAGCAGTTCTTTCAAACACAGAATCACTCAATCACTGAATACTGATGCAGCAGGTATGCCCAAGTATTTTCTCAGCACTTACTTCAGGTTTGAATACTCATGTTTGAATTTCCAATACAACAGCAGATCGTGGTTCAGCAATGTACTGTTTTATTTCCGATTTATAGTTAGGTTGATCCTCTGAATGAGAGTTTGCAATAATTTTATTACAAAAACTTTACAATAATGACAAATCATAACCAAATTTTCAATAAATCTTATAAAACTAGAAACTTGTTAGAAGATAAAACTCTAGTATAATCTGTACCGGTTTAAATATCGGATTTTTGCCGATTCCGATACCGATGCTGATATGTCAATTTCTGCCGATTTTCATACATCTGTAATCGGCTTCGGCACATCCCTAATATGAACTATATTAAATTTTAACATGTATTCACGAGTATTCTGTGCATCTGTGCATGCACAAAGACAGTTTATTAATAATTGATTTTAAGTACTTGTAATACCAGCACATTAAAAAAATAAAAAGATTCACATAATGGTCACATCCCACTTTATTTTAAAATATATTAAAATTAAAAAGAAATGGCATAAAACCTGTGACATGCACAGATGCACAGAATACTCATGAATACATGTTAAAATTGAATATAGTTCATATCAGTGCACATCATTTCTTCATGACAGTTTATCAAACTTTTTTCTGATGTGAAGAATAATTAACACTGCTGTTATTGATTTCTGCATTTCAGTCGAAATGTTAAACTTGTTGCAAAGTGCGGACTCAAATGATTTCTCTTCTGTACCCATGGACATTCGCAGGATTATTTTTCAGAGAGGGGCAAGCAAGGTAATTTTTTCCAGGGGAGGGGGGCAAAGGGGGCATATTTTTGCCCATAATAGTGATGGCCACTCAAAAAACACTGCTTCAGTCTAAAATTGTCATGTACCTTCAACACCCTTATAATAATTAACATAATTTACTGTGACAAATGAAATTATGTGTGAAATATGGGCTATTTGTGATATCTAACTTTTTGTACTTCTTAAATGTAAAACTTGCAATTTGATGTGAGACTGTGTTTTATTTATTCACAGCTCAATATGAATTTTGATAGTATAGGATGTCCCAATAAAATGTGATTGTTTTCAAACCAATTTAGTGAGACAGTAATTTGCAGGAAATAGTAACATAATAGAAGGCCCTGTGTTTGCAGTTTAGTTTTTGACTTTTTGAATATGACATCAGTTAAGTGGGCCTCCCCTGTGGCGAACACATTAAGTCAATCTGAGGACAAAATCACCTGTGACTCACTCCAGTGAAGTAATGTTGATTGCCCTCTCTGCAGCAATAATGTGTTCCTTTAGCTGTTGGACATTACATGGTTTGGTAGCATATAATGTGACCTTGAACTGTGTGCCATTTGAGGTGAAACGCAACTTTGTGGGTCCAACATATCCAACCTGCCATCGCTACTGCCACCTGCCAGTCACCACTAGAAGTACCGCTGTTATCAGCACATGTGCTGCCTCCGTATTGCATTGCACACAACTTTAACCTACCTTGCAATTCTGTAACAGCAGTGTCCCATAGTCAGCATGAGCAACTCTAACCAAAATACCTACAATTAAAATAATAAAAGAAGCAATTAGTTTCTATAAATAAAGCATGACATTGAAGTTGTTAGGAAAAGTAATTAAGCTTTGTAAACATCAAATTGGTCAGTGGAGTCTTGCATCGTTTCTGTGGGGATGTTTTTCAAGTGTAAAAGTGTTGTGTAAGTGCAGAGAGCATTTCAATTGCATTTTAAAATGCTTGACATGGTCTCATTCCATCAAGGAAGGGATACTGCAGTGAGAGCAATAAATCGTGGAATGTTTTTCTGCAGATTGACTGAATGTATTCACTGCCGGGTGTGCTCACTCAACTGAAAACTCACTCAACTCAAAAAGTGAAACCTGTAAACTAAACTGCAAATACAGTACAGGGCTTTCTATTATGTTACTTTTTTTTCCACCTGCAATCTACTTTCTCACTAAATTGGTTTGAAAACTGTCACATTCTATTTGGACACCCTTTACATGATTGTCACTATGGAATTTAGTTGTAAGTAATACAACACAATTTGTCAAGGGTTGTGAGATTGTCATACTTGTTATATTTTCTCCTTCAGAACCTAACTGTTTGTGAGGAGAGATTACAGAAACAAATCAGTGCTGAGCGGTTGCAAGATGACTTGGACAGGATAAATAGAGTCACGTCAAAAGCACCGATTGATATGAGAAATGGTTCCTTGGGGAGGAAAACACTTGAGTCGTTGAAGGAGATTGAGAGGAATCGACATTTACTTCTGGCACAGCAAGGTAAGATGGTGAAATTTGTCTAAAACTTACATGTAGAATTTTTTTTTGTATTTTTACTAAAAAGATAGCAACATGAAAATGTTATGGATATCACCGATAATCACCTTAAGTGGTGCATTGAGTACTAGACTAAAAAAAATGATTTTGTTTTTGTAATTAGTTTTCAACAATATTGAACGAAATTCATACATTTGATTAACATAACACGTACTTATTAGTGTGTTGAACCAGTATAAAGTAGTCTGGAAAATTATTTACAAGTAGTACCAGAAAAACCTGGAAAAGACAGATTTAGCAAAATGAGTTGAAACTAAGGTGAATTGAGATTAAAATTTTCACATATTTTCAAGAATTTGACATGTGAAAACATCTGAGTGAAACAACCCCAAAATACTGGCTTGAACATGCTGTTTTTGCATCTGTGTTTGCAAAAAAAGTAAAAAAGAAAAAAAAGTAAAGTGCTCCCCTGTGCATTGCACCATGCCATGAAGGCACATAGGGGGTGTGGAGTTAGGGCCTCATACTCTCTTGATCACGGCCGAAGGTGGGGCTGATATGATCAGCACCACACCCCTAGCCACCTTTACCCCCCCTCCCCCCCAGAGTTGCCTCCAGGTACCCACTTTATATGATGCTGGGTGAATGCTGGAGCCCCTTGAAGAGGTGGAAACAATACTGGTTCTCCACCGTCGGGGATCGAACCCTGGTCTCTCACATGGTAGATGCCCTAACTACTGAGCTACCGCAGCAAGATTGACTGTGTTTGCAAGTGAAGAAAATGCTTTTACATGATTGCATATATAAAAAAACTTCAAAGCCAGTGGGATGAACATTAGAGCCAAAATATTGACGTGAAATTGTAAACTTATCCTTTTTGAACAACTAGGCAACATAAATTTGCCATTAAAAATCAAATTTCAGAAAATTTTATTTTTCAGTCTACCCTAGTGGAAACTCTGACTGTATACTGAAAAATACATCCTCTCATCCATACAGGTATATTAATAGAATGAAATGTAAGCATCAAACTAAATCACTGTTCATGTTTCAAGAAACAATAAATGCAATGAAGTGTTTATACATTTGAAACTCATATATATAATGTGTGAATCATGTAAATGTGTATTACACATGTTTATTGTCATGAATTCAATCTGCAAAATGGTGTTCTCTGTGAGTGAGTGACCCTTCATCCATTTCATCATGTCATCACTCATCATTATCGCTGGGATTAGCCAACAGCGGCAGAAAAGTGACAGTAATGCATACAAATACAAATTAATAGAAAGGATGTTAATGACCCATTGCAAAAGATTTAGTGTATTTGTGAACTGTTTTGTGTTTTTTCTGTGACATTACAATATGTTCAACATTAGGAGTAATATTTAGAAAGATTGTTTCAAGCCGTCTTTCACTAATTTTGCTTGGTAATATAGAAATCTTATCTTTGGTTTTAGGTAAGGCGATATTTCCCCGTATACTTTGAAGGGTGCAAAATGGCCTAAAGTGCCGACGCATCCAAAAAAATTATTTCAATCAATCAATCATGCTTATCTTTGCATAACATGTGATTTGCATGAACTACATTTAAAACATAAGCCTAACTGGTATGCACATTATTTATTTTGTGTTGCATCATGTTGGGAACTTCCTCAGATCCTCTGCAAAGCCTTAACATTGTTCATAAGTATGTCACAGCATGAAGTAAACATACATTTGATACAAGGATCGGCAGAAAAAGCTGACGGTTTTGAAATGTGTATATAAATAAAACAAGTAATGTAATGCAAGGTTTAATAATCATAATTGCTACAAAAATAATTTCCATTTACAGTGCTTACATTATTTTTTTTTTTTTGAAAATTGTGTCCAATAAATGATGACAATTCCTTACACATTCATGTAGCCTTACCCTCATTCGGAATTGCCACTATTTCGTTGTGAATAGCGAATATCTAACTTGAGATCACCAATTGTTGTTCAAATGTTCAAAAATGGTGTTTACCTTTGACACAATTGGATTGTTGTGCGAGGTCTTTCAACGGCAGAGTGGGCGGAGTGCTCATTTGAGATGGAGCAGTGGACTGGGCGACACCGTGCTTTTGTGTTAGAAGCATATTTTAAAAATGGTGAGTCCGTTGTCCAAACCCAACGATGGTTTTGAAGGGAGTTTCATGTCGATCGTCACGGTTGTGTACCCAGTCAGAATACAATACCGGTTTGGGTCAGAACTTTTCGAGAGACAGGGTCAAATCTGAAAAAGAATCTCAATGGGCATGGTCCGGGAAATGTTTCCTGGATGTGTAGTGCCAAGAAATGGTGATGTTCCCTGGCCTCCTCGCTCCCCAGATCTGACAATGTGTGATTATTTCCTCTGGGGCTACCTCAATTCAAAAGTGTTATGTTGAAGACCTCACACAATTAGTGATCTCAAGTTAGCTATTTGCAACGAAATAGCAGCAATTCTGAATGAAATGCTTATGAGGGTGACTTCCAACTTAAAGGCAAGGGTACATGAATGTGTAAGGCATGGAGGTTTATCATTTATCGGACACAATTTTCAAAACAAATTTTCAAAACAAAGAAAAATTAATGTAAGCACTGTAAATGGCAATCATTTTTGTAGCAATTTTGATTATTAAACTTTGCATTATTGATTGATTAGGTTATTTTACTTCGCGTTTTGTGCCTCTTGGCTAATTTGCGAATATGGGAATGAGTGATGAAATGATGAAATTGATGAATGGACATTCACAAACAACCAAGCCCGAGAGGATTCGAACCCGGGACCTTTTGGCATCGCAGTGCGATGTGCAAACTTTGCATTACATTAATTGTTTTATTTATATACACATTTCAAAACTGTCAGCTTTTTCTGCCGGTACCTGTATATGCTTAGCTTTTTAACTTCAGACCAATATGACAAGTTACAAGCAACACTTGTCGCTTGGAAATGAACCTTCAGAAATAAATCGAACCTATCATACCAGAGTGATATGACCAGCTACATATGTTGCTTGCATGACACTCTGACTATGTTGTGTTGTCAATAGCATGTAATGTATTGCCTTGGTTTGTTGGCTGCCCATGTGCAGTGTGTGATTGTGTCGCTTGTTGCTTCTACTTCTGTGTGAAACCTTTTGTCACATGTTACTTCCATCTGAAAACTCCCTTTGAGAATTTTACATGATTAATTATTATTATTATGGAATCTAATTTCAAATTTTTCTACATATTAATTATCAGGTAGTCAAGTAATTGAAGAGGAGCGGAAGAGAGTTGAAGAATTGAAAAGGAGAGTACAGGATGAAGTAAGGGCAATGTGGGAAGAAAAGAGGCAAAGAGAAACTAATTGTAACAGCCTGAATAGTGTTGGGAGTGAAGAATCCAGTCTGACCAGCAGTGATATTCCTACTGAAAGGTAAGTGTCCTGTACTTAAAGAGCATAGGTTTTATTTATGTATGTGCTGTGTGTTGTAAAAACTTATTGTAGCTACCATGTCTTGAGTAGAAGGAGGTAAATAGGCATTTGTCATACTATTTGCAAGACTAATGGTGGATAAAATAATGTGCTTGTATTATGTGTTATATTGCATTCACTGGGTTGTTACAGAAGATTAGTGTTTACGTACCAAGATTGATCTTCAGCTCAGGTGCATGTAAGCCTCCTCCCCTGCCCCCAGTGCACACACACACACTATCACTCATACATGTCAAAAACCTTTCATGATACCATGCATAATCTTTGTTTTTTAAAGGTCACTATTTGTGTACAGTATGATCTTTGTGAATAAAAATGAGACTGAGTTTATAACATTTTACCCTTACCTCCTTTACTTCTATGAGATTCAAAGTGATTTATTTACACATCACATTAGTGATGGTATAGTTACAGTCATATTCATGGTGATGAACATTCCTTAGAGCAGGTGCTCATTTTTGTTGATTGGATATGTCCTGTCATAATATTTTTGCTTAGAAAGGTACAACATTACTTGCAGTGATGGCCTCCTCATCATTTCATGGACTACTTCAGTTCATAAACTAGTATATTCTGTACATTTCTAAGCAATGCTTCGTTGATGTTCAATTTCGACAATAATGTTAATTATACATTGCTTGTACTTTTATTTTGTATATTCAGGCTATGGTCCAGTTCTTTCAATACTTTCGTATCAGTTTCACTGTTCCTTCCACTTTTTCCCGGCAGGGGTGTGTCCAGGTCTGCCTCTGACTGCTGAGTCAGGGGTGAGCCCTGGAAACCAAACAGAATTATTCATTGCAACTTTGCACTATCAGACATCCCCATGAAATCAATCTCTCAGCATCGTCTATGAAAAGTTTCTTATCTGGTAGTACAGTCACGGACATATCTGGGTTGTAACAATCCAACTCAGTTGCTATGGGACTGTTATAATCCAGAAGTATCTGTGACTGTATCATCGAAGGATAAAAAGTTACTGCGGAGATGGATACTTGCAGTTAGTTATACAGTGCCTGCATTTGGTTATTGGCTCCCACGTAGTCAAATGGATAAGACTCGCTTTTGGTGGGAGTGGTCCTGGGTTCAATTCCCGGTGGGAGCCTTCACAATTTTAATGTTTACCTAGCATCGTGAGGACAATTGGGGAGCTACTTGAAAAAAGAAGTAGTGCTCTCTGGTCTTGAAATGCAGAAAACAGCGGCGATTGGATTGATGCGCTGACCACGTGTCACCCAATGGAACAACCCACTCTGGCAGGCCTTGGCCCTTAGATAGCTGTTAAGCATGGAGTTTCGTGTTAGTTTTTTACATTTGGTTATTTTTACTCTTGAATGTAGCCCACTTATCAGCTGGAAGCATGCTGCATCCTGTTAGAATCAGATGTACCCATTCATTTGGTACCTTTCCAAGCCAATTTTTCATCAAGTTTCTCTTCAGTAAGCACACTGGGGAAGTGCAGTGTCTGATCAACAACATGCTATCGAGAACAGATCCATGCTGTCAGATCATGATACCTCTTTGTCTGCATCCACCTCCCAGATTAGTACAGCATGCTGCAATGCCATGTATGCCAGGTTCGAAACTTGACTTGGGCATGGATGTTCTTTGTCAACATTCCTTCATCAATTTTATCATATCGTCACTCATCCCAATCTTTGTGATTAGGCGAAAGTGGCAGAAAACAAAGTAGAATAAACCAAATCTATCGATCAACTTTTCATCTGCCTGTCTTCCGTGAATGTCTGCATTTGCTTTCATACAGATGGATGTGTCATGTTGAAGAAGAATTTAGATTTGCTTCAGTGTAGTTTGGTAAGATGATAAGTGTTAAACCAACCAGTGTTGACTGTAGATAATTGTTGTTATAATGCCGAACCTAAGTATATTTTAGAACAGAAATGTTTTGTGCAAGATTCTTACATGAAATCAAACTCATGCAGAACTGTAAGGAGTAGGTTTCTATGGAAACTTTCTCAACAAATGTGAGAAATGTGTGGCAGTGCGAGGACATTTCTAACATCTTCCGCAACACGTATGTGATTACTTGGCTTGTAGTTGTTAAATATTTTAATTAAAATAAATGTATGCTGTGGCTCAATCGGTAATGCGTCTGACTACCATGCTCAAGGTCCCGGGTTCGATCCCCGGCCGGTTCAAACCCGGGAACTTTTCTAACGGTGGAAGCGGCCCCGGCGCTCACCCAGCGTCGAATAACATGGGTACCTGGGGGAAACCCTGGGGGGTAAAGGCGGTCAGGGGCATGATGCTGATCACATCACCCCCACTCACGACCGGATCAAGAAAGTGTGGGGTGTTACCCCCACACCCCCTATACGCCTTCATGGCGTGGTGCTATGCACAGGGGAACACTTTACCTTTTTTATCTTTACTTTTTTTTGTATGCTTGAGTGAGGGGTTATGTACCGGTACATCAAATTCTACCAGCAAGCAGAATACTGCTAACCGAGCCATGTTCTAGAAGCACAATAACCCAGGCACTAGTTGTTTCATCATGAGGTATGTGAGCAGGGCCGGTAGAAGGAGGGGGCAAACCGTGCCGCTGCCCAGAGCAGCAAATTTTCAGGGCTGCAAAATTAGAAAAAAAAATAAGCCTATTTCAAAATTGGAAGTTATATTATTATATTATATTACTAAAGATATAACTTGGAAGTTAATATATGCTAACCCATCGTTCTGAAGGAACATATCAGTAGTCTCACTTTAAAAGCACTGCGTGCCATAAGGTGGGAAAGCAGATTCGATGCCTTAAGTGTGTTGAGATATGAAGTGGGAGAGGTCTATGATGTGCTTCTTTAAATAAGTGGCGACAATAAAACTCCCCGAATGGTCGCACATGAGACTCAAGGTATTACAAACCAAACCAGTTTCGAGGCTTTACATTCCTTTGCTTACCAGTTATCTGGTATGACTTTTTACTCCACGCAATGTAATGAGCAAGTGTCTTCAAAACATTAATCTACGATCTGTTAGATGCTGTTACATTTCTTACAAACATATCAGCGCTTTGAAAACAGCAGGAGTAATGAAAAATTTCAAAGTTTCTTAGATGCCACTTGGCAGCCTGGCAAGGCCTCTCTCCCTTCACTCGTGGAGGCGTCGGGGGCGGCAACCTGTGACTGCCAGTTGATGAGAAAGAATTATCATCGAATTTAGATATAGCTGATCCAAAGATAGGCAACACTGTAGAGGGCCGAAATCGAAAGAAGCAGTTTCCGTATGATGAAACTGTTGAAAAACCACAAAAACTATAAAAATTGGATTTTTATTACCAGGTCCTAGACGATGATTTCAGCTCTAAGAGAAAAATTTGAGCAGCTTAAACATCGTAGTGCATTTTTCGATTTTTTTAATATTAGTAAGCTTGATGACATGCCATCTGGTCTTTTGTCTGAAAAGTGTACAAACTTGCCGGTATGTTAACACATGAAAGCTACTGATTTAAAAGGTGAACTAAAAGTACTTTCGGATAAAGGGTCACGATTTTACAATTTTGTACCTAATGTGAGTGTTACACTTCGAATTTTTTAACTTTGTCGGTAACCATAGCTTTCTTTCTAAAAATACTATCTTCGGTCAATCAAGTCTGAAACACGCTTGTTTCCAATTTATGCAAGATAGCATTATACGAGAAAGAATATTACTGTAAAGGTAAAGTTTCCCTTGCATATAGCACAATGTCATGAAGGCACATTTAGGGGATGTGGCGGTAGGGCCACACACATTCTCGATCTCGGCCATTTTGGAGGTGATGTGATCAGCACCACTCTCTGGTTGCCTTTAAGTTGATGCTGGGCGAACCCCAGAGCCGTTTTATGTGGGGATAATGCAGGAAATAATTCAGAATTTAGATCACCCATGCGGGAGATCCAGGAATATAAGACCCTACATGTAATTCTTTTAAAAATCCAAGCGTATATCATAGGCCTACATACGAAGTTAATCCTTCATTTCTTTCCTAATGCTTCTTACATTTAAGATACGTTTGAGAGAGAAAGATAGAAAGTTTTCATAAAATATAAAAATTGTTGCATTTTTTAAAGTTTTGCTGTGTCCGAGACATCCCTTTATGCTTAATAGTATTGCAATAGCATTATTTATTGTATAGTTTGATGTTTTACTTAAGAATATATTGATTTTCAATTTCCTGTTGCTGTGTAATGATGGAGGGGGGGGGGGGAGACATTCGAAAGGAAGTGGCATCTACTGCCACCACCCAGGGTGGAAAATGACTAGCGCCAGCCCTGTATGTGAGTGTACAGGAGTGTACAGGAAATGAGGATAATAACTTGTTGCAAGAAGTACATGTATGTTTCAAAATACATAGAACTGCATTCTCGACCTTAGAAATTCGATAGGACCATTAAAGAAGTTAGAATTGGATAAGTCTTGTCCTTCCAAGTCCTTGCACCATTAAAGCATAAAACATTTTAGCAACAGTTCCCTGGAGTTCATAATTTGGAAGAGTGTTAGGAATAAAACTACATTCCTTATCTGGTGCAATTTTTGGGTGATCATTCAACCAGTTATGGGGTGACTTGTGGTCAGCACGATGAACCCCCAGTTATTGTTGTAGGTTTTCTATGTCCGATTTACGCTACTCACAATTGTTTTCAAATCTAATCCACTGTAATTGTCTATGTTACATGTAATTTTGTGAAAAATAAAATATAGAGATTGCGTCCCATAAATTGTATAAAAGTCCTGCACTGTGGCTGCAAGCGTAACAAGCGTAACAATATTTGTACCAGCATGTACTGCTTTCGTGATTTTTTTAGGGGTAGATAATTATCTGGAGTAATATTAACTGGATTTTCCTTTAATTGTGTATTATTTGCACTATAATTGTTATGGATTCATAGAAAAGAATAGTGCTGTTAATACAGTGCGTCCATTTCGATCTGCACCCGAGAGATCGGGAGAAGCGTGGCGGGCGGCGCTGACGGAGATGCCGACATTTGCGGCCTCAAATGCCCGCTTATTTTTATGGACATATGCAGACATTTATATAAATATTGCAAAACGAGCACTAACCTGTGTTATAAGAGTATGGTTTTAATTTTAGTAGCTTAGTGACCGTATGTGCCGATGATTTTGACACGCCCACCTCTTGTGAAACACGGCGTGGAGGTTTGTTTGGAGAACGTTCTAACGCTGCACCAATATCGTCGAGTTTTGCTTCGGTTAGAATCCGTCGTTTTTGCTTAGGTGTTTTAAAATTTAACGATACAGTTTCTCGTAATTTAAGGACAAGATGTCTAACCGTATTTCTGTGTAGAGTTGAAACGCATGGGAATTTCTGTACAAATTACCTACACACGTCTCGACACGAGTTTGTTTTCACGTACGTGTCATACATAAAAATTCTTTGTTCTAACGTGAATCTTGCGGCTGGCATTCCAATCGTCTCACTGACACGTCACACATACACACTACAATAACACAAACAAGTAACTGCAAGTAACCAAGAATAACACTCTTGCGCACAGTACAAAATTAACACGCTCTTGGTTTACATTGCTCGCCACTATATTTACAACTCTGTCTTCATCTAGTCGCGAAGGAACAAAAAAACTCGAGCTCGGATATTTCGGATTGCAAGGAAGCTCACGAAAACCATTCACTTTTATCGGTTTCGTCTGCAGTGTAATCCTGATACAGTGTTGCACATTCGAAACCTCCAAACGATTCCCATGGCCACAAAACTCTTTCAAGGATATAAACTTAAACAGGACGTTACTGGTCAAAACTATGATTAAAATGCTTTATTATCTGTGGCTCTTAACATCGTTTCTATAGCGTATTTATTTGTGTATATAAGAGCAGAACTTGGACGAATTACAGAAGAACTTATGCGTGTTATAACACAGGTTAGTGCTCGTTTTGCAATATTTATATAAATGTCTGCATATGTCCATAAAAATAAGCGGGCATTACAGGCCGCAAATGTCGGCATCTCCGTCAGCGCCGCCCGCCACGCTTCTCCCGATCTCTCGGCTGCAGATCGAAATGGACGCACGGTAGTTAGTCAGCACATTTCAATACACTTAGAAATATCCTCCCTCTACCATACCTCTCTACATTAACCCTCTGTCATCCACGTCCTCATAATAGCACACACAGCCCGTTCGTGGCACTCAGTGCCATCCTATCAAAACCAACGTTATTTGCATGAATTATTGATGCAAATCGATGTTGAATTAATTTTTAATAGCTACTAAAGGAAATATACTACAAAAAATGAGAGAAAGTATCTAATCGAATAACAAACTTAGGCTCTTGAAGCAAATGCAGCAAAACATTTTTCTAAAAATAATAAAAACTCTGACACATAATGAAGGAACTAGAAAAGGGAACTCACTGTTCACAAAATTTTCAAAATATTTTTCAAGACGAATTGAAATCATACAACTTCGTCAATGTTTGTTACCTCATCTTCACCTTCACTTTCAAAAGAAAAATCATGTGGTGAGTCATTATCTTCATCAGAGAGCTCCTGCAGTATTGTCACCTATACATGAGGGTAATATAATCTTGGATGCAAGCTATGATTTAGGGTAGGAAATGCTCCCACGCATGGTACAGAGTGCCACCTAAGGGGGCCGGCCGATCTCTTCAGAAGCAAAGCTACTGAAAGCACGCCAGAAAAAAGGTTCGAATACCTCCCATGTTTTCATGGAAATAGTGTAGATGGGTGTTTACCCGCAAATTGCCACGGACGGGTAAGAGAAAAAATTCGAAGTTTTGAAAAAGGTGACACAGTGCTGCCGCGTTGGTTATGTACATACACATAAATATGTATGTGAAATTAATATTGTCGAAAACTTGGTTGAAGTCTGATTCTAAGAGTGAGTAGTGTTTACCTAAAATATAAGACATTCTTCAAGACATGTTCATGTACAATAATTGTCATAATGATTTGGTCTGGAAGATTTTAGTTCTTGAACACCCTGTTACAGGTGACTGAAAAACTGTTAATATCAGTCACTTTAGGTGGAAAGGAAGTGATATATGACTTGACCTTTTACCCTTTTTTTGATGTACATGCACACTTCATGAAAGATTATTGAATTGACAACATATTTTCTAAAGATGGACCAATATGAAATTTTGGCAGATATCAATAAAGTACTGATATAAATTTTACCAATACTGATAACCAATATTCTACCAATCCGATATAAAATTTCAAATGTTTCATTGACCTCCTTCATAAATGAACATTACCAGATGAACCAAGCTTTTGCAATGCAAATGAAACTGCATATGTAGACATTTACTAAAAAAAATATATGGAATGGACATTACATGTTCATACCCATACAAATTTTAACAGAATGGCACAATATTTCACTAAATTGTGAGATAGTGTTTATAAATATATTTAATCGGTAAAATTGTCGGAAATATTCCCGATAAATCGATATACCAACAGAGTACTGATAATCTGTCCCATCCCTAATATTTCATCCATGAAATAGACACTATGTGTATGCAACAGGTAATTTGATAGAAATTTTGCGAGTGTGCTCCTACATAGCTGCATGGTTAGCACTTTTGCCTTTCGTATTGGTAGTCCTCACTGACCGAGGTGTTGACTCTCAAAGGACCGTAATATGACAGGGTTTAGTTTATTTTTCCAACAATCAAACCAACTGTATTTGATTTCCATCCATTGAAATTATGTGCCATGATTTTAACCTTTTGGGGAAGGTGGTCTCATCTGCCTGTAAACCTCTCTTCTCACTTTTCAAAAAAGTGAAAAAATCATCAAAGAAAAACTACTGTATTTCTAAAAGAAAATTAGGTGCACCTTTTTCCCGAGTTTTACATATTGAAAATTTTTCCTGCACCTTGAATTCAAGTACACATGTATAAATATACCACACCATTGTCTAACATGCTTAGTAATAATAGCATCACTACTTTGCTGATGAATTTGGAGCTGTAGGCCTAGAATTATCAACTGCTACCAAAGGCAATTGCCAATGAGTCACCAACAATATATATTGCTTGTCATAGAAGTAAGATATTTTCTTGATTGTGTAGATGATGATTTTATATATTGCAATAATAATCGATGTGTGTGCAATGCATGTCATCGCACAGGGCCTCATGCTTCCGATATGTCAATAAAATGTCAGTATTCTAAAAGGCTAAAAATCTGACAAAAAATAAAAGTGTGTTTTTGAAAAATATTCACTACCTTTAAATACCGGCATGACTTGAGCGAAAGAGTTAATCTTAGGGTTTCATTCTGCCAGCATGATCCTGTTTCTGTAGAGTACTATCTGATCTGTACTTGGCTGTGTACAAACATGTGTTTCGAGTACTTACAATGTCCAAACAACTTCTCAACTAGCAAAAATCGTATCAGTGGAAGTTGTTTTCCTTGATGTTTTCTACGTATTGTCACAGTACGCAATACTTTTAATTGTATAATTTGTACGAGATATGGAAGTTGTGTACATCGGATATAGCTTGTCTAGGGCCTCACGTTCTCTAGCCACAGCACAGTGATCCAGAATGCCAAAAAATTCAACAAAAATCTGGGGCTTGCTATTTCACCCTTAATCAATTGAAAGGTGTAAGATTAGAAATTTTAAAGAAAAATTGCTAGTTTGGGTTCACAGAATTGACACAAAATTAAGTATGTAGATTTTATATACAAAAAGTATAATGCATGAGACCTATTTAGAATTAGAATTAGAATTAGAATTAGATTTTTTTTTTATTCATGGGCGAAGTTCAGCCTGTGGCTGCTCTACCACTTAACACTTGGAAGCAAGACACTTGAAGACTGAAATACATTCTCATAAATCGATTAAATAATAATAATAACAATAATAATTGTGATAATAATAATAATAGTGAAAAGTATTGCTAAAATGCATTAATATTTAATACTAAGAAAACCAGGATTCGGTACCAAATCACTTTCAAGATAAATTAATATCTTTTAAGGAATTAAATAATATTTTTGTAGTAGTTCCAAAACCCTTCCTTCTCTTTCCTCCTCGAAACAAACATTGGTTGCTGATGTGAATTCCTTGGACTTATTTTTCCAGTGAAGTTCTTCAGTTTATCGCTTTTTACTTCTCTCGCTACTTTTTTTAAAAAATGACAGTGTTTTTCAGAGTGCATAGGGAGCAAATACAAACACCTCAATTCTTAAAAGCCAACTGAAATTACTTTTAAAGAAATGTTGTATTCTATTTGGTGACAATTTTCATGTCTTTAAAATACTTTGCTGCAGAAACACGACCCATCTTAACACAATCTTCAGAGAGAATGCAATATTTGTAGAATTTAACATGAATGAAATACATGTTTAATTTGATAATTCCTATCGGAATATATATCTTCAGCAGATTTTTTTTTTTATGAAGAACGTTTTGTGGGTTTCCATAATGCATCACCCTTAATCCACAAGGACACGCATATGGGGAAAAATTATCCACGCTATTTTGAAATAAAATAATTTTAAAATCATTTCCAATTAGTGCCTGCTTCATGTTCTTTTGTTTTCTAATTTTTATCAATTGTGTAATACAATAAAGATATTAAAAATTCATAAAATTAGCTTCATCAATAATATTTTTATTCAAATGCTTTGTAACAATAGAATTCGTACAGGAAGTAATTTTGCTTCTGTGTAATATTTACCCAGAATTTTATTTTAATTCAAATTGTGTTCTTTTTTTTGTGCATTAGTGGGGAGTTTTGAGTCTACCTAGCACAATTACAATATCCAGCGAATAAAGAGAAAATGTACAAAATATAGTAAAAAAATTCCAATTTTCACTGGCCACCATTTTGCAGTCCGAAAACAACAAACTATCGATTTAGAAAGAAATTTATTTCTGTGACATTTTCAGGCCCAGTTTAGTTGTTTTGAGAACTGTTTACGTTTTATCCCCTTGCTGAAAAGTAAAAATTTATATCTTGGATGACTTTTTTTTGGCATTCTGAATAATTGCATGCAACCCTGAATGAGATGGTCGGAAAGACATGTTATGTGATGCATTCCTTGCTTGCATTTGTCAAAGATGGCAATATGTGGCAACTGTTTTTTTTATTGTAAACTCTAAATAGATTGATTGATTGAGTTGGAGGTTAAGTTGACTTTATACACAGATAGACTAAGCGGTACTGGACCTACAGTTTCAAGTGGAATTCGAACTACCATGTGCCTCCACCGAGTGTCGAACCCCAGGCCCTTTGATTACAAGGCACGACATTACAGCTGCTGCATACTGGGAGATGCTAGTGGCGCAATTTAAGTAGTTGCCTTGAACAGGGGGGGTTTCATGATGCGCCTGCGTCATGGGAATTTTGGGGGGTGACAAAATTTTTTACCAATTCTATATATCTTCACACAAAAATGCGATTGACTTGTTATTGATTTTTAGTTTTGGTTATTATGCACAGTTTTTTTTACCTACCTGTGGATGATAGGGCGATAAGGTTGAAATGAAACAACAACTCTTCTGCCTTTAGAATCGGTTTGGATTGGGGGGGCGTGCTGTTCGCATTAATACAAGGTTAGTCGAGCAGACAAACTGTGAAGAATAAGGTTCAGTGGCAGTGTGGCCGGAGCAGTTTTGTTCGTTTGATGGTAGCAAACATGAAAGTGAGCCTAAAGTACCTAAATAAACATATATTGCTTAAATATGTCTATTAATTTGTCCCGCAAATTTTGTCTGACCAAAATAATTTGAGGTAATTCGGCATAAAGGGGGTGTGGCGGGGCGAATTTTCTACCTTTTTTTGGGGGGGAGTGCATCATAGGCCTTGGGGCGGATGGCCACCCCTGGCCTTGAGACAGTCTTGGAGTTACTTCATGCATTGCCATTATTGTTCAAAATAGCTTTCCTGTTGTATATGCATCAAAAGCCTCAAAATAGCAACATCGGTGAAAAACTCAGGGTCTGTCCATGTGAATTTATGGTTTTAACATGCATGAATTGGTGTGGCCCAGTCATATTTTGCAATAAAGGTTCAGCAACTCAGAAGCCTGATGCTGATTGAAACACGTAACACAAACCGTTAATCTTTGAGCGCAGAAGAAGTGGCCGTCCTGGGCATGTGTGTTCAATTAGCGTGGTCGCACGTGGTGGCTGTAAATGACAGCTTGCATTGAATCCTTGGAGCAGATTTTCCCCAGATTCCAATTCAGTGTTAATGGAACGTGGAATGTCACGCCAGGCGAGAAGCTGGAGGGAATTAGCACCAATCTGCAAGAGAGGCGCCAGTGTTTATTTATACGGGGAAACATTTGGTTTTGGTCTGGAGGGCTCCGTACTTTTTTTTTCCGGGCTTGAGTTGAGTAACGGTGCGGGTCCACCTGAAAAAGGAGGCCAGGGTGATTCGACGTAAGTCATTCGCGTAACCGCAGTGCTTGTTGGTGTTGGCTTGTTTTGCTCGATGACTTTTGCGCACATATGTTTCGTACCACCCTCTTTCCAGTGGGTTACGATAAGGTCAAAACTGACCGTGTTTGCTGTTGTGAAGTCTGTCCACTTCTTTGCTTCGTTTATTGCAGTTTATTTTTCTCTGCCGAGTAAAACGTCAACCTCCAATTGAATCAGGCACTGCGCACTTCCGTCGAGCGTTTCCTAGGAATGAATCAAACGCAGATCAGTTCGTTCATTTGCCCGCCAAAAGTTCTGGCAATTGAGTAGACTCTTTTCTTCCGAATGTAGTCCTTGGCGTTGCGAAAATACAAGTCAAGAATAACGCATATGGATTTATCTGTGATGGTTTTCATCGATTTGTTACACACGGCTTTTAAAAGAGGCCATCATAACGTGAAAATAAGCATAATGTTGCATGTTACGCCGCCACATTGCATTATATCAAATGGCAATACTGAATACCTTTTTGAATGTGATTAAATTATCGCATAGTGTGAGCTGTGAAAATATAGAAATCCAATTCTGAGTTCTTTGAAAAAACGCATTTTACATTTTTTCGAATATATGGGGAGTGTCCAAAAACTAATGTTCTCTGTTGTAAGCACTTCAATAATATGCATACCTTTCAGCACAGTCGACCAGGTGTGTATACATACCATAATGACGAGAGTGCCTATCCATTTACTGCATAATTTTCTGGTATCACATTTCGAAGCCACAGTTTTTATTTCAAGATGCAAGCCACTTCAGGATTGCTAGATTATCTCTACAACTATTGCAACTATAGAGTACGAATCGCTGTGAAGTAGTCTAATTTTAAGATTGCTGATGCATTGCAACACTCTTGCTTCATTGAGTTATTAAGATATGGAAATTAAATTGACCGATGAGTTTGAATTTCATTCCGAAAGAAAAATATTGTAATTCTAATCACCAGCAAGCTGTTGGTGTTTCTGTAATTATATATTTTTTATGTAAAACTATGCATATCAGATAAACAAATAAATGGCCTACTAAGATGAAAACTTTTTACAGGGACGAAATCGCAATAATGGACATTAGAACGACAATAAATAATAAATCAACTTTAATAGACACTCATAAATAAGCTTTAATCGAGGAATGTTTTCAGATTGTTTATTATGTAAGTTTTATACTTTTCTGAATTTCTTTATAACTTGTGCATCGTTATAATAATTCCGTACAGCATGCCGATAAAATACTACAAGAAAGTGCTTTGACTGTCAAGGTTATTATTTCCCTACCTTGACCTCAAATATATAATTCAGCGTGTGAATGAATAGTCATGAGCGTTTGTACTTTCAATTTAGAATGTAGCCCTGTGGCGGAGTGGTTAGCACATCGCGCTACGACGCCAGGGGTACCAGGTTCGAATCCTGGCCTGGGCATGGATGTTTGTGAGCGTCCATTCATCAATTTCATCATATCATCACTCATCCCCATCTTTGCAAATTAGCCAAAAGTGGCACAAAAGACGAAGTAAAATAAACCAAATCAAATAAATAATAAAAAAAATAAGTTAGAATATACATGGTACATAATGTTTAAAATCTGCTTTGAAACAAGTTCCGATGAAATAGATGCGAAAGATGTAATGGAACATCAACAAGAACGGAAATATTAAATTTGGTCTCTTCAAAGTAAATCAATGAGAGATTACCAGTCTCAAAAAGAAACTTGGAGTGGTGTTTCGAGATAGTTACGAATTATGAAGTGTTCCGAAACCCCACTTAACAAAATCATAAAGAAGAGTTTTAGATTCTGTTGCATCATCGTTGAAGTTAATGTGGTTTTTTACAGAAATAGGAAAATCTTCTTCTGTTCTAAAATCGGCTTGGACATTACTTATGCAAAATTACACGTGATTAGGCTGGATGCACGTGAGTCGTAGAGGTAATATTGAAATGATTCTGTAGTATAACTTTCGATATTTCCTAAATTATCATTGTTTTCTTTCAGTTTGAAAACATTCAAATGTGGTGTTTTTGCATTAGTTTCGTACTAAACTAAAGGGAATTAAATTAACAGCAATGGTATGCATTCAGTTGTGTTGCAGAAAATTCAACTATCACAACATTGTTGAAAACTATATTTTTGGAACTTCATCACAGCTCAATTATTATTTCGTTGCGTAGTAGCCGAGAAGGTTCTTGTAGGGATTTTGTGAAGATGCCAAAGCAAAAGGATAGGTCTAAATATCTAAATTTTAATCGGGTAAACCTGGAAACGCTAGGGAATTCTTTCTTTCAACGTCTTTCTACGTGTAAAGTAAGAAATTTAACTTGGGGAACGAGATGGAGCCTCTACGTTATTGACCCAATATCTTGACAAGTCTTTATGTGTAAACTGTGCATTTCCCATGCATCTTACTACAGTTAACGAGCTGTATCTTTGCGGGTGAACCCTGAGTAAGTCCGGCTGCGCAGTAGCAAGGGATCATCCGTTCCTCTTACTTTGTCACAGCTGTCGACTTCCCAGACGGCGAGTAGGCAGCAACTACTGAAGTGCATCTCTCTGTAGCCAAGGTCACCCGAAAATAAGCTGAGGTTGTGTTATTTACAGTCGCTTTTCTTCCAGTTCGGCTAATCGCGACGATGAGGATGAGTGATGTGATGATGTTGATGAAGATACACTCACAAAGAACACCCGTGCCCAGGTCAGGATTCGAATCGGGGACCTCTGGCATCGTAGCGCTCAGTGCTAACCACTCCGCAACGGAGGTCAGCCTATAAACTTAGAATTAAAGTAGCTGGAAAGTGAGGGTCGTAAGTCAAAATGCCTCGCATCTCGACTTGTTCATCGCCGCGATTAACCTAAGGAGGTAGAAAAGCGGAGTAAAATAAGATAGAAGTAGAAACTATAAAAATTGGTGTATTTTGTTTTAGGCATGTGCACATGGTTTCCAAACTCGCATCTGCTCACCTACTGTTTACATCGTTTTATAGCATTTCCTTCCTGTTAGTTACTACATGTAGCATCTGCTTTTCGAATAGAATTATGTTTCGCCCTTGCCAGGTCTAATAATAATCGCTCAGATTAGGCTCGCAGTAACCAGGGGAACGAACGCATTATCTATGCCCGCGCGTCATTTTGCACAGCCGGATACGGACTCTGAAGTTGTCACCTCGACACGTCTGTGTAGGGAAAGCAAGTACTGTCATTTGGAGCATGCTTCATTTGCTTTGGCCATGGTAGGTACGGCAGCTGTCACTATGTTCGTTTGTTAATTGCAGTTGTTTTGTCTGTTTTTGTCTTTTAGTGCCACGTGTTGTTGGGAAACTGGAACCATTTGGTGTTTTCGCATAACCGTTTGCTGCATGTGATAATAGAATGTCCGAAATGAGTAGTATGTTTCGAGTAATTATGGCGAATTTAGTTATTTTGTTTCTGTGGGATTGTTCTTTGCAGTCATCATTTAAGGGCAGTGCTTTACAATGTATTAAGTTTAAGGTAACAAGTGACAGTAACCATAAATATATATATATTTTTTGTTCGAGAACATTTCAGGCAGTTGAAGCCCGATAGTCTCCTTCTTTACGCCACTGTACATAAGGGTTATTGCCGATGTAGTGGTCATCGTAACGCGCTACGAAACCAGAGGTCCTAGGTTCGATATCTGGACAAGGCACGGTTGTATAATTCTTGTTGTTCCATCACCCATTTCATCGGTTCATCCTCAGCGTTGCGATTTTCCAAAGCGGGTAGGAAATCGACTTAAAGCAAACAAAATCGAAAGATTGATTGATTTGGTATTTTAAGTCCACTTTATGCACAGTAAGGCTAATCGGGACTGGACCTACAGTTTTAAAGTGGGATCCGAACCACTTTGTACCTCCACCGGGTATCGAACCCGGGACCCCTTGATTACAAGGCGAGGACGCTACCACTGCGCCATCGGGGAGGCCTACAAAATCGAAAGAAAATGAGGGTTAATGATAGTTGAAAAAAGGAAGAATAAGATTAATTAATGTGATTAATTTCAGCCTAGTTAAAAAGACGAGAGATAGTGTTCTTATATATCCGTGAGCAATTATAACCTTTTTTTCCGCATGGGTATCTTTACTTAGCATATCTTGGTCTCTTGAACTAAATATGTTTGTGAAACAAGAGGAAACTGCAATGTTGAGTGTCGTAGAATACAAGCGAATATTGAACTGAAGCCTGTTAGAGTGGACTTTTCTTCATAGGCATGCACAAGGCTTAACACAATGAAAGTTGTGCAAACATTTAACTTGCAAACAGAAAGCTTGTATCAAGCACACTTAACCACTCTTGGTGGACTACTTCGTGTTGCTTCACTGTTTCTACAAACACTGACGTGCTACTATCACATGCTTCCATTGTCATACCTTCGTTGTAGAAACAAATATAGGCCAAATATATTAAAAATAATGTATGTTGTTAAGAGTGAACTATAAAATACTCAACTCCTGATTAGAAGTCATAATAGTAATTAGTAATACAGAACAATTCTCTTACCCCATGAATTGCACAGTTTCATTGTTAAGGTTATTGCAAGAATATTGTGACATGAGTAAGTTAACGGTATTCAGTGCCCTACTGCGTTTTTTTCGAAATTAATTATATTATCGATCAGGGTGGATAAAAATCATGATTTTTATTTAAAAAAAGCATTTTTTTATTTAAATAGTCTTTTTTTAAAACACGATTAAAATTTCTTGTATGGTTTTTGGTACACTTCGCAACATCTTATTTGACCGCCCCGAAAGAACTCTAAGTCCCGAAATCGTAAACTTAGCAACATTGCACTTCAGCTCCAGGTGAGAGTAGCCAACTTTGAGTAGGTCTTTCCTCTAGACGAAAAACGCTGCGGTGAGAGGTTTTCAATTTAACACTTTCCATGAACTTGGAAACTATAAACCGCTATTATAATACGCAATCAAACAGAAATAATAAATTGGAAAAAGAACCTTGAAGAATATTTACGATTCTGCTTGCTCGACTTGAAATTTGGGGGGTTTGAAGCACTGAATAGAGTTTTTCTCCACCTGGAGGAAATTGCCATCACGTCTGTGCAGAAAGAAGCAAATTTGTGAGGAGTTTATGCGACATTTTATTTACTACAATACCTTGCATAATATCGAACAGTTCTCAAAAACATATATTTTACACGACTTTTCAGGAAAATGTCCTTGACACACAGGAGTGTGGGAGTCTTCATAAACGTCAACATGTTTTTAAGGGTATCACGTCATGAAGTTAACATAGAGCAGTTGGTTTAGGCGCTGCTATCCTTATTTTTTCGTCAAGCGTCAAACGTCGCGGGTTCAAATCCCACCCTCTCCTCTTTCTTTTTTTTCATTTTTTTGTTTGCTGAACAGATACCGTTGATATTAGAATATTTGAAAAATGAATCCAATGCACACTTGAGGGACGTCCCTTCTGCGCATATTTCCCCTTAGAAGTTGGAGATTTCCAGGATTTAAAGTTAAAACTTTTCTTTTTTAGTTATTGTTCATATGTTGTGTTAACACACACATCATGATTAATTCACAAATCACATATATGTATTCAGGATGAAAAATGTAATGTTATTTAAGTTATGTTATTGTTTGTTCTCCACTGACACCTAAAATATTGATTATTTGATTTCGATATACTAAAGAAAGATACACAGTTATGTTAAGTATTGATGTAGTGCAGTACTGTAACGAAGGAGAGCATTTAATGAGTTCACATTGCTAAGATTGGTAATTTTATGTCCGTTCCTTCGTAATGACTTGTCAATCCCCTCACCACCATCTTACCATGCGTCTAAAACAAATAGTAAATCGCTAATTAACATAAATAAATTGTTATTGCGACGAAGGCCGATTCGATAAGAAACTCTAATAAGTATTTGTATAGTGAGTGACAAACAAGAAATTCAAAACCTCCTAATGATAGTTAATTCGTCACTGCTTTGTATCTAAAATGTTTGTCTTTTTTTAACAGAAAGTACGAGTATCAGATATAACAAACTTTGCGCACTAACTTTGCAATATTCGAAACCACCATTACAGACTTAGCTGTATGTAACTTGATTCTGCGCATTCCACGTGGCATGTGGCTTCCTCCTATCATCGAAATAACTTTCCCTTACTATTTCCTTTCCTCTCATGAAATACAGAGACCAATGTTAACTTCTTAGCACGGTGGAATGGTGGATAAATTTTACACCCAACGATGTACTCCTGAAAAAAAATCATGCCTAGGTGGAGAATCGAACCTACGACCTCCCTCGTAAGATTCAAGCACGTTACCTCTTCTCCAGGTAGCTCTTGTTAAAATTTGCTACCAGTTTGAAGAAACCAAGTCACATATAATGTCATCTCCTGCTCTGGTCGGAATTTATTCGGCCTACGTATAGGGCCGGTGGCAACCCACCATCGTGAGGAAATTGGGGAGCTCCGAGTGAGTGAGCGTAATCCGGTCACGGAGACCTACTATAACGGCTGGGAATACGTCGGGCCGATCCCCCGACTATTCCAATACTGGTTGAAGATCTCCACGCTTAGAGGTGACGAAGGAAAGCGTGGGAGGGAGATCGGCAGTCTGTAGGTATGCCTAGGCTCTTCATGGGCTGTTGTGCGACGGATTATTTTTTGATTATTATAATTTTCATGAGGAAACGAATTCAGATCAAATCGAGAAACGCTGAAGGGAAAAATGAACAAGTCTATTGGCGTTTTGTAATATTTTGTAAATTGTGTAAAAATTCCGTGTTTTGAACAAGCAATCGTTTAGTTACGAAGTATTTTGTTCTTTGTTTAAAGTAGGAACAGGAGAGCGAAAAGCAGTCATTTGAACCAGACCCCGTTTGACAAGAAACTTCAGCTTTTTTCCAAAGACTGTATGAAAAGAGAGAGGAAATGGATATTCAACGTATGAAATATAAAATATGTTTGAAATTATAACAATGAAAACCTTGAAAGATAATACTAACGAACTTCAAACTGTGAAAAACATATTTTCGTGGTGGAAAACTCCCAAGTCATTTTCGAAATATGAACTTGATTTTTTTCTGTATTATAAAGTGGAGATATGGGACGATACGATCCCTCAGAAAGAGAATTTTAAGCAAGCTACCTCCAACTTTTTCAATGGTCATAATTACTAATTAGGGTCCGGAAGTTGATGAAAAATCAGCTTTTTTTCTGACCCTTAAAAACAATGCTAAACCTGATATCATGTCCGTTTCCCTTCAGTTAGAGCCGGAAAACACTTTCTATTTTACATTTTGTTTTTGCATTTTTCGGCCTTTTTTGGGCTTTTAGTTTATTTGTCAGTATTTTTAACAGTTTTTGTTGCATTTTTACTTATTTTTGAGGTTTATTTTTCTCCTCCCCTGTTCTTTCGTGCATTTTAAATACATTTACCAGTAGAACTTACAAATTTAGATTTCTTAACATGGTCCTTTTAGCAAATTCGCCATGAATCGAAAATACGGTCAATGGAAAAGCATAATATTATTCGTAACTGAAATGTTTGGCAATGGATTAAAATACTTTGTGTGAAGATCTACTTTGAGGTTCTTTTTCTGGACACTATTATCACTTTAATCTGTAGTTTTAAAGTAAAATTAGTCACAATATTAAATGCAATTACACTCTGGTGTACGCGAAGCAGAACTGTATTTTCGGATGCTGGCCGACTACAGTATCATAGAAGGCCCACTCTGAAAGGAGATGAATTTTTTGATTTGGTGTTTTAAGTCAACTTTATGCATAGTAAGGCTAATCGGGACTAGACCTACAGTTTAAAGTGGGATTCGAACCGAGTGCATAAAATAACGTGAACCGTGTGGTGTAGGGGGATCGTTTGCTTATGGAATGGAAGGTCATGGATTCAAACCTACTTATTTGCAAAATCTTTTTCGGGAAGTAAACGGCTTTGGACGAGAATGCTTATCTACGTTTCCAGGATATTTCCGTTGATATTTATGCGATTTATGTCCAGCATTTCCGGATGCAGAAAGTTGACATGTAAGTTCTTAATATGTGTTAACTTATAACAGCTGAATGAAAGGAAAAGTATTTCCTAAAATCCTGCCAATCACTGAAAGATTAAGAACATTAGTAGAAGCATTACTTGAGGCATGCACAGTGGCGACGATTATGGAGTGTGGAGGGGCAGATGACCCAGCACTATGCTAAACATTATCTACAAAGGGAAAGAAACTGTCCTTGCCCTCCCCCTCCCCCCCTTTCCCCATCAGTTTTGAAACCCAATCGCCGCCACTGAGCATGCATCGCATAAATATTTACAGTAATATCATATAAATATATATATAATAATACGTTATTAGAACACTTCGTACTCGGTAAATTAAAAGGAAAAAGTAATAAGGAAAGGGTGGGATTTGAACCTACGATGTTTTGATCTTGACGAAAACAGTAAAAAGAAGAAAGTGCTGTCATCTAAGCAACTACTCCAGTGGATTACTTACAGAAAACTCAGTAAAACACGTTATCTCAGTTGAAGCAACATTGTGCCGGAGTTTCGAACCATTTTTCGCCAAGAACCAAGGAAAAGACACACTTTGCAGAATCGTTTGGTGTTGTGCAAGGTATCTTTACTAAACATTTCGCATAAAATCATCATAAATTTGCTTTCTTGGATTGAAATATGACCGCAATTCTTTCCAGGTGGATGAGAACCTGGTCAGTGTTTCACAATGCACATACATTTTCCTATTTTCAAATTCAGAACGGAGAATCTTGAAATATTTTCAACATTCGTATTTCTACTTAACATTTTTTTGTCTACTCATATATTTTATTACTGCTTTAGGGTATCTTTACTTTATGGAATGTGAAAGAATGAAAAAAAATCACGAGCGTTTTCATTCCGGAAGAAGAAATGTTGCAAAGTTGGCTACTCTTAGTTGGCTCTGAAGCGCTATGCTGCCAAATTTACGAATTCCGAACTTTGAAATTTTTCAGGGCGGTCAAATAAGATGTTGCGAAGTGTACCATACATATAGATATGTTGTTTTTTATTGAAAGACTTTTTCTAGTAAACCGTCCTATAAAATATTCGAACACTTGATTGAAGCAAATAAAAAAAAATGTAAATATACATTTTTCTGTTTCTGATACTGTATAGCTACATGAATCTACTATAGAAATGTTTGTTGAGTGTGTTAATGAAACTATAATAATTGTAACTTTAAATATTTTTTAAAGTATTTGCAGCTGAATTTCGGAATTTTTTTTAATAATAGTTTGCAAAATATCAGCTGCCATGTTTATTTACAGTTTAATGATAATGACACTATTTTACGGTTTACATGATTAGTATTTTGTGTATTTGTCTACATAAAGGATTGAATTTTTAATCAAGAGGTATCTAAATGCATTTACAGTTTACATATTACATTTCATTTCGAATGGGCTTCTCCCCATCATAACACCATTAAGCCTTGTTTCCATGATTATGAAAAACTAAATATGCTGACCAAGGCAGTAATTTATTTTATTAAAAACATAAACTAAACGTAACGTTTCAACCTTCTAGCAAGGTCTTCTTCAGACTCTGTATCAAGTACAAAAGTAACAAGATACAAAAACAGGGCATTATATATACACAAACATTACTCCCTCCAGACTATTTAGAAAGTTGTTAGGAACTTTCTAGCAGGTGGCTTTCACTTGCCAACTGTACTTTCACCTAAAAGGCTAAACACAATTACTTCCATATAGAATGTGGTTGGACTTTTTCTCATGCTCTTTTTCCTTCACTTTTCTTCCTTCTCCTCTCCTCTTTCTCTCTTGTCCTTTCCACTCTTTCTAACACCTTCTTCCATTCTTTGTTTAACTTCAGTCCCCCATTCCAGTTCATTGTGTCTTCTCCATTTCCTTGGCTTCCTTCCATTTTCTCACTAGCATTCTCTTCTCCCTTCCTATCTGCTTAGCCTCATCCCACTCTATGTCATGTCCTGTTTCTCTCGTGTGTTTAAATATTGCATTTCTCTCTCTCTCTTTAAGTTGTACATCATCCCTATGTTGTTTCAACCTGCCTTTCAGCATTTTTTTCGTTTCTCCTATGTACACACACTGACATTCTTTACATTTCACTTCGTAGATAATCCCTTCCTCTTCCTCTTCTCGGTTTTAATTTTTCTTGTTTGCATTCTTCGCTATTCCTAAGATGCTTCTCCCTCCCTTCCTGTAAGTTTTAATTCGTGCTTTCCTAAGCACTTTACATATCTTTTCTGTGGTCTTCCCCATACCCCTTATTCCAAACCTTCTCTCTTTTTCTTTCTCTTCCAATTCTCCCCTGCCCCTTTTCTTCCTTCTTCTGTTTATGTCCAGTCTATCCTGCTTCTCATAGCCATTCTTTTCCAGCTGTTTCCATCGGCTATTTATTTTGCCTTCTTTTTCACATTCTTTCATGCATATTTTCTTGATTCTGTCCTCCATATTCTTTATAAAATTTCTTTTTGTCACCTCACTTACATCACTTCTTTTGTGGCAGAATACCCCTGCTGCACACTTCTTCTGATGCCAAGCGGTTTCAATTTCTTGTCCTCTCTTCCTTTTCATCAATATATCTAGATAGCTTAACTTGTCTTCTTCTTCTATTTCAAGTTCCAATAATATCCCTCTTTCTTCATCTTGTATTTCTTTGGCAAAAATGTCGAGCTGCCTCTTCGTTCCCTTCCATATGCCAAAACAATCGTCCACGTATCTGCAAAACAGAATTATTTTGTCACCTCCTTTTTCTATCACTTTCTTTTCCCATTCATTCATAACCAATTCAGCCAATGCTTGGCTTAGACTAGAACCTATATTTAGTCCTTCACTCATTAACATTATTTTATCTCCCATTATACTGTAACGGTCATGACATAGAGTGGGATGAGGCTAAGCATATAGGAAGGGAGAAGAGAATACTAGTTAGAAAATGGAAGGAGGCCATGGAAATAGAGAAGAAAGGTGAACAAGACATAATGAACTGGAATGGGGGACTGAAGTTAAACAAAGAATGGAAGAAGGTGTTAGAAAGAGTGGAAAGGACAAGAGAGAAAGAGGAGAGGAGAAGGAAGAAAAATGAAGGAAAAAGAACGTGAGAAAAAGTCCAACCACATTCTATATGGAAGTAATTGTGTTTAGCCTTTTAGGTGAAAGTACAGTTGGCAAGTGAAAGCCACCTGCTAGAAAGTTCCTAACAACTTTCTAAATAGTCTGGAGGGAGTAATGTTTGTGTATATATAATGCCCTGTTTTTGTATCTTGTTACTTTTGTACTTGATACAGAGTCTGAAGAAGACCTTGCTAGAAAGTTGAAACGTTACGTTTAGTTTATGTTTTTAATAAAATAAATTACTGCCTTGGTCAGCATATTTAGTTTTTCATTCTCCCCATCAGTACATATAGATCTGTGGCCTTACTTTTTCTTTCTTAGAGCCTAATAAACACCACTAAATGATTACGAGATTAATGTACTTTCACCAAAAGTGAATCTGATATCTACAAAATCCTTATGTACATTATTCTATAAATTATTTATTTAAAATTATATAAATCAGTGATTTTTTTAAAAAAAAATCACCTGATTTAAATCAATCCACCTTGTTATCGATTGAACATGTGGTGACACTAGCGTACGCACGAATTGCAAAGATTGAAATCGCATAGCTTAGTTCTGTACAACATTTTGTAATTGTGATTTATAGCTTTTGTTTTACAAGTTGTACAAAAACAAAAAAAAATGTTAATCGGGGTTCATTTAAAGGAGAGTTCGCATTTAGCACTTTCGTTTTTCCCCAGTTCTCGACTGCTTTCATTTGAAAATTTTGATTTTCTCAAAATTTCGGTAGGAACTAGCCCCATCAGCTCCCCCGTGCGTACGCCAGTGCATGGTGACAACAATTGGCACTACTTTGCAACCGCATTTGGATTTAGTAGTACTGTAAGTCTTCCTGACAATTATTGTTGAAGAAAGAAATATGTTATTTCACGCTCCACTTTTGTTGATAGTAATCGCTCAGCGTTTATGCGTAATACTAATAAATTATGTTTACTTAACATGAAATAAATAGCGATTCCTAATCTTGGCCTCTTGCGAGGTTTCAAAGGGGAAACAAGCGAAAGGTTGAGTTTGTTTTTCCTATCCTCACGGAACGTGCCCTACTTTGTAGAGAGCATTATCGCAGACGGATTTGCGAAGTGTTTCTTCTCGCTTTCTAGCTTCGGAGACATCGCTCCAGCTATCTCAAGAGATCTTAGTCAGAGAGCTGCAGTTGTGGATGCCAAGTCGATGCACACACAGATGACGTACTGCAGTGCCGAGAGCAAAGATTTCCGTCAGGATTGTGTGAGAGCTCTCTTGTCCTGAGAGCACCAAATCAATTAATCAATGTTTAAATTATGAATTGTAAATTCTGCATGACTTTCGAAGTAAATCTCTCAAAAAGTATTTTATGGCTAAAGAGATGTTGCTATAATGTAAATCAAAACTGATAAGCCTAATGGGAGCACTACAGTTTTCGTGTTCTGAATATACCATAGCGCGCCACGGTGCCAGGGGTCGCGTGTTCGAATCCCGACCTGGGGTTGGTCGTCATCCATTTCATCACTCTTACATATTCGCGATTAGCCAAAAGTTGCAGAAAAACGACGTAACATAACCTAATTCAATCAACCAATCGAACCTGAAACGCACTTTTTTGGGGGTAATATTTTGTCTTCAAAGTTAAAGTACGCATTACATTCGAGTGCAATGCATAACATAAACGCATTGTTGTATAGAGTAGGGTTATATTGTAATAAAATTAAATCCATAACATAAATCGTTGTTGTATAAAATTAAACTTTTTTGGTGATGCACATCACATTCGATAGCAAATATTTTTATTCGTTTCAAGCTTTTGTAAATTGGAGTGCGCATTAGATTGGAGTAAATACGGTACGTAGAGCAGCTAAGATTCTCCTCCTGAAATATCGTATTCGCTTGAGGAAGTGTTTGTAAATTTCTTGAAGGAACTCTTAAAGCCTGGCACCGATGCTTGGTTTTCCGTAGCTTCCTCGAACTACGTAAAAATAGCATAAGGAAAGGTAGTGTTTTATGAATGAGTGTGAGCGAAGACTGATATTGATATCTCAGCTCACAGGTGTACATTTAAACATTCTAAGATGTTGATTCCGAATGGGAAATCGTATACGAAAGACTCTCGTCAGTACTGTTCTTTTTTGGTTAGTTCGGACTGGTTCAAGGTTTTTTTTCTCTGTGACGTAGGCGGAGTATGTCACCCCAATATTCGTGAGTCTCTTTGATAATTAGAAAGCAATGGAACAGTTTATTCCGTGGATTATATCGTACAATATGATAACCTGACGGTTCCTGTATTTTACACTCAATCGTTTCAATGTAACGAATTTCGTACTTTGGCTATTCTGTTTGAATACGAACTAATCGAACTTAATTTCTGTTGTTAATTATGAAAATATCAAGCTTTCTCTTTTTGTGTAACTTGAACAATGCCAGTTTCCAAGGAAGGGACGGGGAGGTCGACGGACGCTCATGGACTGGACCTACAGTTTAAAATAGGATCGAAACCGCTGAAACGTGCTCTCACTGGAATTCAACTTTGAGTCCTCGTGATTAGAGAACGATGTCGTTAGCCATTACCCAATCGAGAAGGTCTCATAGACAGATTGAAATCAGATTGCTGGGTGGTTGTTACTAAATGAGCAAGGAACGGATCTGAAATTCAAACCCAATGTTCAATGTTTTATGCACATTCTGGATGTTATTGTAACACCATACACGCACGTAATTTTCAGTCTTAAATATAAGCACTCATAAAACTAGTGTATTTGAAAGGCAATTATGCATAGAAACATGGGAGATACTAAGAGCGTTGTTTTAATGCAATGAACTTCGATGAAAAAAAAAATATATATATAAACTTCACCAATTTCGGATTACAAGTTTTCCATTTGCACATCAAAACAGAAGTCATATTTTGAGTGATAACGATAAGTTTATACGATTTTGAAATATAGAAATATATGAACATCAAATGGTGTTAGGCCCAATTTAAGTCTGTTTCTGTGGTTACGTGTGCAAGGACCTGGGTTCAATTTTCTGCAAAGATGTGGTGTACTTCCTTATATTTAAGACTGAAATGTTCGTGCCTGTATTTCTTCCCTTCGTTGTCTTTCGTCGGGCCTCCCCGATGACGTAGTGGCAAGTTATCGCCTGATAATCGAGAGGTCTCTGGTTGAATATTAGGTAGAGACACATAGTAGCTCGGATCATACTTTAAACTGTAGGACCAGTCCCGATTAGCCTACCTCTGCACAAAGTGGACTATAAAAAGACTCACTTCTATTGTCATAGTAACGATTCATTTAGTCGAGTACAACATACACAAAATACATGTAACAAAAACACAAATGCAGTAGCATGCTTATTTTTCAAACCGAAACCTTTCTTCTTTAGCATTCAGTTTGCAGTCATCTAGAACTCATCAACGTATTACCAAACACGCTGCAAACATTTCCACAATATAAGTGGTTAGATTTTTCAACGCTGGCGAACATTCTGTGTTTCTATTTTCGGAAGGAGATCTTAATGTGTCTGGGAAATGTTTGTGTTGTAAGTGTCCTGCTTTTTATGATTAAAATGTATCTGCCTTTGCGTCATGTGAGAAAATGTGAAAACTGCCCCTTCATGTTCATAATTGGCTTGAGACATCTTTTGTCGCGGGCGTAATGAATCGAGGAAAAGTTCTGCATAGCTTCAGTTCATTGAAGAAAAGGATTCGTATAGTTATAGGCGCCCGCGGAAAATTTAAATAAGAGAAATGCCTCTGAAGTGAGATGGATGTATATATGTTGTGTATGTATGTGTGTACACAATGATGATGGATCGGATAGAGAAAGGAACACAATGAAAATGAACGAATTGGAGAGAAATTAAAATAAAAGAAGGCCGAGAGAGGAAGGAGAATAAAGGGAAAACAAGACAAAACCGAAGAGAAAAGGTAATATATACTTGCCCAAAAATAATAACGACAGAATAAGCCAGATGAAAGACTGTGACGTAATAAGGCAGTTGGAAATGTAGAGAAATAAAGTAAAATTATTAGTTGTTCCAGTTTCCAGGGAAGTCAAATGGCGGTTATAAGCACGGTCACTCAACAGATGGTTTGTAGTGAATATTGACAGATGCAAAAGCTTTTTTGAAATCTAATTTGCCTACCTTTAATTTATTATAAGTGCTAGATTATAATATGTATTTTTCTAATTTTACGTCGCGTTTATGCCACTTTTAGATAATCGCAACGACGTGGCGGAATAGTTAGCACAGCGCGCTGATTCGGCAGGGTCCCAGGTTTGAATCCCGACCTGTGCATGGTGTTCTTTGTGAGTGTCCCTTCATCAATTTAAGCATTTCACTCATCTTCATCCTCGCGAAACCGCATCAATGAAGCAATTTAAATGAATTTTATGGAGCTCGATTCTCCTATTGGCAAGCCTATCGCAGGCACATTGAGATGGAAGGCAATGCAGTGACAAGCAAATACGGACCTCCTCCATCTGGGAATGCTGTTTGCTGCGTACACGGTAGGGCGTCTGACTGCCACGCGGGAGACCCAGGTTCGATTCTTGGGGGTGGGTGATCCCAGGTGGGAATTCTTCCGGCAATACCGTTGCATAAAATTGCATTTGTTTTCTCCCAGCTTCTAATCAAAAGGTACCTGGTGGGAGGGGAGGGGCTAATGGCGGCCGGAGCGTATTACTTTGGCCGAAAAAATGTATGTGTGGTCCTACCGTACCTTCCCCCCCCAAACAGGGCCGGAATAAGACGAAATTGGGCCTGATGTTGCATACCGTCGATTTTTTTTATATACAACCAATTTTCAAGGTGAAAATTTTACTACCTGTGTCTAGGCGTCCGAAATTGTGGCTCCAAATGTCATTCTAAGATTTATTTTCAGGTTAATATAGCAAAAGAAAACTGTTCAACTTTCGGAAAATTTTCGTCTGTTTTCATCTGGGCCTATTTCAGGAATGGGCCTAATGCTGCAGCTTCAATAGCACCCACCATAATCCGGCCCTGCCCCCAGACGCTTGAAGTATACAGGGTGATCCGTTTGAGATGTCATAAAAGTAAACCGTTTTATATACAAGAGGTTAATGTACGTATCTCCGAGCAGCTTGTTGTAATATAAGCAGAAAGGAAGTAAGTTTCGAGTTAGTCGAGGTTTACGGACTTCAGCCACATGGTGGCGCTAATCTGCATGGTAACAAAGGTGGTGGTCATGATACAACAGCGTACACATTATGTCGTATGGTATGCGAAATTTTCGAGTATTGCATACATGCTACTGCCGCCACGCAGCTGAAGACTGTAAACCTCCACTCGCTCGAAACTTACATCCTTTCTGCTTATATCCTTTCTGCTTTGTTGTATTACAACAAACTGCTCACAGATATCAGTTTATTTTTCTGACATCTCAAACGGATCACCCTGTGTATAGAATAAACATTTTCCCTTATCGCTTTATTCTTTAGCCATAAAAATATTTTTGTTCTGTTCCAGTGCCAGTAGTGATGATACGGTGGAGAAAGGAAGCCCTCCCCCTTCCCTGGAACCCCATGTGGAGAAGTCGGAGGAGCAGCCAGGCGACAAAGGCAGTCAGTTGCAGGAACAGGTAGGAAGATCTTGAATTGACTCCTTGAGGTTATGGGAGAAAAATAAAGTTTTTTTTTGTCTGTGAATTTTGTATTTCTGTTCTATGTAGGGAAAATAGTAAAGTATGAGGGATAGGCGAGTTAAATGCATAGGCTACATACTGATATAATTTACTGGCAAGAATTATCCATTGTTGTAAAACGGATTTCGTCATTTGGTTATCCGTATCATCACTCGATCATCACGTTATCAAATTATTGTGTGGAATTAAAGGGTAGCACCACAGATAATCGTATTATACCGTTATCTGAGGTAGGACTATATAACTTAGAATGGAATTTAACACTTCGATTAGGCCAGCCACGATAGAAAACTCATCCGGAAATGGCTCTAAGGCGTCCTGCAGTACGAGGCACAGGCTTCCGTGTGTAGTGGTTAGTGTTATTTCATGATGAAACCTGTGCTCGAATCTGGACAAGGATTCTGTTTACTCTATCGTCTCTTTCATAAATTATCTTTAAAAACTACCCACTTTTTAAAGATATTAACACACATTTTACTTGGAGTCACTTGAGAAAAAAACACGGAAAAAATGAAATTGTCTGGTCTTGAACTTGCATTTCCGTCCCCCCACGGTTGCTTAAATTAAGTATGGAAAATTGGACATGGACTTATTAATGCATTTACATAGAAATTAATCACGAGGCTGTAACAGACCGAGAGATGGATCAGAATAAACAAACTACGCCATTTCTCACTTGCAACAAAAATCCGCGTGTTTAGGCAGAAAAATTGTCAACAACTAGAATCCGAAGAATCCGTTAGGGATTCGTGTTATTAATAGTCTGGAGGAAAACCTTGACAATATCATTACAGAGGCCGGCCCAGGATTGGTCGGTAGAGCAAGTGCTCTCTGCAAGAGAACCACCCACAGGGCTGGTCGAGATTCCAACCAAGCTTCTACTTCGGAAACAATGCGTTTCGCCGAGTTAAAAAATGCACCCACTCGCCCAAGAATGAGCCCGAGTGCTTTAACGGCGAAATCTATTGCTGAGGCTAATGTTCTTCTGCGGCGTAACCTTCCCTCGTCTCCTAAAAACAGCTCGAAGAGATTTCTGACGCCTAGGAAACAAGCGGAACGCTTGTGCGCAATTGCATATGCGCATATCGGGAAAGATCTGCGTCGAAACTGTGTGGACATGACTTCCCAATTTGTGTTGTGCATAAAAGAGACTTCAAAATAAGTTAATAATGGAAGGTTCATAAACTTATCCATCAAGAATCACCTATAGTTTTGACGCGCCGAAACCCGTGATATGGTGTACTGCGAAATTCCGTGTTAAGATGCCGTTCAAGACATGGATGTTTCTGAAAGTTATTGCATTCAGTCAAGACTCCTGCTTAATCGATTTGTTAAACGTTATTGCCTTTGATGCGATCGGTTTCGGGTTCAAGTCCCAACAAGAACCGTAACATTTCAATGTTGACCACCATCGCCAGAGTTGGAGACTTGCATGAAATAATTTTCCTGTCGAGGTAAAGCGAAAGAAAAGTTGATGTGAGACTCTGTGCTTTGACACGCTCTGCTCAGCCAGTCAGTCCATTTGGTGGGCTTTGACCTCGAGATGGGCTTCCCCGTTTGTGTAGTCGCCTTTTAATCTAGGTATCCCGCGTTCGATCCCCGTCAGAGACACGTTTCACATCCTGAAAATATTTCTTAAAGGTTCTACTAACATATTCTACGTTCGTGTGTATATTGCCAACTGCTTTTGTACTTTCCCCTTCAACATTATTGGACATACCCAAGGTTGTCAGTACAAGCTCAACTCTTCAGTTGAGAGATTTTGAATTCTGTAAAGCGTACGATTGTTTTGAAATGTCACTATTTTTCATGTTGTACCGTGTTCGCTAGTGGAGGTACACACAGATTTTGGTAATTTTGAAATTCCAACAAAAGGTTGTCTACTGGTATTGGATATCGATCACAAACTGGTTTCTTCTACAGTCTTGCCGGTAGCGTATAGAATAAATTCGCCCGTCTTGTAATCAAGTGGTTACAGGTTCGAATCCCTGTAAGCGCACATTTTATCATTTGAATTCCACTGTAATGCATGTCTCTGTTCCCTACAGCCTTTTGACATGAATTGAACTTGTGTTGTTGTTGTTTTTTTTTTGTATAAATTTGTAGAATAGTTTTTTTTTAAATTGGTGAACATTTTAATATAAGGTGAACTATTCTAAGTTCATGTTATACTCGGATGGGATATGGTTTATTCTATTCAGAGGAACCTGTCCCGTAATCGATACTCCACGTTTTATTTGGTGCTATGATCCAAATTCTAAACGAACTCTCTGACTGGACCTGAAGTTGAAAGTAGGATGCAAGGCCCAGCAAAATGTGCCCGCGCTGGGAATCGAACTCAGGACCCCTTGATTACCCGAGGAGTCAGAGATCATTTGCTACTTTTTTATGAGGATAGAAAGAGGCTGTGTTTACCCTTGTCTTTAACCAATCGTTGAATCTCTTGAATCTTTATCATGGAGACGGTTTGTTTTCGTTGTGCGCTACATTGTCAAACTAACAGCTGCAACGGTTTAGCAATGGGGGATTGTTTGATTTGTTATTTGGCGACGCTTTTCTGCCACTTTGACTAATCGCGACGACGAGGAGGAACGATTATATGATGAAATTGAGGAAGGGACACACAAAGAATACATATTTTGAATTTCAATTTAAAATATTGGGTGCGTCAGCACACGTTATACGGGGTTCAGCCCCTTACCACAACTAAAATAACATAACTGTAATGTGTAACTAAAATATTAAAATATTCTGACTTCGCTTAGGCTGTAAAGGGCACTCAGCACACACAAAGACAAAATACAGGACAACATACAGAATTAGACGCCAGAGCCTCGTTAGTCTGCAAAATGCAGTCCAGGGTGTACTACGTGGAAGTGAGGTTGACATTTGGGTGTACTACGTGAAAGGTAACCCCTTACACCCCAAAGAGCACATATGCCAATGTCTTCTGTGGGACTTGTGTGCTGTCCATATGTGTTTGTGATTGTCCTTTCTTATATTTAATCTTATCCCATTCATTCTCATATTCACAATTAGCCAATAGTGGCAGACACACGAAGTAAAATAAATCAAATCAATCAATCAACCAACACCCATCGCAGGCCGGGATTCCAACTCGGGACCCCTGGCGTCATAGCGTGCTGTGATAACCACTCCGCCACGGAGGTCGGTACAATTGGGAATGGGTAACTTCATGCAATGAACGTCTCTTTGTCTCCCAGAGTTGATTCCCTCGGTGACTGGCCGAAGCATGGTTTATATCTGAGGGTAACTGACCGAATTGACAATGTTCCCACCCTTGGAACCGGAAAGTCTGGATCTGTTCTTCCACTTTGTGAACTGTAGTCACATGAAACCATGTTCCCTGCTACAACCAGTAAGAGTCCTAAGGTGGAAACCAGCCCGGAGAACAATCCTAATAATATTTTTTGAAATTGTGCATCGTCTTTTCGTTCATAAGATTCAGTGACTCTCTTGGTAAGCAATTTTCATTGCGCTGGCGATGCTACAAAGATTTTTGGCGCAAGGTTCTATATTAATCATTTCCTCTGGATGTGGCATTTGTTTACATTGGCCGGTTTCCTCCGCGCCATTCGTTAGTTCCCGAGAATCTCTTCATCGCTTGTCACCAGAGATGAGGTCTTACTTGTAAACATGGGAGCGGATAATCAAAACAATGAACTTTCCTTCAGTTTTTTCTATTCTTAGAGAGTGACGTTGTCAGACTATGATTTATCGTCTGTGGCGGCGGAAAGTTTGCTTTCGTGAGTAAATGTTTAGTCGTTACATGTTTTATTTACAGGTTGTTCAGGAAAACCTAGGGAATATGGTTGTAGGTAAAAATAACACCCTTTCTCTCTCTCTCTCTCATTCATGTTTAAATTTTGACATTGGTAAAATGAGATTTAAAGTGCTTAAACCAAAGATCATTTAAACTGTAGGTCCCGTCCCGACTACCCTTTCTGTGCATAAAGTTTGCTTAAAAATAACAAACTACAACTGTTGTTCGTGTGCAGTGTTAATTGGAGTTTTGAGTTTTTATTTCAAGTCCACTTTATGTAGAAATTGGCTAATTGGAACCGGGCCTACAGGTTAATGTGCGATCCGAACCACAGGGTGTCGAATCCAGGATCTCTTGATTACAAGGCGACGACGTTACCGCTACACAATCGCTAAGGCCCTCAATGTTAATTGGACTTTGTCCATTGTCTAGTGCTCTACTACCAGGTTGGTATTTTAGTGAGGGGCTAAGAGGCAATTCCCACCTGTGGTTCCTAATTTTTGGCACTAGTGGGGGTGGGGGACTGCATGTATAATATCCAGAGGCTTCAAGAGTTCTTACTGGAATTTCCCCACCACTGGATAGTTTTCGAATACTGTACTGTGTTATACCTATTCTAACACTGCGTTTTGACGGAGCACTTTGTGTATCGTTTGCAGAGGAATTCCTTGTTGATGGTAATCGAACCTAACGACAGGCCTGTGATTTTTCTGCATATCCCGTGGCCTGTCCTTTTTGCTCCAGTTAAGTTTATATTTTCTTATGAAGGGGGTCATATTATGCGTGAATTCTACACTGGAGTGGCTTGTAGGGTCCCCCTTCATCAGAAAATAGAAATAGTAACTTAAATGGAGCAAGAAGTAGTTTAGAATTATCGGGGGCCGTGGAGTAGTTGATTAGCGCACCAGATTTGTAAGAAGATCGTAGGTCTGTTGTAGGTTCGATTCCAATCACCGACAAAATGAAATTGTTCACCTGAAGACAAGAGAAAAGGTGCTCTCTTGACTCTTAGTGTTAGAAAAGGTACACTCCTGTTCATATAAAGTGGCACGTTCTTCAACTGTTCAACCCTGTAAAGTGTGCCACTTTATGTGAACAGGAGTGTACAAGTAGTAGAAACACTAGACAACGAATGAAGTCCAATTAACATTGCTTGCTAGTAATGAACCATTGTAACTAACATTCATAAGAATTAGTAACTGTGCGCTCTCTTCTATCGCTTCCCAGAACTATATACTATACTCGCATTGAATCAAGGGCCTCCCCAGTGGTAAAGTCTCCGCCTTGTAATAATGGGGTCCCGAGTTCGATACCCGGTGGAAGCACATAGCACAGTGGTTCAGATCCCACTCTAGAACTGTAGCTCCAGTCCCGATTAGCCTATCTGTGCATATGGTTGGCTTAAAACGACAAATCAATTCGTATTGAATTGACGTTGTAAAGTGAAGAAACTATTTTCTATACTCTGTCCCGCATTCTCTGGAGCAAGCGAACGAGACGAGACGGCTCCACCAATGAACACGTGAGAGGGAACTGGATTTAGTGGATTGGGGGAAAGCGTGTACTTCTTTGCTCTGCCCACCCGATCCCCCCTCCCTTCTCTGCCGCTATGCGCGGCCTTGCTCCAGAGATAACCGAGACAGAGTATAGTATGCCCGGAGTTGCCTTCGTGATATCGTGAAAGCGAAACATAACCAACTTCATTGATTGAAAGCTGCACTCGATAGACGATAGTAGCGGCACACATTTAACGTTTGATAGCCGAATCACTACAAGAAGAGCAAACAAATGCTGAGATCATCGAGACTACAACTTGCTTTCCCATTTTCAGGGCCTCGAACTTGTTCTTGAGAAGCTGCCAAGCAGGCATAAATCATTGAGTGTGGAATGCAAAATAAACTGGCATGCTGTAAATCCATTCCATTCATTATTGGTGTTAAGTAAAGAATGTTCCCTAAATTTAAAGCCGCACCAGAGAGCAAGACAAGTTCTTGAGAATTTGGCCATGTGCTGAAATCCGGAACGTTGACCTTATTTCTAATCAACTTTGAACAGGTCATATGTTCCAGACTTTCAACTGAATATTGACAATATTTTCTCTGTATTTTTTTGGTTCTTTCTGATTTCTTCTTTATACGGTTGCCTTGAGCTAATTTTTGGTCGTTAAACACTGAGAGAGTATTATATTTTTCTATAAGCCCCGAATTTCGCAGCCTCTCTTCCTTACAGAGGACTACACAAATTGTAGCAACCATTAGGAGATAACGAGGCCCTGGCGATTTGAGTTGCTGTTTAAAGTGGGATCCGAACCACTTGTGCCTCCACCGGGTATCGAACCCGGAACTCCTCGAGGTCATCGAGGCAATGACGCTACCACTGCGCCATGGAGGAGGACCGCCTGCCGATTGGAATCATACATGATCATTGACTGTTTCAATGATCCTATGACTCGCTTTTCGTATGTATACGTATGTATAGGTTTTAACTATGAAGATGTTAAAACTAATAAAAAGTTGACCTTCCTGGTGGCATAGTGGTTAGAGTTGTTTTGATTGATTGGTTTATTTCACTTCGCTTTTCTGCCACTTTTAGCTAATAGAGAAGATGAGGAGAATGGTGACGAGATGAAATTCATGAAAGGACAATCACAAACGCATATGGACAAGACAATCACAAGTCCCTCAGAGGATGATTGACTCCAGGCGCCAGTGCCTCGTTAGTCTGCAATAATGCAGTCCAGAGAAGTGAAGTTGGCATTTGGATGTGTGTGTTGGAAGGTCACCTTGATTGAAGATGTGTGCTTTCACTATCTGTACTGAAAAATGGACTAAAACAACCTGACATCTGAATTTTGCTTCCATCATATGTGACCTGAATGACCTAGCAGTATAAATAGATACCGCAGATCAGGCCCGTACCCATAATTTTATTGAGGGAGGGGCCAGACCCGAAAATGTGTTTATATATTTACACAATCTATCTCATTATATACAGTATATATATACAGTATATATATATATATATATATATATATATATATATATATATATATATATATATATACGTATATGAGAGAGAGAGATTACAAGATAGTTCAAATAGTTCTGGGTTCCACAAATTAACAATGTTCTCAAATTTCCTCTAATTTTCTTATACCAAGGCAATTGAAAAGACATGATAATTCTATGTTTAGAAAATAATATATTTATAAATTAAATGTTGCGTATGAGCAATTATTATTACAATAAAGAACATGTATAAATGTGAGTTAACAAAAAAATAATAAAGATACATTTTCGCATCTCGTTAAAAGTAACGCACTGTCCTGACTAAATCGGTGAATCGGACGTCCGGTTGCCTTGCATTAATGATTATAAAACTAAAACTACCCAATAGTGCAGGCTGCAGACTTCTACACCATGCATTTATGCAAGAACAAAATTGAAATTTTTACAAATTTGAGAAATCGTCGATGTTATGTTCGTAGCTTTTGATAGGTTCACATTTAAATATTTCATGGTTCAAGGTGGGTGGGGGCTGGATACTGGCCTGCCGCAGGTTGAATACTGTTTTGTCATGTTCAACTGCACTTACTCTTCAGGAGAGCTGATTGAAGTTGGATTTATATGGATTTTGAATTCACTACACGATTTGCGAAAACATTTTATTAATGTTGATAGTTCACACCACTTGGCATCCAAATTCTTCGCTTCGGAACGTGACAGTTACATAACACGATAATGTAATCAATTCATTGAGACGAAAAGATACGACAAAACACTATTCAGCCGGCGATATCTCCTCGCTTTCAGATGTTTCTAGTACTTTAAACAGGTTTGCATCTTTATTCGCACTCAGATGTATACCTGAATTGGCAACACGTGTGCACAACCAAAATAGTTACCGTTTTCGCTATTTCCTCTCTTTTCTCCAGTGTCCATAGCTTGGATCAACCCAAAAGGCTATGTTCTTGCACTGTTAGAAGTTACCTTAAGATTTACGATATTCTACCGTTAAAATTTAACGATGTCCCTGCTACTTTACGACTACATGAATCAATCCTTTTTTTTTTTAAAAAAAAAAATTAAGTTGGAATATTTTATCATGCATAAAGATAGATAATGACAGGGTGTCAACCAGTCTGGAAATCCTGGAAAAGTCAGGAAATTTACTGTTTCTGCAAGAATCAACATTTTTTGCAGTAGTGCACTAAATGTAGGTTTTTGAACAAGGGGAAAAAAAGGACAAGCAAAAAATTTAAAATTCGTTGTGGACAAATTATACTCGAGTTTGATACAAGGGTTGCTTTAAAAGTTTCTGAAAACTACCACCAACATTGGAGCTGGTGTACCGCTATTATAAAAACCGGAAGAATAGACCTTTTTTATGTTTAATTTTCACAGCAGTTTGAAGTAGTAGTTTCGTGTGAGAAATGGAAATTTCTCGTGAACACTTTCAGGCAATGATTTTTTATGATTTCAAATGTAGTGTAACACCGAAACAATTCATCGAGCGACTTCATTTGGCTTTTGGGGATGAAGCACCATCCAATAGGACTGTGTACAATTGGTTTTCCGAATTCCAGCGTGGGCGCACATTTCTCAGTGATGAATTTCGTGAAGGTCGTCCATCCACGTCTGTTGTTGCCAGAAATGTTGATGCTGTCCGTGAAATGATTGAGAGAGATCGGCATGTGACATACCGTGAGATTCAGGCATCCTTGAACATTGACATGAAAGCAATACATACGATTTTGCATGGTCATCTGAACATACGGAAACTTTCAAGCCGTTGGATCCCACACAACTTGACCGAAGCTCAAAAACAGGCTCGTGTAAATTGTTGTAAGGAAATGCTAAAAAAATTCAACCGAGGCAAGTCAAATTTGGTGTACTACATCGTTACAGGGGACGAAACATGGATCTATTCGTACGAACCCCAAACTAAACAGCAATCCACTGTTTGGGTGTTTGAAAGTGAGCCGAAACCAACAAAAGTTGTTCGTTCGAGGAGTGCTGCCAAGCAAATGATTGCTTATTTCTTCGGTTGTACCGGACATGTCGCAACAATAGCTTTAGAAGATCGAAGGACTGTAATTGCTGAGTGGTATACAACAATTTGTTTGCCAGAGGTCATCAATTAATTGCGTAAAACAAACCCAAATCGTCGCATTATTCTTCACCACGACAACGCCAGTTCCCACTCAGCACACCAAACTGTTGACTTTTTGTCCAGTAAAAATGTCGAATTAATGGCTCATTATCCGTACTCACCTGATTTATCACCTAATGACTTCTTTTTGTTCCCACACATGGAAAATAATATGCGTGGTGAGCGATTTGTGTTGCCTGAAGCAGCTGTTGACGCATTCCGAACAGCGGTTTCTGAGGTATCAGCTTCAGAGTGGAAAAAATGCTTTCAAAATTGGTTTGAGCGTATGCAAAAGTGTATCGATCTTAAAGGTGAATACTTTGAAAAACAATAAAGCCATTCCCAGAATTTCACATGTCTTTTTTCATATTGATTGGAGAAACTTTTCCTGCAGCGCTCGTATACTGAATATTACCAGCAGCTAGAGTAGAAATTACATACTTAATACTGTAGGAAAAGTCATATTTTGAACTATTGTCAAGTACATACCTATTACAATAAGTGACTATTGGCATTTACCATTATCTTGTTACAATTTTTTGGGTTGTGTTTGGTTAGGATTAATGCATTTATTACTAAATTTTACTATAATTATGTGATAATTGTTGTTTATATATTTATATATATATATATATATATACATATATATATATATACAGGGTGTCATTTTAATGGCGCCCACGGACCACAGATTCGTATAGATGACATCAAAACAAACAACTTTTCTCAGTAACATTTTTCTCGTTGGTGCATCATTTCGCCGCTACAGCTGTTCAAAAAAGACCGTTTTGCCGCCTGGATGCTGACAACCCAACCCAACATTTGATCGTATATGTGATGTCATTTCCTGCGGCGAAACAGCTCACGGTAGGGTTGCAAGGAACACACAAATTTTGTGAAAATTGACAAACTACCAACCACACGATTAAGTGTAAAACGAAGCGAGAAACGCGTCCAGTAGACCGAACATCATAGCCTACCAGCCAGAAGGTCAGCAGTCATCTCAGGGGAAGGGAGAAGTGAACCAACGATATGAGAAATGGTAAAAACGTATTCAAAATGAAGTGTCAGTATGGGATTTTGTTTCAACCTACATGTCAAATATCAACAACAATACATTTTATTGGACTTACAGCTCACATGTGGCTGTTTACGCCCAGTTACATGTCAAATATTTGCAAATCTCGTTGCAAGGTTGATATCTACAGGTGTGTGTCCAGATGCCTTGTGGTACTTTTGTGCTGATAACGGAAGTATCCGAGGTTCACGTTGTTACATTACGGCTAAAACACGTACAACCACAGTAACAATCTAAAGATGAATCAGTAGCGAATATACTGCCCTGTTCACAGTTGCAGACTATTATATGTGTATCCGGTGCGTAGATAAACACAGTCTACTACTGTATATCCCTGTATTTTCAACCATTTTTGCCACTTGCCTCATAATGTCTTGAATATACATTATATTATGTGTTGCTTACCTTTGGAGTTTTGAGTTCTTTAATTTCTATTTTGTCATCTGTTGAGTGTGTCACATACAACTAGTATCAGAAGGACGAAGTGGATAGACTAAATTGTAGATTCCAACTTGGTAACTAGATTTGCAAATATTTGACATGTAAGCTGAGACAAAATTCGTAATGACCACTTCCACTTGAATTCTGTTTTCTTTCTACCACTTTTCGTGTCGTTTGTTTACTTCCTGTTAGGTTAAAGAAAGTGTTTTCTCGTTTTCTTTTACGGTACATAATGTGGCTGATTGTAGCTATGTCATTTTTCACAGAATATGAGTGTTCCTGACAACCCTGGAACGCATCGCTTCAGGACGGGATATGACGTCACAAATGCAATCAAATGTTGTGTGTGGTTGCCAGCATTCAGGCGGCAAAACGGTTTTTTTTTTAACGACTGTGGCGCCGAAATGATGCACCAACGAGAAAAATGTTACTGAGAAATGTTGTTTGTTTTGATGTCTTCTACACGTTTCCGTGGTCCGTGGGCGCCATTAAAATGACACCCTGTATATATACACACACACCATTAGTCAGTTCACGGCAAGTAATATGTAAAAGATCACTCCTGATGCCCCTGCCCAACAGACAATTTCTGTTCAATTTTCCTTCTTGTTATTAATTTTAACTTGGTTAAGAGGAATCGTCCTTACATAGAGACCTACAGTAGTAATCCCCAAACCTAACAAAAGCAGATTTGGCCAGAATTCTTCGGGGGGAAAAAAAACTAGCAGCGGTAATCTGGAATTCACTCCCGACTCAGTAACAGCAAAGCTTAGTTCTGCCGTCTGCTACGTTCCCATGTCGATAAATTCTTACTCATTTTTTTGATTTTGATTTATTTTATTTTACTTCGCGTTTTGTGCCTCTTGGCTAATTTGCGAAGATGGGGATGAGTGATGAAATGGATGAATGGACATTCACAAACAACCATGCCCGAGCGGGATTCGAACCCGGGACCCTTGGCTTCGCAGCACGATGTGCAAAATTCTTATTCATACAGTCTATATATATTGTTTTCAGTGCCCCCCCCACTCTCTGTGTATATATACACACATAATTAATTAAAACTTTCATCCTCTTTCCGCAAACAGTCAATTCTATATCCACGCCCACACATCCTACAAAACATCTCATTTTCGTTAGACGTAGTTTCATTGTATAGGCATTTTTACTAATAGGGCATCAAGCCATTACTTGTATTAATAATGTATTAACTGAAACATTGTACGCCTCAATTGCAACCCTATTAAGATAACAAATAATAATTATGAGTATTGTTAAGCTAAAATGCAGTGACCTTCTTACACACATGTGTAAATACGTGAATTGCCCTAACGATTTGGTCTGGAAGAATTTGTGAAAAGTCGGGGAATTTTCTTTATGAAATTATAGACACCCTGTAATGATTATAAATTACAGTTGCATTCACTATATATATATATATATATATATATATATATATATATATATATATATATATATAATGTGTGTGTGTGTGTGTGGGGGGGGGTTGTGTGGGTGTATATATATATATATATTAGGGTCATTTTTAACGGTAGTTGGATGTTAGCGAAGATTGACGGTCTTAGTATGGCGGGATTTGGGCATAGGACAAAGTCAAACTAGCTAACGATAAAAGAAAACATTTGAATTTAAAATTCCAGCCCCACGCGTGTTCCATTTCCCCAATGCAGCGTCCTTTTGTTCTTTTCTCCGTTCATCTCGCTTTCTTTTCAATTGTTTACTTTCACTTGCTTGTTTTTCTCTGGTAGAAATGGAATTGAGCAGCTGCGATGGCAGACGTCTGCTTCCTTTATTTAACAGTCCGTCCATTCAGGCCGAGTTCCAAAGCCCGAAAATTGGAAAAGAAGAAATGGGGTGTTATTCCCCCCCCCCCCCCGTGTTCGTCATTTCCACCGGGGTGTTCCAAGTACCCGGCCGGCTCACGTGTATCATGCAGAGATGATCTTGGAATAGTAGAAATATTTGGCACGGGAGGCTTTTTGGCATTCTACGCATCGCACACACCCCCGCCCATTCTCAAGTGCCAAATACGGGTAGTGTTGTTTTTTCCTTCTGTTTTTTTCGTAGTTTCTCGTGCGTTCACATGTTCCGTCCCCTCCTGCCACGCACTGTGGGCAGGGCCCGAGCTTTTTCTGCCACGGCCAACCTCACTTCTCGCTGGCATTTCGTGCACGTAGCATCGGTTCCCATACCAGTGCCACAATGTCTCTCGTGTGGATGAACTTTGTTCGGACCGAGAACAAGAAACTGATTAATAGGAGAAGGGTTAGCTATCCAACCAATGTGGTGAGTAACATCGGATATAGGCTATTACTGTTTTTGCAATATTTGTGATTAAGATTTTCCATATGCTGTTTTAAACCGCGTCGTAAAATAATTTCTTGTGTTGAATACTCAACCACCTGGGTGTCAAAATATTCAACCTCCGTTCCTTGTAGTACACCCTGTACTGTATTTTGCAGACTGACGAGGCTGTCGCGTCTTGATTTACAGTCAATATAATACTCTGTGGAACTTTTGTCGTGTTATGAACATATATGTTTGTCATTGTTTTTTCGCCAATTTCATCTAATCTTCATTCATCTCCATAGTTGCGATGTCAGAATTGGCAGAAATGCGACGTTAAATGAGTGTGGTTTCCGTCACTGCAGGTTCAGGGGTCGAGTCCCAATCTGGGCGTGGGTGATCCATTGTGCGTGTCCCTTCATCGGTTTCGCCTAATCAACCCCATCGTCGCAATTAGCTTAAAGGGACAGAAAGATTGACGTTATCACAGTGACGTCCAGCAAGACAATGGTGAAAAGAACAAGCCATTGTGACCAATTATATGACGTGGTTGACGTTTAGATTTCATTATTGTTATTGTTTCCATTATTATTTAACGTTCCTCTTTCTCCTCTTTCTTAATCGCAACGTTTAAGATCAATTATGATTCAGTCATGAAATAGACGAAGGAGAAGTAATTAAACAGTGCCCTGGTCAGAATTCAAATACTTACCCGTTGGAGGTGGTTCTTAAGATTTATTAAATCTTCTAAATCTTACGTTTTATCCCTTGTAACCTTTGCTGAAGTTTGATCTTCGAGTATATGTTTCCGTAAGAAAATTGTGTTCCAGTCTGTGCAGGGCCGTATTAAGGTGGGTGCTATTGATGTTGCAGCATTAGGCCCATTCCTGAAATAGGCCCTGATGAAAACAGACGAGAATTTTCCAAAAAGCTAAACAGTTTTTTTTTCCTATATATATTAACCTGAAATAAATCTCAGAATGAATTGGGAGCCCCAATTTCGGACGCCTAGACACAGCGTTACTTATTATACAGTTACTATTATTCTTTGCGCTGTGACGTAACTATAACCTCGTTGTGTTTATTATTCACCGAAGATTTTAAGCATCAGGCCCAATTTTGTCTTAATCCGGCCCTGAGTCTGTGACATGTAATGGTTTACATATTTCCAGACAAATATTAGATGTAATTTTCAATTTGCACTATTCTCTCTCAGAGAAGAAAGGTTTTGGAGACACCGGTTTCTTGTCAGTATCAAGTCAGTATTGATTTCTTTCGATCTTGTATATGTATATATGTGTGTCCAAGTCATCCTTTCCTAAGTGTAGCTTAGAGGCCTCAGGTCGCAACGAACTCTCCTTGTATAGGGTAATTTCTCGACTGCATTGTTTCTGGAAAGATGGCGTTGAATTTTGTAATATTTCGAACACAATACAGCGTATAATACATGGCAGCGTTTTTTGTTATAAATATAGACGAAGAATTGCATAACTCACTAGATGAGTATGGATTTAAGTGTCTAGAAAATCACACGTCTGTAAAAATGATTACTTGTAATTTTGAAATAGTAGTTGTGTCTTATTTAATTGCGAGAAATTTGGAGTAAGAACAGTTCATGTATCACAGTAGTATCAGAATACAAGAAGATACGGTGTGCCGAATTCAGAAGACTTGTAAATTGCTGACGATGTCGCTAGTTTCCAGTTGCCTAAGTACACCAGTTAATGAGATTAGCAAATGTCGATCTATGTATTCGTGCTTATTTTCTTGCTACGGAACGCTATATTCGATCCACAAAAGTTTTTCCTACCGTCTAATTTAAGCGAAACTGGGAGCTACAGTTGACATTGGGCCGGTGTGAAATCATTTGGGAAATGCTGTACTAAACTATATTAGTCTCCAGAAGAGCAGCACACGCCTGGTTTGTACAGTCACGGAATTTTTTTGTTTCTAATGTTCTCGTTGGTTTTCAGTGCAGTCGTTACAATCCAGAAGTGTACGTGATGGTACTACTGCCTTCAAGGGTTCAGTTTTGATATCTGTATGCCAAGGTATACAACCCTACTTGTAGGTCGTGCAAAGAATACACGTGAGCTCTACATATGCTCAGTTTCGGAAATAACGGAGATGATGCCACCAGCACCACGGTGCAATATAATTAATTATCCTTTTGGAGCTTTATTGGAAAAGTGCTATTTGTGATCACCCACCAGTGTTTCCCCTAAGGTAACCAAACCCCAGACTGATTTGGCCAAAGTCAATGACGTATTCGTACTTATACATACATAGACCTAAACTCGTGGTGTAAGGGATGACCTTCTGGTAAGACATCCAAAAGTCAACCTCACTTCCCCATAGTACACCCTCGTAGCTGTTTCTTGCAGGCAAACGAAGCTCTGGCGCCGAGATCCACGGCCAGGATACTCCTCTGTGAGGCCGTGTTGTCCTGTGTTTGCCTTTGTGTATGCTGAGTGCACCTTTACAGCCTCAGCTTTTAATCGATAATAAATTAGCTTTAAAAATGGAGTGAGGAAATTTTTAATGGACATCTTTTTTGTTGTTTGTTAGGGACCTGTCCGCAATTTTGTTTCTGTTAAGGAACTTATCCTCTTATTGTGTGTTGCCCAAATGAAAGTGAGATTCTTGGTTTTTATTTTCTGTAATGATTTATTTGTTGGAATATATGAACATACAGGAAGTAAAAGTGATCCATGAGTGACATATCCTCTACACATATCCTCACCTTGTCTGTTCAAGCAAGTGTCCTAGCGCGTCACAAGGGAATGGGTACCCTGAGCGAAGAACGCCCGTGGTTGACTGCGGAACCAATCTTCACGGCGTCACGGGCACCTCAGCATCGTTGGCGAACCGTTTGCCCTTCAGATGTTTTTTTTAGTGGCCCGAAGATTTGGTAGTCGCAGGGCGAGAGATCGGGGCTGTAGGGAGGATGTCGAGGACTTCAACACAACCACATACTGCACTACCCTAAACAAACTGAAATCTGCCCTCGAGTGTAAGCGACCTAGCATGTTGTCAAAGGGGGTTCTTCTGTTGCACGACAACGCACGCCCTCATGTTGCACAGGTGTGCCGTGATCTGCTGCGGCGTTTCCGCTGGGAAGCCTTCAACCATCCTCCCTACAGCCCAGTTCTCTCGCCTCGCCAACTACCACATCTTCGGGCCACTAAAAAAAAACATCTGAATGGCCGCCGGTTCGCCAACGATGCTGAGGTTCGTGACGCCGTTGAGGATTGATTCCGCACTCAACCACGGACGTTCTTCGCTCAGGGTATCCATTCCCTTGTGACGCGCTGGGACAATTGCTTGAACAGACAAGGTACTATGTGTAGAGGATATGTCACCCATGGATCACTTTTACTTCCTGTATTTTCATATATTCCAACCAATAAATCATTACAGAAAAAAAACCAAGAGTATCACTTTCATTGGTCAACCCTTATATAATAAGCAATGCAACTAAACGCAGTGGCGCAAACAATCCTTTTAAAACCAAGGCCTGCAAAGCTACTTTCATTGGGTAACGTGGGGTCAGCCAATCGACTCCCAACGCCGTTCTTTCCCATATTACTAATAACAATATCACTGATGACTTCCAATTTTGAAGTTTATGGGTTGTATTGGTTATGGATTAATGGATAGTTTATATATATTTTATGAGCACGTTACACACACACATAAACGTACATAAATAGATTCATTATGGAGGCGTAGCTGTTTCAGTGTAGGAGCGATATTGAAGTGGCATTTACAGATTTCACCCTATCGGATCTTTGGTTATCCTCGTAAGTTAGCTAATAAATGAAATGTACAATTGTTCGAACATTATTATTTTAAGTACTACCCCCCCTCCCCGTAAGAAAAAAGAACCTAATGAGTCAGTACCAAGTGCTCCATTTCCGCCATGAACTTCTGGTATAGCTTTTGAAAATGAATACATTAAATCCGTCCCTGATAATAGATGTCAGCTACAAATGGAAAGCGTGTGAAATGTTTGTATGTTTTTGGGGGAAGGTTATTGACACAGCTGTGCTTCATTTCAGCACCACATGCTCTGGCTACCACTAGGTCAGCGTTTCAATGTGGGCCAGTATTATTATAACCTTTGTATATTTGTGTCCGCTAGAATTATCTGTTACGCTGACCTCATAGTGTAAACTGTTTCAAAGTAGCTAGGCGGTTTCTCCGTTTTAAGAATGTCTTATTTTGGTCATAATGTTGATGCACGCTGTAATTTATATAACAAATCCCAAACATAGTACAAAAAGCTGTTTTCCTACTGAACAAAGGCTTCTGCAGTAATGGCGATACAAGGTAAGTATATCCAGTAGTCTAGGGAAGATGGTAGCACCAATGAAGTTTACTTGAAACTTGACGGGAGCTCCATACTTGGGTGTTCGCGAATACCCCACGTTCAGTAATAGCCCTCGCTTCCTTATACACAAAAGCAGGTAACACAAGTTCACAATTGCCACTAATGGAGTCACTTCGCAATTGCTGTATACAAAATATATAACTTATCCATAAAATATCATGTAGATATCCGCTTGGTATGTCTGAAGAAGTTACAGAGTAAAGTAAATTTACCTGAAATTTTGTTTAGGTAAAATTTTCAATGCCCTACAGTCTCTGACGATATCGATAGTGTCGAACACTTTTTCGGTCTTGTCTCGAACTAGTACTATCCCAATATTTTTCGAAAAACTGGTGCAGCTTTTATTAAATTTACTTCAATTGTTTTTTCTATCCTTGTCATCACGAAACAATTTTAACCGAATTCCATCAAAATATCTAGGCCGTTCGGGAAAAACCATTTAAGTCACAAACTCCTATTTTATGTTTATTTAAGTCACACGAAATCAATTACAGAAAATCTTTTAAGTATAAATTTATATTGGGCATGTATAAAGATTTTTAACAGTGATGATCCAACATGTACGTATGTAATGCCTGTAATGTTTCCTATTAAACGAATTGAGGACTAAAAGTGGTAAACGTTGTAAGTGCCAAAAGCGAAAGTGTTGGGAAATCGCATCGTTCAGCATATCAGCCCGTAAGGGGAATCGAATGGTTCAGCACATCAGCCCGTAAGAACGTTCACACTAGTGACCTCTTTACACACCCTTTGAACTACTTAGAGGGCTACCAGCCACATTTCACGTTTACCACATTATAAAGCATGGAATATTCACATTTTAACGTGGAAAACTGTGTTTGAATTATTGTGGTACTTACAGCGTTTACCAATTTTAGTCTTCAATTAATATAAATAACTGCCTGCTGTAAAAATTTATTTTTTGACTTAAAAAACTTTTCCCCGAACACCCAACTGGAAAATGAAATCCCCTTCGTATATTTTCTCCTATTGGAACTCTATGAGCCGCACATCCACCGTACTCTGCCACGAAGGCGGTTTGCTTCAAAGTAATCACTATCAATCTGTTTGTTTATATATTATTGGAGGTTATCATGATGTCTTACTATTGTGTAATTACACTGCTCGACTAGGACAAACACAAGTCTCTCTTCGTGTATTAATTAGAGAAATACAGAGAGTGTTGTATTCTCTGTCCTCATCGAGTAGTATACCAACCCATAACTTCATTCATACTTGGAAGTCATGTTATTAATAATGTGGATTTTAATGAATTTTTATTCAGCGTCGCTTTTCTGCTGCGTTTGACTTGTCGCGACGATGAGTGATGATTAGATGGAATTGATGGGCAGTAAAAAAGAAGGCCCAGGCCGTGATGCGAATCCGAGAACTTCGACGCTCTTGGCCACCGATTTGGATGTAGTAGTAGTACTATAATAGTAAAAGTCGAGGGGATCAGTGTACATTGCATTACTTGTTTGTAAGTTGTTTCTTTCGTACATGCAGAGAGCTTTTTTCGCTACAAAGCCCTGGAAATTGCAAATTCTGATAAGGATATGCATTTTATTTAGAACGTACATGTATGAATACATATCTTGATTCATGATAAACATGTCCATATTACAGAAGACCTCTGCCCAGGCAAGATTGAACTCGATGCTGCGTACCGGCAATGAACACATGCTCCGCTACTGTATAATCCAGGGATTTTCAAACATCTTGCTGTCGTGGCTCCCCTCCGCTGCCAAAATCTGCACGCGCCTCCCCTCAATGATAATACATACTCCGTAAAGGGTCTACCAATTTGAACGTCAGAACTTTAAAATTAGATAGAATGAAAACCACAAGTGATAATGACATATATATTTTTATTATTTTGAAGAGCAAACAATGGCATTAAGTTTTGAACAATATGTCGTTCAAATGTCCTCCTCTGCTTCGGTGGGTGGAATGGATTCTGAATGTCCAATTTTCCAGCACGTCTGCACTCATATTGAGCGGTATAGCCTCAATGGTTCGTTCGATGTTCCGTTTCAGGTCACGAACTGTGCATGGCTTAATCTCATAGACCTTAGATTTGACATAACCCCATAGAAAATAATCCAGGGGGGTTAGGTCACATGATCTTGGTGGCCAGTTCACATCACCCTTTCTGGACAGAACTCGTCCGGGGAACTTTTCCTGCAATAATTCCATTGTTTGGCGAGCTGTGTGGCAAGCATCACCGCCCTGTTGGAAAAACACATTGTTGATGTCAAGATTTGCCAGTTTATTCCACAAAAACTGCACCACTATATTCCTGTATCGCTCTCCATTGACAGTCACGTGATTTCCATGTTGGTCGTCAAAAAAAAAAAAATAAGGCCCGATCACGCCATTGGCCCAAAAACCACACCACACAGTCACTTTCTCAGGATGAAGGAGTACGTCCAGATTCACTTGCGGATTTTCATCTGCCCAAATCCTACAGTTCTGTTTGTTCTGTCGGTCGGTTATGTTGACCGTAAATTCCTCTCAATGCACGAAATGTCTATCGAACTGAACACGAATTTTGATAATAAATTCGAATGATTTCTATGCGTTGTTGCATTGTGTATCTCTCCATGATAACTTGCCACAGACTACTGCACACAAATGTCACAGTTCAATCTCGTCATTTCAGTCAATGTTGCCACAACACTCTTTCAAAGTTCTGACGTTCAAATTGGTAGACCCTTTAGATGTGACCATGAAAGATCAAAACAAAATCTCTTCCTTTGTTTATTTAGTGTTGGTACACATACAAGTAATGAAAATATAACGTGTGGTTAATAGAAGTTATGTACATTTTTTTTTTTATGTTTATAAGCTCGTGTCAATTCACTCAGCGATACGACGTTGAGGAGATGAAAAGGATAAATACAGACAGTAAGAAAAGTCGGCTAATAGATCTTAAAAACAAGCAAACAGCAATGTTTTCATTTCTTCATTTAATTGTCCTGTTTCTTCTAACAACATGCCCAATGTACGAAAGGAAGCAACAATGCTATCATCTTTAATATTTATGTTACCTTCCTTTAGAAGGCTGACACCTTGTCTGGTAGTTACATGATTCCATTGCACTTTGTAGAGATACATTCAGAACATTCAGTTCGTGGAAACATCAGAAAGGTATGCCACTTTCTATACAAAGGCATTATCAAGGAAGTTTTCAACATTGGCATGGTTTTCTACTACAAGGTACGAGTATATCTAGATTCTGTCTCAGTGGCAGAACACAGGAGATGGCATTGCCGATGAACAACGAACGTGAGTTGCAATAATTTCGGAGAAGAAATTTATAGTTTTTTATTAGCACATTTTTTAAACTTGCAGGAAAAAAAACCCGGAAATTGTCGCGCCTCCCCGGAGGCCCGCCGCACAGTTTGAATACTACTGTGTAACCCATTCCTCTGCCTTAACCTCAAACACTAAGGATAAATTTAAAAGGGACCTACAGCCAGTAACTGTGCACTCCACTATGTATTCAACAGAAGCCAGCGGTACAGTAGCGAGTGCCAACTACAGTCTAAAGCAAGAACGTAAATGGCAATAATGTGGAAGGTCATTATCACGGCGATACATTGTTACTAACTGTTACAGCCATGTTACTAACTGTTACAGCCACACATTGTTACTCACGTGAGCTGACTTTATTTCCTTCCTTCCTTTCTCAAATTTACGGTTCATATTTGTACAGTTGCCATCCCCTTGTGGCTGAGTGGTTAGCACATCGCGGCTTCGAATCCCATCCTGGGCATGGATGTTTGCGAGTGTCAATTCATCAATTTCATCACATCATCACTCATCCCCATCTTCGCAAATTAGCCAAAAATGGCACAAAAAGCGAAGTAAAATAAATCAAGTCAATCAATCTTGAATGTACAGTCACCGGCAATAAAAATATAATAACTAGATCTTGAAATACTCGCTTTCCTGCAAGGAGTTAAGTGTGTTGCCTAACTCTACGGCGGTGGAACTTGTCATTGAAAATTTGCTGTTAAAATTACTCATCGCCGTAGAGTTAGGCAACACACATAGCGCCTTGCAGGGGAACGGGGACTTCAGGATATACTACGTAGGTGTATAATTTTTATTGCTGGTGACTGCATTTTCGAGAAGAGATATTCGCATTTTCCACGATCTTGCAGCGGAAGAATCCCTCTCTGTATGTTGTTATTGATTTTGCCTTTATTTTTTCATGACCATTAGTAAATATGCATGTGAAAAAGATACAGGAAGGTCACTTCCAGTATTTATCTTTCTAGTAATGGATTCATACATAGTGTAAGACAAGACCTTTGAATGGGTTAGAGTAACATGTTTAAATTAGGATAAAATAATTACTGAAAAAAATTTATTAAACAATACTTGTTCAACTCTTGAACTAGAAATGTGATATTTTTTGTTACAGAAGAAGTGTTGTTCGAATAGAAGATTTTTGAAATTACATAAGGTTACATAACATTCATTGGTCACGACAGAATATGAAATAAACGCAGTAGAGCTGTTACTGCAGTTACGAATATTAAACATATTTAAAATGAAGATTGAAAAAGTTTCAACGATTTATAGCAGTTATATCATTATTTAGTCAACTAGTGGGGATCCTCCCCGATGGCGCAGTGGTAGCGTCGTGGCCTTGTAATCAAGGGGACCGGGGTTCGACACCCGGCGGAGGCACAAGTTGTTCGGATCCCACTTTAAACTGTAGATCCAGTCCCGATTAGCCTTAATGTGCATAAAGTTGACTTTAAACACCAATTCAACTTTCAACAGTCAACTAGGGGTCACGCTAAACTAAGGGTCACGCTATTATTGGACGATGCCGGACACTGTCAGAAATAGTAAGGCAATGCTTAGAGTCCAATTTGTATCAACAAAACATGGTCGATTTCAACCCTTCGCCGCTCTACATCTTCTATACTCGTTTCATGGGAAACTGTTCATTTGTTTAAGCGAGAGTTTTGGAGGAACCACGCGAAACAAATACGTCACTCGCCTTCTTCCTGGCTCCTTACTCTATGAATAAAGTTACTACTGAACATTCCATGTGGATTAGTCACATATTGTTGAGGCGAATTCCTCACGGCCATAGGTTTCGCAATGTTTTCAGCGTGACCGAAATAATTTTACAACGCACCGTTTGCGAAACCAAACCACCACGGACGATAAATTTATGGAACGCTATGACAACTTTGAAATGACGATACATCGGGTTTTGGCCTGGCCGCGTGGCTTTAGCCTCAATCCTCAGATGGAAATAGCCCGAATGCTCCGTGCTGAGAGATGCTCGACCCGAAGGGGTGACATTGAAAACTTCATCCAAGTGGGAGAGGAAGTGATGCTATCGTAATTCAAGCATCGCTGGCTCAGAACTTGCTGCTTTCATCAAAAGCCGAAAGGAGCCGACACAGAGAAGGTATTCTGATCTTGCTTTGGGTGTTTTCTGATCTCTCATGCCTTGCGGACCAAATGTGATCCTGATCTCCTCCTCTCGGTGTGCCCAGACACATATGTGGACATCACACACACACACACATGTTAGGTAGCTGAAGCGAAGATTTGATTTCACTCGTTCTTAGTGGAGCTGGGAATGTTGTCAATAATTATGTAGCATGAATATGTTTCATATGCATATTATATATTATATTATACATATACATATGTTTCACATATTCTAATATATTCTACACATTTTATATTTTTATTTATACGTATGTTTTATATATTATGCATATACAGTAGAGCGTCGATTATCCGAAGTAATTGGGGGACATGGGTGTTCGGAAAACTGGTTTGTTCGGATAATCGAACTGTACATGTTTATTTGCCAAAAAGAAGTTCTGTACAGTAAATTTATTCATAAAAACAGGCATCTCTTTAAGTATTACAAAGTAACGTACAAAGGCAACTTTAGTAGGAATATATAGTATGTGGTACAGTTTATTAAACAAAAATATGTACATATTACATACGCATTTTGCATGAACAATACACACAGTACACAAAATTAACGTTTAAAAAAATCCTTTATTTTGGTCAGCAGCGCCTTATGAAGGCCCCATTAGAAGCAATGTTCCGTCAGCGGTGGCTCAGTGCGGCGACTACTGTGGGAAACTTGGTTTGGGAGTGAAGGGGATGATGGACGGTAGGGTGGGAGAGTAACAGGTGCGAGCGAGTACACAGTTCGTTTAAGCGGTCGTTCGGTTGACCGACGTTCGGATAATCGACGCTCTACTGTATTTCATATGTATAAAATTCCTTGTAGAATTGAAATCAGTGCGCTAATGTGTGTTTGTAAAGTTTACAAATAAATGAATAAGGAAACAGGATATGTACGTACAGTAAACCAAATGTTCGAGTACAGGCCTGGGCATAAGTATTCCTTTGTGAGTGTTCCTTCATTATCCATTTGTGAGTGTTCCTTCATCATCCAATCATCATTCATTCTTATCGTCACGATTAGCCAAAAGTTACAAAGTGACGCGAAATAAGAATACAAATAAACAAAAGCTATGCTTGTTAGAAACATATTAATTTGCTACGATATGTCGTTAAATGGTGCGTGCTCTGAAGATAAAAATGTATGAAATGCCTCACAGTGGAAGATAATTTGAACAGTCCAAATGCCCTTTGTCCAGACTCGGATTTAATTACATATATATGAAGGTACAGTGCTAACAACATCATGACCCCTCCCCTAATTTCAGTTATAACTTTTGGACTGAGTTATACTCGTATTATAGTGTTTACATCTCATTTTTACATTTTGTAACCCAAGTTATGTCAATCTGTTGGTTATATTTACCACGTTTCAAATATCTCATTCCCCCCCCCCAATTTTATGGCCCTTCTCAAATATTTTTTTTTTTTTGTTTGTGAAGACCCAAGGCTGGACTTGCGAGTATGTTCCTAAACATACTACCTGTTACGGTGTAGAAGCACAGAATTAGAAGAGTTTAAATTTCCGTTCTGGGTAACTTGTAAACTCTAGAGAAATAACTGTTAAGCATGGTATGCTATCTCTCCAGATGGTACCGTGACTTTTTCTTCGTGTTTTTGGCCACCTCAGAAACAAAGAAAACAACATAAGATGTTACCTTTTAATTGTGAGCGACTGAAATACACCCACAGTTTTTTTTGTGACAGAACAAATCTCCTATTCGTTTCGATGCAAGATTCTGCCAACCCGAGTGTGTGTGGCGCCCGGGAAATGCTGCCAATTCTGATTAGGATTTCGAGATGCGGAGTCTGCGACTGTTTTTTGCGGCTCGAGTAACTTCCGTACACGTGTGGGGACATTGTCCCAAGGCCAAGAGGGGGTTTCTAATTTGAGTCACCGGAGAACTAAGAGGATGTGACGAGTGCGTTATGGGCTCCTGTGAGGAAAGTATCTCGCAAGAGTGGCCGTCATGCGAGACCGTGGTTCCCCCATGCCAAATCGGAAACAAGCGTGTCCATTTCGCCTTCCGTTTTAATTTCAAGTCGGCACATATGCAGCGAGCAGATTTCTGTTTTTGTCATGGATCGCCCGGGCGGAGTTTTGCATAAAAATACGTTTCCCTTTGCGTCACGTTGACCGCGCTCAAAGACTGGCTCGCAGTATAGTCGCCAAAGACCCTGGATTCGAGTCCCGTCCCGATATGAATGTTTCATTTCGTGTCTCCAGTTTCACCTAGGCCTCTCCGATGGCCTGGTAGCGTCGTCGCCTTGATAATCAAGGGGTTTCTGGTTCGATACCTGGTGGAGGCACATAGAGGTTCGGATCCCATTTTAAACTGTAGGTCCAGTCCCGATTAGCTTATCTGTGCATAAAATGGACTTTAAAATATCAAAGTTGAACAAGTGTGTAACGTACCTCCACTCCGAACCCAGGACGGTAACGTTGCCACTATGCCATCAGGAAGGCCCAAATTCATATTTGAGCAAATTTAGACTTCCTCTAAACGTCTGGAGTAATTTTACTTTGGATTTTCGCCTTTTCCCTGAGTATCCTACAATATTGATATCGCGTATGTGTTGTCAGCTAAATCAGACACATTGCTTAATTCCCAAAGTGGAGAAATACTTTGAAAGTTTTGAATCGAAAATGATGCAGCAGTCTCCGTAAGGTAAGCCCAAAAACATTGAGGAACTCAAACGTACAAACTCAAATACGTACAAACATATAACATATATAACCCGCTATGTGCCCTTTCCTACCTTTCAGTGTACACCTGTTTCTATAGAATTACTGCTCCTGAAAAATTGCCCTTTCTTGACCTGTGTACCCACACACAATATATATCCTTTGCCTTGAGCTTAACTTGTGGTCCATGTGTGTTTGCCCCTTCCTCCATTTCATCCTATCCATTCTCATTGTCACTGTTAGCCAAAAGGGGTGTAAGGGACATTCACATGTCAGTCTCGCTTCCACATAGTACACCCTGGACTGGAGTTTGCAGACTAACGAGGCTCTGGCGTGTGGACCTACGGCCAGTATAATCCTCTGTAGGGTTGTGTGTTGTCCTATGTTTTATCCATATATGTGCTGAGTGCCCCCTTTACAGCCTCAATTTTTAACCTGGGTAAGGAGATTGTAGTCCTCAGAGACACATGATTTTAGCTGTGGTAAGGGCTGTTACGGGTGCAAAGGCCAAAGTGCTGACGCACCCACAATTTTAATTGCAACCAATCGATCATCCATTAGTCAAAAGTGGTAAAAGAGCGACGTAAAATGGCCAAATACAAACAAATAAATATAACCATAACAATGGCTATGAAAAGGTTATTTTCATATCCAGTGTGTATCTTGCTCAACTCAATAAACGTTGACGTCTACTTTACAAAACAGGAACTAAGAGATGAGAAGATAGAGGGAAAGGGACGCCTTTTCTTTAGGATATCAAAAAAGTTAATATAGCTATGTATTGTGTAGGGAACGGATTTATATGTACTTAAAAAGTGTAAGATATGTAAATATATATTTAGTTATTTTAATCAAAATATGGAATTAAATATGGACGTACAATTGTGAAAAATGGCAATTTTCATTAAGTAAGCTGCTCACCTAGCTGAATAAAATAAATTAGTCTTACATGACATTAACTGTAATGCAAAAATCCAAACACAAGAATGGCTTATCAAAATTTCTTTTGAGTGCTGAATCGTGAAACTCCTATTGGCCCTAAAGACAGATTTATATTGACCGAAACTGCCGAAAGCTTGATGCGAGCTTGCATTGTCTATTGCCAAGATTTAAAATAAACAGAGTACAAATCGAACAAAATACAGATGAACGGTAAACCTTTGGTATTTAACGCAAGTAAAATAAAAATGTAGTATTAGGATGAAAATAGAATATATGCCGGAAAATATGGACATTATATGTAAAAATAACTAAAATATGTGCTGAAGGCTAATATAGGTAAAAATATGGATAATAAAAATAGCATTTTTGGAGCTTACATACCACAATTTGTAAACATAATGCACAATAACATTGATTTTAGCATTGTTTGAATATATGTATTTACATATAAATCCGTTCTCTGTTAATGAGTAAATAACTAAATGTTACTGTGCTGTGCTCCCTGGCTCTACCGAGGATAGCTTCGTCCGTCATCTCGACAAGGTTCTTACCTATCTATTAGAACCAATGCCAGATGTGTTAATGGTACTTGTCCCCGTGAAGCTTGTACACACATGCACTGTTTACCCACCCAATGCTTCCGACCCTGAATCTTTTTCGGGTGACACATTTCAAGGACCGTCCTCGTGCATCGTGTTCTTCCGGGGCGACGAGAGCTTCAGCCAACACAAGCTAACCCATTCGTCAGACTGCGGTGCCAAGTTGGACTGGAATTAGCCCTGGCATCCTTCGGTCGCTTGGTTTTGAACTTGGTGCTCGCCCCTTCTTCCGGATGTCCCACTGACGTGTTCACTTTTAAATGTATGTTAAGTTATGGAACGCGGTATTATCCTTGGCCAAGGTGCTTGTACGGTCGCGAGCAAAAGACGTACAACAATGTAGGCAATGTCAATCCTTACAGGTAGGCAACATGAAACACGCAACGACTGCGCATTGCATAACGCTCTAAAATTCATGTTAATGGCCTACAAATTGATCTTTTGTTCTTTAATGTTTCATTTCTGTAGTATATTTTGGAGCACTTCAAGTGTCTAGATGAAGAAAATGTAAAAGGGGGTTTGATATTTCGACAAATAGCCTGTAACTTAGCGCCAATATCCACCATTTTTATTATTTTTATATTATGAATGCTAAGGCATAATGCCTTGCTTTCGTAAAGTAATTGCCTAAATACAGTTTCTTTTTATTTTATAAGTCAAAATCTCATTCCATTAACTACGGAGGTGAATGAGCTAATCTATCTTTTCAGGAAACTTTTTTTAATTATTTTATTTGTATCGGTACGTATAGGATATCAACATAGGCTAATTTCACATCGGTCAATCCATGATATATACACATTGTGCTCACTTAGTGTATTGCTAAATGTCTGCTGTAAATGTTTGGTGCTTGATTCTATTCCAACATCATCTGTGAGTTTACTTTACTTTACATATCAGCTGCAATTCATTTCTGATCATGACTGTACGTGTTTTATTTGTGTGCGTCTTGACTTCACTCTTTAGCCCGAGAAATGAACATACACACACACACACACACGCAGAATGTTCCTTTACCGAAATTAATTTTCCTTTTTGGTTACCTTCGGTAAACTGACTTGTAGAACACTCCGTACAATAAATGTTTGTGTGTTGTGTATGTGTAAAACCGAACACAGGGTGTTTCCATGTCATTTATATTACTTTCGGTAATCTGACTGTGTGTGTGTGTGTTTGTGTGTGTGCGCCACTGTAATTAGCATGAAACTGAAATAAATTGATGTTAAATTGCCACAACTGCATTGTAAAGACCAGTTTAAGGATATAAGCATACATGTTGACTGGCGAAAATGCACGATTAACATGTTTCTAAAAAGCCAAGCGACATTTTCTATACACCCACTGCACGGCTGATATCAGCAACACAATGAAGTAAGATTAAAACTGAGAGTGGCGTAGTTTTCAACAGAAATTGGCGGTGCTTACGTGATCCACAGTGTTTATAGGCTCTAAGATGTTTATTCTCACTTGCAACACACTTAATCTTTCATTGTGTGTTGTTCTTGATGCAGAACAACAGTAAACGGCAAATGAGCGTGAGGATTATTACGAAAGCATGAGAATGGATTAATGTGTAGGAAGGAAACACCAGCAACCTCCTTTCAATTCAAGTACTGACTTGTATTACCAATAAAACTGTGGGAAACGTCACACAAATGAACAATGGTAATGATTGAGTCTGTAACTTTTACTGATGTTGGTTTTTAACACGTTTGAAAAAAATATATATTAAATTTGTGAGGTTCAGCTGTTTGTTTCGGCTATCTTCTGTTGACAAAGTACGTTTCAGAGTTCCATGTACAGTGTCTCTCAAAAGTTTTAGGACAACGACATTTTAAACTAGGCAACCCAATTTACCCAAGGCGTTGGTGGGTTGCGTGTATAGTTAGGCTCAATTTCAGGGTTGCCACATGCACAATAGATATTTATAAAATACGCGAAAAAATAAAAACAAGTACTATTGTATAAAATTATTAAAAATATCACTATTATATCGCAATTGACAAAATTTATTCTCAAAGAAAAAAAATAGGTTTTCTGGTATTTCATCGCTGATGAGTCTACAGAAAGGAAAAGAGGTGAGAGAAAAGGAGAGCAGAAAGAGAAAGCGAAAAGAGAAGAGGAAAAGTAGAGGAGAGAAGAAAGAGAGGAGAGAAGAGGAGATTGGAAGAAGATTCTAGGAGAGATGAGGATAATCGAGCAAAGAAGAGAAAAGAGGAGGAAAACGAGATGAGAGAAGAGGACACGAGAAGATGGGAGTGGAGAGTAGAGTAATGGAGAGAAAAAGAGAAGAATGAAAAGAAGAGGAGAAGAGTGAAGTGGAGTCGGAAATCTAAGACAGGAAAGGAGATACGAGGAGTGGGGATGAGTGGGATGGAGATAAGATGCAAGAAAAGTAGGGAAGACGATATGAGATAAAAGCAGAGCAGAAGGAGGGGAGAGAAGAACAGAAGGGACTGAAGAGAAGAGGTAGTTTCAGAAAATATCGTCTCAGCGTCAAGAATTGATGCATTGGTTAAATTACCGACATGAAACATTCAATAACATTTTGAAATGTATTGGAGAATGTATTAGATCGGTTCGAAATACCTTTTGGGTTCTTTCAGAGCAAGATAAAATCTTCCATGTAAGATCTTTGATTTTACCTGCGATTATACCACTAAAAACATGAATGTAATTTTAATATTTATAAGAATTCTCCAATTTTTGTCCACTTCTCCGTTGAAATGGAGATTTTGTAATTTAATATTTCCCCTTCCCCCATCGTTAATTCCAAACTGAATCATTCCGTTTCACACGGACAATGAACACAATGGAATAGGTCTAAAACTTACGAAAATTTTCTGCCACCGGAAGGGTTTGAACCTACGACCATTAGATTGACAATCCTGAACGGTAAACACTATTCCACAAGCCTTCGCTCCTGAAAGTAAGTAGAAGGAGCTGACCAATGTGAAATGTAGATGCAACTCTCCTCCTACATGTAATGTGCAAACAATACTTGTTTGTAACAAAGAAAACGAAGGTAGTACCACTCGGCGAAAACATTTAATGGAGAATTGCACATGATGAGAACTTTTCATTCGATATTAGCGGAGGTATCCTTCCATTGAACTCGAGTGGGAAAAGGGGTAAAATTAGAATGTAATGAATTGCCACAAATATAAATAGTTATAAAATAGCATTGATTGCGGTCCCAGGTTCGATCCTCCATACTAGGTATTCTTTTCTTTCTTTTTTTAAAACCCCCTTCTATCAAACAAGAGCATGGTAACATTATTTATAATAGTAGTGTATAGTGGCTACATTGTTCTGCATATGGAATTTATAAAAAAAATAAACAAATAAATGAATTGACACACGTTCAAAGGGATATTTTCATGTATAAGATCGTGAATTATGATACTCTAACGATAATTGTGTACTGCTTCAAAGACATTGACAAATATTAATGAAATAACTATTTATATTTGTGGCAATTCATTACATTCTAATTTTACCCCTTTTCCCACTCGAGTTCAATGGAAGGATACCTCCGCTAATATCGAATGAAAAGTTCTCATCATGTGCAATTCTCCATTAAATGTTTTCGCCGAGTGGTACTACCTTCGTTTTCTTTGTTACAAACAAGTATTGTTTGCACATTACATGTAGGAGGAGAGTTGCATCTACATTTCACATTGGTCAGCTCCTTCTACTTACTTTCAGGAGCGAAGGCTTGTGGAATAGTGTTTACCGTTCAGGATTGTCAATCTAATGGTCGTAGGTTCAAACCCTTCCGGTGGCAGAAAATTTTCGTAAGTTTTAGACCTATTCCATTGTGTTCATTGTCCGTGTGAAACGGAATGATTCAGTTTGGAATTAACGATGGGGGAAGGGGAAATATTAAATTACAAAATCTCCATTTCAACGGAGAAGTGGACAAAAATTGGAGAATTCTTATAAATATTAAAATTACATTCATGTTTTTAGTGGTATAATCGCAGGTAAAATCAAAGATCTTACATGGAAGATTTTATCTTGCTCTGAAAGAACCCAAAAGGTATTTCGAACCGATCTAATACATTCTCCAATACATTTCAAAATGTTATTGAATGTTTCATGTCGGTAATTTAACCAATGCATCAATTCTTGACGCTGAGACGATATTTTCTGAAACTACCTCTTCTCTTCAGTCCCTTCTGTTCTTCTCTCCCCTCCTTCTGCTCTGCTTTTATCTCATATCGTCTTCCCTACTTTTCTTGCATCTTATCTCCATCCCACTCATCCCCACTCCTCGTATCTCCTTTCCTGTCTTAGATTTCCGACTCCACTTCACTCTTCTCCTCTTCTTTTCATTCTTCTCTTTTTCTCTCCATTACTCTACTCTCCACTCCCATCTTCTCGTGTCCTCTTCTCTCATCTCGTTTTCCTCCTCTTTTCTCTTCTTTGCTCGATTATCCTCATCTCTCCTAGAATCTTCTTCCAATCTCCTCTTCTCTCCTCTCTTTCTTCTCTCCTCTACTTTTCCTCTTCTCTTTTCGCTTTCTCTTTCTGCTCTCCTTTTCTCTCACCTCTTTTCCTTTCTGTAGACTCATCAGCGATGAAATACCAGAAAACCTATTTTTTTTCTTTGAGAATAAATTTTGTCAATTGCGATATAATAGTGATATTTTTAATAATTTTATACAATAGTACTTGTTTTTATTTTTTCGCGTATTTTATAAATATCTATTGTGCATGTGGCAACCCTGAAATTGAGCCTAACTATACACGCAACCCACCAACGCCTTGGGTAAATTGGGTTGCCTAGTTTAAAATGTCGTTGTCCTAAAACTTTTGAGAGACACTGTACAGGGTGGTCACAAAAGAATGGCGGAATTTCACAAGCTTTGATTTTCTGTATCAATCGGGAGTGCAACTTTTCAGTTCCACTGCATGTGCACTTAGGTCACCCGACGCACATCCAACTTTCATTTCATTAATACCTATTTTCATTTAAATAAATATAAACCTCAATTACAATAAGTGTTTAGAATTGCTAACCTAATTTTAAAAAAAACCTGTATAATATTTGTTCTTGTATGGGAAGGCCTCTCCGATGCGCAGTGGTAGCGTCGTTGCCTTATAATGAAAGGGTACCTGGTTCGATACCCGATGGAGGCACATAGTGGTTCGGATCCCACTTTAAACTGAATGTTTAGTCCTGTTTAGCCTTACTGTGCATAACGTGGACACCAAATCAGTCAATCTTGTATGGTAAGCCTCACTTTAGTATATCTCGCAAGTCGAATCGTTGTCCTAGTTAGACTCTAAATAGGCTTACAGCCAATTATTTGCAGCAGTGTTAAGCTGTAAATATTTACGGGAAAAAGAATTCGATTTGTGGTTCAATGGGCGCCTTTGTAGGCCAGTTTCCAAAATTTTGCAAATAAACAGTGGGCCATAATTTCTGGACAAGAATGCTAACTAGTCTTCCCAGGAACGTTCAGCAAGATAAACATACTGGCATTGATGAGCGAATTATAGACATTGTGAGATCAGGCGAGAGAAAAACTGACGTTTTGGTGATAAGTATATGCTGTAGGATGCTGATAGTGTACAGATGTGGGAAGCATGCGATAGAAACTGTCCAGGGGAAAAGAAATGTGAAGGAGAGTTGAAAAATGAAAATTTGGAATGAGTGAAATTCAACATCTACAAGCAGACGCTCACTCAATTCTTTAAAGCACCATGCTAGAGTTAATGGTTTTCCACAAGATATATTTTTATAACAAGGTAAAATTGCCAGGAATAAGAAAAAAATATCGGGTAGTTGTTACGTTACTGGAACCAGTAGCCTATTTTCAATTCTAAATCTTTGGGAGTCCTTAGTTGTTCCAAGTAACATGTCTCTTCATTTATGATTGAATTGCACTTAGGTCACAAGATACTCAGAGGGCCTCCTCGATGGTTCAGTGGTAGCGTCGTCGCCTTGGGGTCCCGGGTTGGATACTCGGTAGAGGCACACAGTGGTACAGATCCCACTTTAAACTGTAGATCCAGTCCCGATTAGCCTTACTGTGCGTATAGTGGACTTCAAACACGAAGTCCTATCATTCAATCAACAAGTATGCAAGGATATTGTTTTGCAAGCAAAAATTTGTTAGGTCGACATGTGAGGATAACTAATATTTTTTTAGTTCGATATTTCGGTAGGGTCCTGATGCCCGATATCCCCCCTTAATATGCCATCGACTGGAACAGGTCATATTTGTAATACTTATGTACAGTCACCGGCAATAAAATGAGACACCTAGATCCTGAAATGCTCACTTCCGTGCAAGGCTCAATTGCAACTTCTAGTACCGCTAGAGTTAGGCAACACACACAACGCCTTAAAGGGAAGCGAGTATTTCAGGATAGGTGTCCCATATTTATTGCCGGTAACTAGAACTGGCCAATCGTGAATGAACATGGATTGACAAAGAAAGCATATTTCATTTTCAAATTGAATGTGTTTTTCTTCTGGAATTGCAGTTAATCCATACATTATATATTTCAAAATAAAACTTAATGCACTTATTACACAATAGGAAACAAACTAAATCTATTGGAACATATGAGAGATTCCTACATGGAAAGGAAGTAAGTTTACCGCCACGGTGTCCGAGCACATTTAGTGGTTCCAGCTTCGAGTCCTGGCCTGGCCAAGGGACTTGCCTTTGCGAATGCCCCTTCGTAAATCTCGTGTTAAAACCGTTCCTTTTAAACGCCGCGATTAGCCAGATGTGGCAGAAAAAGCGGCGTTAAGTAAGGAAACTCGGATACAAATACTTCTATGAAAGAGAGACACGCGGTCCGGGTTCGAATCCCGGTCTGGCCATGGGTGTTCTCAGTGAATGTCCCTTCATCGCTTTCATCATATCATCAATTCATCCTCATCTTCGTGATTAGCCAAAAATGGCAGAAAAGAGAAATAAAATAAACAGAATCAATCAATAAATGAAGAGAGAGAGAGGAGAAAGAGAGACGTGACTTCGTACTATAGTAGATCTTACTTTATGCACAGATAGGCTAATCGGGACTGGACATAGAGTTTAAAGTGGGATCCGAACCACTATGTGCCTCCACCGGGTATCAAAACCCGCGACCCCTTGATTACAAGGCGGCGACATTACCAATACACCATCAGGGAAGTCCCAAAGCATATTTGATTTACATGTCTTTCATTACGTATTGCTCAGTATTACTCACCCGCGTTAAATAAGTGTTCAGTAGGCAATTTTTGGTTAAGTTTCCAATACGTGCTTAGCATTAGTAATCAATAGTTAATAGTTAACAGATTACAAATCTAAAAACTGAATCATTTACATGTAAATTACCAATGTCTAAATGAAGGTATTTGTAATACGTTCCGCTTGCTTAACTTTTCTAAGACCGTAATTAGTTTTGCTTGAATCAGTTCGTTGAAACCTTGAACTTAACAATGACTCTTTAATTAACACTTCTAACATCGACTTGATAAGTATATTTAAAAATAAACCACCATTTTAACTGGGAACTGTTGACTAATTTACAAATAGCAAGCGAGATTCCTCAAGTTCATGTTAATTACAAGACTAGGTCTAAGCAGTTTCAGCAGTCGTGTTCAAAGTGTTCATGAATATTCTATTGCGGCATGCACTTGGAAATCCTGAATGTGCGCATAATGGATTGGACTAGAATAGTCCGGATGATAGTGCTTGCTGACTTAAAGCCAGTGAAACCAGTTACCTCTCGTTTGACTTGCCAGACGCATTATTCAGTAATTAAGGAAGTTTGGAATGATATTGGTATTCCACAATCTTCATGTCCTTCGGTGCTCCTGACTGGGGCAATCTGTGAGAAGGTTTTGACGTGGTGATTAATATTCGTGACAACTGCGTCTTCAGGATTGGGTAACTAAGGGGCATTCCACGGAAAGTGTTCCTACTCCATGTTAATAACAAAGTGAATTAACATGGAAATTATTTTTTTTTAAAATTAATTAAGGATTAGATGTTTGTAAATGTATATAACTCACATTTCACCAATAAAAGTTACTAGTATGTACACTTCACAGACAAGTGAAGTCAAAATTTGATACATTTTCAAAGCAATTTTGTTAATGCTTTTCATACATTCAGCCCATGCCATCATACTCCCAAGTTTTTTTCATTTGTTAGGAGACAATACAAAGTACTTTATAATTCTATGAAATTAGTTCGTATGAATATTTTAATCCAATCTCATGCCTAGAACCTTAAATATTGTGTGGAAAATGTCACACACGTAATGCTGGAAGGCCTTAAAAATATGTATTTTTTAAAAAATTGTTAAAGATCAAGTGTAAATAATCAACGATTTCTTCCACACTAAGCGCGGTATTGAATGTCTGTATTGCTTTAACGGAATGTCTGTATTGCTTTAACGGAATTCTATGGAACATATACAGTTCATCCACTAATTTGTTGTACAAAATATGCTTACGTAGCTGCTGAACCAGCTGTAGTGGCGAGTTTAAAAAAAAGGGGCGAGCTTAAAATGGACGTTGTTGCCTTGTAATCAAGTGGTCCCTGGTTCGTCTGGTGGAGGCACATAGGTCACACAAATGTGGATCCAGTCCCGATTAGCCCATCTATGCAAAAAGTGGCCTTTATTAAGATATGAAAAATCTGTGTTGAATCCCCAATTTCATTATAGTTAAGGGAAGGAATTCTGACAGGCATTTTGATTGTTCAGCCACCCCAGATTTGTATGCAGATAGGTTGGCAACTGTGAGTAGAGAGGTTATTTTCACACTTATAACACCATTAAGCCTTGTGTATTGCAGTGCAAGTAATAGACAAATTGTCTGAACGCCTAAAATATACTATCCGCAATTTTGTTAGTTTTAACATTGGTATACTCTTTCTTTAAATCACGGACTGGAAGGTAAACATGCAAAGAACTTGGACTATTTTTTCATACAAATACGTATAGCTGAGAGGTAATTTCCTATTTCGCACGGTCAACTTAGAGCCCATATGTCGAGCGTAGACCGTGGAATATGGAACAATAGAACGAACAGATGCTTAGTTACCTCATTGTGATATTTCCAATGTTGACATAGCGTCCCGCGTCGAATTTAACAGGAGGAAGTGGGAGGGGGAGTTGCAGCTGCTCTACGAAGTACTGACGCTGTCTTGCTTGACTAGCGTTTGTTTGTTGGTGCTAGGCGTCCCTTTTTAGAATATACTTTATTGGAGAATTCCTGACAGTGGTCGAGAAAACAAAACAAGTGATTTTGTTTGCTTTTGTGTAGTGAAGATGTTCCTTTAAAGGATTCTCGACGCTTTCCTGTCGGTGAATAATTGAAGATAAACTCTCGAGATACCAGCAAGGTCATTTCCGGATATGCTAACGTCACTCTCCCCTTCAGGTATTGAGAGCTAACTTCACTCTTATCTTTAGGGATTGGGGGCCAACGCCAGTCTCATCTTCAAGGATTGAGAGCTAACGCCACCCTCATCTTCAGGGATTAACAACTAACGTCATTCTCATCTTCAGGGATTGAGAACTAACGTTACTCTCATTTTCATGTATTCAAGTGCAGATAAGTGTGTGAGACCAGTTTTAATACAATACAATACAATGCACCAAATACATATTTAAAAAAATGGTTTCACACATATTTCTGTACTTCAATGTCTGAAGATGAGGGTGGCGTTAGCTCTCCAAAGCGCGGAAGTAGATCCAGAACTTACTTTGCTGATATCCTGAAGAAACTCGTCATCGTTGTTTGTTTCTCAAAAGACAATGTTCAGTATGTAACTCTTATATTGTCCGAAATATTTCAGGTAGAAGTTCCCTCCCTGTGCATTGCAGCATGCCATGAAGGCACATAGGAGGGTGTGGGGCTCCTCACATTCCCAATCTGGACCATTTTTTGGAGGTGATTAACACCTCACTCGCTTCTTTCATCCCCCGGATATCCATGTATTTGCCGTTTTTATGCAAAGAGAAGGCCGCAAAAATTTCGACCGTACATCACACACCACTGGCTCACGGTCTCAGTGCCCCTTCATCAAATTCGTCTGTATCGTCGTGATTTAGCCACATAAAATAAGAAACGTGTAATGGCAAAGGTTAAGCTGTCGCTATATGAACAGATAAGCTAATCGGAAATTGACATCTAGTAGTTTCAAGTGCTAATTGTAGCATTTGGAGTGCGCTCGCCAGGAACCGAATCCAACAGGATGAGAAAAAAGGCACTAACGCTAGCTTAGAAGCCAGCACGAACCTCATGCTAATACTGGACCAATTCCAGTAAAAACTGCGATGATGTGCGATAACAAAGCAGTAGATTTCTTGGGTATGTCTCCTCCACCTCTTGCTTATTGAAGCAGCCAGGAGACACTGATCCAAGACCCTTGTCCAAGAATTATTGTCACTGCTCGAAGTGGAGGGGAGGGGGAGAGGGTATCCTTCCAGGTAGGAAAACATCCCCCAACTGCCCCATTGTTCCTATGTTAAAATATAGGAGCATCCCCAGCCCCTTGGCGCAGTGGTACCTAATCTGTTGTCGCACTGTAATAGGGTCCCTGGTTCGATACCCGGTGGAGGTATGTAGTGGTTCGAATCCTACTTTAAACTGTAGACCCAGTCCCAATTAGCCATTCTGTGCATAAAATGAGCTTAAAACCAACCTCAAACAACATCCTCCAACTAGTCCCGGACATCATGCCATTCAGTGGCGGCGATTAGGGGGAAGCGAGGGAGGGCAGTTACCCCCGTACTATCTGCAAAAGCAAATATACTCTCCCCCCGGTTTTGGAACCCAATCGCCGCCACTGATGCCATTATTTTATATTAATAGTGTTATAAACATGTAAATAATGAAAAATATCCGTACGTATCAATTTTCACAAATGGTGATTATTATTATCATCGCAGAATAAGCATTTCTTTGTCTTTTGATAATTAATTTGTCTGTGGAATTTCTTTCGGAGATTCTAATGTCTTGTGTCTAGTTCCAATTACTATTTTTCGTCTTAACACAGAATGAAATAACTGGTTTAGGAGTGGTTATCTGTGGATCCGTGCTCTCTCTCTCTCCTTCTCCCTCCCCCCTTCTCTCACTCACACGTTGTACGTATGGCAGTATATATGTTAACCAGGAATAAACCGGATAAGTAGCAAACATATTAAATAACATAATTTACGCTGGAAACTTCGCAAAGCGATTTGCACAGACCATAAAACTCGTAATCTTTGTCCTTGACGCGATAGCATTTAATGGTTCCGTGCACAAAGGAAATGAGTATCAAGACGTAAATATATATACTCGGTTCACATGAACCCTCTGAACCTCATACTGACGCTATGTAATTAGTGGTGAATTAGAACACTATGTGCATAGAAGGTTAGTGTGTACTGCGTTGTAATGAATCGTTAGTAATCTTTTTCCAGGCACTTGGAACAGCTGACCGCGTGAACAATGCTTCTTGCCTCTCTTACAGTGTTGCCAACTAATTGTAAACAATATTCCTAAATGTGATGAATATCCAGACATCCACTAAAGGTCTGTACGGCAGACAAACTGTTTACTTCAGCACTAATTTCTCTGAACGAAAGTTTCATCATTCAAAAGTTATTATTATTATTTTGCTCTTACTTTCTCACACTTTAATTCATTTTAGTTATTATTTTAGTTGTTTTATGTTATTATTTTTGTCGTTATTTTCTGTTGTTAATACGTTCCAATGTAAAATGGCTAACGCTCTATTCGAAATCTTCTGTTAAATAAATACATTACCGGAAGCACAGTGTAACCAGGGAATTCAAGAAAATATATTAGTGAATTGTTTTAAGTCCATTTCATGCACATATAGGCTAATCGGGACTGAACGTACTTTTTAAAGTGAAATCCGAACCACAATGGAATGTGCCTCCACTCTTCTTCACAAGGCGGCGACGTCCTGGAAAATATGAAGTCAGGGATACAAATGTATGAGTGGAAAAAAATCATAGAAAAATGAAGTTTTTTGTACACTGCTGTTCGGATAAAGTGGCACTTTCTTCAACTGTTCAACCCTGTACGAAGAAGAGTGTACATACTACGATTTGGAAAATGTAAATACCTACCTCTTTCTTCTCTTGAACCAATTTATTAATGCAGGTATTCTTTATAGAAATATTTTATAGTCAAGGACGTATTTAGGGGGGTTCAGGGAGCCCGGACCCCCCCCCCCCTCGAAAGAGTAACATTATACAAAAATTGAATAATGAAAATATGCGTTGTTTAGCATTTGTTGTATAGTCGAGGGTTACTTGTTTCAATATATTTGAAGGCAGTAAATATTTAGTTTTTATAATTCCTTTATTTAATATTAATTTGATGTGTCTAAACAAAAGCGACGTAGTACAGTGACTCTTTCGTTGCATAACAACAACATAATTATTTTACTGGAAACACTTGACACTAAACTATTCTACCGCACTGTCAAGGACATATTTATAGGAGCTAAGCCCAAAGTTCCGCCCCTCCCTTCCCCCCGATAGACTTACCAAGTACTAGCATTAAACAATGAAAATATACTTGTTTAGAATTTGCTGTATAATCGAGGGTTATTACCAAAGATATTAATCTCAAACTAATTTTCGTCAACTTGATCTAGCATTCTTTATTGTTATTTAATAAATATTCAATTCTTTATCTATTTGGCACTGATTTCCTTGCCAGGGCAGTTGCTTTAATACAAATCTTAGCGATCTTAACTACACGTATGCTAGATAATGAATACATGCTTTTATATATCTATTCTTACATTGTTTTTTACCTATTAATGTACAATACAATATTCGTTTAATATTAATTTATTATTATTATTTTAATTTTATATAATATAATTATTTCAATTTAAACGTTTATATCATTTATTATTATTTCTGAGACATTGATTCGGACCCCCCCTCCCGAATTAAATTTCTAAATACGTGCCTGTTTATAGTGTATTTTTGTCTGTTTCATATAATGTTTAATAACACGTGGCTATTCAACTGGTCTATTTTTTTTAATTGCGTGGAAAGCTTGCAAAGGTCAAGAAATCTGTTTTGCCAAAAAAGATTGGGACACTGCACGTGTATATTCCTTGCATGAATACGCGCCTTACGTTTTAAAGAAAAGCACAATGAGCCTAGATTATTTGGCAAGAATGTTGGAGGCTTTACTGATTTTTTTGTTACAATTATTTTAGGATAATGCGTGTAAGTTGGTAAAACTGTCTCCAACTGGCAACGTTGCTTTCGTTCGAGGTAAGAGCCTATCAGGAACGCAACACACACAGTCCATTAAGCAGACGACAATTTTTACCGCGAGCCGCGGCTTGCATAGTAGCACTGCTTGCGGGACTATTTAACGTGATGGCTATGTGCAATGTTTTTGTTCTCTGCTTTCGGCTTTAGCCTAAGTGGACTTTGCATCTTCGACGCGCTCGTAAAGGTTAGCCTTGTATTGCAGCTGCAACAACTTCCTTCCGCCTAGATTTGCACTTCAAAGAACAGACATTACCCGGAAGGCAGGAAATACGCTGAATCTTTGTAATTGTGGTCACTAAAAAAAGTGCTGGTGGTTGCGGAATTATCAACGCTTTCTCGTGCAGGATGTTCGGAGATACTTGTGTTTTGTTCCTGCATAATCAGGTGAGCTTTTGGTTATTTGTTTTTGTTAGGGTATGTCCACACTGTGTTCACGCGGAATCTTGGTGTGATGAAGCTGCGTATTCAGGGGCGGCTCAAGATAAAATTTTCACCAGTGCAAAGTGGATTTTTGGCTCCCTTCCAATTTCTACCCTGGTCCCCATACATTACACCATCCCTCAATTAAGGAGGAAGGATAATAACCTTATCTTTTTTTTAAAAAAAAGACCTGAAAATTCGCTTATTGTAGGTACGTATTTATTTAATACCTACATAATGATACCAAAATAACAGTAATAACTTAGCTTCTATTGCTACATGATTTTGCATTATACTTAGTATTATGTTATGCAGCAGTCACTTCAATTAATTTTTATCTACATAAAATTCAACTCTTTTTCAAAGAAATAGCCACGCTCGTATATTCAGAAATTAGATTTTAGTGTTACTCAAGGGGGACGTCGCCCGGCCTTTAAGCCGCCCCTGCACAAATTGGGGAAGCGGTAACGCCGTCACTGTAGTAAATGGATCCCTGCATGCCTGGGGCGGCGCCAGAAAAAATTGACCGGGTGGTTAAGAGTTACAAATTGATAAATTAGGGTGGGCTGGTATGAAGATTTTGCCTAAGATTCATCAAACATGTATTCATTCTCTCTCTCCTGATTTTCTTCATGTTTTCCTCTTTCCTCTGTGTGTCTATTTCCTTTTCCGTTTAGGGCCTCCCCCATGGCGCAGTGGTAGCGTCATTGCATTGTAATGAAAGGGTCCCGGGTTCGATACCCGGTGGAGGCACAAGTGGTTGTTCAGATCCCACTTTAAACTGTAGGTCCAGTCCTGATTAGCCTTACTGTGCAAACCTTGTCCGTTTATGTATTCTTATTTATTTATTTCTGGTCGTGTTACCTCCCCCCTCTCTCTGTGTATGTTTCTCGTTCCTTTCTTTATTCATCACATTTCTTTGTGTTTCTCTCTGCTTCATTCGGTAATGATAGAATTTGGGGGTGGAAAATATTTAGATAGAAAGGGAAGATCTCTCTCTCTCTCTCTCTCCCTCAGGAAAATATTGAAGGATTTATTTGTTGTTTTGCCTGTACTACTTCAAATGCATACGCTAAATGTATAGCTTTTATCGAATTATACGGTTTTAAGTGAAAGTTCTGGTTCTTCATTGATTGATTGATTTGGTGTTTTAAGTCCACTTCATGCACAGTAAGGCTAATCGGAACTGGACCTACAGTTTAAAGTGGGATCCGAACCACTATGGTTCTTGGTTGAGGGAGCGAAGTAATTAATCATTGAAAAGACTAGGCTACGGAAACCTTGTTGCCTATAAAGTTATTATACGTGCCACCACGTTTCCACCCTTTGGTTACTGACGGAGACAGTTTGTTGTAATTTCAGATATAATTAAGAAACGATCACAGGAAGTGACGTTAGAAGAGGTTTTCATGACAATTTGGGAGCTACTTGTAAAGAAGATGTAGTGGATTCCTGTCTCGATACCCAGAAAACAGCGGCGATGGGACTCGATGCGCTGACCACGCCTCACACAATGAAAGAAAAACACTGGCAGGCCCTGGGCCTACCGAGAGACATTCGGTAACGCGTCTGACTACCATGCTCAAGGTCCCGGGTTCGATCCCCGGCCGGTTCAAATCCGGGAACTTTTCTAACGGTGGAAGCGGCCCCGGCGCCCACCCAGCGTCGAATAACATGGGTACCTGGGGGAAACCCTGGGGGGTAAAGGCGGTCAGGGGCGTGATGCTGATCACATCACCCCCACTCACGACCGGATCAAGAAAGTGTGGGGCGTTACCCCCACACCCCCTATACGCCTTCATGGCGTGGTGCTATGCACAGGGGAACACTTTACCTTACCTTTACCCAGAAAAATATTGCCACCACTGTAGACACGAGCTTTTTCAATGTATCATTGCAAATTAATTATTAAAATTACATTTGATTATATTAGCTTCTACACCAAATATTTAAAGCCGACTTGCGTGGCAGAGTAGTTAGCACAGCGCACGCTACGGCGCCAGGGATCCCTGGTTCAATTCCCGGCCTGGGCGTCCTTTGTGAGTGTCCCTTCATTAATTTCAGCACATCATAACTCATCCTAATCTTTTCGATTAACCAAAAGTGGCAGAAAAACGAAGTAAAATAAACCAAATCAAATCAACCCGATCCCGATTAGCGTATCTGAGCATAAACTTTTTTTTTTGACAGGATAGCAGATCATCTTGACTTACAAACTTGTCCACTTCGAGTTGATTCGTTTTCCAGTTTTATGGATGGCTCTATTACTGACATCACGAGACAGGTTTCAAGAACTTGTAATATAAGACTACAATAGAACTAACTCTCTCTCTAGCCTTCTTGAACCCGAAAGTTCATGGCTGCAGCAACACAGGCCTTCTATCTGTCCCTATCCTGACCAGGATCTATCCACTCTTTTCCATCCCTACCAATTTCCTTTAGGTCCATCTCAACGTTATCCCTCCATCTTCGTCTTGGTCTTCCTACTGGTCTCTTACCATCAGGTTTCCCAACAAGAATCCTGTAAACTCTTCTTTCCTCTCCCATTCGTGCCACATGGCCTGCCCACCTGTCTTCTTGATTTAATCATTCTAATAATATCTGGACATGAGTACAAATTATGTACTTCTAAATTATGTAGCTAACCTTCTCCACTCACCTGTCTCCCCATCCATTTTAGGCCCAAATATTTTCCTAAGGATCTTATTTTCAAACACACTTAATTTATGTTCCTCTTTCAATGTAAGGGACCAAGTTTCACATCCATATAATATTACAGGCAAAATACAATAGAATGCCAATAAATCATTTAAAAAAAAAACTTCAAAATGAAAATCTTCTGAATGAGGGAATTGAACCCGTCGAAAGTTCCTCTTTTGAGTACATTTCGCATTTAAAGTACAATTATTTGCGGGCATTTATTTCACGTTGAAGTGAATACATACGTTATTCCCTTAATTTCCCCATTTTTACTTGAATCAAGAATAAGAATTAAGAATAACTTGCCAGCCCTTTTTTGACTTTTGAATAACCACGTTCCTGTTAACAAAATGTTACTTGAATAGCAACGTCTACGTGTGTGCATTTGTGCAATAATCGCCTTATTCCTTACAGATCTGTAGAGTCCTAATTAAAATCGCTGACGGGGGCCTTTTGTGTGAATCTTCGTCATAATAGGGGTCAGATGCAACATTAAAACAGTGAAGACTGTAAGGTTGTCAGACTCGTCTAAACCGATAAGTGACGCTAAAGAGAAATAACAATGACTTCCGGACATGACCTGTGATAAGTGCGTTGTCTTTTGTCGAGATAACGTACAGTTCAAGTTAAGTAGCACGCATTGTATTTCTTTTGACAGTTTCATGCCTCGCTATCGTTCGTTCACCAGTTTTCGTTTCCCCCTAAGGCCTCAAACCGTCGATCAATATTGTTCCCATATCTGGCCCAGAGATAAGCCTGCTGATATGTGCTTGGCAAGAGGGAACTAGTGCATGGGAAAACTAGTTCCTGTTGTTTTTATGGTGTGGGATTTGATGGGACTTACAAGGAGGAAAGGACTAGTTTAGGTATACAGGGTGTCCTCGTACAACACCGACAAATTTCCACAGCGTGTAGAGAGCATCACCTGTTTTAGTACCCTTTTGGTCGTTAAGGCCGCGTTTCGATTACTTCTTCGCCTCCAAGTCAACCCAATTCAACGCTGACTTTATGTTGAAGTTGCCAAAACGATGGACCAAGGCCATCGAGAAAATTGGACAATACTTTGCGGAATGAAGATTTTTCTCCTTGTCATAATATTTGTTTTCATTTCAACAACGAAAACGCTCGGAACTTTCCAGACAACCCAATACTTTGAAGAATTTGAAGAAGCAGGACAAGAGAGATTTCAAGAATAGACCAGCGTCCTTCATATTTTTCTCAGGGGAAAAACCTTGGATTTCATCACATCGAGTGCGATTGATTCTGTAGAAAAGCTAAAGCAGAAAGTAAATGATAGATTGTTTAGAAGCGACAGTGTTCTTTCCTCTTGTTTCCGTGCTTCCATGCATGCTATCAGCTGAAAGATTCATGACTCATGCTCAAAGGCATTTCAACTGGTTCCAATTGGGTTACTGCCATAATGTGGTTGTATCGCACTATTGTCTTTTCCGTCATCAGAGTGTCATTTCTTTTCTCGCGTGAAATTTGATTGAATGGGCATTCCTTTGTGTCTGCTGGGTGATCAAGTTCTCCTACTGGTATTGGTAATGTTGACCGGAAATTCCATGAATTCCCTTCTGAGAATGGAAGAATTCCTGGTACAGAATCCCAGCCGAACCACCTTGAGGTAACATATTCATAAACACCCTCAGCTATCGTGTTCAACTGATTGGTTAACCGACTTGTATTGCATATTTTGTATGCATGTTTCCACATGAAACGAAACTATACTCTCTAAAGGAAAGAGTTGTGTAGAGCAACTGGAAGAGGATTGTAAAGAAAGTCACGAAACCGATACTTTGAACGTACCAAACTTTTGAACAAGCACAGAAAGAGACATGAAATCGGCCAATGTAAATTTGGCATCAATATCATTATATATTAAACAGAATTAAAGTAAATTGTATTCGCCGTGTATATATCGGTAGGTCATCTACTAAACTATAAAATTTTCACATCACTCTTGAACACTGCAGCGTTTGTCCAGTTTTCGTGTTCTTGATCTTATTATAAAGTTAATGTAAAAATGTTTACTGAACAATTGTGGGAGGTTTGGACCCGTTGAACCCTCCCCATTAAATAACGTAATATCAGTAGGAAGTTTAGTTACATGAAAGAATGGAATGGTACAAATGTAGTGGAGTTGGTAAGAAGGCGAATTGGTTAAGGCTAGTCGGGACAGTCCCTTTTTTTTTTTCAGTCTGTGTCCCGACTTTTTTCTGACCTCATTCGGGACGTCAAAATTTCCCGATTTCTTGTCAAGCCATTTTTTCTTTAATTTTCTAGTGTTTACTCAGTCATAATAAACATACAATCGCATATTTTCCACAAAACATTGTTGATTGCGAAAGATAAAGAAAAAGATAACATGCAAGCATGTATTCATTACTAACATATTGTGCGTAATAACATTTGTTTATTTTGATTAATTAATAACATATGTAATCATTTATGTGTACGCGCACGCGGTCATGCATTGCAACATAGGAATAGAGTAGTAAAAACGTCCCGATTTCACGTTCTGAAAATATGGTAGCTTTAAAATTGGGGTGTGTGGTGGTATTTTTTAATCCCGTTCTTTGTTGCTTCAGGTACTTGCTGCTTCTGTGCGCGTCAAGTTAAATTAGAGGCGTGCAGGTTTCGTAATATCGTTCATCTATCATTGTCAGGATGTTACACTGGAGTTGAAAGACTGGAAAGTAACCACAGGTGCATCAAGGGCAGTGTGTCAGGGCGAGGCAACTCAATGTGAAGAGTCTTGACACCACGCGTGATTTTTCTTTTGGTGCTTCTCGTTCTTCATATTCAAGGTCGTTTGGTTGAAGGTGTTAGTAGCTGTAAGGTATTCGTTGATGTTCTGAGTTATTGTTAAAAAGACTACATTGGGTTCAAAAGCTCATACTTTCATCGTCAGCTTTTCTAATGTGTAGGTACTCTCGACAAATTCTGTTGTTGACGAAACTTTGCAGTGAGAAACGTTCATAAGATAAGAGAATAGATATAAACACTTATTCATTTAAGGCTGTACTAAACGTAATTTTGTTGTAACTTTTCAATAGCAGCACTGTTGTCAAATCTATGCGTAGGTATAATCAAGGTAGCTTCATGCGGGTTGGTCAATAAACAATAATGAATCAACATTTGTTGGCAATAAATTAGGTCACGTGTGCGTTACGTTGTGTGTTTAAAGAGAGCTGAAACGCAGGATGTTAGAAGAAATCATTTACAGTCTGCCAGATACAATCATTTAAGTACATCCAAACCAGAAGAGTTACTGAAAGCAAATCCACATATTTATATATTAGAAAGTTACAAGATAGCTACATCACAAAATCTTTCAACTTTCATTGCATGCTCTTGAAATTCGATCTCCAAGCTTTGAGCCTCCCCGATTTCGTAGTGGTAATGTCCTGCATGTGCCTGATTAGACTGTCTGTGTATAAAGTGGATTTTTAAAATCTCAACAACTTCAAGCTTTGCCTGTGATTTTCATCTACACTGCTCAAAATAATTAGGGGATCAGGCAAAAATAAGTAGGGGATCAGACCAGATATGTTGTCAGCACCTGTATGAGATACAATCAGCTGCTAAAGCCCCGTAAACGAAAGTTCCATTGCCTTAAACATGACGTAACCTTTGCACTGGTGATATTAAGGGTAGAGGGGAGGAGTGTGTGCGTGCTGATGTTGGTTGCTAGTCGTCTCTGGTTAGCGATACAGTTCAGTTGGGGAAGGCAAAGGTTCAGGTGAGAAAGGCAATGCCACACCAACGTGATTTACCGGAAGCTATGGCTTGAAGGGCCATAGGAAGGATTGAAGTTGGGCAGTCACAACGCCAGGTAGCACTTGCCATTGGAGTATCGCAAAGTGTGATTTCCAGATTATGAACTCGTTTTGAAACCACAGGAAGTGTTCGCAGAAGACAAGGCCAAGGTCGTCCATGAGCAACAACATCGAGGGAGGACCGTTATCTCTTAATCACAGCCTGTCGGAACAGGGGGCAGAATGAAACGCTACTGCAACGTACCTGGCAATCAGCAACGGGACGCAGAGTGTCATCGCAAACTGTCCGGAATCGTTTTCATGAAGGTGGCCTCTATGCACGTTAGCCTGTGGTGTCTGTTCCATTAACGTTACAACACCGTAGAGCCCGTATAAACTGGGCGGAGGAACAGCGTGGTTGGGGACATGCCGAATGGAGGTCTGTTCTGTTCTCTGATGAGTCGCGATTCAGTGTGGAACCTGACAATCGAAGTGTTCTCATCTGGAGTGAAAGCGGAACACGAAACAACCCAGCTTTTGTGCACGAACGCTCCCGATATAGTAGCTGTGGACTGATGGTGTTGGCAGGAATCAGTATTAGTGGACATTCGGACCTGAACATCATCCGCGATGGCACCTTGACAGCTCGAAGGTATAGACGAGATTCTCCGACCTTATGTTGTGCCTTATGCTGGTGCCAATGGTGATTCTTTCCGTTTCATGGATGATAATGCTCGTCCACACCAAGCTGGGTTGGTGGATGACATGCTGGACCACGAGGGTATCGAGCGTCTGCCCAGGCCAGCTTGCTCTACAGACTTAAATCCAATCGAGCACATCTGGGATGCACTAGGCCGATAAGTTGCAGCTCGATCAGCACCTCTCACAACTCGTGCAGAGCTGGAAATTGCCCTTCTGGCAGAGTGGCGACGTATCCCCCAACAGCTCATTTATCAGATCATTGATTCCATGCCACGCAGGTGTGCAGCAGTATTTGTCGTTAGGGGAGACCATACATCGTACTAGAGGAGAGTTGCTGTAGTGTTTGTGTCTGTTTTTGTGCTGTTCTACTGATGCTCTAAATTGTCATATCGCGTCACATGTCATTAATGTCATTAACATCAGGTATCATGACAGCATATCTTGCTGTAACTAATCTCAGAATGAAATAAAGGAAGTGGTATTAGTATGCCTACATGAGTTTTGATATCTGGTCTGATCCCCTACTTATTTTTGCCTGATCCCCTAATTATTTTGAGCAGTGTACTTCATCCCCCTCTCCCTTCAATGTGCATATATACTCTTAAATTTGAATTTTCCTGCAATTTCCTTACATAAAGTAGCATACAAACATACACATTTCTCTTCCTCGTGGCCTGTACACTTCGCAAAATCTTATTTGACCGCCCGAAAGAATTCTAAGTCCCGAAATCGTAAACTTAGCAACATTGCACTTCAGCTCCAGGTGAGAGTAGCCAACTTTGAGTAGGTCCTTCCACTAGACGAAAAACACTGCGGTGATAGGTTTTTAATTTAACAGTTTCCATAAACTTAAAAACTATAAACCGCTATTATAATACGCAATCAAACAGAAATAATAAATTGGAAAAAGAACCTTGAAGGATATTTACGATTCTGCTTGCTCGACTTGAAATTTGGGGGGTTTGAAACACTGAATAGAGTTTTTCTCCACCTGGAGGAAATTGCCATCAAGTTTGTGCAGAAAGAAGCAAATTTGTGTGGAGTTTATGCGACATTTTATTTACAATACCTTGCATAATATCGAACAGTTCTCAAAAACATATATTTTACACGACTTGTCGAGAAAATGTGCTTGAAACACAGGAAGGTGGGAGTCTTCATAAACGTCAACATATTTTTAAGGATAAAATATCATTAAGTTAACGTAGAGCAGTTGGTTAGGCGCCGCTATCCTTATTTTTCATCAAGCGTGAAAGGTCCCGGGTTCAAATCCCACCCTCTCCTCTTTCTTTGTTTGCTGAACAGATACCGTTGATATTAGAATATTTAAAAAATGAATCCGATGCACACTTGAGGGACGTCCCTTATGCGCATATTTCCCCTTAGAAGTTGGAGATTTCCAGGATTTAAAGTTAAAACTTTTCTTTTTATTTATTGTTCATATGTTGTGTTAACACACACATCATAATTAATTCACAAATCACATATATGTGTTCAGGATGCAAAATGTAATGTTGTTTAAGTTATGTATTGTTTGTTCTTCACTGACACCTAAAATATTGATTATTTGATTTCGATATACAAAAAAGAGATATACAGTTATGTTAAGTATTGATGTAGTGCAGTACTGTAACGAAGGAGAGCGTTTAATGAGTTCAAATTGCTAAGATTGGTAATTTTATGTCCGTTCCTTCGTAATGACTGTTGTCAATCCCCTCACCACCATCTTACCAGGCGTCTAAAACTAATAGTAAATCGCTAATTAACATAAATAAATTGTTATTGCGACGAAGGCCGATTCGATAAGAAATTACTAATAAGTATTTATATAGTGAGTGACAAACAAAAAATTCAAAACCTCACAATGATCGTTAATTCGTCACTGCTTTGTATCTAAAATGTTTGTCTTCTTTGAACAGAAAGTACGAGTATCAGATATAACAAACTTTCCCCACTAACTTTGCAATATTCGAAACCACCATTACAGACTTAGCTCTACATAACTTGATTCTGCGCATCCACGTGGCATGTGACTTCCTCCTATCATCAAAATAACTTTCTCTTACTATTTCCTTTCACCTCGTGAAATACTATGTTAACTTCTTAGCACGGTGGATAAACTTTACACCCAATGATATACTTCTAAAAAAAAAATTCTGCTTAGGTGGAGAATCGAACCTACGACCTCTCTCGTAACAATCAAGCACGTTACCTCTTCTCCAGGTAGCTCATGTTAAAATTTGCTACCAGTTTGAAGAAACCAATTCACACGTAATGTCATATCTATAATTTCCTCATAGCAATTTTCATGAAGAAACGAATTCAGATAAAATCGAGAAACGCTGAAAGGGAAAAATGATGAACATGTCTATTGGCGTTTTGTCATATTTTGTAAATAGTGTAAAAATTCCGTGTTTTGAACAAGCAATCGTTTAGTTAAGAAGTATTTTGTTGTTTGTTTAAAGTAGGAACAGGAGAGCGAAGAGGAATCATTTGAACCAGACCCCGTTTGACAAACTTCAACTTTTTTCCAATGAAAAGAGAGAGGAACGTATGAAATATAAAATATGTGTGAAATTAAAACAATGGAAACCTTGAAAGATAATACTAACGAACTTCAAACTATGAAAAACATATTTTCGTGGTGGAAAACTCCAAGTCATTTTCAAAATATGAACTTGATGTTGTTTTTTTATTATGAAGTGGAGATATGGGACGATACGATCCCTCAGCAAGAGAATTTTAAGTAAGCTACCTCCAACTTTTTCAATCGTCATAATTACTACTTAGGGTCCCGAAGTTGAAAAATCTACTTTTTTTCTGACCCTTAAAAACAATGCTAAACCTGATATCATGTCCGTTTCCCTTCAGTTAGAGCCGGAAAACACTTTCAATTTGACATTTTTTTTTTTTTTTTTTGCATTTTCGGCCTTTTTTTACTTTTAGTTTATTTGTCAGTATTTTTAACAATTTATGTTGCATTTTTACTTATTTTTGAGGTTTATTTTTCTCTTCCCCTGTTGTTTCGTGCATTTTCAATGCATTTACTAGTAAAACTTACATATTTAGATTTCTTGACATGGTCCTTTTAGCAAATTCACCATGAATCAAAAATACGGTCAATGGAAAAGCATAATGTTATTCTTAACTGAAATGTTTGGCAATGGATTAAAATACTTTGTGTGAAGATCTACTTTGAGGTTCTTTTTCTGGACACTATTATCACTTTAATCTGTAGTTTTAAAGTAAAATTAGTCACAATATTAATGCAATTACACTCTGGTGTACGCGAAGCAGAACTGTATTTTCGGATGCTGGCCGACTACAGTATCATAGAAGGCCCATTCTGAAAGGAGATGAATTGGTTGATTTGGTGTTTTAAGTCAACTTTATGCAGAGTAAGGCTAATCGGGACTGGACCTACAGTTAAAAGTGGGATCCGAACCGAGTGCATAAAGTAACGTGAACCGTGTGGTGTAGAGGGATCGTTTGCTTATGGAATGGAAGGTCATGGGTTCAAACCTACTTCTTTGCAAAATCTTTTTCGGGAAGTAAACGGCTTTGGACGAGAATGCTTATCTACGTTTCTTGGATATTTCCGTTGATATTTATGCGATTTCTGTCCAGGATTTCCGGATGCAGAAAGTTGACATATAAGTTCTTAATATGTGTTAACTTATAACAGCTAAATGAAAGGAAAAGTATTCCCTAAAATCCTGCCAATCACTGAAAGATTAAAAACATTAGTAGAAGCATTACTTGAGGCATGCACAGTGGCGACGATTATGGAGTGTGGAGGGGCAGATGACCCAGCACTATGCTTAACACTATCTACCAAGGGAAAGGAACTGTCCTTGCCCCACTCCCCCCACCTTGCCCCATCAGTTTTGAAACCCAATCGCCGCCACTGAGCATGAATCACATAAGTATTTACAGTAATATCATATAATATTATATTACGTTATTAGAACACTTCGTACTCGGTAAATAAAAAGGATAAAATAATAAGGAAAGGGTGGGATTTGAACCTACGATGTTTCGATCTTGACGAAAACAGTAAAAAGACGAAAGTGCTGTCATCTAACCAACAACTCCAGGAGTTTGCTAACAGAAAGTTCAGTAAAACACGTTAATCTCAGTTGAAGCAACATTGTACCGGAGTTTCGAACAATTTTTCGCCAAGAACCAAGGAAAAGACACACTTTGCAGAATCATTTGGTATTGTGCAAGGTATCTTTACTAAACATTTCGCATAAAATCATCATAAATTTGCCTTCTTGCATTCAAATGTGACCGCAATTCTTTCCAGGTGGATGAGAACCTGTTTAATTTTTCACAATGCACATACATTTTCCTATTTTCAAATTCAGAACGAAGAATCTTGAAATATTTTCAACATTCGTATTTCTACTTAACATTTTTTTTGTCTACTCATATATTTTATTACTGCTTTAGGGTATCTTTAATTTATGGAATGTGATAGAATTAAAAAAAATCACGAGCGTTTTCATTCAGGAAGAAGAAATGTTACAAAGTTGGCTACTCTTAGTTGACTCTGAAGCGCTATGCTGCCAAATTTACGAATTCCGGGCTTTGAAATTTTTCAGGGCGGTCAAATAAGATGTTGCGAAGTGTACAATAAGGTTACACTATTGCCTTGTAATGATCGGTTAGCAGATTTGATTCCTTGTAGGGGAGCATTTCACTGGTTCAGGTCCCACTTTAAACTCTAGGTCCATTTCCGATTAGCTTGTATGTGTACGAAGTGGACTAAAAACAAACTTTTGGCAGAACCTTTTTACTTCTTGGCAGTATTTAAAGACTGTCGGCTGTAATTCCCATCAAAATTTCTCCACTGAAGACTGGATGTTCGAATATCGGTCAGAGCATGGGTTTTAAATATGAATTCAACTAATCATTCATCATCTCCGTCACGATTTGCCGAAAAAAGGTAAAGGCAAAAGGTCATCGGGGTGGAGGAGCCGCCTTTACCCACGGAGTACCCACTAAGGGAGGATGGGTGATATCCAGAGCTCATTATGCACGGATATGATTTTTTTCCCTGAGCTCTTCTACCTGGTTGTAACTAGGATCTTGTAAACGTCATTCAGACAACTGCCTTCTAGAACACCTAACCTAGGTTTCTAACCTAAACAACTAGAACTAAATAAGAAAGAAAAAACAATTTTCTTGTTAGCTCGAAAAGAAAAGTTCAAGACAACAAGAACATGTGATGTTGTGTGATGTGATGTTTATCACCAGTTAAGAGTTATTATAATGATTTTTCAGTGCGATGTATGCTTGTGCACTATTTTATGGAGGTATTCTGTAATCTTAGCAATGAAATCACGTTTATCTCTTTGGGATTCATTGTCCAATTGGGATACAAAAACGGTACATGTGAAGCGTAAAGGCATATTTGCATTCAGTGGAGGTGGGATATTTTGGCACAGACCTTTGCGTGAAGAGGTTGTTATGGTACGCTGCGAAAGCGGAGTCATTTTCACATCCGGTATTAGCAGCACTGTGCACGTGGTGAGACGTGGAGCTATGCAGTCTGTGTGGGAGTCATACAAACTGCATAATTCCAACTCTAGCCGCATAGTGCTTCGGAACTGGAGCGGGTGTTTTGCCAAGCCTCTGTGATCGGGAGAGCGCATTACATCGTTTACTTCAGGTGGAATTTGTACTTGTATTAATTTTGGTTGTAAATGCTTGGCAAAGTTTGTTTTAATTCGAATTACACACTGTTCAAGAACTTACATTTGATGTACGCTGAGTACGCATATATACTGATTTCTTGATTTTCGTCCACAGTGCCACACATATTTTTTCCTCCACTCACAATTTTTTTTTAAAAATGATGCAATCCTGAGCAAAAATATATTAAAGAGCCCTGTTAAATACAGCACCATTGGCACATTGCCTATAATGCAAGGGTAACCGTAGTGATGGACTTTCGAAGTTCCCGGGTTCGAGTCCCGGCATAGGTGTCCTTTGTGAGTGTCACTTCCATCAGGTTCATCCAACCACCATTCATCTTAATCATCGCGATTAGCCAAAATAGGCAGAAAAGCAACGCTAAAGAACAAAAAATGCATAGCGTAAAGGTAATGTCAAAGGAGACCAGAGAAATCAGAATTGGATAGTTTAAGGAAAGGCGTCTTCTCGAATTCCTGATTTTGCATTATTTCCCAGTGTATCATTATTTGCCCTCTTCGAGATCACTGCTAATATTTCACGATATATACTGTAATGAAGCGTGAATAGGAAACTATTGTTTGTCATCATCTGTATGATCACCTCGCTGTTGTATGTTGTTAGTCGATTAGTTCGCTAAACAACCGAGCATAACTAGTTTCCTATTTTTAGGAGGCACAGGAAGGTTTAGATAATCTCCATTGGTAATTTCTACTGCACTAATCGCCAAATGCGTGGGTTTAACTAGGATTCATAGCTTCCATTTCTTGGTTGGTTCAAATCTGAAACTTCGTTCATGTTTTGTTTTAATGTGAACATCAGAACACTTTTGCTCATAATGGATACGTTGGAAACATTAGCTTGTTATTTTTTGATGCCCTAGTATGCTGCGTTGCAAAGAATGCTGATATCGCTTCATGAAGATATGTGGTATCCGGTTTCGTGATGATGCAGCCATTTTCGTCCCACAACAGTCAGTATCTGCATTCGGCATAGTGTCACGAATTGCTCACCATTGCTGACTAAGGTTGCACAGATTTTCTCACGGTGCCGTCCTACAGGGAGCCCAGAGAGAGAAATTTAAAGAAAACCCTTGTCGCATACGATGTTATGTTGTCGAAGGGACGTTTCCAGGGTACTGATGTTTACATAAGGGTGCCGAGGGACTAACATCTTCGTGTCCTGCCTTCCAGATGCGCCAGAAGGAGTTGGAGCTCAGCAGGGACCTGGAGGACATGAGGCCATTGTCCGATGCTTCCAGTTACGACGAGAGGATGGCAGTGCGTCTTCGCGACAAGGCAACTAGGATTCAGGTGAGCAAATTGTGTCATAGACTATTAACCTATTTGGCTTATGGCTTGCAGAGTCTACGTAGGCAATGTAAACTACACTAAAATGAACTTACAACCTTGATTTGAAGGGAAAGTTAAATTTTCACTCGCGTTGGTTCCAGGGTGTCTACTAGTCCGGAAATCCTAGAGAAATCGGGGGGGGGAGGCAGTTGACCCCCACTTTTTGCTCCGTGCACTATGACCTCTTAATGCTAAACCTTTCTACCAAGATAAAGTAAACTGTCCTCCCCCCAGTGTTGCCGTCACTGTGTCAGGAAAGTTACTTTTCCTGGAAAATCAACGTTTTTGTGAAGTAGGGTTACAAATTAGTAGGAGAAGGAAGAAATTTTCCATTTTTAATTTGTTGTGGACCAAATATACAGATTGATATAATGAAATATTACGGACAGTTACAGTAAAAATTGTATATTTTGAAAAGGGGTCATATTTTGAAATGTTCATGTAGAAATATACTACAATAGTGGCTATTGGTATTTACCACTTTCTTGTTGCAAGTTTTGGGGGGTGTGGTAAATAGTTACCTGGAGTAATATACAGGGTGTCCGAATTGAAACGCCCTGTTTTTAAATGCTTATATTAAACATAATATACAGGCAAGAACAGTGTGGTACGTGGTATATGGTAGCTTAGCTGTGGAAATTTTAAATAGGTAATGAATTGTAAGGATTCATTTATTTTGTATTGTTCCAGGTGGTGAAAAGTGAAAATGACAACTAATGCTGAAAAAGCTCAAACTGTGTAGTGGTACACAGAATTGGGATCCATAAAGCTTAAGATGCTTGTGAAGCACATCGTGGACTGTGGATTTTGTGAGAGCAATCTCACGTGACGCCGTACGAACGGATTTCGTGCAAATGCATCTGCAATGCGCTGAATGTTTTCCTCAGATGTTCGTGATCGGCCACCACCATGCCTCTTAGCGACAGATCCTGTCTCTGGAAATACTGCTTTCCACGCCTTGATTCTCTTGGCATCGGGCGTGTCTCTGTGATACTCTGCATGAAACAGTCGTTGAACTACAATAATGGATCCCAATTCTGGGTACCACCACACAGTTTGCACTTTTTCAGCATTGGTTGTCATTTTCACTTTTCACCACCTGGAACAATACAAAATAAACGAATCCTTACAATTCATTACCTATTTAAAATTTCCACAGCTAAGCTACCATATACCACCTACCACACTGTTCTTGCCTGTATATTATGTTTAATATAAGCATTTGAAATTAGGGCGTTTCAATTCGGACACCCTTGTATTACTAAACTTTACTATAATTATGAGTTTTTAGAAATAATCTTTGTTATCATTAGTCAATGCATTTTAAGTATTATGTATGTAGAAACTCACTCCCTGATTGTTATTTGCTTCCCTCTCCCTACCAAACAGTCCATTATGTTCAGTTTCTCTTTGCATTATAACCTTTATATTTAAGGTTAATACTTTAGAACTTGGTTAAGTGGGATTCTAGTGCAAGGTGTTTAGGTAAAATAGAGTGGCCTTCTTCCAGACCTACACTAAGTGCCCTAATGATGTGGTCTGGAAATTTTGTTTCTTGGTCTGAAAACCTGGAAAAGCGTTTTTTTTAAATTTAAGCACTCTGTGTTCATATTGAGCTGATGATAATTCTATTTGTAAGGGAAAGTTCTGGCATTCTCTTTCAAGCATCATCTGTTGGTAGAAGTTAAATAAAGACAAAAACATGTCGCTTGTGAAACAGGTTTTCCATCGATTAAGTAAATATTTCTGTGTTTGATACTTAGTAGAAAATTGTTCATAACATTCCAGTTCTTCAACTAGTGAATCATTTCTAGAACACCTGCTATTAAGCCTACACCTACTCCCATGTTGTTCGCATATATTACATCGTATAAATAGTTACATTGTCTACATGTAGCCGTAGACTATTGTTGTTTATTCGTACATGCATATCACTTGATCTAGTCCATTTTAAGGAGATGTTTCTTGGTGAGTGAGAGCAGTTCCGTTTATTCTTGTATTTATCTTAAGAAACAAATTGGTCAAGCATTTTGTTTCATAAATATTACTATCTAAATAACCAGTTAAAGGGATTTTGATTGTAAACTAATTACAGAATAAGACTAAGGGAAAGCAAATATGTATTTCGTGTCTTTTCAAAAGTCAAATTCACTTATATTCCAATGCAATCAGGCTACAGGAGTATGATTCTCCTAAGGCGACTCTGATATCTTAGTGGTTTATTCTGTCACCTTTTATCGAACGGTTCAGATTGGCAAATTGCCCATGGATTTGGAAACAACTTTAAATTCGTCCAGTCCCGATTAGTCTCTATCAGCGTAAAGTGTACTTAAAATACAAGGTGGTTATAATTAAAGTGACGGTGTTCAGAGTGGTACAGCACGGGCTGTAATGAGAGTAGCAGTCTGAAACTTCGTAGATATGCTAATGAAGCAATGCGCTCGCGAATTATGCAAAAAAAAAAAAAAAAAAAAAAAGTTCCAATTCTCGCCACCAGGGTAAAAAAATGGCGCTGTAAGCAGTCAAAACGTGGTATAGTTACAGGAAAAAGGCAGGAAAGATCAAACACATGAGAACAATGGCTCTGGCATGTTTATTAGGAACTATGGTTACAAGAACTGTTCAATATGGCCTCCCAATTCAGCAACATGCTGCATTCGTAACACGGCATGGTCGACGGTTGCTCGCAGCATGTCTGGTGAAATCTGAGCGACATGTCGTTGTATGCTAGCCTTCAGATCAGGCAGAGACCGGACATGTCCCTGATAGACACGATCTTTTAGATATCCCCACAGCCAGAAGTCACATGGATTAAGGTCGGGGGATCTGGAAGGCCAATCATCTGGAAACTGCCTAGAGATGATGCGGTCATTAGTGAAGGTTTCTCGCAGCAAATCTTTCACGTGGCGAGCGACATGTGGTGTTGCCCCATCTTGCATGAAAATGGTGGTGTGTTCACAGTTCCGTTCTTGCAAAGCTGGAATCACGTGTTGCAGAAGGAGGTCCCTATAACGTGCAGATGTCACTGTACACCTAACAGGCCCTCGAGGTGTCATCTCCTCAAAGAAAAACGGACCAAGAATGAAGGAGCTAGTGAACCCACACCATGCAGTCACGTAAACTAAGTGCAATGGTTGTTCCTGCACAACATGTGGACGAGTGGAACCCCATATGCGACAGTTCTGAGTATTCACTGTACCGACCAGAGTAAAATGCGCCTCGTCAGTCCACAGAATATTCCCCGGCCACATGTCATCCACTTCCATGCGTGCCAAAAACCGATGGGCAAACTCACGGCGTTGTGGAATATCTTGGGGTTTCAATTGGTGCACAATTTGAATCTTGTAGGGATACCAGTGTAAAATGCACCGCAATACCTTGCGAACTGTTGACCAGGGGAGTGACAATTCACGTGCCACAGCTCTAGCACTGGTTGCAGAAGTTGAGGCATGTGCTGCACGGTCAGCTACAGCTACAGCAACTTCGTCCACAACTTCCACGGGGATGGGCCGCCTTCCTCTCCCTGGTGCAACACCCAATTCACCTGTTTCCTCGAATTTCTTCATCATCTTCTTCAGCCCATTAATTGACATGGGCCCTCTTCTCAGCCCTTTCTGTTGGCGATATTTCCGCAGTGCAGCGTTACTATTGCTCCCATTCTGGTAAAACAACTTCACTAGCAGTGCACGGTCTTTCTTCGCAATAGCCATTGCTTTTTACACGGGAAAAATCAAACTTTTAATGTTCGGCGAACATTCACATCACTAAAGGAAAAAAAAAGCAACAAGCGTCACCAACAACAACCAGGGAGCTCACACAATGGTTAGGCAATGTCACCGACTTTAACGTCAGAGTTACGGAAAATTCCACGTTTTGACTGCTTACAGCGCCATTTTTTACCCTGGTGGCGAGAATTGGAACTTTTTTTTTTTTTTTTTGCATAATTCGCGAGCGTATTGCTTCATTATCATATCTACGAAGTTTCAGACTGCTACTCTCATTACAGCCCGTGCTGTACCACTCTGAACACCGTCACTTTAATTATAACCACCTGGTATAAACTTTTGTAACATGACAATTGGGACAGCCCCCTAAGAAATGGTATCGTTAGTCATCCTAGTTTTAGCAGAACTTCCGCTTCAGTTTGGAGCACATTGTCCTGCATTTGTGCTGTCGTTGACAAGACCTTGTCAGTGTCATGAGGATGTTTACATTCCTTCTCAGTGGTACACATTGTTTTTATATTCTAGGAACAGTATTGACACATACTAGTAGATTGCCTTCACTTTTGCATTTATATTTTTAGTTCACATAAGAGCCCTTGCCGATTCTCCCCCCCCCCCCCCCCAATTTACACTGCTCTACAATTGAAGTTTTGTACAAAAACAAAAGTAGGTTTTTTAAAATAGAATTTGGGCTGCTGTATTCCAAAACGAAATTAGTTTTTGTTCATTGAACTGTGGTTTTATGTTATGCGTGGAAATTTAACTGAAATTATACACAGAACCTCATTTTCACAATTGTGGTAGCACCGAAAAACGTTGGTCGTTGCTCAAAATTGCTTAGGAGAGGATACATTAAAACGCTAAATAATGCAAATATCGTAGCGATATGATTTTGTAGCGTTTGTCTTTGATTTAACCACATTTGGCTCCATATTCTGCAGAGAACATAAAAAACAATATACTGCTATGTTGGTAAAAAGTTATAATTTATGTGTGGGCATAACTTTGGACCTAAATTTGGGAGAGGGGGCAGAATTGTGAACTTTTCTATCTCATAAAAATAGCATGCATTACAATTTTTGCTAAATAATTGTTAACAGTTGGGCTGGAAAGTTCGTAGGCTAACATAGTAAAAAATATTTTTTTGACAAAATTCGATTTTATTATTCAATATAGTTGCCTTCGAGGGCGATACAACGATTATAGTGGTCATACAATTTTTCGATGCCATTTTTATAGTACGATTTCTCTTTAGCCTCAAAATAGGCCTCAGTTTCGGCGATTACCTCTTCATCAGTGCTAAATTTCTTTCCAGCGAGCATTCTTATAAGGTCTGCAAACAGGAAAAAGTCACTGGGGGCCAGATCTGGAGAATATGGTGGATGGGGAAGCAATTCGTACTCTAATTCATATAATTTTGCCATCGTTTTCATTGATTTGTGACACGGTGCATTGTCTTGATGAAACAGCACTTTTTTCTTCTTCAAATGGGGCCGTTTTTTCGTGATTTCATCCTTTAAACGCTCCAACAACGCTATGTAATAATCGCTGTTGATGGTCTGGCCCTTTTTGAGGTAAGCAATGAATATAATACCATGCGCATCCCAGAATACTGATGCCATAACCTTGCCAGCCGACTGTTGCGTCTTTCCACGCTTTGGATTCGGTTCATCACGTGCAGTCCACTCGGCTGACTGTCGATTGGACTCTGGAGTGTAGTTATGGAGCCATGTTTCATCCATTGTAATATATCGACGGAAAAATTCGTGTTTATTACGGTTGAATATCGCTAAACATTGCTCCGAATCATCAAAACGTTGTTGCTTTTGATCGATTGTGAGCACGCGCGGCACCCATTTTGCACACAGCTTTCGCATGTTCAAATATTCATGCACAGTATGTCCAACACGTTCCTTTGATATTTTTAAAGTCTCCGCTATCTCGATCAACTTCACTTTACGATCATTTAAAATTATTTTTTTTTTATGTTTTCGTCGGTAACAACCTCTTTGGGGCGTCCACTGCGTGCATCGTCTTCGATGTTCATTTCGCCTCGTTTAAATTTAGCAAACCACTTCTCAACGGTTGATTTTCCTGGTGCAGAGTCCGAATAATGTTTATCAAGCCAAGCCTTGGCTTCAACAGTATTTTTTTCGCCAAAAAGCAATGCTTTATTAACACACGAAATTCTTTTTTATCCATTTTTTCACAATAACAAAAGCTGCTTCACTCACAATGCTATATCTCACGAACTAATTATCCGGCAGCTGTGAAATTTATACACGTATCTTTTGAAGGTTAGTACTAAGTAAAAATCACATGGATTTATTTAATTCTAGTAACGCCATCTATGAGTCAGCCTATGAACATTTCAGCCCAACTATTACATTTGGAACTTTATAGAAAAGTAACATAAGAAGAAAATGCAAATTCAAATTGTATTCGAAAACATAATATGTGTGTGTTATTTTATCTTTGTTGATTTAAATAAACATTTAACTAAATATTTAACTGACATTGAGATTTTTATAAAACCTTGAGGCATAATAGTTCTTCTCTCCTTCCTGGCATTACCTCTCTTGCCGTTTGTAATTCTCGTGTGTTGCTTCATTAAAAAATAGCCACACAGACAGAAAAATCTCGAAGCAGTTCCAAGACACTTTGATAACATACCAGGTTATTTGTGTAATATAAAGAACTTTTAACTTTTGAGCGTTTCAATTTTTTATTTCTCCATCTAATATTTTATAAGTAGAACTGTGCAGCATTAAAAAAATAAAAAGAGTAAAGTGTTCCCCTGTGCATAGCACCACGCCATGAAGGCGTATAGGGGGTGTGGGGGTAACGCCCCACACTTTCTTGATCCGGTCGTGAGTGGGGGTGATGTGATCAGCATCACGCCCCTAACCGCCTTTACCCCCCAGGGTTTCCCCCAGGTACCCATGTTATTCAACGCTGGGTGGGCGCCGGGGCCGCTTTCACCGTTAGAAAAGTTCCCGGATTTGAACCGGCCGGGGATCGAACCCGGGACCTTGAGCATGGTAGTCAGACGCGTTACCGACTGAGCCACCGCGGCCAAGTATAGTATTCTTTAAAACTTTATGGATGCACTGATCTTTCAAATTTTAGTAAACCTGATAATTTGTGCAGTGAATGTCCCCCTCCCTTGCCCCCCCCAAGTAACAGCTATGCTTTTATGAATAGATGGTGTTAAAGGCGTAGCTACTGCGGAGCATGCGCACTCGTCTGGTCCCCCTCGAACATCCGGTTACGCTTAGGATGCTATGGACGTTAATACGAAAGGGCAAAGTGGTGATTCTTTTACAAGGAAATAGGGCGTCACCTGTGTAGCATATGATTGCACAGTTCGATCGGGAACAAATTTATTGAGTCAAGTATCACTTCGTGGGTTTCTGAAGGACGTAGAGAGACGAAACCTGTTGATACAAGCAGAACGAGAAAGGACTGGTACACGGAAAGGATTTTTACGACTTGCATTTTGTTACAAACATGTTGATCGTTTATCTGCGTATTGTGTTGTGGTGAAAAGTACGCCTCTTAGTGAGGTTTCAAACCGAAGCGACACGCAACAGCAGTGGTGTGTACCGAAGTGACAAGCGACAGGCCCATTTAGTTTATAAATAAGCATTTACCGCTCATGGGAAATCAAGTCTCAGGCGGCACAATACACGCCATTGAGAATCTGAGCGACACGTGCAGCTTGTCGTGTCGCTTCGGTTCGAAAAATTTCATTGATCACTAAGAATTCACTTTATTTTAAGTGGCACGGAGATTACACACCGAAGCGACAAGCAACAGCCCCTTTACTCTAAAGGAAACAATTCATCTTGCATACGAGTACAACAGAGCGAGGCGACACGATGTATGGTACTGAGAAAACACCAGTCCAGTCCAAGCGACACGTAAGAAAGCTTTCGGACTTCAGCGATATATGTCTCTTGGAAATCAATATTAAAAAACAATACTTTACGAACGACAAATTGCAGGTGTCGCTTGTCGCTTGGACTGGGCCGCTTTATCAATACCGTGCATTGTGTTGCCCCGGCCTGTTATTTGCGCAAGCGTGACTTGTGAATGGTTTGCTTTAGATCGAATGCTTCTGTGCGGAACCCCGATATCGGTTGTCGCTTATAATCTGAAAACTCCCTTGTTGCTTGAAGTAAATTCGTGCAAGTGTAAGTGGCATGCCATATCATAGGTTTTCCCTAAATCGCTCAGGCGGAAAGGCGACGTTGAAAGCACATATATTTACTAGCATTTGTTATGTGTCATTACTTCTGCAGATTTGTTGGCAAAGATTCACTTAAGCATACTTTATAATATAATAATATCACTTCTTTTATAGAATTATCTTTCTCTCACTTTTCCATTAACAAAATAATTCAATATATTTAAACGTTCGTCGTGCGTGTACATGAGATACTTGTATGTACGCATGCATGTCCGCAGGATTTTTTCCAGGGAGGGGCAAGGAAGGTATTTTTTTCCAGGGGGGGCAAATGAAGGCAAATTTTCCTCCAAAATAGTGTTGTTCCCTAAAAAACATTGTTTAAATTTGAATTTATGGTGTTCATGCAGTAATTAACACATATTATTGTGGCTAAAATGAAATTATATGTGTGAAATACATATTTTTTGGTTGACTTTCATTTTCCGGGAGGGGGAGCACGGCCCCCCCTTGCCCCGTTCCGGACGCCCATGTATGTACGTAGATTCTGTAGTACGTAGTGTGCTATACATCTGGCGGCCACAAAGACACGTCCTATTTTAATAATCTGCTCTGCAGTTGATCATTCGACGGATTCTAGACGTCCACTCCTTCATAGTAGAAGTATAACAAATACCTTTCTTGACTATCGTCGCATAACTGATGAAAATAAGTGCTCATTTCTTACTTCGTATGCTGGTGAATCTGCACTGGCAACAACGGGGACTAGCCTAAACCGGAAGTTCCGGGGGGACCGGGCAAGACCTCACCAATGTTTATGTTTACATTTTTAACACGGTCTATACAGTAGTCCCAATTTATGTACATGCTGGCAGGTACATTAAAAAGTAACTTTCAGAACAATGTTGCAGACCTGCTCATGAGAAAAACTAATCTTCTACTTTGTAAATATAGAGAATATCATGAAGAGCAATACTGTACAGAAAAGAAGCGATTGTTTCCAATATCAAAGATGCACAGACTAATGAAACTTTCTCCCTCTTCCAAATGATAACTGAAATAGCTGATGTGAAGAAACATTACAAAAACAAACATAAGATCAAGGCCTAGTAGAAAAAAGTCTTCCGGATTTATAAAACCTAACATCTCAACTATTTATCTCAAGAATGTAATAATATATCATAGAGTTCAATGCCGACGAGTTCAGTGTCATCCAATTTATATCACACACATAAAAATTTTAAAAAGTCAGTGTGGTAACAAGATATAATGTGTGTAGGGACAAGGCAGGAAAATAACATTAAAATAAACGCATTACATATTTTTTTTTTCTCGTGTCAATGTCTATTAGTGGGTTCATGGCTATAGAAGCATGTGTGTAGATATTATGAAGGCCAGATCAATATTTTCAACGTAAAAAATGGAAAATTATTTTAAACAATAATGGAAATATGTATGTAGATATTATAAAGTCGAGATCGGTAATTTCAACATAAAAAAATTGAAAACTATTTTCAGCATTTTTCAAACTGAGATGATCCGAAATATTTGCCAATACATATTTAAAGAATCAGGGCAGAAATGGAATAAACCTAACCTTCACAATAAGCAAGTTTATCAGCCAGGGTTGATGTTGATTCTCAAGGCCAGGGTTGTAAGGTCTGGAGGTTAAATCAGAGTTGGGCCTTGGACAATTCAACTTGAATTCAAATACTAAAGTTTGAAATGTTGGCATTATCATGTATAAGTGCTTTAGAGGATATGATTAACATGTGTATTTGTTAAAGCACTACCTCTACAAGGTAAACAGTGTTTTTTTTTTTTATTCTTTCCCACATAAGCCATGTAGAAAGTTCACTGTGCATTATGCTAAAGGCTAAGAGTGACTGGGGATGAAATGTTATCGCAGTAAGATCTTACCTCTCAACACAACATTACAAAATAATACAATAATATTGATCTTCTTTTGAAATTGATTTTTATTTCTAGAAATGATTAAATAGCTAAATCATTGAATTATTGGCTCAGGATCTTCCCACTGAAAGTTCCAGGTTACACTCCCAACATTGGCATGGGCGTTTATTTGTCTCTTTTCATGTGTTTAATCTAATGATCATTGTTTATCATTGTCATGGTTATCAAAATGTGGTAGAAAAGTAACATAAGAAGAAAATGCAAATTCAAATTGTATTTGAAAACATAATATGTGTGTGTGTTTGTTATTTTATCTTTGTTGATTTAAATAAAGATTTAACTAAATATTTAACTGACATTAAGATTTTTATAAACCCTTGAGGCATAATAGTTCTTCTCTCCTTCCTGGCATTACCTCTATTGCCGTTTTGTAATTCTCGTGTTTTGCTTCATTAACAAATAGCCACTTAGACAGACAAATCTCAGGCAGTTCAAAGACACTTTGTAACATACCAGGTTATTGGTGTAATTTACAGAACTTTTAACTTTTGAGCATTTCAATTTTTTATTTCTCCATCTAATATTTTATAAGTAGAACTGTGCAGCATTAAAAAAATATTCTTTAAAACTTTATGGATATTATGAAATGTATTTGCTTCTAGTAGAGAGGGATATTAATACTGAAATTCTTGTGGACCTTTTCACCCAAAGGTTTCCCAGATTATTTGTTAATAGTGTTACATGTCGAGTAAACGTAAAACAGTTTAACATTTCCTCAAATAAATCGAGTTAGGCATGTTTGATATTTCTTTACAATATGTTTATAAGAAATGTCAGTTCATTTAATGTTAATTCTAATTTTTATTTGTGAAAGAAAGCTATTTAATTGTTTTATACTACCTGGTGTCTTCACAACACCAATTTCTAAATATGGAAACACGTAGTTGTTAGACATAGAAGTTAGTAGCAATGGGACAATCATATACATATAAATCTTACTCATTATTTTCATTAAAACGTCAGTGAAAAGTGAACTGCATACTCTTCTCAAAAGAAAGTTATTTTTACCTTACAATTTCCAGTCAGTGAATGGTTGTATAATTCCATTCTGTTTTTCTATTGCATGCATGATTAGTGAAAACTTGGCAAGAAATGGGAAAGTATGTACTTGACAAATTAAAACTTATATTGACACAACAGTTTTTCATTTTATGTACATCGTAACTTGTATATGTGTTGCTAATTATTCTATTGAGAGTACCTGACCCAAAAATTGTTTGTTGTTCTACAACAGCAGAGGCCGTTGACCAGATACCTGCCAATCCGCAGCGAAACTTTGGACCTTCGCCAACACATTGAGACAGCTGGTCATCAGATTGAGCTCTGCTCTCATGTTTTTCTTACGCCTACATCGTGCAGGGGCTACTTACATAAGATGGGCTCCAAATTCCACAACTGGAACAAGCGGTGGTTCGTGTTTGACCGCTTGAAAAGGACATTTATGTATTATGGAGATAAGAATGAGAAGAAACCTCGAGGTGGTGTTTATTTCCAGGTATGTAATTTATTTTAATTTTCCAACGTAAGTTAACTTTATATATATGGGGGGGGGGGGGTAAAGGCAACCAGGGGTGTGGTGCTGATCACATCACCCCACCTTTGGCCGTGATCAAGATAGTGGGGGGCCTTAACTCCACACCCCCTTCATGGCATGGTGCCAAGCACAGATATATATATACCGTGCGTCCATTTCGATCTTCAGCCGAGAGATCGGGAGAAGCGTGGCAGGCTGCGCTGACGGAGATGCCGACATTTGTGGCCTGTAATGCCCGCTTATTTTTATGGACGTATGCAGACATTTATATAAATATTGCAAAACGAGCACTAACCTGTGTTATAAGATTACGGTTTTAATTTTAGTAGCTTAGTGGCTGTATGTGCCGATGATTTTGACACGCCCACCTCTTGTGAAACACGGCGTAGAGGTTTGTTTGGAGAACGTTCTAACGCTGCACCAATTTCGTCGAGTTTTGCTTCGGTTAGAATCCGTCGTTTTTGATTAGGTGTTTTAAAATTTAACGATCCAGTTTCTCGTAATTTAAGGACAAGATGTCTAACCGTATCTCTATGTGGAGTTGAAACGCCTGGGAATTTCTGTACAAATTGCCTACACACGAGTCTGTTTTCATGTACTTGTCATACATAATAAATCTTTGTTCTAACGTGAACCTTGCGGCTGGCATTCAAATAGTCTTAACTGACACATACACACTGCAATAACACAAACAAGTAACTGCAAGTAACCAAGAATAACACTCTTGCGCACAGTACGAAATTAACACGCACTTGGTTTACGTTGCTCGCCACTATATTCACAGCTCTGTCTTCATCTAGTCGCGAAGGAACAAAAAAACTCGAGCTCTGAGATATCGGATTGCAAGGAAGCTTACGAAAACCATTCACTTTTAACGGTTTCGTCTGCAGCGTAATCTTGATACAGTGTTGCACATTCGAAACCTCCAAACGATTTCCATCGCCACAAAACTCTTTCAAGGATATAAACTTAAGCAGGACGTTACTGGTCAAAATTATGATTAAAATGTTCTATTATCTGTGGCTCTTAACATCGTTTCTAAAGCGTATTTTTTGTGTATATAAGGGCAGAACTTGGATGAATTACAGATGATAAATTATAACACAGGTTAGTGCTCGTTTTGCAATATTTATATAAATGTCTGCATATGTCCATAAAAATAAGCGGGCATTACAGGCCACAAATGTCGGCATCTCCGCCAGCGCCGCCCGCCACTCTTCTCCCGATCTCTCGGCTGAAGATCGAAATGGACGCACGGTGTGTATATATATTTGCAGCCTGTAATGCCCGCTTATTTTTATTATATAATATTACTTTTCACTGCTTTTGTGACAGCTCTGTGGCAAGTTGAAATGGTCAACTTCTCTCCACTAGAGGTCCTGAATTGGAGTCCCAGCCTGGTCATAGGTGTTCTTTGTGAGCTTCATCAGTTTTATCTAATCATCACTTATCCTCGTCATCATGATGAGATAGAAGTGGCAGAAAAGTGATGCTAAACAACAAAAATATAAGAATACTAAAATATGTAATTCACTGCTTTGTGATTTTTTACTTGAAAAATTGCTTTCATGGGAGTTTTTTAAGTATCCACATTACAATTGTTAGGTGTTATAAGTAAAAAATCAATTACTTCTGAATGATATTTACTACTTTATGTGTTCAGTGTTTCGGTCATAAGGACAATAATAACTCTCAGAATCTTCAAAGAATGTGAGTCACATAATGATTGGAACATTGATCAAAGAAAGAAGAAAATATCATATATAAACCCTGACTGTTATTATTAATCTTAAATTAATTATGTTCTTGAAATAATTCTATTACGAGGATGAGATGATACATTTTTCTGCCTATGTAAAATGTATGTGTTTTGTGTACGTATGTGTATATTTCAACACTGTTGAAATGTACATTCAAATTGAGAAAAGCACATGATGTATACTTAGTATACTTAGTATATATCTGTATAGTATAGATTTCTGCTTACATTGCAGATGTAAGTGGAAATTAGGTCCTTTGTCAACCTGTCAAACTGATTAAAAAACATACCTGACAAATTACATTCTCAAATTTTTGGAAACCATTTGGTTTCTTCATCAAGAGTGGGATCAAAAATTACCTGTTCATTAACAGGCATATTAAAAATGGAATAAAATATTAAACTGGTAAATTATATTTAAAAATAAGCTAAACAAATACACTTGCTGACAAAAAAAGTGAAGCACCCAGAAGGAATGGTCGAAGATTACCCTATTTCGGTATACATGCATACCATTGATGTGTGAGTAACTGATTAGATGTACAAGGATCTGTAATGTGTAGAACGCCCACCAGAGGTCATTTGTGACGTCACCTCCTGTTGCTGATAAGGTGGGACCAGTCACCTGCTGTGAGTCAGACAGTGCAGCACGAAGTTTAGAGAGGAAAACGAAGCACCGGCGATGGCTCGCAGACGCGTTAGACAGCCGATCCAGCAATTGACAGCATTTGACAGAGACCGCATTGTGGGACTGCATGAGGCGGGTTGGTCGTATCGGGCAATTGCCAGGCATGTGGGCCATTCAGATGTCACAGTGGTTCGATGTTGGAATCAATGGGTACATGAGGGCACCCATGCACGTCGTGCAGGTTCAGGTCGACCAAGAAACACCACCCCGAGGGAGGACCGTCGTATGGCGCTCCAAGCAGTGCGGGATCCCACAACTTAGCACCCGTCATCCGAGAACATGTACTGGATAATCTACAACATCCTGTGAGTTCCTGCACAGTGTCTCGACGACTCGCATCCGCCGGATTCTGGTCCTTCCTCCCCATGCGCCGGTTGCCGTTGACACCACTACACCGATGCGTGCGGTTGGTGTGGTGCCGTGCTAGGGAGGCATGGACAGAGGACGAATGGCATCGCATCATGTTCAGTGATGAGTCCCGCTTCTCCATGACCTCCGATGACCATTGTGTGCGGGCGTGCTGGAGTCGAGGGCAGAGGGCACACCCTGTCTACATTGTGGAGAGACACACAGGTGTGACCCCTGGCATTATGGTGTGGGGAGCCATTGGATATGTGTTCAGGTCACCTCTAATAGTGCTTTGGCAGACTTTGACGGCACAGCGATACGTCACAGACATTCAGCATCCACACGTCCTACCCCTTATGGCACAACACCCTGGGACAGTGTTCCAACAAGATAATGCACGCCCACACACAGCCCATGTGTCTATGGACTGCCTAGAGCATGTTGAGGTCCTCCCGTGGCCAGCACCATTCCCGGACCTTTCCATCATTGAACATGTGTGGGATGACATTGGACGGGGACTCCGTCCTAGTGCCAACCTACGGGATCTGGAGGGACAGCTGCAACACTTATGGACGAACGTGCCTCAGGAGAGGATCCAAAGGTTGTTTGACACTATTCCGAACTGCATAAGGGCATGCATTGCGGCCAGGGTGGGTACGACACCCTACTGACCTGGCGCCACCATTCCACCTGTAACTGCCAACGGCCTTGACTCTTGCATCCTATATTGTAATCAGCTCAATAAAGGTACATGGACTTTCAGCATATGTAGTTTCATTCACGTCGAACCACTCCTTCTGGGTGCTTAACTTTTTTTGTCAGCCAGTGTATTTCTATAGTTGCACGTATTTCCTTTGTTATAACTATTCCGCTGTTTTGAATTTATGAATGTGAGGTTTACTTTCCCACCCTTACTTCTTTCTACACACGTATTGTACATAATCAACTTCATTGTATATTCTCCCAAAATTACCCAACTCTACCACTAAACTTGCAAGCCCACTTTTTGTCTTCCAATAATTTTTGCATAATTTGTCAATAAATCGTGTTCAGGGTGATGGATATTTGTAGCTTTGCTGGTCACGTGATTCAAACAAATATTCTTGAGTTAAATTGGCATTAGTGTCCACAATGTTTTGAGTGCATACATTGCTTTCAATATCAGGGAATTTTGATTAGAGACAAAGGAAAAGGATAAGGTTAAATATGTGTGTTAAGAGTCTGAGCTTAGACTCTGTCTTGTGATGGGTTCGCTCTAAATCCCAGTGTTCTTTTAGTGGATGTCGTGCTTTTATGGAGAAGTGGATTCCAGGGGTAGTTTCTAGTAGGTTTCTAGTATTCTAGTAAATGAAGCCATAGCCATTGCCTGAGAAAACACAGATCTCAACAGGAATGCGGGATTCCAGCTCAGTCTCGCCCGAGATCCATTTCTCTGTAAAAGCACAACATCCTCCAATAAAACACCGGGGTCCAGTGTGGACCAATCACAAGACAAAATCAAAGCTCTGCCTCTTAACTGCTGATGTTGAGAGCAATGTATATGCTCGAAATGTTGGATGCTGATGCCAATTCAACCTGGCTGGTAACCCGAGAACACTTGTTTGTATGGCTATTTTATCTACCAATGTGAATTAGTAACCTGTGCAACTGCAAGGCTTGCAATCAGTGTGCCCTGGAACCTTGGCCATTCCAGACATATTGCGGTAGTGGAGGCATTCATCCGAACAGGATCCATCCAGAAGACACTGCAAGCACTGTGACTGCCCAGTGAGGATTATTTTCAATCCATGTCAGAGAGGCACAGCATAATGAAGTGCTTCAGACAATCGAGAGCCAATGTCGGTGTGCAGAATCTGAAGTCGCCAAGTGCACAGTGCCTGCTGCATCTCCTGTATGGAACATCTTTGAGTGAAGGGCTCCTCTGTCGTGATTCATGTCCGAACCTGCCAACTTTCCATGGCAGACTATTTGCGAATCCTGCAGCTGCCTAGGGTAGGAGGTTATTGAACGTTCTGCGTTTTGACAAGCTTACAGACTGACATTAGTAGATATATTATGCACCACCCTGCATTTCATGTAGCTAGTTTAGTTTGAATTTGTCCCCTCAATTGTATATAGATGGCACTGGTGTTGTATCAAATGTAATAGATGCGAGGTCATCTCTGGTTGAGCCCCATTTCAACATAACTTTTCAGTCATAGCCATAAGCCATTACATGCAGCTACATTGGTTGAATTAGTTTTCTTCAGTTGCAGGGAGGTGGTGGCATTATTGGTTAGTATCAGCTGAGATGTTGAAGTATGCCTGGAACAGAATAAATTTACTCAGCGATCTAAGTTGCGAAAATTGTGGGGAATCCAGAGATTGTCTTGGTAGTTCGGTGGTAGAACATTGACATGAAATGCCAAACACTCAGGTTTGATCACTTATCGAGCCACTGTTTTCACATAACGTTTGAGTAAGTTATAGAATTTCTGTATTTGTCCTGCACCATGGCCATGCGGTGCAGTCTAAGGCTTTGGGCCCCAGCCACTGGACATGCACAGGTTCGAGTCTCATGGGGTAAAACGTAACAGCTTTTCTCCTGATACTTCAACCTGTGTATATAGGACCGGTGGCTAATTTCCATGAGGAATTTTGGAACTATGAATGAGTAGCATAACCCAGTCATGGAAACCTATAACAATGAATGGGGATTTGCCCTGCTAAAGACATCACTCCATAACTGTGGTGGGAGTGAGGCTGGCAGTCGGTATGTAGGCACAGGCTCTCACGGCAAATGGTTATTTAATTTCTGTATTTACTTTTGTGTTCAGCTTGATATGAAAAAAAAAAGAAACAAAAAAGAAAAAGCAGCATTGAAAGTGGGGCTGCGTCGATACCTGATTCACATTAGTTGTGATAGTAGTGCTTGTAAATTGTAACAGTTAAAATTTGTTCAAAATATTGATTAACACAGTGGTGTGTCACATGACAAACATGTGCAATTGCTGTAAAATGTCCCACATAAGGAACTCGGTCCCACATTACGAACTGCATGCAAATATCATCACATATGATTAACCCTCAGCAGACTTGCAGCAGGCACATGGGGTACTGTACTTTATATACCTAGTCATATCATAAATTCTGTTACAAAGTTTAGACAGGAATGGCAACACTGATTGGCAAGGTAACCCTGCAATGTTGGATCAAACAATAACCAGTATCATTGTGTGTTTGGCTGTGGTTGCGGAAAGGCGAATTTCACTACGAGTCGAATGGAGTGGGGTGTATACGAGAACCGTGTGACAGTAATTGCACTGCACAAAGTTGGCAAATCACCATCGGACATTTTCAACACCCTGAAAAAGCTGAATATCAGCAGGATGTTCATGCATCAGACCATCAACAGATACTGTGACACAGGGACAATTGAGGACCGCCACAGGAAAGGTAGACCTCACAGCGTGAGGAGCCAGAAGCTCGTGAAAGCAGTGGCGGCGTGGATTCGACGAAATTTTAGTCAGGAAACAAGCAGTGATGACTTGAGAGCTGAACATTTCAAAAATGTCAATGTGACTCCGAAGTGACCTAGGACTCCGTGCTTATCGGCGAAGTACTGGTCACTTCCCCACTTCACAGCTTAAGGTCCAGAGGGAGCAGAAAACAAAAAAAGACTCCTTCAGCGTTACGCAAATGGTGCCCACAAGAGGACCCTTTTCACAGACGAAAAAATTTTCACGATTGATGTGTCTTACAATCGTCAAAACGACTGTGTTTATGCCTCGACATCCCAGGAAGCTCGTGAAAACACACCACAGACCCTCAGAAGCCATCATCCCGCCTCAGTGATGGTTTGGTGGGGGGTTTTGTATGATGGCACAACTGACCTCCACATCTGTGATCATGGTGTGAAAAATCTGCAAAAGTGTACCAAGCGACAGTGTTGGAGCCACTTGTGAAATCGTTGACCCACAAGGCAAAGACCACACAGGAGTGGCTTCAGAGGAATGTGCCTGATTTCATTGCTCTGGCTGATTGACCCTCCAGTAGCCCCGACCTCAGCCCATTGGACTACAGGTTGTGGTCAGTTTTGGAGGGCATGGTCTGTAGGAAGAGGCATCCAAGCCTTGCGAGTCTCAAGCGTTCTCTTGTGAAGGCAGTGGTGGACTTTCCCCCTCGAGACCATGCATGCTGGGATCGATGACTGGTCTCAGAGACTTCGGACGTGTGTGAAGGCCATAGGTAGCCATTTTGAACAGTGATTGGTGCTCTGTGTTGGAAAGACCTGTACCTTTATAACATTCAAATATTAATACATTAGCTTGCTCACTGTGCCTGTAGTTCATTATTAACTTTGTAACAGAATTTATGATATGACTAGACACAAGGAGCGACCTGGTTACAATTCATGTAAAAACGATTGTTATAAATGCACCAAAAGAAAAACCGACCAAAGTGTCAAAAGCTGAAATAACAATGAATGAGAGAGACTGTACTCATAAAATAGTAAATTCCTTGCATTTCCAACTGTTTTTGATAATCTCTGCAATTTTTTTCATGGTGTTTCACAATTTTGGACCAGGCTGAGGAACAGATTAAAATTATTCCTGTAGTAATCTATGGAAAACAGCATCCCACATAACAAACACCATACCAGGCTCGTAGCCAGGTAGAGGGTGGGGAGAAGGTCAGCCCCCTTCTGGCACTTCTGTCAGTCCCCTTGACATTAGTTAAAACAATTTTGTATAATTTATTTACAGTGAGGAGTAAAAACGTAGACAGCAAATGTTACTTTGCTCACAATTTAGTGAAGGATAAATTCACAGAACATGAACAGCAGCTATTACATTCCTTCATCTTATTTATGAGCAGAAATCTAAGTAGCGGCAAGTATTAGACTAGAAAGTTTTTTATGGGTAGCTTGTTTATCTGTACCATTACTGTTCCTGTTGCGGCCTCCTATTTAGACAGAAATTTGTGACTTCGACACCATCATCCACATTCCTTTCACACGTGTGTTAAGGTCAACAGCTCCAAATTTTTTTTGGGACGAAGGGGAGTTTTATTGCTTCGGCCAGGGTGGAATGTACAGTAGGCACTATGATTGAATATTGTGTTTTTCTTGTGTGATATAAATATCTGCATCATCAAAAGTAGAAACTCACCATAGGAGAACGGGACGTAATCTGTAGTTTCGACGTTATTAATCTGTACCCCAGTGTCCCCCGGGACAAAGCTGGAGATTATTTGTATAGATGGTTGATTGACCAAAACGTTGAAATCTTGGTCGCCTGGGAGTATGTCCGGTGGTTTTTTCTCATTACGGGGTACAATTACTTCTACGTTAACGATAAAATCTTCCGACAAAAAGAAGGGTTGGCCATGGGCAATCCCATCTCTGGCCTTGTGGCCAACATCTTCATGCACTACGTCGAAAAAGCCGCTATGGAGCATGTAGGGGGGAGGGGGGAGGTAAAATATTATGGGAGATACGTAGATGACATCCTCATCATAGGGAATGAAATCAAACTTGACAGCATTTTCGACCAATTGGGGAAGCAGGACCCCAGGATTGGGTTTACTAGGGAAGATATGGCCAACGGAAAGATCCACTTTCTTGACTTGTGCCTTACTAAAACCGGACAACGGATCGTAACCGGGGTCTTTCATAAACCGTTAGCTGGAGAGCTGTACCTCCATAAGAGATCCCAACATTCGAATAGGACTAAATTAAATGTTTTTCTTAACTTTTTCATTCGCGCCGAAAGACTGTGCAATGACGAAAAAGAGAAAGAGAAAGAAGGAGAATGGATAAGGAAGGTGGGGGTAAAGAATGGGTATACTATCCGCGACCTGGAAAAAGTAGCTAGGAAAGCCAAAAGGATTGTTAGACAAGAAACATCGCAAAATGACAAAGAGGAGGAAAAAACTGAGGTAGGAAACGGTGAAAAGAACACATATTTTGTCGGGATCCCGTATTTTAAGGGGGTCTCCGAGAAAATTGAAAAGTCCGTGAGGGGTTACGGGATTAAATGTGGGGTAAGAGCACCCCGGAGTATTGAAAAGCACTTTACGTCTTATAAGAAAGGGAGGGGGGATAGGCGCAATAACCCTGAAGAGCGGAAGGGAGTGTACAGGATAGTGTGTGAATGCGGAAAGGAATATGTGGGACAGACCGGGAGAAGTATGCAAGTTAGGTGGGGAGAGCATGATAAGGACGTAAAGGAGGGCATACCCAAAACAGGATTATCTGAACACATATTGGTTAACCGACATAAGATTGCTAAAAGGGAAGTTATTAGGGAGGTTAACAATAAATTGGACAGAAACGTATATGAAGCTGCCTATATATGCGCGAAAAATTGGAACAAACTTAATAGGGACGATGGGAATTTAGAAGACGGCTGGGTTAATTTCTTTAAAAAATGGGATAAAGCCGCAGTGAATAGGGACGAGATGGGCTTCCGTGTTACTCCTGAGGTTAGGAAAGCCGCCGAGGTGGAAGTCGATTTCACCTTGGATTGGTGACTCCCGAGCCCCAGTTTGGAAGGATTGAGGAGGGGAAGTTTTCTTTCTCCAGGTACGGGCTGACACCGTGCATTCGCCTACCCCGAGCACTGGTCGGCAGTTCGCCGACTTTAGCCTTGGACGTTCTTTTGTTTTTTATAGTATTGCGCGGTTTTAGATGTGTAATTTATATTCTTTTTTAGAAAGTGTCCTTCATGCAACTTTTTAACCTAAATCCTTAACCTTCACTTTCACGACGAGGCACCATGTCAGGTGTCTGAATAACATCCTTTCAACCTGAAGAAGGAGGTAGTGTAACCTCCGAAACGTAGTACAAAAAATCTCATACTCACACACGTAAGTTGCTGATTTTTAATCTTTTAGCCTATAGTTTATATTTAATTGTGAGTAATTCGCACATTATCAGTATGTTATCAAAAGTAGTTTGGAGTGTGTAGTAAGGGATAATATCGCAGTGAATTAACACTTCAAGATATGTTTTAGAAGATATAGAAATGAAACTGTACTTTAGTATTATACGGACTACCTGTTTTCTGGGGAAGCAAAAGAAACACTTACGGACATAATAGGAACACTGTATTTGATTAGGTTAGGTACTTATCACAATGAATGTTGATTACACAAAGCAATAAATCACTTGAGGAATGCCATGAGGTAGTCCGTATAATACTAAAGTACCAAAGAAACTGTAGTATTTGCATGATATTTCTAAATGTTATATGAACTTAATAACCCCCACTCTTTCCCCTACCCCACACCCATACATATCATTTAATATTGTAAATTTTTTGAAGAATAGACTTGGTACATTCCAACCAATCCCTAAATGAAAGTTGTTGCATGTAATGGTGTCTAAATAATACTTGTCTACTCATCTTTTCATATCATTGATCTATTTTCAGGCCATTGAGGAAGTTTATGTTGACCATCTCAATTTGATGAAGTCACCAAATCCAAAGTTGACATTTTGTGTGAAAACTATAGATAGAACTTACTACCTGATGGCTCCAAACCCCGAAGCAATGCGTATCTGGATAGATGTGATTATCACAGGAGCTGAAGGGTACCAAGAGTTCGAGCATGGATCATAAATGTGAAATCCAAAACTTCTTTTTCTACAAATTTAAAAAAAAAGTTGCAGCTGGATAATTTGTGGTTCCTGTTTCAAGGCGAAATTAGGAATAGGAACACCACAAGATAACATCCATCATGGAGCATGTTTAAGCTAATCATCAGCATTACGATAAAGGTGCTGTTTGTAATTAGCACCGGTTCCGTGCTCTTCTGAAATTATTTCTGGGTCACACTGCCTCTTTGCTGCACTGTATGTAAAGTTCCTGCAAAAAGAATTTGCGGTGCTTAGTTCAATTGTAAGAGGCACTGTTGGAATAGCCTTTTTTGTCCTGATGCCTTGCAAATATTATTATTAATACACATTATAATGAGTGTATATATGTGTGTTGCAAGAATGGCATTTCTGCATGTAAATGGTACACAGATGTATGAGTGTGTATGTGTCCATTGTAAATACAGAGATCGTAGAAAAGTACGTAGGCGCAAAGTTAAAAATCCTTGCTCGCTTTTGTATCGGTAATTTTTTGAGCCATACATTGCACACTTCACAGTACAACATTATATTCCAGTTACATTGAATTTTCAAAATTTATATATATGTGTGTGTTAAAAGACAAATCAAGATCTGAATTTGAAAAAGATTTTAGGCTTTATTGATATGAAACTATAACTGTTGCAATTCTAATAGTACTTTATGTGTATTTTATAAGAAAAGTAACTGTAAGTGGCTCCTGATGTAAATAAACTGCATATTAGTTATTACAGGAAATAAATATTTAGGAAGGAAATATAAATAGATCAGCATCTGAGTGTCGTAGTTATTTACAGCAGTCAATGCAAGGCATCTTACCATAAACAGCTAGTATTCGAAATACATTTACCACAATTTTACTTTGTATAATGTTGTGTCATTATGTATCTATAACTACATCAAAGAAGTGAATGTATTGTATTATCTGTATGATATTTTAATGTCATTAGTCAAGGCATTGGAATACTTGAATATTATCCATAATAAAGTAATACATATTTGACTATAGAGAATTAGAAGGAAATATACTGGTAGAAAATGAATTTACAGTCTATTATTAATTTGTTGCCAGTTACACAGAGTTATAGAAATAAGTACATTTTAAATATTCTCTTTAATGCAAGAAAATATTATAGCAAATGTAGAAAAAGTGCAATCTGTGCATGTTCAGTATCCCCCTCTTAACAAATTTAAAAAAAAACCAATGAAATGTGTATAAAATAACTTTACAATCGTACATTATTAATATGCCTTGCTGAAAAATTATGTCTAGAGACATTTTTTTAGTTATCAGCGATGTAGGAAATTGAAATATTTTGTATGTGTTTGAGTTTCTATCATGATGAAGTATAATTTTCAATAAACATTGTATAGTCGCAGACAATATTTCTAAGTTATAGATGTAAAACTTTGTTGTATTTTAAGTCCTTGTTCCCAAGTTTTTATGGAATTAATATTTTATTGCTGAGTGAAGGAGAAGGTGCAAAAATTCATGATAATTTATCCACTTTAACATACAGTTACCAAATTTATAGTATTTTTACTACAAGGTGGTATTTTTTATGTATGTACAAAATTAGCACTGAATATGTTAGGAAAATTGGTTAAAAAAAAAGGGAGGGGGAAGTAACAATCATAGGCCACATCATTGTTGTCAAAGAAAATTAAAATAGTTATTACATAACAGGGAGGCACTATGTGCAGTTTTGTTGTGCTATTAATTCAAACGCATAATGAAGATTTTGTATTAAATGCAGAGACTGTATGTATGTATATACACAAATATATGACCATTTTTTACGTTTGTAGCATTCACATACAAATTCATTTTTAAACAAAATGTTTGCAGTGTGGAAAATTTTTGGTACAAAAATACAATAGTGTCTTCTTAATCACCTTAATATAGGAACACTCGGTACTGCATTTACACACATGTTTTCTCTTTTATAAGACATTTTTGTGATGAAATATTTTATATGTTTAATTCCAAACCATATAGACTATGGAAAGTTAGTTTTGAAGGTAGAATATCTCTGGGACCTTTTGGCTGTACCTCTGGTAATGGTGAAATAATGATGCAGGAATGCAAGTTTCAGACAGTGTTAGTATACGTGTGTGTGTGTGTGTGTACATTGAAAGTTGCTTTTTTATGTAATAATGATATCATGCTTGTGTGAGTGTGGTCTAATCGGTATTGGAAATTTAGGGGAAAATCATGAAAAAATTACCAAAAGTTACCTGAATTGTTCACATAATGACTCTATTTAAGGATCAGAAAAGAAAAAGACTTTTTTTTTTGGTAGCATTGATAAGAGGTACAGCCAAAATATTCCTGTGCAGAATTATTTGAAGAGAATGTTACCGTTCTGAGTCCTGAACCTGCCCTTAATTGTTTTAACCTAAGTGTGATGTATTACGAAGTGTTATTGACTGATTGTTTCCATATGCTGTCACCAATATTTTTAAAGTGCCGTAAGCCATTTCCAATTGTGTAAGCAATTATCTTTTCTGCAATATTGTTGGATACTCTTTGATAATCATACCATAAATTACAATATTATTGGCCGTTATTATTTATTGGAAGATCATGTAATTGCTGTATTAGGAGCAGACAAGGATGTATCAAACTGCTTGCATTAAAAGTAAAAGAATAAACTGTATAAAACTAAAATATCCCTTTAAGAACTCAAGAAAACTTTCTAGCTGTAGGCAATTATTCAGTTATAGTTAACATCTTCAGAAGATTTAATGCAAATAGCGCTGGAGCAGGACTATTATACTATCCCTATATATTAGCAGCAGTAAGTTGTGTTGAAAGTGAAAACAACTCATGTGTGCTCATACTTTTTTTAGTGTATTCTGAATCATATTTTTCCTTTTCTTCATATTCTAGCATCAAAAATTGAATGGTTTTTTTCAGATTATTTACATAATATAAAAATAAGTGAATTAATATGAAAATAACTTTGTTATTTCTAGAAATTAAGTTTGAGAAGTAAAGAAAAATCAGCTTATTGTAACAGTTTCAAATGGGCATTAAAAAAAAGTATTTCAACATGAACAATTGGGAAATAATTCATTACAAAAACTAGTTAGGAAGCATTCCTTAACTCTTTTGTACATAAATTTACTCCAGGACTTTCGAATTTTAAAATGTTGTTTAAATTTTTGGCCATATGTTGTTAACACAAAATCAAATAATGGCACTATCCTTGATTAATGGCGTTATTTGTTAAGGAAATATTAATTCTTTTCCTAACTGCTCTTTACACTAAATATCTAACAGAAAAGCATATTCAAACAGTGCTTCTATCAAAATGGATTTAATATTGTAATTTTTGCTTGATCTTGTAACATTTGGCAGTTCTGAAATCATGTGTTATAATACCAGCCTGTGCATATGTTCGATATGCCATGTATTACTTAGTAGTACAAAAAATGGTCTTCATAGGTACGTACATACTGTATAGAGATTTGTCTATGTTAAAATGCGATCAATATGGGATGTTTTGTTGAAGTAAGTTATTAGGATCTGCCATTCTGATTTATGGTAACAATTATTGTATGATTAGAAAATGGCATCCAACAATTGAAAAGCTGTAAAAATAGATAAGTTTCTTTTTTAAGACTGAGCAGTCATGTCTTCCTTTAGTACAGACTCACATTGTGCCTTTCAGATATCAGACAATAAATAATCCACAAGTTAAAAGTTGCTTTTTATTTATTGATTTCCTGTAGTGAGATAATTTTGGTATATTTTCTTCCCTTCCATAAAAGAAAAATACATTATTCAGTGTAGTAGTGGAGCTCTCATTGATTAAATGTGTTAAAAGAGTGTAAGGCTGCAAGATGGAATACTAGTAAACGAAACAGAAACAGTAGTGTTTCCCATTAAGATTGTCATATAATATTAATTTTTAAATAGACGCTGCTACAGCAAATTAACAAATTTAGGATGGGTGTGTAAAATTATAAATGTTACAAACTGACAGTGTGCCTAAAATTTTGTGTTAAAATAGGTGAGCTGTTCTGTTTTAATATGTAGATGATTTGATGTCTTTGGAGGAATGTTGGACACATTGTATCATAAAACCAGCTAGAAATTGCTTATTTATGGTACAAACATAAAGGTTTTATTTAATACACAGGACTGCCGGCACCATGGCAGAGTGGTTAGCACATCGCGCTACGATGCCAGGGGTCCCGGGTTCGAATCCTGGCTTGGGCATGGATGTTTGTAAGTGTCCATTCATCAATTTCATCATATCATCACTAAGTGTCTATTCATCAATTTCATCATATCATCACTCATCCTCATCTTTGCAAATTAGCCAAAAAGTGGCACAAGAAGCGAAGTAAAATAAAGCAAGTCAATCAATATAATACACAGGACTGAAATTGTAAGAAAAAATAGAATAGGTGTACAAATCATGCTGAGAACTGGAGTAACTTTTTCCTTTCTTTTTTGCCACAAGAGAAAAAATGCCTGTTAATTTTTGTACAAGTCATGATGGTCTAATTGATCGGATGTGTGAGTGCCATACGTGAGACCCAGGTGAATTTTTTTTGACAATGTCCCTGCATAAGGAAGCTCTGGGGCCCACACAGCCTAAAGTTAGGTTAAAGTTAGCTGGAGCATGGTGATCGTTCCATTATCTCCACCATGACTGAGATCAAGAATGTGTATGGCCCTACATGCCTTTATGGCACATACATTACTTGGGGGATACCTTCTTTTTAGCTAGCTTTTGAAGAACAGAAAACATTATTATGGATTTTTACATGCTGCGATTTGATTTTAAAATGTCTCCTTACCATAAAAGAGAATTAGTAATATTCTGTTACAATATTTCAGCCAGAAATTTTGATATGTGAATCATATGTGCTGTAATTGGTGAATCTTACTATCGAGCATCAAATGTACATATTTGTTTCAGAGTGTATTTAATTTGCTCTGGTGTTTTTTGGTTTCATTTAGTGAACACATTTACAGAAAAAAGACCAAAAAGAGTCATACAAATATTTTCGGTATTAATGTTAAACATGTATTCAGCAATGTGTTTTGATTGTTATTTCAGTATAATAGGAAAGCTGTTGAAAGTTTTATGCAAATATTGTCATTCTTCTTTTTTCACTTTTCCAGTAATTTTGTAGAATATCAAACATATTATGTGCTTTACAATTATTTTATTAAATTACATACATATTTATGTTACAAATGTCTGCGTACCAACAAGTAGCTTGACAAACTAAGTTTCAGTAATCGTGAGCAAGCAGAAGACAGAGTGTACATACTGGTAAATCGGAGAAAAATTAATATTGCAGTTCAATTTGACTTGACAATTACAATAATTTTTAAATAATACACAATCCCAAATCTGTTCTCAGAAGAAATTATATAATACTTACAACTATGTTACATTACTAACAAAATTGTAACACACATGCCTGTTGTGGGTAAAATTTACATTGATACTAAATATGAAAAATCAAACATGATTCATAGATATGACAAAGAGAATGACTAGATACATATATATTATTATTAGTTAGTTTAGTTTCTATTTCCCAATGTTTCTAGAAATAATTGTGGAGATCTCATAAATATCGTAGCATTATTTGGACTGCAAGTGTGACTTTCCTTTTACTTTGATTTATTATTCATATCAGGAAAATTTGTACAGTAATGATAGTGCAGTAAAAAATTTCTGTAATCCTGCAAGAACAGCAACAATAATAACACACATCATCTTACAGTGCTGCTTCTTAAGCTGTAAGTTCTGTTTAACCTGGATGGGTTGTTCTGTGGGCATGGAAATCTGTGCAGTAGAGTTCTGCATTGAGGCTTTTTTTGCTCGATCGTCTAATAGTTCACACGGATGATGCTAGATGGCTTACGGAATCGACTGTTTCTTTGCTCCAGCAAATAACGCTCGAATTGGGAAATGATCGGTATAGGCTCGTAGCCCAGTAGTTACAACCGTAATTTTTCTGTAGTAGTGGGCCTTCAAATATGCTTCGTGAAGTGAAAGACGCAGAGAAATTGAAACTAAAGTGTACATAGTCATCATCGCCATGTTAAAAAGTAATTTAGTCTATCTTACCAATACATAGCAATATATGAAAATGACTAGATGATTATGGGCTGAAATTACCAGCACGAATTTTTCACATATATTTGTACGATTATTGTCACATTGAAATTATATTGGATATTCTATATATTCGATTGAATCACGCTCGAGCGTGGGAGATTCGATCTAGTTTGAGCAAGTGAAAGTGGTCCAATGCAGTACTCTACTGTGCAGTATAATAATCTGATGGGAGAAAACCCAACACACTGTGATGTAAATCTCAGTTTTTCTTGGTAATGAAAAGTGAAAAGATTCTTGATTCTAAACTTTCAAGAACTAGCTGAAGATGAGAGTGTCAACTCTCAATACCTCAGAATCATCGGTGATAACTTTACTCAACTGGTTTGGCACAAATAGGTTTTGAAGTAAGCTTCTGCATGCAAATTGCTCCAAATATTCACAAGAGTCTCTCTCCCAAGAAATCCACAATCAAGTCATTTGTTTATTTGTATTGCAATTGTGGTAATGTGGTAAGTCTTGTAAAAGTCAAGCATGTAGCATAATTTCTAGATAAACTGTATCTAAATATGTAGGCAAATTTGCAATTACAGATAAACAAATTTGTTTGTATGCAGAACCATACTCAAAGCAGGGGTTAGGCATCGGTGTCCTCCAATGAGGAAAATTTATGCAAAGCATCTTCTGCTGTCTCATTGTCACCATAGAAGCATCCTCCCAAGCCTCAAGCAAACAATTTCGACCTCAAGGCTGCACAGACTATGTATCAAAATTTGTGTCGATAAATTAAGGTTTATTACAGTGCAATAATGCAACATTTTCACATTCTTATTGAAAACAAGCTTCTCAGTTTAAAAATTCATAAGTAAGTTCTTAACTTCAAATTTACTGAGCAAGAAGAAATCTACTAACCTATATAATTCAGTTGTCACATGTACTTATAACATATCAGTCTAACTTTTCTTTAACAAATACACAGTCTTATCATTCATATTTACACATACTAATACTAAAACATAAATTACTGTGAACTATGTACATATGATGATGAAACAATGGGTATTTTCAGTCTTAATTTACAGTTTGCTGAATCCAATCAACATAGTCAGATACTCGAGTATAAAGACCTGGAAGTCGTGGTCGAGCACAACCAATCCCTGTTGAAACCACGCCAACCAGCATGACTTCTTTGTAGTCACCAATCATAAGAGGGCCACCACTATCAGCCTATAAGATAAAAGGAGAGAATTATTTATGAAAGTCCTTAATTGGGGCAGTAAAATTTCACACACAGTCCTGTTAAATACAGTTTTTCTTGTTATCTTATGCTATGCTATTAAGAACGAATATTTTTATTTTATTAGAGTGTAGTGCGATGAATGAATGATAACTGATTACATGCATTAGCTTTCAGCACAGAAAATCCTGATCAGATTATCAGGTGGCATGATTGATTGATTGATTTGTATTTTATTCGTGTTTGTGCCAGTTTTGGCTAATTGCGAAGATGAGGATGAATGGTGGTCGGATAAAGTAGATGAAGGGATGGTCACAAGCACATAGGGACAGGACACAATGCGTCCAGATGCCAGTCCAGGGTGTACTATGTGTAAGTGAGGTTGACATTTGGGTGGCAGTAACCTATTACATAAGTTCTAGTCACCCAGGATAGTTTCTTTTGTGGGCATGGAAATCGAGTGATGTCTGTCCAGTACAACAATCTGATAGGAGGAAGCTCAACACCCAATCACCCCCATATTGCTTGCAGCACACCCATTGAAAAATATCAAACAAGTCTGATGTTTCATCTGCAATCTGATGCTGGTTTTCTGTACTGATTGGCCCCAATGGACTGGTTAAGCGGTGATGTCACTAGCAGCCAATGTCTGGATGTGTTTCCAAACATGATTTTCAACCTGCTTGCTCCTACCCTTTTGTAAGATATCATATTCTTCAGAATCTAGTCTTCACATTGATGTAGGATACACATTATCTTTGCTTCCTAACTGCTGTCACTGCAATAAAAGTCATCCCTTCACCATCAATTTGCAATTCCAAAGCATAGGGGCTTCCCAGTGTGAAATTTTGTTTGGAAACATACATTGTGAACACTGGCTCTGGTGATGTCATGCTTAGTCAGTCCATTTCAGGATCATCTTGCCACATTGCAAGATAGTCCCTCAAGAGTCATAAGTCGCACTGTTGTGCCATTTTTTCACTTATAGAGTGGAATATTAATATTACTGCTTCCAATACTATGGTAATTTTATATCCCCTGTCCCATAGAATTTCTGGAGACACTAGTGATGCAGTGTGAACTACCTGGTATAGTGTTTTCTTTCTTATTTTTTTAAAAAAAAGTGAGTAATCTGAAAAGTCCACGAAAATAAAGTGTTTTTTTTCTTGTCAGAATTTTGAAATGAAAATAAGCTCCACTTTTATATTGAACCCACTTCTTGAGGAAGGTATTCTGCATGAAATGTTCTCTTAGTTTGGATGAAAAAGTCAGGGAATTTGTTTTGTCAAAATCAGTGGGTGTCTGGTTTATGAGTGTGTTATATATTCCAGTGCACTGAAAATATGAAACTTACCCAACAAGCATCTCGGCCACCAACTTCATATCCAGCACACATCTGCGAATCGAGAATCTTCACTTTCTTTCCTTCGGATAAATACCACTTGAGACATTTTGCATTGTCCACTACGAGAAGCTTTACTTTCTGCAGAATATTGGCACGCCCACCTTTCGATGTGCTTTCCTCTAGCCACCCCCAACCTGCAGCTACAGCTTCGTGGTCAATGAAAGCATCTTCTTTACTGTTAGGCAAGCAAGCAGGCCAAACCACTTCTGACCATGTGACATCTCGATCTAGATGAAGGAGGGCAATATCGTGGACGAAAAGAGGACACTTGTAGCCTGGGTGCATTATCAAATTATCCACTCCAAATTCTTCTGCCCGGGGTGATTCGTGGCTTGTAAGATCATGTTCTCCAACGGTTACTCGTATGTGGCCTAGTGGTAGCTTCACTGGACCACTGTAATGAAAATATTCATGGTAAATATTGTTACTAAGCTATTATTTTGAAAATGGGCAGGATGCATATAGTACTTTTGTGCAGAACTTCATGCCACTTACCTCGCACTTAACTGATTCTGTTTCTATGTACAATGAATGTCGTGGCACACATTTTATTGTTTATCTGATATAGGAGTGTAAGCACCATGTAAAAATTGTTCATGTTTCTCTATATCTGATGAATTGAGTTAAGTACTGCAAGTGAGAGAATTCTATTTTTTCCCCTGTGGATTTTAGAAACTCTCAAGTCACAATATGGCAAAGTTTCATCTCTGTGTCTGTACTGATCAACACATGATTTAAAAATATAATCAAAATGTGATTGGCAGTTGCACCCTTATGTCTTTATCCCCAAGCCAAGCCATGCACCTAAATATTGTAAGCATTCCCTTGATATTTCAGCTTAGGATCACGTCTGGAGCGATTGGTCTGCAAGCATAGGCGCTGACTCCATGGGGCTTGGGGGGGGGGGGGGGGCTCGAGCCCCCCAATGTTAACGATGTGGGGGCAGAGCCCCCAAATAATTTTGCATTAGAGGATCTAATGTATTATTTTGCTTCTCTTGTAAAGTTTACTCTGAATTGTGCCACATGAAATTAACTTGAAATACACATTTGAAATGTTCTAGACCATCAACTTTGGGGCTGAGACCGCTAAACCATCAACTTTGGGGGTGGGGGCTATGACCAGAGACAGCAAAACACATGACTTATTTCTATATACTAAGTATGTAATTATGAGTATTATTAAAATTTTTACTAAAAAGAGTTTCAAGAGACAACGTGCATGAACTAGGGTAGTGGATGGGACGTTCGGGCTACAAATGGCTCTAACATGACATTCAGAACAGGATCATTGATATATTAGGGAGATCTGTTTTGCGCTCCGTGGTAGCAGGTATTAAAAGTCGGGAATATTTTGCTATTATGGTTGACGAAACTTGTGACGTATACATCCGTGGACAATTAATATTCTGCGTTAGAACTGTGAATAAAAATTTTGATATTTTTGAGGAATTCGTGGGCTTTTATGAGATTCCGAACTCTGAGGCCAAAACTTAAAAAAGGGAGAGAATGAGTCATTCATTAATTTATTTCAGTGATCAGAGGGCCCCCCCCAATAATTTTGACAAGTCGGCGCATGCCGACAAGGCATGCATCTAGTAGATTTTGCGAGCATGTTATGGTACTCCTCTGACAATGCTGTTACAGGCTATGACCGGTAATCTAAACATGGTCGCATTTGCCGGCCTCCGTGATGGAGTGGTAAGCACATCATGCTTCAATGCCAAGGAGTCCCGGATTCGTATCTTGGCCTGGCATAGGTTTTCTTTGTGAGTGTCGCTTCGTAAATTTCATCATATCATCCCTCAACCCCATCTCGCGATTAGCCAAAAGTTACAGATAAGCGAAGAATAATAAATCAAATCAAATGCGGCATCGAATTTACCAATTTTTCACATGTTCCTATGTGCTTTATTTAAAAGTAGCTGTTGAAGTAGTATAGTAGCTCTATGCAGTATTGGCGATTGGGTGACAAAACTTGGGAAGGCTTGGGGGCAAGGACAGTTTATTTTTTCACTGTAGACAAGGCTTAGCGTTAAGAGGCCATAGTGGGCAAAAATTGGAGGGCAACTGTCCCACGCCCCTCCTACCTAATAGCCGCCACTGGCTTTCTGGAATGCTGCAACTATGAATTAATTTAGTAATAAAAGCCATGTGTATTTGCAAGGGGGTAAAATTTGTTAAAAAAAAGTAAATGAAAGGAGTTTTCAACTGTCTTACGCTGTTTGCAGAAACATGTAGTGATTTTCAGTTCTCCTTTCAGTCATGGGCGTCCGGAAGGGGAGCAAGGGGGGACCGTGGCCCTCCCTGGAAAATGAAAGTCAACCAAAAATTATGTATTTCACTCATATAATTTCATTTTAGCCACATTAATATGTGGTAATTATTGCATTAACATCATAAATTCAAACTTAAGCAATGTTTTTTTAGGGAACTACACTATTTTGGGGGGAAATGTGACTTGTTTGCCCCCCCTGGTAAAATAATACCTTCCTTGCCCCTCCCTGGACAAAATCCTGCGGACGTCCATGCTTTCAGTGATATATTTACGCTATCTGTTGGTATCATTGTGTGACGTTCGGAGCAGTAGAGATTTCCAAGTTCGAAGAATCTATGTCAAGTGTTAATTCTTTCTGGGTACTAATCTGATATTCCCCGGACAGATTTCTTCATTTTTACAGAAGAAACTACTTATGGTAATAAGTTCCTGTAGCATTTGTCTAACATCTGGAAGGTGTTTTGTGTGATGTAACGGATTTCTTCAAATTTAAAAGTTTGGGGTTCATTTGGGGGCAGGTGACTCCGGCCAATTTCTAACATGCCCTTAACAGGGACTCTATAGATAAAGCCTTGGAGCCGGAGCGGAGCGGAGGCGGGGCCGCGTTAGCGGTTGGGAGCGGTACGTCAATTACCCCAGGGTAGTGTTACCCACGAGACGAGACTTTGGCCTGTCCCGTCTCGTGGAAATGCTGTGAAATGCTGTCTCGTCTCGAAAATATTCGTTTGTCAAAGGGACAAATGATCAATCTCGTCTCGTCTCGAATTTTTAAAAGCCTGTCCCGTCTCGTCCCGTGGGCAACACCACCCCAGGGGCGGAGCCCGGAATCGGTGGGAAATTTGGACTCAAAAATTTCAAACAAAAATATTTTTTTGTTTAAATTTCCCACCGATTCCGGGACGAAAAACGTGAATACACCTTAAAAAATGTTCCGCGAAGCAGATAGGTAAGTACAAATGTCAAAAATTGACAAAACGAAGAAGTTATAGGTGTCCGGGGAATATCAGATTTTTACCTCTTTCTGTTTGTTACTATAAATAACGTTTTATATTTGAATAAGCTAAAATGACAAGTTTCCGCCCATATTATTTGCAAAGTCTATGTACATAAAAAATGTTTCGTTGGCGAAGGAAGGAAAATGACGTACTTCAAACACACAGCTGGCATGTTTCTGCTTGCTTGTCTGTTACATGGTAAGTACACGTTTTCAGATATCCTAACAAATAAATTAGCTACACATGTATTATTGGATCTTTTCAGTGATGTCATAATTAGGATTAAGTCAAGAGTTGGAAACGAAGATATTTTTTGATACTTAAGGTTCAAGATAGCAAGCAAATAATGTTACGAAGTTCCAGGCGGCGAGGTGGGGGAGGTAAAAAACGATCAAGTTCTGTGAAGACTGTTTCTTCGTGTTGTCATAACAGGGCATGTAGAGAAGTGCTTAAGTAAAGCAAAGAGCTGAAGTTAAATGTTTCAAGTTCTATATCCGTTGTGAAAAATGTATGTTGCCCTTCTTCATTCGAAAGAATAGACGGAATGAATGTTAAGAATAACCTAATCGGGGCCGTCGACCCACTGTACCCCCTCGAGAATTACGTCGATTTTTTTTAATCGACAGATTTCAACGTTTTACGTAATATAAAAGTGGTTCCAGCGTTAGGAAACCACAAATAACGGAGATATTTGATCGCAAAGTATGACCCGCGTGAAGAAACTCCTATTCCGGACTACTGTCGCTCACTTTTCCCGTAAAAAATTCCCAAACAGACCAAAACTAACACTCCTGGCTTATCCTGACATTACTACGACCCCAAATTTTAATATTTGCCTAACCTAACCTTACCGTGCATGGTTCGTGGGGCTATTCGTGAATAGTTTGTGGGGCTACCTGTGAATGACGTCAGTGCCAAAATTTAACTGCAGATTCGTGATTACGAGGCCTAAATTATTGACTATGCGAAAAATGAACGAAATTGGCCACTCTCTGCTCGCTGCCGTATTTTTAACTTCATCCAGACATTCCTGCGATATCGTCCACTGCATTTCACACATTTCTTTTTTCCGGTCTCTAAACCATCCTCCTGCAACTCACGGATATACGCCTCAGGCTCCCGGCCGAAGAACGCCACGATACTGAAAATGTCCATACAGTCCCCAATATGCATTTTCAATGAATAGCACTTACCACACAAAAAACGCACGCCCACCTTGCAAACAATATATTGTGAATTTTTGCATGGTTTATGAAGATTATGTTATTTATGTACGCTTTTGTGGTTTTAACTCGCGGAGATGTGTTCTGCCAAAGTAAAGTACCTCTGTTTCCGTAGCCCAAAGCAACACAGTCCGAAGGCTTCGCAGAATTTAATGTAGCACCTAAAACACCAGATAGGACGTTACCTACCGCTTCATAAATACAAAATATTAACGACGAAAGTCAGTAAGTTAATATTAATTATTTTACATTAAAATGTATTATAAAATAATGTAAATCAAGCACGGAAGACTGAAAACTTACGGAACCAAAAAATCGTTAGGGTTGTTAATTTTTTGGTGTTTATAATTTTACTTTATGTTAGGAGTGCTAAGTTTGAGGACATTATCATTTTCACGTGTTTTGGAGTGTGCATACAACCGGTTTTTACGAATGAGAATCGGCGAAAGTACTCCCAGATAAGATTTATTTTGTACTAATGCGAGCTGTACTTTTGGATCAAATTTCTCGGTTATTTGTCGTCTCCGCGCCCTGAAACACATTTTATGTTAGAGTCCGAGTGCTTTCGGAACATCTCCAGCTGACTGCGCGAGTCTAGCCAGCGAGCCTACGAGCAGTGTACGGCGTGAGCAATAGAGTATGCTATAGGAGCAGAGTAGAGATGACGTCAGCGGTTCACTTCTTGATTTGAGGCGTCGGGAGTTACGACTCGCTCCCAAGGTGCAAGCGCAGATCGGCCAGAGCTGTTACGGAAATAGTCTCACTCTACATAAAACAGCGACTTTTCTATCAATTAAAAAATAATGTGACATTATTGTCGAGGGAGTACTCTGTTCGCCCAGCTCGTTTCTCCATCATTCTTTCTTTGTTTCTTCATGTTTCTCTATCTCTTTCTTTCCTCTATCCTTCCTCGGCTTCTCTTCCCTTCATGTTCTTTTATTCTATGTACAGTAAAACCTCGTTAATCCGGACAGGCCAAAAACAAGCAGAATGCAAGGTTTTAAATGTGGCTAGAAGTCAACAAGAGAACTTCCCAAAGAAAAGTCAGTCAACCACTGATGAAATTCTGATTCCCGCAAACTTTGTACTGTACTGTATAGTGTATTTAGGCCTATACCCTGTAAATGAACCATAATAAACGTGTTTTGTTGCTTGCTATAAACGGAGCTTTAATGCACTTTCTACTGTTCTTTTAGGTTATTTCAGTTAATCCGGACTTTCGTTCCGGTCAACTTACCCCCCCTTTAGTCCGGATTAACGAGGATTTACTGTATTACCTTTTCTCCTTTTTGTTCCTCCTCTCTCATTTTTTTTGCCGCTTTCTTTCTATCACGTTCTCTGAATTTTATTCCGTGTGTTTTTTTTTGTACTATTAAGTATAAATCACACCGGAAATTTCTCATGCTCGCCATTTGCTGGCTTGTACTATTGCAATTCTCTTCTTTATAGACTAATTTTGTCCAATGCTGGTGGAACTGCCCATTGGGCAGTAGGCTACTGTACAAAGTTAATTGCAACATTACAAATAAGGCACGCGTACAACTGCAGACTTGAATCGGTAAGGTTTGTTACTTAGGGGGAAAAGTACTTTATTGATAAGAACGTATTGACAGGGTCTGGACCCCCGAAAGACTCACCAAGGACTAAAATAATGAAAATATACTTGTTTAGCACTTGTATAATAGGGAGTTATTTATTTCCGCCAAAATTACTTGAAAGCATGGGGTTTGATCGGGATAATACAACCTTGAATAACAGTACCAAAGAAGATTTATTCTCACTACTACTTACATAATAATATGCATAACCTATTAATTTGGAACTTTACTTTTCGTCAACTGGATTTTTTGTTAATTCTTCAATAAATATTAAATTCTTTATCTTTTTCACGTGTCAGTTGTTTTAATACAATTTTGACGATCTTAACTACACGTTAGATAGATATTGAATGGGTGGCTGTTATATCTCTATTCTTACACGGTCTGTTTATCTATTCATGTAATGATAGCAATACAATATTAATTTACAAATTATGAATAGACCTATAAATTATATTGACGTATTACTTTAAACATTTACATTATTATTATAGTTACTAGTTATTTTTGAGACACTAGGTTCGCCCGAAATATATTTCTTGATACATGCCTGCTTATTGGAAATTTGCTGTTAAAACTATTTATCAACTAATGTATAAACTTTATTCTACTCCATATCACCAATCATATATCTTGATGATCTTAATGATATGTAGATATTATTATTAGTGTACGGAGGGGAACAATGACAAGACGTATGAGAATGATGGAAAAGGGAGCATTAAAACTTGAAAACTTGTACGACGAATAGCTAGCTGCGTGAGTGCTCGAAACAGAACTGTTTCCTTTGGGTTGAATTGGTATTCATATACCAGGCAGCATGAACATTTGTATGGAGGGGTAGCAACAAGGAGTGTCAAATGTGGATTTCTTTAATTAATTGTATGTAAATAATGATGTACATTCGAGCAAATGCTTCTCAATACATTATATTGTGAAAAGTTTTTCTTGTTTGTTCTCGAGTGGGGTCAACCCAACCACCTTCTTCACATAGATGTTAGTTATCAGCATTTTTAAGTCAAGGGTTTATTTTATATTATTCTCCGGAATGAGTATTTATGTAGAAACTTTTAGTCTACCGAATTCCTGCTTGTGAGTGATTATATCGTTCTTGCTAATGGTAGATTGTCCTAGGTCTTCAAAAAACCCGTTGGAGGCACATCGTGGTTCGGATCCCACTTTAAACTGTAGGTCCAATCCCGATTAGCCTTACTGTGCATAAAGTAATTTAAACACCAACCTAATCAATCAAAAAAATCGTCTTCAAAGAACTTTATTCTGTCCCTAATAGGATTGTATACGGTATACAGCAATCAAAAGACGGAAAACTTCACTTCTGTCACAGTGGCAAATTATGATCGTATCAGCCTAGTGATCTGCGTAACTCGCTGCGACACTACAGGTTCCAGGTTCGTACTCGAGGTAAGGTGCGGACTTTTTTATCATATTTGTTCAATTGCATCATTCATTCTCGCCTTCGCGTTTTACCCAAAAGGTAGAAAAACGACTTAACGTATAAAAATGAAAACGGCCTTTTCGTATTGGCTATTTTTTAAGCCATGCATTATCGAAGTTCTCTTGGCATTGGCGTGCGTAGGAGAATGCTGATGAGGGCTACAGCCCATCCCGAAATTTGGTGAAAATTTAAATTTGCAATGAAAGCAGTAATGAACTAGAGAAAAAACGAAGTGTGTAATGGAAACTCCCCTTAAAGTGACCTCCCATTATCATTTTTTGTCTTTGAACAACTTTTAAGACAAAGGTTAATAATGGTAAGTACAGTGCATCCTCCCCGTCTAGAATGCATCCACCCTTCTCTAAAAATTCCGCGTACGCTAGTGTCTGTTGGCATTACTACATTGTGTATTTTTAAAATATAATTAATTATGGTGTAAGTTCGTAACTGTGTGAGGGACGCATTAAAGGCAAAGACCACGGGTCTGTGGTATTCCAAAAATTTAGGTTTTAGTTATACCTGATCACCATAAGCCAAAAAAGTAGCACTTCGTTTTAATGATTCCATAACGATTGTACGTCAGAGCAATTCGAATAATTATTTATACTATCAGTTTATCTGCGCAATCGCCAGTTACATGAAAATGTACTCGATAAACGTGGTCTAGTGTTCAAGTACCATAGATACAGATCTGACGTTTTCGCAGTTGACTATAATGTCGGAAGATATTCCCAATCCCTTCAGTCCTTTGGTGGATTTGTCTAACCAAGGCAAACGGCAATTTCTTAAAGGAATGAAACAAATGTGTTTGTTCGTGTGCATCGGTACACTCGGAAGCAAAATTTGGTTGTGTAGATGTGCAGAGGTATATATCCTACATGTACACAATATTAAATTTGAGCGTGATCTTACAATTGTGGACCAAACACATGTTAGTGTAAGTGAGCTTGCTTTTTTTTAAATAAGACTTACTTTTTCTTGTAACTGTACAAGTTACTTCAAACGTGTGCGATAATTTCTTATCATAAAAATTAATTATGCTTGCATTTTTAATCTACTTTTAACCAAAATGATGTGTGTAGGAAAGTTCAAAAAGTAAGATTCCCATAACAATCATGCAAGGCAGAACAAGGTATGCACATCTGAATTATTCAAATTAGTTGAAAAAATGTGTTTTGCGTACTGTCCTAGTAGAATATCTTAACAAAAGTATTCAGAGATTGTTTAATTGCATTGGGAGCTTTACTTTTTAATTTTTCCATGATAAAACCTGTTTTTTGGATAGAATATCACAACTTACCTGCATTCGCCATCTTGATCAACCACAAAATGAAAGCTTGCAGCTGGAATCCTCTAGGTACCTGCTGTTAGTATAGTTCTCGCCTTACCAACGACATTATCCAAGAACCATGCTTCATTGTGGAAGGTATTTATGTGGTTTATGGGGAAAAATACCAAAAAAAATATTGATATTTTAGTTCAACCAATTGAAACGTTACATCTTATAGTTAAGTGATTAACAATGCAAACATGAATGTTACTTGACATTTTAGTTAAATGATAACTACAAAATTTGAGTTAGATTGAATTATTCAAACTTCTAGACAAAGAATACTTGTCCAGTGATAGATTACAATTATGGCAGTCGGGAGTCTATTTTACCAGATAAGAAACATGAAAAAGCATTCAGAATTGCTAGTTTCAAATTACATTATCGAGTTTAAAGACCTTACCTGCACATACAATGTGCAGCTGTGATAACCCATCGCTTATTGACTATCGTCCCTCCACAAAAGTGACCACCTCTTCTCTTTATAGAAACAAGCCATGGGAATTCCCCCTGTATCGCCGATTCTCCTCCAACGATTCGTGAGTTTCTACCACGCCAGGATCGCCCGCAAGGAACGTCTGCCACTGTAATCGAAAACAAATAAGCTAATGTTATTATACGGTTATGTTTGCGAGATATGTAGTGACAAACAATAATCTTCGACTAATATTAAACACAGCACGTGTATTCAATATGTACGCACCCTGTAAAGTAAATAACATCCTTGTACATCGTTAAACTGTTGTAAGGTAAAATTTAACAACATGCATGTTAATTTACAAAAACACGACGCAACCTTTTTTCTGGAACAAAGGAGAATACATATTCTTTCTGTGTAGTGGTTAGAATGAAAAACAAAGATGGCGTAAAAATTACCGTTTTTAGTGACTTAATGAGATTTCACTTCAGAGGTGCAAAATTTTCCTATTTTCACCCAAAGTTTCCCTTCGGTTTATAAAAAATTGAAATGACAATCACTAAACTTTATGTATTATTATTTTAGTAGTAGTAGTAGTATCTTTACCACTGTCTCACAGAAATCATTGTTTCACGGAAGTATTAGGATTCATTGCATACATGAGAGAAAATAAGACGGGAATAATGGATAGAATCGATGGCACCATTTTGAACTTTGCGAAAAATATGCGAAATGTAACAATTTTCACAAATATGAAATTCATACTACCACTGTTACTGCAATAACTTAAATAGTTAAATGATAATGGGAAGATATTACTTGTACCCAAGCCAAATTAAAAAAGTATATAGGCCTATATTGTGGTTAAAATATGGTTTGCTTTTGGAGGGAGTATATACAGTGACGGCGCCAGGCTGAAATAAGTGGGGGGCTACAGATTTCGGAGTCAAATTCTCGGGAAGGGGTAACTAATGTCGAGTAAAAGGTATTTACTTAATAAGATTACTGCGGAATAATATTACCAGTGACATATTTTACAGTTCAATCCGAAGATAAATCGCTGACATGTTGCATATTTTCCCATCATATGCAAGAGTACTTTTAGACACGATTTTTTTATGTCAAGCAAAATGCAATAATAATATTGTTTTCTTTTCCATCATTGAGTTGAATAATGTCACACACTTACTATTATCATGAACAGTACAAAATATACCATAAACTACAGTCAACATCAACTCGCTGGATATACTATAAATACTGCACGTAACACTATGTCTATGTAAAGAGTGTGAGCACTTGTTTTTGCTATAATGAGAGAATGAACCATAGAAAGAAATTATGGTATGTTTTATGAGCAGCTACTACCTTGTTTAAAATTCAAAGATTTTGCAAGCTCCATCTCAAAGGACGGAATAGACAGAGCACTCAACATCTCCTTACCACTTGGATTACGAAGGTAACACTTGATCTGCCGCAAGAAGCCACGAAAGATTGTAGCTTTTCGTGCTTCAGAAAAGTGACATTAACTTAGTAAAGTAGCCATCAAATAAGCAATACACCCTTGAATAGAAAATGTGTTAATCATATCATTTTCTCTGCCATGACTAAATATCTTATGTTTGCTTGTTCAACGACTGAAATTCAGAACTTGGGGTTATATGTGGGGACGATGCGAGAAATACCACCCACTTAGGAGGTGTCACTCTCAAGGAACAAGCGCATTTTCACTACAAATTTACCTCTACTAGGAGACAAGTGCATTGACATAGAAGCAACGAAGTATTTGCAACTCTTGAACTGGGCATTTTGATTAGTGAAAATAACTGTTGAAGAATATAATTTTATTTCAGAATGTATTATGTATAAATACTGATCAGAATTGGATCAATAGTTTTAGATGTAGAAGTGTTTCTCCTGCACAGAATCAAGTTTGGCCACTACGACGGCACTGCAGAAATTAGTTTCTAACCTCACCAATTATAATTAATTAACATGTAGGACTAGGAGTGCGAGCCAAAAAAAATGCCCAAGCGTACATCGTATTGCATTGATTAGTTGATTGATTAATTGAATATTATTACCTCCACTGGAGATCGAAACCGCGACCCCTTGACATGAAAACAGCAGTTTTATTGCTAGACTATCGGTGCTGGGAGCCCATTTTAATCCTTCCAATTCTTAGGATTTAAGAATTAGAATTTGTGTACTCTTTGATTCTTTAACATCGTATTTCTCCCTCTCGAATATTTGCAACGATAAGGATAGATATAATAATGAAATCATTGAGAGAACAACATGTCATTGTCGGTAATCAATTGAAGAACAAACAATCAGAAAAAAAAACATAATGCTTCTTTAGATTTTGAAGGTCGCCTTACTTATACAAATTAATTTGTCACTATTGAAATACTGCCATGTGGAGGGCAACGGGAAACCACCACATAATCTTTCCCCAGGAAATCAAGTTCTTGGGGTAGCGTTCTCACGAGCAAAACATTCTGGGGGAGGGGTAAAATAGTGCCCCCTTTGGATCTCCTCGTGGGGAACTGTTCGAAAGGGTACATAAACGACAAAAATCGAAACCTGGAATGTTAGATCACTTCTCCAATGTGAAGCAATACTTTTGAGATAAAACCAAAACAAAGTTTCAAAATTATTCGATTTGGTTTGATTTGGTGTTTTAAGTCCACTTTGTGCACAGTAAGGCTAATCAGGACTGGACCTACAGTTTAAAGTGGGATCCGAACCACTATGTGCTTCCACCGGGTATCGAACCCTGGACCCCTTGATTACAAGGCAACGACGATACCACTGCGCCATCGGGGAGGTCCCACTTTATACGACGCTGGGTGGGCGCCGAAGCCACGTAAACAATGGAAATAGTCCCAGTTCTCACCCGCCGGGGATCGAACCCGGGTCTCTCGCATTGTAGTCAGACGCCATAACGACTGAGCTACCGCGGCTAAAACTAACATATGTAAAAATTTGGAAAATTAAAAAAAAAGCACTTTTCGAATTCCGTCCTGGGCATGAGCATTATATTGGCTGTCCCTTCACCAATTTCATCATATGACTGATGCGTCTCAAAAGCGATGCTTAATAACAGAAATCACAAATAAAGCTTGCATAATATAATTCGCAAAGATAATACAACATTAATTTTAGCATCAAGTTAAGATATGTATTCACATATAAATCCTTCTCTGCTAACGACCCACCTCTTGTCTTGTCTGCAATGGATGCTCCACTTTGTCAAAATTCTAACCAAAGACTTTAGGACTCGTTAACTTTTTCTGTTCACAGAGTAAATGTCATGTAAAATGCAGCTGTCGGCGTGGAAATGGAATCTCGCAGTTACAAAACAATTATGTAAACGCTCGATCTTAATGATAACCCGCTTTGCATATCGCTCGACTGTTATGCTCTGTGGACGTGTGAAGAGGTTAGTTACATAATTGGAGCGTAGAGTGTGAAAGTACGACAGTGAGAGTGTTGGCAGTGACATCTTTTGTTGGGAGACGAAAGTAGTTAACCATGTCGGTCTGTCTGGTGGTGTTTTCATTCAGCCGTCAGTGCTAAGTAAACGCCATCTCGTTTGGTTAGTGTGTTAATGGATTTGTTTCTTGGTTTCCGAACATTCTATTGTTTAGTGACGTGTCAAGTTAATTAAGTAAGTTTAAATAAATTAGCACTGTAGTTTGTCCAACAATTGAAGTGTATCCACGATGGTGGCTAACGGTAAACGAGAGCCCTGTTTCCGAAGTTGTTTGTGATCCCACTGTGGGTCCAGTCCCGATTAGCCTCTATGTGCAGAAAGTAAACTTAAACACACCATTTAAGTCCTAAAGCAGGTTGTAGTTGTACTTTATCGTCACCTTACTGTAAGCCAGGTAATTATAATTTAACCCAACCATAAAAACAAAAGCAGAAATGCATGTTATTTTCAGCTATTTGCCTGTGCTACCCAAGCAACAGTTTTTTTACAACTATTTTGCGAGGAACGACTGAGTCATAGATACAAATACACTAAAATTATAAAGAATTAGCTTATTGCAGAAACTTTCCATTGCCAGTACCACCCAGGATTTTCTTAAGGGTGTGTGTGGGGTGGTGGTGCATTTAATGTTATTGTTGTATGTAGAAATGCTGGACCCTTGGGCTCGACACTGCTTAAGAACTATAGTAAGGTTACTGAATGAACGTATGATTTATTTTACTTCTCTTTCCTGCCACTTTTGGCTAATTGCGAAGATAAGGATGAATGGCAATAAGACGAAATCGTTGAAGAGACAATCGCAACACACATTGGCACACAACACGAGCCCCACAGACGCCAGAGCCTCGCTAGTCTGCAAAATGCAGTACAGGGTTTACTACATGGAAGGGTGGTTGTTGGGTGCTTAAAGGAAACCTCACCCCTTACGCCCCAGTAATGTTACTGCACTGCTCCTCAACTTGTACTTACGGTTTTTCACTGCTGTTCCGAGATGCACACATGCAAGTAGCTGTATAATCACTAGAATAAAGGCAAACATCACTGCTAGAACTCACGAAACTTGTGTTCAGAATCCGTCTACGTTCACACTGCAATGACAATGCGTAACGCACCTTATTTAAGGGTTGATCCGACATCCCGCCCAAGGACGGTGGACTGACTGTCTTCCAACGATCACAGAGAGCGAAAGTGAAGTTTGTAGGTCTAGTTCACACTAGAATGTCGCCTGGGTGGAAGAAGCCCACAACTCCTAATTGCGCACTCCGATGACGGCCAGGTGGTCCTTCGCCGTTCTTTTTTCGCAGATAATGCTTTCAGGGTCATTCAGTGACCTTCCTAGGTCAATGACGAAGGCAAGCGTCGGACTGATGAGTCAGACAGGATAGTTTAGGAACATCACAAGGTACACAGTAATTAACTGTTAAGAGATATTGTGTGTTCATTGTCAGATGATTCTGCCCTTGAGGTAGGCGGTATAACCTTTCTCTTCAGTAAACAATAATTTTCTTGGGCGAACCGTTATTGTTTTTCGAACGAATGCAAGGTTCATTCATATCTATGCGAATACAATATTTCACAATAATGGAGGTTTTCATTGAGATGTCCTCTGACATGCCAGCACTGGCGTACGTAGGATTTTGTTTCGGGAGGGGCTGGAATTGTAAATATGGATAGTACATCCCTTCGTTTTGGGGGGGATACATAATAAAATATTTTGTATATTTGGAGCTTTTCACTCTATTAAAATAGTACTCAAAGACAAGAATGCTAATAGGAGCTCACTTTAAAAGAGGTTTGCACATTTTGATTTGTTTTAGTTCTTAACGGATTTACATTTGAAAATTTTAATTTTCTCAAAATTTCTGGAAGGACTGTAACCCCAACAGCCGCTCCTCTGCGTACGCCAGTGCTTGCCAGTTGTTGATATGCACTGAAATTCGCAAAACAGCTTATTGGAAAGAAAAGGTGGAAATTTGCTATGACACGTATCATAAGAATTCATATTTAATTGATCTTTGCCAAGAGTTCCACTACCATCTTTGTTTTCTTTCCCGGTTTCTGTTGTTCTTCGTGCCATAATATTAGCACCTTCTCATGTATCTCCACTTTGTACTAGCAGAAATATATGTTTCAGACATAATATGACACATACTTTAGTAAAATTATATTTTATAGATGCAACATTCGTAATCTAGTTTGTTAACTTCCTGCATGAATTGAACTTTTGAAACGAAAGGCGTAATTACTGGAGTGGCTACCAGCCTATTTTTGACGACGATACCTGTTCTAATGGCAACTTGCTTCTCTGCTCGATTCTGTGGTAACAACCAATTAGAGCAAATGTTTGGTCATGTGAAAATTATCTGAAAGTTTGGCGAGGCCCGTGGTTTCTGAGTATTGGTTGTGTGTTCTTTTGCTTGCTCAGTAAGTAGCAGAAATGAAATTCATTCGTGTTTATAAATATTGAGGAATTTATATAGGGATGAGATTTTTACACAATAGATGCGATTACCCGATAATGAAATCTTTATTATTACCAGCGTATTAAACATTTTTTTAATGAATGAATCCTGCGAATCTCAAGTATGAACACATGCCCGAGTTAAAAGAACTTTTCTTTTTCTCCTCAAACATTTAGTTTTGGCATTTCTAAGGAAAATTGTAGCGGTAGATATTTTTTCTACGACGCTTTTCCTCAAGTCGCCCGTTGTCTGCTCTGCGCAATGCTTGTTGTTTCAAAGCATCTACAAACAAATGAGTATCGTGTGAGGTGAAAACTAGTAAGTGAGAAAGTTCCACATCACTAGTCTAAGCAGCAAATCCAGCTGGGAGACTAGCCTCGTATGACTCAGTCTTACCTTGACTCAACTTTGTAGAACTCCTTTATTTATTTCATAGAGGGCTGTCATTTTTCTATAAACACACATTCTGTGAAAATTCTCATGCTTCAAGAACGTTAATTCATGTCAATATTTTTGGAATAATGAATCTTGACAGTGCTTTTAAATGAATATATCAGTTAGTGGTTGTCGAATGTTTTTGCTTTACGTACAAATAATGTATATATTGAGAGTAATATTCTATTTTATTTTCTAATTATAGAGGTTTTCTTTCTGTCTTGGTAGGGATTTCTACCTAGAGCCTAGTATTGACTTGGACATGAAAAAATTACCATCGTTGGATGTGCGCATGCGCTTACTGAACGAGTCCAATGGGAAAACAGGGGAAACGGCTGCATGTAGAACGCAGACAGAGGAAGAATGTTCTAAGAAAGTTGTCTTTGTTCCACTTCGAGACGGTTTGTTACAAGTTGTAACTGCCAATACAAATCGCAAACTAAAAAGAGCGAGCGATTATACACAACCCAATGCATACAAACGGAATACTGAACCGACACTTACAGTGTGGTGTCACGCATGTTTCTACGTACTTTCCCTTTTTCGTTTGGATTTTTTGCTTTGAGCTGGAAGCACCTCTTCTGCGGTCGAACAGTATTTCTGTTTTATCCACTTCATTCAATCATAAACCACACTCGTCCCTACCAACATAGTGTCACAGAAAATAACAAAAATAGATAAAATTATAATTACTTACTTCTAAAGTTAAACGTCGATCCATTTCCTTCTTTGTGAGCACTGGTGGACCAATCAGTTGATTGCCTCAAGGAAGACTCTGGTTCAATTCCCGGAGTGCTGGTCTCAGAATTGTTTGCTAATATCCTGTGCAAAAGTAGCTGTGTGTCTCCACAATGGACGCAATCAGGAATGTGTAGAGCCTTTCCTTATTGCCTTCGTGGTGCAGTGTACTACAAAGTGTTCAAATTATTTTACGTTCAATTTCATGATTTGAATTGAATACTAAATTAATTTAAATGTTAAAATTGTTAATGTAATTTTAAGATATCCAACATTGAATATATGCGTAGATATATAGGCCTGGCTCCCACTTACTTGAAAATCCTGGAAGAGCCAGGAAAATTATATTGCCGGGATTGGAAACTGAAAACATTTCATTTTTTCTTCCAAAGTGGTTTATCTATGGAAATATTTCATGTGAAAATGTGCCTTTTTTGCCATATAGGTTCAATAATCCTCATTTGCACATGGCACAGTGGTTCGGATTCCACTTTAAACTGTAATTCCAGTCCAGATTAGCCTTTATGTGGACTTAAACAATTAATCAATGAATCAAAGAACCTTCATTCGTTTGGCACGCAAATTTGAAGATATAACGCTTATTTATTAACATTTTAGATCATGATAAAGTGGTCTGGCACATTATTTAATACCTGGAAAAGTCTGGGAATTTGGTATTGCAAAAAGAATGGGAACATTGGTAGGTATAGGTTGATATAAGAAGGAAAGTTAAATATGTATTTTATCAAAGGAAACTAAAGATAAAGCTATCCTTGTGCAATAGATTGCACCGTGCCTTAAATGCACATAGGGGATGTTGAGGCAGGGCTTAGAACATTTCCTATCTAGGCCATAGTGGAGGTGATGTGATCAGCACCATGCTCCGGTCGCGTCTATTCCTCACCCGCATCGATTGGAGACTGGTTAGTCCCAGAGCCTGTCTCTGCCTGAAAAATTTTCACCTGAGATCACTCGCCCCGGGGATCGAACCAGGGTCTCCCAGACGCTTGACGATGTCTGCGTAAACGTCACTGAGTCTTAGAAAGTAACCATCTTACGTGTACGGTTATTGAAAAACATATGTAAGAGTGCTTCTTTGCAAATTCAAAATTCTATTGTCGACAGTATCGTCATATAGAATGTTTCTTCCAGGAACCAAAACAAGCAGTGCCTCAGCATCCTTGCACTGACTTAGGTTGTTATTGCACTGATCATTAAAGCTTTTGTTTTGAGGTCATTACGATTGTAACTTTAGTCAGGTGAGTATAGACTGTTGATAGCCCAGTGACCTATATTTTTACTTTCAATCGTACGGGGCACATGGTGGGTGGGAGTTCACAGCAGGGGGGAAGGCAGAGAGAGGCATGCCAAAGGGGGCGGGGCCTGTGACTTTGCACACACAAACACATAACATCCTGACATTGACTCTTAATGTTGCGGGTAAACAAAGGAAATTGGATGAAAAGTGTGAACAAATTGTGGATGATTTAGGATGCCGATACCCACAGGGAAGTGTGCGACGCCGAAAATTATGTCCGCAAGGCGTTTTGTTTTTCATTCATCGGTACCGTCAGCGTGGCCATGGAGTGCTGGCTGGCATATATTAGTGAGGCAATTGTCGCGTTGTGTTGCATAAAACATTTGCTTGCTCCACTTACACGGAATGAGAATTAATCTGTGGTCTATTTCGCAAAATAGTTGGTAAAATGCTGCGTCATTTATTTTGCTCGGGTCATGTGTACGTTAAGGAAAGTTCATGTTTTCAAAATGGTTGTGTGTAAGCTTTGGTGAATCATTATTTTTTTTCGCAGATTCACTGTGCATGTTCTACTGATATTCATCTGAACAATCTTAGCCTTTATACACCAAAGGTCTTGTAAATGAACACCAAATCAATAGATGGTGTTGATGGATCCTTAATCCATTCTAGATGAACCCGGATGAACGACTGGCGTAGAAAAATAGGGGACAGGAAAGATGGTCAATTCGAACAATGCTTTGTTTGTGTTTGAAAAATAAAAATGTAAAGGTAACGCCAACATGCATCATACGATGCAAGCGAGTATCTTTATGTCGGGTTGTACTTAATGCATCCATTGATGTGTTTCTTTATGCACCTTCCTGCATATTTCCCATGATGAAGCCGACCTCCGCGGCGCTACGACGCCAGGGGTCCCGGGTTCGAATCCAGGCTTCGGTATGGGTGTTCTTAGTGAGTGTCCCTTCATCAATTTAATCATATCATCACTCATTCCAATCTTCGCGGTTAGCCAAAACTGACAGAAAAGCGAAGTAAAATAAACCAAATCGATATATCAATCCATGTTGGAGTTACGCCTCCTCGATGGCGTAGTGGTAACGTCGTCGCCTTGTAATCAAGGAGCCCCGGGTTCGATACCCGCTGGAGGCATTTGGTGATTCGAAACCCGCTTTAAACTGTAGTCCAGTTCCAATTAGCCTATCTGTTCATAAAAGTGGACTTAAACATTTGGTATCCCGAGTTTATGGGAAAAGTTAATAGCTTTGTACTTGGTGAGCGGGAATCGAACCTGAATCTGACAGTAAACCGATATGTTAAGCATATCTGAACGAAGATCTGAGCATTCCTTGAACCGTTCATTTATGGAAGAATTTCAAAGCCTGACTTTTACAAATTATACAGTTCTTTGCCTACTCCTTTTAAGACTCATTCAGTTTACCAGGGAAAGAGATTTTTTTTTTCAATTTTTACATTGTCTGAAAACACTTCATGCTCAGAAAGTCTGATCGTGACTGGACAGTTTAAAGTGAGATCCAAATGAGTGTCATGTGCCTCTACTGAATCGAAGACTGATTCCTTGATTACAAGGAGACAGCGTTAGCCACTACGCTATCTGGGTGTCTGTAAAGATAGTGAATAGTTGTGACAGAAATGTTAGGGTGAAATGTAATACTTAATATTTTGGAGTTGGTTCTAAAAAAGAAAAGAAAAAACTGCGAGACGTGGATTCACACTGTGCCCTGAATCACTTATACGAAAGACATTCGCTATCCTTGTTGATCTTCCAAAAGCCTCAATTTGCATCAAACTAAGACTATGTTAATTTATTTAAATTAGGTACACACAGGAGATGCAGGCTCGATCAGGACTCGAACCCGGGTCTCTGGAATACCGTACAAGTTTCTTTTTAATAAAAGGAATACCCCTAATAGATAGCACCCCCCTGTTTTCATGTCTTTCTCAAATTTTCACATTTGTCAATTTTATCTATATTCTCAGTATTCTCATTTTTTGACAAACACAAGCATTCATGTCTGAACCGCGATTCGTACCCGGGACCCCTGACATTGCAGCGGGCTGTGCTAAGAAGTCCGCCACGGAGGTCGACTCCAGTGAGCTACCGATCAGGTTCGGCTGATTCTTTGCTTACGCTGTTTTACCTGTGTGGATCCACGTTAGACTAGGACACTATTCTCAAACGAATCTTTCATCCAATGTGTTCCCAAAGAGAGACATTTTGTGTGCTGTAAACAAACAACCGATAAAATCCTAGTCTTGATATTTGAACCGGGCTTAAGGATACTCGTTCCTCTGCGCAACTGAATCAATGTGCTATGTTCCTCGTAAACAGCCGTCCACACAGAGACCCGGAAGGTCGTAGGCTTCTGGAAACGGCTAAGTTAAAACCCACAGTGTGAATAAGTCATGAGCGACGACTGGAGACAACTTCGATTTCTCTCCTGTTCGCAGGACAAATCTCCTTTACAGGTCTTGGTTGTGGAGGATTTCGTCTTTCCGAGTTCCTCCTTGGAGTTCCACGATGAGTTTCAGGTGTATATGAATAATTAAAGTGTATATAGTGCGTTTTCAACTACATGTGCTTGAAGTATGTGCGGGGAAAGTATAGAAGATTGAGGTTGACAATTTTAAAACCCTTATTTACTTACTGTAATTTTGTTGCTCTTTTGTATCAATTGATTTTATTGTGTGTTTGGTAGATTAACATTTAATGATACGTGCACCCAAATTGTTAATATTAAGTTAGAAAATTGATTTATTTATAGATTAATTTTTGTTATTTTATTTGCCTAATCGCGACGAATGTGACGTAAATGAAGTAGGGACACTCACAAGAAACACTCATTCCCAGGCCGGGGTTCGAACCCGAGACCCCTGGAGTCATAGCGCTATGTGGTAACCACTCCGCTTAAAGAACTGAAATATACTGTTAACTAACCAGAGAATCCATATATAACATCAAGATTGCAAGACTACCACCCTATGTGTGCAAAGAAGGTGCGAAATAAAAGTGAATGTGAAAATAGCGATTGGCAACCTACGGTCACGTGGCAGCTGAGCGAATTTGACCGGTTGACTCAGGACTGCCACTGAAGGATCCAGATTCAAATCCTGGTCTTGGCATGGGTGTTACTATGCGAGTTTCCCTTCAATGTTTCGTCTAATATTTCATCTTCATAGCCACGATTAGCCAAAACTGACTGGAAGACAAATTAAGACAAACTTTACTGTACAGACACCTTATACATATGTAATGAACATTAATTTTTATTAAAACGAGCGAAAGAATCGCCAAAACATTGGAAACAAATGGATTATTCGTTCTTAAGTAATATTATCCTAAAGCGTGTGTATGTGGTTTCCTGCTTACGTCGATTCTCTACGTCATTCATGAAAACGAGTGAATTTCTTGCGAGCGGTGAGCAAATACTCGCTACTTAACCTAGTGCCACAGGCAATAATAGTTGCTGTTTCCCAGACGAGATAACTTCATGCTACAAATCAGAGGCGTGATCCGAATGCCAAATGTGATTGGCGCGTGAGTTGTCAGCTTGCTAACCGATTGGTTTTCCATTTTCCACACCCAGTATCAGCTTTTAACGAGAACAAAGATACACGTTTTGCTGTAATTCAATGAGAAATTTGTCTTCATTTCCAGGATTTCTAAACAGGCTTTTATTATACAAGAAGTCGAAGTATTTTTATCATTCTCTATCTTTATTTATTTTACTGTTGTAGTATTCATGGAAATGCTAGAAATAACTAGTTTATTACAATTGTTAGTTTAATTCTCTTTTCACCTTTCCTGTTAATCGGAAAACATACTGAAAAAATTGATGGTAAAGTGCCACAGACAGTAGTCTCACAAGGTCCACACCCCATTTTGGTCAGTGTTTAAAGTGGTGTTGATTACAACCATTTATCTGTGTTATTTTAACACCACTGAGGTTAAACGTTGACCAAAATGTGGTGTGGACTTCCTACAACCATTCTCTTGGTCTCATTAACACCATTTTTTTGCAGTGCAAATGAAGATGTTATAAATAGTGTACTACGGAGATTTAACTTAAACTTGACAATGGCCAATGTGGAAAACTGGGATAACTGTTCTCTTTTCATGGAGCTTCCCCGATGGCGTTGTGGTTGCGTCGTCGCCTTGTAATCAAGGGGTTCCGGGTTCGATACCCGGCGGAGGCACATAGTGGTTCGGATCCCACTTTAAACTGTAGGTTCAGTCCCGATTAGCCTTATTGTGCGTAAGGTGGACTTAAAACACCAACTCAGCCAATCACCCAAATCATTAATTTCTACCAATTCCAATCATTTACAACCTAGAGAGCGCTCTAGGAAAACTCAAATATTTATTATTATTAATTTATTTTTATATATGTTGTATTCCATATACGTATATTATAATAACATTATTGTTATTATTCGTATTTCAGCACTGAAAATTCTGAACATACGCACATGGAAGTCTAGAATATTATACTTTTGCCTTTTCAAAACAATTAAGAAATTTGCAATTTGCACCAACTCAAGCAATCAGCCAAAACATTAATTTCCACCAATTCGTCCACCATCATTCTTATTTACAACCTAGAGAGCGCTCTAGGAAATCTCAAAATTCGCAATCATTCCTGACGTTTCGAACTTCAACGAAAGGAGACGCTAAAACTTTCCATTACGTATTCGCTACAGTAAGTCACCACCGCAAACACCTGCCCCAAGAGGAAATTTCCGGGAAAAATACGCGTTACGACATTGAACGCATGCAATTATGTTCATCTGAGGACAGGCTAGCATAAATCAGACACCTGTCGCCCGACCCTGCCCACCGTCAACCTTTCCAATCGACAATTAATCCGAGCACTGAGACAGCTGCCGTGAGACCAGAATTTCAGACGTGCTAAGGTCAGGATAATGAATTTGACTTTTCAAGTCCACATTGTGTCGATGTTCATCCTTGCGAGAACCGGTGACGTAGAAAGGATATGGCTGTAATGAGGGATTTCACATAGCGTAAGTCAAATTTCTGGGAAGTGGGGGGTGTGTATCGATGATTCATCATCTATTAATGATTTATCATCGGTTAATTGACTGTTAGTGTCGCAGTACTTGGAAATGTTACGCATATATTGTGCAAAAGTGATTAGGCACTGACGTCTACAGTGTCTTCTAGGGCATTGGGCTGACTAACTACAATCTTGGTAGTGCCCTGCATTAAATTTCCTTTAAATTAATTACTTCGGTACCGTCGTCAACAATGTTACTCTTGGTTATGGTGATTTGATTTCCACAGCTATTGAGCTGAATATCTTTTCTTTCCTCCTGTTGACATTTTTCCAGTGAATCCGTTAAGGGTGACACGGACTCAAAAATACAGCGTGTTCCAAAATAATTATCTGGGTTTCATAGTCGTTTAATTTCCCTTATATGTGGGGTACAAGGTCAAAGCTTGTATGAGAGTAAACAGCAGAACAAGTTTACATAGTGCACCTTATAAATGTGAGCACATTTTGTGACACGGCACACATACATCCGGTACTCCAATTCTTCCCAAACACGGGTCAGCATGAATTTGCAATGTGTGGTTCTGCTGTTTCAGTTTCGCGAGCTTTTCGACGGTGATTTGGAAGTCATCCTCATTCGTCGATTGTTTAATAAGTTTCAAACAACTTTTGCAAGTTTCAATCTATCACTCCAGACATGCTATACGTGTATGTTGTTTGATATTTTATATTTCTCCTCTTACTTGGACATTTTAGACCTTCATAGACGAGGAGCCTGAGGACCTTCCTTTATATTAACAATTATGTGTACCGTACAATTTAACTCATAAGCCTGGATCTTTAATACTTTATCGACTTTTGTGGGATTCACAGGTCAATATTTCTAGATTACAAGTTTAAGGTTTTCTTATGGCAGTTTCTTAACCTGGCTTTCCATGTACAGTCATGGGCACGGCTGATTTACAGCAACCCAATTGGCTTCCAATGGTGACGTGAAAATCCGCAAGTCTCAGTGACTGTACACATGTTTCTAGACGAGTTTTCACAGGGTCATAATTTTCATAAACGGCACACACACACACCTGTTATTATTATTATTATTCGTATTTCATCAGTGACAATTTCCAACATACGCATGTAGAAGTCTGGAATATTATAGTTTATCTTCCTGAAGTGATTACTTTCGCGTTTCCGAAAAAATAACTGAATATTTGCAAGAAGTTTGCAACATTTAGTACTTTTAATATAGAACAACATTGAAAATTTCATGATCCCGAAAACCTGAAAATGATTGCCTCGCTATGGGAATCTGGACTGGAAGATTTTCTTGCCAATCCCTGTAGCAAAACTTAAAGTATCTTGCATACGTCTAGTGATTTGGAAAACTTTTTGAATTTGAATTAAATTTTTTTGGGTGCGTCAGCACTGAGGCTATTTTGAACCCGTATCTGAAAACAAAAATTTCCTTACCTTGGTTAAAAGCTGAGGCTAATAATAAGGACAAAACACAGGACGACACAGAATTATACTGGCCATGGGGCCAGTCGCCAGAGCCTCGTTAGTCTGCAGTCCAGGGTGTACTACGTGGAAGGACCACCTCTTACACCCCTATTTGGAAAACTTGAAGTAAGTAATGATACAATTGAATTAGCTTTCACTTATTGTGCATGAGAAGTACTGCACTTTTCCACCTATGCTATAATAGTTTTCAGTGGCTTTACATTGTAAGATAATTCTTTGTTGTAACATGGTGCAATCAGCTGTTAATGTTAATTTCTCCTATGTAGATAATAAAATGAGATTTTTTGGCATTTATAGCCTAAGAGAAGCGGACAAAGTCATATCTTTATTTTTAGTGTTACTAAATCAAATATATTTATGAAGAGTTTTAACACCAAGAACTTCCCCTCTGGACACGCTTTTGCTACATTTAAGTGGGATCTAAACCACTGAATCATGCTCAGTATTCCTCACGTGTAATAAGTGACCTCTACAGAATTAGTCCGTCAGAAGCATTATCGTGCATGGATAATTACACTGAGGAACAAAATTTTTGTTGCATTGATATCAGCACTTTTTCTAACTTAATTTGGGTGCGCTGATTTCAAATCTGAGGCTAGTTTTTCTCTGTAAGCTCTAGTTTTTTTTTTGCATTCAACATTTTAAATTTTCACCTTGATATTCATTTCTCAACATTCAATTCAACATTTTAAAGTTGGATGCCATCTTGGATACCAACTTGGCGAAGATATTCTTCATGTATTCACAAACACGTGCAATTGCATTACAATATGCAATACAGTTTGAAAATACGGCAAGATAAAAACACTTTTTGGAGTATTAAACATGTACTCAATATATTAAAATATAAATATAAATTTAAGGCTTTTCTTTAAAAAGAAACACGTATGTCTACATATACATGAAAGGCAATATAACAAATTTAATATGGATGGCATGCAAAGTTCAAATACGTTCTATTCAGGCAAGAATTTGTGCCTGTAGCTCTTGCTTTGTGGACATGCTCAGGACAATCTCGCTGGCAGCAGTAGTCTGCTATCATATTTCTGTCCCATCGTCTCTGACATGCTCTTTTATGTCATTATGTTCTTCTTGCAAATGCACTGAGTGACCAACTGGAAGTCATCCATAAACATTCCCATTGTGCAAGAGTACACACAAGATATTGTATTTTAGAACTATCAAGAAATAATCGCCATTCTTTGGACTGCTCGAGGTAAGATCTAATTGGGTGAGAAGACCTGGGATGACAGTAAACAGAATTGTAGATTAGGCACACAGGAGTTGTACTATGTAGAAATTTTCAGCGAAAAATGCAGGCTCCACCATGACTCGAACCCGGGTCTCTGGCATACCGTGCCATTGCCCTAACCACTGAGCTACCGAGCCGGCCTGGCCTCACCTGATCTCGGTAGCTCAGTGGGTAGAGCAATGGCACGGTATTCCAGAGACCCGGATTCGAGTCATGGTGCGGCCTACATTTTTCGCTGAAAATTTCTACGTAGTAAACAGAGTGCTTGTCTTCTGAAAAGAAGTTGACAAAAATCTGCTCTCACTTTCGGAAAGAAATATCACACTTTTGCTTATCAGTGTAGTATATATTTTTCTTGCAGCCTGGATGCTAATAACTCAGCTGCTTTCTTATAACTAAGTGAAGAAGCCACCAGAAATGAAAAACCGAAAAAAGGTATTTTAGGGCCTCACTGATGGTGGGTGAGTTCGATACCGTGGAAGCACATAGTGGTTGGATCCCACTTTAAACTGTGGGACCAATTAGTCTTTCTATACATTAAGTGGACTTAAAACACACTCAATTAATCAATCAATGGTGTTTTAGTGCGTGGTTAGGGCAAATCTAAGCGTCGTTTTCCACCTACCCCCAATGTAAATACCAATGGGTGTCCTTTTTCGCTAAAGTAAAAGTTTCAAATTGCATGATAACTACAGCATATACGGGAAAACCGGTTTCATATTTGAAATCAACGTTGCAAAATTACATTGCTACATAGAAACAGTTGAAAAGTCAAATGCAACAGAAAATGAGGAAAAGAAAAATGTTCCCCTGTGTTATCGAGACAATATCGCTGAGAAAGCTCTTCATGCTTCCATAGAGCTTTGGATACTTTTTTTTTCGTTTCTGGATAGTTGTATATGAGCGGGTGCATCAAAGGAGTTTCTAACTCGGTTCTCGTCAGTTTAAGCTGGAGGCACTTGTTGATTCACTATACCGGTGGAACTTTGAAACTGAATTAGCGTCGGTTTGAGATGCGCTTGCTGCCCTGTTGCTTCTCAGTGGATTGTTTGCATCTGCATTCTGGTTCGGTTGCAATGCACTCGCCTGGGACTTGAATGTCCAGAAGGAATTTTCAATATCCATCTAGGGATTGTAACCGTGATGGGAGTTGGCACAATTTCGTCTCGTTGACGAGGAGGACAGCCTCGTTCTCCTCTCAAGTTGAAAAAAGGCTGAATAGATTCTCTCGGGCTATGGACCAGGTGAGTTGTGGAAAATATTCCAACCCTGAAGATGAGAGTGACGTTAGCTCTCAAAAGCTTGGAATATTTTCTACAACTCACCTGGTCGATAGCCCGAGGGAATCTATCTATTCATCATTCGTCGCCAGGAAAGCTTCAAGTCTTACTTGAAAAAAGGCTATTTTGTTTTTTATTTTATCTCACTTTTTAAGCCCTCATCTTGCTTTTGGTCTCGTCTTGATGTCTAAATCGCATTTCGTTCTCGTTACGGTCTCGAAAGGAAGGTATCGATCTCGTTCCGAGATAAGTTGTGCATTTAAAAAAATATATATACTTATTAAATCAAACTATAAGTTTTGAATATTTAAATAGCATAATTCATACAAGCTAGCTATCTATAGAGACTCATAAAGTCAACTTCCTGTGTTGAAGTTCATGGAAATTTATTTTGTAATTAAGTTAAGTCTCGGCGAGACGAGGCTCTCAGTAAGTTTCGTTCTCGTCTCGATTATACAGACGTCTGTCTCTGTGGTTTTCAGTCTCGTCTCGACAAGTTTCGAATAACTTACTATGGTTTTCATCTCGACAACTCTCACGCTCGGTCGAGTTGAAAATGGTTGTCTCGTTTGCGTTTCGATTTAGTAACGTTCTCGTGTCGGTCTCGAATGGCAATTCTCATTTTTGTCTCGATTTAACAGGAGTCTGTCTCGTCTCAACTCTCGAAACATTTGGTCTCGTCTCGACATGTCCCGAAACACTTGGTATCGTCTCGACAATTCTCGAAACACTTGGTATCGTCTCGACAATTCTCGAAACACTTGGTCTCGTCTCGACAAGTCTCGAAGTACTTAGTCTCGTTCTCGACTTGACAATTCTCTAAAGACTTAGTCACGTTCTCGTCTTGACAAGCCTCGAAGTACTTTGTCTCATTATGGTACGACGAGTCTTTGAAGGAGTGTCTCTCCGATGGCGTAGTGGTAACGTCGTCGTCTTGTGATCAAGGGATCGGGGATGAAAGCACATCGTGTTTCGGATCGCACTTTAAACTGTAGGTCCAGTCCCAATTAGCCTTATTTTCATGAAATCGACTTAGAAACTCAAACAAGTCTCGAAGGAACTAAGTCTCGTCTCAATAAGTCTCGAAAAATTCTTATTTTCATCTCGATTTCAAAGAATAGTCTGGATGTCCGTACAATCACCACAGGCTTCGCACAGTTTGGCCTACGCCATTCTTGAAATTGACACCAAAGTCTGTACATCACAGTCACTTCGTCTGATGTAATTCTTCAGGAAACTTGATTCATGGTCTCATTAGATAGTCGAGAAAAAAGAACATCATTATTTCCACGAAAGGAATGCAGTTTTCAATTGGGTTAAAAGTGCGCGAGACATTTTTGTGCACATCTACCCATTCGTTCCTTGCAAATTAATCACTGATATTGCTGATCCACAATGATGAAAGAGTTCCTCACTGTGACGAAACGACTGCACTGCACGCTGTATACAAAGTTGGTTACCTTGCCGCTGGCGATCACATGCCACTGTACAAATCTACCCACCGAGCTTTAATGTCTTCCCCTTTCTCCACTTTCCCGGTCTCCATATATCCAGGTCACCAGTCACGTGGCGGAGTGTTTACATTACGCGTACGGACAACTTGTTCCCGACGCGGCGCCTTGAATTGCAAATTTCTACTAATTTTCATCACGGCTCAATAAACTGGAAACAACTTGCTGGTATTTCTTCCTCTGTGTCAAATATTGAGTTCTTTGTTTGTTTCTGTGAACCGGCGATGATTATTCAAAATATTTTCGTACCGTTGTGTACCGTATTTTTTTAAGCAGTCAGGGCCAAGGGAGGGGGTTATAACCCCCAACCCCCTCTTAGACACACTATTGCCACTGTGCATATACGCATGTGTTACAAAGACATTTAAAAATACTTGCACGTAAGTATTCCAAATTCATCTCAAATCAAGCTAAAAGTACAAAATGTTCGGTTACTTGTAGAGTGACTGTATTTCTTGATGACATAGAAACCAGTAGACGTATAAACACAAAGTTTAGAATGCAGGACTGAAAAAATATTAGCCTAAGTGGGTTAATGTATACCGCTTGATCTTTGGCATGTACCAGCAAAGACGCTTCCGAACGAAAAACTGCTATAATATTCCCAATTCTGAAAAAAAATAACACCTGTTTAGAATTCTTCTACAGAATTTGGGTATTGTTTTCTTCGCTGTTGCCTAGAAACCTGTGACAGAAAATAAGTCTACGAGTCCAAGGAAAATTGTTTCTAATATCTAGACTAGGTGCTGCAGTGAGGGGGATTACGCTCAAGCGCCAAATAGTTCGAACGGACGACGCCAGATAGCGTACGGAATCGAAAGCTTCGCTCGAGCGAATAACACTCGAACAGGCAAAACGAGCGGTATACGCTCGAAGCCCAGTACTGCACGTATAAACATAATTTGTCTGTGGTAGTGGGTCCTCAAATATGGATCGTGAAGTGAAAGACGAAGTGAAATTGAAACTTAAGTGAACATAGTCATCATTTACATGTTAAAATGTAATTTAGGCTGTCTTGGCAATAGAGTAGACGATTGTGGGCTGAAGCTACCAGGAGGGATACACATTGTCACATTAACATAATGTTCCATTGCATACGCTCGAGGGTGGGAAACTTGGACGAATATGAGCGAGCGAGAGTGGTCTCGTGCACTAATCTAATTTAGACAATAGTGAAAACTAAACCACTTGAAGATTCATTTGAATATTCTGGAAATATATCTAAGCAGATTCAATTTTTCAGAATTCTGAATATCGTAGCGGTTTTTCAGAACGAGAGAGATTTTCGAAAAATGCTTTACTGGAATAGCCTGAAAAACCGAGAGAGGAACAATAAATCTCCAATTTACATAAATTTCTTAATGCTTATAACTAGGGCCCGGTTAATTATGTACTAGAAACAGTAATATATACACACATAAAAAGTACATAAACCATTCAAAAAGTAACCATATTACCACCATTTTCTTCCTTCTGCTTGAAACAAATTGCTCTAGTCAGACTAGCCAACAGAAGCATATCTCAAATAGCATAAGACATAACATAATATTTCATATATATATTCCTATGGTTACCAGACATCCGATTTTTCCCGGACATGTCCTACATTTTGAATATTATATTAATTATATTATATAATATTAATTGGGAAAATACGTGTAGTAGTTACACAAAGAGAAATCGTGCAAGATACAAGTCTATGGACTGCACTTCCAATCTAAATAGTGAAATTTATTTTGATTGAGTCATTATCCAAAAAGAAAATAAAAGTTTCTGGTATAACAAAAACGTAAGCAATCAATGAACAAAGTTTTGGGGCCACATTCTGATGGAATGTGCCTGAGTGGAATTTCCTGCCTTGGACTTTATACTGATGGAACAAGGTGTTTCCTATTCTTAAAGCAGGGCGTATAGGGAACAAAGCTATTGAATTAAAAACTACCATAGATGAAACTTCTGGAGCCATTTCAAGTTATGGTAATTGCTTAATATTTGTTTCCAGGTCATAATGAGAGAGTAATTTTATTACCAACAGCATAATCCATGAGAGGAATATTTTTTTTCAAAAAGTCTGTAAAAAGTTTCGTACTGGGGTTCAGTATAATTTCAAATAGTTTGACTGTTCCGTGTCTCATAAATATATTTTGACCAAACCTGAAATTTTAATAAAAAAACTCTTCTCTGAGAAGTATCAGTTAAAACATGATTGCAAGTTTGGAAATTTTGTATTTTAGAATTCATTAAGAAATCATTTTTTTAAAATCTGAAAACGTAAATTTTAAATTACTTTCTAACATATTCCGGAAATGTGTATTATTTACTGTGAATGTTTTGTGTCCTACATTTTGACTTGAAGTCCTACATTTTGGGACATTATGTCCTACATTTCCTTTATAGCGATCTGGTAACAATTGCTGTAACATCCCCGTAACAGTAAGGAACAAAGACGTGTTTCGAATTTTCAAGTACGAAACTTCTTTTACCGCGTAACAGGATTTTGTGTATAATAAATGATCTTTCAACTTCGCACGAAGTGATTGGTACATATTTAATCTTACACAAATCTTCTGGTGTGTACTCAATTTTCAAGGTGTTCGGAGTTATTGCCTCCACTTAGCACTCTCTTAATAGTTAATATTGTATTGTACACTGGGATTTTCTCCGAAATGGAAGACATATTTTTCTTCACTACATCGCCAAGTGAATCTTACACACTTTCCAGAGGAGAATCGGCTGTTGAGGGAACAATTTTAGGCTGTCTGAAAGGCTTCAAGATGTCTCAGGTATCACAAATTGCTTTGAATGTAGGTAGGCAATATAATTCTTCTGCTTCCCATCAAATATTTGTTTTGCAGAAGTGGATGGGTTTTACTAAGCTCGTTTCTTGTCTAAATGAATGTATTCCATTCTGTACCATACACTCGGTCTTGTATATATAGCTATATTTAAGTATATTTAAAAAATAATTATAAATGTTTCTGGAATAAACTTTTACCTGAAAATGTTAGAGAAAAACCTGTAATTATATTATTATCCAGGCCTTACTAATAACTTTGACCAATGCACATAGTATGTAATACATGTGCAAGACAAAGCACTACACTTTTTCGTTTGCAGTCTTGAGCATTAGAAAACAACCAATAACACCATTAATCGCATTTTGAAAAAAACAACAAAAAAACAAGATAATATTATCTTATTCTGTACATGGGTCATTCCGTATAGGAAAAGAAGAAATGATTGCTCCACCATTTTTTTAAAAACAAATTGTGTGTTCTTACTGATATATCGGTAATAAGAAAAAGGCGAACTCTTTGATTTTCTTTTTGTGTGTGTGTGTTTACGAGCGGCGGCCACTAGTCTTCTCTCGCGTGCGCCAATTTTTGTTCATTCAGAGCCTTAAGGGTCACCCGTATAGATCTGGGGTAACGAACACTCTTTTCAGTAAAGTTTAGAATCGGAAAAGGACACGCGTTGTCAGAACCTTTGGTGCGAGTGGTCCCTCGTTCGATTCCTCGCGGAAGCTGCAAAATTTCGGTGTAGACCCAGCATCGTAAGGACAATGTGGGGAGGCAGCTTTTGAGAGCCAGAAAACAGCGGCAATGGGAGTCGATGCGCTGACCACACATCATCCAACAGTTTGGCAGGGATTGGCCCTCAGAGGTCTGTTTGGCGGTGTTTAGTTTTTATAGGCGACAAATTCCGTATTTATACAGTTGTACATGTCAAATTTTATCATAGTTCCAGACTTTCATTTTTCAAAAGAATTGAATTTTGAAGCATTTTTTTCAGTAACAGAAGGATTTATAATTCTGTAATTTCACTTTTGGAGACACGAGTGAGTAAAAGGTACAGACTTTGTGATTTCAATACTTTGACCTGAGAAGTTTTCATTTTCTCGAAATTTCGGTGCACTATATCTCTGTTGATATCATATAATGTGGCGGGTTGTGAATAATTGTTGTAAGTGGTAAAAATCCACAAATATTTTCAACAATAATGTAAGGGGATGATGTAGTATTCACCTACAAACCATATATATGACATCATTACAAAGTCATTGACGCCTATAATAGAACAAGTCGCCTTGCTGTTCGACTTTTGTGCTTTGTAACGTTACAATCCTGACCTAACTTACGAAAAAAATATGTTCTTGAAATCATAACAGTCCCTTTAGGCATGGCTACTTTCACATTCTACTCGTATGTGCTCGTGAAAGGCACGGAAGAACTGTAGGTGCTTGCTACTGCTGATATGTTTTTGTTTGTATGAATGATACAAACAATTGCATAATTCATTACAATCACTATATTGTTACATAACAAAAGAAGAGACAGCTGATACATTTTTAAATATTAATAATGAATTTACGTAACCATGTTACATGAATGCTTACAGTCTGGCATTGTCTCGCTTTTGAAATTAATTTCATAGGATCTGGTGTAAACATATTTAACATCATTTAGTATTGGTTGTATCACTATTATTGATGTATTGATATTTAATTGGCACATTTAAAGATGATCTATCGTGCTGAAGTCGCCTCTAAATGTTTTGGAACCAAGAATTGCATCTTTATAATCAATTGTTGACCGAAAAAGTCGTATTTGGTAAAATATTGACTTTGATTTTTTTGGCCATTCCGAGGGAAGGACCTTCGTGGCGGAGTGGTTAACACAGCGCGCTGCGAGTACAGGAGTCCCGGATTCGAATCCTGGCCTGGGTGTTTTTTATGATTGTCCTTTAATGAATTTCATCATATCATCACTCATCCTTAGCCAAAAGTGACAGAAAATCGAATAAAAATTAACCAAATCAATCAATCTATCAACCGGGTGAAGGAGCTCTATTTTTTAAATCTATTTCTACCTTAATTATACATATATAATTTTTTTTACTTTTTTCTTCTCACCCTTCCATTTTTTTACAATATACATAAACAATGTTCATGCAAAATTTCAGCTCATTGGAATAATATTTTTGGGTCGCGCAACACTGTCGAATTTCCATTGTAAATTAGCAGAATTCACATGTGAAAGATAATGTATAATGCCATTATGATAACATTAAAACTGGGGTCCCCGATGGTGCAGTGGTAGCGTCGTCGCCTTGTAATCAAGTGGTCCCGGGTTCGATACCCCGGTGGAACCATATAGTGGTTCGGATCCCACTTTAAACTATAGGTCCAGTCCCAATTAGCCTTATAGTGCATAAAGTGGACTTAAAACACCAAATCAATGAATCAATCAAAACCTGATATTAATACTGTTAAAAGGGTATAATGTGAATATTTTAACATCTGTACAAGTTATTTTCCCACTTGTCCTGACTGTCTCGGGGCCTGAGTTTTGTGAGTTCAAACGCTAGCGCAGCGAGGTGGCATTCGTCTTGCAGTCAATGTAAACAGCGATGAAGCAGATGAAGATACTAGTGATAGTGAAGATTACGTTCATTACAAGGTTCTTCTGCAATAGGCAAGGCACAGAAAACAAGTAGAAGTACGCCTGTGGGTACCAAATCTAGTTTCCATTCTAGATAGGGCCAATATAAGTGACAGAAGAAAGAAACTTTGATAGTAGCTGCTACATTACAAAATACTGGTCAAAATGTTGAAGATTATACAGTTTGTCACTCGTGCATAAGTAAGGAATCGGCAAACTATCCGCTCCGAGCTAGCCACTAACGCACACACACACACACACAAACACACACACACACACATACAAGCAAGCAGCTTTCAATCTAAGGCTAAGGCCACCTTGATAATGAACTAGGGGTGCATGGTTCTAATCCAGGCCTGTTCATGGGTCATTTGAGAGTGTTCATCAACTTTTTCATATCATCACTCATCCTCATCATCATCATGACATCAGCAACCTTCACGGCGGAGTGATTAGCACATACGGTGATTCGGCGCCAGGGGTCCGGGTTCGGATACCGGCATGCGTGTTCATTTTAATCATCATCTTCGCAATGAGTCAAAAGTGGCAGAAAAGCGAAGTAAACCATATCAATCATTCAATCAAAACTTCATTACATCAATCATCCAATTTACAATACGAGAACAATGAGGTGGCAACACTGTTCAAGATTGAATCAAGACCCAAGAAATGAATGCGACGTTCAGATGCAGATTCTTATATTTTCCAGTGACGTCTGGCACATATTGCACAAATATGATTTATGATTCAGAGTCATTCTCACTTTTGATAAATTTGAATACGGGAGCAGACTTTCCCAGCGCCCATAATGTATTCTTCATCCTTCGGAAGAGTGACTCGATGAATGACATGCATGTCGCAGGCAAAATCAATCTACGTTTTAACCTATCAAGTTGGCGTTGGTGAAAGAAGGCTGATACAGTACAATATACATCAAATAACGGAATCATTTGTCAAAGCAACCCTGACATTGCAAAACAAACGACGAATCGCAGGAAAATACCCCCCGCTGGCAACCTGTGGAAATTGGGTCAGAATGACTTGCGATCCACTTTCGGTGTCATTAAAAGATGTCACGTTGCATTTCAGTGTGCAAGCGAAGTGTAATTGTGTGTGTGTGTGAATCGCAGTACCCTACAATACGTCCCCACGGCAAGGTGAATGTCGTAATGCATTTTGGCACGAAGAATGTGCATTAAAGTAAGGTTGTTTTGTTTCCGTGCGTTGAAGCGACCGTTTTGAACACACTGACATTATTTTTGGATACGTCTTTCAAGCGTGATGCCCTAACTTATTGTTTAGGGTATGACTGAATAAACAACTCTGCCCTTATAGGTTGATTTATTTAAACGGAGATTATAGGTGCTTCAACTCTTATGCAATTTGCTCCCATAGGCGTAGGTCCAGTCCCGATTAGCCTTTCTGAACATAAAGTGGACTTAAAAACAAATAAACTATCTCATCACAAATTCGGTTTGTGAGAAGTTGGGGAAAGAATTGAGCTTTTTTAAAAAAAGTGTTTTAAGTACACTTTATGCACAGGTAGGCTAACCTGAACTAAACATACAGTCTATGTGAGATCCGAATGAGTGCCTCCACCGAGTATCGAACCGGGGATCCCTTGATTACAAGGCGACGACGTTGCCGCTGCGCCATCGGGGAGCATTTTGTATGTGAAATTGCCAACCTCCGTGGCAGAGTGGACGCCAGGGATTCTGGGTTCGAATCCCTACCTGTGTTCATCATAACATTATCATTCATCCTCATCGTCGCGATTATCCAAAAGTGGCAGAAAAGCGACACTGAACAACGGAAATCAAATCAAATTGGAAGTGAAATTTTCAATTTTTAGGCTTATTACTTATCATATTACAGGTTGTATGCCGTTTAAACATTTTTGGTATCCATTGTGATTTTTTGGTTTCAAGTCCACGGTATGCGCAGATAGGCTAATCGGGACTGAACCTACAGTTTAAAGTGGGATCCTAAGGGCTAGGTGCCTCCACCGAGTATAAAACCTGGGATCCCTTGATTATAAGGCAATGACGTTACCACTACGCCATCGGGAAGGCCGCTTTTTGTGGTTATTCTAAAGCCTTTTTTGCCTACCTTTTTGGACAGCTTTGAGTGTTTTCCAATCCAGGATCTTAATGAGTATATTCTATACCGCCTCCTGAACCGTCAAGTTTTCATTAGGTTCCTATTTTTAGCCAAAAAAAAAAAAATGAGTCGAGCTTTATTTTATAAGTTTCTACACGACTCCCCAAACAAAAGCCTACTTTTGGAACTTTATTAAAGCGGCATTTTGTAATACTGACTCTTAGCTCCGAGCTAAGACATGAAGGTTTCCTCGACCAGCGAATAGAACATAACTCTACTGGTAATGTCTCGGAGAACTCCAATTCTCCTTACTTGGGATTATAACGGAATCCCCCACGCAACCGACGCGCCCGCATATTAAAGCGAGGAGCGTTAAGGCAAGGTAAATGGGATGTTTAACCAGAGGATGTAAAAAAAAAAACCTGCCGAAGCTGCGGGTTTCTAATGTTACTTTCCGTTGAAGGGTCACCGCATGTCAGATTTTATCAATAAGTTATTTTTAGTGCGAGGCATGCAGGTATGTTGACCGTGGAAATGTAAACAGTGTCTAATTTGGATAAAGTTGGTAGCAGTAATGCATTTGTTTAGCCAGGTGCTTTCTTATAATATGACGTAATGCTGTTTCTGGAAATTTCCCGCTTCTGTTTACCAAAGGAGATGAAATTACATGCTATTCTTTACTTATAACTTAAATTTTGACAGCTTTCTGAAAAAAGTAATCATTGTCAGCCAAAAACTTAAGATAACCTTAAACATAGAACACACCTTAGGCTTTAACTTGAATTAAAAATATGGTTGAAATTCGACCACTGGTTTCAGATATATAGTCGTTTTTTCAAATTTCATTATCCGCCATCTTGGATTGGCCGCCATTTCTATTTGCTACCATTCTGAAATGGCAATCATGGTTGTTTGGTATCCTTACCAGTGGCGTAGCGTGGTTCTATGAAAGGTGTAAGGCTTCCTTAGATAAACCTGATCTGAATATTGGATAAAGAAAACCCAAAGATATTTTAACTAAATAGAATCTATTTGAATGTAAGTCATGCATGGGCAAACTCAATTTCAAACACAAAATGCACACATTCTATGTTAACAATAATAGCATATGTATGTATTACTTAATGAAAATTCTCATTTATACTATAACTCGATCCGACAATCCTTTAGTCTGAACACCTCCATCACGTCGTCGTAGAATCGGGAGTTTCTGGTCAATTTCTTTAGCAGCTCCTTTTCAATGGATATCAGTCCCAAGTCAGATTACCTTGCCTGAGTCTGTGTGCTGAGTTGAAATGTATGAATCCTCTTCAGTGCAGAAAACTACTTTTCCACTGACGAGCTGGCAGGAACAGTGAGGAAGAATTCTGTTAGTTTGTACACTTGTTCAACAGCTTCATTGAAATGGGTAGTACGCAAGTACTCATGAAGTTCAAACACACTCTTTACTCGATATTCGGCTTCAGAATAAATTATCTGTAGCTCAACTTTCAACTGGTAGCAATTGACAAATTTCGCATACAGCTTAGTTAAGGACACAAATTCTTCTGGAAAGGTCATGTCATATTTTTATTCTTATTATTCTTTTTCTTTAACTAAAAAGCCATTTGTGGGAAATGCGTAGGATACAATTTCCAAATGCAAATGCATTCGAGAATATTATTCATTATCATGGTTACGATATTTGCGCACATTTTGAAAAGCATATCAAGCAACTTAGTCAAAGGAAAAGGTAAAGCAAATCTGTAAATCATAACGCTAACTATTACGCGTATGCTTTTAACATTACGGGCTACTGGAATGCAAGCGCCTAACTTTGCGGGCGCTGCAGGATCTAGAATTGCCAGACATTCCTCTTTTATCTTTAACTTCGCTGCTTCGAATGAAGGTAATATTCAACATTAAACCATGTCTTTGTGAACTTAATAGTTAGTGTACACATTTAAAATGACACCCGTTTTGATAGCTACACCTCCCGTCAACACGGGAGTCGATTTTCTTGGTTCTCTTCCGACCGTGGCAAACAGACGCAGCGGGGACAGAAATCTCGCCAGTTAGCACCCACTGGTAATGCGCCTGACAGTGCGTGAGAATCGGGGCGCCCTGTGATTGGTTGAGAAGATACTACGTAAGCAAACACACCCGCCATGGGCGAGTCCAAATCATTTCTTCCATTCACCCGCACGTAAGGCCTCTCAAGAAGCCTTACAGAGAAGCAACTCGAATCAAAACAAGTCCTCAATTGTTTCGTTAAAAGTTCTACTTGAAGTCTGATATTGCTATGTGTGATCAAGCGATAAATACAGGAATGAAATACGTTTTCTTCAATAATTTAAACTTGTAAGGTGGACTTACAAGCCTTACGTGGGCACTACGCCGCTGATCCTTACACACCAATGCGACGAGGTTACTGCTACGCCATCCATATTTTTATATTTATTAACAAGCCTAGACATAATCGAACTATTACTCTATATTATTATGCCAGAATTTATTTATCAATATTTCATTTCAAGGGCACGTGTTAATTCATATACGTATATAATTTTAAAACACTGGAAAGGTACTTACGAGGAAAATTCTTGGTATCCGGGGATTGAATTAAAAAAAAAATCCCGGTCAAGGTCTCGAAGGTTGGGAACCACTGCTCTGGTGTTTTGATTTATTCAGTTTGGAAAGGAAAGCGAAAAGTCTAGTATATGCAGTTTGGTGTGAGTGTACATGATTTCTTTATTTTCTCATGGACAACATGCCTCTCCCGAGTTTAAGTAACTTGCATAAATTTTACATGTAGCTATGTCTCTTCTTACGTTTGCTTCTGGTGACTAATAAACAGATAAGTGCAATTATATCGATATCATCACCCGGTGACGGCATCATGCAAGCTGAGCAGAGAAACAAGTGTCGCCTTCGGCTTGTCTCTTCGTTGTGAAACTCTCGTGTCGCTTCGATGTGCAACTATTGTGTTGCTTGTTGCGTATCGCCTGTCGGTTGGGAACGAGGCAGTCAGCAGCAACGTTTCATACCGTAGCGGCATGACAGGTCGCACAAGCCTGCGTCGGTCAATGAAATCCTCAAGTGAGACGTCTCGCTTGTCGCTTCGGTGTGAATTCTCCCTAAAGCAAAACATTCACCGCGAATACGCAAACAACAGATTTAGGTGACACGATGCACGGTATTGAGAAAAGTGTCCAGTCCGAGCAACACGTGCAGCTTGTGTCTCTTCGATTCGAAAGATTGCATTGATTACAGAAGGTTCGCTTCCAAGCGACACGTGTTGCCTGTCGCATGTAGCGTGTGAAATCCATAAAACGATTTCATGAGTTCATTTTCATCGACGGATTTAAGCTAAGGTAGCTTTCAGACCGAAACGATAAGCGACACTGTCACCTCCTGTCTGAAAAAAGAAACACTGCGCATGCGCAACCACCAGAAGAAAGCGATACCATGCACAGTGTTAAGAAAACCGTCCAGTCCGAGCGACACGCAAGCGACATGTGGCATGTGTCGTGTCACTTCGGTACGAAAAGTTACTTTTATTTCTGAAGGTTCGTTTACAAGTGACACGTATTGCTTGTCGTCTGTCGATTCGGTCTGAAAGCTTCCTGAGAGGTAGAAAAGCGATGTAAGAGAGATTTCACACCAAAGTGGCAACCGACACGAGAAGCATGTCGCTTGAGGACTTCACCAATTGGTCGCAGGTTAGTGATGCCGCTACGGCATGAAAGGTTACTGTTGATTGGCTCATTGCCAAGCGGTATGTGTCGCGTGTCCCTTTGGTCTGAAATCTCCCGAATAATCGAAAGTGAAAGATTGAAAAATATTGCATAACATATTTCTGGGATAACAAGAAACTGTGATTTTCATGCAAGACCAGGGGGACTTTCAGGTTGCTCGGACTGGAATGTTTTCTCAATGGCGTGCATCTTGTCGCCCCGGTCTGATGTTCGCGCATGCGTGGTGAATGCTTTCTTACGAACTGAAAGGGTCCATGTCACTTGTCGCTTCGGTGCGAAACACCTGTGCCGCTTGTCGCTTCGGTCTGAAATTTTCCTAAGGGGAGATTTCTCGCGCAACTGACACCCCTGCTGACATTGGAGAGAAATCAAAATAACCATCGAAATGACGGCGTCAGAGAGGGGCGGGGCTTGCGGTCAAACAGTTGGTTCACCTTACTTCCCCTCAGTATATTTAGTCCAAGTATGGATTATGGTACTTACGGATATATTAAATGTGATTGCTGCCCTTAAAATAACCTCCCCCCCGCACACACCATCACCACCACTGCCTCCCAAGTCATTTTTTCTGGCACCGTCTTGAAAACTTCTCCTCTTGTATTGAATTTTCTAAATAGTATCGTGTAAGAACCCCTTCATAATTTTTAAACCAGATTCCCTAATTTAGTTGACATTGAGTTTTGTGGATACCTGTACATCAAGGAGGATAGTATATATATTTTCTGTTCTGCTTATCTACGTTATACGAAAACATGGATCTTGTACATCCACAAGCAGTGGCGTAGCAAGATATCGCGAGGCCCTGGGCGAGATTAGAATGCTAGGCCCCCATCATTTCTTGAAATTTGAAATCTCAAATTTGATTCGACACACAATCTTCAGGTATACGTCAGCAGATTGTCATATTTTCAAAAATAATAATAAATTACTGACGAAAATTATATTTAATAATATTCGACGGAGAAATTTCCACTTGGTATGACGGTACAGTGGGATCCATGAGTATTACCTTGCAAATTGTCCATCACCGTGTTCGTGCACTTTATTTGGCCCAATAACAGCTTCAAGAATTAAAAGAAAACTCAAAACAAGCTGTTGACAACTTCTTCACCAGCATACATAAAAATCCATGGCTTAAAAACACACAGGATGTAAGAGAAAAATTAATGAAAATAGTCATGGACAATTTGCACGGTAATACTCATGGATCCCACTGTACCATAATGAGTACCATCATAACGTGAAAAATAAAATAATTCTGTCACTTGAAATCTACGATTTAAGTTCGTATTTGGTGGTTTATATTTGTACAAAATTAATTTACATCACTTTGGCTTTGTTCTAATTGAAGTACGTAAGTAAACTTCAAACATTTAAAATATTTTAATATCTCAGGGATGTAATTTGGTTTGTGATGTATCAAGAATGTGCTTACCGTAGATTGCCAATTTATGCAAAATCGCACATATGTTTGGTTTCAACCGGTTTTACTTGCTCATTCATAAGTATATGGGTACGAACATGTATTTAATATGTGTTACTAACATGTACAAACCATTTGAAATAAGTTTTGGTAGAATTTCGACGATAAAAGTAAGATTTGTTACGTTGAGCGCCTTGAAGAGTAATCCTAAAGTTGAAAAGTTGTGAAACATAGCCAACTCTTTTAGAGGGAAAAATCTAAGTTATGCGTAAAAAACCTTTTTCCCACCAAAATTGTAAAACTTAAAATAACTGTAAAAGGTAAAAAGAAAATACGTAAACAAGTAATAGAGTATTGTAATATCTGTTTTATTGTATCTAATTTATTTTACAAGCATTTTCATGTATTATATCTGTACAATTCTATAATTGTCATTTGAAAAATAATAACAAGTTTGTATTCTGTGCATGAAGTTATAACAGTGTGAGTTTTGATACACTGCTTCATCTCTAAGATCGATGACTCGCAGTATGGAGTCGCTAAAATTGACAAGGACTTAAATTGGATCTATTTTTCTTAAAAGAACAAGATTTGTCCGTGAAATGTGATATTTTTGTTACTAAAAGAATAGTAACGGTTTTTCTATCTTCAGAGAGGCCGTGAAGAACCTTAAAAGTGATAAGAACATGAAAATAGTGAACTGTCGCAAAGACGTAAATTGACAGCCATCTTGTCTTCATGACGGACTTACAGATAAGTATTTTCGAAATGGCAAATAGCCATAAATTGACAAGACACATGTTGTTGTTATGAAAAGTATAAATTACTCTGAATTTTGAAGATTCTACTGAACTTATAAATATTTATAATTGTCTTTGTTTCTACTTCGTGATAATCGAGCATTTCGTGCAAATTGTCTCGTAAAAATCTTCGCAAGATTGGAAGTATTAATACGTGGTAATAAATTGACTTGATATTGTGCTTAATGTGAAGAAAAACCTGAAATATGTAAAAATGAAATCGTAACGCAAAATCTTGCTTCATGATATATATGAGTATGTACTAAATTTATGTGAGAACAATTTTTACGCAGTTGTTAATTTTATTTAAATACACTGTTCGTTAATATTTGAATTTTTGGTAATTTTCCTTTATTACTTCGAAAGTTAATACAGAAATTGGGTCAGTAAGTTAATACATAGAAATTTGAATTGAACTTCTTGGCAACGTATAATGTAAAATTAAAAAACAATTTTCTTAATTTATTTTTAAAAAATAACCACGACTGTGTAATTCTTAGCCGAGGAAAAATGTCGTTTACGGTTATATTGGCCGAGGTATATTCTTGTAACACAATCCTGGAATTTTCTTCAAGCAAAGAAGTTTAATGCAAGCTAAGAATTTATAAGTATATTATAATAACCTATATTATTTTTTATAAGTTCCTCTTTGTTTATTCATTTAAAAATTTGAAGGATGTTAATATGGAAAAGAAAATATCGAGGAATGCACATAAAATGTCGGTGCATGGTAAAGCGGGGGGATGGAAGAGGGGGTGGAGCTAAACCCCAATCTTGCCTAGGACGCCATAATAGTATCTATCTCTACCCAATCGCATTCAATATCAACAAATTTTAAGACGATAGTCATTTGCTCCATACGTGTGGAATCTTTCGTACAATGAATTGGTTCACAGCTAATTGGACTTTTTTTTTTTTAATTAAAGCCATTTCGATTTTGTTGCATATTAATCGTAACAGTTAATTTTGAATTTCAGGACTTAGATGATATTTGCTGAATATTTTAGTACTGTCTATGAAACAGAGGATACAGAGCTGTTGGATATTGATAATTTAACCATGGATGTGAGTCACTGTCTAGTTGTAATGGAGATCAAGGAGGATGAATGTATTCGGAAATTAAAATCAAGTAAATCTTGTGGGTCAGATGGAATACCCTCGTATGTATTTAAAGGTTGTGGTGAGTGGTTATGTTATCCTTTATGTAAAATTTATAATCTGATTTTAAAATCTGGTAAGTTTCCTACTCTATGGAAGATAAGTAAAGTTTGTCCCATATTAAAATCTTGTAACCCTAGTGACATCACAAATTATAGACCGATTTCATTAATATCTGTACCTTCTAAAATATTCGAACAAATACTCTACAATAAAATATTTTTGCATGTTAAACCCTATTTATCTTCTTGTCAACATGGATTTATACCGAGAAGATCTACTGTGACTAATCTCGTTACCTTTACTCAATATATCGCTGAGGCAGTTAATCAAAATCAAGCAGTAGACGTAATTTACACTGACTTTGCAAAAGCGTTTGATAAGCTAAATCACCGCATCCTTTTACAAAAATTGGTATAGTTCGGTTTCTCGGATGATTTAGTTGCTTTATTTCAGTCTTATATATTAAATAGAGAGCAGTATGTTCTTTATAATGCTTGTTCATCGAGTACATATATTAGTCATTCGTGTGTTCCACAGGGATCCAATCTTGGTCCCTTATTGTTCTTATTATATATTAATGACTTACCTTCTGTTGTTAATTACTCAAAGCGTCTCTTATACACAGATGACTTAAAACTCTACAAGAATATTGTAAAATTTAAGGATCTTACAGAATTACAGTCCGATTTGAGTGAATGCCATCAATGGTGTATAAGAAATAAGCTCTATTTTAATGTTGCTAAATGCTTTTCCATGACATTTACAAGAATTTCATCTCCATTTTTATTTAATTATACTATTGGTAATGTTGGTCTTCAGAGAGTTAATATAATTAAAGATTTAGGAATAATCCTGGATTCTAAACTCACTTACAAGAACCATGTTGATAAACTAGTAGTTAATGGTTTCAAAACTCTGGGATTTATATTTAGAAACACAAAGGAAATGCAGTGTAGTGAAGCCTTAACAGTTGTGTATAATGCTCTGGCGAGGAGTAAATTGGAATACGCTAATGTAATCTGGAGTTCTTACTTCCAATTACGGTGAGTCACATAATTATTCGGACAGATAAGATTTCTGAATATTTACATACGTAGTCGTGATATAATACGATGATAAATGTTTAATATTTATTTAACAAACAAAACACAATATGAGCACACTGTTAATTATCTTCAATTATGTTTAATATAATATATTAGTAGAATATTTTCATTAAACAAAACAAACATTTTTTGTGGGTTAAACAAAATTATTCGGACACATGGAAGGAGAAACAGGAAAACACGCTTGAAAAGCAACGAACAGAAATGTCAGTATCTGGTAGGCATCCCTTTCATTTTTAACACCTCGGATAAACGATTTGGCATACTTTCTACCAATTTTCTGGTGTACACTGGCGATATGTTGGCCCATTCATGTTGAAGTCTCTCCTTGAGGTCTGCCTTCGAGGTTATAGGTGTTTTCCTCACTTCTTTCTCCAACTTACACCAGAGGTGCTCAATGACGTTCAAGTCTGGAGACTGCGGTGGAGGATGGAGCACTTTTGGGCAGTTGTACAATAACCATTCTTGTACTACGCGGGAAGTGTGCTTCGGGTCATTATCTTGATAAAACATAAGGTTACAAAGTATGCCCATCATTTCAGCACTAGTCTTTAGATTTGACTTCAGAATGTCAAGGTAACGGTACCTTTCCATTCTGTTCGATGAAAGCCAATTTACCAACGCCTTGGGCTGACATGCAGCCCCAAACCATTACGTGACCACCCCCGTGCTTCACTGTTGCTTGCAAATTTTTCCCTCGGAGCTCCTCATTTCGTTTACGCCACACTGTTACCCTCCCATCTGACTCACAAATATTGAATTTACTCTCGTCAGTGAAAATTACCCGATTCCACCATGTCTGATCCTTTCCTAAGTGTTCCTTTGCGAACACCAGTCTTTTTGTTCTGTTTGGCTTGCTTACAAATGGCTTTCTCCTGGCTACACGGCCATGATAGTTTGCCCTTCTGAGCACTCTTCGTATAGTTTCAGGATGACTATGATTTCCACACTCCTCAACTACCTCAGCACACACCATTGGAGCACTCATCTTTGTTTTTTTTTAATTTTCCTCACGATTACTGTCTCTTCTCTGGGGGAAAAAATTCTTGGTCTCCCTGTATGACCGTGGGACTCGATCCTGTCTTCATCTTTAAATCGCTTAATAATATCTGCAACTGCACTTTTTTTCATTTTCAACATTGAGGCAATTGCACGTTAAGTTTTACCCTTAGCGTGGTGCCATATCACTAACTGACGTTGTTCAAATGAACTTTCCTTTCCTCTTCGCCCCATTTCTACATAGAAAATGTTCTTACGTATATCACAACTTTGTTAAACAAAACGCGATCGTAATTGCTATAGAAACCTACAGGAAACCAGAGTTAATATATGTGAACAGAGTATCAATCAATCTGTTAATCGAAATTGTCACTGTATCGCAAACTTACGTTAACATTTACTATGTGTCCGAATAATTTTGTGGCACTATTTTTGCAACGGTAGGGATTCATCCTTCATTATATTGTTGCTGATGTTCGTTTTTTAACTTTTTATCGTCCAATTTTGTGCTAAACATGACATTTTTTAAACGAAAATCAATTTCAACGCTGTATACAGATTTCACTCCCTTCCCGCTCTTAAACGTTAGAAATTTACTGTGTGTCCGAATAATTATGTGACTCACTGTATATATTGATAAACTCGAACGAATCCAGAATACATTTTTAAGATATCTGTTCTTTAAAAAATATAAAAAATCGTCTTATGTGCCTTATAATATGCTACTAACTGAGTTTGATTTTTCCTCTTTGAAAACTAGATCTGATATTGCAAAGCATATTTTATCATATAAAGTTGTTAACGGTCTAACCGAAACAGAAGAAGTTTTGCAAAGATTAAACTTCTGTACTAAACCTCAATCATTAAGATTGCGTCAACCATTTATATACACTTTTTCCAAATATTTGGTCCATCAGAATTCTGTGGTCATTAGTATGTGTAGACTACATAATAGTATTGTTAAGGATAAAATTGATGTAGATTTTGCATACCCTTACGCAAAGTACATATCAGTAATAAAGGGCTACTATTCAAGACAAAGTTAAGATGTAACGATAAATGGTATTTAATTTTCTTATTTATATGTTGTGTATTGTATGCATTGAATTGTACTTAACGTTATGGATTTGTATATCATCTTTTTATGTGTATATGTTTATGTTTTTATGTTTATGTTTATATGTTCGATAATCTGAAAGGTAACAGTAGTATAAGCCGGAGACGGATTTCTTAAAATTTACAGGAGAAAAGACGAGAAAGTACTTACGGAATTGCGTTCTTGGGGACTTTCTGAAGCCGGGGAAATTGTTTTTTAGAATCGTGCAACGTATTTTGCCTGTAAATAAGGTATTTTTCGTCAATCATGCATCTCCGTTGTACGATAGCTCGTGTCGCCATTACCGTCGACTACGTGAATCAAATGTTCCGTGCGTTCGGTTATGTAACCCCCTCACAGTGTAGCAACCACGCGGAAGTTTGACAAGATGACGTGTGAGCGGTTTTTATTTTTCAATGTAAGGTAAGACTCTAGTTTACGTCCTTTACCTAAGGAATACGTGTCATATATCGTTGGAAAGCTTATTTTATAAGGAATTCAACAATGTAAATCCCAAAGCGAGCAAAAATTTCCTGAAGGAGTAAATCGAGAAAAAACGATGTTGTCCGAATATGCGCAATTGAACGTAATGGGGATTTTTTTAGATTATGAAGCACATATTTAGGAGTGACATGAGTGCTACTGGAACCTAACCTAACAGGCCTAACCTAACCTCGTAGGCATACCTCGACCCCGTGAATGGATAGTGGGGCTATCGTGAACAGAAAGTGTAAAAAGAAAAAGGTACTTACCCGAAGAGATGCCGGGTGCCGCACCATGATCGCGCACCGCGAACGCAAAGAAGCAATCACCATGCAGATAAGGACGTAAAGTAGAGTCTAGCCTCAATTTTCGCTTAAAAACCTTTTGTGAATAGTTTGTGCGGAATTTATCGGTTCATAAGTTTGGAAACACTGCACATCAGCTGACGATAGACAACGTGAGTCAAAATTTGCCCGCCGAATTAGCAACGACCAATAAATGATTATAATGTTAAAAATAACGCTTTTTTCATGGAAAAAAAGTGATCCCCAGCTTGAAAAATCTTCCGCTATGCATAGGAAGTAAGTAGCAATGATTTTTATTTGAAAACAAACGAGTTTAATGTGTCTCCGGCTTATACTACTGTTACCATCTGGGTGAAAAATATCAAAATGAGAGTTGGGTGTTTATCTCTTTTGTTTAGTGCGGGTTTCAATATGGAGTTTCGTTATACTGTTTGGAGTCTGAAGCTTTAGCTTCATGTATATTGGTACTATAGTATTATTCTAGTACTATATTTTTTCTTTTGTTGTATTATGTTTGTCGGTGGGTATATTGTATTGTATTTTGTATCGTGTTTTTTTATCTTTTTTTGTGTTTCATAATGTGAATATTGGGTTTGTCATATCCCATTGTAATTGGAGCATTGCTCTGTTATGGGATTGCTTGTAAATAAATAAATAAATAAATCTCATTTTGTTGTAAATCGCCTGAAATGTTCTTGTAGTACTAAATATTTGACGTAACAAAATCGTCAGGTACGCGCCTGAAAGAAATGAATTTAGTTCGCCTATGTACTGTCAGATTCTTTCAAAATAATTGATTACTTTGAATGGCTGGTTGGGAAATGGGGATACACTTATGTTAATAATTATGCAAATCGAACCTCTATATGGGAAATTTTTCATAGATTACACAACTTATCTTTCTTCGACATTTGTGTATTCAAAAGAAGAAACATTCGTGACTGTTACTGGAAGAGTAAGAAACAAACAGAAGTTGGTACAGGGTACAGAGAACACTGGAAGCTAGTGTAGAGTTATCAAGGAGAAAAAAACTTTGCCAAAGCGCTCATGGATGTTGTTGAGGTGATTTCAGATTTAAGCACATTCCTGAAATGTAGAACTTAATCAGGGAATTCGGAGGAGAAATCATCTTCGTAGGAAGGAAGGGGGAACTGCTAATATTATCCATGCCCTACTTGAGTTGGAAACAACGCAAGCATTTAAATGCCTCACACCTTGCTCCGTGGGTGTTGGAGGTGCTTTGTTGTTAACATATTACAATCGGGAGTGCAATGTCAAGAGAAAGAAGAAAAGACAAGACAAAGTGATTTTGATTCAAGATAAGGACAAATCGATAAAAATGTTATCATGAATTTTTGCGTAAACGTTTCACATGAGAAATACGACAATAATATTTTACTATTTTCTGGCTCCTTAAGCTTAGGGCCCACCCGCTTGAAACCTCTGAGTTGACTTGTTCATTCAAATTATAAAGTTAAGCCAGATAAAAACAGAATGTTTTAATTTTATTGCCCATAAAAACTGGCCTTTTCCATCTATTTATTTCTCTTCTATTTATTATATTTTTCGTATCAACCCCATGGGATGCGAGTCCCCGGGCCGTCGCCCGCTTCGCCCAACCCTTGCTACGCCACTGTCCACAAGCACACAAACTCACACATACACACTTGCACGTGAATGTCCTCCCACATCATTTTGTGTTCTGTGATTTATAACGACATCTGTCGAGCAAATCGCTAATTACATGTAGACTTTCTATTCGTTCACAACAGATGGCAGGATGAATTCTATCCTTGAAGATTCTTTTCAGTGTGATTTATTTTTTTGAATTAACCACAAGGTTTAATTAAGCTATTAGAGATCTTCTGAAGAAAGTATAATGTGAAAAGTAATGATATGAAAATATGTTTCTACAATATAGAATTCTAACTACGAAAATAATGCATGTAAGTTGGTTAGGAGGTTAAACCGATTTTCGCCAAGTCGAAGTACGAGCTCTGCCGATCCCTATAAAAACTTTGGCTTAGTGGCACACACACACATCGTCGATGGAATAACGAAAAGGCGTATCTTTTTAGAAATTCCAAATACTGCAATCGGCGTGTCATTTTTCGTGAAACAAAAATAATTCTCCGTTAACAACGCGAGCTAATCTTTTCATGAATGTTACGCCGTTCAAGTTTCATTTACATATTGTAAATGGGTGGACCCTGTAAAACTACACATAGTAACAGGTTTAACGGCGAGCTATGTTGTCAATAGCAACAGTTAATATGTGAAATAAGTTGTGTGATGTAATCCAACTGAGTACATGCAAACAGCAGAGATAATGACGTGGAACAGATTTTCGTTTAATTCGTAATATATTTCTGTATACATTGAATTTGAAGCCACTTGAAAAATGGATAATGATAGTCAGGAGTGTATTGATCTTGTACAGGTACACGTTGCTGATGCAATAAACCTTCGGGTTTAGTAATGCCAGAGTGTTAGAGTTTGTTCGTTTTCAGTGAGCGTTGACTTAGGTCGTTTTTCCCAGTCCTTCATATATAGAGAGGTAAAGTTCCCCGTGCATATAGCACCGTGCCATGAAAGCACATTTAGGGGATATGGGCCCCACACATTCTCGATCTCGACCATTTTGGAGGTGTGTGATCAGCACCATTCTTCGGCTGCCTTTATTTCCCAGGGTAGCCCCCAGGTACCCATTGATTGTCTCTTCATATACGAGAGGCGGAAGGAATTTAGAAAAATATGGAGCTCGGAAAATTCAGACTTAGGGATTCTCTTGCTTACTCTTCCCCTTCGTTTTTTAAAAATCGAACACTGGTAAAAAAAGGCATATAGTCCGTCCCAGAAATCCATAGATCAACTCCGCACATAATGGTAGAGAAAGAGAGGAGCGAGTTGGCGGAACAAGGTAGTTCGCGGGGGTGGTAGCTGCATCCGCGTTTTCCCTCTGTTCATAGGTCGAGCCCTCTCGAGTCACTATACTCTATCCCTGTAATCTGTGGAGCAAGGCCGCGCATAGCGACTGAAAAGGGAGGGAATCGAGTGAGCGAAGCAGTACACGCTGCTGCGAAGGCTGGTAACTGCTGTCGCTTTCCCCCTCCACACAATCCCGTTCCCTCTCATGCGTTCATTGGTGGAGCCGTCTCGTGTCACTACTTGCGCAGAGACTTGTATTCGTTCGCTTGCTCCACAGACTCCTGGGACTCTGAATTCAGAACCTTTGCAATCTATCAGAAGGAATTTTGTTCGGGCTAATATTTTTTTAACGAGCCCATATGAACCAACAAGCGTACACCGTATCTTTTAAAGAAACCACAGGGATTCTCGTATGTGCTGTTACCATAGTGAGAATATTTACTTTCGCAACCCTTCCAAAGAGGCGGGAGTTTGCGGTAGAGAGAAAGCATTCCGAACAACCCCCACTCGATTGCCAGATTTTAATACAGTCAAAGAATTGGCACTTTTCACCAGTCTTTGTGGTTCAAATTCAAAGGTTCTTTGCCTTGTGGCAATAGAACCTGGAAAGGAAGAGGGTGGATGTTTGTCTGAGAACTTGCAATAACTACTCACTGATTGGATTAAAATTCCTGCTATTTTTCTTTTCTCAGAGACTTCGAAGTCTCATCTCGCACTGTTTACTGATTCAACTCTGTTCTCTCCTTTATTCACGGTGAACAAGAACCAGTGGCGAAGCGTGACATTTTTACGTAGTTATCGCAAGACTCGCGAAACGTCAGGGCCAATCTTTCAACCGGGCGGATAGGGGGGGAAGGGTCCTACATTTGTAATGATGATAACAATGTTCGTACGTGAAATAGAGATGGCCAAATCCATTTTCTTTCCTGCGGAGTATAGGCTATGATCGTAAAATTGGGAAGATGAAACTGTCTTAATAAATTCTACCCGAAAAAGTGGAAAAATTGTTAAAATTTCGGGTAGTAAAATTTGCGAATCGAGATTTACAATTTTCCGGAATCCTGATTTTTTTGGCCATCTTTAGTGTGAAGGTAAGATGTGCTAGGAAGAACGTTCTGTCTGTCACCTCGAAAACAAAAATCTTGACAAGTCTTTCATTTGTAAGCATAGTGAACACAAAACAACAGGAAGTACTTCGTGTTTTGTAAAGCAAGAACATTTCTTTTCCGAAATCAGTATTTGAACCGCAGGATCCAAAAAATTAAAAGGAGAAATACTATGAAGGAAATACAATGGATCCAGAACTGCTATTTTTTCAGTTATTTCTAGCACTAACCGTGGGGAAATTTATGATTTTGCTTACTTATATATTTTTTTTTTATGTACCACTACTTTCACGTATTCTGTGTAAGTTGCGTTGTGATGCTCTTCAATATGTGTTTTTCTCTTAAAAACAAGAGCGTTGCATGCTTTAGGCCTACAGTGTTGGACATTCTGAGAAGTTTCATCTTGATGAGGTCACAGAAACCCTGCCGTGGTTGCAAACAAGGGGGCTGAAAAAAAGGTCTCCTATGACCAGACCTTCAAGAGCGGGGGAAAGGCGGTCTAAGGACAGGACCTTGGATTCGCAGACCTGCTGCGATGACCTGGCCCGCCTGACACCATTGCACTCAACAGGAAACTTGCCGGGCGGTTGGGTACGGGGGGGGGGGGGTAGGACTGGGCTCTACTTTCGATGAGCTAACCTTAGCGAATCTCTTGCGTATTTCTAGCTGTTTTAGAGAAGAGCAAAGAAAAAATAAGTAAGAATATTCGCATATTTGCGTGAAATTAGTCACGCAAATATGCGAATATTCTGACATATTTTTTCTTTGCTCTTCTCTAAAATATTTAAAAAGCAATATTTCTTAAAATTTTTCTTTGTCATCGCCGCATCTCCCGATGACCGGACGCCTCGCCTCTGGCAAGAACGGAGAATATAGGGGTGGACTGTACTCTCCTCTGTGTGTGCAACAGAAACAGAACCTTCCTAAACCTTTCGAATCAATTGTACTCCGCCAAATAATCCAAGAGACCCAATAAGCCGCGATGAAAGAATCTCATCTTATTAGCGAAATACAAAAATGTTTCTGTCTACATTATATATATCAATATCAGCTCAGTTGCTCCTGGCTCTCGGAAAACTTTTTCAAGGCCGTGAAATGCTGTTTAAAGGCCGTGAAGCCTTTCAAAGGCCTTGAAAAGCAGTTTACAGAGGGCTCTGGAAAGCAGTTCGGAGGCGGTGCTGTTTTGCATGCATTTTAATGTAGAATAAAATTTCAAAAGTGGAACAGAGTGGGGTCTCCGGTTTGAAATATTCTTAAGTCGGATCCAGTTTTCAATTTTTTTCACCCAGATAACACATCTTGAGAATGTTCGTAAAATTTAAATTACAAGAAATATATATATTAATTTGCGGATAATGTTTTTATTGGTCTCTTGCATTGTACTTATGAAGTGTTATATGAGAAACCCATTATTATTGTGTTAAGGTACAATTTTTAATGATTCGCTAATATAGTTGACATTGAGCTTTGTGGATACACATACATCAAGGAAAACAGTATGTATATTTTCCGTTCTCTTTATCTACGTTATGTGAAAAACATTGATCTCATACATCCAAAGAACCCAGACGCACACATTCACACATATATGACCATTCCCCTAAGCATTCTACGTTCTGTGATTCCTAACGACATCTGCCGAGCAAATTCCTTATTACATGTAGACATTCCTTCGTTCGCAACAGATGGCAGGATGAATGCTATTGTTGAAAATTCATTTCAGTATAATTTATTTTGTCGAATTTTCCACAATGTTTACTGAATCTAATACAGGGCGGCTACTCACCGGGAATTATGCGTGAATTCTGCTTGAATTTATCTCCGTAGACGTGAAAAATTGCAACTTTTATTAATCCAAATCCTATTGAATTTATACATATTGATAAATGCCCTGAGGCGAGATTTTCACAGTTGAGTTTTTATTTTTATCGTGGAAGGAAAATAATGTGTGAAAAATACAACAGAATTATTTTGATCTGTTTACTTTGTTACTGTCCTTTGTAGAACAACCTGACAGACGGAAGATTATTGGAAGATAAGATTTCTTGAAGATTATTATGTAGATTTGAGTTTCAAATTCTTACACAATCAAGAATTTTTTGCAGGTTAGAATATACACCATAACATTTGTGTGACTTGTGTTTGTAGATGTATTTCGAGTCTGAGTATGTGAAATGGTAAATGTAAACTAAGGACCTCAAATTAAATGTTTTAAATATACCGTTTAATTTAATTAAATTAGAATTTTTGGATACATTGGAATCACACAGACACTTCATATTGTTACTATATTTGTGTGTGCATATCAGTGGCGCAAACACAGTGGGGCAGGGTGGCATTCTCCCCCCCCAACCTTGAATGGAAATCAATTCTAAGAAGGGCAAGGGGGCAAACATCTATAGCCAAGAGCACCTGCAGTGGGCACAGAGGGGCAATTATCCCCCTCGATTTAAATTTTTATGCAAATAAAAATACATTTCATAAAATTTTCTGGCTCGCTTCGCTCGCAATCACTGATTTTCTTAATCTCGTCAAGTTCAAAACGGTAGCTAGGGAGCGGCGGGAGTCGGCTCTGGCCGCCGAACAATCTAAATGATGGAAGCTGTAAAATAGAGAATGCCATGGCGCCTCGTGAAATTATTTGTGCCCTATTAAATCAATATTGTTTTCAGTTTTCAAAAAAATGATTAAAAATTTTCTTGTTTGCTTCACTCGCAATATGATTGTTTTCTGTAATGCACTGTAAATTACCAGAGGGAGAAATAAAGACTTCTCTTAATGGATTTTGTCTTAAATGCATGAACAGTTGTTGGGAGAAAAGGAACGTGAACATTTGAGAGACAATTTATATAATTTCTCCTGTTGGTTTGTTATGAAGTAGATGAATTGATTATGTAATTAATATTTGAATTTGAATTAAAACTTTTTGGGTGCGTCAGCACTGAGACTATTTTGCACCCGTCACACTAAACGGGGTCCAGCCCCTTATCATAACAAAATAAAAGCGTGCCTGAAAACTAAAATTACCTTATCTTGGTTAAAAGCTGAGGCTAAAAAAAGGGACAAAACACAGGACGACACAGAATTATACTGGATATGGGGCCAGTCGCCAGAGCCTCCTGACTCTTCAGTCCAGGGTGTACTACGTGGAAGGATCACCCCTTATACCCCTAATGAATATAAATAATAGACCTATATGCTGTGTGTGTGTGTGTATGTATATATATATATATATATATATATATATATATATATATATATATACATGTATATATGTATGTATTAAAGAAACTTTGAATACGTACACAATTTAGTGTTGGCATGTATTTTCTTATTTTACATGAAAGTTATACATGTTATATGTAAAAGGATAATAATATTCTGAATGCACTTATCATGCATTTTCTGCTATTCAAAAATACAGTTTGTGTACTTGTTTTCCATTATTAATTAATGTGAAATTGAACGTTTTTTTTTTTAAATGTTTAAAATCGTTTGTTCCAACACAAATGTTTTAACACCGACTTCTACCCCCTTTTTGTGTAATTTACGAGGATGATAATGTCTTTGACACTACCACCACTACTACTACTACTACTACTAATAATAATAACATTATTATTATTATTATTATTATTATTGGTACGTTTGTCCCGCCGCAACCGAATTGCGCACACTTTAGATCCAGAATTGAGCACAAATCTCACTGGCCTGTTTCGAGCACAGATTTTGATCGAACGTTGCCACTTTGATAGCTTTAAAGTCTGTGCGCAAAACTGTTTTTCTGTCTTTAGACAAGAAGATAGAGAGAAATTCGATTAGGTTAGGTTAGGTTAGCGTTAATAGTATACAACTGATGAAAATGACAAGGAGCATACGTAAAGGTGTCGTCGGCGTAAACCTCAATATCACTTGTCAATAGCTCAATAGCCTCTGTAATATTTCGCGGACGAACAGCCGTGAGTTTTCTTCGAATGCAGTACATAGCTTGTCTACACCTCATCATATCCTTATGTGTTAATTCAGCGTCAGAAGGCAATCACAACACAACCAAGACCAGACACAAACACTTCTGTCGATCGAAGCTTCCAGCAAAAATATGTGTAAGTCCACAAACACAACAGAAGTGAGAACGGCTTGAGAACATTTTACATCTGACAATATCGCCTCATTTTTTTGTGCGCAATCCTGTACATTGTGACAACTTGTCAACGGCTTATCAGATACCACTGATAAAACCGGAAACGTGTGCGCAATCCGGCTGTAGCCTTTTATCCTGGTACTTGCCCCCCCAGACAAAAGTTCGTGGTTGCGCCTCTGGTGCATGTTTGTGGTTGTCGAGAGGCAGCAATACGCAAGATTGAAATAGAGAAAACATCTGCTTGTGGCCTTGAATTTTTTGAAAATTTGCCTTGAAAACCGGGAATTATACTTGAATTTTATCATGGTCCTAGAGTAGCCACCCTGTAAGAGATATTGTGAAGAAAATATAAATGTGAAAAGTAATGATATAAAAATATGTTCCAATTTCCACTGCATTGACTAAACACTAGTCTTTTAACAGTACATTTCTTCTCTTTATAAATTTTCAACTAGTGTATTAAATCAAAATCACAATTACAATAACCGCGATTCTTAAATAGGTCTGTAGCTTATAAGGTCGAGTTTGGGACTTATCCAGCTGGTAGTACCATGTCGCGAAAATGGGTTGCTAACAGCCCTAAACTGGCCTGTCTAACCTATACCCTGTTCCACATATCTCTGGAGCAAGGTCGCGCATAGCGCAGAGAAGTGGGGAAATCGAGTAGGCAGAACGAAGCAGCACACGCTGCTGAGAAGGCTGGTAACTGCAGTCGCTTTCCCCCTCCACGCAATCCCATTCCCTCTCACGTGTTCATTGGTGGAGCCGTCTCGCGTCACTACTTGCGCAGAGACTTGTTTTCGTTCGCCTGCTCCAGATATAGTTGGGACAGAGTGTAACAACGTAGGCATTATTAGAATTCTATCTGCGAAAGTAATGCAAGTAAGTTGTATTGGTTAGGAGGGTTTAACCGACTTTCGCCAAGTGGTAGCAGCTAGATGTGCCTCGCACCAAACCCATAGCTTACAGGACTCCACGAGTTCTACCGATCCTCATAAAAATAACAAGGACGATGGCCGTCAATGGAGTAACCAAATCGCGTATATTTTAGTAATTCCAACGATAATTTCTTTACAGCAATCCGTTTGTAATTTTTCGTGAAACTGAAAAGAAAATGTTAACAGCGCAAGCTAATATCTTTATGAATGTGGCGATGCGCTAATTTCATATTATTAGTAAATAGATGTACACTGTAAAACGCCACGTAGTAACCAAGTGAAACTGTGAGCTGTGTCGTCACTAAAGCTAAAGCCATGAAAATAGTCCAGTCAAGGTCACGCTGCCCACCTACAGTTTTGCCAATAAGCAATAATTTCAACCAACGAAATCAACCGTATTCGTACAGTCAACCGCAAAGATAATGGTAAGCAAATTGTCCACCGCTATTTTCATTACATTTTTTTCTACACCCTGTGTTGTTTTAAGGAATGAAACTATGTTGGTTCGAAGCAGGCATAGTTCTCTGCTTATTGACGTCTTTATTTGAATTCATTGTCATCACATTGTGTAATTCAGACAGAATGAAAATGGTGGTGGACAATTCGCCTACTGTTTCTTTCGCCGTTGAGTGTACAATGCGCCAAGTGTCGACTGGGCAACGCAGAAGAAGTGTGGCAACCGAGGAGTGTGGAGGAGGCAAGGGAAAGCTCCGACCTTGACTGGTCTATTTTCGTGGAGAAAGCAATAGCAATGTTTACATGTGTGGTGTAATCGAGCTGAGTACAGGCGAAAGGCAGAGGTAATGATGTGGAATAAATTTTAATTTTATTCGTAATATATTTCTGTGTACAATGAACTTGGAGCCACCTTGAAAAAAATGATGGCTTGATATTTTCCAGGATAGGACCAGATGGAATATTGCTGCGGAAATAAACCTTCCGGTTTAGTAATGCCAGAGGATTAGTCCATGCTCACTGAAAACTAACAAACTCTTATTTTCTTACCAGTACTTCATACACGAGAAGCGGAAGGAATTTAGAAAAGTGGAACGTGGAAAATTTACCCTCCCCCCTTTTTAAAAATCGAACATTGGTAAAAAAAACTCCACGCTCTATAGAAAGATAGAAGGCGAGTGGACTGAACAAAGCAGTTGTCGGTGCTGCCAACCGCTGGTAACGTTTCCCCCTCCATACACTCACTTCCCCTCTCACGCGTTCACCCTCTAGAGTCACGACATGATCAGAGAACTTGTTTTAGTTCGCTTGCTCCACAGACGCCTGGGACAGAGTAACTCTAAATTTAGAGCCTTTTCAAGTCAGAAGGAATTTTTTAACAAGCCCAAATGAACCAGCAAACGTACGCTGTATCTTTTTAGGAATCCACAGGGATTCTTTTATGTGCTGTTACCGTAGTGAGAATATTTACTTTCGCAACTATTCCAAAAATGCGGTAGAGAAAAGGCCAGGTTTTACAAGAGTCAAAGAATTGGCATTTTTCGTTAGTCTTTCTGGTTCAAATTCAAAGGTTCCTTGTCTTGTGGCAATAAAACCTGGGAATGAATAAAAAACTGAACCATTGCATTTTGTGGTATTGCTTAGCTCAGTTGATCCCGGCTCTCACAAAACTTTTCAAAGGTTGAGAAAGCTGTTTAAAGGCCTTGAAAAACAGTTTAGATGCTGTGGAAAATATTTTGGAGGTGGTACTGTTTTGATGCTGTATAAAATTTCAAAAGTGGCCCAGTGTGAGGTCTCCGGTTTTAGGTATTCTAAAGTTGGATTCAGTTTTCAAGACTTTTTTTAACCTAAATAACGCATCTTGAGAATGTCCATACAATTTAAATTATAAAATTATTAATTTGCGGATTTTTTTTTAATTGGTAGTTTCGAGTCCTGGAATTGGCATGGGTGTTCTTATTGAGTGTCTCTTCATCAATTTCATCTAATCATCCTCATTGTCGCTATTAGCCAAAAGTGGCAGAATGTGGAAGTAAATGAAAATCTAAGGATATAAGGATTGGTCCATTTTGATGAAACTTTTAGCATAACTAAACTAACTACCTCTCTATCCTTTTTAAACCTTAAGGTTTATGCTTTCAGCAACACAAGCCTTCCATCTGTCCATCTCCTGGGCAAGATCAATCCAACCTTTCCCATCCTTACAGATTTCCTTTAGGTCCATCTCAACGTTATCCCTCTATCTTCGCCTTAGCATTCTTGCAGGTGTCTTACCGTCAGGTTTCCCAACACGAATCCTATAAACTTTTCTTTCCCCTTCCATTCGTGCCATATGGCCTACCCACCTAACGTTTCTTCATTTAAATATTCTAATAATATATGGACATGAATACAAATTATGCAGTTCTTAAGTTATGTAATCTTCTCCACTCACCTGTCACTTCATCTCTTGTAGGTCCAAATATTTTTCTAAGGATTTTATTTTCAAACTCTCTTAATTTAAGTTTTAATGTAAGGGACCAAGTTTCACATCCATATAATACTGTTTTGTATTTGTTCTCGTATTATATCTTAGGAAACTTTTAGCATAATAAAAATAAACAATACTCATAAAATTGCAACCCTTTGGTGTAACATTTACCTAGTGAAGGACATGTTCTAGAAATATTATTCGTGACGTGTCGTTTCCTAGCATGCAACATTAAAGGGCACTCCAATTTCCCAACAGCGCCTCTTCCACCTTTTCCCATGGGGTATGGGAACCGAAACAAGCCAGGATATGGGAGGGCATCAGTTTGCATTCAGCGGTTCATTTCAGGCTCCATAGCTACCTATCAGTGATCGATTCGCGAAAATTTCTGCCTGAAAGAGAACAGCTTTGATCAAATTCACGTCGACGGACGAAACTTTGTTAGCATCTGCGATGATGTCTCTCTCTGTTTAGCTCCGACAGCGCTTGGTCGGAGCAGGCTGCGAGAATGGTAATGGCCTCGCCGCTCGCAACCCATGCTCCGCAGCATAATTTGATGAATAACCCAGCCAGGAAGGTAAGTTGCTCCCGTGCATTATCTTTCAGGGAGATACCTCGTGCTTACGTGCCTGGGATGAAATGTAGCATCGATTTCATCGTCGGAAGGGCGAGGAAAAATTGGTGCAGATCAGCGGAAACAAAGGAGCTTCTATTGAAAGAGATAGCTGCAGAAATGCCAGTTCCCGATAAAATTGATTCCGTTTCTAACCCTGCTGACAATCGCTGTGAGGCATTCATTCTGCCTGGCCATTTGTATTATTTGGAAACAATTGTGGATTGCCTCAATAATTAGTTTTATTCATGTAGAGGAATCTAATTTAAATTTTTCGTGTACAGTCACTAGCAATAAAAGATTAAGCACCTAGATCCTTAAATACTCGCTTTCTTGTATGGCGTTGTGTGGTTTGCATAACTGCACGGCGAGTTCGCTCATCTGCGTAGAGTTAGGCAACACACGCAACACCATACAGCGAGATTTTCAGTAGGCAGAAGTCTATTTTTTGCTGATGACTGTACTTTTCTTCATCTCTGTCCGTTAGAATTGATCGATTGATATATTTGGTTTATTTTACTTTATTTTTCTGCCACTTTTGGCTAATCGCGAAGATGTGAAGATGAGTGATGATATGGTGAAACTGAAGAAGGGACACTCACAAAGAACACGCATGCCCAAGCAGGGATTCGAAACTGGGACCCCTCGCACCGTGTCGCGCTGCGTTAACCCCTCCGCCACGAAGGTTGGCACTAGTAAAAGAATGTATGCGTATAAAGAATTTCTCGCTCCAAAGAACACCCCTTGCTGGAAAATGTGATTTTTTTTGCAGATAATTTTAGATGTTTAAAATTGAATCCATATAATTTTCAACTTGCATTGAGAAGATAGCTCCAAAAAAGACAAAATATACCCATTTTCAAGTTATTCTATGTATCAGGTTAATTACATTACAGTGATTAACTTTAACAAATTCGCTGTCGTTTTGTAATGTTGAGGTCCTGGGCTAGATCTCCTATGAAGGCATAGCAGGATCTCACTTAAAAGATCAAGTCGAGTTCCGATTAACCAATCAGAGCATATAGCTCACTAAGATCAGCAAAAACTCTCCGAAGAACCTAAAACAGATTTCCTCCAAAATACATACAGTTACTCACAATGTTATTCGTTAGGGCAAATATCATAGTGTTAACCGTAATTCACCACATTGTATGGAACATGTTGTCATTATGGTTGGCAAGTAATACACATAAGAGAGTGCCGAGGCGCATTAAAATTGATAGCATTCAATCAACAAAGGTATTACAGATAGAACAGACAAGACTTGCCACATTCATGCCACTTTTCTGTTCGTATACTGCTGCAACAGTTCTTTAATTCAAAGACATTTTTTGCAATTATATATTGTTATTTCGTTTTGAGCATAATCTGAAAAGAATGAAGAAAATTCTGTTGTGCTACTCTATTCAATGTTGATGTTATTTTGTTTGTTATTCGTAACTATAGTGACTGTAGAAATTGGTTAATATACTAATTTTGTTAAGTAACATTTGAAAAGTTATTTTTATTTAAAATATTGCGACAAACTGCTCCACACCGGGGACAGTTGCAATAAATTGGCGACCTAGAGCCAGGATTCGAAAATTGTAAGTTGATAAGAACTGAACTGATAATGCTACAATGAAGAAAAGAGAAGTTCCTTACGTGCTTCGAAGTAGTGTGTGCCTTCAACCGGATCTCAGTGATGTTGCTGAAGTAAGCAACGAAGAGGACAATTCTGGTAAGCAAATGGAGGATTTACTCTGTTGTAAGGACAGATTTTCTGACACTCGCATGATTGAATGCACGTCATGCAAGAAATGGGAACACGTAAATTGTAGGGGTCTTACAGTTATTCACTGGGTAATATTCAGCTCTATGAAAGAAGACTATTACTGTAAGGCATGCAAACCAGAATTCAATCCATTCACTCTAAAATCATACTTGGATACAGTAAATCCCAATATTGACCAAATTTTATCTGCTTTTCACTTGAGTTTGGCCCAACATGAGAATAGGTTGCAAGACAAGTTGCTCCAGAATACCGAAACGCTGGAGAATAGGTTACTTCAGAATACTGAAGCTCTGGAGAATAGGTTGCAAGACAAGTTGCTCCAGAATACCGAAACGCTGGAGAATAGGTTACTTCAGAACACTGAAGCTCTGGAGAATAGGTTGCAAGACAAGTTGCTCCAGAATACCGAAACGCTGGAGAATAGGTTACTTCAGAACACTGAAGCTCTGGAGAATAGGTTACTTCAGAACACTGAAGCTCTGGAAAATAGGTTGCAAGAGAAGTTGCTCCAGAATACCGAAACGCTGGAGAATAGGTTACTTCAGAACACTGAAGCTTTGGAGAATAGGTTACAAGATAGACTTGATCAGAACGCTGAAACGCTGCGCGAAAGTTTACAAACAAACTGTGAAGTTTGGGGCACAAAATTGGTTAGGTTGCAGCAAAGTACTGAAAAACTGAACGAAGGACTCCAACATGTAGAAAATAAGTTGCAGGAGGTTTCTGATTCTTGTCAATCAGCTAATAGGTTACTAAATGAACGTATAAATTATGAAGTAACTTTATTAAATTCGAAAGTCAGTGATCTTGAATCAAAACTAGACCATCATGATGATGAGTTAAAACAACACTTATCAAACCAGTTGTGCCAACATGAAACTTCTATAAGTACACTACAAACAAATATGAATACTACGCAGGTAAAGTTGCAAGAATTTGATTCTATGCTTAAGGATTTAAATGAGAAATGCATTAACTTAGAGCAAAGCGATGTTATTTGTACTAGTATGGTTAGAGACGTTCTACAACCAGATAAAGAACTAAGTAATGATGATGCACTTATTAATGAACATAGGCACATAGCATGCCAAACTGATACAAGATTAAATTCTAAAATAAAGCATGTTGTTTTTAGTGAACACAATAAATGCGAAACATTTCATACAGGTTCTTCTGGCTATGATACATCTGATGCTGAAGTGAATTCTGTAAAGGAAAATGTAACCAAATTGTGCAAGGGCAAATCTGCTCACAATAAAAGTAGAAATAAATTTGCTAAAGCTTCCACTTCACAAGGCAAGAATACATATGCATTGCAGCATTGTGTTTTAGATAATACTGAATTTAGTAATAGCAATCCTACTGTTGACAAAATCCATTGTACATGTTCACTCAATAACCATTCATGTCTTTCTTCGTTGAACAACTCTTTACTGTATGATAATAAGCACGTACATACTTGTGATACTGAAAATAATGCACCTAGTTCTTTATGTGCTACAGACACATAAAAGCAAATTTGTTCTACATCTAACAGAAATTCCAAACCTTCTAGAACTTATGTTGCTTGTGATAGTAAAGACAATTTCACAGGTCTTGAAACTTCAGTATGTGGTTGCCAACGTCAAAGTACATGTCATTCCTTAATCCATGATCAGTTTCCTGATGACTTAAATGTAAATCATAGTCCTTGTACTAGAACAAACTGTACTTATAACCCGATGTGGCTGAATAATGATTCTACATGGAATTCTTATAATCAGTCTGATACATACTCTAATAGATTTTCACGAGTTAGTGAACTTAGTCAATTGCCACGTTTTGGAGGAGATGTTTCAAAACAGTCTGCTAGAGAATTTATCGAACAACTAACTACAATGTTAAACATAATTGGTGTTCCTCCCAAGTATAAATTATGTATAATTCGTAAGTGTTTTTATAATGTAGGCGCTTACTGGTTCAACAGTGAAAAGAAGAGTTTCATTTCTTATGAGGACTTTGTACATAAATTCCTTGATCAGTTTGCATCTAATGAGTTATTAGAAAGTCAGTTGACATTGTTACGATCAAGAAAATACAACCCAGCTTCAGGTTTGTCATTGGAAGCATACGCTTTAAAAACGTACTCTGCTTATTGTAACCTTGTGGAAACTCCAAACAAAGTTGAAGTAATACGAATGATTTTGAAACAGCTACCTGAGTCAATTTCAAAGAATGTGGGCTGCCATAACATTACAGATCTTAAGCAACTGACGCAGAAATTAAGGACTATTGATTTGTATTCGAGTGATAAGAATAAAAGTTTATTTTTGCCCGGTGATAATACAGATTCTGATGACAGGGCTAATAAGAAGAGGAGTTTCGCCAGACCAAAATACTTCGTCAGGCAAGTAAATGTTGAGCGGAATTCTTATGATTCTGCAACACAGACTGAAAATGCAGGAATCAATGTAAATCATCGCCCATCTCTCAGAAGATTTGAACGCAATCCCTCAAGAAGGCAGTTTGTAAGGTCTGTAAGAACTAATAATAACGTGAATAATTCTAACTTCAGACGTGAAGATTATCCATCCAGATCTAATAATAATGGAAGTGCTGGTGTTAGAAGAAATGCAAATGTTGATGAACAATCATCTTATATTAGTGGTCAGTATACACTTAATTGTAATACTAATCAGAATAGTGACAGTGTTTGTAATAATTCTCGTAATTCGATAAATTACTCGGATGCTAGAACGGATAATCCTGTTTCATCTGAAAGGTTAGGTGAGTTTATTTGAACAGTGAGTTGATCATCGCTGTTACAAGAAAGCTCATTGTTTCTTATTATCGTGTGTAAAACAGCATGAATTTATTGTATTTTATCTGTTTATTTATGTTCTGTTGATCATCATATTGTCTTTTATGGAAGAATTTATGTTTGACTTCTCCTCTCACAAGCCATGTCTTTTATTTGTCTGACATTTCAATGTATCAAAGACAAGTGTCTAACACGAATAAAAGCGGAAAACGCCAAGAAGAAAATATACAAAGTGTCTCGCTGGAAGAATGATAAGAAAGAATATATGTAATGTAGGATAAAATGAATGTAATATGGTATACCATTATAATGAAGGACTTCATTTGCACATATAGCTTCAAAGGGAAGAAGTGCACTCGTGAAGAATATAACCCTTTAAATGGATATAAGATGGTTATGAAATAGTAATAGTAATGAGATTGCAGTAAAGAAGAAATCTACTGAAGATGGCTGTAAAGAAGATGTGAAAAGAATGAGATTGCTGCCAAAGAAGTAGTAGAAGAAGAAGTGAAGATGATACATTGAAGATGTTACGTTTGAAAAATATACTTATTTCTACATCAAAGTATGATGTCAAGGTTTTCAACCGGAGGAGGAGGCTATTGCAACAGTTCTTTAATTCAAAGACATTTTTTGCAATTATATATTGTTATTTCGTTTTGAGCATAATCTGAAAAGAATGAAGAAAATTCTGTTGTGCTACTCTATTCAATGTTGATGTTATTTTGTTTGTTATTCGTAACTATAGTGACTGTAGAAATTGGTTAATATACTAATTTTGTTAAGTAACATTTGAAAAGTTATTTTTATTTAAAATATTGCGACAAACTGCTCCACACCGGGGACAGTTGCACTGCACAGTCAGGAAGGTGTGTGTGTGTCCAGCAATCAGATAACGCGAGGTCAGAGGTAACCGTTACCATACAATAGATTCGTTGTTGTTTCTTCACTCCGTCCGTCATTTCGATCCAAAATGGAGAAGAGAAAGGAACTGAGTGCAGACTTGAAAGGGGCAATAGTAAATCTGGTATTAAAAGGCCTTTTCATGAGGAAAATAGGTCAGTTAGTGAACAGAACGCACTCCACAATTCAGTATACCTTTAATAAATTCCGATACAGTGGTTCAACACAAAATGTACAACGAAAGTAAAGAGAAAGGAAACTAAATTCCAGAGAAGAACGTTTAGTAATTCACAATATTAGACACAACCCTAGATTGAATGTGCCAAACTACGTCCAGTAACTGATGAAGCAACATGGAAACAAATGTGCAACGAGACCATCCGAAGGGTTTTGTATAAATATGGATTCCATGGCAGAATAGCACGAAAAAGGCCATTCACAAGCAAGAAGAAAAACGTATCGACAGAATCAGATTCACTAAAGAGCATTTACATAAGGATTAGGAGTTTTGGGACAACGTGATCTGGTCCGATGAAACCAAAATAAATCTGCACGGATCAGATGGTGTGACCAGAGTGTGGAGGAAGGCAAATAGGACAATGCTGCCAATACAAGGCCTACGGTAAAACATGGTGGAGGATGCATCATGATCTGCGCCTGTATGACGACTAAAGGAGTTGGGAAAATGCAAGTCATTGGTGGAATGATGGACAAACATGTCTGTAACAATATCCTGAAGAATAACGTGAAAAAAAGTGCCCAGCAAATGGGGTTGCCACGTGTGTTCACGTTCCAGCAGGATAACGAGAGCAAACCTACTGCTCAACTCAACAGGAACTGGTTGATTTTGAATGTACCAAAGTAGTTGGAAACGCCAGCTCAAAGTCCAGATCTGAATCCGATTGAACATTTATGGGCACTTTTGAAGAAAAGTGCCCATAAACATGAGTGCAAGTCGAAAGAACATCTGATGGGGGCCGTAGCTTTAGAGTGGGAGGGAATCAGCTCAGACATCTGCAAGACCTTGGCCGCTTCTATACACAGGAGATGCCAAACATTTATTAAGGCGAAGGGTTATGATTCTGGCAGTTGAACTGTCTCATTTTGTAACATTCTTATGTTTGTTTTTCTGTTTTCATTGCAACTGTACGAACAGAAATGTGACATCAAAATAGCATGTTTGTGCTAAAATGTGTGTTTTTTTCGTTATTAATAAAGTTTGTGGCGGAACAGACGTTTATAAATAAATCACCACCATACGTGTTATAATTACATATAGGGAGTATACCTAATATACTAAGGCTTATTGTAATTTTTGCTTTCTTGTACTTCTCACACTTCATCTGTACGAACAACATTGTGCGTAACTGTATATGCTATGAAACATCTTCAGGCAGAATTTTCCATCGAACTATATTGCCATTTTCTAGCCAATAGGCGATTAATCTATCTAACGTATAAGAAAACAGGGTGCAATAAAACCAGGAAACCATAAATTCTATTGGGTTACGTAACAGGACCGGAACTTTTTTCTCGCACAATTTAAATTCGGTCCAAGTTCGGTATTGGATCATTTCAATATCGAACTTGGACCGTATTCACTAAATTGATCCGGAAAAAAAATGATTTTCGGTCCAGAACCCATTTACGCTTGGTGATTTTCTCTCCCGGAACGGAATTGAATTTATTTGCAATTCTTGAACCTTTAACAACTACCCTGAAAAGAACTTCCGAAATACATCTCCAGTTAAAGAAAAATATCACGTTCCAGGTTAGTTAAAGGAATGTTATCCCTATGGAGTCAGCTAATAACGTACGAAACACGGATAATTTTGAAACTGATATTGATATTGACACATCGAAACGTGACGAGAAGAATGATAATTGCGGCTGAAAACTTTTAATTACTATTGTTACCACGCCATTTCAAACGCAACAGAAGCAACAAATTGCGCCAACAATGGCTGTAGGGAGAAGGGGGAGGAAGGAAGACATTTCCATAAAATTAACGGATCCTTGTTTTTTGACCCCTCACTCTATTATTTTTAATTTGAATGAGCTCGGGGAAGGAAAAGAGATGCTATATAATAGTATAAAAAAACAACAAAAAATTCACCCCCCTGAATGTTGTACCCTGAGGATAGCTGCAAAGCCACAACCCTTTGAAAAGGGAGGGTGTGGTGGAAGACGCGCTGCTCAAATGGAAATTACTGGCGAGGGAAATAAGTTGGGTATGAGCGGGATGGGAATTACAATGCAATCCTTTTTACCATCTGCTAACTTATGGCCGTTTTCCCTTCCAACTTCTACAATTTAACCCCTGCAACTCGTTTGTTTTTCTCCATCTGGAAAACCAGAGGGACATAGATGAGTTTCGTTCCCCTTTGAGAGGAAAGGCACAAACCAACGGACAAGGGGGGATGGCAATAATGTGCGATACATTGCAAACGCCCCATGATGATGGCTTCAGTACGTAGTGGTGTGGTTTAAAGTGTATGTTTTTGGCTACTGGTTTATTTTCACTTAGAAGATTACTGAAAAAAATACCATGCAGTTTTCAAAGGTAGTGTATTTGTCAAGTGGCAGAAGGGAGATTGCTGATTTGTATGCGAGCTAAGTTCTTGAGAATGCAACTACCGCAAGTAGAACATGTGATGAGTACTCTTGAGTTGGTGTGCTCAGCATTTGTGGGGTAAAACCGGTTGCTTCTCTATCAGATTTTGTTTGAGTGGGCTCAAGGGTGAACGGAATATTTTCACATGGGATCTGCTTTAGTAGTCATGACTGTTCTCATCTTTCATTTTGTCCCTTTTTCTCTATTTCTTTTCTCATGCTCTCTTTATTCTCCCCCTCTCTCTGTGTTCTGTTTATCTCTTTATTTATGTTTTCTTCCCTTTCCTTTCTTCTTGTCTCTTTTTCTCATTCCATTTCTCTCTCTCTCTCTTTACTTATTTCTGCTTTTCGTGTTTCTCTGATTTCCTCATTCATCTCCTTCCATGTCTTTTTCTCATTCTCTCTATCTTCTGTTTATCTCTTTATTTACTTCTGTTTCTTCATGTTTCACTGTTTTTTCTCATTATTCTCCTTCCTTGTCTTTTCCCCATTCTCTCTATTTCTATATCTTCTGTTTATCTCTATATGAATCTCTGTATCTTCGTGTTTCTCTGTTTTCCTCGTTCTTCTCCTTCCTTGTCTTCTATCTTTTTATCTCTATTTGTCTACCTTCTATTTATCTATCTGTTTCGCCCTGTTTATCTATTTTTCTCTCTTTCCGTGATCCTCTACATCTCTCTTGGGTCATTTCCCTTTTAAATCGTACAGAAAAGGACAAAAATGTAACCCACCATTCCAGAATTTCTTCAAATTTGCTACAATCGTTTCTCATGTGGTCTTTACACAGAATGCACATTATTCATATTATTGGGCATCTTGTTTAGGAAATATAGGTGTGTAAAATTTGCCGAGCACATGTCCGACAAAAAAATTGGGAACATGCATTCATTATTTCAAATCCTGATTGCTGCTCACTTAGTGGTTAGATTGTGGTGAAATTTTGCATTTGCCTTACGAAATAAGCGAACTTGCTTAGAAACATATAATTTTACGCATTTTTGCACCCCCAAACGTTTATACGTATTTTATAGAATCTTACCCTCTAGTTCCAAATTCTTTAAAAATCACTGCCGAACTAACTTGTGCTAAGATGTTCCGCTACCTGAAAAATGACCACTGTCCCTCTCTGCTTCCAGCTCCATTATCGACTTGACATCAAAATTAGACCCTCGCCATTAATCTCTGTCAATCTTCTTGCTTTTTTTATCATCTCTCTTTTTTCTTGCTGCCGCTCGGCTTTTATCTCCTATCTGTATCTTCCATTGACCAACGCCTCCCAAGACGGGAGTGATCTTTTTGCTGCTGTTCTTTCTCGAGTAAGTGAACTCACTCTCTCTCTATTGGACGGTGTGGATGGGAACTGTGCTCCACACCGTACAATTGGCAATAAACATAATTTCTTTTTCACATATTTGGAACTACTATTAGCGTGGTGTTCTTCTGGACAGGAGTTACACGAGAATAGTAAATATTCCTGGCATACAGCGCGCTACGATGCCAGGGGGCCCGGGTTCGAATCCCTGCCTGGGCATGGGTGTTTTTAGTGAGTATCAGTTTCATCATATCATCACTCATTCCCATCTTCGCGATTTGGCAAAAGTTGCAGAAAAGCGAAGTAAAATAAAACAAATCAATCAATCATAAATATAGCGTATTTTTCGGACTATAAGATCCAGTTTTTGCTTTGAAAAATGCTGTTTGAAATTTATCTGCGTCTAATGTCAGTCTGCCACGGCAATTAGGTCCGTCCTCATTTCCCGATCGACTTCTAGCTTCCTTACTTAAGGATCGTGAGAGAAATGTCTCTTTTCCAGTTCCAGACAATTTTAAACCGTGTTCAAGTCCATCCTTGATACCATAGAACTACCTATCAGAGTTGAGGAGCACACTGGGCAAGGCAAGAAGAAAAGCAATGATGTTCGTTCGACTGTTGATTTCAAGGCAGCTTTTCTTTTGTACGATTCGACCAATAGGCTACAACTATATAAATGACTGAGGGGAACATTTTATTTATTGAGTGAAGAGTCTACTAATTATTATTATTTTACATAAAATAACCCACATGTCTAAATTTCCTACTGTGATACTAATATTTTATTTTTAAGTGAACAGTTTGGCTGTAACAAATAGACTATGCTGTCTGTAGCACCGCAGTAAATACATCTGGTAGTGTTGTAATGATCTATGAATTATGAATTGTAATGATTACTTCATTGCCTTCAAAGTAAATCTCACAATAAATATTTTATGGCCAATGAAATGTCAGCTTAATGTAAACCCCACAGTTTTCGCATTTTGAATATTGTTGTGAAGTTCATGTAATTTATATGACTAGTTAGTTCGTATTTTGGAATTAATTTCAAAGCCGTACGGAGAGGGTACTCATCAGAAAATGCAACCTCTATCGTAATATGGGTAATGCAACTTTATACCAGTGTGTCCGTAAAGTGGTATATGAACTTGAAATAACATTTGTTATATACTCACATTCACTGCTACTGGTTACATATGCTGCATTTTTGAACAGTACCAATGTTAGTTATTCTCTTATTCTTTTTTGAGAAAACATTGTTTTCCCTTTCCTTCAACAGTTATTAGCATATGGTGTTTGTGCAGTCGCCATTTTTTAAGGATCGTGAGACCTCTCTTGCTGCTTTTGCGAACTGAGGACGTAAAAAATATTACGGTATGGTTTCTAGTCGGAGGTCGATCGGCAAGTGAGGACGTACATACGTACGGTGTGAGACTGGCTTTATAGTCAGAAAGTTCGTGAATGCATGCTGAAGTAAAAGCTAGCGAAATCTTGTTTTCATCCCATTGTGAGGCTACAAGCGATGAAAGCTGCTTCTCGCATCCTCGTTGTGATTGTATTATCACAATAGTACGTGTACTGTAATTGTGTGCGGTAGTCAACAGGTTTAGGTGACAATAGCGATCAAGCTTTTAGCTGTAGAGTAAACCTCTGTACAATGTCGCCTGTACCGAAGAGATGCTTATGTGGTGTCACATTTAAATGAAGTTAAATTGAAATGTAATGGGCATTTCTTGTACCGGTGAGTTAGCGGTGGTTGAAAATAAATCTATATTTATTTTTCTATATTTTCCATCTTGATATTAAGAGTGCGTTTTATGCTCCGAAAAATATGACTTCTCTTCAGCCTATTGTGTATACTTTTAAGATTCAACTATGGGTAATAAATCAACTACGCATACCTGCGTCACCCCTCCCCACTCGTACTTACTATATAGTATGGTTGTGTCTAAAGGCATTTACATTTGTTCATCGAGTATTCGCGAAATATTTCATAAACATCTTTCTCTACTTCGATGTGACAGCTCAATTACCCAGGTGACGTAGTGGCAGTAACGCTCTTGCCTCATAACCATGGGGTATCTGGTTCGATCCCTGGTTCAGATCTTAAAGTGAACTTAAACTTGGAGCCTTAACTGTACTTGAAAACTTTAGGATATTGAAAATTAAGATATTTTTTAAAAACGAAAGCATTTATCTTGTATTTACCACAATAACAATAAATCACGTATATTTATAAGCATAAAATATATGCTAAAGTACAAAAAAGAGACGGGAAGGCAGATTTTGTTCACCATACTACACACTGTCTCGGCAATCTGTGGAGCAAGTCCGCGCATGACAGTAGAGAAGGGGAGAAAGCGATGGGCGGAGCAACGCAGTCCACGCTTCTGCAACGGCTGGTAGCTGCAGCCGGGTTTTCCCCTCCATTCACCCACTTCCTCTCTCCATACTTGCGCAGAGACTTGTTTTAGTTCTCTAGCTACAGAGATTCCTGGGACATAGTTTACAATAATAATATTTTTGAGCCAGAGCCATATTTTACCATATTTTCGCTGATCCGAATTTATTTGAAAAGCTCGGTCACCAAATCTCCCGGATACGCCACTGTCTACCCCTTAGGATTAACTTCACGCAAACGAGAAGGTCTGCATGATTTCAGGCTTGATCCGTATTCGCATATAAACTCCGTGTTGGCAAAGCAACACCTGCTTTTCCGTAACGATTCAAAGGGTAGTACGAGCTTGAAAGAGATGCGCAATTTTCCCAGCCATACGCGAATTCAAAGAGGGAAAAAAAAAACATGGCAACGGAAAATTATGCTCCATTCAGTACGGAGGATGCAGACATCGCAATCTGGAAACATGAGAATATACAGATGAAAGAAAACGAGATGTCTGAATTGTTCCGCAGTTTCATTTGCGACGCCAGATAGTCGCATTTATTGTTCGCGGAGTTACACCCCTCCCAACACCCTCTTCCTCCAACTCGCTACGCTTGTTTCGTTCGCAGGCCTGGATTATGAGCAAAAGTTACAGCACAAGCAACTTTGAGATTGCCTTTAAATTGAAGTTTTCCCTATAAAAATGACAGCAACAGATGGTAAGTTCAAAAGATATATCTTTGGGTATGGTAGCTCTATAAAAATGATACTGATCAGCTGGATAGGGCATGAATTTATAGCTAAATATGTGTAAATTGTTGGAAGGGGGTAAAATATTTTTTTTTTATCTTTGGCTTGGTCCTTGAAATTTGAGCGAGAACTGTCTATATCGGCTACAATGACCAGAAAATGTATTTACCAAGATAAGGCTGGTCTATCGTTTGCAACATTGTGGTTTTCCGAGTCTGCTTAACTCGGCACATTCTATGTCACTTTTCCCCAACATATCTTTTTGGATTTGAAGCAGCAGCATGATATTGATGTTTGATGTTTTGTCTTCCAGACGGCATATTCTTGTGAAAAATTTCACCACTGCTAAATATTCTTTACTTTTTTCGATCAGTGGTGGACAATTTTCTTGGCACCCAAATTGTAAGAAATTGATGAAGAACATGTTAAATTATAGAAGTTTAGGCACATACGGAAGATGTACTACATAGAAATTTTCAGCGAAAAATGCAGACTAGACCAGGACTCGAACCCGGGTCTCTGGCATACCGTGCCATTATTCTAGCGACTTTTTTTTTTTTTTTTTATATAACTTTTATTTCACTATTCTGTTTACATCTATGGATTTTTTTTCCTACATGTATAGTTGTATACATACAATTACATTACATCCAGATATTTACCAAAATATTGTGACAATCGGACATTTTGTTTATTTGATTGTTTCCATCTAGATCTTTTAAGATACATTGTATATAGGGTGATATTTGGTTCAAACTTTTTGCTATATATATAATATACTGTATGTGCTATTAGCCACACAATGGCATTTTGTTTCTTCACAGGGAAATATTTGAAGTCTGGTAATATACAAATTTTTGCTTGAAAGCATTGTGGCGATATACGACATATTTTGGCAAGGCACATAAGGAGAAAGGCCCAAATTTCTGAAATTCCTTTACATGTAGTGAGGCGATGTTCATTTGTATCCACCTCTCCGCATTGTCTACACTCATTTGTTGGTAGTCTTTTTATTTCATTTAGTCGAACATTTGTTGGAACTAGATCATGCACCAGGGTATACCACAAACTTCGTATGTCCGTGTCAAGGAAAGGCTTGTGGAGATTTTGCCATACATTTGACCAAATAACATTAGGAAATTTAGCGACTGAGCTACCGAGCCGGCCTGGTCTCGCCTGATTCTTCGAAGTCGCTGTTTTACCAGCGTGGAATTGTCTCTGCCAGTGCTACTGCAACGGGATCTGTTGCCTTTGAAACACAGTAGACTTCGACGTTGGCTGGTTCCTCCCAGCGTAGAGATTCCACGCAGGTAAAACAGCGACAGCGAAGAATCAGGCGAGGCCAGGCCGGCTCGGTAGCTAAGTGGTTAGAGCAATGACACAGTATGTGTCGAGTCGTGTTCGAGTCCTGGTCGAACCTGCATTTTTCGCTGACAAATTTCTACGTAACATGTTACATGTCTCACACATGGATTTCCTCCACTTCCGTTTTGATTTTTCCCAGACAAACATTAACTCAGTAAGTGGAGACTTCAGCGGTAGGTTATGCACTTGAGAAAGGTTATTTGTAAGAATTCAAGATTCATTCAATGAGTTATCTTTATAATATGATTTGGACATTTTTTAATAGTTAGAATGTTCCTAGGGCGCAAAAGAAATATTTTATAGAATAAGACTGCAAACACTAATTGTATACAGTGGTTGTAGCTCCAATATTTTTAATTGTTTCTTTTATCTTCGAATCTCCTTATACAGGTTACATACAGAGTTGATAAATGTCCAGGAATTTTAAATAAATTCAAATCCTGTCGAGGAGAGAAAATGGGTTCTGGACCATAAAGAACCTTTTCATCTGTAAAGTACATATTTCAATTCTGTCCAGGAACCTTTTTTCCAGATCAGTTTAAATAGGGTCCACATTCCGTATTGAAATGAAACAATACGAAACTTGGACCGAATTTAAATTATGCGAGGGAAAAAAAGGGATTCCGGTCCTGTTGAGCAACCCAATATAACCCTATCATCGCCTTGTAATCAAGGGGTCCGGAGTTCGATACCCGTTGGAGGCACGTGGAGTTTCGGATCCCACTTTAAACTGTAGATCCAGTCCCGATTAGCCTTACTGTGCATAAAGTGGACTTAAAACACCAAATCAACCAACCAACCCAATATAACCTATTAGAACTTATGGGATCCTGGACCCTTAACAAACTTGGTTGCATGTTATATGTTCAACATAAGCGGGACCTCGGTTCTGATGTGCAAATAAATCAATATGAGTTAAATCCATCCCTGCGACACTGTTAGAAATAAAAGCAAAATTTACAGCATTCTGTTAATTTACAAAAACGGTAGGCAACCGTTTTTTAAATTTAAATTTGAATATTTTATAATGCAAAGATAGGTGCATTGCAAGTGTGTGGATTATAAATAGAACAGCGCATATTCATTACGTAGCTTACCTGTAGTTAAGATGGAAATAATTTACCCTATGTTTTTATAAATTGAAAGATTAAAATCACATTACTTAGGTCAACTATCTAGTAGCCATTAATAGGGCTCCCCCGATGGCGCAGTGGCAGCGTCGTCGCCTTGTAATCAAGGGGTCCCGGGTTCGATACTCGGTGGAGGCACGTAGTGGCTCGGATTCCACTTTAAACTGTAGGTCCAGTCCCTATTAGCCTTACAGTGCATAAAGTGGACTTAAAAACGAACTCAATCAATCAATAATGGCCATTAATACTATCGAAACCGCCATGAAAATTTTTCTTTACTGTAGTTGGGTGGAAGTGGAACTTTCTCCAGTAACCGTTTTTTAATGTATCTGATTTCTGATGAAACTGTAGCTTTAACTGAATTACTTCTAAGCAAAGTAACTCTAACTTAGTTAATTTCTAAAAGATACTCTCAAAAGACTCTGTTTATATATAGTTATCAATAATAACAGGCTCCTTACCAGGTAGAGCTCTCAAATTTTGGAGTTTAAAGATTTTGCCTGTAAGCAAGAAATAAGATGCCTGGAGAGAACAAATAACGAACGTTGGGCAGGATATTCAAGCTGTGCGACTCGTTATTTATTAACAAGAAATCCAAGGAAAGTTGGCTATTTTTAGATGCAGATTTTGTCCGACAAAGTTTACACGCAGTTTAGCCATGGACAGCCTAGCCAATTCTGAGGACTTCATGACGAACCGAAATTGGTCGCAAGCGTTGTATGTAACCACAGCAAAAACTGAACAAAGGCTGTTATGGAATTCATGCAGAGAATGGATAATTGCCCTTGTAACCATTGGAAGTACAGTCATCGTCATTAAAAATGGGATATTTAAATCCGTGCAAGGCGTTATGTATGTTGCCTAACTCTGTGGCGATAAGTGGATTTAATAGCAAATATTCAATGACGTATCACCGCCGCAGACACACATAACGCTTTACAGGGAAGTGATTATTTCAGGATCTAGTTATCCTATTATTATTGCCGGTGACTGTACCTGAAATTTTTAAAAAGCCTCAAATTTGGAGACTGCAATTTGGTCAAATTGATACAGTAGGTGTTCTTATATAACAAAGATCTGACTAATATTAAATTATAAAAGGGGATTACAGTTTACACAAAGGGAGCTTGCACAAAGAAGCGACGCTTGCCGCTTGGTAACGAACCTTCAGAAATAAATGCAACCTTTCGTACCGAAGTGACATGATTAGCTCCACATGTCGCTCGGACTGCTAATCTTTTTTTGAATATGGTTCATTTTTTGCACTTATTCAAGCGGTTCCGGCGCCCACCCAGCGTCGTGTAAAGTGGGTACCTGGAGAAAACTCTGGGGGGTAAAGGCAGTCAGGGGCGTGGTGCTGATCACATCACCCCCAAATTGGCCGTGATCAAGAAAGTGTGGGGCCCTAACCCCACACCCTCTATACGTCTTCATGGCGTGGTGCACCTTTGTTTGTTTAAAATGGTGCAGCGGTCTGTTCGTAGCGCATGTACAGGGAATGCTTTTCTACAAACTGGTTACGGCCGGTGTCGCTTGTCACTTCGGTGTGAACCCGTGTCGCATCGATCTGAAGGCTCACTCGCACAGCAGTGACAAACAACACGGGCTTTAATAGACCACGGTGACATTGATATTGAGAAAACTGCCCAGTCCAAGTGACAAGTGAAGCTAGTCGTGTCACTTCGAAATATAAGGTTGAACTTGTTTCTCACTTGGTTTCCATGTGAGGCATGTCGCCCGTCATTTGCCACTTCGGTCTGAAAGCTCCAGCTTTCAGACAAGGGAATATCGTACCGAAGCTATATGCGACGCGAACATTCATCGAATCTGTAGAAAAGCATTCACTGCCCATACGCTACCAAAGGCTGTTTCAACCACTGCTAGCCAACTAGCGCTGACTAGAGTGGTGCAGTGAGAGGATTTCGCTTCAGCTCCATATAGTTGGCACGGACGACGCTAGATAGCGTACGGAACTGAGAGCTTCTTCGCTCGAGCGAATAACGCTCAAACAGGCAAAATGAGCGGCATACGCTCGAAGCCCAGTAGTGCACGTATAACCGTAATTTGTATGAGGATCGTGAATTGAAAGACGCAGTAAAATTGAAACTTATGTTAACATAGTAATCATCTCGATGTTAGAATATAGTTTAGTCTATCTTTAAAATACAGCGATATATGAAAATAAAATGGATGATTGTGGACTGAAACTGGCAGGACGGATATTTCACACGTCACATTAAAATGATATTTCATTGTATACACTCCAGGGTGGGACAGGCCCGTAGCCAGGAATTCTTTGTAGGGGGGGCGAAGTCATTCCTAGAGGGGGTAATTTCTTAATATATTGTGTCGCATTAGCAGATATAGCAGGATACACAGAGTCACTTGCCTCCTCTCCGAAAAGAGATAAGTAACAGAAAGGGGATGATATCTTGAAACTGCAACGAACAATAAAAACTTCGAGCAACATCAAATAGCAATATTTCGATAATGATCTTTCCAGATTGCCAAAGAATCAGTGGCGTGCCCAAGGGGTAGGATTGGTGGGTGTTATACCCCCCTTTTGGTTCTATATTTTAAAACAAAGAACGTCAAAGGCACGAAAATATGGCAAAAGGAGGACTGACTACTTAAAAATGTAAACATAACCCCTCCCTAACGAAAAACCTGGGCACGCCACTGCAAAGAATATAAAGTTTAACATAAATAAGCTAATAGGGACTGTATCTACTTGATATTTACAGGTCCATAATGTTAATAGATGATTAATATGTACTAACAGCTTTGGGCCTCTCTGCAAAACTGATTAAGGGAGCCCTTTATAATTCATGCTTCATAATGATTCCCTCTAGTTTCCAGCATACAAGATTTTTACTCACAAAGGAATCTAACATGAATCCAACAACACCCTTGTGTTGTGTTATGCAAGAGAAATCGAATTAATTAAATAATAATGGTTACATATTATCAACACTTTGATGAATTGTGTAAAAATTTGTAATACATTTTTTCTATGCCTACTTGCTAAAACATTAAAACATGGGTCCCTTACTCCACCACGGACTCTATTTGCTTCAAATGAAAGACCTTTGCCTCACTACAGACAATGTTTGCCTACTGGTTACGCTAACCATTTTGCAAAATAGTGTGTTGTTGAAATTCATGTGTTTGGCACCCGACAAACAAATAGGAATCCATTGATTGATCAATAACTTCTTGAATTACAGTGTCACAATTAATATTTCGTATTAAGTTTCATAGAAAGAAATTGTTTTAATAGGGCGCAAATAACTTGACGGGGCGCCATGGCACTCTTTTTAACATTTTTTTTTACTATAGATCGTTTGGCTCCCAGGGTCGACTCCCGCCACCCCATAGCTATGGCTCTGAACTTGGACTATTAGAAAAGCACACAATGCGAGCAAGAAAATTTTACGAGATGTATTTTTATTTGTATTAAATTTGAAATGTAGGGGGGCAATTGCCCCTCTGGCCCCTTGCAAGTGTCCTTGGCCGCCTGGAAGAAAAATGCAAGGAACACGTAAAAACTAATTCCATCATGAGTATCCAATTGTCCTGCTATTCTTAGATTCTCCTAGTCTTGTTTTTTTACTTCAACGTTTGCTTCCCCTAGAATGGACTTCCGTCCAAGGTTGAAAAGGGGGGGGGGGACAATGCTCCCTACCCCCATGTGGTTGCGGCACTGTTTATGAGTGTCTCCTCATCAATTTCACGTCATCACTCATTGTTGCGATTAGCTAGGTGGTAGAAAAGCAACGATAAGTAACAAAAATCAAATATTCACTCCCTCCCTCTACCACATGAATCACTGTTACCAAAAGGTAGACTTGGGAAACAAACATTTAAGCAGTTCCAAGTTTATAGCAACACACCCAAGAAAACATCCGACACCTTTAGGCACCTTTAATACAAGACTACTCAAAATGTCACAACTGTTCTAGATACTGAAAATTGCGAAATCATTTTCCAAAGTCTGAATCTGGAAGGGAATTCCTCCCTCCCCCCAATCATGATAGGACACTTTACGGAATCCCACACACCCTAATAAATCACAAAATCAATAAGTGTCTTTGTTATGTTGCTAGAGTAACACATGATATAATTGTAAAGATCATTGAGAGAATTTCAGGTAGGAATGTGTTGTGTATTTTTCACAGGGACAGTTGCCCCGCCTGCCCCTCTCTAGCTACGGGCCTGGGGTGGGAGACTCGGACAAGTACGAACTAGCGGAAGTGATTCAATGCAGTACTCTAACGCTGACTATTCTCTGGTAACTCTGCATTCTAATAACACCTTTCTTTGTTGCTTCTTAGCCATACTACCTACGCGAGAGCACCAAGGCGACAAGGAAAAATAAAACAAGTATAAAAAGAACGAAAGCAACTGTTTTGAGTTCTAGCTTCGTTATATTTTTCCCAGCGCCATGTTCTTCGCGTCTTTCAATTTCCGCTCTTTTCGAGGAACTGTTTCAAAGACTCTGTGTACGTTCTTAGGTCGTTCAGCCGATAACGTGAATAAATAAAATTGAATTCCCCGTCAACTTTCATGTCGCGGAATTTGACTAGGAGCCATCACCGCAGAGTGTAATTGACTAAAATTCGGGAGCGCGCGTCGCTGTCGGGGGAAATTTATGCAAACGCATGGGGGAGAACTCCCGAGGAAGGGAGAATAGGGAAGGCTTCGAAGGAATAGCATCCATTTTCCGTATTTTTGGCGTGATGAGCTGCACGGGAATGATTATAGATGCGCGCTTTCTTAAAAGATGTAAAAGGGGTGAAGCGCCGGTACTGAAAGCATCAAACTTCCTGACGATCGCTTGGAGCGAGTGGATGCTGAGTCTTTTCTCCTTTTTACATCTCCCCGTGAGCATTTTGAGGCGAGAATTCAAGAGATGATGGCGGTATTCTGTGGAAGATCTCTGAAGCTTGTACAATGTAATTATTGTATGGGAGGAATTCTCATTAACTCTTAAGAAAGAGACATCCCTCGAAGGTTCTGGCTTCCCAAGGGGATGCTGCGGAGGTAAAGGATGTGCGACGTTCTATCTTTGCTCTTCTTTCTTGTGATTGCTTTTTTTTCTCTAACCACGCGGCGACCTCTTCTTCTTCTTCTTCTTCTTCTTACTCTCAGCTTAATTTCCTGATAGATCTCGAATCATGGTCCAGAGACGTACGCGCACACACCCACAGACACACCCACTTGCAGAAAGATAACTTCTTTTATCCTAGAAGGTACGGTAGCCATTAAATCCACGGTGGTCCAATTGGCACGGTGGTATGTGACTTCCACGAGAGAGAACGCTGTTCGATTCCCAGTAGTAATAGTATCGAGACGAGTATAAAATTCCTTCCTTGTGTTATTGTGCCGCTCGATTGCGGTCCTTGTAGAGGCTGGAAGCAGGCCTCTTGCCGACGAAATTAGATACTGCGTGCACTACAAAAACTTTCACAGATAATAGAGGCAAACAAGCTTTCTCAATAATGTTTTTCTGCTTTACGCCTTGTTTCGATGTTACACAACCCTCCTGAATATATGCAGCCATATTAACTTTGCAGCATAAACTTTGTAATTACTGTAAATAAATTATTTAACTTCTCTTCTTGGACAGTGAATCTCGAATCGTCTAGATCAGCGGTTCTCACATTTTTTTCTTTATTCGTAACTAATCGTCTAATGTACGTACCCCCACCATAGCTTTTCGAATAGTGAAAGTGTTCTCCTGTGCATAGCACCACGCCATGAAGGCGTATAGGGGGTGCGGGGGTAACGCCCCACACTTTCTTGATCCGGTCGTGAGTGGGGTGATGTGATCAGCATCACGCCCCTGACCGCCTTTACCCCCCAGGGTTTCCCCCAGGTACCCATGTTATTCGACGTTTCCATCGTTAGAAAAGTTCCCGGATTTGAACCCGGGACCTTTAGAATGATAGTCAGACGCGTTACCGACTGAGCCACCGCGGCTTTTCGAATAGTGGGTTTTGAAAACTGTTTTGGCTGCCTGATTGGTTGGGCGTTCTGGATATGTTGGCGGCGTGTATCTGCAATAGAGGAAAATGGCACTGGGCTGTATGTGGAAAGATTGTAATCGTGTCATTCTAAAGAATGAAAGGATCTGAACCAGTTGTTTCTGTAATCAAATAAACATTAGGATCCTACTTTTATTATTGTATTGAGGGTTCCTACGTTTACAATCTTTTATGATTAGTTACAAGAATAAAAATGTGAGACACACATATGCTAAGAAGTATATAACAATCTTTAACTTTTCATATATTTTTTTCAGAGTTATTGAAAAAAGAGCAAGCAACAAAAATAAGTTTGTTAACAAACTTTGAAGCATGATTTTGGAGTTTTTATTGTAAATCCTCAGAGTTTCCAGTAAGAGGGGTGTGTCTGCATAGCCTGACAGTTTCTTGATGCCTAGTTGTGCACTTCATAATTTCAAGCGGAGATTCGGCTCCAAATTTAGCCTGTTATAGATTTCTTGCGAGTATTTTATTTCAAAACATATGAAACAAAGATAATACAGGGTTCCCCACGAACGGCGCAACTGGGAATTAAGAGTGGCGTTACTTTGTAACCGAAACCTGTACATACATAAGTCATACACCAAATGTTAGCCCTGTCCAAGTAGATATTCTTAAACACAGAAACAACAAACGGGGTGCAGTGTTGCCAAATGTAAGTGAAAGTGTAAATTTATTTTTCCACAAAGCATGGAAAATTGCATGTCAAACATTCGTACGGAAATTTGGACGTCAATTTCCACCTTGGGTAGGTGGACTATTTCGCCATCTATAGTTCAGAGAAGAAAACCGATCGTTTTCGCGTATAGCCAATCCTGAAATGCCTCGTAAAGGCGTACCGGTCCAAATGGGTGTTTTAAAAAAAATTATGAGGTACAGTGGCAACACTGTTGATGTTTGAAGGCAACAAAAGGTGTGTTTAGTGATGGTCTATGACATGGAAATACTGGAAACAGGAAAAAAAGAAAATGAAAATTATGGTGAAAAAAGTGTTACTTACCTACTCCTGGCAACCATGCAATGCGATAAGAGCGCCCACCGAACGAGAACAAAAGAATCAGTTAGTTGTGTACTCAGAACTGTTTGAGCCGTGCATTTCGCATTGTTCGTAGGGGAAGATTAGAATTGTTCTGTGAAATGAAGTACTCTTTGGAAGAGAGGGTGTTCATTGTGGAACATTATTTTTGTTCAAAATCGTACGCTAGTGTAAAAACTGTGTTTCGCGAGAAATATCCGAATAATAGTGCTCCAGAAAATTCGACGATATATCGACTTCTTTCCAGATTTCGTGAAACAGGATCAGTTAATGACAAACCCTACCACAGACAACCACCAGTTTTGACACAAGGTGTGCTGCAGGATGTGGAGCAGAGAATATCACAATCTCCCAGGAAATCTGTTCGTAAACTTGCTGCACAGTCAGGTGTATCAAAAACAACAACTCACCGAGCGTTAAAACAATTGCACCTACGTGCATATAAGGTACAGGCTGTGCAAGAACTGAAGGAAGCAGATAAAGGTGCACGTGTAAGATACTGCCAGTGGTTTAGAAATTTTATTAGAGACAATGGTGTGAATATTTTGGATAAGGTTTTTTTTCACGGATGAAGCATGGTTCCACTTAAATGGATATGTCAACAGTCAAAATTCTCGACACTGGTCAAGTAACAATCCCCATTTGTTACATGAACAATCACTTCATCCACAAAAGATCGGTGTGTGGTGCGCGATGGTGATGCAATTTTCCATGCTTTGTGAAAAAATAAATTTACACTTTCACTTACATTTGGCAACACTGCATGAACAAAACTGCACCCCGTTTGTTGTTTCTATATTTTAAAATATCTACTTGGACAGGGCTAACATTTGGTGTATGACTTATGTATGTACAGGTTTCGGTTACAAAGTAACGCCACTCTTAATTCCCAGTTGCGCCGTTCGTGGGACACCCTGTAGTATCAGTGACGAAATCAGCCTTATTTTCCTGTTGAGTGTTAAAGCTATGAAGCCTGAAACAATGAAGCCTGCTCTATACACCTGCAGCAAAATTGTTGTCGTGCGGGTATTCTCGACATTTCTCTTCCAAGCTGATCGCGTACCCCTTTCAAGCTGTTCATGTACCCCTGGGGGTACGCGTACCACAGTTTGAGAACCACTGGTTTGGATTTTACAGATGTGTACCTCGCTCGCGGTCTCGACTTGATAAGTCTGCAAGGTGCAGTCTCGATCTACGTCTCGTTTTCGTCTCGAATCTTACAAGACCGGCACCATACTTAGGGGATCACATAACCTTCACCATGGTATCGTATCAATCCCTAAGATTGTATGTTTATTTTATTAAGTCTCTCTGAACGCTTCATGTTGACCAGGGCATTCACTTGTTTTTCTCAGCTGTCTCAAGCCTCTTAGGCATGTTTACAATGCGTTGTGTTGTGCCATGCAAACCTCCTGAGCATTCAGGAAACAGGTAACACTTCTGGGTTTGGTGTCAGCGGTTTGCATGGTAGCAATTATAATAAACACGATTCGGCGATTCGGCATCGAGGAAGAGCTCGATGGCCAGGGAATATAGAGGTGAGACAAGCTGGGAAGGGGTGGACTTTGGGAATTGAGTTGGTAGAGAGAGGAGGTCAGCAAGACAGGAGGTCGATAGTGGAAGCACGCTTTGGTCAGCATAAGAGAGAAGCTCACAGAGGACTTCGCTATTTTCGATTCAGCTCAGAGACTTCAGTTAGACAGGTAATTATCCTACACCCAGCCATGATACAGGTTCAACGGTTCACAAAATCCAACGAGTTGCCATTGTCTTTTCAGTAGTTTAATTCATTTGTGTTATTTGTACCTTTCGCATGCCAAGCAATAACTCGTCATGTCAATGACGAGTGGTCTCATCAAGAGGATGAATGATGAGTAGTTTACATCACCCCATCAGTTAACTGGTTCAGATCCCTTCATTCTATAGAATGACACGTGGTGGAGTTGCTTGAGGCCTTTTCATTTTTCGGAAATGAAAAGAATTGCAGTTAATGTTAACCAGTTTAAATTTAACCCCCTAGCTAAATTTTGACACGTGGTGGATTTGCTAGGGCTTCTCATGCATTTTTTTCGGAAATGCGATGAGAAAAGAGTTTGTAACTAGTTCATTGTCCCACCCCAAATTTTGACACGTAGTGGAGTGCTAGTTCATTATCCCACCCCAAAATTTTGCTCATTTATTTAGTTTCGTTAGTATGTCCTTGCCATATTTCATTTTGAAAATACATAGGGTTTAAAGTTTTAAAATTTATGGGGGGAGAAGAATTTATATATGCCATGATAGATGTTTAGTCTAACATGAGGATGAATTTGATTAAATTTATCGACTTCAAGTTTGGGTCGGTAATCAGCGAAATGTAGAATGCGAAGGAAACTGCGCCCTAGCTCCGTCGCGGTTACCCGCGTCGGGCTGGCGCTATTGTATCAGGAGCGTCCGGCAGTCCGCGTGGCGGAAGGTTCGATGTCGGATTTTAGGGAGGCCCATTTCATCAAAAATGTGGCCGGCCCAGGGACGTCCGTGGACGATTCCCTATCAATCTGCTCCTGGTAGCTCTGTGGTTCACTCACGAACCCGGTACCATGGCTACGACAAATTCCCACCTGAGAAAATTTTTACCATCCAGAATTTTAAATAAGGAATAAGGAAAAGGCATTTAGATTTGAAGATTTCTTGCATTGACAGTGATTTTAGAATTTTTTTTACATAATCTTGAATACGAAAATTATTACAACGTTGGTTATGAGGATGCAGTAAGCTACAGTGAACAGTAAACGATTTTACCCTTAACATTTTAATTAATTAACAACGTGGATTAAAAGTGGATTTTAAAGTTATTTATGAATGAGGAAAATAAATTAGTGCCACCGAGTCAGAGTCAATCGGCACTATGGTGCATTTTAACAAGTCATGGCACAGAGTATGCTTGTTTGAGTCAATATTTTGTTATTGTTATTATTATTAATTGAGATTTCTTAAGAGTTTAATTTAAATTTGGTTCAAAACTGACCGTAACTTGTAAAGGATTTAGAATGCTTGAACTATGACTGCTAAGATTTTTGCAACGAGGATATTACATTTTATACATATATAGTTTTGGGAACGAATAAGGCCCCGAGGACCACTCATTTATATTCTTAATGACTGAAGTCTCCTAGCACCTCATGAAGGGAGCTTAGATTAAGGAGATAGTCAAGTTTATACGAGATAGTCACTTGCCTTACGTTACCTTAACTTACGCATACATTGCCTGAAAATTTTAATTCATGTTAATATGTAAAGAAACGAAACGCTAATTATATTCCTCGACACGCTGTACAATTATGTCCGCTATTACGCCAGGCGTATATAGTTAGAGTGGCGTACCGTGATTTAGGGTATAAACCGCCCGATTAATTAAAAGTTCTAGTTGAGAAGTAATAGATGTATAATTAGGCTGCAGTGACGAGAGATGTCCGTTCACAGGTAAGCAGTAGTGACGAGAATGAATCCGTACACAGATATACATATACTTATATGCTTTAAGCAAAGTTAGGCACAGCCAACTTATTTTGAATAACTAGAAGAGAATTAGGAGAGCATCACACGGCGTGGACGTTTCTCACATATTAACGAGATTTTTTTGTTAGTATATATTTATATATTTTTTTTCTCCTGTCCGAAACAATGTTTCGTTTGACAGTTGAATATTTATCCTTAGCACGTTGTAGCTTCGAATGTTAAAAACTTTAAAATGCAGATTGTTTTAAAATCTTAAAATATAAATATTGCAATTTTTGCTCCAAGTTACGGCTTTTATTAAAGTGAAACAGGTCTAATATTTTAAATCCACTCGCGTGATATAATAATAATTTATAATAAAATAGCACTAATAATATTAAAGATTAAAAGCAGACTTATTATTTAATAATGTGCTTTAGGCACAAAAGTTTTTTTTGCAGTATGTAATAATACTAGCTCAGCGAATACATCACTAGAATTTTATAGTTACTCTTCAGAAGAAGGTATATGATTATATTAGCAAAGTTTATTTTAAGCGCCAATTATGAGAATATTTATATTATATGAATATGTAGACGTCGACGTCAAGATTTTATTGCGCTCCTATAACAAGTATTTTCCTTCGGATATTGGATCATGACCAAAATCCTGGAAATCCATTCTGCCATCGCAGAATGATTATGAGTAAACCACAACGGTTTTAGTTTAAAGCTTTGCCACAATAATATGCTAAGCATATTTTAGAATGAGTAGAGAGAATTAAAGATTCTTCAAGTTTTAGTGATGTTAGTATTTTAATGCATTTAAAGATCGCATAAATATTAATTATTATTTTATTTCAGGTAGTCAGGAGTAAATCAGTCTCAATTTTTCCTTACTTTGTACCTCAGTACGGTTCGATTGATTTTAAGTATTTAAACGTAAAGTTAACACCTGAAATTAAAATAAGATAAGTTTGCAGTAAAATTCAAAATAAGATAAGTCAAACAGTGCTAATAAATTTAGAGAATAAATAAATTATATTAAATGAATAAATTACGCAGATAATTTGAGCCTAGAGTTAGAAATAATTAAAAGTTGAGTTAAACTATCTACTAATTAAACTAGGCAGGCTTAAAGTACGTGTTAGCTTTGAAGAACTGTTTGTTTTGATTGCCTAAGCAACATGAAAATCATTGCGATTTTAGTTATTTTAAACGGATTACTTCCACACGTAAAAGCTTCTAATTTTATTTATCTGTTGAACAAGTCCTTTGACTATCCTTATAATATAATTACAATTTTATTATTAACAACATTTATTATTAGTATTTTTATAATTTTCATAATCTGTTATTTTCAATGTCAACGCAAGAAATCTATTACTTATGACCATGAGTGTACCAACGAATTACCGTTAAGCAAACTTAATGATTCACCGTCCATTGGTCAGATTTACGACGATGTTGCACCGATTGTTGAAGTGGTACCATTGAAAACAATAAATCCACCACTGCCGCCTCCACTGCCTCAGTCCATTATTATTCAACCCAGGGTACAACAAGAAGTTCAAGATGTATCCAGAAATAGTTTAGTCACTAAAGACGACAGTATAGATTTGCCAAAGAATATTTTATCCATCAAAGATAGAGTTCAGAAATTTGCCGTAAGCAAGGGTCCTAATTTTGATCAAAACAGTCGCAAAATGGAAAGTGAATTGCCTATTTCACCCTGTGTTCAGCCAGTTGTAAAAGTTAAAGAGTTATTTGCGAATCAGTCACCAGTAAAAGTCGAGGAAGTTTCAAGTGTTACTTTAAAAGCAGAAAGTAAGCCAAATTTTCAGGTTCCCGAACCTGTTGTATCGTTTACAGACCATATTTTCTACGACTTCACATTCGCCTAGAATTTTATATTAATTACGTTTTAAATTTTAAGTATAATTCATTTTTTACGTTTGATTGTACCTTATGCAAGGTTTATTAGTCATTTAGTTTGCTAACAGCTTCCCAATTGTTGTTATTTTACGAGCACGGAAGTGTTCAAGTAAACACGCTGTCGCAAGCGCAACGAAGTTTTTTCTCTTTCTATCCCATTTATTACGTCATTTCAAAGACCTTGACTTTATTTCGAACTCCCGCAGCTGTTACTACACCTTGTTCGTAGTAAGTTAAAGTTTTGTAAACTTTAACGCGTCATGCTGGTGGTCAGCGAATCAGAGCTTGCATTTTCTTCCTCCGTTCCTTTGACCGGAGCAGCGATTTTTCCCCTCCACCTCTCCGACGGCACCCGAACGTACCCGAAGTCGCCGATCACGGCAGCGAACTTGCAAGAGCTCTCGTTGTCGCCATAGAGAAAATTTCAGTTGCTTCTAGCGACCACTAATGCAACTTTGCACAATTTAGATTGTCTGGTATCAGCAAATTCCTTTTTCCGCACGGTAGCTCTCTCCCGAGTACTTTGAACACGCTGGAAGCTCAGAAAACACTTACCATAGGCTTTACATATTTTTTCGCATTAGTGGCGGTCGTCCATTAAAATTTTATGGAATCAGTTTAGTTACGCATATAGCCATCAGAATTTGATTTTCACGATAGAACTTCATGTCAATAATGTTAGGGATATTTTGTCTTACATAGGTAAATTTTGCCATAAAACGTCGCATTTATGCACTTCAGGTTAATCACGACCAATAATTTTCAAAGGAACAACAAGACGAAATTTTTTTTTTTTTTTGCTTTTTGCGTTTTTCTCGCAAAATTTTCCCGTTTTTCATAGAGATATTTATAGTAAGTAAATTTTTTGGGAAATCGACGTACATTTGGTTTAAATCAGGATAAAGATAAACGAAATTTTGATAAAATCAGGGAAATTTTTACAAAAGGGCAATTTTAGCACTTTATGCACTTAGAGTAATCAAATTTGTCAGCAACATGCCAAGGCTAAGCCTCGGTGATTAGCACAGGCATGTGCAGCCAAAGTCGCCACGGCATCGTTAGCCTTTCCAAATTTAAACAGTGTGGTTTACCACAAATGTTATAATTTGGGAATTTATTATTATTATTAATATTTATTATGAGGAAATTTAGCTTATTTACCCAATTTGCACCTTATTCGACAATGCAGCAATAAATTCATTACTTCTTACTGATTAACTTCATGTTAATGTTAGTACAGTAGGTAATAACTATTAATTTGTATTTATATTTTAATATATTGCATAACTATTCTCTATCTATTTTTTTTTGGACATACCTAAGGAATTGACACACTATTCTTATATGGGTCAAGTATACTTTTCCGCGGCGGGTCTGTTTACAAGACCAAGTGATTTGAGGTATACGGCGGACTCAAGAAGTTTTGAGTGGATACATTTCTTTTGTTTAAAGGAAATTTGAAATTGAGAAAGTTTCCATTATTTTTATTGTGTTTCAAATTTGAATTTCACTTTTTAATTCCCTGATGCTATATTTGTTACCACCTGGAGTTTCAACGAAACTCAGAAGTAGCATTTAGAACATGCTTGCAACACTTATCTTTGTTTATTAATTCTACATTTTGTAATTTTGAAGTGAAGTCTATTACTGACAATAAATTATTTCAGTTTATCAGAACACGCAATGGTATTTTAATATCAGGTTCAGGTCAGTTTATTGTCATTCAGAATTTGAATAATAATTTGAACACGCACAGATCAGTTCAGCTTACCGAAGACCAATCTTTATTTTTTAATTATCAGGATTTTTCGCAAATTATTGTGGATCAACAAATTTTACACACAAGAATTTTAGCTTTCGAACAAGTCAAAATGCAAGAAATTGAATTATTACTTAATATCCCCAAGAATTTATCTGATTTCACTATTCCCCAATGGACTTCGCTTGAACTTGCTTTAAAGCAACTTAATCAATCAATTAGTAAGAACATTTCATTTAAGGAATTAGTCCTAAACCCATTGCCCATGTCTATATTAGTTTTTGTTATTTGGAATGTGTTATTAACCGCAACCCTAGGATATTATTTTTATAAGCATCATCAGCTTGCGAAACAGATTAATTCAGAGCAGCGCAGTAATAATTAATAGGTTAAGGCAACACATTAATCATGGACATTAATATTTTAATTACGGTTGGATATTTTATTTAAATTTTCCTTATTTATTTTCAAAGAGTTATGGCAATTATTTTATATATTTATTTAATTTATTTTATTTTGATGAGACAATTTAATTTGATTTTAAAGAAAAGGCAGTGGAAATAAGTTGGTTTTGTGTACATGCATACTTGAATTATATATCCCCATCCTATTGCAATTTCCTTTCTTTGTCATAATTTTTCCTTTTAACCTAACCTGTCTATACGGAGCACCATGGACAAGCAATGCCTACACCATCCATGGGCATTTTTCATGACGGACATCCGCAAGCAGTCTATTATTACCAGGCAGAAAGACTGAGTATCATTCTACGAGGGTGACATGCAGACATTTTAAGTACTATTTCAAGAAGAGACTCGTCACCACCAATTTGAGGGAGACATGCAGACATTTCTAATTACTACACGGAGACTACCTTTTACAGGAAGGATGTAGTCAACCATACATTTCCCAGTATAGCGGACTATACATTATCAACAACACCTAGTGATGGAGCTAGACAGAATTTCCCTCAACACTGTTTGCAGTTCAAACAACAACTTTTCCCCATCTCCCAAGTTCTACGGGTAATTTACCACATTTTTACATTGCCCCATGCAGTCAAGACGACAAGCAATCCAGAAAGAAGAAGAAGCATAGAAAACGTACTTTCTACAAACAGCAGTTCTGGTCACAAACAATAATTACAGAATTGTGCTACAGTGTTTCTACACATATACATGTGAGCTCCTATCATGTGTATTTATTTGGTTATTTAACATGCATTATGGGAAACAATACTTTTCCATAGCCCTTATATACATTTTCAGTTTTGTGTCATGCATAAGAACTAGTTTTATATGCATGCAAGTTTATATTATACTACAAGGAAGCGACAAGCGCCAGTGGTGTTAATTGACCAGTGCATCAATTAGTGCATAATTTTGTTTTAAGAAGAAGCTTTTACAATGGATATCCAATTGCACATGCAAGCTATAACAAGCATAGCTCCAGTACTTTCAAACATTGCAGACAGTATGCTTTAGTTTTATGCAAATGTTTTTTCCAAACAGTTAATTGTGTTTCACCAATATGGTACATACTTAAAAATACATTTTGCACATTGGACATTTTCTGATATTATCAATCAGAGTAGACAGTTGGTAAAATACTGCAAGATTATTTTTTTGTGTGTGTGCAGTCATACAAAGGTATTCACCACGCCATAGATGTGTATACAGTGTACAGTTTAAACGTAGAAAAGAAAATTGAACGCTATAATTAAGTTTTACCAGCGACAGTTTTCAGTGTAACTCACTATATGCATTTGAATATTGTATAATAATACATTGGAATGTGCAACACAGCCATGCAAGTTTATATATTTGGCGATGTTAGGAGTGCAGTGCTACGTAGTTCGTAAAACATACGCACTTTGATATGATCAGGTTTTCACACGGACAAAACAGTGAGATGTGACAATGTTTTACATGCCTACTTACGTGTACTTACTTGTGCACCTTTTTAAGGTTTTTCTATTTATTTGAAGAGTCCATATCGAGGGGCAATATAAACAAACATTGTGAATTCCGTTCCATCTTGCAAGACGCTCCAGCCGTTGGCCTCGCGGGAGACACAGAGTCGTTACCGCGTGGCGAGGCATCACAGACTCTTGACTAGGAGCAGGTTGATGAGCAATTATACATAATACACATTACGTACACGCACATGTGATACATTAAGAGTTTTCTCGCTTAACGACATGAACTTTTGTGATTTCTAGTCTTATAATAGTATATATTATTGTTTTTTACATCGTATAAACATACGAATTTGTTAGTATTAAGGGTATTATTCATTATAAAGTTTAGGGAATGAAAAATTTCTTTCCTTCAGGATGCAGTAAACAACAGACAGTTATGGTGTATTTCTTTTGTATATTTGGGTTTTTTAAGAAATATATGGAATTGGCGAACCTGAGTCATGTCAAGCTTTGCGATTTGACTTTTAAATTTTCAAAGGAGAAAATTTTTCCTAGGAGGCGCGAACGTATCAATCCCTAAGATTGTATGTTTATTTTATTAAGTCTCTCTGAACGCTTCATGTTGACCAGGGCATTCACTTGTTTTTCTCAGCTGTCTCAAGCCTCTTAGGCATGTTTACAATGCGTTGTGTTGTGCCATGCAAACCTCCTGAGCATTCAGGAAACAGGTAACACTTCTGGGTTTGGTGTCAGCGGTTTGCATGGTAGCAATTATAATAAACACGATTCGGCGATTCGGCATCGAGGAAGAGCTCGATGGCCAGGGAATATAGAGGTGAGACAAGCTGGGAAGGGGTGGACTTTGGGAATTGAGTTGGTAGAGAGAGGAGGTCAGCAAGACAGGAGGTCGATAGTGGAAGCACGCTTTGGTCAGCATAAGAGAGAAGCTCACAGAGGACTTCGCTATTTTCGATTCAGCTCAGAGACTTCAGTTAGACAGGTAATTATCCTACACCCAGCCATGATACAGGTTCAACGGTTCACAAAATCCAACGAGTTGCCATTGTCTTTTCAGTAGTTTAATTCCTTTGTGTTATTTGTACCTTTCGCATGCCAAGCAATAACTCGTCATGTCAATGACGAGTGGTCTCATCAAGAGGATGAATGATGAGTAGTTTACATCACCCCATCAGTTAACTGGTTCAGATCCCTTCATTCTATAGAATGACACGGTATAGATAATGCCAGGTCCTCCCCGATGGTGTAGTGGTAATAATATCGCCTTGTGATAAAGTCACTTTGAATTGGATCCCACATTAAATTGTGCACACCCAGCGTCGAATAACATGGGTACCTGGAGGAAACCCTGGGGGGTAAAGGCGGTCAGGGGCGTGATGCTGATAACATCACCCCCACTCACGACCGGATCAAGAAAGTGTGGGGCGTTACCCCCACACCCCCTATACGCCTTCATGGCGTGGTGCTAAGCACAGGGGAGCACTTTACTTTTTTACTTTTACATTAAATTGTAGGCCAAGTCCCACTTAGCCTGTCTGAGCATGAAATGGACTTAAAAACTTACAATCTCAGGTTTTATCAGTGGTGTAGTGAGTTTACTTCTTCGAAGTGTTTTAATTTGATCTTGATAAGAAGGTCTTCTCCATAATACTTGTTCTGGTCAATTTAATTCACTGAGTTACATAAGTTATGCTTTGGTTAAGCGCGATAACACCTCCATAGGAGGAGCAAGTAGCTTCAGTGCTGATGCACTCCTATTAATCAAAACAAGAAGGCAACCATGTTTAAAAATATCAACGAATTTAAATTTTCACAGATGAATGGGCTATGTTTATCAAATTGAGATACTATTTAGTGACGGACAAGTGACATAATAATCTAAAACTTTTCAAATCCATGAATGTGCAGGCACAGATAAGTATTTGACTGTTTCATGAAGTATAGGGGTAAAGCTCGACAACTCGCCTAAGTCAACGAGAACCCCCCCCTCGAAATTGCGTGCTCTAGGAAGGAAAGATTTTTCTGTCTGGAGTCTGAGGGAGGGTGCTGGGATTAACGTTGAAATATGTTTAATAACCCTCACGTGATAGGAAAAAGAAGGGGAGAACAGATTGTAAATCAAATGAAAATGACGTGAAAAAGAGGGGATTTTCCTAGGGGGAGCGGGTTGCATCTAGAAGATAAGCAAACTCCAAATCTGAACCTAATGTACGATTGTTGGAATGTGTGCACCCTTCCATGCAAACTAATGTATGAAGGCTTGAAGATACATATCATTAGGGAATGCCCTCTCACGCTTTAATTGCACTAATAAACTAAGCCGTGCTTTCCACACTTTGGCCTTCGTGACAACATTCGGTTTTTACCCCGTTGGGAGTTTTCTTCACCGTTCTTCTCATAATATAACATTTCTAAAAAATAAGTAGATAATACCCTGCACTTAAACAGCTAAACATTCCAGTATTCCAGTGCAGTAATGCAAAACACACATGTGTCAGTTATAAAAACCTACATCTATGAAAAGAAATACTGTTGGTTTAGTTAATATAGATTTCACAAAAGCATTTGATTAAGTTGGTCTTTAGTCATGCAAATATAAAAGTACTAGTAGTTTCATGTAATTTAGAAGAACGTAAAATAAGAATTTATAAGAATTGCATAAAACTTCTGTTACTACCTAGCCAGTTTATTTTATTTCGCTTTTCTGCCCCTTTTGGCTAATCGCGAAGATGATAAGATGCGATGGACTTGGATGAAGGTAAAATCAGAAACACATAGAGACAACACAACACGAGCCCCACAAAGGACTATACTGGTTATGAGTCGAGACACAAGAGCCTCGGTAGATTATATATAAGAAAAGTTACCAACATAGAATCACATATTAGTCATTCTCTGTCTATGAATGTGTCTAAATGCATTGTACAGTTAGCATATATGTGCTGTGCATACAAACAAAGTAAGCCTTATTATACAAATCCGATGTTGTGCACACAAATAGGGAAATACATTGATTAAATCTTTTGCAATGATAAAATGAGCATACAATAGGATAAATGAAGAGATTTTTCTATGTAAGTGAAAATTTGTTTTCTGTGCTTGTTACTATTGCTGTTTACTTCGTTTATCTTCAGGGCCAAAACTTCAATGTGAAGGTATTCGAGGATTGAATTACTATTCTTATGAGTATTGAAATCTAAGCTCATGAAGAGGTGAGATATACAGGGTGTTTCTAGAGGTAGTTTACAACGCTTGGGAGGTGATTCCTCACACGAAAACAAGCAAAAAGTCTAAGTTCCATTTTTACGACTGAGGCTTCGTTTCCGAGATAGGAGCCTCGCAAAAGGTGACAAAGTGAACGTCACACCTAACTGGGACGAATACTATCACAGATAGAGAGGCGGTTCCAAGGGAATCATGAAGGAATCGTATGTGCTAAGTCCGGAAGTCACTATGAAAAGTTCACTGCACGCATGCGCAATGGAGTCGTCAAAGGAATTGGGGATTTCCAGCAAGAACAATGCATGGAAAGGGTATGTAACCAGAGGCCAGCATAATCTGCATTTTACCTACCCACTGCCCGCTTGCCGCGAGGACAGGTATACCTGCTCGCCTGCCCACGGCAACGAGTCGACTTGCGTCTTTACCCGGGTTCTTCGTCTTCCAGGCGCTCTGCGCTTACAAGGTAACTGGGCATTCAACAAGACCCGGGCGCCTGCAAAACCTGCTGGAAGGAAACAGCCCTCCGGCAGCGTGTCGCTCCAGGTGTTTCATCACCACGTGGACAGCTTCAGCCAGTGTTGCCTACTTACGTAGCTCGTAAATCCTACGAGGTCCTAGGAGGAGCTCTCTCCTCCAAGGAGAATTTATATACTTAGCGATTTCAGTTCAGCGTAAGCAGTTTTTATCTTATTGCCAGGAAATGCACGCAGTATTACAGCTTCATTTATTTAAATGAATGATCGAGCAAACAAAAATCTCCTCACTGAAAACTAATTGCTTTTCATTGCATGGTGCCTTAACCAGGCACGCAGTGGCGCAACCAGAGGGGGTAGGGTGCATTGCTCACAAGATTGGACGGAAATTAAGTCTAGCGGAAGGGTCAGGGTGGGGGTCAAACATTAAAGTACAAGAAAAAACAGACTAGCAGAATTTAAGAGTAGCAGGGCTAAAGGGTACTCAAGATGGAATTAATTTTCATATTTTTCTTGCATTTTCCTTCCAGACGGCCAAGGGCACCTGCAGAGGGGGAATGGAGGGGTAATTGCAACCCCTTGATTTCAAATTTTATGAAAGTAGAAATATATTATAAAATATTATCCAGTCTCATCAAGTTCAATGCCGTAGCAAAGGGGTAGCGGGAGTCGGCCCTGAGCGCCGAACGATCTAAGTGAGAAAAGTTTTAAAACAGAGAATGCTATGGCGGCCCGTGATATTATTTGCTATTAATGTTGGTTTGTTACGAGTTGGATGAATTGATTATGTAATACGTCGCTCCATGTGAAAATAAAATATTGTAGATGGAAATTTTACATGCCATATGTCTGTACATTCGGAATGCATTTATCATGCACTTTCTTTCTTTCAAAAACAGTTTGTGTGCTTGTTTTACATTATTAGCTAATGTGAAATTGACGTGTTGAAAAAAAAAAATTCTAATCCTCTGTTTCAACACAAATGCGCGTGAGAACCGACTTCTACCCCCTTTTTGCGTGATTTATGAGGATTATAATGCCTTTCATGCTACTTTATTACTATTATTGTTCTTGTTGGCACGTTTATCCAAGTACTTGGCCCTACCCCCCAAACGAGGGTAACGGCAATGGCCCTGGCTGGCTACGGCCCTGGTGTTCGCAGTAGAACAGTGTGTTGTTCGACTCGCGACCTCAGCGTCGAACGTGACATGTTTCAGTCCTGTCCTATATCACTATATATACGTATATTGGTTGTTTACGACATATACTTATGGATCCTGTGCCACGGAAAACCTATTTCAATGTGTGTGTGGGGGGGGGGGGGGTAGCAACATTCGTAAATCTCATTTCATTGGTGATGTGGCTTACGAAGCTTCGAGTTCCCTTTTTTAAGTAGTGAAAATCTATTGCAGTTGGCAACACTGCAGAACGGTGTGGGCCAGGTGCAGTTTCTACTCGAAGCAACTACGTCATGCAGAGGGAGGGGTCTGCAGTTGATGGAAAGAACGAACTGAGACCTACTAGGTATCGTAAGACTGCGGGTACCCGGCGGGTCTACAATGCCTGCCAGGAACGATCTGTGCAGGTGGGCATACAAGCTGCTCAAGCGAGGGTGTTGCGCAGGTTGCATGGCATTTCAGGAGCGATGTCTCGCGAACGGGTCTGCTCCAGGTCTTGTGCAGGCCTTTATATGTAACGCAGCAAGAAGGACCGTGACAATGAGAAATGCGTTAAAGACAACATATCCCGACCTCAAACATCAAAACATGAGCACGGAACACAAAATCCGAAAACTTGAGCACGGTTGCATACCCCAGTTACACGCGAGGAATGAACGAATCATGTCATGTGGCATACGAGAGACACATTACTCCACCAGGAGGAGGGAAAGAAAAACACAATATCAGATGATTGCGACAACGTGTAATTTTACACGCGACAACTACGTAATATCCCCCCCCCACACACACACACAACAAACAACAAATGCTACAATGTCTCCCAAGTGTTGTAAACGACATTTAGAAACACCCTGTATATATATTCTCCAAAAGCTATGGAACACAACTGCTCTTGTCAAGAGATATATTATATATATATTAGATTGACGATTGTGGTCTTTCTTCTTCACATAAGGTTGAAATCAATAAGAGGAATGCCAGAGGAGTAACTTTTTCTTGCTTCGATTTCGAGTCCTCCAGAATTAATAGCACTTTCTTCTTTAAAGAACTCCACTTAGAAGAGGAAAAAGGCCCTCCTTCTGTATCTTCCGTAGATCTGCCGGCGAGGACGGAAGTGACGGTGTGAGGTTTATATTGCAGCTTGATGAAGGCTCTTCAGGAGAGAAGGTTCAAAAGATTTCTCCACGCAACCAAAGACGGCGTTCGTGTAAAGTCCGGCTAAAACTCCCGAAAGAAAACACTCACACAGACTGAACCCTGTCCGAGGACTCGTGTCCTTTGAGTGCATCCCTTTCAGAAGACTCGAGGACTCCTTAGGTCACCACTCTTCCAAGTCTTCCTTTCCTTGTTCCGCCATTCGCAGACGTTCAGTTGGGAATTACACGTACTTCCTGAAGTTCCATCACAAGGGATCAAACTTTAAGACTTCTCAAGGAAAGGGAATGAATGCGCGAAAGTTTTGGAACTAGCTGAGAAAAATTATTCGAAGAAGACTTCATTAATATTTTTTTCTTAATTCTATGGGAGCGACCACTCTTGGAAAATATACTTTCCCAACGTCATTAAGAATTGTTTGTTTAAGCAGACGACGAATGATTCGTTGCACCAGTACGAATTTTCTTTAGTAATTATGAGCATTTGTTTAAAATTTGTTCAAAATTACCAAATTTAGTAAAAATCTTCCATAGTTACGAATTTGGTTGATTCAAATATGTCAGTTGTTTTATGTGCAATAAAGATATTAAATTAATTGGCGTGTAGGTGATTATGATGATCTTAGGATGAGAAGCATGATGATAAAAACGCGCAAATGGAATAAAGTCAGTAGCGGAGATTGGATGCCAAAACTGCGGGAGCAAGGACAGTGTACTTTGTCTTGGCAGATAAGGTTTAACATTAAGATGCTATAGTGAAGGGGCAAAATCTGTAAAATGGGGGTCAACACTCCGCCCTCCTAATCGCGCCACTGAATAAAATAATAATATTAATAAAACATGTAGAATTTTTAAGTCTAATTAATGAAAGTTCATAAAAACTGTTAGTAGCGGATGGTGTCTGTCACAGTGAGACACTAGGAAAAGAGATGACGTTGAATATAAGTCAACTTTACGCACATAGAGTCTGTATATATATATAAATCAATCGGGACTAGACATACTGTTCATAGTGTGATCCGAACCCAACTCCTGGAAAGATCTCTGAAATGATTCGGTCTAAAGAACTGAAAGGGGAAAGCTGTTTGTACAGGAAAAGGCATGTTTGTTAAGGAAAAATCAACATCGAATACTTCTGTATTCACTGAAGATGGAAGTACAGAATAAAAAAAAAAGTGTTAGTAATTTGGCTTCACAGTGTGAAACTTCGGTCAAATATTGGTCAAATATTTTCGGTAGTATTCTTCAAATATGTTTGAAAGGTTGTAACAGTATTGGTCATTTGTAGCAAGCATTGAACAATATTGCATGTATATTGAAAGATTACAATAGGGGATAGTTGCAAGAGGGCAAAAAATCATTGCAATCTACGACTAGTATAATTATAGAAAAATTTTCTTCAAAGAAGAGCTTCCAAATATTAACTGGGAACTGGCACGTAATTATCGGATGCAATAAGCTACGCCTTCTGCATGGAGTCTTAAAGAGAAATTAACTGGGTTAGTCTGTGTGCGTCCCTTTGCGTGAGTGCTGCTTGGGGAGGGGGTTGGTAATTGGACCCAGGCTCAAAGTGACTGCGTATGCCGTGCGAGATGCGGGAATACTTGCGTGGAACAGCTGGGTTCCTCTCTCTAGCACCGAAATCTCCCAATACGAAACATTTAATTTCTCCACTTTGTGCTTCCCTAGTTGACATAGAAATTCTCGAATTGGAACGTTAATTGAAGCCGGATCTACGAACGCGGATGGGATTGTGTGAGCACGCAGAGAAGCTGCATTTGACCAGCGGGCGTTAAATTCTGCGAAAACTCCATTAGCTGCTTGGGGAGGAGGTACTTTGAATGTAAGCCATTTGAAAAAAATAAAATGACTAGTGAGGGTAGTGCTGAGATTTTCTTGTCTGTCGAATGTTCCTTTGCCGTTTCAGGTTTCAAAATCTGATTGGTCGCTGAAAGTTTTATAAGCTCGAATCCTTTTGGAGAAAATAGGAACATATAAGCCGTGCAGAAAGAACTCATCGTGGAGAACTAAATGCAAGTAACCTATCATCTCCTTGGCGTAACTTCTAAATTAGACGACAAACAGTAATACTCATGCTATTGATTTGGAGCGGCTTATGTCTCAAGATAGAATCGATGAATTACTCTTAGAGTTCCTGGAAAAAGTGAAGAAAGAGATGAAAATGTCATAGAAGTTCATAAAATATATAAAGAAAGTGTTGAACAGGTACAATAACTACGAGATTCGTAAATTACGTGAAGAAGGAGGTTGAAGAATAACTTAGAAGTTCCTAAGATAAGCGAAGGAGATGATAGGCAAAATCACCATCGAAGTTCGTAAATTAGGTGAAGAATAGGTGAAAAATAACCTAGAGGTTCGTAAATTAATTGAAGAAGAAGGTGCAAAATATCCTAGAAGTTCCTAAAATAGGTGAAGAGAAATGAAGAAATAGGTGAACAATAACTTTGAATAAACAGGTGAACAATACCTTCGCAGTTCCTGAAAACGTGAGAAAGCGGGTGAGCAGACGTACTCACTCTGAAGTTCGTGAAAGAAGTGATATGACAGTTGAACAGAGACATTCACCTGGAACCTTTGAAAGGAACGGAAGAAATAGGTAATTGCCAACAAACACCACGAAGTTCTTAAAGGAGATGAAGAAGAGAGACTAACGCAACCATCTTGGAAATGATACTATCATGTGCAGCAAAACTCTTCCTTGTTTCTTTTTTTTTTAAATATAATTAATCCAAGAGAAATTACTGTATTAGGCACGGAAACATGGTGGTAGGAGATGTATGTAGAATTCAAAAAAATACTAGATGAAGATTTAAAAAATTGTGTTGTTTCAGCATTGAATTCGTTTTAAATTTCGATTGATTAAAAACGAACATTAATACATATTTTGTATGCATAAAATGCCAAATGGTTACTGAAACATAATGCTGATATTTCAATGTGGAATCAAAAGAGTAAAAAAATATTGTATGGGAGTAAATCCATACATGTATTCACAATTTTCCTCATTACGGTTCATTTGTTTAATGAAGCATTATTAAAGGTATTAATCAATTATGTAATTAGGTACGTCCTGTTAATTGTTGAGGGATCTTGTTGGCGTGGGGTAGATTATACATGGATTCCATGAAATGCAAAGTAGGAAAACATTTTTTTTTTCAGGGCAAGCAATTAAAAAAAATACACACTTATGGGTGGGTGAATCATTAAGCCCTATAAACTGCATATGTGCTAGAGGGAATATCATTTTACGGTTCTCTGAAAGTGAATATGGAAGCCCGAAATTTATCTTTTATCCGGGTTTGCTTTTTTTAAAAAAAAATCGCGTGTGAGAGGCCACTCATAACCAATTCAGCAGGGTTTTACATCCCCTGTCCAATGATTCCCCCCACCCTCCTCGCATGCTTTTGTTTGTTCCTTCTGTCGGGGGAAACGAAGTGGCATTACCTGAAGGGTCATTCAATTATTAGTGGATTCTAGTTAATTGATCTTGTTAAATGGGAGGGAAAAACTAGAAATCCAGTGAGGAGATTAAAGTCGCTCTGAGCCCGCCAGACACGGTGTTACGAGGTCTGGATAAGTGCCTCTTCCTTACTTCCCCCTGCTTCACTAATTCCAGTTGAATTAGATTTTTTCAAAGGCTTCATTTATTACCACCTGCTGCTTTCCGCCCAGACATGAGAGAACGAACTGTTGCGTCTATTAATGTCTGCATACGGTTTGTGAGATTTCACTTAAAAAAAAAAAAATGGTTTACGTAAAATGGTTCACAACAATCATATTTGCAAATTCGCAATAAAATTAGATCTTTCTGAGGCACTGTGATTTGAAAACGGTTAGCAACGCAACAACGACAGACAGCATAGCAACTGCCAGAGGGTAATCTGGTGCTTTAATCTAGAGCATAATGCATGATCGCTTGAATTTCCGAAAAGTATGCGCACGGTGGTGGCAAACGTTTCGCGCATGGAGATGATGTTGAACGTGAGATGCGTCTGTGGCTGGGACAATAGCCAAAAAAAACTTTTATGCAGCAGGTTTTGTGGGACTGATATAGCGATGCGATAAGAGTATGAATATGTTGGTGACGATTATGTTGAAAAATGAAAATGGTTTTCAAGTCAGTATATCACTTAGTATTTCTTTTAAAAATAAAGGTTTGTGACTTATTTACTGAGTAACCCTCGTATATTTCAGAAATTTAATGAAAGAATGGTTAGTCTCAGGTCATTTTCTACGCCAAAGGTCAACAGAAATGTTTATCTGCACAACAAATCAGTATGTGTGTGTGTACCTTCGGTGGCAGTCGGTGTGGAATCTGCCACACGGGAGATCCGGGTTCGATCCACAGTGGATGATTGGAGGTGAGAATTTTTTAAACAATGTCCCCTCATGTAGCGGCAGTGGGGTTCTCCCAGCCTCTAATAAATGCGTACCTGTGGAAGGGAGGGGTAAAATCTATCTGAGCTTGTTGCTGATCACATCACCTCCATAAATGGCTTTCCCCAATATGTTCTGATGTAGGGGCTCAATAAAAAGTGCACATACTATGTTACGTAAATAATTATTGATATCGGAAAAAACAGTTATTATTTAATAATTGGAAATTACATCTCATTGGGTCTCCATCCACCCTGTCAGTTTGAATCAAGGTCGCGGAAACACACTGTATACATTTTAAACTGGACCATTAAAATTACACGGATTAGGGTAACTATGGAACGCACGTTAATAGTTTGAAAACTGTCATGGTTATTTTTTGTGCGGTAGTTGGATGGCAACGGAAACTGAAGGATTTAGACTCGTTTTATTGTCAATTGGCCTCCCCTATGAAGGGGTCTCTCGTTTGATATCCTGGGGAGACACATAGTGGTTCTGGTTCCACTTTACACTACCGATATCCGAGGCGGATCGGTTAGTACAGCTACGATGCCAGGGGTCTCGGGTTCGAATTCCGGCCTGGGCATGGGTGCCCTTTGCGAGTTTCCCTTCACCGGTTTCATCCTATCGCCAATCCTCTCCTTCGCGATTAGTCAAAAGTGGCAGAAAACTGACGCTAAATTACTGAAGGTCCATTTCCGATTAGCCTATCTATGCACAAAGTTAACTTAAAAACTCAAACGAACAAACTCTCCAGTCATTTCTTCGGTTTTTAGACTATGAATGTATGAGGGGTTCAGGGCACAAGTGGCGTAACTCCACTTTTCGTGGAAACTGAGTTACATGTATGTAACTGGAAGTGTGAAGTATCAACATTCCAGTGCTAGAAGTATCTCCTAAGTTTTAATTTCTTGCTCATAGAGGACACCACTATGTTTGTGCACCAACAGCTAAACAAAGTTACTTAAATGTGCCTTTTTCTCAAAACTGTCTTGAATGGATTTTCGCCACTTGTACTCTGAATCTCTCATATAGTGACAATTATTTCCACATACAATATTCTCTATTAACTTTAGAATTTTCTATATCCCCATCTACCACCCTGGTCCTTCTAAAATTTGTCCGCTACTGCGCGTCCTCTTTATGGATGGTAATGATGATGAGAGTGTGTAGTAACGCGAGCTGCAAGTTAAAAGATGTCTCTTAACTGTTGACGTGCGGAAGGCTACCCCAAATAGTGGGTGTTGAAGGGGAAAAAGTGCTTTGGAGCACCATGACCTTTTCGCATCACCAGCAGCGATAAGCAGAGTCCTTAACTCTTGCCGGGGAAACTTCATTAAAATCTCCAACTGAAGCAAAACTGTGTGACACAAAGGATTAACAAGGGGAGAACAAAAGTATTGCTCTCTTGCTCACACCTCAAGGCGGCGTGGGACAAATCCTCCTCCCTCTCCAGGTTTGCAACACAAAAGTTCCTCCCCTGCAACCCGGCCCCCTTTATGAGGTTAATAAAGCCGACGTCATGTTGCCATGGTGATAAGCAAAGGGTCATTTAAACACATATAATTATCCTTGGCTGATTACGCAACGGGGGCGAGGTGCTGGAACGAGACGCAGATGAAACCGTCTCGGTTGAGATTCACCCACCCCCTTCAACCCTCTCTGTTTCAGCCATTGTGCCGAGGGATTGAAGAATCACGGCTGAGCATCTTGAATTACACGTCCCACTAACTACGTGCCGCCCGAAATCCAGCCTGAAACAGCAAGATGTGGACGTGACGAGGGAACAACTTCTTGTGCACTGAAAGATGCCCTTTCTCACCAAGTCTCTTGTGAAACGTCGCAATGATAGAGCGAAACTCTTTTCCAACCGCGGTATGAAATATGAAAAGAGACATATACAGGGTGGTGCAAAATAAGCTAATAAATTTTGATTTTATGTAATTGTTGAATGAGACAAAATAATGAACCATCTAAACGGCAAACGAAAACTTTACTATTGGAATTTCTTTTACATTAAGAGCGAAAAATCATATCGGCCAAGTGACCTTCCCCTTATTGTTCACAAACATTCTCTCGGCATTTTCCAGGACCTCTCTCAGACTTTCAGAAGATATTGCGGTGCTCGATGTTCTCATTCAGTTCCTCTATTGGTTTGTGGGTTGTTGACATAAAACGTATCCTTTACATATTCCCAAATGTAAAAAATCTGGAGGAGTTAAATCCGGCGAGCTTGGTGGCCACCTCACAACGCCATTTTTTTATATGATGCGTATAGACTGCCTGAGGAGGTTATTTGTGTGTCAGCCATGTGAGCCGTGTCCCCATCCTGCTGACGATGTCTTCCAGTATGCCAAGAAGCTCATACAGTCTCCGTGTCTTCGACTTTTTAACTAGACTGTTAATTGTTTTCCAAGTCGGTGCTTCGTGAACGTTAACACACCGTCTATGCACCCGTTGCTTCAAAATTACCGACCGATTATTTTCTAGGAACATTGTGACAAACTTGCAATATTACTACTGCGTTGGGATCGAACCAGGAACCTTTAGATTGTATAGGGTGGTGTAGTTATTCATCATTCAACTTTCAGATGGTTGTCACGGGAGAGGTTACATTCAAAGGAATGGCTAAAGAATTCACATGTGCAATAATTGGATTTCTGTATTCTCCAAGACTGAACCGATGTGGATATTGATAATAAGAGGATAATACTTTCATCACAAATAGATGAAGGTTATTCCCACACTTGTCCTCCAATTGTCACTTGTCTAACCTTCCTGTTAGAATTCAATTTGTTCACGCCCCATTGTTCAATAATCGCTTCCCACTTCCCTTCTCTCTCTCTCTCTCTCTCTCTCACAATCCCAGCCCTTACTCTCTCTCGTATTCTCGCCAACTGATCTCGCTTCCTCATGATTCCAACGCTCATTCCATAGCCATCTCTCAAGTCACTACCCTAACGTTTGCCTAATTGCTTATTCCGCATTCCTTTCTCTGCTTCCTGATATGTTAAGAATAACATAAGACTTGTAACTTCTTACCCAATGCCTTGGGTACGATATGCTTGTTTCGCTGAGCAATCATCTATCTCCACATAGTTAAATTTCCCAAATCTTACCTATAATGAAAGAAAAACAGAAATTCTAAATTATTAGTCATAAGAAAGGTACAATTTTGTTTAAAACCATTACCTTACTTTGCGCCACCCTGTGATAGAAGTATAGTCCAGAGATTTGTTAAACTATCTTAACGTTACGTAGAGGAAAATGCATGCTGTACACTTATTCTAATACTTCGTTTCGAGAGAGCTTCTCGGTTTCAGGTGAACAAATTTATTTTTGCCGGTTGTGAGGATCGAACCTACGACAGACCTGTGATTTTACTAGTAGTTAGTAGCCACCGATGTTGTTTGGAATGAAACTATACCCTACAGATATTTAGAATAAAAAATGCTATGGGAAAAATGAAGTTGACTGGCGATATAGAAAGGAATAAAAGTAGAATGAGAATTTCGAAATTTCCGCTGGAAAGTTGAGTCTCATTCCCTAGGGAAACTATTCATTCCTTGCCTTACGTCGACGGTGCAGTTAACGTAATAGTGCAAGAAGTCAGCCAATCCAGTATCCCTACCTGAAACTAGAGTTACTCAATCGTTATTCGTTGATTTTGATTTGATTTGATTTTTGTTCCGTGACGTTGCTTTTCTTCCACGTTTGACTCATGATTAAATTGATGAAGGAATAAAGAACACCCGTGCCCATACTGGGTTTCTAACCTGAAACCATGGGCGTCACATTCTTATTATGGTTATGCTTATTATTATAAAATTATAACATTATAAACTCAACATAATAAACTATTTTCATTGCAAATTTATTATTATTATGTCCTTGGGAAGATTTTTATACTCGATCCACCAGATGGGTGAATATCCAGCATAACACTCTTCTCAAAATGTTTACTATGTTTTATGCAGTTAATGTACTGAAATGCTTAGTTATCCTATTTTGTAATTAACTTTAACACATCTCGTTCAAGAAAGCTTTAAAACTTAGAACGAAATTTTAGCGGTAGTGTTTATATTGTGTAACCTCTCGCATAAAATTCTCATTTTTGGAATTTTGGAAACTGTGAAATAATTTCTTTTGATTTTAATGGTAGAATATGAAAACATAAAACTGGTTCGTGAATTTTACGCGCTTTTTTGACGTATTTTTACCTGCTTATTCTATGCTAATAGTAACTAACAAAATTTCATTTCCGTTATTATCAATATAATTAACAAGATTTATGATTTTTTTGTAACTTGAAATGAACAATACAAATTTCCAGGTGGGGTCGACCCCATCCCCCCTCTCCCGACGCCCATCCCTGGAACCCGTGGCGTCGCAATCGTTATTTTTGTCAACCGGGTTCCTCTGAAGTTGAAAAAGAACTGTACTTGTACCTAGGTAGACGCATTTAGGGCGCAATAAGTGCACAATTGATTTCGGCTTATGATGAAGCATGCAGTACGTAATTAAGAGCTATGTATGGAAAGGAGAGCTTAATTATATTGACCCGCAAGTTAATCTCCCTTGCGATGACATGAGGGCTATAAAATCGTTACGTGTCATTTAAACATTTCCTCGTTTCCGACGAGATGGGATTTGCCGAAGGTGCTTGTATGAAATTTGCATTGCAGTAACTTCCGCAGTGTTTCTGGTATAGCCGGCAGAAAATTGGATGCTGAGGGAAACCATGTTTTACCGAGGTTGCGAGCGAGAAAACGCCCAGGGGTGGGTTGCGTTGGAACGAGAAACTATTTACATGTACAAACTTGCTCGTTCAAGTTCACGAAACCTCGCGCTGGGGATGCTGGGAAGGTTTCTGATTTTTGCTGGGTCTTTGAACCGTAGTCGAAGCATCATTCCTGCACGATATCAGGTATACTTAATAGGAAGAATGATTTCTTTATATTTTAACCTGCATCTGTTCACAACATAAACAATTTATTTTACATGAAATTAACCCTAGCTTACCCGCAGGGTGGCTGTCAATCCCACCACCTGTAGTTTTCAATATTTCAACTGTGATTTTTTTTTAAAAAAAAATTGAAAATAAATTACATTGTTCCCTAGAGTGTTCCCAATATTTCTATATTACTTTTGATCATAAAAAGATAAAAGTAACGTACATAGGAAGCAAAACTCACTTAGTGCGCTTGTCATCATCCACCACCTTTTGATACGTGTTATTGGACACACTCATGCCCGTGACAGTATACAATTGACTAGTAATGATGGTAATTTTTGTTGTTATTATTATTAATATGTAATTAAATTGGTATAAACAAGAAAGGAAGCAGTGATTTGGTAACAAAATAGTTTCTTGATGATGAAAAATGTGGACCTGTGAGACCCCCCTCAGGTACGTAAGTTTCTCGCACGGCACAGGTAAGCTAGCGTTAATTTCAGTTGTCAAATCTGGTTGATACAAATTCAATATCATTAAATTATGTGGGCTTCACGATGGCGCTGTAGCCTTGTAATCACGAGGTTACTGGCTCGATACCGGTGGCGGCACACTGCACAATGCTTCGGGCACCATTTTAAGCTTCAGGCCCAGACACGATTACCCTACCTGAACATACATTGGACAAAAAAACAAACTTTATTGAGTCAGTATTGTTATTAGGCACTTTTGCTCGCTGTACCACCTCCGATTCATGGCTTCTGACTCAGCTCTTTAATGATTCGATCAAGTCGGCTCGATGACTGAGCGCGTTAAGTGGTCTACTTTCTCAACGCCGAAGTTCCGGAGTTCGAGTCCTGACCTGGACATGCTAGTTCTTTGTGAGTGTCCATCAGTTCCATCTAATCATCACTCCGCATCGTCGAGATTAGCCAAAAGCTTCAAAAAGCGACGCTAAATAACAAATACAAATACGATTATGTTGGTAAGGTTTTATCGGGTTCCTTTAAGAATCTGTGGTTGCTGTTCATTAAAGAAAACAAAAAAGCATGAGTAAAATTAAAATTGTTAACTTCAAAGTAGACTGTTACAGTCTATAAGCCAGTCTATTATAACAATTATAGCAACTTTGCAGCAGACATATGTCATTGTGTCTCTGGCAAGGTGGTCAGCGCACAAATTGAAGTGTCCTAGTTTCGAATTCTGGATAAGACATGTATGCGTCATATCTTTGCTCCATCGCACATACCATCAGAAAATTTAGAATGGATGCAAAAGGACCTAAAGGAATATTAAGAGAGAAGCTACATAGAAGAGGTAAAACAGAGACAAAGACTGACATGGATCGGTGTTCAAGACCATAGAAGGTATTGGAGGCTAATTTCTATTGGTCTAGGCTCCAGAACGGCTATGGCGCCAGAGATAAAGATACACATCGAAAACTCTTAGTTGAGTGCAATTAGCTATAGATATTTCTGTATATTTTGAACGAAACCCGTACAAAATATTAACAAAGCAAAACTTATTCGGTTTTTCTCAAGTGCCCTTATACGTGAATTAAAAATTACCAAGATTTACATAGTATTGACTTCTTCTAAGGGCAGATTAAGGGATCCTGAGGCTTGAAACTTAAATATTTAGTTAATGCAACTTTTCCTTTCTTTGACACTTAAATTTAAGTAACCCTTCCCATCAAATTTATTGAGCTGAAATAGTCACCTCCACACTCCAAGAGACTGTTGTTAATCCTCCATTCTCTCCGTGGCGGAGTGGTCAACAAAGTGCATTACGAAGCCAGAGGTTTAAGGTTCGAACTATGGTGCGGTGCAATAACCGAAACAGAAAGAAAATATAGAAAACGCCACTGACTGCTTCATTATTATTCCGTTTCTCCATTGGAAACTTCATATTTATAGCAATACTATAGCTGTTAAAGAAATACGTATTTAATAGAACATTCCATTTCCTAAGAAGTGTACGACATTAGATACTTCTCTTTTTCTTCGAAACCAACATACAACTATATGATAACAACTCGTGTGTATTTTTTATTGATCGATGTGCAACACTGGCAGGTGTACCACCCTGGGTGCTTGCATGGAGTGTATCAGGTGATGCTTTGACATTCCCTGATGCCGAACACTGGATCAACCGATAATGCATGCTTATTGTTACAGCGTGTGCACAAACAGAATGAAAATTTAAGGAGCTTCCGTGTGAGAGGGATGTTCCCTGGCCCAACCACATGCTGTTGATCGATAAACTTTCACTCGTCAAAGCAAACATGGAGAGAAACACCTATGATACATTTCCGCCCGTATATTCCTGTTTTTTCGTGTGATCATAGGAGACCGTATGCTCTCGTATGCACTATTTATTGATCATATGTAATTAAGTAAAAGGGTATTATTGGTGTCGAATTTTTGTCTTGGCAGCGATTTTGGACCAATTGAAAACTGGAGATAGTAAAACGCAAACGGTGCTCGGAATACAAAATGGTTACCTGGAACAGGAAAAAAATATTATATTGATACAGTACCGAGGTATCAACTCAATAATTTTACATTTTGTCGTGACCAACTGAAATCCTGATATATGATTTTCATTTCTGATTGGGAATTTGCAGACTAGCGAGGCTCTGTTGTCTGGACCCATGGCCAGTATAGTCCTCTATGGAACTTCTGTTTTGTGCTGTACCTCTGTGTTTGTGATTGTCACTTTATCTATTTCATCGTATCACCACTTATAACCGATTATTTTGAGGACTAATGATTTCTTCCGAGAAGAAGGAGGATAGAAATGTTAACACCCCTCGGGCAAAATGAACTGTCCTTACTACGCAGTTTGTAAAGGGTCTCACTTATTGCACAACACTCGAGCAACCTTGTGTTCTGACGTCACGGGAGAAAGATTTTTAATTTTAGGCTAGATGCCTACGTTGTCAGGTTAGGCTAGCTAGGTTTTGTTCTCTTAGCCTAAATAATAATTTTCCATTGTATTTATGCTAATGGAACCTAACCTAACCTCTATGCATTCCTCGTCTGACGTCAGAACACAAGGTTGCTCAAGTGTTGTGCAATAAGTGAGACACGTTTGTAAAGGGCCAAAGAAAAACGCGGTGAAGTTTTCTAGCAGTAGTTGCAGAGTCTTCAGTTGGAAGACTGCGTTTCTTCGCGCGCTGGCTGCAGAAGTATGCATGCAGCAGTTGGCGTTAAGATTTCTGCATACAACATTAGAAGTGGTTTTGCCCCGGGTTTTAAGGCACCAGATAACAGTAAAATGTTATATTTGGACTTTCTTCCATACTCATTTTAAAAACTGTTTGAAAAACCAGTAAATAATCCTTGGATTTTCCTTAGCAGTTTTAAAAATGTAAATTAGAAACGTAAAGCAAATATCTGTTCTACTGTAAACGAAACTGCGACGCAAGAAGTTCAAATACAACTTTTAATGTTATACACTCGTCCTCATTTTCGCAATTAGCCAAAACTGGCAGAAACACGAAGTAAAATAATTCATTCATTTATTCATTTGTGGTTGAGAGAACCCTATGCATCAACAACTAATACTGTTCACTGCAAACTTTCTAGTGCCTACATACATTCATTGTAGCGCACAGACATATTTTGAAATCACCCCTGGTAGTCTTTTTTGGAACGCCTTGAGAAACATTTGATACTCTTTCAAGCTGCTTAAGGTATCAATATGATATTCCAACTGTAAGTTTTGTTTATTGAATAGGAAATAGCTCTGGGGAGATAAATCTTGCATGCCAGGAAGGTGATGACAACAGTTTCCATGGAGACCGAGAACTCACGGGCGATTAGTGACCGTCGAGAGGACACGTTGTCATGAAATTGTGACCACGTGCTTTGTTATCGGTATTGATGGGGAAAACATACGTATTCTTGCTCACGGATGCTTCAGAGCATCTACGCAGAATTTCTCATTGACCATTAGTCCCTCAGGAAGATATTTGTGATTCCAGTTATGATCAATGTCTTGATGCAAGATGTATGAAGGCACACTTTTTTGGTTTCTAGAGGACCCTGTGCTCTTCAAATCGAGCTCGGTCGTTTTTTTAACTGCTTCTCTGGAATACATTTCTAACACGATGATTCGTTGTCAGAAACTAGTATGCCAAGAAATCTGCATCCTCGTCTGTAGGTTTGATCATCTTCAATGATGCAGTCCCTCGTCTGTTTTGGTCATTTGGTTACCTCGAGAGTCATTGCTTCGGCTACTTTAACTTCTAGCGAGAATGTACAGTCACGAACATTCCTGAGTTGTACTTATCCCACTGAAAGTCAATATGATGTTACAACACAGAATACCCGTGACTATATCGCCATGCAATTCGTGTGTCCAGCAGAGAAAAGTTTTAGCTTACATGGCATTGATTTTTTAAAAACAAATACCGCAACCCAGTCATGATCTGCAATACGGGTCTTGAAAATTTTGGCACATACGTAGTCTGTGTGTGTTTGTCAGTATTGACTTGAACACAGAATAAATATATGTTAAGTGAAATCCAGTAAATTTTCTTCCTTCCTTTTGTCTGACAAATGAGATTCTGGGTGACTTCTGGTATGTTGCTAAAAGTTGCTGAAAGTAGGGGAGACCGGGGTGAGTTGAGTATGTTTTTATGTTTAAATTTCTGCAGCTCTTAAAAATTACTATCTACTATTGATGGAATGATACGAGAAATACCTGTAGTTTCCTTGACCATTGTGAATTTTTATTACACCATGATGCTAAAACTTGTAAAGTTATTGCTTGTTTTTTCGAAGCGTGTCAGTATTGTCAATTCACCCCGTATATATGGGGTGAGTTGACTATATGTGCGGGGTCAGTTGACAATATGGGTAATTCTACCCCATACATGGTTTGGAATTTTTTATTTCAAACAATATACTGCCTTAAAAATTACGGATTACAAAAATGTCTTCAAATTAAAATTAACAGTATAACATGAGACATAAATGTTCCAACTTAAAAACAAAAATGTTTACAAAAGTGTTTACTGAATTTTTTAACCCAGTGTTTATTATTATTGTTATATCACAAATACAAATGCAATATACTGTCCTATAATCCTAATTAATATATTTATTACAAACAATGTGTCTATATGCTAAGATGTTTCTGATGAAACAATTTTCTCAATAGGTCTACAGTATTGTCAACTAGCCCCTTCCTTCCTATTGTCAACTCACCCCGATCGCCATATTGGACTTTCTGGTCATGCCGCTGCTAAACATTGCAGTTTAACAAAGCATCCGAATGTAGTATCGGTACAATTTACCATAGTGTTCTGGATAGCCTTATCATAAAAACTATGTGCTTACTTTGAAAACGTATAAGAAAGAATATAGAGTTGAGAAAATTTACTTCGCAAGTAAAAATTGATGTTATTTGTCATGCACTAGAAACTTTGTGAATAAGACACTCAACTTCTTAGTTGTGAGTTGGTTCTAGAGATAACACATATTCACAGTAACCTGCAATGTTACCAACTCTTGACTGGTGGGAATAAAATGGACTTTGTCAACTCGCCCCTATGGGCAACTCCCCCGGTCTCCCCTTACTTTCCGCCAATTTTCAACTATACACTATTTTTCTGCAAGGTTTCATCATTGTTCTATCATTTGCTTATAACAGAAATATTAACATACGTGGCCTATGATTCTGTTTCTACCGTAATAAATTCCACGATCCAAATCCCGTGTTTAAAATAAAACCTCTTGACTATGAGCGCAGAGGAACGGAACAGAACACCTTATTGCCTATTCTGAGTCTATTCTCTTGCATCTGGCCCTCTTCCACAGAATATCCAATATCCCATTTCACGATTTTATTGAACACGGTGTCATAGCATTCTCTTCATCTCGCAGAGGCTTCGTTATGGAGTTCTTTTTCTTTCGTTAAAGCAATCCAATATTCCGAAGGGAGTGATGCTCCAGTCGCAAAAAACAACATTATTAAATCGCAAAAGTTTTCTTGCTTGAAAAGCCGGAAAAAAGTCACAACCAGTTTTTCAATGTTTTTTCCTCCCCAGCTAAGCTTTAATAAGGTAAGGGGAATCTATACCAGCCATCATTCGTTTACTATTGTAAAGAATTTTGGAACTAAAATACAATAAAGAGAACGTATCACACTTTCAATCTAAGATGGATGATGTATTTGTCAAGAAAATCCCATGACGACGGAAAGTAACCAAATTCAGCTTTTGTTACACAATTCAAACTGTTCTATAGGCCACAACCCAAACTGTGGGCTACCTGTAGTATGGAAAAAGAACTGTATACTATGTTCCGGGAATCTGTGGAGGAAGACCGCACATAACGGCAGAGAAGGTGAGAAAGCGAGTGGGCGGAGCGAAGCTGTACGCGCTACTGCTAAAGGCTGGTAGCTAGAGCCGTATTTTCCCCTACATGCACTCACTTCCCCTCTCACGCGTTCATTGATCGAGCCCTCTCGAGTCACAACTGGCCCAGAGACTTGTCTTCGTTTGCTTGTTCCAAAGATTCCCGGGATAGATTATGGTTTCATTCACAACTTACTACATGTATCATAATTTAACACCTGACTAACGAACCTTGAGCCACTGCACACGGTCTGATGTCTAGCGAGCTGCTATTCTATCATTTCCTTACTCTTATCTTGGCTTGAGTTGGAAAGGAGTTGGAAGTCTGAGGTCAATCACTTGTGTACTACGTCACTGTAACGCTTCAACTTCAAGGTCTTCATTACGAACAACTCAGTACACACGATTACATAAATATGCAACTGCCATAATCGTAACATGCATTTTTCTTCTGTACAGCATAGATGTTCAGAATGTTACCCAGTTTAACATATTAAAGTCCTGAAAAATGCAAGTTGAGCTTTCGGCAGTAAATTTTAGGTTTTTTGTTCTACTACACTCCAAAGTGAGCGATGTGTATGAATGCATGTGAGATATCATAACAGATCCGCGAGAATGAATTTTTGTGTTCTAGCCAGACATAAACAAATATTATTATACCATTATTTAGACTTATGATTCATATCATGCACTGAATTTTAATTTTAGGGTAACACTTTACTATAGAGGTGACGGATTTCTTACTTTTTACAGGAGAGAGAAGGCTACTTACGCAAGTCAGTTTCTGTAGCGTTGTGGAAGTTCGTGAATGTAGTTTTGATCTATTTTAATTCGAATGCATGTTGTTTTCTGCGAAAAATCTCTGTCCGACACGCTGTTTCTGCTGCCGCCATTTGCTTTATGCACAAGAGCACAATGTTCCGTATGTTAGATGACGTAAAATCCGTAGTCAGTGTTTCAAACTCGCCGTGTTCTTACTATAACATGACGTGTCGAGTATTTCTAATTTTTTGAAAGAAAATTAACTATGCTTGCCTAACCTAACCTAACCTTACGGAAAATGGTTTGTGGGGCTAACGTGAATGGTTTTTGGGATTAACGTGAATGGTTTCTGGGGCTAACGTGAATGGTTTGTGGGGTTAACGTGAATGGTTTGTGGGGCTAACGTCAATGGTTTGCTAGGTATTAGCATAATTTCAAATCCGGGCACGAAAGTAGGTATTTTTCGGTGAACAAGGTTGCAACACTGCATACATCGACAAAACCCTCTCGCAACGCGCGATGAACCAGTACGCTATCGCCATAACGTGTGTTGCAGAATCGAAATAACGAGTAACAGTAAGTACTCGTAAATGTAGGAAACAGACATTATTTTCGTTAAAAATTCATTATTTCACCTAAAGAAATGTTACGCAATGCAGAATAGTACGTTAGCAAAGTGAAAAAGTGCGAAATAAATGATTTATAGGTGTCACCCCTATAGTAAAGTAGTACCAATTTTAGGGCTTCACTTCTATTTTAAACAAAAAATCATATTGAATCACATGAATATTTGATTTATAGAAAATGAAACAGGCTGGTAAATTTGAGAGACTATTCATTAACTGAAATTAGAACTTTATAAATATTGTGTCTCGTGTTTCAGTTCGCTTACTGCGTTGAATTGATTCTGAGAAAATTGCCAAGGGGTGTTATTCTTCATGAGGAAATATTTTATGATTCGGAATGTCGACCATCGCAATTTTAGCTAACCTAACAGTTTTCTAGTTTTGACCGGTTGTGAACGTGACTTTTACCTATTGCTTCATACCGTATGTCAATAATACCAGGTGGTTATAATTAAAGTGACGGTGTTCAGAGTGGTACAGCACGGGCTGTAATGAGAGTAGCAGTCTGAAACTTCGTATATATGCTAATGAAGCAATGCGCTCGCAAATTATGCAAAAAAAAAAAATAGTTCCAATTCTCACCACCAGGGTAAAACATGGTGCTGTAAGCAGTCAAAACTTGGTATACTTACAGGAAAAACACTATAAATCGCAGAAAACAATACTCTTTGTAATAAAATATCGCTACAATTTCACTATTCGAATTACATGAACATTACTAAAGGAAAAAGCAACAAGCGTCACCAACCACAACCAGGGAGCTCACACAATGGTTAGGCAATGTCACCGACTTTGACGTCAGAGTTACGGAAAATTCCACGTTTTGACTGCTTACAGCGCCATTTTTTACCCTGGTGGCGAGAATTGGAACTATTTTTGTTTTTATGATTCGCGAGCGCATTGCTTCATTAGCATATCTACGAAGTTTTAGACTGCTACTCTCATTACAGCCCGTGCTGTACCACTCTGAACACCGTCACTTTAATTATAACCACCTGGTACATTACCCACAATAATTTCTGTCTTTTAAAGTATAATTATTTGATATTACAGTAAAATCTCGTTAATCCGGACTGGGATAAGTTGATCGGTTTAACGAAACTCCGGATTAATTTAAATAACCTAAAAGAACAGTAGAAAGTGCATTAAAACTCCGTTTATAGCAACAAAACACGTTTATTATGGTGTATTTAAAGGGCATATGCCTAAATACACTATACAGTACAGTAAAATGTAAAGCAATACGACAATGCAGTACGTACATGCGCGTCCAGCCACATTTAAAACCTTGTATTCTGCCTCTTTTTTTTTCCCTTTTGCCTGTCCGGATTAAGCGAAGCCCGGCTTAGCGGGATCCGGATTAAGGAGGTTTTTACTGTTCTCATTCTATAATTGGGTTCCGTTGGTAGTATTGAAAAGTGATACTTTCATATAATATATTGTCGATTCCTGGCAGCAGTCACGCCACTGTGTATCTGTGTATATTGTGAACTTCGTTTCTGAGTAATTGTCAGTTAATTAGAATGGCGTAAGGGTAGAACTTTCCATGAGCACCTAAATGTCAACCTCACTTCCACATAGTGCACCCCGGCTGCATTTTGCAGACCAGCGAGGCTCTGGCGTCTGGACTTACAGCCAGTATAATCCTCTGTAGGGCTCGTGTTGTGTGTTTGTGACTGTCCCTTCATACATCTTATCGTTATTTATTCTCATCTTCATGATTAGCCAAAAGTGGCAAAATGGCGAGATTAAGTAAATTAAATCAATTACTGAAGGGATCCTGAGTTGGGTACTCGGTGGAGGCACATAGTGGTTCGGATTTAACTTGAAATTGAGGCCCAATCCAGATTTGCCCTAAACACAAACAAACTCGACCCTTGACTCTCTAAAATGAACTCACTTGTCGAAAAGGAATAACCGTCAACCAATTTGAAAAAAAATAATAGTATATATGGGAACCTTCACAACAAGCTTCTTTACCTGTAAGGTGAGAATGCCTCATTATACTTCGAATTGAATCGAGACGTGTGGTATGGGTTCCATTCTGAACCACGTCATTGTGAATGCTCAGGAAACGTAGCGGCCACTTGGGCATTAAATTGGAGCGGCGACACAATTACACGCGCGGAGGACGCTACCTTGGTAAATTCGAAGTCTCGTTACGGAATTGACAAGTGCATGAGGAGAGATTAGGGAGTTCGCTGCGCGAGTTTTCGACAAAGCCGATTAATGGCGGGAAGAGGCCTTAGAGAGAGAGTAATGACGAAAGGCCTCAGAGTGTTACCTCAAGAAGCCATTTGGAGCAGGCCAAGTTGGGCTGTTAAATACGAGGTTGCGTCAGGGAACTATTCGGAAAGTTCCTTCCGATATGTTTTCCTGGATTCAGGAATTTTCCTCGTCTTTCGGGAAAAGTTTGCCTAGCATTTATGCAACCCAGAATACACTCAAGTGGTTCCAGGTTACGTAAGCATCACGGACTGGAGATTTCGCAAGCGTCAGTGTCGGGATATTCCGAACGCATCAGCACGTTGCTCTGCAACACAAATTTCTGATATCGTGTATAGGGACATCAAGGCGAAGAAAGTTTCTTAACAGCTTACTCGTTGAGTTGCCTCATTGAAGCTACGAACCTTCGAAGAAATTATATTTTATTTCTGTTGTTTTTCTTGTGGAAAACGTAATGCAAACGATAACATACGTGGAAATTGAAGCTAGAAATGCAGGCTTGACTAGGTCAATGTTTTCTGTTTGAACTTGGTTAGTATTCGATTTTTGTCTGAAGTTAAGGTCTTCAAATTGTTAGTCACTTGAGAAGGAAAAGAAAATCATCTTATCTTGTATACACGGATAATGTTTGTTTCAAAGAGCAATCTCGCTTCTTTTCTTAAAATCCATGGCAGAGAAACTAAGGAGATTCTCGCCATCTTGTATTTTTATTGTATTTTTGTTATTTAACATAGCTTTCCACCACTTTGGCTAATTGCGGCTATGGGAAGTGATTAGATGAAATTGACACCCCAAAAGAACACCCACACCCTGGTTGTGATTGGAACCCGCGAACGTCGGAGGTGAAATCAAATGTTGACCGTTTGTCATCTGAATTCAATTCCAATTCTTACCGTATTCTATTTTTTAAAATAAGTTTTCTGCTCATAATGGTCATCCTTTTACTAATCAGTGTCTGCCAGTTGCTCATTTGTCACACTGACAACAAGCGCAAAAAAGTCATGTAGTCAGTAATCAGACGGATATAATAGATTTACATAAATACTCAGTCGGCAAAAAATGTAACAGTAAGCGAATTTTCTATTATCATATTTCGTTTTATTTGAATGCAATGTTGTGTTGAGGAACACGAAGAAAGGTCCCAACGACGAGGACGCGTCGGTGGCGTCAGGTTTCGCAAGCGTCGGTGGTTTCAGGTTTCGCAAGCGTTTGTGACGGCAGGTTTCGCAAGCGTTTGTGACGGCAGGTTTCGCAATCGTCGATGGCGTAAGGTTTCGCAATCGTCGATGGCGGCAGGTTTTGCAAGCGTCGGTGGCGGCAGGTTTCACAAGCGTCGGTGGCGGCAGGTTTCGCAACCGTCGGTGGCGTCAGGTTTCGCAAGCGTAGGTGGCGGCAGGTTAGGTTCTGCAAGCAGACTACGCCAATATTCCATTTTTCCAAAGTTTGTATTTTTTGCTGCCGACTGTACGACTCAACCATTCTACGAAAATTTCGTAATTAACTGCTAAACTGATCGTGACTCAGCGGAAAAATTTCCTCACAGTTTGTAAGAATTATTTTCCTTCCTAGCGATCTTTAATTCAAAATTTACTCCCGACAGAATGCAGCAAAAGCATCGCTTTAAGTGCACTCAGCATCTTTTTTTTCCTCTTTTTTTTAAAAAAAGAACAGCGAGCTTTCATCGGGCTCAGTTTTCAGAACTGATAAATAAGAAGTATCACACCCCTCCCTGCGTGCCTTGTAGATGGAATTATACGGACACTTGGAACAGCTAGGTGAGGCAATATATCTCCCCGAAAGAGGACAACGCATTTTCTCTTCGGATCTCTTTTTGTCATTTTTCTCGTCTGTTCTCGTGCATTCGTGTCTCGTTCCAAGCCATTTCTCCTTAACAACATCCACCCCCACCCCACCCTGTGCTCCGTTCCCAGGTCTTTCTCATCGCGATGGTCTTATTGCCATTATTCTCCGTTATCTCAACGGGACCCGGGTCCCTGTCCCCCTCTTACATCCTTTCTTCCCTGTTTCAACCCATTTTATCCTCCTTGGGTTTTGCTCGACTAGTTGGAATATAATGCCTGCTTGTATCTTATTGACGTTACTCCTTAGTGTTGTGTTATTTATATTCCGAATTTGAAATTAGAGTCCACGGCACTGGAAGAATTTGAAGCAAGGATTTGTACGTTTTCGGTGAAATGTGATGCAGGTTCCCCCAAATTATCTGTTAATATCTAGATATTAAAGAGAGTACGGCAATAAATCTTTTCATTAGACAAAACTTGAAAAGTTGGCAACACTGAAGATAATGAGTCCATTCCAATGCACTCATTGCGGTGAGTGGCAGGAGGGTGTCCTGTATATTTACATTAATAAATTATTTAGTAAATTTCTATTGGTAGGCCTAACTTGCTGGCATTAGGGGCATTCCAGTGTTACGTGTGTAATATTTCACACATACCATGCAACGTTCTGGACATAAGATTGGATTAAAATATTCATAATGAACCGACTTCATGGAATTATGAAGTACTTTGTGGCGTCTGCTAACAAATGAAACAAACTTGAGTATGATGACTGATGACGTAGCCTGAATGCATTAACGAAAATGTGTTAGTGTGTGACGCTTTAAAAATGTAGCAAAATTTGACTTCATTTATTTGTGAAGCATATAGTTTGTAGATACCAATAATCTCTGTTGGTGAAATATGCAAATTTTGTGCATCCACAAAGATTTAAACCTTAATGCAATTAAAAACACTAATAATTTTCAGATTAAATTATTTTGTTATTTACATGGGATAGGACCACTTTTCGTGGAATGCCCCATTACATTAATTTCTAGAAGTGCATTCGACCTTATCAATAAAGTTCTGGAATTGGTATATCTCCGGTATTCATTTTACTAATTTCTGAGTTAGTCAATATATCTTTCAAGGGGGGGTGTAAGGGATGACCCCTTTTCAAGACACCCACATGTCAACCTCACCTCCACGTAGTACACCCTGGATTACATTTTGTAGAATAACGAGGCTCTGGCGCATGGATCCGTAGCAAGGATAATCCTCCGCAGGGTTCATGTTGCGTTGTCCTTGTATATTTGTGCTTGCCTCTTCATTCAAATCATCTCATCAGCATTCATACTCATCTTCGCGCAAATGTGGCAGAAATGTGAGGTAAAAGTAAACTAAATCAATCAATCAATCAAATTGTTCAAGTTTTTCTCATTTGACAGTATATGTAAATTTCGTTTGTATTTGTTTGTGTTTTTTTCTGAGACTTCATTTACACTTTTCTGTGGCATTTTATATGTAATATTCAATTTTGATGTAAAAATACGAGAACAAATAAAGAAAATACGAGACAACTCAATTCAATGCCTTCATGAATCTTGAGTGGGTACTGGTTGTAGAAATCTTATACAGTCAGATATGACACTGTCGCGTGGGCCTCCCCAATGGCGCAGTGGTAGCGTCATTGCCTTGTAATGAAGGGGTCCCGGGTTCGATACCCGGTGGAGGCACAAGTGGTTCGGATCCCACTTTAAACTGTAGGTCCAGTCCCGATTAGCCTTACTGTGCATAAAGTGGACTTAAAACACCAACTCAAACCAATGACACTGTCGCTTTGATCGTCATAGTCCAGAAGAATTACTAACACAATGTGACCACTGACCTGTAAATACTGGAAAGGACAGAGAAATCGATCTATGACTAGGACGGAAGTTATTGAAAGTCGACAGATTTCATAAAAACTTAGCGCCAGTATCCCGTCTCGCTCTACTATAAATATCATCTTTGTTGTAACTGAAGCCATTGATTTCATATTTTCACCTAAAAATATACAAAGTTCGTATCGAATCGCCGCGAAATTGATTAGAAAATCCATTGAAAAGTTAGGAAATTTATTTCGGCAAAATGAGTCCCAACCATGTAATAGGAAAGTCAGATCTGAGAATGTTACTGATCACAGGCCACTGCCGGGACACCGTCCTCGGGAGCGCCAAACATGGGCATCCCCCTTTGATAAGTGCCTTGACCTTATTTCTGATTACATAACCGTGGCTATTTGTTTGTATGAGTTTATTTTTAAGTCCACTTTATGTACGGAAAGGTTAATCGGGACTGGACCTACAGTTTAAAGTGGGAACCGAACCACTATGCGCCTCCATCGGGTGTGTGGCTATTTGTTTTAAAAAGAGCTGAATTTATTGTTGAGAAGAATTTATTAAAGTTGATGCTGCATAACATAACAAGTACATATGTGCAAAGTACATTGTAAAGTCCTGTAGAAATTTAAGCTAGGAGATTACTGTTGTTTTGATATTATGTAGGTATTAAAACATACAAACCTACTATAAAAGCGTTCTTTAACAGTAAAAATTAATGTATTTTAAACATAAGGTAGTTACTTTTCGTCGTTAAAACTATAAATATTGAAGGAATGTGGAATGTAGGAGGACAAGGGTAGAAAGATGGGGGCGCCAAAAATCCACCTCGTCCGAGTGGAAATTTCATCTTGAGCCGTCCCTGGCTACAATTTTCATGAAGTTTTTGCATAACGTATAACTGAGTCCAAATTTAGTTATAAAAGAGTCAGGTTGGCAACGGTGCTAGGGGTAAGATTCTCGAGATTGTTTGCTCCTCAAGGAGGAGGAAGAACCGCCGTAACCCACTTGTCTTCGCCGGGTAAGAAGCAACGACCCAACGGGGCGGACGGAAGAAGAAAAAGAAGGAAGATGAAATTTGCCGGACGAAATACGTTCTGCGTGGGGAAAGACGGGGAAGGTTAAGTACTGCAATGAAAAAAGGAGGCTTGGATAGGACGATAACAAAGGAAAAGACAATATCTTGGTCTTGTTGACTCTGCAATAACGGTTGGATGGCCTTTGATGGGACGTTGATGCTGACCAAGTATGGCATGTTTGGTTGACGGTGATGGTTTGCGGTTCAAGATTGGAAGGATTTCGCTCAGGGCGGGATATCACAGCGTGAGATGTGCTCAAAGCTCAAGAAGAAGATTGTTCGTAGAGCCCTCCACAAAAATGAAGTGATCAACTTGGTATCAGAGACCTCGAGTTCGATTCGCCGAGGGGGCATATTGGTCGGATTACACTATAAAACTGTAGTAGGCTTACATGAAATCAATTGCAATGCAAAATTCAAATCCAAATATGATTTATTTTGTGTTACCAAAACATACATGACATTAATTGTAATGCAAAATTCAAATAAATACAAAATTCGCTTTATTTTTTGTTAACAAAATAATGGATTACCAAACTTTCGTGTAAGTTCTGAAACTTGAATCTCCTCCTATTATCACTAAAGACAGATTTACAGTATGTTAACTGAAACTGCATGAATTAATGGGAGTATATTTTAAATAGGCTATAAATGGATTTAACAGGGAAAGCTTGAGATTTCATTCTTTATTGTTGACAAGAATGTTACGAAAATAGTGCATTGTCTATTGTCAAGATTTCAAATAAACAGAGTACAAAACAAACAGAATGAAAGGAAAACCTTTGTGATTTAACGCAAGAAGGGAAAATGTAGTAATGCAAGAGTGTATAGTATATGTCGGAAATGTTTGAAATAAATGAAAATATATGTAAAAATAACTAAAATATGTGCTAAAACTAATATATGTGAAAATATGGAAAATAAAAATTACATTTTCGAGCTTACATAGCACAATTCTCAAACATAATACAAAACAACATTGATTTTAGCATCATATCAAGATATGTATTAAATCCATTGCCAAGTAATTACTATGTAGTTAGCCTCTGATGATGTCTAAATAGTAACCCCACGTATCTCCCTGCAAGCCAAAAGTGTTCGTCAACCCCACACCACCATTGTGGTGACGTGACGTCAGAGGTCCCAGAGGGTGGAAACGATACGTTTATAATGTGTAATTTTACATTAAATTTTGCCTTGGTCAGCATTTTGAGTGTTTTATAAAACTGTAGGTCCAGTCCCGAGTAGCCTATCTTTGCTAAATTGGACTGCATTGTCCAATTAGGAGAACCTGGATGACGCAAACAAAATGCACGGATTAAAGAAAGGGATCGATTGGCTTATTTTTCTTCGCTTTTCTCCCACTTTTGGCTAATCGCGACCATGAAGATGAGTGATGATATTGATGCAGGGACACTCACAAAGAACACCCATGCCCAGGTCGGGATTCGAACCCGGAACCCTTGGCGACGTAGCGCGCTGTGCTAACCACATCGACACGTTCATGATGTGTGTTGGAAATGCCATGGAGCAATGAATTATGACTTTGAATCCAGACTAGAATTTCCAAATTCTTTCGCATTACTTCAAGTGGAAATATTTCAATCTATCTGTACAAATCGACTCTGCGGATCACTCAGCTTCTCATTCACCCGAGGACAACTATGGGGAATAAAAATGACCGGAGCGTTGTCCTGATCACATACATTCACTATAGCCGAGATCGAGAACGTGTGGGTTCCTTCCTCCACACACCGCCATACACTTCCGTGGCACGGTGCAATTCACAGGTTAGAACTTTATCCTTACTGAACTCTTTGATACAGTGTCTTATTTGGCGACTCTGTTAGCTAATGAGCCACGCAATAGTCTTGTAATCCAAATATATCGGGTTTGATTTCTGGCGGAGCATAAGTCTGAAACTTATCCTACGTAGTGTGGTAAGAATGTGATAATTGTAGTTGTGTATTTCGCAAAATAGCATGTAGTAAATATTTATTTTAACAAAAATAGTTACATGACAAACAGACCGATATCTTAAACTTAAAAGCTGCATACGTAAAAACTGGCGTTTCTAGAAACATGTTTGTTTCAGATCATGCAAATTATGTGTCTCTAGAAACATATTTGCTTCAGCTCATAAAAATCTTGTGCTTCTCGATATATATATTTGTTTCAGTTCATACAAATCCTGCTTTTCTAGAAACGTGTCTGTTTCAGATCAAACAAATTCTGCGTTCCTAGAAACATGCTTGTTTCAACTCATGCAAATCCCCTGCTTTCAGAAACGGTTCATACAAATCCTGTCTCTAGAAACAGTAGTTTCAGCTCATACAAATCCTCTGCTTCTAGAAACATATTTGTTTCATCTTTAAGAATTTCGTATTTCTAAAAACATATTTGTTGTAGCTATCTCATACAAATCCTGAAACATATTGTATCCAGATTGTTTTTTTTTCTGAAACATCATATTTGTATGAGGCACAACAGGATCTACAAATAAACGCCTATGTTATGCCTTCATGACACGATACTTTTAAGACCAGTCTCTTGGCATCTCTTACTTGCTTTCATTGATACTATGGTGGATTCCGCCTATTGAGAAATAAAGTAATATTCTACACAAAGTGTTTCACAAGGTGATATACCGTTTCGTTTCATAAGAATCAACGGCGAATCTTAAGAATAAATTTACGTGGGTTTTCAGTAGCAGCTGCTTTAATTGGAAGCAGTCAACATTTTCTCTCTTGAGAAATATAAAATTTTCAAATCTAAAATTGCGCGTTGGCTCCTTTGAAAACATTTCAGCCCTTCTTTCTCGCCAAACAACGTTACCCTTATCTGGTTTCCTGAGTTCCTGCGTTGTTATGGAAATTGAGATTAATAATGAATAGCAAGTGCTTTCCCCTTATCCAGGTAGTTATCATTAATATTACGGATATCCTGTTTTAATATATTACGTCTTTTGTTTCCTTATAATTGCCATTTACGCTGGCTTCTAATTGGTGCCGAATAGAATTCCGTAATGAGATTTTCCCTTCCTGCGTGCTTGCAATCTTTCACGCTGTATGCCCACTCCTCCCCAACCCCCCCTCCCCACCACCCTCCGCCACTAAAATTCTCGGCATGAAATCTGACAAGGAACAATTTTAGGATGTGCTTATAAGTGGGTCGATATTTCAAACACGCGAAACGTCGGAAGATCAAAAGAGGAGGGGTTGGGGAGTTATTCCACACCTTTCTTTCTCTTATTGCATGACGTATTCTGTGATGCATCGCCCTCGGAAATTTGACTCCTCTTTCTCTTCCCACCTCGGACATGTCTGCTTTCTTCCGTCGGTAAAGACGTTCTATCAGATTTTGCAAGGGAAAGTCTGTTTTTTTTATGCAGCCAAGTAGCAGGTTCGTGAATTTGTTGTGCTAATAAATACAGGGTTCATACCGACCTGGAAAACCGCGAACACTCAGTAAATTTTGTAAATATGTTCAAAAACTTGGAAAAGTCAAATAAATTATTATTGTTATTATTATTGCTTATCAGGATTGGAACTTGAAAACACATTTCACTTTTTCTTTCCATATGATTTATTTCTTTCTTTTTTGGAATGTTTCGTGCAAAACTAACATTTTTTTTTTATTTTTCTTAATTTGTTGAATATACTTCTTTTTCTTTGGCACAACACTCATTTTTGCCGACTTTCCTGGGAAAGTGGCTAGCACAGCATTCTACGACGCCAAGAGTCCCAGGTTCGAATCCTGGCCTGGGCGTGGGTGTTCTTTGTTAGTATCCCTTCACATAGTCGTGCGCACGGGAGGGTGCAAGAGGGGGCAGTTGCCCCCCTAATATTCTAACTTAGAAATTTACTGTAGAGGAATCTTATCATATAACCGTTAAAATACAATATTATGATCTTTAAAAAAAAATCGTATTTTCAAGCTGAAGATCAAAGCGTTTGCCCCCCTTAATCAGAAGGTCTGCGCACACCTATGTCCCTTCCCTCATCCACATTTTCGAGACTAGCTAAAAGTGAAAGAAACGCGAAGTACATTAAACCATGTCAATCAATCAACAACACTAATTCATTAGAATGTTAAAGTTCCAGAATGGTCCAGAAAATTATTTGAAACTACACAGAGGAATGCATGAGCTGAAACAAGAAATGCATAAAGTCTGTAGCTGAGACCAAATATGGAAGGTGCTTCAAAAGAATGTATCAGTTGACGAATTTCAATACAAGTCGACATAGAAAGACTCACCTGCATCATATAAGGTAAACCGGGGTATTAAGGACCACGGGGCATTAAGGACCGTGTGCTAGAATGTCGTAAAAAGCGCAAAGAAATGCGAAGCGGCAGGTGCACCAACCGTGTGCACGGCCTGTGATCCTTTTTTGTTTGTGTAAATAGTACTCTGCACACAAATGGCGTGTAAGCTGCGTTGTTAAGACCGGGAAACGGAACCAGCCAAAAGGCAGACGCGCGAAAACGCCATAAATAACTGCTGCTATACGGCTGTATGAAGTTAAAAGCGAATGCTTGAACGTCTACTGCACTAACAGCTGCAGAAGAATCAATCAATTAATACATTTGTAAACAGTTTATGATATGATATGTAGCATCGAAGTACAACGAAAAAAATTGTCGAGTAAAACTGTGAATTAGCTAACCATGTTAAGAACAACATAAATCTTTAATTGAATTTCGCTTGGCGGGAGAATAAAATTTGATTTTTGAGAGCGGCGGGGAAGATAAAATTTGCTGTGTCTTAAATAACGTGGAAAAGAGGAGCATTTATCAACTTCACAAAGGTACCGTTCTCCCTTTTTTTTTCATTTGCGTCTTAATCAAAACCGAAGAAAAATTTCATAAATATGAAACGAGTTTAGAGAGGCTTTAAGTTAATTACGAGAATATTTGAGAAGTTTCTCATTGTTGTTCCCTGTCTTGAAAGAAGAGGGAATATAATGAGAGAAGGAAAGAAAGAAGCTTGTGTTTAATTTTCAGATTATTTTTAACTATTTCACGCCGCAAGGAGACTGAAGATAAAAAAATAAGGCGACTTACGCCAAAAAGGAAATTGAGATAATGCAAGATAAGGAGTTTTTAATTTTTTGTAAAGTGTGGTTCACTTTTGTTCATAATGTAACATTATTAAGCATTTCTTTGTCTTTTAATTATTTCATGACATTAACTTGTTTTCTTTGATACGTGGTTTGTCTTTCATTCATATTTTTTATATTTGCAATCTCCTATTGTTCAGATTTTCTAATTTTCGTATGTTATAAGCTGAATTTGTTTAATTGTATTTGCAAGAGTTAGTATAATGCATTAATCAGTTTCTTCCGCGAATAATATAAATGATACTCTCGTGGAATGGAAATTGAAATTTTCTATGCGGTTCTCGTCAAATGTTGGTCAGAAGTGTACTTCTCAAAACTGTCTTAAAATAATTGAATTGTTACTTGCGTGTAATTGAGAGTCGAACGTGGTATCACTCATATGAATTTGGAAAGTAGATGTTTCCACATCGCACAGTATCAAATTAGTAAAGTAAATTGAGTTCTAGTCCACCATGCGTGTAGTTAACCTCAGTGATATTTGGCATTTCATTATTTTTTTTACTTACACTTTCCAATATTCTAAATTTTTATCTCGATACATAGCTATCATTTTAATTTGGAATGTAGTTCATTATTCATTATTCACATTATTTACTATATAATTTAATATTAATCGGTTGCAACGAATGAATGAATGAATTACATTTCTTGGGCACTTCCACTCATAAGACAATTTTGCACTCTTCAAAATATACGAGGAAAAATCCACTTAACTAAAATCATTACTAGAATGTTATAAAAATAGCCGACTTTAAATGCTCCATGAGAAAGATTGGAAATGCAATATTGTACAGGATGATGTACGGAACATACACAACACGTTAAAAGGTAAGAAGAGGCTAAATACTTCCTCAGAAATAGTGTAAAAGGACCGCTCTTCCCTCACGGATACTATCGACTCGACCTGCAACAACTAAACTATCTGTTTCCTGTGGGCATTTACGTCGAGCTGTGCAGGATGTCCTTCGGCAGGATTGTTTGCGCAAAAATAATCATCATCTACTCGACGCCATCTTCAAATCACATACCTACTGATCTCGTCAGCGGCATGTAATGCAATAAATAGCATACTTTGTACTATTCACTATCATGATTAAATCTCTTGCAACTATTTTCTCCTCTTTATACCTCCGTTTCGAAATGCCCATCTGTTTGAGACATCATTTATTATCTATTTTACTAGAATTGTTGTCCTAGATTGTAAGTTGTAGGCTACTGGAAAACAGTTAACAATCACTAGCGTTTCTCTTTTAATAAAATCATCACTGAATAATTCATTTTGCTTGGTTTTGAAGATAGCGAAATATAATTTTCACTCATACGTTAAGCTTTCACTTGCGGCGAGCCATCGGAGCATTACAAACTGCATTCCAGCAACGAAACTTGTAGCTGCAACAATTTCATTACTGCACAATTCTTAGCAAGATAGCTCTTGGCTTCCTCGGCGTTTCTCGTGAGAGTTAAGTAACTTGAATTATACAGAAGAGCTCCTCTCAGATCGGAATGAGAGTAATGTAACGAGGCTAACTTTGATTGCAATGCAAGACTCTTAAAGTTCCATGGAAACGTATAAATGATACTCGCTTAGTTATTCGCAAACTGAGTTTTTCAGTTTTCTGAAGAAACTGCTGCCGAAACAGTGTTTAGTCTCTTCGGAATTGCATCAGACATTTTTTTCATTTGCCAACAAATTTAAATGACATGCTTCGGCCACGTACTGTGCGCTTTCATGTTAGAAATGGGGTTCCTCAATGCTCGCAATGTATTTGAAAATGTCGGCATGTAGTATTGGAGAAAGAAACAAGTGAGCAGGTTCGCTTAATTGAAAATTTAGAACGCAACGTTGTGTGTGTTCGTCCTCTAGTATTGTAAAAATACTAAAAATATTATTGTCTTATTTTCTTAATAATAACCTGAATAAGTACTGTCGGTTTCAAAATAGTTAGACATAAACGAATGCAATAGCGACAGCTAATTATAAGAACAATAAAACAATTGTGTTCGGCCATTCCCTACAAATTCCTGCATCTGTAATGAATTCTTAGACTCATGTTTTGTAATAAGAACATTCATTCAGTATCACTCACTCACCGTAGATTTCGAGATGAAAATAACCTTCCTTAAGTGCCTTAGCAACGTTCGTTTCCATGGTCAACAACAAACATGGCAAACATGAAAGTATTGTTACACCTACAAACATATCGTTAAAATGGTCATGACGTAGCTATTTTCGTATTTTGAGTTCTAAGACGTATATAACTGTTTATGTAATCTCTGGACTGAATCATGTTATGTAGATGTCACTCTTGTTTGATGCACGTTTTCAAACTTGGAATTGAATCATCTGCGTCTCGAGAATAAAGTATGAGGAAAAATGTCGGATTTTTAGCCCCCTGGTAACGGACGTTTCTAGGGACGTATAAAAGGACATTTTCACAAAAAAGGGACGAGTGAGTTATTTATAAAAAATTCTCGTTGCTTTGAGACAATTTCGTGGCGGGTCGTAATGGAGCATTTTTTTTTGCCTCCGAGGCTTCCTTCATTTATTATGGAGAACATTTACGTCAGTGAGTGAGTGGTGGGATTGTGGCATTATACCAAAAAGTGATATATAATTAGTTATATTAATCAAGATATGAAATAAAATATGGACTTACAATTGTGATAAATGGAAATTTTCATTAAGCAAGCGGCTCACCTAACTTAGATAAGTATAATGCATCAGGCTTACATGAAATCAATTGCAATGCAAAATTCAAATCCAAATATGATTTATTTTGTGTTACCAAAACATACATGACATTAATTGTAATGCAAAATTAAAATAAATACAAAATTCGCTTTATTTTTTGTTACCAAAATAATGGATTACCAAACTTTCGTGTAAGTTCTGAAACTTGAATCTCCTCCTATTATCACTAAAGACAGATTTACAGTATGTTAACTGAAACTGCATGAATTAATGGGAGTATATTTTAAATAGGCTATGCTATGGATTTCACAGAGAAAGCTTGAGATTCCATTCTTTATTGTTGACAAGAATGTTAGGATAATACATGCATTGTCTATTGTTAACATTTCAAATAAACAGAAAATACAAAATGAACAAAATACAGATGAATGGAAAACCTTTGTAATTTAACTCAAGAAGGTAAAATGTAGTAATAGCATAAGTGTAGAGTATATGTTTAAAATGTTTAAAAAAATTGAAACTACATTTAAAAATAACTAAAATATGTGCTAAAACTAATATATGTAAAAATATGGAAAATAAAAATTACATTTTCGAGCTTACATAGCACAATTCTCAAACATAATACAGAACAAAATTGATTTTAGCATCATATGAAATTATGTGTATTTAATCCATTGCCAGGTAATTACTATGTAGTTAGCCTCTGATGATGTCTAAATAGTAACCCCACGTATCTCCCTGCAAGCCTAAAAGTGTTCGTCAACCCCACGCCACCATTGTGGTGACGTGACACGCTACGAAGTCAGAGGTCCCAGATTCGAACCCTGGTCAAGCATGGATGTATCTTATCATCCATTTCGTCAGTTCATCATTCATGTTTATTGTTTCGATTAAATCAAGAGATAGAAAATTGACGTAAAATAGAAAATATAAGTAGATGTTGAACGCGCCAAGGCCTGCCCTCGAGCGAATAATATTCGCAATTTAATTTGCACGTACTTATAACTAATTTGCACGGGTTTTAATTAATTTGCGCGTACTTAGAACTTATTTGCATGTACTTAGAATATTTTACATTTATGTATTTGCATGTTTATAACTTTTTATGAATATATAATTATTTATTTTATGAAAAATATGTATATAGAAGGTAATTATATGTTTTTATATTCATTACTACAAAGTATGTAATGTATGAATTGATAATAATTAATGTTTATAGTATTGAAAATAAGTTTTCTATGGTTTATGAACCGCTATGAACGGTAGTAATGGCTGTAGGTACAGGTCCAATTACGAAAGAAGACGGTCCCGGTATTCGAACCCGCGATATGTAACGGTAATAATTAGTACTATGTAATAATGTATGTTATTATGGTATGAAACACGATGGTACGAGATGCTAGACAGAATACTGTCTCAGAATCTCGACTCGGCGGTGAAGGTAGACGAGAAAGGAATTTGGGGAAGTGCGGTGAAGGTAGACAGAGAGAATGAATTAATATTCCGCGCAGGTAGAGGAGAAAGGAATTTGGGGAGTGTGCGTTCAAGGTCAAATGACGTCTGAACGTCAGAACAAAGAAGGAACCCGATTGACCAATCAGAGAAGGCGTCGGTAGGTTTTCAGAACCGGTTTTTTCCAAGGTTAACCAGTACGCAATAACAGGGGAAAGGTATGCAATACTGTAGGGCAGGGGAGGGATTGCACCAGACAACAAAGGATGTCTGGAAATGCGCAGCAAGGGTCAAATTTCTGAAGATATGCGTCACTTGTAGAACCGGTTTCGGCCGCCAATTAATATTCCGATCAGGGTTTCCCCAAGGCACAGGACGCTTTAGCGCAGGTTTTTTTTATCTGTACTATGAAGAAGGGAGAGCTATCAGGGACGGGGCCTACAGTTTTCACCATTTGCTTTTATCACGGGGTAACGAACCTAGGACCCTTTGATTATTGATTTAGGTAGTAAATGTATGTTACTGTGTGCTATTTAACTTAATTTTGAGTTTATTTTTTACCAAACTTTGACTTCATGTCAAACATTTTCACAGCTTATTCTTATTTTTATCAAAATAACACTATTTATACTATTCAGGCAACATTTTTTCATTAATTTTGGATTCACAAAGAGTGTGTTCTCAACTTTTAACTTATTATTTTACAACTTTATGTTAATTTTTACCAAAATAACACTATTTATACTATTTAGGCAACATTTTTTCATTAATTTTGGATTCACAAAGACATTTTTTTCAACTTTTAACTTATTATTTTACAACTTTATGTAAATTTTTTATCAAAATAACACTATTTATACTATTCAGCCAACATTTTTTCATTAATTTTGGATTCACAAAGACATTTTTTTCAACTTTTAACTTATTATTTTACAATTTTATGTTAATTTTTTATCAAAATAACACTATTTATACTATTCAGGCAACATTTTTAGTTACATTTTCGATACATAAAGTGCGCTTAGTCAACTTTTAACTTATTATTTTACAATTTTATGTTAATTTTTTACCAAAATAACACTATTTATACTATTCAGGCAACATTTTTTATTAAATCTTGGACTCACAAAGACAATTTTTCAACTTTTAACTTATTATTTTACAACTTGATATTAATTTTTTACAAAAATAACACTATTTGTACTATTCAGGAAAGACTTTTAGTTACATTTTCGACACACTAAGTGTGTGTTCTCAACTTCTATCTGTTTATTATGTTTATTATTATTCAAATAACACTATTTATACTATTCAGGCAACATTTTTTATTAAATTTTGGATTCACAAAGTGTGTGCTCTCAACTTTTATCTTATTATTTTACAATTTTTTATCAAAATAACACTATTTATACTATTCAGGCAATATTTTTTCATTAAATTTTGGATTCACAAAGACATTTTTTCAACTTTACACTTATTATTTTACAATTTTGTTAATTTTTTACCAAAATAACACTATTTATACTATTCAGGAAAGACTTTTACTTACATTTTCGACACACAAAGTGTGTGTTTTCAACTTCTATCTGTTTATTTCACAAGTTTAGCCTAATATTTACTCAAATAACACGATTTGAATGTGTTTTTTATTACATTTTGGACACACACGCACTCACACACACACACACACATCCACACACACACACACACAGAGAGAGAGAGAGAGAAAGAGAGAGAGAGATTTTTTCCAAATTTAACCTTTTATTTTACAAGTTTAGGCTTAATATTACTCAAATAACACAATTTAATCCAGTCAAGAAGGATTTGTTATTATATTTTGGATGCACAAAGATATTTTTTCAACTTTTTTACTGATTTTTTGCAGGGTATGTATTAATTTTTATTTATTTTGTTTTGTATCATATATTCATTTACAAATTTTTAACTTAGAGTTTAGTATTTATTTAATTTTTTTCAAAAACACTAAAGAGAAAGTACTTTTAGCTAAAATGTAAGCCACACAATATATTATTATTATTATTATTATTATTATTATTATTATTATTATTATTAAGGTTTACTGATTTCCACTATGCTATTTTTGGTTCTGTATTTCTATATGTATTTATTTAGGTCATGTTACGCCTGCTACGTAGGAAAGTTTGTTTATTTTAGAGTTTGCTGAGTATTTTGTTACTTTTATACTAGGTAAAGTTTCCTAAATGTATCAGGTGGGGCTCCATCCATATACTTTTATGTTTGCTGTTTGGAGATGATGCGATCAGCATCACTCTCCATCTGCTTTTTATTTTATGTCCCCAATATTATTTTGAGGCTTAGTGAATTCTAGAGCCTATTTATGCAGGAGAGAGGGCTTGAAAATTTTGATTTCAGATAACCCACAACTATTTGTCAGAGTATTTTAAAGGATATTTTATATTTATTATGTGCCACTAGAATATTAAAGCTTGCTTAATTCTTATGTCTGTAACGCTGTTATTGTATTTCTAGCTAAGGCTTACTGGATAAAGTACACGAAATGTTTATCATTTCGACTATTTACCTTTATACGAGGCCAAATTTTTAGTGTAACGAAAATTATTGTATGTCTATAAAGACTGAATCCCTTTACTGATGGATCCATAACTGGACGCTTACCAACATTGTTTTTTTTTTAAAAAAAAAAATATAACCATTTATCAATATATTGACAATTCACAGGACAAGACGAAGTTCACAGACGACTGACTATATGAACTATAGGCCCACTTGCTAAACTTTATTTCTATGCTAGAAGAATAATTTAGCCTTATAGCCTTTTTCAAGGTATTACTGTTTTTTTGGGTGCATCAACACTTGGGTTATTTCCACTTGGTTTATTATACGAGGCTACAATCACTATCTGAACACTGAAATTCTCTGATTGAAACTAAAAGCTTAGGCTGTAACTAGGGACTTAGTATGTATATCGACAATTTATAGGACAACACGAACTTTACAAAGGATTATAGGTGACGTAGGCCCACACGCCAGAGCCCTGTTAATGTGCAAGAAGCATTTACAGCTAATATTACGAGAATATGAGGTTGATTTTTTACTGTTTCACAAGAATGCTATCTTTTATGCACCCAATATTTGTTTTTTCAAGTAACTACATGTACCAGAAGCACTTACAGGTCAACACTAACTAGATTTTGATTTATTCTACATCAGGTGCTAAATTTATAAAGAACTATGATTGTGTATATTTCTGAGGAAGTACGCAAAAGCAGATTATCCGATTAAAGTATCTGAAAACAGATTTTTCTATGTAAGTATATTTTTATTGACTGGATTATTTAACAGATCAAACAGGAAGACTGCAAAATTCATTAAATGTAGTTCTATAGTATAGGTGGTTTCAGAGATATAAAAAGAACAAATATAAGATTTCGCTTTTTTTGCTTCTGAGTCTAATCGCGAAGGTAAGGGTAAATGGCGAGGAAATGTAACGGAAGAGAAACAGTCCCAAAAGTTATGGGCTGCATGTAAGTTAATACCATAGAGATATTACAGTAGGTGTAGGAGTAGTGTAAAAGTATATACAACCAGCACCACTTACAAGTGTACAAATGATGAGCTCATATAATTAAACAGCCCGATTTGCCCACACTTAAAATTATGCAAAGATGTCCTTATTCCCCAATTCTTCAAGTGTAATATGCTCTTAATTCTAAGAATTTTGAATCCTAGTGTACAAATGATGAGCCCCCTCAGATTGATTTGCCTACACTTATAAAAGGCACTTCTGTGAGATTGTTGTCCATAAATTTGTTAAAAATATGCCCCTCTTGATATTTTTTGTGCCCACACCTAAAACTAGGCCCCCCTCACCCACACCCACCCACACACCCACACCCACCCACATACACACACACACACACACACACACACACCTACACACACACACACACACACACACACACACACACACACACACACACACACACACACACACACACACATACATGCTTACTTCTGGTTTATTTCCATTGCATCATGCTGTGCAACAAATTATTATCCAATATTATGCAACAAATTATGATGCAAGAGCTATTACATCATGCTGTGCAACAAATTATTATCCAATATTAAGCAATAAATTATTAGGCATGTGTTGTTTTCTGATTGGTTAATTATGACATAATGTGATGATGTGTTATATTCTGATTGCTTTGTTGTTTCAGATGTTTTAATCCATGCTTAGGGTATATGAAGAGATTTTGCTTTACTCCTCGGCCAGTATTGTGAGAGTGGCTGAGGAGAACAGATGTGTTGTTACAGTGCTTCTCATACTTACAGGCCTGTTTGGTTTAATATACAATTTATATTAAATATATTTCTGGTATATTGAACAAAAGGGCTTATATTTTGTATAAAAAATCTGATATTTGTTGCATCCAGCTTGTTTGTTGTAATCCACTCATATTTAGAGTCAGGCTTATATTTGTCCCAGCCTGTTGTACAAAAATCAATACATAACACAGCGCTAGGTCATTGCCTTTCTAGGACATGCATGTCTGTGCAGGCATTTGCGGAAGGTTAGTGTAGATCAATATTTATTCTCTTTCTCCACTTGTAGGCCATTGGCTTTACAACCTGTCATAATAAGCATAGAGTTTTGGTTTAAAACCCAAAAAATTTTATATAATAAACCGAGGATAAAAATTAATAATATTAACATATTAAATATACACAAGAAATAAACAAAGCACACAGCTGAACAATATATATATATATATATATATTAAGTACAAAATTTTGAATTGAACCCCAGGAAATCTTATATAATAAACCAACAACAAAAATGCCAAATCAAAAATATTGCAATCAGTGTAATAAGAATATATCCAGCCCCAATTGGGCCAGACACCAAAAGAATTGTAACCCAGGCAAATTCAGAACTCCCACTAAAATATGTTCTAAATGCAATAAAATATTTAGCAAGGCATATTTCAATAGACATGTGGGTTCTTGTTCTGTACAGTCATCAACATTGCCCCCTCAACCATCTACATCTGGTCTGAAAAGGAAGCATGAAACACCTCTTAATGCTGGACCGGCAAAGCAGCCACGCTATGCACCACCTATCCATAGCAGTTTTAACGGCCAATTAAGGGATCACTGTTTTAAATCAGAGCCAAGATGTGACATTAAGAATTTTTTGAACAGTATAAATCCTGATGTGCAGGCAATTCTAAATGCACAAAATGGCTCTTATAAGCTGTCTCTCAAATTCTTTACACAATATAAGAAGCCAAATGGCACAAAATTTACACAGCCCCATATAACAGAAACAGTACCGGTATATTCAAATGCAAATTCAGACAAAATAATAAGCAGTTTGATAGACCAATTGAATATTAAACACTCTGAATTTGCAGCAAAAGAGTCTGGATGGAGCCTATGCGGATCTCCACACAAGCTCTATGTTAATATTTCTGAATTCAGCCCATTACAAGGATCTACATATCTGCCATTACCTGCCAATATCAAAAACAGAACAGCCGTGGTTAATATAAAAAAAAATGACCAGAAATGCTTTTTGTGGTGTATTTTAGCTGCTTTGTATCCAGTTTCAAGGAACCCTCAGAGAATAACTTATTATAAGGAACATGAACATGATTTTGACGAGGCAATGGAGGGTTTAGAATACCCAATGCCTGTTCAGAATATTGATAAATTTGAAAAAAAGGCCAGGCACATCAATGGCAAACAATTATCTATTAATGTATTTACTTGTTCTACTGGCCGTGACAATTGCTTGATAGATCCTCTCAGAATCAGTACACTTGATGATGAATCTGCTATTCCGATTGATCTGCTCTTAATTGAAGGGGAAGGCACAAATCATTACACTCTGATACATAATCTTGAAGCTTTAGTCAGAACACAACTAGACAAAACTCATAAAATATTCAAGTTGTGCAGAAGATGTTTGTCTGTATTTGATGGTAAAAAATAATAAAAGGGGTTTGTAAAGTGAATGCAGAAATTGCTAAAAACAAGTTACTTGAGCATCTGAAATACTGTGGCAACCATAAACCTGTTCATATGGTGATGCCAATGCCAAGTGAAAATGCAAAATTCAAAACATTTGAAGCCCTGTTGGAACACCCAGCATATATAGTCTGTGATTTTGAATCAAATCTCAAACCTCTTGCATTCTGTAGCCCAGATCCTGATGAACCTTCAATTACACCATACCAGTTACATGAACCTTCCAGTTTTTATTATGTGGTTGTACAGGATGGTGTTGTTTGTAAAGAATATTTATACATGGGACCAGATGCCATCAAAGAATTTGCACATAGAATAGAAAATGAGTGCCATGACATAGCATCTAATATTTTATTAAAATCAAAACCTATGTTGCCTTTAACAGAGAAACAGATTGAAGATTTCAACAATGCAGAAAAATGCCCGGTATGTGATTCTGAATTTTCAGATGCAAATATCAAGGTTCATCACCATTCTCATACAGATGGTAAATTCTTAATGGCCCTGTGTAATAGCTGCAATATTCAGATCCAGAGACCAAAATTTGTCCCCATATTTTGCCATGGTGCATCCAATTATGATTTTCATCATTTGATCAGGTACGAGGGGTTAAACAAGCAGAATTTAAATATTTTAGCTGAAAATGATGAGAAATATATTGCCATTAACAAAATAATTAAAGTTAATGGTGTTTCTATTCACTTAAGATTTCTTGATTCCTACAGAATTTTATCGGCTAGCTTGGCTACACTGGCCACTCAATTATCTGATGATCAATTCAAAATCACATGTGCTTTGTTTCCAAATCAGGACCTGAAATTAATTAGGCGGAAGGGTGTATATCCATATGATTATGTTACAGATTTTTCTAAATTTGATGAGTGTTCTCTGCCACCACAACAAGAGTTTTACAGCAAAATCAGAGCATCTGGAATCACTGATGATGATTATCACCATGCCCAATTGATGTGGAACAATTTAAAATGCAAGACATTTGGTGATTATCACAAGGCATATTTAAAACTTGATGTGACTCTCTTAGCTGATATATTGCAGGTATTCAGAAAATCTTCCATGGAAAATTATAAGCTGGATCCAATATGTTTTTACAGTGCTCCGGGCCTAGCATGGTCTGCAATGTTTTTAAACACTAAAATGCAGTTGGATCTGATCCAGGATCAAGATATGTATCTGTTTATGGAACAATGTATAAGAGGAGGCATGGTGCAATGTTCTCAAAGATATGCCAGAGCAAATAACAAATATATTCCTGATTATGATCCAGCACTGCCATCAAATTATATACTGTATGTAGATGCAAACAGCCTCTATGGTTATGCCATGATGCAAAAACTGCCATATGCAGGTCTTGAGTGGGTTGAAAATTTTAACATTGAAGATCTTAAGAATTTTGATGACAGTAACTATGGCCTGTTCTTAGAGGTTGATCTGACAATTCCTGATGATTTACACAACACATTTTCTGATCTGCCCCCAATTCCTGAGGTTAAGTGTTCACCTGGCTCTAAACAGAAGAAATTGATGATGACTCTGGAGCCGAAAGAGAATTATGTCATATATTACAAAAACCTCCAGTTCCTGATGAATCATGGTGTTCAAGTGATCAAAGTTGGAAAAGTTTTGAGGTTCAGGCACTCAACATGGTTGAAGCCATATATTGATACAAACACAGAGCTTCGAACATCTGCATTGAGCCAATTTGATAAGACCTTGTTTAAATTGATGGTAAATTCAGTGTATGGCAAAACAATTGAAAATGTCAGAAAACATATTGATGTTAAAATAATTACTGACCCCAGCCGGAGCAAAAAATTGATTGCAAAGCCCAACTTCAATTACAGAAGAATTTATGATGAAAATATGGCACTCTTCAACATGAAAAAAACAAATATTAAGTTTGATAAACCTATTTATGTAGGGGCTGTGATATTGGAATTGGCCAAATTACACATGTTAAAATTGTATTATGATGTGTTGAAACCTTTGTATGGTGATTGTGTAAAATTGATGTACATGGACACTGATAGTTTTGTTCTTGATATTCAAACAGAAGATGTTTATAAAGATATTGCACATCCTGAATTGTTTCAATACTTTGATACCACTGAACATTCAAAAATTAAACACCACAACAAAAACGTGCCTGGCAAGTTAAAAGATGAGACACTTGGTGATGTTATTGTGGCATTTGCTGGGTTAAGAGCCAAGATGTACAGTTTTGAAACATGTAGTGGTGTTGTTGCCAAAAAGGCCAAGGGCATTGGCAGAGTAACTGTTGACAAGGAGCTTGAATTTGAGGATTACAAAAATTGTCTCAAATCCCAGAGTTTAATCAGAACATCAGAATCCAGAATTCAGAGTGTGGATCACTTATTGACTAGCAATATTGTAAGAAAAGTGGCTCTGGACCCACATGATGATAAGAGATGCATTTTGTCATGTGGCATACATACTCTACCATGGGGTCATTGTGATTTGAAAAATGGCAAACAATGCCCAATTACAGAGCATGATTTGAAATAAATAAACATGCCTATGAACTTATTTGGGTTCAAAAAACAGGCTATTATGGACCTGCCAACAGCACAACAGGAACTTAAAAATATTAAGAGAGCTGTGATGTAGGCAGATTTGATACAGTATTCTGCAAAGATTTAAGTGCCAATTTCACATTATTTAATTCAGAAGCATCAGCCACACTTTGCATAGCATCTTGGAGCAGGGTTATGTCTGCCTGAGTAGGTGTTGATTGTTGTAAAATTTCAAGCTTTGTTTGGATATCATCGATCAAGTGATGAAAATGAGATAGCTCAGATTCAGTGTTGAGGTTTTCAAGTTTTGTGATCTGTTGCTGGACACTGGCAAGGGTGTCTACAATACCAGGCAAGCGGGATTCTAGAGATTCTTGTACATTTGTCAGATCACTTTGCACTGCTGCTATGGTACCTTCAAGATGGGTTATGGTACTTTGATTTTTTCCAAAATCTTCATATGTTTCAAGTTGCAGCTTAATATTTGCAACACTCCGAGTTATTGCACTCAAAGCATCAGAAGATGGCAAGTTGTTCATAAAATTTTCAAGTGTCTCAATTTTTTCTTTAACCTCGGCTATGGCATTGTTCAGAGGGTCCAGATTAGGTATCTGTAATGATTGAATCTGTTCCTTTAGAGTGGAAATCACTAGATCAAAATCTTCTTGTGATTTTATGCTCTTGACAATTGTTTGGAGCTGTGTCTGGACATTATTTATCTGTTCCTCTAATTGTTGTTTCAATTGCTCAGAGTTGTTAGCCTGGGTCTTAAATTTGGCTTGAAGAGCTGCTACAGCCTCCTCTAAACTTTGAAAATTATCTAATGTTGCCAAGTCAGTATATTTTTGAAGCAGCAATTTGAGTTCTGAATCAATTTTAAGAAGAGGGTCCATGCATTGTGATTGTAAATTTGTAATTTCTAATTGAAGACTGGCATTGAGTGTAGTTTGTAAAGCTTGTAAATCACTTCTTAATTTCTTGACTCTGACATCAAGCATCAGAATCTCATCACTGTGATCTTCATGTCTTGTATGGCCAAATATATCATTAGGCATTTTTGTTTTAGTGGTTATTTATTATTGAATATCTGATTCTTAATTCTATAAAAAAAGGTATAAGCTTGTCATATGATCCAGGGACCTCAATATATAAGCAGTCACCAGCAGAAACAGTATATACAGTGCCAGAAATCATGTTTGAGTGCTTAATTCTATAAATATTTCTCCCTACTGAAAACTTGACATTACCCTCAGGGGTTGTAATAAATTGCAATTGACCACCTACAGGTAATTGGTAATGATTTAAATTATTGTTAAATATGTACAATGTTTTACCTGTTTTATCATCAACATCTGTAAGTATGCTGTTCAGATGAATAATTAACAAAGCACTTAGTTTAGATATTATATCAGAAGAGGGTTGTGCTGTTGGCAGGTCCATAATAGCCTGTTTTTTGAACCCAAATAAGTTCATAGGCATGTTTATTTATTTCAAATCATGCTCTGTAATTGGGCATTGTTTGCCATTTTTCAAATCACAATGACCCCATGGTAGAGTATGTATGCCACATGACAAAATGCATCTCTTATCATCATGTGGGTCCAGAGCCACTTTTCTTACAATATTGCTAGTCAATAAGTGATCCACACTCTGAATTCTGGATTCTGATGTTCTGATTAAACTCTGGGATTTGAGACAATTTTTGTAATCCTCAAATTCAAGCTCCTTGTCAACAGTTACTCTGCCAATGCCCTTGGCCTTTTTGGCAACAACACCACTACATGTTTCAAAACTGTACATCTTGGCTCTTAACCCAGCAAATGCCACAATAACATCACCAAGTGTCTCATCTTTTAACTTGCCAGGCACTTTTTTGTTGTGGTGTTTAATTTTTGAATGTTCAGTGGTATCAAAGTATTGAAACAATTCAGGCTGTGCAATATCTTTATAAACATCTTCTGTTTGAATATCAAGAACAAAACTATCAGTGTCCATGTACATCAATTTTACACAATCACCATACAAAGGTTTCAACACATCATAATACAATTTTAACATGTGTAATTTGGCCAATTCCAATATCACAGCCCCTACATAAATAGGTTTATCAAACTTAATATTTGTTTTTTTCATGTTGAAGAGTGCCATATTTTCATCATAAATTCTTCTGTAATTGAAGTTGGGCTTTGCAATCAATTTTTTGCTCCGGCTGGGGTCAGTAATTATTTTAACATCAATATGTTTTCTGACATTTTCAATTGTTTTGCCATACACTGAATTTACCATCAATTTAAACAAGGTCTTATCAAATTGGCTCAATGCAGATGTTCGAAGCTCTGTGTTTGTATCAATATATGGCTTCAACCATGTTGAGTGCCTGAACCTCAAAACTTTTCCAACTTTGATCACTTGAACACCATGATTCATCAGGAACTGGAGGTTTTTGTAATATATGACATAATTCTCTTTCGGCTCCAGAGTCATCATCAATTTCTTCTGTTTAGAGCCAGGTGAACACTTAACCTCAGGAATTGGGGGCAGATCAGAAAATGTGTTGTGTAAATCATCAGGAATTGTCAGATCAACCTCTAAGAACAGGCCATAGTTACTATCATCAAAATTCTTAAGATCTTCAATGTTAAAATTTTCAACCCACTCAAGACCTGCATATGGCAGTTTTTGCATCATGGCATAACCATAGAGGCTGTTTGCATCTACATACAGTATATAATTTGATGGCAGTGCTGGATCATAATCAGGAATATATTTGTTATTTGCTCTGGCATATCTCTGAGAACATTGCACCATGCCTCCTCTTATACATTGTTCCATAAACAGATACATATCTTGATCCTGGATCAGATCCAACTGCATTTTAGTGTTTAAAAACATTGCAGACCATGCTAGGCCCGGAGCACTGTAAAAATATATTGGATCCAGCTTATAATTTTCCATGGAAGATTTTCTGAATACCTGCAATATATCAGCTAAGAGAGTCACATCAAGTTTTAAATATGCCTTGTGATAATCACCAAATGTCTTGCATTTTAAATTGTTCCACATCAATTGGGCATGGTGATAATCATCATCAGTGATTCCAGATGCTCTGATTTTGCTGTAAAACTCTTGTTGTGGTGGCAGAGAACACTCATCAAATTTAGAAAAATCTGTAACATAATCATATGGATATACACCCTTCCGCCTAATTAATTTCAGGTCCTGATTTGGAAACAAAGCACATGTGATTTTGAATTGATCATCAGATAATTGAGTGGCCAGTGTAGCCAAGCTAGCCGATAAAATTCTGTAGGAATCAAGAAATCTTAAGTGAATAGAAACACCATTAACTTTAATTATTTTGTTAATGGCAATATATTTCTCATCATTTTCAGCTAAAATATTTAAATTCTGCTTGTTTAACCCCTCGTACCTGATCAAATGATGAAAATCATAATTGGATGCACCATGGCAAAATATGGGGACAAATTTTGGTCTCTGGATCTGAATATTGCAGCTATTACACAGGGCCATTAAGAATTTACCATCTGTATGAGAATGGTGATGAACCTTGATATTTGCATCTGAAAATTCAGAATCACATACCGGGCATTTTTCTGCATTGTTGAAATCTTCAATCTGTTTCTCTGTTAAAGGCAACATAGGTTTTGATTTTAATAAAATATTAGATGCTATGTCATGGCACTCATTTTCTATTCTATGTGCAAATTCTTTGATGGCATCTGGTCCCATGTATAAATATTCTTTACAAACAACACCATCCTGTACAACCACATAATAAAAACTGGAAGGTTCATGTAACTGGTATGGTGTAATTGAAGGTTCATCAGGATCTGGGCTACAGAATGCAAGAGGTTTGAGATTTGATTCAAAATCACAGACTATATATGCTGGGTGTTCCAACAGGGCTTCAAATGTTTTGAATTTTGCATTTTCACTTGGCATTGGCATCACCATATGAACAGGTTTATGGTTGCCACAGTATTTCAGATGCTCAAGTAACTTGTTTTTAGCAATTTCTGCATTCACTTTACAAACCCCTTTTATTATTTTTTACCATCAAATACAGACAAACATCTTCTGCACAACTTGAATATTTTATGAGTTTTGTCTAGTTGTGTTCTGACTAAAGCTTCAAGATTATGTATCAGAGTGTAATGATTTGTGCCTTCCCCTTCAATTAAGAGCAGATCAATCGGAATAGCAGATTCATCATCAAGTGTACTGATTCTGAGAGGATCTATCAAGCAATTGTCACGGCCAGTAGAACAAGTAAATACATTAATAGATAATTGTTTGCCATTGATGTGCCTGGCCTTTTTTTCAAATTTATCAATATTCTGAACAGGCATTGGGTATTCTAAACCCTCCATTGCCTCGTCAAAATCATGTTCATGTTCCTTATAATAAGTTATTCTCTGAGGGTTCCTTGAAACTGGATACAAAGCAGCTAAAATACACCACAAAAAGCATTTCTGGTCATTTTTTTTTATATTAACCACGGCTGTTCTGTTTTTGATATTGGCAGGTAATGGCAGATATGTAGATCCTTGTAATGGGCTGAATTCAGAAATATTAACATAGAGCTTGTGTGGAGATCCGCATAGGCTCCATCCAGACTCTTTTGCTGCAAATTCAGAGTGTTTAATATTCAATTGGTCTATCAAACTGCTTATTATTTTGTCTGAATTTGCATTTGAATATACCGGTACTGTTTCTGTTATATGGGGCTGTGTAAATTTTGTGCCATTTGGCTTCTTATATTGTGTAAAGAATTTGAGAGACAGCTTATAAGAGCCATTTTGTGCATTTAGAATTGCCTGCACATCAGGATTTATACTGTTCAAAAAATTCTTAATGTCACATCTTGGCTCTGATTTAAAACAGTGATCCCTTAATTGGCCGTTAAAACTGCTATGGATAGGTGGTGCATAGCGTGGCTGCTTTGCCGGTCCAGCATTAAGAGGTGTTTCATGCTTCCTTTTCAGACCAGATGTAGATGGTTGAGGGGGCAATGTTGATGACTGTACAGAACAAGAACCCACATGTCTATTGAAATATGCCTTGCTAAATATTTTATTGCATTTAGAACATATTTTAGTGGGAGTTCTGAATTTGCCTGGGTTACAATTCTTTTGGTGTCTGGCCCAATTGGGGCTGGATATATTCTTATTACACTGATTGCAATATTTTTGATTTGGCATTTTTGTTGTTGGTTTATTATATAAGATTTCCTGGGGTTCAATTCAAAATTTTGTACTTAATATATATATATATATATATATATTGTTCAGCTGTGTGCTTTGTTTATTTCTTGTGTATATTTAATATGTTAATATTATTAATTTTTATCCTCGGTTTATTATATAAAATTTTTTGGGTTTTAAACCAAAACTCTATGCTTATTATGACAGGTTGTAAAGCCAATGGCCTACAAGTGGAGAAAGAGAATAAATATTGATCTACACTAACCTTCCGCAAATGCCTGCACAGACATGCATGTCCTAGAAAGGCAATGACCTAGCGCTGTGTTATGTATTGATTTTTGTACAACAGGCTGGGACAAATATAAGCCTGACTCTAAATATGAGTGGATTACAACAAACAAGCTGGATGCAACAAATATCAGATTTTTTATACAAAATATAAGCCCTTTTGTTCAATATACCAGAAATATATTTAATATAAATTGTATATTAAACCAAACAGGCCTGTAAGTATGAGAAGCACTGTAACAACACATCTGTTCTCCTCAGCCACTCTCACAATACTGGCCGAGGAGTAAAGCAAAATCTCTTTATATACCCTAAGCATGGATTAAAACATCTGAAACAACAAAGCAATCAGAATATAACACATCATCACATTATGTCATAATTAACCAATCAGAAAACAACACATGCCTAATAATTTATTGCTTAATATTGGATAATAATTTGTTGCACAGCATGATGTAATAGCTCTTGCATCATAATTTGTTGCATAATATTGGATAATAATTTGTTGCACAGCATGATGCAATGGAAATAAACCAGAAGTAAGCATGTATGTGTGTGTGTGGGTGTGTGGGTGTGTGTGTGTGTGTGTGTGTGTGTGTGTGTGTGTGTGTGTGTGTGTGTATGTGGGTGGGTGTGTGTGTGGGTGGGTGTGGGTGAGGGGGGCCTAGTTTTAGGTGTGGGCAAAAAAAATATCAAGAGGGGCATATTTTTAACAAATTTATGGACAACAATCTCACAGAAGTGCCTTTTATAAGTGTAGGCAAATCAATCTGAGGGGGCTCATCATTTGTACACTAGGATTCAAAATTCTTAGAATTAAGAGCATATTACACTTGAAGAATTGGGGAATAAGGGCATCTTTGCATAATTTTAAGTGTGGGCAAATCGGGCTGTTTAATTATATGAGCTCATCATTTGTACACTTGTAAGTGGTGCTGGTTGTATATACTTTTACACTACTTGTAGGTTCTACCACAAGAACTTTTCTATTATAATGATACTGGTTATGCTGTACTGTAAGCTAAAGATGCTGATATTTGAGAAATTTAAAAGCTTATTTGCAAAATTTTAAGATAAATAATAATCTGTTAGACTGTAAACATATTTTATATCCATTCTGCACAAGATCCGATGACAAAATTTAAAAATTGTAATCGCCCAGACAGGGACTCGAACCCTGGACAGATAGGTTTAAAGCCTAACGCTATACCAACTAAGCTATCTGGGCACAAAATATTCTTTTTTTGAAAAGTTAGTTATGTTAAGAAATATATTGAAACACTTGAGAACACTCTTGGTCTGGTTTGACAGAGAAGGAGACAACATTTCCAAATTTTTACAGACTGGGTGTATTTTTCCACTATAGAGGCCTTCACTATATGTAATTCGAAACGCTAAAGTTCAGCTAGCTTCCAAAATTGAGGCAAAGATTGTGTTTGACGAGATTAACAAGTTACAATTATATCCAGTTACGGACAAATAAAGCTAAAACTCTCAGATTTACTGTACTAGCCAAGTTTTAGTAACATTTTATTCACTTTAGTACAAATACCAAAGAAATAGGTATATTTTATTTATAATTTGACAAAATGTACTAGTATTTAATTCAGAAAGTTAGGTAAAAAACAGTATTTTTTAAAAATATTGTTACTGCCTTCAAATTTTATGTTATTTAGCCACTAACAACCGGTTTACACTGTTTGGCATTCTTTAAATAGGAAAATAAGGAATTATTTGTTTATTTTTTATTATTTTTACTACTTTATATTTATTTAAGAAAACAATTCTACAGTTTAACTTAATTTTTAACAAATTGTTACTAATTTATATATCAAAGTTATGTTATTTAGAGTGTATGAAGACGTATAAAGTTAATATTTGTACTTATCAGTTCAACTAACAATTATATTTTACACACAAAAGATAATGTTTACAGTTAAATTACTTGAATCAGAGAATAATATTTTACAGTAATTGATTCATTCAGCACTAGTCAGTACTTTTATGCATCAGAAAGTTTTCTTAATTTTCTATTACGCATGCTATTTTGGGCTATTCTTAAAATGTATTTCTAAGGCAAACTGGTTTAATTTTCTGCTTATAATGCAAAGTTGACAGTTTTCGCACAATGCATTGTACATTTGTTATATTCTCTACTTACAATCCAAATATTATGGTTATTTAATGTATAACTAACTAACTCTCTAGCCTTCTTAAACCCGAATGTTCATGGCTGCAGCAACATATGCCTTTCATATGTCCCTGTCCTGAGCAAGATCTATATACTCCTTTCCTTCCATACCAATTTCCTTTAGGTCCATCTCTACATTATCAATCCATCTTTGTTTTGGTCTTCATATTGGTTTTTTATCATCAGTTTTCCCAACAAGAATTCTGTATACTCTTCTTTCCTCTCCCATTCGTACCACATGATCTACACACCTAAGTCTTCTTGATTTAATCATTCTAATAATATCTGGACATGAATACAAATTATGTACTTCTAAATTATGTAACCTTCTCCACTCATCTGTCTCCTCATCTGTTTTAGGCCCAAATATTTTCCTAAGGATCTTATTTTCAAATAGTCTCAATTTATGTTCCTTTTTTAATGTAAGGGACCAGGTTTATTTACTGTATTTAACTTTTATTTTTTGTAATTAACAAAAAATAAAAGCTTATACTGTAGTTATTATATCTTTTTCTATCAGCTTATTTTGAAATTAATATTATTAGGTATAGTCTTTGATTTATAACTATATTGATTTTTTATCAATTTATCTAAGAGTACACGCAGACAAACACATGTGTACACACTTTTATGTAAATAGATATGCCGTTTTTCAATATTTTAGTATGAAGATTGCACTTTAGCTATTTAAGCAAGGGTAGGAAAGGTAGGATTTCTGAGAATTTGTTGCAGGATTTTGTTGTCCAAGTATAGATGAGAACTGAGCTGGGAGACTGTTTTGAACCTTTTCATCAGAGTTTGCATGTGAACTGTATGCAAATTGAGCACTATTGACTGTGCATGCTTCTAAGTTTTGCTGTTATTTTACATCAACTCTGTGAGACTGTAGAGAGTTTCTCCTTTTCAAGTAGTTTTTATTGATTGTATTTGTATATGTTTTGGGAACATAGCAGTTTTATGTTATCAGGCAGTTTGTTGTAGAATATTTTTACCGGATTGTTTTGAGATATTGAGTGTCTGCTATTTTACTTGTAATTATTTTCCTTCTTGTGTTGTGTATTTGACTATATTTTGTCCAAGTTCGTAGTATTTAGAATAATTGTTATTGACTTGTAAATGTAGGGAGTAATAATCCTTTGCAAGATGCTCTATACTCTAGTCTGAACATTATTTTTAGTGTTCACTTTTGAAGCCTTAGTATTCTGGTAGTATTATTAATGTAGAGGTAAATTAGGCTGAAATGTAGGCATTTTTCTGATAAATTATACTCACTTAGTTGTTTCAGCAGGTAGAAGTTGCATGATGGTTTACTGCTGATGATGTTAATTTGCTCTTCTTATGTACTACGTATGATGTAGCTTACTTGAGTAATTGGAATTTTCTACTGAAAAAAGGATTGCTTGTCTATTTTATTCCTATGTTGTTGAGTTTGTTCATAAGCAAGCCATGTTTTTACTCTATCCCATGCCTTGGAAGAATCGAGATATATTGTGTTTGCAGTTTTATGTTTCTCTAAGGTTTCAGCTATGTAGTTTTTTAAACTCTGCTATGGGTGTGACTATTGATTTCTCTTTCTGGATGCCATGTTGGTTTCTGTGTATTCCTTTTGCTGCTTGAATTTGACTTAGGTTGTTTGCTTTTTTTCTTAGATCTTTATTTGTTTATTTGTTCAGTATTTTTATTTTTTTAATATTCTTTTACATAAAAAATTCAAAGTACATTGTTAAAGTCAAAGTGTGTTAAAATTCAATTTTTCAAAGTTAAAGTTTTAAAAATACAATTTTCTAAAATTAAAAGTTATAATAGTATATTTTTGTTAGTAGAAGTTTTTATACTAGGGCAAATTATTTTGTTGTTAATGTAAAATTTGTTAGTTAATGTAAAATCAAAGTAATTAAAAATCAATTTTTCAAAGTCAAAATTTTAAAAATACAATTTTTAAAATTAAAAGTTATAATAGTACATTTTTGTTAGTAGAAGTTTTTATACTAGAGTAAATTCTTTTGTTGTTAAAATAAAATATGTTAGTTAATGTAAAATTAAAGTATTTAAAATTCAAAAAAATAAAAATACTGAACAAATAAACAAATAAAGATCTAAGAAAAAAAGCCACCTATACTATAGAACTACATTTAATGAATTTTGCAGTCTTCCTGTTTGATCTGTTAAATAATCCAGTCAATAAAAATATACTTACATAGAAAAATCTGTTTTCCGATACTTTAATCGGATAATCTGCTTTTGCGTACTTCCTCAGAAATATACACAATCATAGTTCTTTATAAATTTAGCACCTGATGTAGAATAAATCAAAATCTAGTTAGTGTTGACCTGTAAGTGCTTCTGATACATGTAGTTACTTGAAAAAACAAATATTGGGTGCATAAAAGATAGCATTCTTGTGAAACAGTAAAAAAATCAACCTCATTTCCTCGTAATATTAGCTGTAAATGCTTCTTGCACATTAACAGGGCTCTGGCGTGTGGGCCTACGTCACCTATAATCCTTTGTAAAGTTCGTGTTGTCCTATAAATTGTCGATATACATACTAAGTCCCTAGTTACAGCCTAAGCTTTTAGTTTCAATCAGAGAATTTCAGTGTTCAGATAGTGATTGTAGCTAGAGGCCAGCATAGTCTGCATTTTACCTACCCACTGCCCGCTTGCCCGTGAGGACAGGTATACCTGCTAGCCTGCCCACGGCAACGAGTCGACTTGCGTCTTTACCCGGGTTCTTCGTCTTCCAGGCGCTCTGCGCTTACAAGGTAACTGGGCATTCAACAAGACCCGGGCGCCTGCAAAACCTGCTGGAAGGAAACAGCCCTCCGGCAGCGTGTCGCTCCAGGTGTTTCATCACCACGTGGACAGCTTCAGCCAGTGTTGCCTAATTACGTAGCTCGTAAATCCTACGAGGTCCTAGGAGGAGCTCTCTCCTCCAAGGAGAATTTATATACTTAGCGATTTCAGTTCAGCGTAAGCAGTTTTTATCTTATTGCCAGGAAATGCACGCAGTATTACAGCTTCATTTATTTAAATGAATGATCGAGCAAACAAAAATCTCCTCACTGAAAACTAATTGCTTTTCATTGCATGGTGCCTTAACCAGGCACGCAGTGGCGCAACCAGAGGGGGTAGGGTGCATTGCTCACAAGCTTGGACGGAAATTAAGTCTAGCGGAAGGGTCAGGGTGGGGGTCAAACATTAAAGTACAAGAAAAAACAGACTAGCAGAATTTAAGAGTAGCAGGGCTAAAGGGTACTCAAGATGGAATTAATTTTCATATTTTTCTTGCATTTTCCTTCCAGACGGCCAAGGGCACCTGCAGAGGGGGAATGAAGGGGTAATTGCAACCCCTTGATTTCAAATTTTATGAAAGTAGAAATATATTATAAAATATTATCCAGTCTCATCAAGTTCAATGACGTAGCAAAGGGGTAGCGGGAGTCGGCCCTGAGCGCCGAACGATCTAAGTGAGAAAAGTTTTAAAACAGAGAATGCTATGGCGGCCCGTGATATTATTTGCTATTAATGTTGGTTTGTTACGAGTTGGATGAATTGATTATGTAATACGTCGCTCCATGTGAAAAGAAAATATTGTAGATGGAAATTTTACATGCCATATGTCTGTACATTCGGGATGCATTTATCATGCACTTTCTTTCTTTCAAAAACAGTTTGTGTGCTTGTTTTCCATTATTAGCTAATGTGAAATTGACGTGTTGAAAAAAAATATTTCTAATCCTCTGTTTCAACACAAATGCGCGTGAGAACCGACTTCTACCCCCTTTTTGCGTGATTTATGAGGATTATAATGCCTTTCATGCTACTTTATTACTATTATTGTGATTGTTCTTGTTGGCACGTTTATCCAAGTACTTGGCCCTACCCCCCAAACGAGGGTAACGGCAATGGCCCTGGCTGGCTACGGCCCTGGTGTTCGCAGTAGAACAGTGTGTTGTTCGACTCGCGACCTCAGCGTCGAACGTGACATGTTTCAGTCCTGTCCTATATCACTATATATACGTATATTGGTTGTTTACGACATATACTTATGGATCCTGTGCCACGGAAAACCTATTTCAATGTGTGTGTGTGGGGGGGGGGGGTAGCAACATTCGTAAATCTCATTTCATTGGTGATGTGGCTTACGAAGCTTCGAAGTAGTGGGGTTTGTGGTAGGGACAGGACAGGAAAGTATGAACCCCCCTCAAGCAGTTTTGCTACACTTAAAACTTGCTCAACATGAGCATATGAGCTTTTTGCTCAAGTGTGGAACTCTTGCCTAATCCAAGATTTTTGTAAAAATGCCCTCGGGAATTTTTCAGAAAGGAAGAGAATTTTTCAGAAAGGAAGAGAATTTTTCAGAAAGGAAGAGCTCCCCTCAGATTGATTTGCCTATACTTACAAAAGGCACTTCTGTGAGATTGTTGTCCATAAATTTGTTAAAAATATGCCCCTCTTGACCACACTTAAAACTAGGCCACCCACACCCACCCACACATATTTACTTCCGGTCCACTTCCGGTCCACTTCCGGTCCACTTCCGGTCCACTTCCGGTCCACTTCCGGTCCACTTCCGGTCCACTTCCGGTTTGCCTACTTCCGGTCTACTTGTGGCCAAGTTGTGCCCTATTTCTGCTTTTTTTTATCCAGCATAGAGTTTTGATTTGAACCCCAAGAAATTGTATATAAATACCAAAGCCAAAAATATTCACACACATACACACACTAAATATACAAAACACACTGCTGAACCCAACTGATATTTTTTTATTAAGCATAGAATTTTGATTTGAACCCCAAGAAATGTTATATAATAAACATAACAAAATTCTAATATTTATTTTTGTTTAACAGGAACAACAAGTTCTGAGCACATAAGCAGTTTCTGAGGAATACAAGGCAGCAGCAGCAGCAAGCAATTAACTTATAGAAGGCAGTGTGTATCATATCTAATTGCATGGATAATCTTGACACAGGATTTTTTGAGAGAAGATGTATTTCAAAATACATAAAATCTAAGTCACTTGTTGATGATTTAAAGCTTAGATTCTGTGGCCTGTCCGAGTATGACCTGTTTGCTGTGCAGAATGAAACTGAAATGCAGTGGGTGCTTGCCAGTGACAGGCCATTCCAATGCCTGTATCTCAACTTTATCAGTGAGTTTGAAAGTACAAGAGAATTGTTGGATTGTTTGTTAATTTTTATACAGACAGGTGCCATTATAATTTAAGGTTGAAATTGTTTGACAATTATTGGTTCAACAATGCTCATAGCAATTGTTTAGAATATAGGATGTGCATGATTGCATCTCAGAGTTCAAATTGGAGACATTATAAATATTCAAATAAAATTATTAACAGGATATCTAATATTGAATTTGTTACAACTGATAATGGGAATTTGTACAGTGGTGAAGATTTCAATCCAGAGTTTGTATCAAATTCCAACTATATATATTTGAATGAGCTTCTCATGTATTTTATAAGGCAAAAATTTAGAGATTGCACTTATGATTGTATTGTTCAGGCACTGGGGCAGAATAATTTGCATGATATATGCAATTGTGGGAGAGTTTTGTCCAGCCTCTCAGTGTGATTTCAGGCACAGGAATCTGGCAGTTGGGAATCAATCTGCAGCAGGCAGCCCTGATTATTTCAGCAGAGACAGCAATCAAGGTAAATAAATATTTGCTGCAAGTGTAATTTAATTCTCTTCTCATCAGTGTAACACATTTCCTGTCTTATGCAGTTCCAAATCTCTGCCCATCAGTGCTGCAGCCAGGCTCGGGTCTGTATGCAGGAAGAGGCAAGATATTTGTTTGAAATCTGTTTTGAAGCCTGTACCTATTCACAGCACAGCTCTGTTAGAGATAGGGACAATGAGTAATATTTGTAATTAATAATTCAGTAATTATTTCTAACAAGTTTAATTTTCAATGGGCTCTTCTCATCAGTGTAACACATTTCCTGTCTTATGCAGTTCCAAATCTCTGCATAGCAGTGCTGTAGCCAGGCTCGGGTCTGTATGTAGGAAGAGGCATAGTTGAAATCTGCTTGGGTATAATTTTTTGAAGCCTGTACCTCATCACAGCATAGCTCTGTCAGAGGATAGGGACATTGAGTATAAAATCTGTAATCAATAAGTCAGTAATCAATTCTAACAAGTTTAATTTTTAATAGGCTCTTCCTGTCTTGTTTTACATGCAGTTCCAAATCCCTGTCCATCAGTGCTGTAGAAATATCAGCCAGGCTCGAGTTTATGTGTGGGAAGAGGCAAGATATTTGTTTGAAATCTGCTTGGGTATAATTTTCTGAAGCCTGTACCTCATCACAGCATAGCTCTGTCAGAGATAGGGACATATTTTTCAGGCTCTCTTGTTACAATCTTGTTTCTCTCTGCATCACTATAATAATATTTGCCACATGTTCTATGATTATATGCTCTAACAACTTCAATGAAAACATATGTGTAATCAATTCTATCAAGTTTAATTCTTAATAGGCTCTTCTCCTCATCAGTGTAACAAATTTCCTGTGTTGTTTCATTTGCAGTTCCATCCCTGCCCATCAGTGCTGTAGAAATATCAGCCAGGCTCGGGTCTGTGTGTAGGAACAGGCAAGATATTTGTAGTTGAAATTTTCATGCAATAATCTGGATGTATGAGATGTTTTATTGATTTTATGTTTCTGTATTTTTCAGGCTCTCTTGTTACAATCTTGTTTCTCTCTGCAACATTGCCACCACTATGATAATATCTGCCACATGTTTGATTGTTTGCATTGCGGGATTGATTCCCACTGTACCAACCTATGTATGTATTATTGGGAGTTTAGATAATTGTTTCCTGCACCTGCATGTTTCATTCCAAGAGGTTTTGTCTAGGCACAGTGCAAGGCACTTACTGCTGCAATTTCTGAATTTTTGCCTCAGAAAATACAGAACAAGCTCATTCAGGCATTTGTGCTTTAAATACCCAACAAGATCCGGGTGGAAATCAACTGCACTGAACAAGTGCCCATCATCTGTGGTCACAAATTCAATATTCCCATTAAACAGATTGGGATTGGAAATTATTCTGTTCAAAAATTTAAAATGCGCCCAATTTAAGCTCTGATCAGCCATGAGCTCTAAATTATAATCTTCATACCCATCACAACAATTGCTGTACCAATATTTATCAATCAATTTCAACCTGCAGAAATAATAATAATAGCTCCCAGTGTGGTGATGCACAAACAATCCACAAATTCTCTTAAACTTGTTGTACATAAATTTTTCAAACTTGCTGATGCTCTTCAGTGACAAGTATTGAAAATTCTTGACACTATCAAGCACATAGTGCATTTCAGTCTCATTCTGAACTGTAAACAGATCATACTCGGACAGGTTCAGGAACCTAAGCCTAAAATCCCCAACAAGTGATTTATATTTAATGTATTTTGAAATTGATCTCATGTCAAAAAATTCTGCATTATGACAGGCACAATGGCAGTGTGAACAATCCCCTGTCGCATTGGCATGTATTTTGTATGTTGTGTGCTTCAAGTGACAGGCATATGCATTTATGCTCACAGTTTTTAAATTTTTGCCTAAACATATACATGAGAATTTCATTGAAGTTTGTATGTTTTAAAAATTTGCTCATGCCTGGCTTAAAATCTTCAGGTAGGTATAAATTGCCCTCATCTGTAGTGACATATTCAAGAGGATTCAGGTCCACATAAACTCTGTTTGAGATTTTATAATGGACCCAGTTTAGACTCTGCGGCATAATTATGTCTATTCTGTGCACAAAACAATTTCTATTGCAATTGTTATACCAGTAATTATCATACATTGCAAATCCACAATGCCAATAATAACACTCTACAGAATAATGCACAAAAAATCCAACAATTCTTTTGCATGTATTGAACATGGATATTTCAAATCTTGTCAGGGATTTCAGGGACAGGTAGTGAAAAGCAAAATCACTTGAAAGCACCCACTGCATCTCAGTTTTATTCTGCACAGAGAACAGGTCATGCTCAGAGAGTCCAGAGAACCTATGCCTGAAATCCCCAACATGTGATTCTGATTTTTTATATTTGTAAATAGATCTTCTGTCAAAAAATTCCATATTTTTGATTCAATCCTCTCTCCCACTGCTCTGCTTTCCCTGCTGTTTCTGCTCTCTCTCTCTGCTGTTTCTGCTCTATCTGAAATTAAATTTTTAATCTAGATAATTGTTTCCCATAATTGCATGTTCCGCTGAGATGGCTCCCACCTAGAATCTTTGCAATGCAATCAGAGTCACAGTGTTTGAATTTTTCTCTTATGAAATACATAATAATCTTATTCAAGTATATATGCTTAGAGTACCACACACAATCAGGATCAAAATCATCCTCACTGTACAAGTGGCCACTGTCTGTTGTAACAAATTCAATATTATGATTTGTAGATATCCTGAATTTGTAATGCATCCAATTCAAGCTTGGGTATGAAACAATATTCATCCTATGCTCTGCAAACAAATTATAGCAATTACTCAACCAATGATTATTGAATATTTTAAGCATGAAATAATAACCATAATTATCTGTGTAAAAATTCACAAAAAATCCAGCAATTCTGCCACACTTGTTGTAAACAATTTTTTCACACTTGCTTATATGTTTGAGGCACAGGTAGTGAAAGGGCAAGGCTTCGTCAAGCACCTATTGCATCTCTGTTTTATTGCAAATTGCAAACAGGTCATACTCAGAGAATCCAGATAATCTGATTCTGATATTTTCCACTATTGTTTTTTTATAAACGTTTCAACAAACGTTTCAACATATGTTTAACATATGTTGAAACGTTTGTTGAAACGTTTATAAAAAAACAATAGTGGAAAATATCAGAATCAGATTATCTGGATTCTCTGAGTATGACCTGTTTGCAATTTGCAATAAAACAGAGATGCAATAGGTGCTTGACAGTGCCTTGCCCTTTCACTACCTGTGCCTCAAACATATAAGCAAGTGTGAAAAAATTGTTTACAACAAGTGTGGCAGAATTGCTGGATTTTTTGTGAATTTTTACACAGATAATTATGGTTATTATTTCATGCTTAAAATATTCAATAATCATTGGTTGAGTAATTGCTATAATTTGTTTGCAGAGCATAGGATGAATATTGTTTCATACCCAAGCTTGAATTGGATGCATTACAAATTCAGGATATCTACAAATCATAATATTGAATTTGTTACAACAGACAGTGGCCACTTGTACAGTGAGGATGATTTTGATCCTGATTGTGTGTGGTACTCTAAGCATATATACTTGAATAAGATTATTATGTATTTCATAAGAGAAAAATTCAAACACTGTGACTCTGATTGCATTGCAAAGATTCTAGGTGGGAGCCATCTCAGCGGAACATGCAATTATGGGAAACAATTATCTAGATTAAAAATTTAATTTCAGATAGAGCAGAAACAGCAGAGAGAGAGAGCAGAAACAACAGGGAAAGCAGAGCAGTGGGAGAGAGGATTGAATCAAAAATATGGAATTTTTTGACAGAAGATCTATTTACAAATATAAAAAATCAGAATCACATGTTGGGGATTTCAGGCATAGGTTCTCTGGACTCTCTGAGCATGACCTGTTCTCTGTGCAGAATAAAACTGAGATGCAGTGGGTGCTTTCAAGTGATTTTGCTTTTCACTACCTGTCCCTGAAATCCCTGACAAGATTTGAAATATCCATGTTCAATACATGCAAAAGAATTGTTGGATTTTTTGTGCATTATTCTGTAGAGTGTTATTATTGGCATTGTGGATTTGCAATGTATGATAATTACTGGTATAACAATTGCAATAGAAATTGTTTTGTGCACAGAATAGACATAATTATGCCGCAGAGTCTAAACTGGGTCCATTATAAAATCTCAAACAGAGTTTATGTGGACCTGAATCCTCTTGAATATGTCACTACAGATGAGGGCAATTTATACCTACCTGAAGATTTTAAGCCAGGCATGAGCAAATTTTTAAAACATACAAACTTCAATGAAATTCTCATGTATATGTTTAGGCAAAAATTTAAAAACTGTGAGCATAAATGCATATGCCTGTCACTTGAAGCACACAACATACAAAATACATGCCAATGCGACAGGGAATTGTTCACACTGCCATTGTGCCTGTCATAATGCAGAATTTTTTGACATGAGATCAATTTCAAAATACATTAAATATAAATCACTTGTTGGGGATTTTAGGCTTAGGTTCCTGAACCTGTCCGAGTATGATCTGTTTACAGTTCAGAATGAGACTGAAATGCACTAGGTGCTTGATAGTGTCAAGAATTTTCAATACTTGTCACTGAAGAGCATCAGCAAGTTTGAAAAATTTATGTACAACAAGTTTAAGAGAATTTGTGGATTGTTTGTGCATCACCACACTGGGAGCTATTATTATTATTTCTGCAGGTTGAAATTGATTGATAAATATTGGTACAGCAATTGTTGTGATGGGTATGAAGATTATAATTTAGAGCTCATGGCTGATCAGAGCTTAAATTGGGCGCATTTTAAATTTTTGAACAGAATAATTTCCAATCCCAATCTGTTTAATGGGAATATTGAATTTGTGACCACAGATGATGGGCACTTGTTCAGTGCAGTTGATTTCCACCCGGATCTTGTTGGGTATTTAAAGCACAAATGCCTGAATGAGCTTGTTCTGTATTTTCTGAGGCAAAAATTCAGAAATTGCAGCAGTAAGTGCCTTGCACTGTGCCTAGACAAAACCTCTTGGAATAAAACATGCAGGTGCAGGAAACAATTATCTAAACTCCCAATAATACATACATAGGTTGGTACAGTGGGAATCGATCCCGCAATGCAAACAATCAAACATGTGGCAGATATTATCATAGTGGTGGCAATGTTGCAGAGAGAAACAAGATTGTAACAAGAGAGCCTGAAAAATACAGAAACATAAAATCAATAAAACATCTCATACATCCAGATTATTGCATGAAAATTTCAACTACAAATATCTTGCCTGTTCCTACACACAGACCCGAGCCTGGCTGATATTTCTACAGCACTGATGGGCAGGGATGGAACTGCAAATGAAACAAAACAGGAAATTTGTTACACTGATGAGGAGAAGAGCCTATTAAGAATTAAACTTGATAGAATTGATTACACATATGTTTTCATTGAAGTTGTTAGAGCATATAATCATAGAACATGTGGCAGATATTATTATAGTGATGCAGAGAGAAACAAGATTGTAACAAGAGAGCCTGAAAAATATGTCCCTATCTCTGACAGAGCTATGCTGTGATGAGGTACAGGCTTCAGAAAATTATACCCAAGCAGATTTCAAACAAATATCTTGCCTCTTCCCACACATAAACTCGAGCCTGGCTGATATTTCTACAGCACTGATGGACAGGGATTTGGAACTGCATGTAAAACAAGACAGGAAGAGCCTATTAAAAATTAAACTTGTTAGAATTGATTACTGACTTATTGATTACAGATTTTATACTCAATGTCCCTATCCTCTGACAGAGCTATGCTGTGATGAGGTACAGGCTTCAAAAAATTATACCCAAGCAGATTTCAACTATGCCTCTTCCTACATACAGACCCGAGCCTGGCTACAGCACTGCTATGCAGAGATTTGGAACTGCATAAGACAGGAAATGTGTTACACTGATGAGAAGAGCCCATTGAAAATTAAACTTGTTAGAAATAATTACTGAATTATTAATTACAAATATTACTCATTGTCCCTATCTCTAACAGAGCTGTGCTGTGAATAGGTACAGGCTTCAAAACAGATTTCAAACAAATATCTTGCCTCTTCCTGCATACAGACCCGAGCCTGGCTGCAGCACTGATGGGCAGAGATTTGGAACTGCATAAGACAGGAAATGTGTTACACTGATGAGAAGAGAATTAAATTACACTTGCAGCAAATATTTATTTACCTTGATTGCTGTCTCTGCTGAAATAATCAGGGCTGCCTGCTGCAGATTGATTCCCAACTGCCAGATTCCTGTGCCTGAAATCACACTGAGAGGCTGGACAAAACTCTCCCACAATTGCATATATCATGCAAATTATTCTGCCCCAGTGCCTGAACAATACAATCATAAGTGCAATCTCTAAATTTTTGCCTTATAAAATACATGAGAAGCTCATTCAAATATATATAGTTGGAATTTGATACAAACTCTGGATTGAAATCTTCACCACTGTACAAATTCCCATTATCAGTTGTAACAAATTCAATATTAGATATCCTGTTAATAATTTTATTTGAATATTTATAATGTCTCCAATTTGAACTCTGAGATGCAATCATGCACATCCTATATTCTAAACAATTGCTATGAGCATTGTTGAACCAATAATTGTCAAACAATTTCAACCTTAAATTATAATGGCACCTGTCTGTATAAAAATTAACAAACAATCCAACAATTCTCTTGTACTTTCAAACTCACTGATAAAGTTGAGATACAGGCATTGGAATGGCCTGTCACTGGCAAGCACCCACTGCATTTCAGTTTCATTCTGCACAGCAAACAGGTCATACTCGGACAGGCCACAGAATCTAAGCTTTAAATCATCAACAAGTGACTTAGATTTTATGTATTTTGAAATACATCTTCTCTCAAAAAATCCTGTGTCAAGATTATCCATGCAATTAGATATGATACACACTGCCTTCTATAAGTTAATTGCTTGCTGCTGCTGCTGCCTTGTATTCCTCAGAAACTGCTTATGTGCTCAGAACTTGTTGTTCCTGTTAAACAAAAATAAATATTAGAATTTTGTTATGTTTATTATATAACATTTCTTGGGGTTCAAATCAAAATTCTATGCTTAATAAAAAAATATCAGTTGGGTTCAGCAGTGTGTTTTGTATATTTAGTGTGTGTATGTGTGTGAATATTTTTGGCTTTGGTATTTATATACAATTTCTTGGGGTTCAAATCAAAACTCTATGCTGGATAAAAAAAAGCAGAAATAGGGCACAACTTGGCCACAAGTAGACCGGAAGTAGGCAAACCGGAAGTGGACCGGAAGTGGACCGGAAGTGGACCGGAAGTGGACCGGAAGTGGACCGGAAGTAAATATGTGTGGGTGGGTGTGGGTGGCCTAGTTTTAAGTGTGGTCAAGAGGGGCATATTTTTAACAAATTTATGGACAACAATCTCACAGAAGTGCCTTTTGTAAGTATAGGCAAATCAATCTGAGGGGAGCTCTTCCTTTCTGAAAAATTCTCTTCCTTTCTGAAAAATTCTCTTCCTTTCTGAAAAATTCCCGAGGGCATTTTTACAAAAATCTTGGATTAGGCAAGAGTTCCACACTTGAGCAAAAAGCTCATATGCTCATGTTGAGCAAGTTTTAAGTGTAGCAAAACTGCTTGAGGGGGGTTCATACTTTCCTGTCCTGTCCCTACCACAAACCCCACTACTCTTCGAGTTCCCTTTTTTAAGTAGTGAAAATCTATTGCAGTTGGCAACACTGCAGAACGGTGTGGGCCAGGTGCAGTTTCTACTCGAAGCAACTACGTCATGCAGAGGGAGGGGTCTGCAGTTGATGGAAAGAACGAACTGAGACCTACTAGGTATCGTAAGACTGCGGGTACCCGGCGGGTCTACAATGCCTGCCAGGAACGATCTGTGCAGGTGGGCATACAAGCTGCTCAAGCGAGGGTGTTGCGCAGGTTGCATGGCATTTCAGGAGCGATGTCTCGCGAACGGGTCTGCTCCAGGTCTTGTGCAGGCCTTTAATTGTAGCCTCGTATAATAAACCAAGTGGAAATAACCCAAGTGTTGATGCACCCAAAAAAAACAGTAATACCTTGAAAAAGGCTATAAGGCTAAATTATTCTTCTAGCATAGAAATAAAGTTTAGCAAGTGGGCCTATAGTTCATATAGTCAGTCGTCTGTGAACTTCGTCTTGTCCTGTGAATTGTCAACATATTGATAAATGGTTATATTTTTTTTTTTTAAAAAAAAACAATGTTGGTAAGCGTCCAGTTATGGACCCATCAGTAAAGGGATTCAGTCTTTATAGACATACAATAATTTTCGTTACACTAAAAATTTGGCCTCGTATAAAGGTAAATAGTCGAAATGATAAAAATTTCGTGTACTTTATCCAGTAAGCCTTAGCTAGAAATACAATAACAGCGTTACAGACATAAAAATTAAGCAAGCTTTAATATTCTAGTGGCACATAATAAATATAAAATATCCTTTAAAATACTCTGACAAATAGTTGTGGGTTATCTGAAATCAAAATTTTCAAGCCCTCTCTCCTGCATAAATAGGCTCTAGAATTCACTAAGCCTCAAAATAATATTGGGTACATAAAATAAAAAGCAGATGGAGAGTGATGCTGATCGCATCATCTCCAAACAGCAAACATAAAAGTATATGGATGGAGCCCCACCTGATACATTTAGGAAACTTTACCTAGTATAAAAGTAACAAAATACTCAGCAAACTCTAAAATAAACAAACTTTCCTACGTAGCAGGCGTAACATGACCTAAATAAATACATATAGAAATACAGAACCAAAAATAGCATAGTGGAAATCAGTAAACCTTAATAATAATAATAATAATAATATATTGTGTGGCTTACATTTTAGCTAAAAGTACTTTTTCTTTAGTGTTTTTGAAAAAAATTAAATAAATACTAAACTCTAAGTTAAAAATTTGTAAATGAATATATGATACAAAACAAAATAAATAAAAATTAATACATACCCTGCAAAAAATCAGTAAAAAAGTTGAAAACATATCTTTGTGCATCCAAAATATAATAACAAATCCTTCTTGACTGGATTAAATTGTGTTATTTGAGTAATATTAAGCCTAAACTTGTAAAATAAAAGGTTAAATTTGGAAAAAATCTCTCTCTCTCTCTTTCTCTCTCTCTCTCTCTCTTTCTCTCTCTCTCTCTCTCTGTGTGTGTGTGTGTGGATGTGTGTGTGTGTGTGAGTGCGTGTGTGTCCAAAATGTAATAAAAAACACATTCAAATCGTGTTATTTGAGTAAATATTAAGCTAAACTTGTGAAATAAACAGATAGAAGTTGAAAACACACACTTTGTGTGTCGAAAATGTAAGTAAAAGTCTATCCTGAATAGTATAAATAGTGTTATTTTGGTAAAAAATTAACAAAATTGTAAAATAATAAGTGTAAAGTTGAAAAAATGTCTTTGTGAATCCAAAGTTTAATGAAAAAATGTTGCCTGAATAGTTTAAATAGTGTTATTTTGATAAAAAATTAACATAAAATTGTAAAATAATAAGATAAAAGTTGAGAGCACACACTTTGTGAATCCAAAATTTAATAAAAAATGTTGCCTGAATAGTATAAATAGTGTTATTTTGGTAAAAAATTAACATAAAATTGTAAAATAATAAGTTAAAAGTTGACTAAGCGCACTTTATGTATCGAAAATGTAACTAAAAATGTTGCCTGAATAGTATAAATAGTGTTATTTTGATAAAAAATTAACATAAAATTGTAAAATAATAAGTTAAAAGTTGAAAAAAATGTCTTTGTGAATCCAAAATTAATGAAAAAATGTTGGCTGAATAGTATAAATAGTGTTATTTTGATAAAAAATTTACATAAAGTTGTAAAATAATAAGTTAAAAGTTGAAAAAAATGTCTTTGTGAATCCAAAATTAATGAAAAAATGTTGCCTAAATAGTATAAATAGTGTTATTTTGGTAAAAATTAACATAAAGTTGTAAAATAATAAGTTAAAAGTTGAGAACACACTCTTTGTGAATCCAAAATTAATGAAAAAATGTTGCCTGAATAGTATAAATAGTGTTATTTTGATAAAAATAAGAATAAGCTGTGAAAATGTTTGACATGAAGTCAAAGTTTGGTAAAAAATAAACTCAAAATTAAGTTAAATAGCACACAGTAACATACATTTACTACCTAAATCAATAATCAAAGGGTCCTAGGTTCGTTACCCCGTGATAAAAGCAAATGGTGAAAACTGTAGGCCCCGTCCCTGATAGCTCTCCCTTCTTCATAGTACAGATAAAAAAAACCTGCGCTAAAGCGTCCTGTGCCTTGGGGAAACCCTGATCGGAATATTAATTGGCGGCGGAAACCGGTTCTACAAGTGACGCATATCTTCAGAAATTTGACCCTTGCTGCGCATTTCCAGACATCCTTTGTTGTCTGGTGCAATCCCTCCCCTGCCCTACAGTATTGCATACCTTTCCCCTGTTATTGCGTACTGGTTAACCTTGGAAAAAACCGGTTCTGAAAACCTACCGACGCCTTCTCTGATTGGTCAATCGGGTTCCTTCTTTGTTCTGACGTTCAGACGTCATTTGACCTTGAACGCACACTCCCCAAATTCCTTTCTCCTCTACCTGCGCGGAATATTAATTCATTCTCTCTGTCTACCTTCACCGCACTTCCCCAAATTCCTTTCTCGTCTACCTTCACCGCCGAGTCGAGATTCTGAGACAGTATTCTGTCTAGCATCTCGTACCATCGTGTTTCATACCATAATAACATACATTATTACATAGTACTAATTATTACCGTTACATATCGCGGGTTCGAATACCGGGACCGTCTTCTTTCGTAATTGGACCTGTACCTACAGCCATTACTACCGTTCATAGCGGTTCATAAACCATAGAAAACTTATTTTCAATACTATAAACATTAATTATTATCAATTCATACATTACATACTTTGCAGTAATGAATATAAAAACATATAATTACCTTCTATATACATATTTTTCATAAAATAAATAATTATATATTCATAAAAAGTTATAAACATGCAAATACATAAATGTAAAATATTCTAAGTACATGCAAATAAGTTCTAAGTACGCGCAAATTAATTAAAACCCGTGCAAATTAGTTATAAGTACGTGCAAATTAAATTGCGAATATTATTCGCTCGAGGGCAGGACTTGGTGCGTTCAACATCTACTAATATAATTTTCTCTAATGTGTGGAATAGGCTGGGAACTGTTTCAACGTTGGGGAATTTCTAAATGCATTGCTATTCAGAACTGGGACAATTCTTGCTAGAGCATTGTGTTCTATCCATTTTCAATTTCCTTTCGTGGATCAGGTTTTCCAGCAAAAATTGCAACACTGATTCACCGGATGACAACACTGTCAGAAATATTTCTTCCGACTACAAACCTGCTTTGGTACAAGTATCACTGGAAGTTTACGATTCCGGCATGGGTTTTGGGAGTCGTGCAGGGGGGATTGAAGTCGGTCCCCTCCCAACCCAATGGCCCATTCTCGCCCCTGTTTCCCTCCTGTCTTTGTTACCGGGGAGATCCGTCCTGCTCGAGATAGTATGGGTCTCTGGACGGTAGTTGAACGTATTCCAGCAGTCCCTGGAGCTTCCAGCAGATATCAAAAGAGGAAGGTCTCGCTCGCAACATGAGGAGGGGGGCCAAAAAAGGCGAGAGAGAGAGAGAACTTGGTTGCTGGAGAAAGAAGCGGTGCTTCTGCGATACTCCCTGATGGTCCATGGTTAACGGCTGCGTCGTCGGAAAGGCAATGGTGTTACCAATAATAGCAATCATCCTTGTGCTGACGAGGCTAAAACCCGGACTTTACTTAGCCGGAGAAAATGGAAGACGTGGTGAGATTACAAGGGGGTCGTAAACGAGGAGAAAATGAAAGACTGATGATGTACTGTGAAGAAGAGATTGTAAGAGAAGACCGAAAGTCAAAGCTGTCAGTGGCGTTCCTAGCATTTTCGAAGGGGGGAGGGGAGGTTACGTGTACTTTTTTAGTAGTCGGTCCTCATTTTACCATGTTTTTATTGGTGTTCTTCTTTTAGGAATACTGGGCCAAACGGGGGGTTATGGCCCCCACCACTACTCCATTGGTACGCCACTGAAAGTTGTGGATTTAATATGGACGGTAATAGCAGCTTACGCAGACCTTCTAGAACGAGTAGAGAATTATCTACATTCCCTACTATCTGTTTGTCTCTCCTATTAAACACTCCTATGATTTCTAATCGTTTAACCTCCCTTCAAGTAGAACGACCAGTGTTGTGACACTTTGAACTGAACATATTTAAATATGATCGTCTGTTTCTCGTTCCAAACGGATATTGCGGTGACTTTTCCTTATGCACTCAAATGCCAACCTCTCTTCCACACAGTACACCCCGGTAACTGCTAAGCTGCGTTTTCCCCTCCATGCACTCACTTCTCATCTCACTATTTCATTGGTCGACCCCTCTCGAGTCACAACTTGCGAAGGAACTTGTTTCAATTCGCTTGCTACACAGACTCCCGGAACAGACTGCACCAGCCGTTTACAGCAGCGTGCACGGATTTGCTCAACCCACTCGCTTTCTCCCCTTCTCTACCGGTATGCGCGGCCTTGCTCCACATATTCTAAAGACAAGAGTGTAAGTTTTTTTTCAAATAGATGATATATTTTAGTAAGTGGAGTAACATGATATCTATAATACTTGTAAAAAAACAGATGCATGATGGTGTATATTCAACATCTGAAGCATTTAAATATTTGCTTGAGCCTATACCCTCAATACACTTTTTTGGATCAACTGATGCATTTATATTTCGACTTGTACAGTCACCGGCAATAAAAATAGGGAGCGTAGATCCTGAAATACTCTCTTCCTTGCAAAGCGTTATGTGTGTTGCCTAACTCTACAGCATTGATAGAAGTTGCAAGTGGAAATTTGCTATTAAAATCAACTTATCATCCTAGAGTTAAGCAACACACATAACATCTTGCATGGAACGAGTATTTTTGGATCTAGGTGTCCCATTTTTTTTGCCGCCGACTGTCCTTAATGTTAAGGAAGAGCCCTCGCCACGAGTCGAATAAGGGATCCCTTGATTACAAGAAGATAAGAGTTAACAATTTCGCTATCAAGACAGTGATCTGTTTCCTAAGTCAACGACCTTCCTTTGTTTCCCAAGGATGCCTTAATCTATTTTATAGTGACTGAATGCACACGAATTCGCCATCAGTTACCTTTAAAATGAGTTCTTGAGAATGAAAATACACAAAAGAAAAGTTTGTGTTATCTCGCAAAGCAGAAACAGATGTTTCCTTGCAGGGGGAACAATTGCACGCGATCATTCGCTGCGGGGTAGCCCGCTGACAGGCTTCGTGATAGGTGTGTATCTAATCACACATCGGGGCGTCGGAGCATTGATTGCGCAGGCAGCACTCCCTTTTGGCAGACGACACGAAACTACAAATGTCTGTGGCTGCGAAGTCTTCCTGCTTGATTAAGTAGTTGTTCTCTGCGATTGTGTACCGGTTTCATGAAGAATATATTTATAGAAAGCGAAGGCATTCATTTTATATTATTGCACGCGTTGCAACGCTTTGCAGTTAATGATTCATGGAATGAAGTTGGGGGGAAAACTCTTCTGGCCAATCAGAGTACAGCAGGGCAGGTAATCTGGTACAGGCAGGAACAAAAATTAGTTACAACTCTATAAGAAGCAGTGGCGGCGATTATAGTAGGGTAGGGGTGGGCATTTGCTCCCCACTTTTTACCCCGCGCTGTGGCCTCTTAATGTTAGGCCTTGTCTGCTAAGACAAAGTAAACTGTCCTTAGACACACTAACTGCACATTAGAGTACTGCATTGAACCACTTTCGCTCGCTCAAACTCGATCGAATCTCCCACGCTCAAGCGTGATTCGCTCGAATATATAGAATATCAAATATTATTTCAATGTGACAATAATCGTACAAATATATGTGTAAAATACGTGCTGGTAGTTTCAGCCCATAATCATCTAATCATATTCATATATTACTATGTATTGGTAAGATAGACTAAATTACATTTTAACATTGAGATGTTACTATGTTCAGTTCAGTTTCAATTTAACTGCGTCTTTCATTTCACAAAGCATATTTCAAGGTCCACTACAGACAAATTACTGTTTTATGTGAACTATTGGGCTTCGTTTAACTGTTCGAGCGTTATTCGCTCGAGCTAACAAAGTGTCGATTCCGTAAAGCCATCTAGCGTCATCCGTGCAAACTATTAGGCGATCGAGCAAAAAAGCCTCGATGCAGCACTCTAGTGCACATTCTCAACCTCGGCCACAGTGTAGGTGATGTGATTAGCACCACGTTCCTGTCGCCTTTACCCATTGATTACAGGTTGGATGAGGCTTGGAGCCGCTTTATGCAGAGGCACAGTAAGCGGATTCTCATTCGAAATCGTGCCCACCTCTGTGGCGTAGTGGTTATCACAATTTGCTACGCCGCCAGGGATCCTGGGTTGGAATCCCGTGCTGGGTGTGGGTTCTCTTTGTGAGTGTCGCTTCATCATATCATCACTCATCCTCATCTTCGCGATTAGCCAAAAGAGTAAAAAAAATGTGAAGTAAAGTAAAACAAATAAATCAGTCAAATACAAATATCCGAGATCATGTCTCCATATTAGACACATCTATTCGTCTCTGTAGAATGGGATGTGTAAGTATTACCAAGCAAATTGTCCATTACTATGTTTATTCCCTTTGTTTTACCCAATGAAAGGTTCAAGAATTGAAACTAAACTCCAAACAAGTTTCTGACAACTTCTTCACCAGCATATGTTAAATAATCCATTCCCTAAAAAAATGTAGGATGCAAGATAAAAAAAAAGTATGAAAAGCAGGGTGAGGCAAAACCAGGTTAATTAGGAAAACAAATACGTGCATACAAATATACGCATGACTGACATGTAATAATTACGGTTATAGTTCACCCGTTTACTTCGTTAACGTCGAAGAACTGATGAAAGCCGCCACCACGAACGTGGGTGGGGATAAATAGCGGGCGAGTTGTTTTCGTCCAATCACACTCAACTTTAAGCCAATGGGCGCAGCTGTCATTCTGCTCGTCTACTCCACGTGGAGTCTCAGTCACATGACTGCGGATACGCTGTTGCCGTACTTTGCAACTTCAACGTGGAGACCGTGGGAAGGTGCTTGTGCGCGGAGGGACAAGGTGGCGTAGAGTAGATATGTGGCAACACTGTGAGTTGAATGTGATTGTTGCAGCTGGTGGGCGCGATCCGTGGACTTCAAAACCAGCCGGTCGTTAACGTAGCTAGCGCGTCGACTATGCAGTACATGTTTCATATGAGCACCATCAGCTTGAATGCATGCTTCAATTCTACGCTCGCGGTTGAGTAAGACGTCTGCTAGTGTGGTGGAAGATGACGCCTGTAATCTTTCTTTGAGGTTGTTCAGGCTCATTTTCGTATCATACACAATGGCCTTTGCGTGTCCCCACAAGTAAAAATCCAGGGGGCGGTAAGACTGTGACGGCCATTGCAACGTCCCCCGGTTGTACACCAGTCGTCAGAAAGTTAGTCCGCTACTCCTTTAGTCGGGAACATGAGAATCTTTGTAAATCATCAGGGCTTGCTGGGTAGAAAAGAAACACAACACAGTATTCAAAGTTAAACGCAGTTTTATAATCACTTATATTTCCTATCGTATGTGGACTTACAAGCAAGGTACAGATTCGCTTACGTTTCTGCCTGAAGAGGAATAATGCTATAGCATATTAAATCGCATCACGTTCACTAAACACACTTGCATATAGAATTAACGCTGGACAATACAAACGTAAATACACGAAAGTTTCTGTACTTAATTATTATTTCCGAGTATAGCCAGAATGAAACGAAAATAATTACGAATTACACTATTCGGGCATTCCATTAAACGTTACCACGTTTCTGTTGATTTCTCACCTTCACCTGTTTTCTAACTGAGTCTGTCGTAAGGTGAAAAACATTCAGGTGGGTTCACTTCCTCTGCTGAGATCAGAAAGTGACGTCAACACGAACAGATTATGACGTATTTATAAGCATATATACAAGTTCCAAACACAACTGCATCAATCTATCTATAGTTGTCTGTGACAACTTGCACATTATTTGAAGTAACAAACATTTTATAAATCTTAACTTCTTACAAATATAAAACCTTAACTCTCAGGTTCGTTAGACCATTTACTTATACAACCTGACTTTTGCCTCACCCGTAGCAATACTTGTGAATCCAACTGTAGCATCCCTACTTGAGGGGCAACAATGAGATTACTTAACACACAAAATCATGTTTCTTCAGTGATTAGGAAGGAAGTTGTGACAATATCATCATATCAAACAGTTTTGCTACAGCTTTGCTTGAAGCGAGATTTCGCAGTAAGCCCAGGAATAATTTCATGGTTACATCTCCTGCGTACTCCACATATAATCCCAGGAATTATCTCAGATATCACCGAATCTCCAAGGCGGCCTTTTATCCACGATAATAATACGAACCGCGCATCTGGTCTGAATTCAGATGAAATGTCACTGGCAGGACGAAAGTAACGACACCAGGTGGAGAAGAATAATGCCATCAGCGAAAGCGCTCAAGTTTTTCGTGGTGAAGTTCCTTCTTGAAAACGCGGATTAATAACCATTCATGAGTCTGGAGTGTGCTTAAGGGAGCCAATACTCTTAGAGAGGACCCTGCGCTAATTACGGCGAGGGCTCAGACAACCACAGATCTCTGGCTGATGGGGTTTTGAGGGCAGGGGGGAGGGGAACACCGCCTGGAAGAACGGCAGCTTCTCTCCAACACCAGTTTCAATGCCTATATTACATCCAAGGGTTCTTGTTCTAGAATTTCAATGTTGTGTCTGTTCCTCTTGACAGAGATGGGGAACAATATCTCCAAATATTGAGATATAACGTGTAACAATCAACACGTGTCTACAAAGAAAGTGGTTATGTACAGCCAGGAGCAGAAGTGGACCGAAGTTCAAACTAAAACAAGTAGAAAAGTGAATTCAGAAATGTGTATGATTTTTGTAGGAAGTTCATGTGACTTGACTATAATGGTATTGTTATGCTATCTTTGTGTATAAACCAGTTGTTTTTTTTGGGTCAAATATGTGTTATAACTGGGTTTTTAACCTATTTTTTTCCTTTATAGGTATGTAAGAAATAACAAGTTATGTCAGCGTTTCGTTAAAAAACGCAACAACTGATGAAGTTTTATAGTGCCTAAAAAACCTATTTTGCTTGTTAGAACCTATTTTCGGTTTATGCACCTAAATCAAGCGTTTTTTTAGGTTTTTATATATTTTTAAAGGTTTTACAGGATTTTTATGTCACACAGAGGCATTTGCTTTGTTTCTTCACGAAAAAATTCAATGAAGAACGTGTTTGAAACGTACTCTCTGTTGACTTCCCTTCCTCGAAGTCCATGGGAATTTTTCAAAGCTCTAAACAAAGCAAAATGTCTGGTGCCACTGTTACCTGTAGGATCCAAAGTGGACTGATCTACGTGGTCTTTCTCACTTTCGGGTTACTTCGGTGCTTTGTGGCATTCACGCCTTGCAAACTAACATTTCGGCATTGAAGGTTGCACCACTGACTATGTTTTGTTGAAAGATTATTTTCAGCTTATAAGATGATCCTCACAGACAAAATTGCGAAGTTTGACAGTGGTAACATTAAAAAAGATTGATGCCTAACTATACGGCGAAGAGTGGATTTTAATAGCAAATTTCCAATGGTGAGTTCTGCTATCGCCGTAGGGTTAGGCAACACACATAACGTTATGCAAGATAGTGCGTATTTAAGGATATAGGTGTCCCATTTTCATTGCCCGTGACTATACCTAATCGCATTTTTCAGGAATTTTGAACTATTTTATGTTTTTTGAACCTACTTCAGGATTTTTTCGAGCCTGACTTTCTTTTACGACTCATTTTAGGATTTTTAGAACCTATTTTAGGGTTTTTAGAACCTAATTTAGAATTTTTAGAACCTATTTTAGGAACCAAAAAGCACACTTTTTAGAACCTAATAGTCCGAGGTCTAGTTATAACCCCCAAAATACTGCAGTCAGGCAACCTAAAACACGTATGTTATCACCAGATGGCATAATAGGCAGATAATTTACGTTAATAGCAATGTTTTTCATATTCCTCGTATATTTTGGTGTTGTGGGGAAGGAACTGATGAATGGAAACAACGAGTATTGATATGAGATATCCTCTCACGTATTTGCCATTTCCAAGGGTCTCTCCTTATTCATAGTACCTTGTTCGATTTTCAGTCGGCTCATAGTAGAGTGGCTCAGATCCACTTTGAGCATAAAAGCGAATTAAAACAAATTCTACCAAACATTTTTGTTATTGTTTTTAATCCGTTGCAACAGTGATCTTTGCATATTATTTCAGTTACATATTTTCTCGGGTTCCACTTTTCATTACTCTTTGCATTTGATACCAACTCATTTATGCTCGCGACTGTATCTACTGTACATGTTATTCATATTTAAATGCACAGAATGGATCATTAGCATGCGAATAACATAAAAAAAACCAAACAACATATCTATGTAACATGCTGAAACAATTAGTGATGTACAAAATGCAACATGGTAGATATTGACGTCAGACAGAGCAGTAACAGTAGGCTAACCAGGTCGTGGCGACCGAACATTGTACTCCTGGCTGCACAAACTTGGCCCAAACGACACTTATAGCTAGCATGGAACAGAAAGGACATCTGGTGGAAGTTTTAAAAGCACTTCTCCTGTGCCACAGGAGAAGTAGACCACACCCGTGTGGGAGCTCTCAACAAAGTCCAAGGGAATCAACGATGACAGGCAGATGTAGGTTAGACCTGCCTCGTGTTGCGGAGGGGGTCGGAGATGAAATCCTACAAGGTACAGCTGCTGCAGGAGATGAAGTGAGAGGATAAGGTGGAACGGTACAAGTTCATCCTGTTCCCAGCTCATAAAACTCCCTTCCACTGCATAGCGCGTTTGCACTTTGAGCCCTCTTAAGTCTAAGCCGGTCTTTCAGTTCGCGGATACCCACAAATGCATCCTTTGGCTCAGGAAGTCTAAACTCCTGGAAAAGAACTTAACTTTGCGTATAAAAGGAAGTTATCACCAATTTTTATATCCTCTGTTTCCATAAAAGTGGCGTCTCAACATTACAAATGCATTTATTGATTAATTGGGTTATTTTATGTCGCTTTTCTGACACTTTTGGCTAATCGCGACGACAGGTTTGAGTAGTGATACGACGATCACAAACACACATGGACGACGTTGAGCGACTTTAGTGTAGTGACAAAAATAAATTGTTGACATTTAAAACACCAAAAAAGCACAACTCGACTACCTTTTTTATCATTAATGGATTTGCCAATCCTGTTAATTTGGGTGTATATATACATCTTCATTTAATATACCGTTAAAACCTACAACATTGAGTCTTGTTATGCTCCTTTTAGCATTCTTTAAACCATATTGCATTTCGGTATGTTAATCTGTAACATTATTGCCAGGATTTAAAATGGTTAAATGTTTTAAGAAGCAAGGTTAGATTTGAGCATGATAATATTCTGTGACTCGGTTATTGATAGGTAATGAAACGGAGTCACGTGCGGTGTATAAGTGTAACAAATGCTAATTTTTAAAAAAAGAAGTGTCAAATCTAGGCTGATTGGAAGTTAAAGAATTAAATTTTACAGGACATTTTTTTAATGTTTACTCTTTTAAATAACAAACATTACAAACATGATATACATGTTGGGTTATCACTGTTTAGAATTATTACATGCCCAATATATAATTATACTGATTATATTTTGATTCAGTGTGCCTTAAATGAAAGCTTCAGAAAATCATAAACATAGAGAAATCATAGAATGCATAATTTGAAATACATATTTTGATGTGACCTGTTGGTCGCGTAAATTAATGGAAGAACCATTTTTAAAAATATATTTTAGTTACACATATAAAAGCACCGAGAAGGTTTGTTTGATTGATTGATTGATTGGATTGCTTTATTTTACTTCGCTGCTTGTGCCACTTTTGGCTAATTTGCGAAGATGAGGATGAGTAATGATATGATGAAATTGATGAATGGACACTCAAAAACATCCATTCCCAGGCCAGGATTCGAACCCGAAACCCTTGGCGTCGTAGCGGCACCGAGAAAGCAAAAACGAGCTGCTTAGTTGAATAAGGCCAAATCCTTAACACACAGTTTCTGACATTATCGCTTCTATGGGTGTGGAAACTACACAGCAGCCCTTCAGTTAACACGGTCGAACAAGTATTCGATTCTGACAACATTTCCTCAACGTTACTTCACCCCACTCCCTCTTAGCTGGCCCGGGAAAATTTTCGTGGTTGCTGTAACTGAAACCGCCCCCCGCAGGGTGTCGCATGTTCATTATTCAGGGAACAAAAGTTCCTCGCCGCATTTATGCAACAGCGTATTGATGCGGTTTGACCTATTTCCTTGTACAACCGGGAAGAGAGGATTTTCCCAGCTTTCCCGTGACGTTGATGTAGTGAGCGAGGGCGAAAGGAGCAGCCGGGGACGGAAGAGCGAACGGAAGAAAGCAACTTGGCGTCTGTGGTCAAGTGTCTGAAACTGACACCAAATATGTCAACGTTGGTTTTCTCGGGTAAGGAATTCGGATAATGTCGGAAGCAGATCGGCTTATTCCCCAACCGTGGTTTTAAAAAAAATGGCTGCGGGTTTTTCCCCGCAATTGTCCCTGTTCAAAAGTCAAATTAGACACAACGCTTCGTGGGAGTGTGAAAGAGCGACTGTGTAAGACTAAACGCGCCGGAAATTTACTGTGTCCAAGTATACATCCTATTACTTACGTCTCGGTAACTCATCCTTTCTTAATTACGGTAGCATTCCCAAACTTTTAAAAATTAAGATAAGGATATACTCTTGAGCTCGTCATCGTCTGGGTACGTTTTAGCATTGGATGTCTGTTGAATATCTCGTGTACTGGTGCGGCAAATTTTCACGTCGGTTCGGTGATAGAAGGTGTTACGTGTTCGACTTTCGATCTCACCACCGAAGCTACCTAGTTCGAATCCCGGCCTGCGCTTGATTGTTATTTGTGAGTGTCCCTTCAATAGTTTCATCATATTATCACTTATTTTCATCGTCGCGATTAGCCAAAAGTGGCAGAAGAACGACATAAAATGAAAGCAATTAAGTTTGAGTTTTAAATCCACTGTATGCACAGTAAGGCTAATCGGGAGACCTACAGTTTAAAAGTGGGATCCTAACCACTTGTGCCTCCATCGGGTATCGAACCCGGGACCACTTGATTACAAGGCAATGACGCTACCACCGCGTCATGGGGGAGGCCCCTGAAAGCAATTTACATGACTCCTTAGCATGGGCGTCGGGAAGGGTAAAGCTCGAACCGATCCGTCCACTCATCCTGGAAAATATTGTTCACGTTACCAAAAGCAGAAAGATTGTTATTTTATGCTCAAATAACACAAAGAAAGTTCAGTTATTTCATATTAGAACAGATTCAGAAAAGTTAGATCGAAGAAAAACACAGGAAGTGTTTTACAGGAGTGTAAAATACAGGAACCAGGATAAGACTTTTTTTATTACATTCTACCGTTCAAACTAACAAATAAATAGGAATTGTAACGTTCCTGGCGTCGTGATTCGAACAAGTGTTCTCGGGTTACCAGCCAGGTTAAATTGGAGTTGGCTTCACGAGAACACTTGTTCGTAACAAATAAATGATTATACAGTTTACAAATTTACATTAATGAGATTGTTTTTTATGTAAGAGGTCACACAACATAAATTTATTACTAAAATTTCCCCCGAACTTCTAGTGCTTATCTGAATGTGATGTGTATGGTATATGCATGCATTCCAGTATATTAAATGTATGAAACTGAAAAAAGAACAGTAGTTGTACTGGATATTCGCTAATTTGGTGGATCTAGTATAAATCACCCAAAGGATATAATGATGATGATAATAGTAATAGGTCTATAGTAGCACGTTTAATACATGTGAAATAAAATGAGTTTGTTTTATTAATAGTCAGTTTATAACACTTATTATTCGATAATAACAATCATTATCATAAGGGAAGAACATAGAGGATATGGTTCTGGTGAGCATATTTCCTCTGGCGTTACGTCGAGTTGGAATCCCCATTGCTTCCTAATACCATAATTTGTTTATAACGATAAAATCTTGCTAATTATCAGGTAAATCAATTAATCGCCGTAATAAGCAATAACATGTATTGGATAGTGGCTGTACACCGAGAGTTGGACTAGCCTGTTTCCCGAGAGAAGAGGCCGATCCTCGGTTTAAAAAACATAAAATACAACTTTAGTACCAATGATCAGATTCAACTGAAATTAAAGACAGCACGGCAGCAGATTATAATCGACAAAATCCCAAAAGCAGAATTTGATAGGAGATGAATTAAGCCAGATATTAAAGGTTAAGCAACGAGAATGGACAACAATAACTACAGACTCCCTGGCGCTCTCTTCGGAACGGACGTGCAGGTTACAATGGGCCCAGTCTTTGGGTAACCTCTCTTCGAGGTGCTTTTGGAGAAGGGTCAAAGAACTCCAAATACACGGGCGAAGATAGCAGGACAAGAGGCTACGACTTGAGGACGATTTACCAACGCTTGGCAAGAGAGGGTACCGTAACGAACCTTTTGAATAGCAAATAAATAGACGCGCAGAGAAGCGGAAGACACAGTTTTACTCAGATTTTCCTCGACGTGTTATCGTGCACAATCTCTCGCGAACCACCCGCGTAAAGTATCCGCTTTGTGTGTCGCACCGTTCCGTGTTGTGTTTATTTCACACGTGGTTGTTTACTATCAAGATGGAGTAGAGACAGCGAAAGGCCCCGCTAAGGGGGGGGGGGGCGTCTGACCTAGTTGCCACCCTTGAAGATGCGGAAATCCAATCTTATCGCCAGGAAACCATCTATTGACCAAGCCGCCAAGCATCCATCTCCACCACGAGGACTTCAGTCTAGAGCCGACAAAGGTAAGCCGGAATGGACGTGAAAATGGATAAGCTTCGTTCGCCCCGTCGTGACATCCAATGAACTCGCTTATTACGTAAAAAATCTCGAAGTGACATTGCTTATTACGGCGATTAAATTGCATCAACTATATTTTTAACTTGTAAAACCGTACAGCTTTCATTTATTCATTTATCCAAAGTATTTAACATTCAGATTGTACGACGCTATAAATTGTCAATATAATTATATAACAGTGATCCTGGTTAACCTCAAAAGTAACAATATAAAGATTAACTTTCAATTAAAACAACATAAAAGGAGTAGTGTTTTGTCGTACAGGTTAAGCTCCGACCGGAACATATTTTCCCGGAAATGCAAAAGTAAATGTCAAATTAAGAACAGTTTAATCAATGTAGCTAACTTTAAACATACCGCCGAACTATTTTTGTACTAATTACTCATGTCTATTGGAATGCCGAGATATGAATGCGTGAGTGAATGTATGAATGAAAGGGGCAATGATGTAAAGGTTTATGCATGTGCTCTTTTATAGAAATTACATTATATATAGAACTAACCCTGTGGTGTGATTTGTTCTACCCTATGTAATCTCTTGGGCTCCGACTGATGGCACTTACCCTGGGACAAAAGGTAAATAGGTTATTAATGATTGCCTTTTGTTTATTTGTTAAATTGTTTTTGTGGGTTTGACATTACCATTGTAATGTAGAACCAGAACGACGTCAGGCACGTTAAATAAGTTGACGTCGCGTTACATGTTGATAATTTGTTATTTCCTTGTATCACATATTAATTTTGGGTGTAAGTTTTCGGCTTTCCAGTTAGGTAAAAGTAGAAATACTAGTTTTTCCCCCCTGCCCTCGCATGCGATAGTAAAGCCACAGAGGCTTGATCTGCCAAGTTACGATTTGTTTTAGAACAGTTCATTTACCCGTCACATTGCACGAGCACACAACTTGGCCAAATGTCTGCCTGAAGTCAGCTTGCGTGGTCTCTAGTTACTTTGGCCATGCCAGAGAGCATGGTGTTGGTGTTATCAGTGGTACGTACTACGCGTACCACTCGTGAACTCCCGTCTTTGGATTGTGGCCTTGTATTTCTAAGCTGAGTTGATTAGACCAATGGTCGACCATCAGACATCGCAGCATGAAATACACAGTACCGATGTCAGACCATGCTCCATGGAGTCAACTTGCCGTCGACCAAGCAGTTAGATGGGGATAGAAGTCTTTGAACCAGTGCATACTTTCTAAGCTGAGACCAGGGTTGTTTCATCATACTTCCGAGAGTTTTTCAGGTAAAACACAACTTTGTATTGTTACTTATGAGGGTGGTTAATTAGAAGAATTGCAAAGTGCTAAAAAAGCGAAGTTGCAGTTTCTTTTTGCAAAATCGTATTCACGGCGAACAAGAATCTTTTTTTTTATTATTACGTCACGTAACCGGCGTATAGGGTGAACTACGAACGAGAATAAAATACTTTTGCTAAATATCTTAACGTTGTAAAATATCTCTAGTATTGTTTTTTGACGGCCATACTAAAGTGCATCTTCTAGGCACGAAACGAACGAACTAGAGCAATCGTTGGAAAGATTTAAGCATTACGCCAATAAATTGCTAGTATTCATGACCAGACGCATAACTACGATGAAAGTTAGGTATCCTTATCGCCGACTCCCAAACTTATTACGATATTACGTATACCTTTTAATACATCTGGAAAGAGGCTATCGTAGAACGCAAGTAATATTTATTGGGAGCGAATTTACAATACCGGAAGTTTCTCCAATTTGTTTGAAATTAGGCATACTCACTAATTTTGGCCTCTTAATCACGAATCTGCGCTCACGTGTAGAAATTTCAAAATAAGCGAAAATGGGTGGTCCGCGATCGGATTGCTCATTATTTACCGGAAAATTTTCTGTTTCAAATACTTAAAAAACGATATATTCACCCCTGATATTGCTACGACCCCAAATTTTAACTATGCATGCCTAACCTAACCTAACCTTACCGTGAATGACTTGGGGCTATCCGTCAATGGTGTGTGCACCCGTGCATGGTCTTACGACCTCAAATTTTAACTATGTTTGCCTAACCTAACCTAACCTTACCGGAATGGTCAGTGGGGCTATCCGTCAATGGTTTTCGGGTAATTGCGACAAGGAACCGATAAGAAATCTTATTTTCGTAGCACTTTCACGGCCAACGTTGCTCGCTCATCGAAGAAGCCATTTTCGTATCCTGCAATTTTACGATCCATGCACTGTTGCTAAACTTACCTCTAATGAAATCAGTTCGCATTCCACATCCTCTTCTACATCGTGATTGTCACTTTCACTTCCGTCGTTTTCGTCCTCGACGCATTTCTCTGTGGGATCGTTTTGGGCTAAACACCGAAATCCATAAGTTTCTTAATTAGCCCACGGCCATTCTCCTCAACACTGCACCTAACGATCTGTCCAACATTCACAACTTTTTAACTGCTCCCTTCCGCCATTCTAACACGATCTGTGCTCTCCAAGTATGAAATCAACACTGTGGCAACGCTGTAGACACGGTAACTGATTGCGAACGTCAATTGTCCATATCAACAAATATGGTTCCAATACTTCTATCAATATAATGATTGCGAGAATTGAAGCTACACGCGAGCGCCAAATTTTAACTGCACATTCGTGATTAGGAGGCAAAAATTAGTAAGTATACCGAATTTCAAACAAATCGGAGATACTTCCGGTATTGTAAATATATACCATTTATTGCACCAAGCTGGTTTAATTCGTATATTTGTTATACTCAGTATTCACACGTGTCTGTTTGTGATCGTTAAATATTCTTTAACATTTTGGTGCGATTATTAAGGTCGGAATGACCGAATGTACACTCGCCTCAATTAGTACTCCGGCAGTTTGTTGTTCCTTTATGCAGCATATTTGCAGAAGATACAATTCTGCATACAAGGGTATCAATATACGATGTATAAAACACAACTTATTACTAACTTCGTTGAAACTGTACCCGTTTCGAATAATTGTAATTTGTTAAAATCTACCAAATGACTAGTTAGTATTTGTGGAAAAGAAATCGTAAAAATTTCCTGGATTGTGGAAGATTACCGAGGTCCCTTGTATGCAGAGTTGAAACTAATCTTTTCTGAACGTAATGTTAAAGGACATTTTTAAGATGTTTAAATAGTGAAAGTAAAATTATGAACGTCAATTCAAAACAATTTGAATACGAAGTGCTTATTTAGTATTTTTATAAAATTACAGTTTAGTAAATGTTACACGTATTGTTGATAGCATGTGTATGTGACCATACAAATTACATTTGATAGTGATTTCTGGAAAATTGACTTTTGAATTCCATAATAATTCATTGTAAATCATTTTTCATAAAGGTTGTAAGAAATTTGTTGTACCGGTAAATTTTCCATATCCGGAAAACGGATGAAAGTAGATACTTGTGTCAATTTTAATATTCGTACTTATCTATTCTGTATTGAGAAACGTTGTTGAAGGTGACATTTCGCTTATTTCACGGAAATAAGCTCTATTTGCGACATATTGAGTAAGTATCCTTCGTTGTTTCTTCCCTTCCGTAACACGCGAAATGGCTTTCACAGTTTCACAACCGTAGTCGTTATACAATGTTTCCACCCCACCGCTCGTAGAAAGTGCAAGATAAGCGAAATTGACTGGTCCGCGATTGTCACAATTGCTCATTATTTACCGGTAAAGAGGAATGTCGGCAATGTTAAATTCGTTATACTTAATAATTTTGATATCCTAATAGTGAATGTGCAGTTGAAGTTTGGAACTCATTTGGGGCGAGGTACTCCGGCCAATTTCTAACTTGCTTTAAAAAGGACTGTATAGAGAAAGCCGGGTAGCCAGAGCGGAGCGGAGCCGGGCCGCGGTAGCGGTAGGTCAATTTTTGTGTCCAAATTTCCCACCGATTCCGGGCTCCGCCCCTGGGGTAATTGACCTACCGCACCCTACCGCTACCGCGGCCCCGCCTCCGCTCCGCTCTGGCTACCCTGCTTTTACTATAGAGTTCCTGTTAAAGGCATGTTAGAGTGCGCCTTATTTTGCCACGTCCTGCCACTCGTTTTGTACAAATAAATATCCATGTACCTGTACGTGAAATGTGCAGCTTACATGTGCTACCACATTTCAGACATTCCTTTTCTTGTTTCACAATACCATGCTCTACTACGAAATCTACTACATCTTCCACGCATCCTGCACACGTCATTTTCAATACGTTCAGCACGTTCAAATAAACATACGTATTGAAACGTGTGACCAGTTACCTAAACGCGTGTTTGAAAACGCTGGCCCGGATTACGTCATCACACACAGGCTACATCCACCTGGAAGTAAATGGATGCAAGAGCTTTCGTGTATCGGTCACACATTTATATCGAAAAATAGATGATTTACCGGCAAAATTCAATGGACGATGCGAGAAAACACTTTCCCGAACTTCCACAATTCTAAAGAAACTGCATTCGGTAAGTAATTTCTCCTGTAAATTTGAAGAAATCAGTTATCCGGATGCGGAAAATTTACCAATAGGACTTTTGGTGAATTGCGTGAGGATACACTATATTTATAAATATTTGTTAAAGTTTTCAACCATACGTTGTATGAGGCGCAGGCGCATTTTTTGTAAATGTTGAATAATTGGAATTGAACTGTCACATTCTTATACTATCAACAATGTGTAATTTGCAGAAATTAAAGCTACAAAAAGTTACAAGCTATCATAACTGATCTGGCATTTTTTAATGCACGAGATCTTTTTGCATGGTAGTTTTAAGCAGTATAGATTTGTACTTTCTCCTTTTGCATTGCATGAATAATGATACAACTTTTTCTGAAGAAATTCATGTCGATGTTTGCGATTTATGCTTTACGCCTCTTGGTTGGAATATTGACCTACTTCACTAGATATGTTCTCTTACTTGCGCTTGAATAAACTTATATTTGAGGTACGGCTGTAGTCAGAATGGCTAGGTACCCTTGTAAACCATCCCCGATTCCAATACTAAAAATATTTGTAACCTCAAGGTGGTTTCGCTTCCTAAAAGTAATTATTTCTTTACTATAGGGGTGACACCTATAAATAATTTATTTCGCACTTTTTTTTACATTGCTAACGTACTATTCTGGAATCCGGAACATTTCTTTAGGTGAAATAATGAATTTCTAACGAAAATAATGTCTATTTCTTACATTTACGAGTACTTACTGTTACTCGTTATTTTGATTCTGTAGCACATTATGGCGATAGCGTACTGGTTCATCGCGCGTTGTGAGAGTGTTTTGTCGATTTATGCAGTGTTTTAACCTTGTTCACCGGAAAATACCTACTTTCGTGCCCGGATTTGAATTTATTCTAATACCTCGCAAACCATTGACGTCAGCTTCACAAACCATTGACGGTAGACCCATAAACCATTCACGTTAGCCCCACAAACCATTTTCCGTAAGGTTAGGTTAAGCTAGGCAAGCATAGTTAAAAAAAAAATAATTAAAAATACTCGACACGTCATATTCTAGTGAAAACACGGCGAGTTTGAAACACTGACTACGGGGTTTACGTCATCTAACACACGGAACATTGTGCTCTCGTGCAGAAAGCAAATGGCGGCAGTAGAAACAGCGTGTCAGACAGAGATTTTTGCAGAAAACAACATGGATTCGCATTAAAATGGATCAAAACTACATTCACGAACTTCCACAACGCTACAGAAAATGATTTGCGTAAGTACTTTCTCCTGTAAAAAGTAAGAAATCCGTCACCCTTATATGAAAGTGTTACCATTATTTTCTTTTTGTTCTGGGCTATGTTCACCAAACATAAAACGTTACAATCTTCCTGACAAACTTGGCGAGATGTGAAGAGGCATGTCCACGTGGGTGTCTTTACAAGAATTGGCAACATCGAAGGGATGCTTGCACATCGGCTTTCATAAAATTGCACACAAAGAGAACTAATTAACGAAATGGATATGACAATTCGAATGTTGACGTCAAGATAAAACATGTATGCTTTGCAAGAGTAATTCATAGCAGAAGACTTTTTATTATTATTAACAATTTAAGTGTAAATACTGAAAACAAAGAGATTGATGATAAATTTTATGCGGAATGTGACACTGCAGGTTTGAAAACAGGGTTTTATCCAAGTTTTCTTTCCTTAAGGCTGCTGCAAAACTTTGGGAAGCCGTGCAAGTTCCTACATGGCCATTGGAGCAAGAGCGATGAACAAAAATGCAAACGCTCGAAAGATGTTGGAGAATTCAAAGAGAATCAAAGGAGTTGTATATTGTACCATCATCTTTAATAGACAGTGACCATATGAAACAAGTTTGGCTTGATTACGACAATTGTGCAATGCCAAGAATGCGTTTGTATGATCTAGACGTTCTCGATTGTCAGGGAACCTACACCTGCTAATTCAATTGTTATTATGTGTTAAAAATTTTGCCAAAAACTGAAATTCTTTAATGCATGATTTGTAGAAGTTTGGAATCTGAGTATGACTTATACGATACTGTTTGGGCTAACAGATGACCAGTGCACATATTTCCTAATTTCTTAATAATTTATAAATACTAATATGATAATTTCAAGAGTTCTATAAATATGACAGGAAGTTACTGTCCATAGTTAATAATGATATACATTGGCTTTGCCATTTATTTCAAAGTAATACATTAGTGATACTGATTTTAGAAATACAACTAACTTTGTTCGATGAACATCAGTAGTGGTATTTACGGTAGGGACAGCGCGAGAAAGTATGAACCTCTCTCAAGCAGATTTGCTATACTTAAAACAGGCTCAACATGCCCATACGAGTTTTTTGCTCAAGTGTGGAACTCTTGCCTAATCCAAGATTTTTGTAAAAATGCCCTCATGGAATCCATGAGAAAGTATGACCTTTCTCAGATTGAAGTGCATATACTTACAAAAGGCACTTCTGAGAGATTGTTGTCCATAAACTTGTTAAAAATATGCCCCTCTTGGGGCCACACTTAAAACTAGGCTACACACCTACCCACACACATACATATTTACTTCTGGTTTAAGTTTAATTGGATACCAGGTTCACTAATATTAAAACAATATAATTCTTCTAGAATTGCTCCGTGACTCTCTCATTTCTTACATCATAAACATATGATTTTTCACCTATTAGAATAACACTACAAATGGTGTCATCGGGTAATGCCTCGTGGAATTCACAGATAATTTTAATGTTTGTCCTGTCATTCACCACAACTTGTTTTCCTTTTGAAGTGTTGATTACAAACATGGGTCTCTGTGCTTTGAATTCATCTGGAGTGTAATACATGTCAGTATTGCCAATTGTAGAAAACAGTAAACAAAATTTGCTTGTTTTAGAGATATAAGCAACAACAACAGGGCCATCTATGTGCAAATGTCTGAACTCGGTGAACACTTGGGAACAAGTCAATTTTTTTCATTATGTCAATATTTTTAACTCTTTTTGCCAGTAATAGGGAATGGTAGTAAGTGTTAGACAAAGTACTTTGGAGCCGAATATGCCTTTCTTAAGACGTCGTATATTGCTAAAATATCTTTAATTCACATATTTCTCATACCGCCGTATCTTGTTCTATTAGGCCTCTTCAAGAAAATTGCCAATTAGTGAAAATTAATTGAGCACAACAGCAAAAGAGGTACTAATAGGGCAAGCATACAATGATATAGGGATATGTGAATTGCTGGTTTCTTCGATTCAGATAAATGGATTGAATTGAAACTGGGATATTTTGCATTTGTTACATCCAGCTTGTTTGTTGTAATCTATTCATATATAAAATCAAGCACCGAGAGGGTATAAGATCAATACTTGAACAATATGTGCGCATGACGGCCCCAAAGCAATGGGATCAATATTTGGAGCGGCAGTTCTATTGACTGTAATTTCTCCCTATCAACTGATCGCCGCAGCGCGGTTCTCCCTATTGACATCGATTAGTTCCAGACAATTCCGCCGCCGCGCTTGGAACATGGCGCTGCGGTATGGATTGCATGTACGCTCAGCAGAAAAACGGGATGTACGCCCAGAAGAAAAATACTTCAGCAAAAAATATTAGAGAAGAGTTCATGTTTCTGAATGCACCCCCAACCTACCCACACCCACACCTACCCACCCCTACCCACCCCCATCTTACCCACACCCATACCTACCCACCCCATCTTACCCCTACCCACACCTACCCCCATACCCACCTACCCACATCCATACATATTTACTTCCCGGCACACTTCTATTGCATCATGTTGTGCAATATTAATTGATTAAATGGTTATGACATAATGTGATTATGTGGTGTTTTCTGATTGGTTGCTTATGACATAATATGATTATGTGTTACGTTTAAATAAGCAGTGTTTCTATTGGCTCTGTAAATCTATATAAGCCAGGGCACAGTGCAGATTCTTCACCATTGCTGGATCGGCAGTGGAACCCACAAGTGGGGGGCAGAACCTGAACAGGCTCCACCAAAGTATAGGAGACTTGAAGCATATAATTTGGCGGAATAACCCAAGTAAGGTCATAGAGACAATATACACTGATACAATAAAAGCCAATTTTTGGCAGGGGGGCCAAAGTGGTTCCTAAATACAAAACTCAAGAACTAATTGACATAGAGCTATGCAGTTTTTTTTGTCTGCACTGAACTCAACTGATCCAGCATAGAGTTTTGATTTGATTCCCAAGAAATTTTATATAAATACCAAAGCCAAAAATATTAAGTGTATACACACATACACACATACACACACATACAAAGCACAGTGCTGAATCCAACTGATATTTTTTATCCAGCATAGAATTTTCATTTGAAACCCAGGAAATTGTATATAATAAACAACAACAAAAATGCCGAATCAAAAATATTGTAATCAATGCAATAAGAATATATCCAGCCCTAATTGGGCCAAGCACCAAAAAAATTATAACCCGGACAAATGCAGAACTCCCACAAAAATTTGCCCCAAATGCAATAGAAAATATAACATGGAATATTTCACATATAAACATAAAGATACTTGCTCTGCACAGTCATCAACACAACCATCTACATCTGGTCTGAAAAGAAAGCATGAAGCACCTCTTAATGCCAGAGCAGCAAAACAGCCACGCTATGCACCTATCCGTAGCAGTTTTAACGGCCAATTAAGAGATCACCGGTTTGTATCAGAGCCAAGATGTGGCATTAAGAATTTTTTGAACAGTAAAAAACCTGATATACAGGCAATTCTAAATGCACAAAATGGCTCTTATAAGCTGTCCCTCAAATTGTATACTCAATATAAGAAACCAAATGGCACAAAATTTACACAGCCCCACATAACAGAAACTGTACCGGTTTATTCAAATACAAATTCGGACAAAATAATAAGCAGGTTGATAGATCAACTGAATACTAAACACTCTGAATTTGCGGCAAAAGAGTCAGGATGGAGCCTACGCGGCTCTCCGCACAAGTTATATGTTAATATTTCTGAATTCAGCCCATTAAAAGGTTCTACATATCTGCCATTACCTGCTAATATCAAAAACAAAAGAGCCGTGGTCAATATAAAAAATAATGACCAGAAATGCTTTTTGTGGTGTATATTAGCTGCTCTGTATCCAGTTTCAAGGGATCCTCAGCGAATAACTTATTACAAACAGCATGAACATGATTTTGACGATGCAATGGAGGGTTTAGAATATCCAATGTCTGTTCAGAATATTGATAAATTTGAAAAAAGGGCCAGGCACATCAATGGCAAGCAATTATCTATTAATGTATTTATTTGTTCCACTGGCAATTGCCCGATAGCACCTCTCAGAATCAGTACAATTGATGATGAATCTGCTATTCCGATTGATCTGCTCTTAATTGAAGGGGATGGCACATATCATTATACTCTGATAAAAAATCTTCAAGCTTTAGTGAGAACACAACTAGACAAATCCAATACAATATTTAAGTTGTGCAGAAGATGCTTAACTGTATTTGATGGTCAAAAAATGGTAAATGGGGTTCGGGAAGAGAATGCTGAAATTGCAAAAAACAAGTTAATTGAGCATCTGAAATACTGTGGCAACCATAAACCTGTTCATATGGTGATGCCTAATCCAAGTGAAAATTGCAAATTCAAAAAGTTTGAAGCCTTGTTGGAACACCCAGTATATATTGCCTGTGATTTTGAATCGAACCTCAAACCTATTGCATTTTGTAGCCCAGATCCAGAAGAATCTTCAAGTACACCATACCAGCGACATGAGCCTTCCAGCTTTTGTTGTGTAGTTGTACAGGATGGTGTTGTTATTAAAAAATATTCATACATGGGACCAAATGCCATCAAAATATTTGCACATATAATAGAAAATGTGTGCCGTGACATAGCATCTAACATCTTATTAATATCAAAGCCTATGTTGCCTTTAACAGAGGATCACATTGAAGATTTCAACAATGCAGAAAAATGCCCGGTATGTGATTGTGAATTTTCAGATACAAATATCAAGGTACATCACCATTCTCATACAGATGGTAAATTCTTAATGGCCCTGTGTAAAAGCTGCAATATTCAGATCAAGAGACCAAGATTTATCCCCATATTTTGCCATGGAGCATCCAATTATGATTATCATCATTTAATCAGGTACGAGGGGTTTGACAAGGAGAATTTAAATATTTTAGCTGAAAATGATGAAAAATATATATCTATTAGCAAGATAATTAAAGTTAATGGTGTTCCTATTCACATAAGATTTCTTGATTCCTACAGATTTCTGTCGGCTAGCCTGCCTACACTGGCAAATCAATTATCTGATGATCAATTCAAAATCACACGTGCATTGTTTCCAAATCAGGACCTGAAATTAATTAGGCGGAAGGGTGTATATCCATATGACTATGTTACAGATTTTTCTAAATTTGATGAGTGTTCCCTGCCACCACAAGAAGAGTTTTACAGCAAAATCAGAGGATCTGGAATCACTGATGAAGATTATCACCATGCCCAATTGATGTGGAACAATTTAAAATGCCAGACATTTGGTGATTATCACATGGCATATTTGAAACTTGATGTCACCCTCTTAGCTGATATAATTCAGGCATTCAGAAAATCTTCTATGCAAAATTATAAACTGGATCCAATATATTTTTTCAGTGCCCCGGGCCTAGCATGGTCTGCAATGTTTTTAAACACTAAAATGCAATTGGATCTGATCCAGGATCAAGACATGTACTTGTTTATGGAACAATGTATAAGAGGAGGCATGGTGCAATGTTCCCAGAGATATGTCAGAGCAAATAACAAATATATGCCTGATTATGATCCAGCACGGCCATCAAATTATATACTGTATGTAGATGCAAACAGCCTCTATGGTCATGCCATGATGCAAAAATTGCCATATGCAGGGCTTGAGTGGGTTGAAGATTTCAATATTGAAGATCTTAAGGATTTTGATGACAGTGACTATGGCCTCTTCCTAGAGGTTGATCTGATAATTCCTGATGATTTGCACAATAAATTTTCTGATCTGCCCCCAATTCCCGAGGTTCAGTGCTCACCTGGCTCTAAACAGAAGAAGCTCATGATGACTCTAGAGCCGAAACAAGGCTATGTCATATATTACAAAAACCTCCAGTTCCTGATGCATCATGGTGTTCAAGTGACCAAAGTTGGAAAAGTTTTGAGGTTCAGGCACTCAGAATGGTTGAAACCATATATTGATACAAATACAGAGCTTCGAACATCTGCAAAGAGCCAATTTGATAAGGGCTTGTTTAAATTGATGGTGAATTCAGTGTATGGCAAAACAATTGAAAATGTCAGAAAACATACCGATGTTAAAATAATTACTGACCCCAGCCTGAGCAAAAAATTGGTTGCAAAGCCCAACTTCAATTACAGAAGAATTTATGATGAGCACATGGCACTTTTCAACATGAAGAAAACAAAGATCAAATTTGATAAGCCTATTTATGTAGGGGCTGCGATATTGGAATTGTCCAAATTACATATGTTAACATTGTATTATGATGTGTTGAAACCTTTTTATGGTGATAATATAAAATTGATGTACATGGATACGGATAGTTTTATTCTTGATATTCAAACAGAAGATGTTTATCAAGATATTGCACAGTCTGAATTGTTTCAATACTTTGATACCAGTGAACATACAATTATTCAACCCCACAACAAAAAGGTGCCTGGCAAGTTAAAAGATGAGACATGTGGTGATGTTATTGTGAAATTTGCTGGGTTAAGTGCCAAGGTGTATAGTTTTAAAACATGTAGTGCTGTTGTCAAAAAGGCCAAGGGCATTGGCAGAGTAGTTGTGGAAAAAGAGCTTGTATTTGAAGATTATAAAAATTGCATCAAATCCCAGAATTTAATCAAAACATCAGAATCCAGAATTCAGAGTGAGGATCACTTGTTGACTAGCAATATTGTAAGAAAAGTGGCTCTGGACCCACATGATGATAAGAGATATATTTTATCATGTGGCATACATACTCTACCATGGGGGCATTGTGATTTGAAAAATGGGGATCAATGCCCAATTACAGAGCATGATTTGAAATAAATAAACATGCCTATGAACTTATTTGGGTTCAAAAAACAGGCTATTATGGATCTGCCAACACCACAACCCTCTCCTGATATGCTGTCTAAACTGAGTGGCTTGTTAATTATTCATCTGAACAGCATATTTACAGATAATGATGATGAAACAGGCAAAACATTGTACATATTTAACAATAATTTAAATCATTACCAATTACCTGTAGGTGGTCAATTACAATTTATTACAACTCCTGAGGGTGATGTTAAAATTTCAGTAGGGAGAAATATTTATAGAATCAAGCACTCAAACATGGTTTCTGGCACTGTTTATACTGTTTCTGCTGGTGACTGCTTATATATTGAGGTCCCTGGGTCATATGACAAGCTTATACCCTTTTTTATAGAATTAAGAATCAGATACTCTATAATAAATAACCACTAAACAAAAATGCCTAATGATATATTTGGCCATACAAGACATGAAGATCACAGTGATGAGATTCTGATGCTTGATGTCAGAGTCAAGAAATTAAGAAGTGATTTACAAGCTTTACAGACCACACTCAATGCCAGTCTTCAATTAGAAATTACAAATTTACAATCACAATGCATGGACCCTCTTCTTAAAATTGATTCTGAACTCAAAGTGCTGCTTCAGAAATATACTGATTTGGCCACATTGGATAATTTTCAAAGTTTAGAAGAAGCTGTAGCAGCTCTTCAAGCCAAATTTAAGACCCAGGCTAACAACTCTGAGCAATTGAAACAACAATTGGAAGAGCAGATAAATAATGTCCAGGCACAGCTCCAAACAATTGTCAAAAGCATAAAATCACAAGAAGATTTTGATCTAGTGATTTCCACTCTAAAAGAACAGATTCAGTCACTCCAGATACCTAATCTGGACCCCTTGAACAATGCCATAGCCGAGGTTAAAGAAAAAATTGAGACACTTGAAAATTTTATGAACAATTTGCCATCTTCTGATGCTTTGAATGCAATAACTCGGAGTGTTGCAAACATCAAGCTGCAACTTGAAACATATGAAGATTTTGGAAAAATTCAAAGTTCCATAACCCATCTTGAAGGTACAATAGCAGCAGTGCAAAATGATTTGGCAAATGTACTAGAATCTCGCCTGCCTGGGATTGTAGATACCCTTGTCAGTGTCCAGCAACAGATCACAAAGCTTGAAAACCTCAACACTGAATCTGAGCTATCTCATTTTCATCACTTGATCGATGATATCCAAACAAAACTTGAAATTTTACAACAATCCACACCCACTCAGGCAGATATAGCCCTGCTCCAAAATGCTATGCAAAATGTGGCTGATGCTTCTGAATTAAACAATGTGAAATTGGCACTTGAATCTTTGCAGAATACTGTATCAAATCTTCCTACATCACAGGAACTTAAAAATATTAAGAGAGCAGTGAATAGGATATTGAAATCAGAAGATATCAAGAATATCCAGGCAGAGATCAAACAACTCACTCAGACAGTGGCCACTCTACCAACTAATCAACATATTAATGAACTGCATGCCCTGTTTGAGGATATCAGAAGACAGGTCCATGATCTTACTGCTCAAAATTCAAAATTGGCAGTTGTTGAAAATTTACAGCAAATTGTAGCTAATATCAAGCAACAGCTAGGGACCATGGAATCCAATCAAGCAAATGCCCTGTCTGTTTTTGCCACCCAGCTTCAAGAGATTGTGCAACAATACAAGAAACTTGTTGTGGACGTAAAGATCAAGCCAGGCCATGATGATGTTGTTAGGACCATCAATGAGCACCTTGAATCTGTAACAAGTAGATTGCTCACAGCAGAAAAGGAAATAACAGGCATAATCGAGAATCCAAAACATGCAGTAATTCTTGAATTGTACAGCATCCCCAACAAAGAATATGATTCACCATTTACACCAGGTAGCAAAATATATATGCTGTCCCCTGCACAATTTTATTACCAGTTTTTTGTTGGGGGCACATTGAGACCAATCAAGATCAAATATTGGCTTCAACCACAGGCACACCACTACCCCACATTATCAATAACAAATGCTGACAACAAACCAAAAATCACCAGTGTAGAGTTAGAGGATTTTACAGATCCCAATACATTAGAAACAGCCTATGCTGAAGATGATGGCTCTTTGGAATTTAAAATACAAATAGGGGACAAATTATATTTAGAAAATCCTGTAGTATCAGCTGCTGAACACCCCATAGTTGCAATATTCTTGTTTACATATTATGTCTAGACAAATTATTGTTGATGAATTACACAAACAAGCCAGACATAATTTTAAGAGATTGCCAGTAGTCACAAAGGGCATAGATGATTTATGGCAGAGCGACTTGATTGAGTTGTCAAGTGGGCAGTTGAAAAACTTAGACAAAATCAACAAGGGCTACAAGTATCTACTCACTGTAATAGACACATTTTCAAAATTTGCCTGGGCTGTGCCACTCAAATCCAAGACTGGAAAATGTGTTACAGAAGCCATCAGAACAATCATCAATCATTCAGGAAGATCACCGCGCTATTTGCAAACAGATAATGGCAAAGAATTTTATAATTCTGTGTTCCAACAATTTATTAAAAGCCAGGCAATAAAACATTACTCGAGTTACAGTGATCTCAAAGCCTCAATTGTGGAGAGATTCAACAGAACCCTAAAAAATCTTATGTATAAACAATTTACACTCCAAGGTAATTATAAATGGATTAATATTCTTCCAGAACTTCTACATAAATATAACAACTCGGTCCATTCCACAATCAACATGAAACCCTCTGAAGTAACTTCATCTGATGAGCAAAAATTGATCATGACTGTTTATTATGCTAGATACCAGCCAACAACAAGAAAGGCCAAATACAAGGTGGGCGATCAAGTAAGAATCAGCAAATATAAGCACTTATTCAAAAGAGGCTTTACAAGAAACTGGAGCACTGAATTATTTACAGTGGTTCAAGTTAAACCCGGGACCCTTAACACATATATAATAAAAGATCATCGAGGAGAAATTCTCAAAGGCCGATTCTATGAACAAGAACTCAGCAAAACTAAACAGCCTGACACATATCTCATAGAAAAAATCATCCGCAGAAAAGGCAACAAGTTACTTGTCAAATGGCTGGGTCATCCGGAAAACAGCTGGATCGATGCAAACAAAATAATAATATGAACACCTGGGATGTTATAAAAAGGCTGCCAGAACCTGAACAACAGAATAAGAGAAATGGCAAGTTGCTGCCTGATAATATTAGATGTCTTATTGTTGGGCCATCGGCTTGTGGTAAAACTACACTAATGGTTGATAATTTTTTATTGGCACCCAATTGGTTAGACTGGAAAAACAGGCACTTGTATGTCTTCTCTAAGAGCTTGGAACAATTAAAATATCAGCAGCTGATGAAGCTATATGATGGATTGGATATTGCCACTTTTGAACCAGATGTTAAGCCACTTCATGAATGTCTCGATAATTCTGTTGTTGTGTTTGATGACATTATATTGGATAATCAAACAAGGTTAGAAATTTTTTTACACAGGGCCGGCACAAAAACATTGATTGCTTCTACCTGGCACAGACTTTTTCAAAAATACCGAAGCAGCTGATCCGAGACAACAGCAATTTTATATATGTGTTTCATCAAGATCATACCAACCTCAAACACATACATGATGAATATGTAGGTGGGGACTTGAGCTACAATGATTTTTCTAAGTTTTGCAGCAGGTGCTGGAACCAGGACAGTTATGGGTTTGTCACAATTGATATGACAAGAACACCCAATAGTGGCAAATACAGAAATAAAATCAACGATTTTCTAGACGTTGAGACATAAATAAATAACCATGAAAAGGCCAATCATTGATGATCTTAAATTAAGAGATTATCTTGTAAAAAGATTTAAGGGATGGAAATCAGAGAACCGTGGAATTTATGAAAAACACAAACAAACAGAACAGCCTGTCATTGATGCTATTAATAATTTAGGTAAGAATATCAAAACTGTTACAGAGCAGAATCAAAATTTGATCACAGAGCTTGTACCTGTAGCTGCAAGAAACATATTAGATTATCCATTCACCCCACTTTCCAGCATTCATACACCTAGTCCTGTTGCTCCTCGAAGAATTGAAGCTACTCAGGATCCTATTGAATTGGGTCTTCTTGCACAAAAATATTTAACCACACCTAAAGACAACAAAGATGAGGTGTTTGGCTTATATGCTGACACAGAGCTTGATGGCAGTATCATACATAGAATTGGCAATTTCAGAGTAACTTTTATGGGGGATGATCTGATTGTTTATTCAGAATCTCGTCTCGGAGAAAAAGGTGCTTTTGTTAAGTACCCCGGAACACCTGGATTGTGGGAATTGATGACTCGGAAAAGGCCTGGCAGCTATACAGATCAAGATTATGAATATTACAAAGAAATATTAATAAAATCAGATGCTCTATACCAGAACAATGATCCCACACAAAAAAGAGTCAAGTCGAGCAGTGGGGCAAAATACAACAACTTAATCAAACCCATATGGTCACAGATCAAGACTGGCAGTGGAATCAAACAATACAACACCCTGCCTAAAGAATTTGTGTGGGTTGATGATGTCAGGAAACTTGTAGATAGGTTATTGGTGATAGCTGGGGAGGAAAATGCTGGGAACCACAATTTTTACAATGAAAAGGTTGGAATTATGGACATGATAAGCACAAAATTGTCTAATTTTATAGTCAATGACCCTAAGGGGATTGGATATCTCATAAAAATTATTAATACTCTACCACCTAAATTTTGGAATATTTCTGAGGGTCGGGGCCTTGTTAATGACATTATAAACAAGCTGCCATTTGAACTACACATTCCAGGCTATCAGTATTGTGGTCCAGGCACAAAATTGGACCATAGATTAAACAGAGGGGACCCTGGTGTTAATCCCCTAGATGTTGCTTGTAGAGACCATGACATAGCATACAACACAGATTCTGATCTTGACAAGAGACATGTTGCAGACAAAAAATTAGAAGAGGCTGCATTTGGTAGATTTGTAAGCAAAGATGCTTCTTTGAGTGAAAAAATAGCAGCATTGGGAACCACCATACTTATGAACACCAAGCAAAAACTGGGGTGGGGGTTGTGAATATGTATATAATAAACCTACAATGAAGGCCAAGGGTGTTATGTATCAAATACCTTATGCAGGTCTTAAATCTCTTAAAACTATTGACAGCCTTTTGACCAAAAAGCAGCGCAAGAAAAAAAGCTCTTGTCTTGCAAAGGGGCATGGTATGAAATTGTTGCTTAGTACCCCCCAATTAAAAAAATTACAGCAATCAAGAAAAAAATTGCATACAGGGGGTTTCATATTTACCATCCCTGCCATCTTAGCAGCACTTGGGGCTGTTGGGAGCTTGGCTGGGGGATCAGCTGCCATAGCAAAAACAGTAATAGATGCCAAGAAAAATAGGGCAGAATTAGATGAGCAGAGGCGCCATAACCTGGCCATGGAGAAAAAAAGGTAAAGGTGTTAAGAGAGCCATGAATAAGTTTAAAAAAAACAAGAGCCGCTTACAAACCAAGATATTGAAGCTTTAATCAAGCCACTGGGCATCAAACATTTTAGGGGTGTGTACATGTCTGATTCTTTACCAGAGCAACCACTCAACAAAGAGTGTGGCATAGTTAATTTGGATAAGTACAAAAATCAGGGCACTCACTGGATTTGTTATCTTAAATATTTAAAAGATGAGGCATTTGTGTTTGATTCATTTGGAGGTGTTCCACCTGAAAATTTAGTAAAATATCTAAAATCAGCTAATCTTTATTACAATAATGCCCGTGTTCAAAACTTCAAAGATGTTAATTGTGGACATTTGTGTTTATCTGTTCTCAGATATCTGTCTCAAATAAATAAACCATCAATTGAAAATTTTCAAAAAGCCTTGTGGTATTTAAAACATCATGGGGGTATTCCATCTCACCAGCCAAAATTCAATATTGAAACTCAAATTACATGATGACATAGTATATCCCAAAACAATAGCTCTCAGAGCATTTTACGGCATGTACTTGATACCTAATATTACACACTACAACAACACAATTGCGGTAGGAGATCAAAAAATTGTCATCACTCCAGGGCAGTATAATCTGTCCACTCTAAATGCTCAATTACCCAGAGGTATAGTGTTAAGTCAAAATTCTGTCACTCACAGAGTAGAGATTGTATCTGCTACAGAAACAGTGGATCTGGGTACTATAGGAGAGCTGTTAGGCTTTGAGAACAACACAAAACTTGAAGCAGCCATCAAACACACTGCTATGAATATACCTAAATTCTTAGCCATAGAGACTCTGAATATTCACTGTAATGTGGCTGAGGGTATGATCACCAAATCAAATGGCATAGGCACTCACAAACAAACTGGCATTATTGCAACATTCAAACCTAATTCTGAATTTATGGAGCCAATCATCTACAATCCATCCCCAACATTATATTTTCCTGTGTGCCATAATAGAATAGATTACATTGAATTGATGGTCACTAATGAAAAAGAAGAATTAGTTGATTTTGCTGGAGCCACAACAACTGCTATCATAGAGATTAACATTTAAATAAAAATACATACAATGGAAAATATTGAGAGTTATGAGCTACAATCATTCCCTCCAAACAGGAGGACATTTGCAAATTTAAATCAACCCAACACAGAGATCGAGGTTGATCTTGATGTAGGGGATGGCTTTATACACCCCCACAGAGCAGATCTATACATCAAATTTGATGTTGTAAAGCTCGATGGAACAGATTATCCGGCAAATTCAAATATAAGATTGGTGGACAATTTTGTGCCGCATCTGTTCTCTGAAATTGAGATCAGAAAGCATGGCGTTGTTATAAACAGAGTGGATTATCCCGGCATTACCTCCACAGCTTTGGCCACATTAAAATTATCCAAAACCGAGGCTTCATACTACAAAATAGGTGGATTTGAAGCTGGTGAGAAAATATTATCTAAAAACCACACAGTGCTGTTCCCCATGCGCCTGTTGCCAGGATTCTTCTCGGATTACAAAGAAATTATGTGGAAGGGTGGGTTAAGAATTACATTTAGAAGAGCTGCAAATGATAATAATGCTTTGATGAGGTACAGTGCAATAAACTCTACAGGGGAAGCTCTGCCTAATACCCTACCTGATGAGGGCAAATGCATTATTCAGACTATGGAGTTAAGAATCCCTGTTGTTGAATATGAGGCCAGCTATGCTCTTAAATACAAAGCTGATATCCTAAAAAATCCACACATTCCTCTGCAATTTTATACATATCAATGTGTACAGAAGCCCGCATCTGGTACCTATTATGAGTTTGATGCCACAAATTCATTCTCCAGCATTCAATACGACATGCCTGATTTTGTGGTCGTATTGTTTCAGACTGGAAGACACAATAATCAGGAAAAAAATTCAAGTAAATTTGATAACTGCAACATCAAGAACATATATCTTAAAAATGGCAGAAATGAGGTATTTCCTAGAGAAAATTACAATTTAGACATTTCCAAGGGTGATTTCCTCAAATTATATGAGGCATTTTCGGCTTTCAAACGTGTCACTACTGGCAATACTGACATGTATTACACTCCAGATGAATTCAAAGCACAGAGACCCATGTTTGTAATCAACACTTCAAAAAGAAAACAAGTTGTGGTGAATGACAGGACAAACATTAAAATTATCTGTGAATTCCACGAGGCATTACCCGATGACACCATTTGTAGTGTTATTCTAATAGGTGAAAAATCATATGTTTATGATGTAAGAAATGAGAGAGTCACGGAGCAATTCTAGAAGAATTATATTGTTTTAATATTAGTGAACCTGGTATCCAATTAAACTTAAACCAGAAGTAAATATGTATGTGTGTGGGTAGGTGTGTAGCCTAGTTTTAAGTGTGGCCCCAAGAGGGGCATATTTTTAACAAGTTTATGGACAACAATCTCTCAGAAGTGCCTTTTGTAAGTATATGCACTTCAATCTGAGAAAGGTCATACTTTCTCATGGATTCCATGAGGGCATTTTTACAAAAATCTTGGATTAGGCAAGAGTTCCACACTTGAGCAAAAAACTCGTATGGGCATGTTGAGCCTGTTTTAAGTATAGCAAATCTGCTTGAGAGAGGTTCATACTTTCTCGCGCTGTCCCTACCGTAAATACCACTACTAACATCACTAGCCAAATGCTTAAACTGACATAAGCTGAATATTAGATCGGTTCAATAGCTTTAACAACGGATGAACCCGAACGAGGTAATCATCAAAAGTCAATTTCCTAAATTAGTCCAATCTCAATTCAATTTCAAGGATTTCATTATAGAGTATAAGAGTAAGTTTTATACTAGTTACCGTAACCACATTAAATATGAATTATCCCATGGCTACCGTGTACCCTGTGGTGAGTAAAATTAAACTCTGTGCTGTGATTGGTTTTAAATTTGATTTTGACTGCATTTCATGTACAAAACTTTTAGCAAGTTAGATAAATGAAGCTTGAAATTAGTTTTCGCATAGGTGCAACTGTTAGTGGGCCAGAATATTACTTGTAGATCGTAAAATAAAAATTGCTGACAAAACTAAAATAGGCAACATCGAAGTAAACAAACCTACCTTGTATTCGGTGATCTGAAATCAAAGTCTGGCGTTGTTTCAACATATCAAGCCCTTGCGTGTGTGGTGGAGCTATCCTTTAAGTCTTGGGCATTTTCCGATCAATAAACTCCAAAAATGAAATAGGGCGCGGTGCATTGACAAGAAGATTGAAATTTATTTTGCTCTCGGGGAGGAGTGTTATTGAGCATAATAACTGATCCGTGCAGAATGTGTGTGGGCGCTGTTATTTGATGCCGGAGGGTATAGCATACCAGTAGTTTGGAATTGTGAAAGCCCTAATCCAATATTATAGCGAAAAGCAGAAAACATCTTTATAATTGTTATTTTAGTATATTTCCGGCACAATCGCTGGCTGAGATTTTTGAACACTTTTATTTTCAAAGTATCTTCTAGATAGAAGAGGTCAGGGAGGACGTTATTCATAGTTTGTGATCCACATTTCAAATTTCTTATCGGCACTCTGTAGGAAGATGTTCTTTTTTCAGAAAAATTTTTGTAGTCCGAAGCAGCAAGATAGATTAGGAACAAGTTGATAGAGATTTCCAAAACAGCTCATAACTGCATACTAAATACTAAAGTCCTCTGATCCAAATATAAAATAGTTACAGAAGGATGTCCTTTCGTTGTGCATTGAGAGGAGCGAAAGAGACTGTTGCTATGGTGAAATCCGTCAATTGGTAGTGTGGTTGCCGAATGTGAAGAGACTATTCTACCACGGTCACTTCTGACAGCTGGTTGTGCAATTCGAAAACATAATAATGTGGCACCCCAGCTATAATTCACAATTCCTCTAATCTTCCATTGGTGTCCAAGGCTCTTTTTCAGCTCATGTGAGAGGACTTTAGTCTAATCAAAGGACTAACGTAAAAGTACTCCATATAGCCTTAAAACGTCTATAGAATGGGAACATTCGTTACGGAAGTATACCAACCAGTCTTAAAGGTTTAAGTATTTGCTTTCCGTAAAGCAACTAGAAAATGTCAATTTTAAAGGTTTAAGTATTTGCTTTCCGTAAAGCAACTAGAAAATGTCAATTAAACTTACGTTCACTGGAGAGGAAAACAAATCGAATTGGGAAGGAAATGAACACAGATTAGACAGGAAAAGTTCATAGTTGATCCAATGATACATAATGAACTCGTAAGAAATATATCGAAGGGTAAGTTATAAGCAAGAGTGGGATTTTCTGAAGGCACTTGATTGTCCTCGTCTTTTCCATGTAGTACACCCTTGAAACTGCATTCATGCAGGTTTTGGCAACAGAAAGTACGACCAGAATGATCCTTACCAGTACTGTTTTGTCCTACATCGTTAGCTTTTACCATAGGTATGGAGCATGGGCGTCAGGGGTGGGGGGGGGGGCGAACGGATCGGTGGACCCCGCCTGTAAATTGACATCGTTCATTCAAAGATACAAGAAAGCGGAAGTTTGTTGCTCTTATTGTTAAGAACAGAAATAGAGTTCATTTAGTTAGTATTCGAACAGAAAAATTAAAGTAAAAATGCATTGGATGTAAAACATGAGTGAAAAATAAACAATGTTATATTCTACCATTTCATCCAAAGAACAAATGTTTCCACAGTTTTTAAATTTCTGATAATTACAGTTGTTGGTGAGAGGTCACACAACAGACTTTATGAAAAAAGAATCCCCCTAACGTTTAAAGCCTTTTCTTGAACGAGACGTGCAAAAGTTAATATCAAAATGCATTTCAGGTACTAACTGCATAAAATGCAAAAGAAATGGTGGAAAATAGTTGTGCTGATATTCACTCGTTTGGTGGATCGAGTCTCCCCATTTATATAATAATAATAAATCGAATAAAATTTATTTGTGTTAGTTTATAATATTTATTAATGTATAATAACATTTATAACCATGGTAATAACACTTAAAATCTTTCTACTATTATACAACTTTTATCATTTGCCCGACCCTCCCTGTAAAAATTTCTGGCGACGCACATGGTATGGAGAATATGTTCATATGCATGGTGTGGGTTTGCTATTGTTATTAGCTTTGTTAAGAGGGTTCATCCCAACCAGATATGCACACACACACCATTTTGTTTCTTTGTTGACAATGGATTGTCCTTGTATACTGTGGATCGTGCCAATAGTTTAAGCCCTGAGATGCTCATAGTTTCCATTCCAACTAATCAAAAGAATTGAAAGGTAAAACATATTAGGATGTACTTGGACGAATTAATGGTGATGTATGTACACACTAGCTCAATACAATGTTAATTTAATACTGTCGAAAGCTGAATAATTCAAGAAAGGCTCTTACGTTCGTATCGGGCGTGTCCTGGATTGCATTAGGTTCATACCTTTTACGGACCTGTAAATTCTGGTTTAGCTGGATTTTGATGCTCTGATTCACTTTATCTGCTTGCTGAAAACGCTGTTCCCACCAGCCTAATAGCGTTAAGTGCAGGATCTTAGCACACGCTTTGCCTTCGTGGCTAACAGGAGCAGGGGAACAGAGCAGCTCTCCCCTAACGCGGAATCTGAATAAATTACTGAAGGAATTTCCATCTTGAGGCTGAAGTATATCCCGGGCTATTCCTCTCGTCTGGTTGTGTAGTTTAAAGTACTTACTGTTTGTTGCGTTACGATGTTGTGTATTGTATTGCAACTTTTATTTAATATGTCTTTTGTACTTCTTGTTTTTTTTTCTCTGAGGTGAAGCATGTTTTGATAAAATGGATGAATGGACAATTATGTTCCGTATGATATTTGAGCCCAAACTCTCGATCAGTGAAGAGGGATTATTGGTACTAGATCATCAATCACCCATATTACATAAGGCTTTATAAAATTGAAAATGTGGTTGGCAAATGATCCTGTACCATTATTACGACCAACTGAGAAATATATTGCTAATTATACATGAAGGCTGAATGTAAACATCACACATGATCATATTAACTGCATGACAGTATTGAGCTCATCATTTTCTGACAGTTGGTCAGATGATATCCAAGAATTAGTCCCTCCCTTCCACGTAGTCCACCATGAACTGCATATTGCAGACTATCGAGGCTCTGGCGTCTGGACTCACGGCCTGTATAATACTCCGCGAGGCTCATGCTTTGTGCTGTACTTGTGTATTTGTGATTGTCATTTGGTCCGTTTCATCTTATCATAATCTTGCTATGATTTTTCGTAAGAGAATTATGGTGAAATCAGTTAAATCTGCTTGGAAGTCTTAAGTTATTTCCTAAGTTTTGAGCATTCTCGTGCTTTCCAGAAATTCATTTCTGGTCAGTCAGTAGCTGTTATTCTATTTGATGAACAACTACGTGATACCAACTTCATGTGCGATGTTATAATTTCGTTACATGTAGATTATGTTTTGTAATATGGCAGATTCTGCAATCAGCACGGCTCATCACTGCTTCATTCTCTCAATATCATTTGTCAGAAGAACTTTGATTGTTATGTACTTCATAGTGAAAATCAGTTAATGACTTCTATCTGAATGTATGTATGTAGTTCCTACAAATGTCTTCCTTTCTTGATTTGTTCTTTCAGATGCATTAGTATATTGAACAGTGATAGACATAATCACACTGGTACGTACCAATGTAGACATCTTAATTGTTGTATTAGTCTTTATCGGACGTGCACTTCTATTATTAAGTTAAACATTAGGGAAGACTTGGCATTTTCTATTCTTCGCATTACCATATTGAGCATTTAGTATGGAAGAACTGAATGTGTTGTCTGGCATTTTCAAACATAATACTTACCTGGCTTGCCACTTCCTCTTTAATAACCAGTTCACCTCATCGTCTTTATGCGAGAGCTGGATGATATTCTATCTCTATCAATCTTCTCAAAATAAAGTTCTATTCCTGCTTATGGTAAATCGTAACGATGAGGATGATTGAGGATTAGATTAAATATGAGAGAACAAATAATTTGGACACTCGTACTCTTCCGGAACGCTAATACGGACACATCCTGAATCGAACACTGAACGAGATGGTTGCTTGAATTGAATGATTGATTTAGTTTATTTTACTTCGCTTTTCTGCCACTTTTGGCTAATTGTGAAGATGAGGGAAAATATGATGAAACTGATGAAGGGACCCTCGCAAAGAACACCCATGCCAAAGTCGGGATTCGAACCCAGGACCTCTGGCGACGTAGCGCTCTGCTAGCCATTCCGTCACGGTAGAACGAGTTGGTCTCAGAGATACACTATCTCAATCAGAGGCCAGCATAATGTGCATTTTACCTACCCACTGCCCGCTTGCCGCGAGGACAGGTATACCTGCTCGCCTGCCCACGGCAACGAGTCGACTTGCGTCTTTACCCGGGTTCTTCGTCTTCCAGGCGCTCTGCGCTTACAAGGTAACTGGGCGTTCAACAAGACCCGGGCGCCTGCAAAACCTGCTGGAAGGAAACAGCCCTCCGGCAGCGTGTCGCTCCAGGTGTTTCATCACCACGTGGACAGCTTCAGCCAGTGTTGCCTACTTACGTAGGTCGTAAATCCTACGAGGTCCTAGGAGGAGCTCTCTCCTCCAAGGAGAATTTATATACTTAGCGATTTCAGTTCAGCGTAAGCAGTTTTTATCTTATTGCCAGGAAATGCACGCAGTATTACAGCTTCATTTATTTAAATGAATGATCGAGCAAACAAAAATCTCCTCACTGAAAACTAATTGCTTTTCATTGCATGGTGCCTTAACCAGGCACGCAGTGGCGCAACCAGAGGGGGTAGGGTGCATTGCTCACAAGCTTGGACGGAAATTAAGTCTAGCGGAAGGGTCAGGGTGGGGGTCAAACATTAAAGTACAAGAAAAAACAGACTAGCAGAATTTAAGAGTAGCAGGGCTAAAGGGTACTCAAGATGGAATTAATTTTCATATTTTTCTTGCATTTTCCTTCCAGACGGCCAAGGGCACCTGCAGAGGGGGAATGGAGGGGTAATTGCAACCCCTTGATTTCAAATTTTATGAAAGTAGAAATATATTATAAAATATTATCCAGTCTCATCAAGTTCAATGCCGTAGCAAAGGGGTAGCGGGAGTCGGCCCTGAGCGCCGAACGATCTAAGTGAGAAAAGTTTTAAAACAGAGAATGCTATGGCTGCCCGTGATATTATTTGCTATTAATGTTGGTTTGTTACGAGTTGGATGAATTGATTATGTAATACGTCGCTCCATGTGAAAAGAAAATATTGTAGATGGAAATTTTACATGCCATATGTCTGTACATTCGGAATGCATTTATCATGCACTTTCTTTCAAAAACAGTTTGTGTGCTTGTTTTCCATTATTAGCTAATGTGAAATTGACGTGTTGAAAAAAAATATTTCTAATCCTCTGTTTCAACACAAATGCGCGTGAGAACCGACTTCTACCCCCTTTTTGCGTGATTTATGAGGATTATAATGCCTTTCATGCTACTTTATTACTATTATTGTGATTGTTCTTGTTGGCACGTTTATCCAAGTACTTGGCCCTACCCCCCAAACGAGGGTAACGGCAATGGCCCTGGCTGGCTACGGCCCTGGTGTTCGCAGTAGAACAGTGTGTTGTTCGACTCGCGACCTCAGCGTCGAACGTGACATGTTTCAGTCCTGTCCTATATCACTATATATACGTATATTGGTTGTTTACGACATATACTTATGGATCCTGTGCCACGGAAAACCTATTTCAATGTGTGTGTGGGGGGGGAGGGGGTAAGCAACATTCGTAAATCTCATTTCATTGGTGATGTGGCTTACGAAGCTTCGAGTTCCCTTTTTTAAGTAGTGAAAATCTATTGCAGTTGGCAACACTGCAGAACGGTGTGGGCCAGGTGCAGTTTCTACTCGAAGCAACTACGTCATGCAGAGGGAGGGGTCTGCAGTTGATGGAAAGAACGAACTGAGACCTACTAGGTATCGTAAGACTGCGGGTACCCGGCGGGTCTACAATGCCTGCCAGGAACGATCTGTGCAGGTGGGCATACAAGCTGCTCAAGCGAGGGTGTTGCGCAGGTTGCATGGCATTTCAGGAGCGATGTCTCGCGAACGGGTCTGCTCCAGGTCTTGTGCAGGCCTTTAATCTCAATGTCTGTGTTGTTGAATTATGTCAATATCGATACTTCGACATTTAACATCTTAGATTTTAGATTTATTTTCCATTTTGTCCCCTATGTACATATTCTTTCCCCTCCACTAACAGCACATTTAATTTACTCCACTCGATCTTCTTCCAGTCTTTCTTCCTCGCCTCACTTCCCTTTTCCACCAAAAACACTCCCACCTTCTCCAACTTTTCTACACTAGCTGCGCTCTGTTCTACAACTAATTTGAGCACTCCTTCCTTTTCCAAATCCTCCAACCATTTGTATAAGTATAAGTGGCCTTGTAACAAACTTTGGTTCTAATTCCATGATAGTGCAAATTTCCAATTGGATCTGTGTCTCACGGGCACAGAAATTCCTGGGCATTTTGAAAATCCTGAAGTTTCGAGAGTGTAGCTTTAACCTTGTCGATATTCTAATCATGCAACTATCGGACTAAATTCTTTCACGGATTGATTCCCAAGTTGTAATCACATTTCCAAAGCGCTGTCAGAATCATGTGTTAGCCAGAGCTCCAGACTACTGCCAGCAGGTACTCAAAGTCGGGGAGCGTGGTGCTGCGGAATGCCTGTCTGGGCAGTTAGATTGGAATTCGAGCAGCAATCGCTGGAAGAGGCAGGTAGACAATGGGATTTGCGTTTATGGGCTCCGGAATTGGTTTCCGGCGCACCAAAAGAACAAGTTGGCGCTGATCACCACATGAAGGATTGGTTTTAATTCGTCACTAGATTGCAAAATGTCCAGTTTTGTTGGTGACAGTATGCAGATGAAAAATGTTTTAAGTGTGTAAAAATCATTAGTTCTGTCGTAGCATTTAGTGTAACTGTCTTCTTCTTGTGGTTAAAATTTATACACTTCAGCATATAGGACGATAGCGAATGAGAGTTTTCCAGTTACATGGGTTAATAATTTCCAAATTTTAAAAATATGTTTTCGCGATGGATGATTTCAGGTGGAAATTTTTCAGTAATATCCCTGCATGGCACCCAGCCTCGAATAAACGGATGCCCGGGGTTGAAGCGTAGTGCTGCCCACGTCACATCTTCAAATGGCTGAGATTGTGAATGTGTGTTGACCCTACCTCCATTTCTCCCCCTTATGTTTGTTTGAATTGTTATTTTTAAGTCCACTTTATGCAGTTAGGCTAATCGGGACTGGGCCTACAGTGAGCAACAAGTGACACGTGCAGCTTCTCGTGTTACTGCGGTTTGGAAGGTTGCGTTTTATTATTCAGAGGTTTTTGTATGAAAGATCCCTTCATATAAGGTTCCTGATTCAACTCCTGGGCAAGACTTTGATCATATTCTATATGTCTTATCTAAGCATTCATTCTCATCGACACGATTAACCTAAGGACATAGGGAAGCAAATTTAAATAATAGCCAAGTATAAAATTTGTTTGATAGAATTTCATGTTTTGCCTGTTCCATCGCACTTTCGATGCATGGCTCCATATTGGACCCATTTGCCTTTTCGAACAGCAATTGTAGTCATTATCTGTATCGTTGTTACGAGGTTATTCATGTATGGAATTCACATCACAAAGATTCTTCATTAATAACAGATTTTCCTTTGGTTTAGGACTCTCCTGCTTGTTAACAATGATGTTGGCAACCATTCGTTCTGCAATTATTCTTTATTCCCAGTAGAAATACCGCCCAAACTACAAAAGCTGTATAAAACTAGGTAAAAAAATCTTGAACGATACGTTCATCGGAGCAAAAATTGCAGCTCCATAAAGCTGTTATTGACAGCCGCGTACATGACGTTCGTTGCTCTTTTGTTTTCGCTAATGTGTTCATTTTGTTTCACGTCACGAGATCGCAATCAATGATATCTGGAAGAGAATTTCCACCAGCCTGAAAGTACGCTCCAATTACGCTCTTTTCAATCAATGAGAGGAAGTGGTAGTTTCAAAACTCACCTGATTTTCCCAAGTTTCATGTAATAGTCAATGCACTTATTGTATTGCGGTTTGTTTCTGATTTTTTGGTATATTTGATTAGAATCATTAGAAATAAATTGGCGATGATGACCTTTTGTTCTACAGAAAATGAGTAGTTGAGCAATTGGGCCAAATTGAAAGAAGAATTTGTGCAGTTTAGTAGAGCCTGCCTGCGTACTTTCGACAATTGATGCAAATGCGCATGCGCCGACTGGACGAGTACAGTGTCAACAAAGTGGTGACGGTTGCAAGAGGAACGCAACAGGTTCTGCGTTAGTAGGAGGCATCGGCGTAAGTTCGCATGCGATAACTGGACGGGTCCAGTGGTGAAATAAGGGAGACTGCTGCAAGTGGAACGCAGACGGGGAAGCAGATTCTGCGGGCATTAACCCAGGTACGCATGCGCCAACTGGACGGGTCCAATGGCAAAATGATGATGAGGAAGCATGTTCCGTGAAAAATCTTCTTTGTTCTGCTTCGAAAGGGTTTGCTACGATTTGCAACGAATCACAAACACAAGAAAGCAAGCGTTAATAAGCAACCAAATGTATACAAGCGAAATACTGATTTAATATTCAGAGCATAGTTTTCTTGCATGTTCCTACCTACTTCCCCCTTTAACGTTTAGACTCATCCATTTGCGCTAGGAGCGTTTTCGCTGTCTAAAAGTGCATATGCTTGTTGGAATTTGAGTATCGAACACAAAATATATCAATGTGGACATCTTATCCTAATAAATCTTTGCTTGTTGAGGCATAGTTTCTATATACGTTCTTTTTCTGCTGGAACCTCAAAAGAGATGCGCGTGGCAGCAAACTCGGTCTTTGTCTTATCGTGATTTCATCATGCTATGTATGCAATTACGTCTGTAACACATACTGTGAAGTTGTAGCGATTACTTTAACAAAAATGTTTTAAGATTCCTTAGCATTCTTCTAATAATAAACCTAAATGATCTCGTAGTTAGGCTAGGTTTTGTTAGCATTAAAATAATATCGCTAAATGCTTTCTAAAGAAAAAGGTTCTAAATTGCCTGTACGTTTATTTGCACTAATCATAAACTTGCATTTCCCTTGTCTTAATCTGTTCTTAAGATTAGTAACATCCTCTTAGCAGACGAATCACGTGGCAGGAGCAATTTGACGTTCATTCTTACTGCTGACACTTGCGTGGCAGCAAACTCGGCCTAGAAAGAAAACATTCCTATCCTGTGTGTATGTAACCACGGAGCACATCTATTTCCCTTGCCGAATAATGAACTGAAAGCATCATGCCTACAAAACCACCAGCATGGTAAATTCCTGTATATTTCACAATCTGTACGTATGTTTTACATTCTGTTCTTGTAATAAACAAGGATTTCATTAGTGTTGCTTGCATGTATTCACATTCCAGGAGGATGGTCTCAGAGTGCGTCCGTAGATTTATGAAATTTTTGCCCGTTTGTTAAGCCCAAATAATACGGGAAAGTGCGAATTTGTGACACGTGGTTGCACACGTACAGAATGGACAATATTCTTTGAGAGGGTTCGCACCAGGATCAAAATCGAAAGAAAGAAGTGGCTACGAAATGCAGGATGTATCTAAATTCCTATTACAGACTTTGACGGCTTGCAGTGGGGACCAAAACTTTTAAGTTTTGCATAGGATTTAATGTCCGGAAATATACAGTTTCCCCGCTACAAGCAAAACACCACCACAAATTTGGGCGCAAGTGGGTAGGTCATGGTGGCCCAAATCCTGGCCTGCACGTTCGTCGGACTTGACTCCGCTGGATTATTTCCTGTGGGACCACATGAAGAGCTTGATTTACGAGACTCCGTTACAATCAGCGGATGACCTGCTGGCGCGGGTTATGGCAGCGGTGGATATTGGATTAGCAGGTGTTGGTGATCGTGTATACCAGAACTTGATACGTACGTACGGTGTTTGTGTTGAAGTAAATTGTCGCCACATCGAGATCTTCTTGTAAGTGGACGCTGCAGCTATGCAAAAACAACGTACAGTAAACAGCAGAAGTGGGAGAGTTCAACGTGTGTTGTGGTGGTGTTTTACTTGTAGCGGAGAAATTGTACGTTTCCGAACATGGGTTCCTATGCAAAACTTAACCGTTTTGGTCTCCACTACAAGCCCTCAAATCTGTAATGGGAATTTAGATACACCCTGTATAACAATAATAAAAATCCATAGAAGTAAAATTGTCTGCTTAGATTTTTCGCAGCGATGTTAATTAATTGCAGCAGATAAGTCAATATGTGTGTTCACATATCGTGTTTTTACCCTGATTATATACAAATTGACTTTTGTTGTAGTCAGGATTGCGCAGATGGATGGATAACGTGATTGTTTGAAACATCCATTCTTCGTGAGCTGTGATTTGAATTAGTGCACAGTAATTACTCATGACAGCATATCAAGGTTTCGGCTACATGCAGTTATGCAGGCCGAAAATGTTTCTGGACATTCCGGTTGACAGTTTTATCGTTTGTCAATTTGATGGGAGAAGAATTTCGAATGAACATACTTTTTTTTCCAGTTATCGCAATGTAATTTTACATATTAATGGACATACGTAGAAATGTGATTACTGTTTGGTCTTCTACATCAAAAACTAAACCAGAGTGTTTTTCCTGATAGAAAATACGTTATAATTTGAAGGAACATTTTAAACATGTTTTGTTACTCATTTCGTATTGGTTAGGATACCATTTTGCAATACCATAGCGCAAGCACAGGTAAGAGTAAAACAGATGAGAAACTTGATAGTGAACTTCTAGTAGTAATAGTGTCTTTCGTAAGAAAATTGAAGAAGTGTCTATGAGAATATATTGTTTTTAAAGTAGGCATAAGTATAAGGATTTCAATAATACATCCTTGTGGTGTAAGGGGTGACCTTTTCCAAAAAAAAACATCAAAATGCCAACTTCACCACAACGTACTTTACCCCGGTAACTCAGTCTTTCAGGCTCTGGCGCCTGAACCTATGCCCAGTATAATCTTCTATAAAGGCTGTGTTACCCTGTGTTTTGTCCACATATGTGCTGATTGCCCATTTACAGCCTCAGATTTTAAGTAGGTAAACAGATCTTAGTGCTCGGAGACATATATTGATTTAAGCTACGGGAAAGGGATGGGTCCCGTATAAAGTGGCGGGGGCAAATAGCCTAAGTGCTGACGCACCCACGATATTATTTTCAATCAATTAAAACATCATTCTTGTCTTCTCGCTCAGCAAGCACCGAAAAATGACTCACCACTCTCAGAACGGCTCGTGTCTGTGTCTCTAAATACAAGCGTTTTGTTCTTCTGGCCTGTTCTTTCACAGAAAATTTGGCGACCACTAGTTCCTGTTATGGCAATGGTGCATGCTCCATATTCCCCTTTTGCGTTTTCTTGTCTTTTCAATTTTGCCCACAGGCTCAACTTGCGGGATCTCATACAGTATTCTTCTCAAGATAAGGCCATAAAATACTAGAGCCTTTTTATGGACTTCAGTAACTCTTTTTGCATTTGCCTTGTGGAGGATCATTTTTATTGCTAATTTTACTAGTCCATTTAACTTTACAGATACCACACTTCAGATGCCTCCAATGTCTTCGTCGTGTAGCGAGTTTATGAATCGTGAAATAAGATAGGCAATATGTAGCATTTTAAAATAGCTCCTTCACATGGCTAGCTGAGATTTTTACCCGCTGAATAGTGTGTTTCTCTAGTATTTTCCCTATTCACCGTAGGGTAAAATAGTGACGCAGAATGGACCGATTCGGACAGTGGACAGCTGTGAAGGTTTAACTTGTGCTCGAATCTCAGCGGACAAGTTTCGTTGCCGTATTCGTCTCGTTGGAAGCCTGGGGGAATCCAATGCAATGGACACGAAGATATCACCAGAGACTCGTGCCCTCGGGATCTTCCTTCGAATTCGTCTGTGGTCTTCGCATGGCCAACTTTCTGGACTTCGCCAAGAGAAATCGCGTCAACAAAACCTCCTGACCGATATCAATATTTGGCAACAAATTTTCCTTTTATATACTTCTTTAGCGGCAATTTCTCTGTGGAAAATTACTGCTGCAACTCCAGCTTGAAAGAATTCTGTGATGCGGATTTCTTTCCACAATTTAAACAGAGTGGGAAACGCGGAAATCGCAGAACAGTATTTTTTTTGTTAGTTATTCAAATTGTCGAATGAACTTGACTATCAGCGTACTGTATGTATTCGTATGTATGTATGTATTAACAAGATGTTATGGATGATAACTAGGACTTGGAAGTTGAGAAAAAACCTTTTTTTTTCCTAGTGTCCGAAGACGAGGCCCAACATAATATATGTTCATTTTGGGTCATTGTAGGCGAGAAAAAGGTGGGTTTTATTTGTCCTATTTTGCCTTTTTCGGCGTTTTTTTGGCTTATTGGTCCTTTTTTAGTCTTTTTAAGGTCTTAACGGCTTTTTTTTGCAACTTCATCTTCTTTCGACTACGTTTTTACTGCCCATTCTCAATTCGAATCATCATCAGTTCATCACCTCTTAAACATCCTTTCTGTAGTAAAGAAATTAAAAAAAGAGAGAAATAAATATATTTGAACTATCCCTGAAATGAGAGAAAAACATTTTTGGACGACGGAAGCAGGTACGGTACAAGATCCAAGGTCGCGCTGTAATTGGTAACTTTCTCTTGTTTTGAAGCTTTCAGCACGGTGTATACGACCACAGCACACGCCTGCAAAGATCTCAAGGTGCCGCGCAGAGGGAGGGGGTGGGGAGGTTAAAAGTGAAGTTATTAATTAATTTGGATCACATTTATACGTCCTTTTTTCAGATTTTATGTCATATTTTTCATATTTTTAGGTCTTTTTATAGATCTTTTTTTGGCAATTTATAAGTCTTCAACTTCCGAGCCCCAATGATAACAAACCCATAGTTAATCGTGATTTAGTTTATAAGTTGCTAGTGGGGATTTGTTATTTTAAAACTATTTCATGTGAATTCCTTTCAAAATTTTGGATAGGAATAGTGAATAAATATTTCAGACCGGTGTTTGAATATGTGAAAGTTTGTTACTCAGAAAAAATTATCATTGCATTCTCATTCTAATTTTGGTAATAAAATTGGCAGCACTCAATTCTACTACGAGTAATGTTGAAGCTATTGGCTTAATAAATGAGGTTCACAAGTTGACATATTGCCAGTAAAATTGAGTAAGAAAAGTCAAAGTTGATGACTGTTATGCTTTAAATAAATACTTAACAGTAGCCTTTATGTATAATGTCCGATTTCATATACTCTGTCTCAGGAGTCTGTGGAGCAAGCGAACGAAAACAAGTCTTGAGGGACAGATATTGCATGGAGGAATCAATGTGACTGCAGCTATCAGCCATTTGCAGCAGCACGCACTGATTTGCTCCGCCCACTGGCTTTCTCCCCTTCTCTATCGTTATGCATGGCGTTTGCTCCACAGGCTCCCGGGACGTATGCACTATCCCGCGAATCTCGGGAGCAAGGCCACGCATAACGGTAGAGAAGGAGGAGAACGCCAGTGGGCGGAGCGAAGCCGTACACGCTAATGCAGTCGCTTATTGCCCTCAACGTAATTCCGTTCACGTATTCATTGGCCGAGCCCTTTCGAGTCACTACTTGCGCAGAGACTTGCTTTCGTTCGCTCGCTCCATAGATACCGGGACAGAGTATAGTTTAGTTGCCATATTATTCAATAGTTTGGCAACTATCCTGATTATTTGTTCATTTATGGAAATGATTTGTTAATTTTAGATAATTTTTCAGTTCTTTTCAGTCTATGAACTTGCAAGCTATGTTCATGTCTAACGTTAACCTGGATGTTACGAGAGAGAAGTTGCAGAGTATTTTCCAGAGTCACTTTACGTGGTTGATAACCTCACCGTTAGAGGCCGTGCATGAGGAATATGTTCAGAACAGTCGACCACGAGTATTGCTTTGTGATTCCCGATCAACGCTCGATAGCTTTTCTTCCCTCGATAATCAAATCAAAATCAAATTTCCTGCGAGAGGTTCATCTGGAGGGCAAAAAGAACTTAATCCTCTATCTGTTTCGTTTCTGTGAGTCTCCATTGCCTTCCATTTCATCCATTCAAATCTTGATCCAATTTGCCCTCCTCCTCCCCCTCTCTTCTGCTCTTCAGTTCATGCCTCGTGGCCCGCGACACTAAATCACGGAAGAAACTGTGTCTTGTTTTGTGATCAAATTTGCTCTCCGAAATGGAAAACCATTTTCCCTGCGAGAACTCGTCTAGCATTTGCAATTCTCTTTTCTATTTCATCAGATGCACGGCCCTGACTCACTGAAAACATGTTATAGCTAATAAATCGCTCCTTGTTCTCCTTGTCTGCCCCACCCCTCCCCCCTTTTAAAAGTCTCCGAAGTTTTCCTTTGAAAATGGTCCATTTTGTAATTGGTGTCTCGTATCCTGCTTTTCATGACTCGTATTTGTCTTAAGGTTGAGCTGCAGTTTCATAAAGACGTCAGTTTATGACTTCATGAATTAAACATAGGAAGCTGCGAGTACGAAGCGCCAGATTTATGCTGGAGTCTCTCTCTCTCTCTAACTCCTTGGGTACGTTTCCAGATTTAACAACAAGACTATCTGGGTGTAAGGAATTCCTTTAGTTTCGTTTCCTGTTTCTCTTTGACAGGCAACAAGTAATGAATTGTCTCGTCATGCGTGGATGTTACCGGTAGTTGTGCATCAGTTAACATATACACGAGGTACGTTCATAAAGTAATAATTATTGCCGAGAAAGAATACAGTAACGCACACAAGTTTTTTTTGTGAACGAATCAGTCTTTCTTCACATATACTCCACCCAGAGTGGCATACTTCTTCCATCGATGTACCAACTTTCGGATGGCGTTGTTGTAGAAGTCCTGTACAGGAAGTAATTCACCGCAGAAATCATCACCGTCATCGAAATGCCTCCAACGCAGGGTCATCTTCATTTCTGGATAGAGTAAGAGTCGCTGGGTGCGAGGTCCGGGAAATACAGAGGGCGAGGGAGAATTTCGAAACCCAAAGTGGCTGAATGAGTCACCGCTATGTGAGCAGACAGTGCTCATAAGCTGCACTCCTTTCGCCAGCATTATGTTATATATTATGTTAAATACTGACTCCTAACTAATGTGCACCTCCCTTACGATGGATACAATGGTAATACGACGGTCTGCGAGCGCGAGGGACTCTACATCCTTCACAATTCAAGGTCTCTCCGAGAGGAAGGCCGCTCGTTGTATTCATCATCTTGTAGACTTGTTACACCACACTGAAACCTTCTACACCATCTTAACATTGTGTCATATGATGGAGCATTCTCTCCATACACCGCCACAAGGTCATCGTGGATTTATTGTGCAATTTTCCCTTTCAAGAACGAAGAGCCAATCACACCTTAAACTTCAGCTGGCTCCACCGACTGCACTATCTTGGTTTTCTGACCCTCTACAGGTGTTCCGCAGAACTACTACGAGCTGAATATGTACCAATCCGATAGCTTAAGGACCAAATGCTTCCACACAGTGCAAATTCTTGATACAGGCTTGCAAATAAGAAGCAAAAATTATTACTTTATGAACATTACTCATATCCTTCTCGTCCATCACCTTTGAGTTGCGAGACTCATACCTGCACAGACACGAATTGTTGATATACCAGTTGTCCACAAATGAAGTATTCAATTTAGGATTGTAATAGAAATAAAACTAGAGGAGAGAATCAAGAAATTATATTTCTACAATACATACCAACTGTGGAAGTTTATATAACATGGTCAGTAGACCTCCACATGCTCTCTGTTGGTTGTAACATGTTTAGATGTCATTTGTGCAAAGGTCTGCCACTAGTGATTATTTTAATGATAGTTTACAAAATATATTTATTTATAAAGAAATCCTCAATATGTTAACCAAGGCAGTAATTTATTTTATTATAAAACATAAACTAAACGTAACGTTTCAACCTTCTAGCAAGGTCTTCTTCAGACTCTGCACCAAGTACAAATGTAACAAGATACAAAAACAGGACGATATATATACACAAACATTACTCCCCTCCAGACTATTAGAAAGTTGTTCTGGAACATTCTAGCAGGTGGCTTTCCCTTGTCAACCGTACTTTTACCTAAAACGCTAAACATATTTACTTCCATGTAGAATGTGGTTGGACTCTTTATCTCACGCTCTTTTTCTTTCATTCTTCTTCCTTCTTCTGTCCTCTTTCTCTCTTGTCCTTTCCACTCTTTCTAACACCTTCTTCCATTCTTTGTTTAACTTCAGTCCCCCATTCCAGTTCATTGTGTCTTCTTCACCTTTCTTCTCTATTTCCTTGGCCTCTTTCCATTTTCTCACTAATATTCTCTTCTCCCTGTTCCAGAACAACTTTCTAATAGTCTGGAGGGGAGTAATGTTTGTGTATATATATCGTCCAGTTTTTGTATCTTGTTACATTTGTACTTGGTGCAGAGTCTGAAGAAGACCTTGCTAGAAGGTTGAAACGTTACGTTTAGTTTATGTTTTATAATAAAATAAATTACTGCCTTGGTCAGCATATTGAGGATTTTTTCATATCATGGAAACAAGGCTTAATGGTGTTATAATTTATTTATAGTTTAATGATAATGACACTATTTACGGTTTAACATGATTAATATTGTGTATATTATTATACACTAAATTATTGTTATTTTTGCCTATAAAAATTATTGAATTTTAAATTAAGAGAAATTTAAGTGTGCTTAAAGCAAACATATTACATTTGCTTTTGTATGAGCTTCACCCCACCAGTACATATATTTTGTTTCCTTTGTTTACCTTTCTTAGAGCCTAATAAACACCATTAAATGATTAGGAGATTAATGTACTTTCACCAAAAGTGATTATGGTATTTACAAAATCCTTATGAATATTATTCTATAAATTACTTTTTGAAAGTGATTTAAATAAACCCACCTTGATTGAAATTAATTCTGTCATCAGCTACTTTGGCTCCTTGCATCAGAATACCTCTCACAGAGCGATACGCTATGTGCTGGTTACCCGTGTCTTCATATTTCCGTCGTTTGGGCAAGAAACACTGGTTATTCGGGTTGTTTACATAACTAATGTAAACGTTTCAGCTTGATAATATGTGCTTTTTATTCGACTGATGCCAGATACAACTAAAATACACCGGCTATTTTGGTTCCTCGGTTCTGGGTTGAACTCCCGATCAGGACAGGATTGTTCCAGTTTTTCTGGATGGATTCGTTCTCATTAACTTACAGAGCTAGAAAGGCCACAGTAATTAAACATTGTACAAACAAAACAAAAAGAATACCTCAACAACCTTTACAAGCTTTGTCTGTTGGGCCCATCTGCAGCCACAATAGAAAACTAGGTTTATATGGTAGTTGTTCTGCTGTCCTCACAGGATAGATTATTATCCCTTCTGGGAGTTTCTCTCTGGATGAACCCTGCTGTAACTCCATTCTATCTGCCTGCAATTATGAATCACTGGAATTAGTTTATACACCGCACTGTGGGAGAAAAATAGAATCGTGGAAATGGCCTACTTGCTAATACCCAAAAGCACGCTAATGATTAGACCTTGCAATGTAATTATAAGCATAAACATGGAAGAGCTCTAAACAAATAGAGGTGTAATGACTAATATGCTATTTGTACGCGTATGTCTGCATGTTGCGAATTTGCTAAACTAATAAGCAGTAAAGCACGGTGACGTTTTGTCAGCAGCACATATTGCTTAGTTATTCTAAATAAACATTTGCTTTTGTGTGAGACAATAATTGGTCTCAATTGTTGTTGGTCTCAGTTGTTATAATCGTTGTTGGGATTTTCTTCATTTTAGAAAACCGTTAATATTAGCATTGAGAACACTGGTGTTGCCAGAAAGTTTATTTCAGGAGGGACTCAATGTTGGATGAATTGCTTTCATGGTTACAGCTGATCCCTTTCTCTCTCTTTCCTGTTTCTCTTCTCTATCATTTGTTAATCTATCTTTTTCCTGTTTATCTATTTCTACATTTCCCTATCTATTTACATATATTCATCTCTCTTTTTTCTGTTCTCTATCTTCTTATACATATATCCTCTATCCTCATCTGTTCATATCTCTATTTTTTTACCCTGTTTCTCAATCTCATTTTATCTTCCCCTCTCTATCTTTCCTGTTTTGCACATTTATACACATTCTATGTTTCTCACTTTTCTCTTTTTTCTTCAGCAATCTTTCCCTTTCTTTGTGTCTTCTTAGCTTTCTCTTTCTTCTTCTGTTTTGATCTCCCTCTCTTCTCACATTATTTCTCTCACTTTTGACTTCGATGCGTTTTGTGTGCTTCTATACTCCGTACCAGGAGTTTGTTGAGAAACCCTGCGGATAACAGTAGAGGAGGGGAGAGAGCGAGTGGGCGGGACAATGCAATGCGCTCTGCAACAGATGGTAGCTGCAATCGCTGTGCCCCTCATGCAATTCCTTTGTCCACTTGCGCGTTCAATTGGTCACTTGCGCGCAACACATGACTGAAAATTTATTGTCGGCTAAGACCACTTCACGGTAGGCCAGAACCTACCCAGTGGTGACGCCGCTGATTCAGAAACAATTTTGAGAATTTTGACTCAATGCTAAATTTCTTGTTATCCTTACATAGCTATTGTGGAAACTAGTAATTAGAATAATTCCATGAATCTAGGCGCAAATGCATAGCACCAACAGTTGTCGAATTGCATTTCATACTACTATTTACTTTATTCGCAGTCCAAGCATAGATTTTTTTTTTGGTAAACAATATTGGAGGATTGTTCCTCAATGTTTATTCTGCACAGATGCAGATTTTTAATTTAAACTTATAATTTGTTTATTACCCACCTGGAAGTTCCCAGGAAAAAAATCGATTTAACCAACCTCAGGCAATTAATTGGTCCCAACTATTTAGTCAGAGTTATTTGCAACTGTAGCTATAAATCCAATGTGGTTGTAAACATATTACAATTGTAATTGGACTTATTTATGTCATAAATTGTTAGGAAAGCCGTACCTCTTCTTCAAAGATGAAATTCTCTGCTTTGAATCTTGCAAACCATCTTCGAAAGGTTGATTCACCTGTAGCATCGTCTCCATATATGTTACAAATCTGCCTGCACGTGTCTGAAGCATTTTTATCCACTTTGTAGAGGAATGGTTCGTTGCACTTTTTTATTCTCTTTGCACTCATGCGTCCAGTTGGTTAGAAAGTGTAACATGACGTTGATTTGGTGTCATGTACTGTATTTGGTGTCTGCACCGTTTGCACTACGATCTGGGGCAATGTAGAGTATGGTGTATGATCACGTGGTACGTGCTAACCAATCAAATAAACGTTCAAAGAAGCAGGCAGGCATTTGTTGAATCTTCTGGACTTGAAACCCGCTTTTCTTGCGTGCAGCGTCCACTTGGTTGAACACAATTTCCTTGTACCGGCCTGACAAGGGACGTACTGAACTATACCGAGTGGCAAAAGACGGGGCCAATGTGTCGAAAATGCAACTTTCGACCATTCATATTTAACACACGATACAGAAAAGCAACTTAGCCTCACACAACCGAACGTCACTGACCGATACAGTGAAACGTTTGCCACCAACATTCAATCTATTTTCCTACCGTGTGTTTCCATAACGGGGTGCATAAATGTACCCGTGACGAAAACGCTCAGAACTTCCGACACAACCCAAGAGTTGGCCAAAGATTGAAGTACGACATATGTAATTATCTCGTCCATTCCACGTGCTAATGTTGTTATTATTGATTATTTATTACATTTTTTAATAATATTTTGATGTTCTTCAAACACTTTTACGCTCATCGTAAAATGAACACTGTTTCCATTCCTGTTCTTATGAAATAAGGGTTGTTATCTCTTGGATATAATAAAATTAAATCCCGTTAATATTTTTGAACACATTAATATGACCGAGTCAAAGTTGAAAATCCACCTCACCTTCCAGCAACAGTCTCCTCCTCGTGACCTCACTCTTTAAACCAAATACTAACTGATCCCGCTACATGCCATCCAAAAAACCACCAAAATTACATTTACTGGCTTCATGTTTTAATCTGACTACAAACTCTACAACTGATTCTTGCTCTTCTTGTTTCATCAGATGTAGCCTCTAACGTTGCAGTACAACACTCACTCTAAGCTGGAAATGTGTCTTCCAAACCTGAATTAACTCTACATAACTTTTATTTGCAAGTTTTTCTGGAGCTGGTAAATCAACAACTTTGATACTGAAACGGCAATTAATGCACATACCTTTCGTTCTGTTGAAATACCATTTGCCAAACAAAACTGATCGAATCTATCTAAGTATGATACATTGTTTACTTCCTCTGTACTAAATGGTTCAAAGAACTGTAACCTTGAAGCTTCCATCCTAATCACAATCTTTAAATTTTATCGTTTATCCTCGTCGCCAATTGTTATAATTAAAACTGCACGTCGTTAAATAAACACTAAATTTATAAAATAATCATTTCATACCCTGTACAACATGTATTCATTCATTCCTTTATTTTGAACCTAACAGCTTTTATGCCGTTTTTTATCCATTACAATACACACATATAATATTCATAATTATTTTACATTGAAATTATCAGCCTTTCCCCCATATTTTACAGATTTTAGATTTAAAAAACAAAACAAAAAACACCACTTTGCCTTTCACAATTGTATGCTACACTTCCTTAAAAATGATAACAAACTATAACCAATCCGCACATCTGGAATAACAACTAAACTTAACAAATTTGTTGGAAACTGAACCTTTAGATTATATAAAGATTTATTCAAGATATTTCTGTCTCTATTATATTTTGACCATTCCAGTATTATATGTTGGGCATCTGCACTTTCCCAGCCACATTCACATTTCTTCTTGTTCGTTATTCCAATTCTGGATAAATGTTGCCTAGTACACAAATGGCCCGTTCTCAGTCTATTAATTAATACAATTACATTTCCTGTAGCACTTACATGATAAAACCATGGTTTGTGTGTTTTGAATTCAGCAAATGATGTATGATTCTCCAGCTGTTGTAAGTTTATTTCGACATCAATCAAACCATTCATTCAAAATTTTCTTTTTTACTCTTGGGAGAAGATCCGTATAGTATAATGTTAAGTTCGTAATATTTGGAATACACAGTGCTATCTTTGTACATTCATCTACATGAGAATTGCCTGTAATATTACTATGTGCTTTAACCCAAGTAAACTCAATGTTTTTTTTTCAGATTTCTGTATTGTTTGGACTAATAGTATACAATTTATAATATAAGGGGATAATTTGTAAAGAAGACTCTTGTAACAAGATTTAAGCGCCTGTAATACATTTTGCGAGTCAGTTAGTATTAAGAACTTTCGGAAATTTAATTTTTGGACATATATTAAAGCTTGGTAAATTGCGTAAGATTCTGCTGTAAATATTGAACAGTCTTGTGAAAACCGGAATAATAGGTCTGTTTTATGTTGTGGATCGTACACTGCACATCAAACTCCTGACTCACTTTTAGATCCATCTGTGTATATGAAATAAAAACTTTGCCATTGAGTATTTGCTGCTAACATCTTCTGTCTACATGAAATGGAACATTCATCCACTTCCATGTATACTACTACGTTTGGAGTGCTGTTCATAACGCCTAAACATCTTCTCAAGAATTTCCTTTGTATGGCATCAATGGAATTCAATTTTCCTTCTGTCAAGTTACACATTGCTAATAAAGAATAATCTATCATAGGCCGAAAATAATTCTTGTAAAAAATCTCCAGTTATGATTAATGGAGTCTTGAATGGCCTAATCATAGACCTTAAATGCTTCACTGCAATTTTTTGCGATGTATAAGAAGATATATATATATATAGATCGAGATAACAGTAAATATTTTATTCAAAATTTGCACCTGTATTCCCACTACTTCCACCCGATATTCTCAAAGAATTAACTAAATTGGGATTAAATGATATGGATTGGAATGCCAGACTTTCATGTACAAATATACCCACTCCTTTTCCGGCTTTTTGATTAAGTACTGCACATGTAAACAATTGCTTCACTCCATTCTAACAACAATCTCACAGAATATAAACTGTTAAGCCTTTACTTGGTTGAACATTTAGCCATCCTTATACTCTTACTAACAGTTATTACTTGAGATAAAATGCTCGCTGAACATTCGGCAATTTTTGTTCGTTTCATGCAGGACGCCACGGTGTATTCTCTCAAGCCAGAGCAAGTGCCATCTTGTCAACAGTTCTTGAGCTCTCGGTTTTGATAATCGCTGGTGTGCTGAAAAAGCGTATATTTGTTGTAAGAGAATTAAATGACAAGCGGGAGATTCTATTTGAGCAAAACATTGAACCATTGCTTTTAAATCCACTTCCCCTAACTCTAGTGCTAGGTCGCATTTGTTTACCTTTATTCTGTGCCAGGGTTTGCAGAGCAACACCGCGCATAACGGCAGAGAATGGACCAGTCTGTTTCGGTTTTTGACTCTAGTACAGTGCAGGTGCATCCCAGTGTCAGGCTGTTGCAAGGAAATTGTTCAACCAACTACATATACGCTGTACGCAAGTGTTCAAAGTTCAGAAGATTTAACAAATGCCTGCTTTCAACGTTCATTTGATTGGTTAGCACACACCACATGACACACAGGCCCGTACCCAAAAGGGGGGGGGGCAAGAGGGCCATGGCCCCCTCTCGAGCCATGAAATATTTTAATTCAAAGTTGTAAAAACCTACAAAAATAACATGAACAATTTATAAGATTTTGCAAGAATTTTAATTTTCTTCTTTCATAAATGAATGTAATGTTTCTGGAGAGAGGAAGACTCCAGAAGTCTGCAGTCTACTATATTTAGTAACTTTAGTTTTATAACCATTTATGCGAAGCTACTAAATGTTCCAATTTGGTCGGGACAGTTCACTATTTTTACTCCCTGTTCTGACTTTCTTCGATCTGCAGTCTGGATGAGAAAATGTCCTATTCTTTGGTTAATTCACATTCACACATATTCTTCATAGTAACTATCATTCCATAGCGTTGGTGGTCACATTCAAGGTACAAATTCCCATGGCGGAAGGGGGATCTCCCACCTTCCCACCAACGATCTTGTTTTATTGAAATTTTCCCCCTATCAAAATTTTCCGAGAGTAAGAGTTTCTGTTATAACAACAAAGATAAGCAATTAGTTTTGGGTTTATTTGACTTTGACATACTTTACTAAGAATTGTAATATCATAAACAAATACAAAGATGAAAGAACAAAGATTGATGTCTGCCTGTGTATGAAGGTTGCGTACATCTCATGTTCTCTCTCTCTCTCTCTCTCTTTAGGGCTGGTAACAGCTGGCATAAAAGGTACTTCTACAGTCGTAGATAAGGTTTTAAAATTATATCAAATTGGATTAGTAAAGAATGGAGCTGAACTAGTTGTTAAAGGAATTATTTTGCTAGTATATAAATGTAGCAAATTAATTTGTTTATAAATGTCTATAAATATAAATGTGCATTTATATATATATATATATATATATATATATATATATATATATATATATATATATATATATATATATATATATATATATATATATATATATATAAACCATGGTTTCGGGCTTGCCCCCCCCTAAAAAAATCCTGGGTACGGGCCTGATGTGACACCAAATCAACGAAGTACATGAGTCTGTATTTCACTTTGTAGCCAACTAGGCACGTTAGTACCAAGAGAATCTACAAGTGGAGCGAACTGGACTGGTCTAATGGGTGAAAACGAGGGGGAGGAGCGAAGTAGTATACGCTGCTGAAAACTGCAGGTAGCTGCAGTCACGTTGCCAATCCATGCAATCCCTTTTACGCATTCATTGGTCGAGCACTCTCGAGTGCAACGCCAAAGGGGCTTTGGAAGTTACTTGGGAAAATAACTCAGAGTAGTTCATAGGAAACTCGTTTATACGTATATTTTCTACAATTTATTTCCCTAAGTTCACAAAGAAGTCAAGCTTCTTCTAATTTCTACTATCTAAGTAACATGCTAAGTCCTACAGTAAGCGTAACGGAGAGAATCAGACGCAATGTTATCAAGATTATAAAGTCTCTTTTAGCTTGATTGACAATTTGACAGTAATGACACAGTTGGTGGCCGACAACGATTTCCCTTACAGAGGAATCTCTTTCCTAAAAGGTAGGGTTCTTAATACCATTTTCATTAGTGTTTCTATAGTTAACCATAACCTTCAGGTAACCTTTCGACTCCAGTGGTCATTTTAGCCTAAATCCATTTCCTGAAGTCTGGCTCTTCAGTGGGTGAGCTATTAGTGTGATAAATAGGGCCCGGAAGTTGAGGAAAAATAATTTTCTTTCCTAGTGTCCGAAGACGAGGCCCAACATAATATATGTTCATTTTGGGTCATTGTAGGCCAGAAAAAGGTGGGTTTTATTTGTCCTTTTTTGCCTTTCTAGGCGTTTTTTGGCTTATTGGTCCTTTTGTATCCTTTTTTTAAGGTCTTAACGGCTTTTTTTGCAACTTCACCTTTCCACTACGTTTTTACTGCCCATTCTCAATTCGAATCATCATCAGTTCATCACCTCTTAAACGTCCTTTCTGTAGTAAAGAAATAAAAAAAAGGAAGAAAGAAATATACAAAGGCTGTCGCAGAGAAGGTGAGACTAATTCTTGTATAGGAAAACAGCGACCTCCATTGGCTAGCAAATGTACTAGGGTGAAAATTTGGTTCATTAGCTGCCGATTGAGACCAAAATGAGCACAATAGGTCAAAAGTCGTGACTGCGTAGGAGTTAAAACACAAGCATGTACATGGACCCCTCCAAGAATCATTAAAATGAAACAAAAAAAAATACAAACCACAAAATTTTTATTCAGAATCAGCCGTACCGAGTAGACGTATATCATTTTCAAAATAGGCACCATTGACATCTAAGCAAGGGTCCATACGCTCCTGCCACTTTGTGATTGTCTTTGAAAATTCGTCGTCAGGTAGCGAACTGAAGAAAACTTGGGTTGCGGTGATGAATTCTTTGTTCGTCTTGAAATGACGACCACGTAAAGCGGCCTTTAAAAGTGGAAATAGCAAAAAGTCTCAGGGTGCAAGGTCCGGGATGTATGCTGGTATACGGGCGTGCGTTATCGTGGTGAAATCTGACGAAGTTCTTCAAATGCGGCCTCTTTTTTGCTACGTGCTGGCGCAGAGTCTCAATGACTCCTTGGTAATACCGTGGCTCTACTCAGTCTGTCTTGATCGGCATATGCCTGTTGAAACATTGCATATGTTTGCGCAACACCTTTCCCTAAACGCCAACAAAATTTTATGGCATGTCGCTGTTCATCTTGAATACTCATCGCGAAAAGCAATGTTATACACAAAAACCTGGAGGGGTAAACGAAACACGTTCCACGTAAATCAACACAGCTGCTCACTAACGTGGTTTCGCAACATGTGACAACTTGCTACGGAAACAGAATGAGTCATCCTACACGACGCGACTAGTGCCGAAACCATAGGCAGTGTTGCCAAGCCAGGAAAAAATCTGTCTCACCTTCTCTGCGACAGCCTTTGTATTTGAACCATCCCCGATACGAGAGAAAAAACATACGATCCGAAGTCCTATTTCTGTAACCCTAGTGTGGTTAGGACAAATATGATTCTTCAAATATGATTTTACAAATTATGCTAATCTAAAAAATATGTAATGTCTGGAAGAAGCTGCATTTCATTCATATAGTTTTTTTCGCACTGTGTATTCCATACCACCAGAATTTTGTATTTTTTTATTAATTAAATATGTAATTAAAATTGAAGTTATGAATTAATTTGGACCACATTTATACGTCGTTTTTTCCGTTTTTAGGTCCTTCTTTGATATTTTTAGGTCTTTTTATAGGTCCTTTTATGGCAATTTATAAGTCTTCAACTTCCGAGTCTTAGTGATAACTATATCATGCACGTGTACAGAACTACGTCCATGCGGTCTCTATCTTACTAAACTTCCATCACACATTTGCTTTGCTAGGCCACGTCACAAACAGTGACATTTACCAAGATTTTTAACGCTTGTTATATGGAAGAATTTCTCTTAATGCCAAAGAATGATGTCTACTAATATCACCTTTTGCTCGCTACGCCAGTCGCTACTTGCGCAGAGAACTTGTTTTCCTTCGTTTGCTCCACAGACTCTTGGAAGAAATATAGTAGGCTCGTAATGATGGCGGCTGCATCCTATAATATGCATTCCAATGACGTTTGTGAAACTCACGTATGGAAAGAACGCGAAATAGAATAAAGAGAGAGGATAATCAATAAGCGAAAGACAGACGAAAATAAAGTTAAACAGTGAACGAAGGAGGGAGAGAGAAAAGGAGCTAGTAAAGAAAAGAGAGAGACTAACAGAGAAAAGGAAAGAAAGAAAGCGCGGGAGAGAGAGAGAGAGAGAGAGAGAGAGAGAGAGAGAGAGAGAGAGAGAGAGAGAGAGAACTGCCAGTAGCGAGTGACTCAGTTAAGAAATCCAACAACTGCAAGACGATCTTAATTATACTTCAGTGGAAACTCAAAAAGGAAAGAGAGGAATTTTTGAGGCTTTGGATGACTTTAGTAGCTGCGAACTTCTCTTCAATGGCAACATATCTGAAAGCTTTTCCGTGTAGTTTCCTTGTAAAAGATGCTAGAGGGAGGAGACAGATGGCAAGAATAAGATATAGCGGAAGATCATTTCCGAGAAGAAGTTAGCCGCGCGAAAAGCGAAGGAAAGGATGTTCATCTCTCGCAACTTATTTAGGACGTGGCAATTGTTCTCTACGCTACCTATATTCAGTAACTAAAGAAAAAGATGGAGTTATTGCAAAATATGATGCTGAGGAATATATTTTTCTGCGAGGAGGATTTATGTATTCAATTTCCTGTGCTTGGTGAGCGTACCTGTGAAATTTAATCGGGGAGGAACCTTCATTTCTGTTAATACCCTTTGGCTTTGCTCATGCATTGTTTCATTCGCCTCCAGTAAGGGGTAAAAGAGGAACACACATCATGTTTGAGTCTTCTTACACACACACACACACACACACACACATATACACACAACGTTTTATTTACATACATACATACATTATTATTTGGTTTGCTAGTTTTAAAGAACCAACATGTTATTTCTAAACAAGCAGTGAAGTGAGTTGTGTTTCGTAAGTTATTCAAATTCCTGTACTTTTTCTCAGTGCTCTGTCTGTACATACATCAATCGACTGCCCGGAATTGGCGGTTTAAGGGTAAGGTGGCAGAGCAGCTCTTGGTTGATCCTCGCCTGCTTAATAAAGAAAATTTATTATTATTATTATTATTAATATTATTATTATTATTTATTTGGATTCCTCGCCTATCCTGCCCCAACTATCTCTGGAGCAAGGCCACGCATAGCGGCAAAAAAGGGTCGGGGGGACCTAGTGGCCAGAGCGAAGCAGTACACGCTGCTGTGATTGCTGGTAACTGCACTCTCTTCCCACCATCCACGAAATCCCGTTCCTCTAATGTGTTCATTGGTATAGTGGAACCACAAGGAAAGAAACCTGCGCAGAGCCTCATCGCGCTGGCGGGTGGAGGAAAGGACAGGGGGAAGGAGCCTTCAGCGCGATTCATGTCAGTGTTGCCAGACCTATTGATTTCTCGTTAGAATTCCTTAATAAACTATTGCTATGGAACCTCCAACGGCCTGCTCAAAAATACGTTTCCTGCTCATCTTACTTGAACATGGAGGGGAGAGGTAGAGTGGAACTCCACTCAGCCATGAAAGTGCTAATTGAACTGTAAAATTATGTAAAACACTACTCAATTGTGCTAGGACATAAATATATTTCACATACGTAATGCATTTTCTAATTATGATGCAGGACGCGTGCCCACCCCTAACGATAGCTGTACACTGAATACCATCAGAAGGCAAATTAATTTGTTATTGTTAGCATTCGACTTGAAAGATTGTGAAAAATAAATGTTGACATAAAGGTACCTATTATTTCAGAGGTATGAGTTGATTTCGGTCACAGTAATTAACATCCATTATTATAATAGGGATGTAGGAACATGATAATTTCAAACTCACGTGTGTTTTCTGAGAGGGCAACATTATTACGGGGTCATATGCCTCGTTTACCCGCCTGATAAAAATACATTGTTTCCCCCTCGCTGGAAAAAAATTGTGGACGTCCCCTTGCCCCCCAGTATGCACGCCTATGCCCCCTCCCCCGTCTCTGATAACGTTGTTCATCCGGATTTTGTAGCAGATCTTCTGGTTTCCCAAGGAACAATCTCCCGATTTTTTAAAGTCTAACCTGGCAACACTGCCCCAAGCACGGATCACGGCAGGGAAGATGCGCGAACGCTTTTGCCGGAAGGTTTTTTTCCTTGTGGTCGAGCAGAGCCGTCTCGCGTCACTACTTGCGCACAGACTTGTTTTCGTTCGGTTGCTTCAGAGATAGTTGGGACAGAGTGTAGGCTGCTGCTCTCCCTTCCTCCTTTTTGCAGTGTTGCTAACTTTCCATTTTCCACGATTAGTTTAATTGATTAATAAATTAACATTATATTACACTGTGGACTGTAGTACAATACACTACAACATTGAATACTTAATTATGCCAACTGTTGAGAAAGAGGTTCCAATTTACCATATCAACTAATACTTCATTTTTGCGATCGTTTGTTGAGTTTCGAGTACTCTTGTTCTTCTGTCACCTCTTCGCTTCTCTCTATACTCCAGTTCGTATCATAGCTAGACCAGTTTAGTTCAGTTTGAATACTTATGAATAATAAAGAATTTTGTTTTCTGATGAGACTTCGACATTTGGAAGTCAGTTGTCTGAGTATTTGAGGCATATTTTAACAAAAATAAAACCTAAAACATCTCAAAGAACCCCGTAAGATTTGAGGTTGGGAAGGTTGAGTTTCAATCCTCCATTTCAAATTATCAAGAAATAACCAAGAATAATATCCTAATGCTTATGTTATTACACCGTTGGTCACTTTACAAGCATATATTCGCTCTTGGCTACATAAAAATATATTTGCTCAATGATAACAACCTCTATAATCTATGTAGATGGGAGTAATGACGTCGACGCAGAAAACTCCCATTTACTTTAACGTAGAGGTCCTAACCCTTAACAAGACTGGCTCTACATAACATCCCTAGTAGAACTTGAAACTTCGGTCCTATTACGCAAGGCTGTGAATGAGATATAGCGACCTCATAATGCGGAAGATGTAATGAGGATTGAGAGCTTGATGTAGGAGGGAGCGAGAGAGAGAGTTGGTCTCTAGCTGCTCCAAATACTGCTGCAGAAGTGGAAAATTTACGACGACCGACTTCAAGATGTATAACTATTACTCCCCCCGTAATTACACTTTGGTGGGAAGCGCAGCCGAGGAGATCCCCTTCATTGGAACAGCGAGTGCCTCTGTAACTCACCGGGGGGCCACAGCACACTCTTCTCCAACGACACTGCACTGCAATTCCACATCGATCTGTTGCAGATTTTTTTCCTCCACTGGAGCTGTCATTCTGTGTTTAAGGGTAGCCGAGGGCAAGAACGTGAAGACGATAAGTGGTACCTTGAATAAATTGAAGCTTGGAAGCGTTGCAAGTGAAGCTTGGTCTTTATGGTGAAATCACTGACGATTTTGGATAACAGCGAAATATATAGTGTTCTTTGAGCGTGAAGAGAATTTGTAGGTTGCTGAGGCGTGAGACTTCTGTTGTTCTCGTATACCACTTAAGTCAGCCCTTCTACTGCACATGGAAAAAAGTTGCGAGAAATGATTGTGGCGACGATGAAGATGAATGATGATTAGAAGAAGTTGTTGCAATTGAGGACAGGCCTCTAACAAGAAAATATTGTTATATTAAAAACTTCACTATTCAAATTTTGGAACCAATTCATTGCTTCACACGAGCTGAACTTCTACTGTCTCTGAAGAATAAAATATTCTTGCCTATTAATAGCTGAGGCTGTAAAGGAGCACTCGGCGCGCACAACGGTCTTCCCCGATCCATTAGTGGTAACGTTGTCTCCCATCCATGCCTAGGTCAGTACTCGAGCCAAGAACCTTCCCTTGAGGAATGATCAGAGTTAGCCATTGCGAAGCCAGGGAGCCCAGGTTCGAATCTCGGTCAAGATAGGAATAGTTTGGGTGTTTTACCCCATCATTCATCAGTTCATTCATCTTTTCTTCGTCACTACTAACTCAAAAGGTAGAAGTGGACACCAAAATGTCAACCTCCCTTCCACGTAGAACACCCTGGACACGTATTGTGTCGTCCATATATATTTGTGATTGTCCATTCATTCATCTCATGTAACCATTCATTCTCATCTTCGCGAGTATCCAAAACTGACAGAAAACAAAGAAAAGTAAATCAATCAATCAAAAGGTAGAAAAGCAACATAAAATTGATAAAGAGGCACACACTCGGTCGTTCACCGAGGTGAATGTATAAGAGCTGTTCCGCATACTGTGTGTGTAATTTGTTATCAGAATTCCCTCAACTAGTACCTTTTGTGCACCAAATTCATGCCAACTTCACCAAGAACATCTTACAATAGGAGGATTTGAGTGGAATGGCAAGGGTGAGTTGTTCTCAAGTCTCGCATAAATCTGATGGTTTCCGATAGGAGATAGAGATGGAATGATGGTTGGATGGTCAGTCTTCTCCTTCATGGTCCACAGACCTGGATGTCTCTCCAGCCAGAGACAGCCCCGTCGAAGGAATATGTTTGCCTGAGGTACACATTTGCTTCTTGGAGAGAAGGGTTCCAAGCTTTTCAAGAGGATGACCGCTTGAGAAGGAACTGTTTGCCAAGGAGCCAGTGTCGGTCAGTGAGAAATGGTATCCAGAATTCGGAAGTAGGAAGCATCTTATACTTGAATTTCTAGAAACATATACCATCATGGAATCATCCATTTTAAGAGTGTAGATCTCTTCTGTGGTTGTTGACCTCATTTCAGTGGATCAATCCACTGTATTGAATCAATACCGACGCTTCATCAACTACATGAAGTTTCTACACATCTTAAGGAATAGGTGAACAATCTCGACGAATTGAATTGTAACTAAGATAGTTGCCCTGCGATGCAAGGAGCTCATACTATATAATATTAACTGGAATCTCTTTAAGATCATCACATACTTTGGAGACAGGGTAATTAACTTATTCTCCATCTTCTTGGGCAAGGGAAAAAATAGTTTTTTTTCTGAAGTGTACCTTGAGGTTAGATGTATCGCAGGTAGATATCTGAATGGAGATAAGACAGGCAGTATGGACATAAAATGAGAAAATCGAGATTTTTTTTTATTACAGTACGAGGTAGTAACAGCTCATTTCATTTGGAAGTGATTCTTGGATTGTTTAAAATTTACTTCGTATATTGATCACGAGGTTCTGAGATTTCTAGAGTTTATGCTGATCTGATCTCTCGATCGCTCTTGATAGATTGGAAACAGTTGCGGTTGTCACATTTGCGGAAAGAAATATCTTCATCATTTTCTGCTAGAAAAGCTTCACCTGTATTAACCCGCAACAATATAATGTTTCTAGTTTTGGATGTCCTCGTGGAGCGAGTCCTATAGACAATATAAATTCAATCTGTTGTTCGGTGTGTCTAGCGTTTGTTACACCTCCACCTAATTCAGTAATACATATTTAAAATGTATTTAAATTTCAAAACAAAATACTTCTCATTATTGTGTCAATTTTGTTATGACTGAATTATGTAATCCTACTTAATTGTTACGTAAGCAGGAGATGGTAGTTGTTTAGATGTATGCTGTTTTGTGTGGTTTGAACAAGTGTCCAAGTAGTGTAGTAGCTGATTCAGTGTTGCTTTTTAAGTATAAAGTACATTGAATTATCATCAGTGGAAGTTGTATTTAGTGTTGACTGACAGGAAATATATATGGTAATGTATGTATATATGGCTTGTATTTTATCCAGTGTCTAAAGGTCTAAGTCTGAGGTGGCTTCAGAGTAGGCTGTTATTGTCTTGTTCTCCACGAAAGGAGCGATGGTAGGTAGGTCTTTGCAGCGATACGATCAGCCAACGTGATACGTAATCTAGTGGAAGGATGTAAAAATGGATGTAGAAACACTTGAGTATTCATGGATATAAACATCACGGTATAATACGAACATTCACATCGAATAACTGCAGATGTACCATAGTGAAACGTATGATCAAATAAACGAAAAATATCTTTTAAATTTATCTGAGGGTCATCAACATTTATTCTTGATCAATTGAATACAATGCATGAAGTGGCATCAGAAACTAGAGGAATGATTCCATTATAAATATAAGGGTAATATATTGTAGAATGAAATTAAAGAAAGAACAGTACTCTGCACATGATTATCCTACTTGTAGTTACTGTAGCAGTCGTGAAACTTTCGCTGGGTTATTTTAACATCTATGGTTCACTGCTAAAGAACATAGTTGGTGTTTCAGTGGTCATAAGAATAAATATACCAAACATTGTAATAAGTTATTCCTCATTATGTTGTATTGCAAGGCAGCAATTGTAATACACTTTAGGTAGGTGTGAATTTAAGAGTAAGAAAAACTCCTTGGGATTTCCTGCATTGAATAGTTACAGGCACACACACGAGTGTCCAAATCTCTCTGCGAGATGACGCATGACCAGAATATCTGAATGCTTTTCGTTATCCTGAAAAACATATTTTTGGACAGCCATTAGAGAATTGTGTTAGAAGGTCGTTGAATCTCGAGGGACATTACAGTTCCCCATGTTCAATTTCCTGCAATCGACCCGCACTGCAATTGCTCTCCCTGTACATCTGCTTCTTGCAAGCCACGTGCGATACCTTCTGCAGATAACGCCTCCCCCATCATGGTCAGTTTTATGCCGGCACACGAGGCTTATCTACCCTCCAATTCGTGAGATAGGTTGGAGGGGCCATAGTTCTCCCTTGCTCTTGAGGGTGGGAAAGAGACAAGTGCATAGGTTATCTCTCCCTCGCTAGCAAAAGGACTGACTTAAGGATGAGCTTCGGAAGCCTCAATGGTATTGGAGATAAACGAGATCGGTTCAAAGGTGGAGACGTGGGCATCCTCCCTGCTCCATCTGCGAGGTTTCATGCAAGGGGATAGCCAGAACGTGAGGTGAATGTGTACCTTGTTTTATTAGCGTGGGAGGAGTTTTTACAAGAGCACTTGAATGCATTTCTGCAAGAGTTAGATGACTGTGGTGAGGTGTCGAAGAGTTCTTGTGTTGGAGATGTGGCACCCTAGAAGGCATGTATGCTGCAACGTCAGTGTTGCATGCAATATTTTTATGCGGCTGCTATAAAGCAGGAAACCCATTTTGAACTGTCGGCACGGCACAGGGCTAACAAAAGTTTGCAACGGAGATCTTCAACAGACTGGTTTATGACTGTGGTTGCGGAGGAGGTGCAGCCAGAACAACTGAAACATAGACAAATAAATATTAGATGCATGAAGAGGAGAGAATATGGTGAATCGGATCGAAGGCGTCATTAAAAATTGCGCAGTATCTCAGTAGATCATAGCTTCTTTTTTCTTGCTCATTTTCTAACACAAGAGTGTATACAGTTCATAAGACAGCGTATGAACGTAGCCTAAGCACCTGAGAAAGTTTATCCTGGTACCGCTCCCGCTACTCGGTTCTCTGTCGTCTGCTGGACGACCTTGTCAGTCATCACGTGACTACTTCCACCCACTAAGAGGGACGCTGGAGACAGCACATGATTTGCTCTCTGCCAGCCAGAGCTCGGCTTTCCCTTTCAGAGGGGAATTCGAACGCTTGGTTGCCTACCACGTAGGGGAAGGGAAGGCAACCGACACACAGGAAGGTATTTCAAATGGCGAGATTGTGCCCTCTAAGGGACTGAATATCTCACCAATATTATTTTAGTGCCTTTCTGTAAGGACTCGTGCAACAGAACGGCCAGTCGGCATATCTGCATGAAACATAGGTTTGGCAACAGCGGCCGGAAGATGACAGCTTACTTCTTGGCGGGAGTTGTGCCAGGATAAAACTTTTAACCTGTAGGTAATACTGGCCGTTCTGGACGAACGCCCAGAACAGATTTTAATTTTCGGGGAGGCTTATGCACCGAGCTGGAATGAAGAGTACAGAATCGAGCAGAACGTTGTTAATGGGTTGTTTCCCATTTGATTTCATTTAAATTTATCGATACTGCTTTGTGCTGTGCCGACCGTTCATAGTGGGTTTCCTGCATAAGGTGGATGATAGAGTCGATATGCAAGCCGGCTCGATGGGCTTTACCAATGAGGAAGAAGTTCTAGTGTAGCTAAAGTTGTTTCCCGTCTGAAGCAAATTGAATGTGAAGTTGCGACTTACCACAACCAGATATTGGGTGGGAAGAAACCAGTTCATTTGCTTTCGCTAATTGGACGAAGTCTGCCTGTAGCAGAATTAGTAAGGCAAAGATTGGGGTTCAATTTGCCTCGACAAAAGACGATCGATTTAAACCTTTCCGCCGCTCTAACTCCTCTACACTAGCTGAGCTCTAGGGTACGAAATTAGGCGGTTGGCACTATTTACGCTGTTGCGGGTATATGTCCAGCTGTTTGCCTTAGTAATAGGCGTAATACAAAATGGCATCAATGCTCGTTGTGAAGATTGGAGACGGATACTCTATCTGTTTCCCTTTACACGAAGGTTGATGATTGATCTAGGCATGGAAAACGTTGCTACATCGTATCCGAGAACTAGCAATGATTGGATCTTGCTCGCTTAGCTTTCACCATCGCACTTCTACCCAACCATTTAATTCCGTTGCAGCTTGTATATTCAACTGTCTGTTCTCAACTGGCCTGTTGGATTGAGTTAGTGTTTTAAGTCCACGTTATGCACAGTAAAGCTAATCGGGACTGGATCTACAGTTTAAATTGGGATCCAAACCACTATGCCTCCACCGGGTATTGAACCGGGACCGCATGATTACAAGGCGACGACGCTAGCACTGCGCCATCGGGGAGGCCTGGTTGACCTGTTGGAGTTACACCACCGTCGCGTCCAGATTGAAACTGAGAGAATCATTATTTCTTCTTCTACAGACGTTAACTATAATTATATTTGTTTTTGTACTTTTTAAATGAAGGTAAATGAGAACGGAACCTCGAACGAAATTCCCCTTTATATTTCAAACACGCCAGCATATATGCTTCTCCATTAATTAAAGGCACGCAAACTTTATCTGTGACTGTTTGTGTTTCCGTAAGTTATGCGGAAACACGAATGAATAAATGTTTTGTACAATCTCTTATATTAGTTGTCTCTAGTCTTCAGTGATAAGTATGTGTGAAGTAGCATTTAATGTGTAGGAGAATTGAAAAACGAATGGAAACTCAATAATACATATAGGTCTAGGATAGCTTCTTTTGCATGAAGTAGAAAGCAGTGGACGAGTTTTTATCGCTTTCACATAAACATATTCAAGCAGACTAACATGAAGTTGTGGGCCTCCCCGATGGTGTAGTAGAAACATCATCACATTGTAATCAAGGGGTCCCAGGTTTGAAACAGGGCGGAGGCACATGGCACAGTGGTTCGGATCCCACTTTAAACTGTAGATTCAGTCCTGATTAGCCTATATGTGCATAAAGTAGACTTAAAGCAACAAATCAATCAATCAAAAATATGAAGTTGAAGTAAATTCTGGTTGTTCTCAAGAAATAAAATGATATAGTAGTATATAAATATTCATTTTTGACGGTTATTTATTTATTTTATTATTAACTTTAGTGGTCTGAATGCCAGCAGGAAGTAGAATTTGAGGGAAGACAGCCTTAGCCTGAATAGCAGACACGAGTCGTACAGCAGAGCTCCATTGCAGAGTAGTCCACATATCGCGCTGCGAAGCAAGGAGTTTCAGTTCAGTTCCAGTTCGAGTCCTGGGTAAGGCATGTATGTGTCATTGTGTTTGTCCTCCTGTCATTCAGTTCAGTATTCATCTCCATCGCCATGATTAACTTAAAAGACAGAAAGTCGTCTAAAATAACCAACGTAGAACGAAAGAAAGGGGCGTAGTCTTGACAGTGAGAACGTGAACTTGACTTTGCATAATGTGAAGGAAACTATGAATAAATTAGTTACTAGCGTTAGGAACGAGATGGTTCCAAGCTACATTTTCGTAGTTGTGAAAAACACAACTTTGGAGTTCATACAAGTCCACAAATCTGCGTTTACATTAAAAAAAAGTAGTCTAACCTATCGAACAGAATCTGTCTTGAAAATGTTTGACTGACTTCTGGCAACTATTTTGCTTTGAAAACCCTTCAACTAATGGTATCCAAAACTGCCGCTACTTAACGTGTGTCTAATAGAATAATATAGTATAAAATCGCATTTATTGAGCGGGCGTGATTCGGCCTCACGGGCCGCTCTTACAACCAACCCTTGTCATATACGAGTATATATTGCAATTGGTACTGTACATAACACTTTCTGAAAATCAGTTTTAGAGTAGAAAAGTTAAAATATAGGAAGACAATAGACCTATACTTAGAAATACAAATTATTAATGTACTGATTACACACAGCAAAATCTAAAACCACAATTGGTATACTGTTATTACATAGTTGAAACTAAAACTAAAGACAATACCTCATTCCTGTACCATACAGAAAAGGCAAAGCCAGGCACTATTGTTTGGACAGCAGAATGAAATAAGCTACTCAACTGTAGAATCGTTTCACAATGATTTTAAATAAACAGGACCGAAAATTATTTTGTATCCAATTAAGTAGTAGATCTGAAGTATAGATTTTTATGTGCGAATCGAACTTTCAGCAAACAATATCATGGTTGATGATTCGGTACAAATCGCATAGCTTTGGAAAGAATTGGATTTCTTCTAATGCGTTTTCTAGGAGGAAGAGTTGAAGGGATTTCTGGTTATGTCTAGTGTGCGTTATGCAAATCGCATAATTAACGCAGAGGGATATTTAGCCGCACAGATCGGGCAATCGCCTATTCAGAAAGCGAAACGCCTCCAGAGCGCATTCTGTTAGTATTCCTCTCCTGCGTCAATCATTGGATTACTCCGGACAATACATCAACCCACGGTCAAATGAAAGTCTATCAACCGATCAATATCGTCGTGCTTAATCGGGATGAGCATCGTTGCAAATAAACACTGAGAGGATGACAAAGATCGTCCAGATTTGTATTTTTTGGGGAGGTACTCTTGACTTCGCGTCCAATCTACGCCACGCTGTTCAGCTTCGGCCGTAGCTTTCTTTCAGATTACAGAGAGTTAGTGTAATTGAATGCATCATGCATCATTTATCCGGCTGCGAGCTTAATGCTCTGGTACTCTCGAGACGATAATCTCTTTAATAAACCATGGCTAATACACCACGAGCTGGAGGAGAGGTTTATATGGAATTGCTGATGCTTCAAAAAGAGTCGCCCCTGATGCAGGATGGACAGTGATGAAGTAATGGTTCAAATGGATTACATACTGTTGTCCATTTCTACCTTATGGTTAAATATTAGCGAACTTAAAATCATCTCGTACACTTATAATACATAATTGGATATGGTATTTATACTAATGTGGTGGTTCATTACACGGTGGAGGCATATGGTGCAATGGTTTGGATCTCACTTTAAACTGTAGGTCCAGTCCCGATTAGCTTATCTGTGCATATAGTGAACTTAAAACAGCAACAATTCAATTCAGTTCAACTAATGTTATAAGAAAAAGTAAAGTTTAAGATATTTATGCATGGCTGCATGGCTGTGATGTGGTAATCATTCACTTAGGTTATCGTTGCGGTGTCTTTACATAATACAGGATTCACTGCATCCCGTACCTTATTTTATGTGATAAAACGTAGGAAGTCGCCGAAAATCGAACCATACATGCTGACTCTATTCGTGTGCCTAATTATGAATTTTGGTATCACAATAACTGATTGATTAATGTAGTTTATTTTACTTCACTTTGCTTCACCATTGGCTAATCGCGAAGATGAGATAAGGTGAATGAAGGGACAATCACAAATATACTATAGGGGCGACAACACGAGCTCCACATAAGATCATACTGGCTATGAGACAAGACGCCAGAGCCTCGCTAGTCTGCCAAATGCAGTCCAGGGTGCATTAATAGATAAAGCAAGTTTAATTATCTTGTTGAACGAAAAGAAAGAAACGAAAAAAAAAGTAAAAAAAAAGTTCAAGAATTTTGAATTTATTTTGATACACAGAAATTCATTCCCAGGCAGCTGCCACCGATGATGTTCTCTCACTGTGTTTAAAACTATGTGTAAAGGATATCAGCCTGTTGTGATTTCAAGAACATTACCCGATATACGTATATTCATCACTTTCCAATTCTGACTCGAGAATTCCATTCGAACTGGTCATCGCTGCTGTAATAATGAACACAAACATCCCTCCCAAAATTTGTCTTTGCTTATTTATACTTAACTTGAAATTTGACGAAGCTGGGGGAGAGAGGAAGCAGTCAAATTCTTCTCGCTCACCGCTTCCATTTTCGCCGAACACAGAAGCTTTTTGTTCACCGCCCTCCCGATGGGACTTTTACAATCTATTATTGCCGCAATTTAGCCGTATATTTCTTGGAGACAGTGCAGACGAGTTCTAAATTACGTTCCACAGGGCAGGATGATGACGCAAGTCGTATAAGTTCTGCGGCAGCCTTTTGCGTAGTAAAAAACAGTTCATATCCAGCAGTCCCGTTCTGTCTTCGTAAGCTAAGCTTTTTTTGTTTCCTGTTTTAGTCTCATCTGCTAATTGTTCACAGAAGTATCTTCTGGGGTTTCATTTCTAATGAAACATTGAAATGAGCAATTAAAAGGAGCGAGTCAAAAAGTAAGGTTCATTTTTTAAAACTGTAATCAAGTTTGTGGATGAGTTTATTTGAACAGAAAGCCAAAGGATGGTGAAAATTATTGAAGATTATTGTAAGGTATAGAGTTATTTGAATAGACAACGGCTATAATGGCAGATTAACGGCTCTACAATGGTGTCACTTTATGTCCAACGTTTTCTTTTTAATAGCGTCTATGGGCAAGCACTTTATTTATGGTATGTTGAGAATTATATCAGCGTTAATTAATATTTTTTCCCTGTATATCATGGGCGTCGGGAGATTTTATTCCTCACAGAGAAATGTCGATTTTAGTTACGGTAAGGGGCTGGGCGGTGTTGACTTACCCCAAAAATTTATTTCAATCAATCAATTATATTAGCTTTATTTAAAAAATTACCATGTAGGGATTTTGCGGTGGGCACCCAGGTGCCGACGTCTTGCGTAGAGATATCTGTAGGCCTAGATCGACTGGCAGATTTAATCTCCCTTTCTGGTGTCACGTGATACTCCAGGTATCATCGCTTCGCCGGGAAGAGAATATTAATTCATTCCCTCAGCGGGATTTCAGAACATCGTCGTCTGAAGCCTCGCGAGGATTTCCCTGTTACGCGGCCATTATAACTGCGAGAATTCGTCATCGCAAAGCAATTAGGCTAGTTGATCCTACGGTAATTATAGGGATAACGGGAATCACTGGCTTCAGCGTTCTACGGACTCGTGTCACTCGCTAGGGTGGGTCCTTGTTGGATGCCGTCGTTAACAATTCCAGTGCACTCACGTGTTCAAGTGCTTTAGGCATGTATTAATCTCGATGATGCCATTGTTGTTGTTAAATCTGTCATTGGATGTGAGTGTTCCGTTGGTGAATATGCGTCATAACCTTGAATACTTGTGCACAACGTTCCCAAGGAGGCTATGATCCCTACCGTTGGCCTACCTTACCATCTCATAGAGAAACCCCTTCATCCATCTCTTCATCATTCATCCCCGTCTTCCGGATTAGCCAAATGTGTCAGCAAATGGAAGTAAAATAAACGAATCAAATAAAAATCAAATCAAATCATAGAGAAATGTCGGGAAGTTGATATATATTGTGGAACGATTCAAGGGAGACTGTAAAATGGTAAAATCACTCGCCAGACACCAATGTTCGGTCAAGTGACAATTTACAACACAAGGTAACATTCCACAAATAGCGGAAACGCATGACGTCAGGAGACACGACATTCTTCGATACTATCAGGTTCAAGTCCATCATCGGCTGGCAAATACGGAAGAGATGATTAAGCAGCTAGGAAGTATTTGCCAGCAGCTTAAAAGAGGTAGGCACTTGAATTCTTGTAGACAGTCAAATTAGAGAATTCAGGAACACCTAACGTAAACTACCAGCTACCAGGCGTAGACCTATTCACTCTGTCAGGTCTCAAGCCTGGCTCGTGAAACCGAACGGTAGCTAGCGCCAAGGCAACCGCTGACACACATGCGAGTTGGCCATCTTTGGTACCACGGCTTGTATGTCGCGGCCGTAGGTCTGACCGTCATTCGAATAGCCTTCTCAAGGGCTACCTCTTCAAGACCAGCGTGTGCTTCGTCGCCAGCCACGGTAAGAAGACGTGGGCCGTCGAACTCAGGACTCCGTGCTCTGTCGCCTGGCGTCTACACTCAACCGCTTGGCCGAGAGGTAAGATGTACATCGTCTACATCAATTGAAATCTCTCCACTCACTGCAAGTAGCCTGTCAGCGAGATTGTATGGGGACCCTAAAACGGAACCTTGCTCTACCATCTGACCCCAAAGCGTTCACAATCACGATCTCCTTAGTTTATGCTATTGAAACCAGTGAACGCATCAATATATCACTAACTACTTAAAAGCAGTCAAAGTCCCCAAGTTTAGACATATCCCTCTATTGAATCCATTATCATGACGTTGAAGAAATTAAGTATCGATAAGTAATGTCACGTGCACTCGTTTGGCTCATCAACTTAAATGACAGATCTGAAACTCGAAAAGAATTGCTGTTTTTAGAGAAGAGGCCTTTAACACTATCTCTTAGGAGCTTTTAGTGTATTCTTACCTATTTAAGTGTTGCGTATATCCTGTGCAGCTCTCTTTATAACCATGCACTTTTAACCTTCTCAAGGAGTTCTTCTAACATTAAGGTAAGGATTTTCTAAAACAAAGATTTTTCCTCGTGTACTTTGAGGGACGCGAAATGGTCATATGTTTCGATGTACCCAAAAATTTTAACCCATCCATTTATTCATTCAGGATTGTTGTACTTTTTTTACACCTGGAGTGTAGTAAGGTAAGTTTTAAGTTCACTTTATGCACAGAAAGGCTAATCGGGACTGAACATACAGCTTAAAGTGGGATACGAACCTCCACCGGGTATCGAGCCCGGGACCCCTTGATCACAAGGCGACGACGATACCACTGCGCCATCAGGGAGGTCGAGTGTGAGCATTTTAGATGGATAAATGTGTACAGTTGCTGCCTCATGCATCAGTTTTCATATCAGAAAACACCCACTTGCGCCACTTCCATAAGTCAATGTAGCAAGGGCTCATCCGGGTTTTGTCACGTATCCTAGTGTATTAACTGATAGTTTTAATCGACAGACGTATCATAAGCTTTATCAATAATCACTTTCTTCTCCCACCTGAATTCTGAGTTGGGTTATCCAGCCAGGGGTCCTAGGTTCCAATCATTGTTCCATTGATCGTCTATTTTATTAGTTCACTATTCTCTCATGGTCGTTAGTAAGGTGGAGGTGTTGGTAAAATGAGCCAAACAAAAATACAATAAAACTCTGAGTTTGATCCAGTGGTATTTTCCATAGGAGACCAGCAAATGCCTGCTAAAGTCCAATACGTGAATACTAGAAATCACTTTGAGAGCCATATGTAACTGTCCTTCAACAAATATTTAAAGTATGAGACATGGGAGCTTCACCACATCTTTCGAATTCCTGCCCTTTTGCCTTGGAAAAATATCCACTATCAGGTTAACTTCTTGGCGGAAATCAGCCCAAGTTCTCCAAAATAACGATCTTGAATCAGACTTACCTCAAGTTGTTTAGCTACTTAACCGTAACGGCAAAAAAGCATATCACAAGACATCAATCCCAGGGTAAGTTTCGCTTGAACCCTGAATACATGCTTCTTAGGTAGCGTGTTGTTCTCTGAGGCAAGGCATCTCCGCTCCTGCCCCAAGAGGAAAACGAACGAACTTGTGAAGCGTGAATAGATCAACGTTTGCTAAACGGCGTGGACCATACTCTGGCAAAGTTTCGACCTGCGTGGAGTTCGGCTCCAAGTTTGACTTATATTCTCTGGAGCTCCGTAAAGTCTGGACGCGAAACTTTGGAGAAGTGAACATTGGAACGTGGCAAGGTAGAACTCTTGTAACAGTTTCCCCAACCGTGTTTCTTGCTAGATTGCTTGTACGTAAAGAAAGACAGGGATAACCTAGGGGTTCTGGTAGTTCCAAGACAATTGAACCTGTCGATTGTCACCATGTAGGATGATCTGGCAATTCTTGGTATTGGGATGCCTTCGCACAACCTCATATGAGAGAAGTCGTTCAAGCTACAGTTTAGAGACTGTTGTACGTATCGTTTTTCAGCGTTCGAATTGAATGGCACAGGCAGAGAATTCATCCCTTCCCTCTGGAATTATTTTCCCAGATGGCACAATTAAAAATTCGTTCCCAATCGGTGAAATGAAATTTAATAACCTCAGAGAATATATGTACTCGGTTGTTTTTTTAAAAATATTATTGATCAACATAATATTTATTTATGGTACTAAAACAAACTTTTAGAGGCCTCCCCGATGGCGCAGTGGTAGCGTCGTTGCCTTGTAATCAAGGGGTCCCGGGTTCGATACCCGGTGGAGGCACAAGTGGTTCGGATCCCACTTTAAACTGTAGGTCCAGTCCCAATTAGCCTTACTGTGCATAAAGTGGACTTAAAACACCAAATCAACCAATCAACCAACCAAAACGAACTTTTAGGAATCGACACGACAACGAGATTTGTGTCCCGAGACTTTCATAATACATTTGAAAAACAACAACAACAACAACAAAACAACAACAACGTAAACCCAGTTTACTTCTTCAGCAATGCCAAAGACCTTTTAATTTGATTTTCTGGTAAAATGCAGTTGATCTGCTTGATTCCTATTGACTGAAAGATTTATACCGAAACCGCAGGCGTTAAACCGTAACACAATTAGATGTATTTGATAATAATGTGAATTCAGTGGTTATCTGAAGGGACAGCTTAATAAACAGACAGCTCGCAAATCTTACTTATTCTGTAAGTTGACTGATGTTAACCTTATCTATAACGGGTCTCTTACACGTGTGACGAACTTTTTTAATGCGTTGTGTATGCCATATAGACCTTTACAACCTTATATTTATAACCTTTCTCAACGGGCTCTTTTTAACTTTTATGAAAAAAAAAACTAGGATTTTTCCTCGTAATCTTTGAAGGGAGCAAAATGGCCATATGTGCCGAAACACCCAATATTAACTCATTCATTGAGTTAATACCTCTACCCTGTAAGAGTGTGAGCATTTTAGATGGATAAATATGTTGGGTTGTTGCCAAATGTACCAGTTATCATATGCAGCAAACACCCACTTGCGGCACTTTCATAAATCAATGTTGCAACATCTCATCCGGGTTCTACCCCTTTATCCATATGTATTAACATATATTTTTATTCGACCGACAGTAGTGTAATTGGAGCGGTTCAAAGTCGTACTTAGTAGGTATGCATTTGGAGCCTCTTTTTTTTACCAATCGAATATCAGTTTTTGACATATTTTGACAATTTTTTGTCGATGTTTTAGCGTTTAGCGATGTTTTAGTAAAATTTCCCTTTTTTCCCACTCGTACTTAGTAAGTATGCATTTGTAGCCTTTTTTTTATCAATTGAATATCAGTTTTTGACATATTTTGACAATTTTTTATCGATGTTTTAGCGTTTAGCGATGTTTCAGTGAAATTTTCCTTTTTTCCCACTCATACTTGGTACGAATGCCACGATCTTACGTGATATATCTTAACCTATTCATTTTTTTTTCGTGCTAACTACACGAGAGCCTCTACGTGCTTTGACCTACTTTAGAGTAGGACCATAAAGACAGTTCTGCAACCGAAAGTGAGGCTCGAAGTGAGGCTCGGTGAGACTCGACTTAATGGTTTGCTCTTGTAAGGCATAAGCCTAATTTTCTCGCAGTGTTGCCAACACCTTACTCGAAATAAAATCACCAAGGTTTTTTTCTTGGTCTAACCTATGTTATTGAACTGCGTCGTCACGTCCAAACCCGCATGACTTCCGGACACTATTGGTTCTATTCATACTTTTTCTTACGTATAGGTGTACATGATGAATCCCCAAACAGATTTTCCTAAGTCATACCGTTTCCAAGATAATTCCACTTCCGGTCGCCATTTTGGATTTCCGAGCATACGTTCTATTCATACTTTTTCTCACGTATAGGTGTACATGATGAATCTGCAAACAGATTTTTTCTAAGTCTTACAGTTTCCAAGATAACCCCACTTCCGGTCGCCATTTTTGATTTCCGAACATAGGTTCTATTCACACTTTTACTCACGTATAGGTGTACATCATGTATCCCCAAACAGATTTTTCCTAAGTCTTACCGTTTCCAAGATAACCCCACTTCCGGTCGCCATTTTGGATTTCCGATCATAGGTTCTATTCATATTTTACTTACATATAGGCGTACATGACGAATCCGCAAACAGATTTTTTCTAAGTCTTACCGTTTCCAAGATAACCCCACTTCCGGTCGCCATTTTGGATTTCCGATCATAGGTTCTATTCATACTTTTTCTCACATATAGGTGTACATGATGAATCCCCAAACAGATTTTTCCTAAGTCTTACCGTTTCCAAGATAACCCCACTTCCGGTCGCCATTTTGGATTTCCGAACATAGGTTCTATTCATACTTTTTCTCACGTATAGGTGTACATGATGAATCCGCAAACAGATTTTTCCTAAGTCTTACCGTTTCCAAGATAACCCCACTTCCGGTCGCTATTTTGGATTTCCGATCATAGGTTCTATTCATACTTTTTCTCACATATATGTGTAAATGATGAATCACCAAACAGATTTTTCCTAAGTCATGAATTGGAGGGTTCTATGACAACCTATATAAATTATCGTAAGAGAACAGAAAACAAAAAAAAACAAAAAAAAACAATACTGTGGTCATTACAACAAATAGTCTTCTTCAACCCCAATCCAACAACCCAAAAATCATCATCCTAACTAGAACCATGTAACTATCTGCCATCTGTTAGAGGTTTTGTGAACTAAGTGGTGCTTTGTTTGTGTGTAAAAAAAAGAAATGCAATGCTTTTTGCACTTGGTTATCATCACCTAACATGTTATTAAGGATAAACCCCTTTACGTCTAACGAGTTCTATGTCTACGTTAGGAAAACTAGCTCTAGTTATTTTAAATTGATCGTCGGCGAGTTTGTTCGCTAAAGCATCCAGACTTGCAGAGAGAAATCTATACGAATCCAGGAAGCGCATCTCGATTGTATTTTTCGTTCCCGGAATCGACACTTGCTTGCTGAGACTAATGTAGCGTTCTTCATTCTCGGCCAAGACACCTATACGTTTCGGATCGTAGCCAAGATGTCTCACCAGGTGGTGAAAATCATATCCGCTTCCGTTGTGAAAGAATATGGGGATGAATTTAGGTTTCTGGATTTTAAGATTGCACGTGTTGCAAATTCCACCTATGTAGTTTCCGCTGAAATGATCGTGGTGGAATATTTTTTTGTTCTCATCAGTGAAACTTTGATCACATACCGGACACACCTCAGTGGAATTGTAATTTTGAAGTTCATTTTCAGTTAAAGGTGCCATCGGTTTTGATGTAAGCAATACGCTACCAATTACCTCAACCTCCTCCACCATTTTTTCCAGGAAGTGTTCGATTACATTTGGTCCGCGGTATATATATGCTTCATTTATTTTATCACGTCGCTCAACAACATAGCCGAAACTATTAGGTTGATGAAGCTGGTACGGCGTTGTGGAGGAAATTTCAGGATCCGGTTCGCAGTAGGAGAGTGGTTTCAGGAAAGACTCGAAATCTGCGACGATGATTGCGGGATATTCTAACAATGCCTTGTGCATTTTGAATTCTTCGACTTCGTTCGTTTCGGGCATCAACATTCTAGCCGGTCTGTTGTCTGAATTTTATGTTCGACAAGTTTATCGATAGCAATTTGACGTCCGGTGTAATTTTGATAATCGAGTTGTTTTCGATCGTCGAACATGGTTAGACATTTCGGACAAACTTCGATGCAATGTTCATGCTTGGTTGTTTGGCTTCCTAGTAATCGAGACATTGAACGAATTAGCGTGTAATGATAGACATCCTCGTTGGAAATGAGAAGGAGATTTAATACACAAGCATCGTCATCGTCGATATCGCTTATCCTGACGGGATGCACTAGATATTTATCTGACGTGAAGGAATATACATTAATAGCGATGCGTTTTCCTGCACGATTTTCGAACTTTGTTATATCCGACAATGTCACCGGGTATTCAATGTCAGACATTACACTTTCAAACTCGGACTCGTATTGCTTGTAATGATAAACCCGTTCTGGATGATTTGACCAATGAATCGGGTGAAGTTCTGCCAACACACACCAGAGAAAACACTTTTTATCGCTGTTCTGTATATTTAACACAGCCCTCTTGTGTTGAATGTTCGGTGGAAGAGGAACGTAGCTGGATGCACGAAGAGGCGAGAATTGGTTCACGTAAACAGTTAACGCGTGAGGACTTAGACATAGAGACCATCCCGACCCTTTATCCTCGAAATCGTCATGTTTCTTAACCAGCTCATTGGTAACTTTATAATAGAAGTTGTCCAAATTTTCGACGTCAGCAAAATAAAGTGTCTGGTTTTTTGTACGATGATAAAAAATACTCGTTGTGCCATCAACTTTCTCGTATTCAGAAAACAGAACAACGTATACTTTTATAGAGTTGTTTTCAAGTTTATCTTTCAAAATATTTAGTACAGATGTTTTTGTTTCATCCAAGAAACTAAGGATGTCACGGCCTGGTTCTGACTTAATTGAAAAATCCTGGAGTTGGTCGTTGAATGCAGATCTAATTGGTTTGCGTTCATTAGATAATTTAATTTGCTTGGAAATGGAAGCTTCCGTATCTGCATTATCGATTTTCCTTTTCGATGCTTGTCCGGTCGATGGTTTGCAAATTTTGAGGTGTTTACTTAAATTTGCAATGCTGATCATCTTTCCGCATCGAGCACAGGGCTTAGAAGGTAACGAACGATTAATTCTCGAACCTGTTTCGCTACATCTTGCCCTGTGTTTGCTAATATTAGTTTTAGATATTAATTTTTCGCAAGTAACACATTCCGTTTTATCATTTTTATGATTGAAACTGGTGGTGGATTCCATTGCTTTCTCCAAAATCACAGAAATCAAAAAGTCTAGTATATAGCGATACAATTTTCAGGTATGTTATTTTATATAGAATTTCTTGGAGTGATTACAAAACTCAAAAATTCAATCTACTGTAAATAGAATTTCAGGTATGTTATTTATATAGAATTTCTTGTGTGCGAATACAAAAACTCAAGAATTCAATCTACTGTGAATACAATTTTCAGGTATGTTATTTTATATAGAATTTCTTGAGGTGATTACAAAACTCAAAAAAATCAATCTACTGTGAATATAATTTTCAGGTATGTTATTTTATATAGAATTTTCTCAGGGCGAATACAAAACTTAAAAATCCGAGACAGTTCAGTTTTAACGTGTTCATATTTGAAAAAAAAATGCAAAATACGCCTTGGAGATTTCAACCAATCCACTTTACTAGATTGGGGAAACTCTAACTATTGTTATTTGGAACCTTTAACCTTTTTTGGTGACGTAGAGTACGCGTAGAGAGGTTCGGTTTAGTGTGTCGGTCGAGTCTCGGTGTCCTCTGTCCTCCCATACCAAAATAAACATAGGTCGTCATGGAACAAAAAAAAAAATATTTTGAAAATTTTCCCAAGTCCTGTGTTAAAAAATCTTAAATTTGCAAATATCTCGAAAATGGTAAGAGTTATCGAAAAAATAACTCGAAAAACACCCCCATCCCGGTAGCGAAGCAACCCCCGTGTCGATTTTGGAGGTGTAGAATACGTGTACCAAGTTTTGGTGGTCCTGGCGTCAAGGGGTAAGAAGTTAGCTCAACCCCCAAAAACTTTGATCACTCGTAACTTTAGAACGAATAGTCGTAGAGAGGTCGGGTTTAGTGTGTCGGTCGAGTCTCGGTGTCCTCTGTCCACCCATACCAAAATGAACATAGGTCGTTATGGAAGCAATTTTTTTTCATCAATCGAAAATTTTCTAAGTCCAGCGTTAAATTGCAAATATCTCGAATTTTTGACAAAAACCTACAAAGACAGAGACATGGACATTACACATAGACATTAGACATAGACATTAGACAACTTAACCTAACTTAACCTAACTTAACCGGGAACACGAGCCTGGGAACAGGGACAGGGACCCCGGGAACACGAGCCCAGGGACAGGAATAGGACCCCGGGGACAGGGGTCCAGGGACAGGGGGGGACCCCCGGGGACAGGGGGTGGTCACTCCACCGCAGCAGTGGTTGAACGCAGCTAATGATCGAATATTGTTTCCAATGTGCTTTGGATACATACATGAACACCATATATATATATATATATATATATATCAAGAACAACATATACATTAAACAACCCCGTTCAGAATCCGTAGACTCAACACATAGAAGTAAATATACACACTGTTAAAGACTCCTAGACACGCTGAAAAACTTTCGACCACGACCGGGTTCGAACCTATAGGCCACACGTAGAACGAACAATGACAAGAACGAGTGAACGCCTTAACACGCACGGCTACGGAGGAGAACCGAGAGAGGTCGTGTATAATTGTTCTTATATACCCAACAAAACTCAGAAACTGTCATACGCAAGAGCTATATTTTGCAACAACTATAATTACCCAACACTAGCAGCAAGAACAAAAACAATATATCAATTACTTGTATAATATTAATTAGTAACTTTAGATAATATTAATTATTAGTTTTCAGTTGTAATTAATTCATCATGTACACCTATACGTGAGAAAAAGTATGAATAGAACCTATGTTCGGAAATCCAAAATGGCGACCGGAAGTGGGGTTATCTTGGAAACGGTAAGACTTAGGAAAAATCTGTTTGGGGATTCATCATGTACACCTATATGTGCGAAAAAGTATGAATAGAACCTATGATCGGAAATCCAAAATGGCGACCGGAAGTGGGGTTATCTTGGAAACGGTAAGACTTAGGAAAAATCTGTTTGGGGATACATGATGTACACCTATACGTGAGTAAAAGTGTGAATAGAACCTATGTTCGGAAATCAAAAATGGCGACCGGAAGTGGGGTTATCTTGGAAACTGTAAGACTTAGAAAAAATCTGTTTGCAGATTCATCATGTACACCTATACGTGAGAAAAAGTATGAATAGAACCTATGCTCGGAAATCCAAAATGGCGACCGGAAGTGAAATTATCTTGGAAACGGTAAGACTTAGGAAAAATCTGTTTGGGGATTCATCATGTACACCTACACGTAAGAAAAAGTATGAATAGAACCAATAGCGTCCGGAAGTCATGCGGGTTTGGACGTGACGACGCAGTTCAATAACATAGGTTAGACCAAGAAAAAAACCTTGGTGATTTTATTTCGAGTAAGGTGTTGGCAACACTGCGAGAAAATTAGGCTTATGCCTTACAAGAGCAAACCATTAAGTCGAGTCTCACCGAGCCTCACTTCGAGCCTCACTTTCGGTTGCAGAACTGTCTTTATGGTCCTACTCTAAAGTAGGTCAAAGCACGTAGAGGCTCTCGTGTAGTTTAGCACGTAATAAATGAATAGGTTAAGTTATATCACGTAAGATCGTGGCATTCGTACCAAGTATGAGTGGGAAAAAAATTAGATGCGGTGAAAATTGCACTGAAAAGTCGTCAAACGCTATAAAATCAACAAAAAAATCGTCAAAATATGCTACCACTGAGGTTAAATCCATAAAAAAAAAGGGTTCGTACCAAGTATGGCGTTGAACCGGCCAATTTACACTACTACCGACATATTACAAGCTTCATTAAAGATCAATTTAGAGCATGTCTTCTCCCACCTGAACTCGTGAGCCAGGGGTCCTAGGTTCGAATCATTGTTCGTCTATTTTAGGAGTTCCCCATTCTTCATCATAGTGGTTAGTAACATTTTAAGATCGGATGGTTATAATTGTACTCTTGCTATGTCAGACCAGGATAGGAACTGTAAATTAACTGAAGTGAACATTGTTTTATTTTTTTGTATGAAATAACCCAATATGAATTGACTTGTGTTAGATCGTAAGACCTGAAATTTTCTAAATGTTGGAAAATACAGTCCTGACCCCTCCCCCTTCCCCCGTTCTAATTGAACATTGATTTCAGGGATCGACTTGTGACAATACATGGATGGTAACTCCAGGAAGTTCCATAACCTTCAGAAACTTATATACAAATAGCCTAAGAGAATTTCGTTAGCAGAAAGTGCTCTTAAGGATTTTTCAAATACCTTTTAATTTGATTTTCTGGTAAAATCCTGTTGATCTGCTTGATTCCTATTGACTGAAAGATTTATAGCGAAACCACAGGCGTCAAACCGTAACGCAATTAGATGTATTTGATAATAATGTGAATTCAGTGGTTATCTGAAGGGACAGCTTAATAAACAGACAGCTCGCAAATCTTGCTTCCTTGTAATGAAAACAATCGTGCAATGTGTTTATCAAATGTAACCAGGCATATCACATGCTACTATCGATCAGGTACCAATACCTAACAGGATATTCCGTGTTGACATTTGCAAACATTCAATCATGAGCACAGATGACAATATTTCTCACTGTCGTGTCAACGTGCTCATTAATTCTACATCTGACATGGCATGACATGACGAGCTTAAATGCAGTTTCAAACATGCTTCGTATTCAAGCAAATGATTCCATCTGTGATCCGTTTCCTCTTCCATGAGACTGCACTTGGATGATCATTTCACTGTCATTGTTATGGCGATTGTTGAAAAGGTTAGGAAACATAAGCCTCTTTGCCTATTACTTGGTACGTTGCAATATTTTTACGTCTATCATCCTAATGTAATGATTAATATGACAATAACTGTAAAATAATTTCAACCAAGTAAACGGAACGACACTCCTTTCCGATCGGTTTCTGCATTTTCTTTCCTTAGTTTTAGTATCTCATTTCTGTTTTCTGTCTTCTGTTCTTCTTACACTCTCCCGCTAGCTTTAATTTCTCCCTTTTGACAATTTTTCCCCTCCATTTCCTTCTCTCTCTTACAAATTTCTCATCCTCTGCCCCTTCATTCTTCATTTACATTATTTTCTTTCTCTCTCCCTCGCTCAATAATATATCTCCCCTTCATAACTCATTTAATTATTTTCCTTTTTTCATTCCCTTATTCGCTAGGATTTATTTCTCTTCTTTATTTCCCATCTCTTTTTTCTTTACTTCTCACCCTCTTCTTCTCACTTCTTCATTTACATTATTTTCCTCCTCTCCCTCTCTCTACCACATTTCTTTCTTTCTTCCTCTCTGTACTCTTACACATTTCCCTTCTTTTTCTTCTTTCTGTCTAGCTTTTATTTCTCTTCCTCTCATTCGCTTCTCTATTTCCTGTCTATTTAATATTTAATTATTTCTTCCTTATTTCTCACTTCTCACCCTCTGCTTCTAGCTTCATTTCCATAATTTATTTTCTGTCTCTCTATCCCTCTGTAGATATTTTATTTATTCATTTCCATACCCTTTCCTTCTCACTCTAGCTAGCTATTTATAGTAAAATTCCTCCCTTCGTTATTCCCTTCTTTATTTCTCACCCTCTGTTTATCGTTTCTTCATTTACACTATTTTCGTTGTCTCTCCCTCTTATCTTTCTCATTAATTTCTCTCTTCCTCTCGTTTGTTTCCATTTGCTTCCTTCTCTCTCTCTCTCGTGCGCTAGCTTTTCTCTTCCTCGCTTTTGCTTCATTATTTTTCTTCTATTTCATTCTCTTTCTTTATTTCTCACCCTCTGCTTGCCGATTTTTCATTTACATTCTTCTCCTTCTCACTATTTTTCCTCTCCCCCTGTACCTCTCTCATTTTTCTTTCATTCTCTCGCTAGCTTTTATTTCTCTTCCTCCGTATCGATTCATTATTTCACGTCTATTTCATTCTTTCTTCTATATTTCTTATGATCTTCGCTTGTTCATTTACATTCCTTCTCTCTTCGTTTTATTTATTCCTCGCTCTTCCTCTCTACGTCACTTAATTATTTCCTTTCATTTTTCTTATCTACCTCGCTAGCTTTTATTTCTCTTTCTCTTCCTTACCGCTTCTTTATTTCCCTTCTATTCCATATTTCTCACACTCTGCTCTTCGATTCTCTATTTACATTATTTCTTCCTTCCTCTCTCCCTTGCTTATGTATTTCTATCTCCGCTTTAATTCCCTTCCTTCTCTCTTTAGAATTTATTACTTTCCTCAATTCGTATATTTCTGTTTCCTTCCTTCCTTCTCTACCTTCTTTATTTCTCATTCTCTGCTCTCTTCTTCATTTACACTCTTTCCCGTCTCTACCGTTTCCCAGTTTGTTCATTTATTTCACTCTCCCTCTTCATTATTCCACGTTCTTTTTCTTTCTTTTCCACCTTTTCACTTCTTTCTTTCTCTTCGTTTTCCTTCTAATCTTTGCTAGGTTATAGTACTTTCTTTTGCTTCTTCATTTCCCTTCCATTTTCTTCATTCACCTTTATTTCTCACCCTCTGCCTCTTTCTTCTACATTTACATTTTTCCTTCTCTCTCTCTTTATTTACACCCATCCTTGTACCTCACTTAATTATTTTCCATAATTTTTCTTTCTCTCACTAATTTTAATTCCCTTTCTCCCTTTCTTCTTTCTCACCCTATGATCTTTCTTCAGCCACATTCTTTTTAATTATCTCCCTCTCTTCCTAATTTATTTTTCTCCCCCTCTTATTTATGTCCTTCCTTTTCCTTATATCTTTTATTTCACTTCTTCTTGTTTTCTCACCCTCTGCTCATTACTTCTTCATTTAAATCGTTTTCCTTCTATATATCTGTCTGTCTTGCTTATTCATTCCTTTCCTCTCTGTAGCTCTAATTTATAACCCTTCCTTTCCCTTCTCTCTTGCGTTTATTTCTCCTCCTCCTCCTTTTCGCTATTTTCCATGATATTTCCTATTCTTCCTTCTTCATATCACACCCTCTGCTCGTAGTTTCTTCCCCTCTCTCTCGCTTAATATTTTCTCTCCCCTTCTATACTCTTTTATTTTTCTTCCTTTTTCTTATCTCTCCAGCTTTAATATATCTTCATTTATTTCGCTTCCTTATTTTCCTCTCCCTATCTTCCCTATTTCTCACCCACTGCTCGTTTCTACATCTACATTCTTTTTCTTCTCTCTCCCACTTATTTCTTCCCTTCCTCTGTATCTCACTCATTTATGTACCATTACTTCTCTCTCTTGCTAGCTTTCATTTCTCTTCATCTCTTTCCCTTAATTATACTTGTGTCCTCCCCCTTTTTCAATAGCTGGCCTTCGCTTATTCATTTACATTATCTCCTCTCTCTCTCTCGCTGGTATCTCCGACTCTGTACGTATCTCTCTAACTTTTATTTCTATTCTTTCCTTTCGTCTCTTAATTTTCATTCTATTTGTTTGTTCGTTAATCCCTCTGCTCTTCGCATCCCCATTCACGTAATTTTCCTTCTCTCTCTCTCTCTCTCTCTCTCTCTCTCTCGTGTTCTCTACATGTGACTTACTTAATTCTATCCCCCCCTCTGTACCCCTGTTATTTATTTCCATTCCATCTCTTTCTCAATATCTTTCATGTTTCATCCTCCTTTTCTCTTCATTTTCCTACACTTGCTTCCGTATTTCTCACCCATTGCTCTTTGCTTATTCATTTATATTCCTTTCATTTTCTATTTCTCTCATTTATTGCCCTTCTCTTCTTAAGCCCTTATTTATTTTTCTTCCTCCTCTCATTTGCAAGCTTTGTCTCCCTTTCCATTGTTTTCCATATATTTCTTAACCTCTCCTCTTTATTTATATTATTTTCTTCTCTAATTCACTCTATTGCACATTTTTTTCTATCACCCTCTTACCAGTCTTATTTATTTCCCTTTCTTTTCCTTCTCGCTAGATTTTATTTATCTCCCTTCCATTCGCTCTAACTTTCGTCTATATTTCATTCTTCTTTAGTTTCCGCATTCTGTCTTTGGCTTCTTCAGTCACATTCTTTTCCTTCGCTCTGTATCTTTTATTTATTTTTGTCTTCCCCTATATAACTAGATTATTTCCCTTTTCCCTCTCACTCGTTATTATTTATCTTCCTCCATTTAGCTTCATTATTTTCCTATTTTTAACCCTTGGTCTTCGCCTGCGTACTTTCATTCTTTTCCTTCTCTCTGTCTCATTCACGTTCTCTGCACTTCACATTATTTCCCATCCTTTACGTTCGCTCTCGCTGGTCTTATTTCTCTTTCTCAATTTATCATCTTTACTTCCCCCATTTTTCCTTCATTCTTCTTCACGCCCTGTTCTTTGCTTCCTAATTTAAATTTCGTCCTCTCTCACACATACACAAACACATATAATTGTCTTGTTTAGTTCTCTTTCACCCTCACCACCTCTAATTTATTTTCCTTGCTTTTCTTCAAAATCGTAGCTATCTTTCTACTTTACTTCCTACTCTTTGTGTTATATTCGCTTCTATTTTCTTCCAATGCTCGTCGTTTCTCTCTCTCTCCCTCACTCTCGCGTATTCATTTCTCTTCGATGCCTCTTATTTATTTTCCTATATTTTCCTTCTTTCTCTGTCACTGTTCTTTCTTCCTCCATTTCACCTCTTTATTTCCCTTATATTTTCTTCCTTATTTCTTACCCCCTTCATTTCAATCTTTTCCTTCTCTCTTCCCCTCTGAAAATGACTTATTTCCGTTCCTCTTTTCCCTCTCATTGGCCTTTATTCCTCTTTCCCCTTCCTCGTTTTTGTTCCTTTTCCCTTTTTTATACTCTTAGCCTTCATTTCTCAATCTGCTCGTCATTGCTTCTCTCACATCCTTTTCCTTCCCTATCTCCGTCCTCTTTTATTTATTTCTCTCCCTACCTCTGTTCCTCACTTAATTTTTCCCTTTCCCCGTTCTACATCTTTATTTACACTTTTTTATTTACACATATTCCATTTTATTTTTCACCTGCTTTTCGCTTGTTAATTTATATTATTTTCCTTCTCTCTCTCGTTTATTTATTTCTCCCTTATCTTCTGTATTTAACTTTATTATTTCCATCTCTCTCCTTTGCTATCTTTCATTTCTCTTCCCCATTTCGTTCCTTTACTTCTCTTTTTATTCCTTACTCTCTGCTATTCACTTTTTCATTAACATCCATTTCTTTCTTTATCTCTTTGTGTGTGGCTTATTTATTTCTTACACCCTCTTTACTTTTAATTTATTTCACTTCTTCCTTATTCCGCTTTAGCAATTTATATTTTCTTCTTCTCTCTCAATTCGTAATTTCCCTTCTATAATCCTCCTTTCCTTCATTCTCACTCTCTACTCTTTGCTTCTTTATTTACATGATTTTCTTGCTCCCTATCTTTCTCGCATGTTTATTTCCCGCCGCATGCCTCACATATTTATTTTCCTTCCCTTTCTTTCTATCTCTGGTGCTGTTTTTCTCTTCTTTCATTTTGTTAATTTCCCTACCATTTTCTTCGCTTTCTTCCTCTTCCTTACCTCATCCCTGCTGTTTTTATTTCCATTATTTTCCTTCCCTCCTACTCTGTACCTGTCTGATTTATTTTCATTATCCTTTTGTCTTTCTCTTCGATTTCCTACTCTTCTGTAAGTATTGATCACTATGTTTCCGTTTCTTCTTTCACATCTTTTCCTTCCCTACCTCTCTCCCTTGTTTATTTATTTCTCTCTGCCTCTGTACCTCACTTTTCTTCTTCTTACTACATTTCGCTTCTTTATTTCCTTTCTATTTACTATAGACCTTAAGCTCTTCGTTTCTCAATTTACATTTTTCTTTATATCTCTCTCGCTTTATTTCTCTCCCCCTCTGTACTTAACTTTATTATATCCCACATTTTGTTCTCTCTCTGGCTAGCTTCTATTTATCTTCGTCCATTTCGCTTCTCTATTCCCTTCTCTTTCTTTATTTGTCACTCTCTTGTTTTTGCTTCTACATTTACATTCATCTCTTCTCTGGGTGTCTGACTTATTTTCTCTCTTACCCTCTGTACCTCTCCTATTTATTTCCATTCTTTTTCCTTATCCCTCTTCGTTAGTTTTCGTTTATCTTCCTCAGTTTCGTGCTTTTTACACTTCTATTATCGTTTCTTTCTTATTTATTTCCAGCCCTCTTGATTTCGGTTAATTTATATTATTTTCTTCTCTAACTCTCTCACCTCTTATTTGTTTCTCGCCCTCTGATTTCGCTTGATTTATATTATTTTCCTTCTTTAACTCTCTCATCTGTACCTCTCATCTTTATTTCCATTCTTCTACCTTCTCTCTTCACAGCTTCAATTTTTATCGTCTCTTTATTCGTAATCTCTCTTTCATTTCCCTCTCCTTCATTTCTCGCCCTTTGGTCATTGCTTCTTCATTTACATCATTTTTCATTTCTCTTTTCCTTTATCGTTAACTGCACCTCTCATTTATTACCCTCTCTATTGCTTTTATTTCTCTTCCTATCTATTAGTTCTTTATTTCAGTTAATTTCCTTCTTCATATCGCCCTCTCTCCCTCTTCGTTTCTTTATCTACATTCTTTTTCTTCTCTCTCTCTCTCTCGTTTACTTCTCACTCCCCTTCTGCACCTATATTATATATACGTATCTTCCCATTTCTTCTCTCGCTAGTTTTTATTCCTCTTCCTCTATTTGGCTTCTTTATTATCTTCCCTCTCTTCTTTCTCACCTCAGCTCTTTGCTTCTTCATTTACATTCTTCTCCCTCAATGTCTCTTGCTAATTTATTTTTCTCGACTTCTCTTATTTATTTATATTTTTCTTACTCTGTCCAGTTTCATTTCTCTTCCTTCCTCTCGCTTTTTTATTTCTCAGCTTCCATTCTTCGCTTCTTCCTTTACATTCCTCATCCTTTCTATCTCTCTTACTCGCTTATTTTCTTCTCTTCCCTGCCACACCAATCTTATTTTCTGCCCCTCTTTTCCTTCTCTCTCTGTAGCTATTTTTATTACTATGCATCCATTACGTTTCTTTAATTTCCTTTCTCTCTAATATCTTTTTGTAACCCCCTATTTCTCGCTTCCTCATTTACATTTTTCCTTCTCCATCACTTTCTATCTCTCTCGCTTATTTATTTCTCTGAACTCTTTATATCCCTTATTTATACTGGGTGAGTCTTTTAAAAAAGGCCCCGTGGAAATTTTGATCCTTGCACGTAGGCAACCCTAGTACACCGAAGAGAAGAGCGGGGTAGAGAACAGTCCAGGATATCGGTGCCAAGTAGTTTCGACAACATGACATATATAGAGGGGGATTGAAAAGAAAGTGTCCAATGATGACCTTGAAGCAGGCAGCATGCAGGGCAGTTGACTGTAGTTGAGCGGCGAGGAAAGTTGTGAGTGTGGTTCCGTGGGTCAGCATGGTGTTAACGGTGCAGCAGCGTATCTTTGTTGTCGAGACGTATGCACGCCTCAGTTCTTGGAAACAGTGTGCAGATTTGTTTACGACGGAGTTCGCGGTGAAATGAGTTCCAGAGAAAGCCCCAACCAAATCAGTAATGCAAAAACTGATTGCAAAATGGCTGGAAAGCGGATCCGTGCTGAATAGGCCAAAAGTGCGTCCAAAGACTGTCCGCACTGAGGCAAAGGTGGGCGACGCAGCGCAGCTAATGATACGCAGTTCACGAAAATCATCTCGGCGTTTGGCACAACAGTTGCAGGTGACCCAGTCAACTCTATGCGGATCCTGAAGCAAGACTTGAACTTGCACGCATTCAAAGTTACCGTGATGCATCAGGTGCGGGATGTGGACAAGGCAGCTCGCGTGCAGTTTTGGAGTGGTTTCTGTCCAATATTGCTCCGGAGGTGCTGCAGGATGGTTACTTGTTCATTTCCGATGAAGCATGGTTCCATTTGTCAGGCTACATAAACTCCCAGAACACGCGACACTGGTCAGGTGACAATCCACACGTGTTCATGGAGGTTCCACTGCACGCCCAGAAAATCGGTGTCTGGTGTGCCGTGTCGTCACGCCGCATCATCCCCGTCTTCTTCCATGAGACTGTGAACTCGCTCGTTACATCAGTAACATATTCAACGTGTTTGTTGAACAACTGACTGAGGATGAGCGAAGGAACGCTTACTTTCAGCAGGATGGAGCCACGGCGCATACAGCATGTGCAACGATCACGCGCATTGAGTCAGTGTTCCCGCCTGATCGCGTCATCAGCCGTGGCACGAACCAATCTTGGCCACCTCGTTCTCCACATTTATCACCCTGTGATTTCTTCTTGTGGGGAGCTCTAAAGGGACAAATGTATAGCAACAACACTCGCACACTCGAAGAACTCCAGAACAATATTTTCACAGCTATCCAGGACATCCCGCAGGATGTCCTCTCCCGTGCTTTTCAGAACATGTGGTATCGTCGGCACACGTGCCTCGAGGTCAACGGAGGACACTTCCAGCACCTCTTCTAGGTACGTAGTTGTCACGCTTTACTGTATTTACAGAAGAGATGTTTCATTCATTTACGTTTATGTCAAGTTGTCTAAACTGCTTGGCACAGATATCCTGGACTGTTCTCTACCCAGCTCTTCTCTTCGGTGTACCAGGTTTGCCTACATGCAAAGAGCACATTTTCCATGGGGCCTCTTTTAAAAGACTCACCCAGTATATAAGTAATTTATAAATAAATAAGAGGTACAAGCGAGCAGACTGTGAGAAATCTGCGAAGAACAGAGGTTGATAAATAGGGAAGAGTAGGAAATAGAAGCACTAATGAAGCGAAAGAGAGAAATAGAAATAAAAATCTATCGGGAGACAGGAGGAAATGAAAGGCAAATAAATAAGAGAGGCACAGAGGGGAGAGATGTAAATAAATGAGAGAGACAGAGATAGAGAAGGAAGATAATGTAAATGAAGAAGCAAAATGCAGAAAGTGAGAAATGAAGTAAAAAGAGGACATCAATGGGAAATATAGAAGCGAAATGAAGGAAGATAAATAAGAGGTAGCGAGAGACATAGAAAAGGAAGGGAAACATTAAGTGAGGTACAGAGAGGGAGAGAATTAAGCACGAGAAAGGGGGAGAGAGATAGGGAAGGAAACGAAGGTAACTGAAGGGAAGAGTAGTCTGAAAAATAAAAAAAGATATATGGGAATAAGAGGGAAATAGAGAAGCGAAACGGAGGAAGACGAATAAAAGTAAGTGACAGTGAGGAGGAAAGGTAAGGGAAATAAAGGATCAGAGGGGAGATAAAGAAATGAGCGAGAGAGAGCAAAGGAAAAGTAAATGATGAAACGAAGAGCAGAGGGGTGGGGGTTCAGAAATAAAGAAAGAAGGGAAGGAAACAGAAGGGAAAAACAATTTTGTAAACACTTACTTTCTCAGTTTTTACACGTGAATATTAACAGTAGAAATAAAGCAATCAATGTGTACACTTACAACATATTTTATTCACACAATCATCATTCTCATAAAAAACCTGTGTACAACAATTGCAAGAGTATGCACAAGTATCTGGGCGGCGAGACTGTCTGTTGTGGACACAGAGAAGCTTGCACGAGTGACGTTGAGTATGACAGTCCCTTCTGCCAGTCCTCGTGGACTTTTCACAAGAAACAAATATTCGCCTGCGTGGTCTCCGGTCACTTCAGATATCGTCAACATTGCCAAGAAGCAGTGGGGTGAGTCGGCAGCCTGCAATGAAAGATGATGCACGTGAGAATTGTCAGTTAAATTACATACAAATGCAAAACCACTAAGTTGCAGACCAAGGCAGTTTATTAAGATTTAAGAACACTTAATATGTAACGTTTCAGCCCTGTATCAGGGTCTTCGTCAGACGAAGAACTAAACTAAAATGATGAAATATACAAATAGAAAGTATATATATACATATGAGGGTGACTAGCCACATAAAAACACATCATGTTGACAGTCCTTATCTTGAATGATTTCTCTAAAGGCATATCGCCTCTTGACAGTTGACTAATGGGTATATGAACTTACAGGAAGGGAGGACGTACTGTTTCAAGCATAGCCAGCAAGAAGAAGGAAGAGAATAAGTGGAAGGGGTGAAGTGCAAAGGATGTGAAAGTGTGTATATATAGGGGAAACGAAGAAGAGACTGAAAGACAGGTTTAAAGCAACACATGGATGATGTGAGATTGAAGAGACAAGAATGCCATATTCAAACACACTAGAGAAACGGGACATGAAGTAGAATGGGATTCAGCTAGGCGGATAAGAAGAGAGAAGAGAGAACTAGTAAGAAAATGGAAGGAGGCCAAAGAAATAGAGAAGATAGGAGACGACATCATGAATTGGAATGGAGGACTAAGATTAAAGATAAACAAGGAACGGAAGAGAGTGTTCGAGAAAGTTGAAAGGATGAGAAAAAGGAAGGAAAGAAGAGAAGAAGACCAGGGGAAGAGGTATCCATCCACATCCAAAAAGGCAGGAGGGGTGGGGGGAATGATAAACAGGTTAGAGCAATGGCACGGTATGCCAGAGACCCGTGTTTGAGTCCTGGTCGAGCCTGTATTTTTCGATGAAAATTTCTAGATAGAACATCTCCTGTGTGTGCCTAATCTTCAATAGGTAGTTCCAGACTCTTGCTAATCTTGACCTGTCATTCACCTGTCAGTGAGGGAGACCCATTAGTCAACTGTCAAGAGGCGATATGCATGTAATTCCTTTAGAGAAATCGTCCAAGATAAGGACTATCAACATGATGTGTTTTTGTGTGGCTAGTCACCCTCATATGTATATATATACTTTCTATTTGTATATTTCATCACTTCAGTTTAGTTCTTAGTCTGAGGAAGACCTTGATACAGGGTTGAAACGTTACATGTTAAATGTTTTTAAATCTTGATAAACTGTCTTGGTCAGAAACTTGGTGTTTTTAATATGGAAACAAGGCTTAGTTATATTATCATACCAATGCATTACACACAATTACAAAATATAAACTTTGTTATTTTAAGTCCCACCGGAAATTGAATCAAAACTGCCATAAGTAAATCTAGTAGCGTGTACAGATATGTCAGCCTTTAACCTCTTTTCACGTATCCGACGTTTCTTTAGGAAATTTCAGACATTGGGAAAGAGGAGCTAAACAAAATAATGAGATAAATATTTATAGTGAAAACGTTGTTTACGTTAATCCGAGATTGACGTCTCAAGTGTCAATGTTTTCCTGACTTTTAATGAACAGTAAAAGTTATATGCTGAGGACTTTCAATACAATTGCAAATAAAGTTTTTTTTTAATATAGTACATAATATACACTGTGTCGACAATTGCATGAAATTAACGATGTTATACGAAAATAATAAAAAGAAGATACAACTTTTAATAATACTAACCAACGGAAACTAGCTGAAGGATAGGGAATATCAAATAATTGTAACTTTATAAATAAAGTGTGGATTTACTGTTGGCGTTTACAATTTGCATTACGTCATGCAGTATCACGCAGTCGGCTCGCCTTAAGTTTTTTAAAATCAATAATGGTGCAAAACTAGAAAACTTTTAGCTTTAAATAAAATCTGAAGGCAGATTTTCAGAGCTCATTTTAATCTGTAAAATTTATTCGCAATGGGTCTTGGGAATGGCAACCTGATAAAAAAAAATCGAACAAGTGTTTTCTAGTTACAAGCAAGGTCAATGTGACCTTGCTGATAATCAGAGAATATTGTTCGAATCACGTCGTCAGGGAAGCTACAATTCCTACTTTAATAAAGATATGTATGTTTGTTGTCAAACGTAAAAATATGAGCCGGCCCCTGTGGCGGAGTGGTTAGCACATCGCGCTAAGACGCCAGGGGTTCCGGGTTCGAATCCCGGCCGGGGCATTGGTGTTTGTCCATTCATCAATTTCATCATGTTATCACTCATCTCAATCTTCACAAATTAGCCAAAAGTGGCACAAAAAGCGAGGTAAAATAAAGCAAATCAATCAATTGTAAAAATATGTGAAAAGTAAAACCTAAATTACAGCGTGTTCAGCCCAAAAATATACCGTGAATATTAATACTGAGAACCTTGATTCAGCGTACCTGACAAATGACAGCAAGTGCTGAAAGAGACCTCCATTCTGTTTTCCACTTATATGGAACATGTTTCAGCATTTATTTCTGACAATGTTTTGAATAATTTCTCCAGTTACATTCCGGATTGCATTTTCAGTTTACGTACGTTCAGAAAACTGGACTTGATACCTTCTGCCTAGACACAGTACACCACCCTGCATTTGTTGTGTAAAAAAGGTTTCTATAAACGATTATGTATTGTCAGCATGCCAATTGGTAGTTACGACCCAGAAATGTGTGTTGATGTACATCTGTTAGCGTTTCATCGTACTGTAATAATGTTGCTAAAAAAACATGATTTTCTGAACATCTAAACGCATCATAAGCCTGCTCTCAAAGGTATGGACGGGAGCATTAGCTGACACTTTAATATGGCAACCCTCCATCTTACTATCGCAATGAAAAGTGGATGAAATAAGTTCACAGTCTGCTAAAAACAACTTCTACCACCTGCAGACACTACCAAGAGATTTACAGCGCGTTGCAGGCATCTAGAGTTGATGATTATAAAATATTGTAATTTTATTTACGGTATACTCCTAGGTTGAACACTTGTAGAGTAAAACTCCTCTAATTACTGTCTGTATATCATTCCACTTAGGCCAGAGTTAGCGTTTGAAATTTAACACTTTTTCCGTCACTCTTCACAATTAGTTACTCGCAGAGTTGAAACAGGCAACTGTAAGAGTAATCAATGTATGTACCTTGGAAGAAAAACCTAGTGATGATGAAACAAATGGCGGGAAAAGTATCACAACAAGAACTCCTCAATTAAAGGTCTCCATTACTGAACGAAGGAGCTCTCTCTCTCTTCACAGCTGCTTTTAGAGAAATTACATTTGACGCTAAGTCTAGATTCTCGTTAGAAAGATCAAGTACGGAATGCCCCTTTCTTTAAAGAAGAAAACTCAACTGTCCGATTTATACAGAGTGCTGCAAGAATTCATGACTTCGAAGTGAATTAAAGGGAATGACTGGAGAGTGGAGTGTAATGCACAAACGGCTCCCAACGTTATACAGTAGCAAGTTTGAATATCCAGATGTGCGGAAGATACCTAACCACATGCCAACTTGATATCTATAAAGTAACACTTTGCACAGTCGCACGACTTCTCCCAACTATGTCTGCGATATCAGAATATTATTTCTTATTGTGGTATAATGATATCATAATTTTACTCTCTTCGATCTTGGTTTCCTTCCCTTTGCGGCCCATTTGACTTCCTGCAGCACGCCAACACCAAACCAACCACTTCCTTACACAGGTGCAAGTGCAGTAAACAAATATCTGGCACTAAATGATGGAAACGGTTGTTTCACGAACTTTTTTGGGGGTTTATAACCTGGCGTATGAATACTTATGACCATCCAGAAAGCAGTTTATCTAAGGATTACCCACATTTCTCATGACAATTTCAATTGTATGCACACAATTGCTTTGCGTTTCTATTCTTGCCATTCCAATGGAGCATATGTGCTATAGACTTGACTTGCCTTTACGGTCTTCTTTGTATAATAACATGTTTCATTCAGACAATGCCTTTGTATGAATACTTATGTCCATGACTGTATGTAGTCGCATGTGATTTAAAATATCCACTCATGGGAAGACAATGGATTAAGCATTTATTGGATGATTGTCACATTAATCTATTTCAACTTAGGCCATCGTTGGAAGTGTATGAAGACAAGACTCGTGTTTCGTCTATGTTCTGACAAGTTGAAATTTGTTCAAGGGCAAACTTTGGTTAATTCGAAGGATACGACTAATACTTCGTCTGTGTTAACAGCTGACAAGTTGAAAATTGTGCATGGGCAAACCTTGATTGCATCTTGTAATGTGCAAGGATTAATAAAATTTATTAGGCACGAATATAAAGGGTTATTCGATAATGATTTGTCGCAGCCAATTAAACATTTTAACGCCACGATTCCAATGAAACAAGGCATTACAACAATTTTTAATAAATTTTATAATGTTCCGTATGGTTTACGTGACAAAGTTAAGTCTGAATTAGACAAATTGATTGAGCAATACATTCTAGAAAAGATTGACTCAAGTGATTGGGCGAGTCCTATGGTCGTTGTGTGTAAGAATGATGGTAATTTGAGGCTTTGCTGCGATTTCAAGAACACTGTGAATAAATATGTTGAAAACGTAACTTATCCATTGCCCAGGATAGACGAAGTGTTTCCAAAAGTTAATGGATGTGATGTATTTGTTACCTTGGATCTCAGAAGTGCTTACCTTCAAATAAAACTTGATGATCAAGCCAAACAGTTACTAGTAATGAATACCCCATGGGGATTGGTACAACATACTAGATTGCCATTTGGTGTACGGATCGCATCACAAATATTTCAAAGAACTATTGAAGGCATACTACAGGGATTAAATTTTGTCATTCCATACCAAGATGACTTACTTATTGTTAGCAAGCGTTTAGAAGAAGCAGTATCCAGAACACTTGAAGTTTTAAACCGTTTGAATGAGTACAATGTTAAGGTTAATTGGAGCAAATGTTCATTCTTCAAAAACAAAATTGATTATTTAGGATATATTTTAAGTAAAGAAGGAATACATCCTTCTGAAAAGAAGCTGCATGCATTGATACAATGTCCAAAGCCTTGCAACACCAAACAATTAAAGGCTTTCCTTGGATGTATTAATTTTTACAGAAGATGTGTGCCTAATCTGTCAGTTATCTTGTCAGATCTTTACAATTTATTGAAGAAAAATGTGCAGTGACAATGGACAAATGATTGTCAGCGGCAATTCGAGGCAGCTAAACTGGCTTTGCAAAATACCAAGGTCCTTGTTCCATACGACCAGAATAAAGAAGTTATTATACAGTGTGGCATCTCAAAATGGATTAGGTTTTCAATTATGCCATAAAGTACAAGGGAAATTGCGTACGATTGAATGTATTTCAGGTAAGTTAAATAAGCACGAGGGTAAGTATCCTATGCATGAAAAAGAAGCTTTATGTATCATATATGCAGTGAGGAAGTTCCAAAAATACGTACAAGGTAGATCGTTTGAAATATGGACAGATTCAATGCCAGCTAAGCAATTGTTAGCTATGGAAAAACCAATTCCTATTATGGCGTTGCCACGCATTCAAAGGTGGTGCTTATTTTTGGCTTCTTTCACATATAAACTAATATGTACTAAAAAGGTTGAACTTGCAGACATGTTATCAAGGTTGCCACTTCCTGACGTACATGATAATGATCCTAGGCAAGAAGAATTTGTGTACCAGGTTACGCTTACGCCGAATGCAAAGCAGGCGATTTTGACGTATTGTAAACGAGATATAATTCTTAAGTTAAAGAAATCCTATTGCAAGAATGGATGGCCACAAGATGTGAAAGGGTTCAAAGGAGATGAAGGAACTGTTGGCGTAGAAGAGAAGACAGGCAGAATTATGCATTACGGATGAGTTACTGTATTGGGGTCAGAGACTGGTTGTTCCCAAAGGAGTGCGAAATTACATTATTCAGAGAGCCCATGAAGATCATTGTGGTATTGTAAAAATGAAAGTAATGCTCAGAGAGAGATATTGGTGGCCAGGAATAGATAAGGCTATTGAAGAGTATGTAAATAAATGTGAAGTTTGTGCAGCAGTCAAACCAAATACAAGTGCTAAGAAGTATAGTGCATGGACTGAATGCAGACATCCGTGGGAAAGGATGCATATGGATTTTTTTGTGTATAGAAGTATTACTTATATTATAATAGTAGATGTCTACAGCAAATGGGTAGATTGTGATAGAGTTTCGTCTAACTTCATTTAAAGAAGTAAAGTGTTATCTAATTAAACATTTTGCTATTTTTGGGCTACCAAAGTGTATTGTGGGAGATAATGCTCCCCCATTCTCATCTTCAGAATTTAAAACATTCTGTGGTGAACGTCACGTCAATTTGTACCATTCTCCTGCGTACCATCCTGAAAGCAATGGTCAGGTCGAGCGCTACGTGCAGACAGTGAAAACAAAGCTAGACTGTGCTGTACGGGAGCAATTGAATAAGAATACGCGTGTCAACGTTGAAGAATTGTTGCAGAGAGTATTGGTAGCTTTGAGAAGCGAATATAACGCATCAGGTGACAAAACGCCACAGCAAATGATATTTTCCTACATTCTCAGGAATAAATTTGATGCCCAAATGGAAGAAATAATAGATCAAAACTGCGAAAAGGATAAAGCAGAAGCAGATGAAAAGGTGAACCAAAGAGGTGATTTTGTATGGGTTATGTTACCATTTAAGGACAAGAGGAATGCTATGAGTTATGTCAAGGGAAGAAATATAGCTCGGAAAAGCAAAGTTACATGGCTGGTGAATGTTGAAGGTAGAAACCGGGTCGTGCATGAGGATCAGTTAAAATGGATGCAAGACAAGAAAGATAGATATCATTTTGGAAGTCAGAAGAAGGAGGAAGATAATGATGAACGAATTCATGGACTAGATACAGGTCAAGACGGCGGATCAGTTTTCTGCGATGAAGACTTATTCATTACAGGAAAAAGTGGAAGTAATGACAGTGGTTCTGTGGCGCCGGAAGCTTCTACGCCAAATGACAAACCGTCTACATCGTACTTGGATGATTCCTGTAGCCCACATCAGCGACAACAGCAGCATCAGTGTAGGCGGTCCTCTCGACAGAGAAAACCGCCTGATAGACTGAAATATAACTAAGTCAAATAAGGAAGAGGGGGAATGTTAAGTGTGCATAATATCTGAATCGATATTCAATTGTTTGTAAAGTTGTTATTGATAAAATTGGGAGGTCAGCCATCTTAGAAATGGTTCTTGTAAGTTTAGTATTAAATCGTTATTTTGTATCCTCGTTTTTATCTTTATACTGTGAAGTAGCTACGTGTGCGAATCAATTAACCTCTGCGTGTGAATACACGACAATATCCTGATTTGATTAGATTTTTGTTATTTCGCATTGCTTTTCTACCACTTTCGGCTAATCGTAACGATGAGGCTGAGTGATTGATGATGATGGACACTCGCAAACAGCACCTATGCCCAAGCAGGGATTCGAAGCCGGGGCCCTTGGCGTCTAGTGTGCTGCACTAACCACTCTAACACGAGGTAGGAATTAGATCCAGACAACTAGTAGACAACTAACTTAAATAAAGTTTAAGATTTGCCAACAAGCCTAGACGTAAGCAGACTACTAACTACTCTTTATATTTATGTCACAATGTATTTATTAATATTTAATTTCAAGGGCTATGAATTAAGGTATAAAGTTAAAAACATATGTCATTTACGAGTGAAATAGTTGGGATACAAGCATCAACTTCTAAAAAGAGAATTTACCAGGCCGGGGTGTCACGAAGGTTCAGAACCTCTGATAAAAATTACCAAAATTTGTAACACCATTAAGCCTTGTTTCCATGATTATGAAAAACTAAATATGCTGACCAAGACAGTATTTTATTTTATTAAAAACATAAACTAAACGTAACGTTTCAACCTTCTAGCAAGGTCTTCTTCAGACTCTGTATCAAGTACAAAAGTAACAAGATACATGTACGTTTAGTTTATGTTTTTAATAAAATAAAATACTGTCTTGGTCAGCATATTTAGTTTTCCAAAATTCGTATAACTTTTATAAAGAACGTTAGGCGTGTGTCACAGTAAATACAGTTACAATACATGGAAATACACTGATGATCAAATAGGACCAAAATAGTATTATTTCGTGTATGAACTCGACCTATTTTTATGCAAAACTCTATACCGTTTCGACAAATCAATTGAAATGTAACGTGGGTTGTTATTAGACCGGAATATGAAGATAAAAACTCCACAAAAATTAGATGACGCCTCATTTGTAAGACATTAGCTACGTAATTAACGCGTCTGCATTTTGTAACTTAATATTTTCATGGCCTGAAGAAGTCTCGGGGAGGAAGGGAAGTGTGTGGAAGTTCATTTAGTCAAATGTGAAGCCCACAATGAAGATAAGGAGAGGGAATTAAGGAGACGTAAAGAGGAAGAAGGTCGATGTAAATGTTGGCATTGGCGCAGTGCCTAAACACTCGGATCTGGCATAAAAGGGAGAAATGGACCAAGACGAGATAACTGACTTGTGATATTACGGTCGCTGGATATTTCTTTCGGAAACTTGCTAACGTTAACAATACTAAAATGGAATATTCAGACACATACTTGCAATTTTTCCATCCTATAAGATGGAAATTGACAACCGTTAATATTAGGAAAGTACGTGAAAAGTAACTGAAGCAAATACATCAAAATGACTTCGAGAAACTAAAATTCAGTACATTTCGTATACATATAAAAATGATAATTTGCAATAAAATAATAAAAATATGTTTTTAGTGAGAGATTAATAATGAACGAATTCAGATTGGGCTGAAGAAAATGCCGTAAGAGAAGAATATTCATAGGATTATTTAAGATATTCTTCCAATACATAACCCTTTTAGTTATACGGTTTTAACGTATTTTATTATATTTTCGTCGCGTTTCTGGTTACATTGGCTAATCGCTGCGATAGATATGTTGGGCATGTGGACGTTAAGATTTTTTTTGTTTTTGTTTTTGTTATTTAGCGTCGCTTTTCCGCCACTTTTGGCTAATAGTGACAATGAGGATGATAAAATTGTTGAAGGGACAAAACAAAGAACACCCATGTTCAGGGCGGGATTCGAACTCGAAACCCCTGGCGTCATACCGCGCTGTAATAGCCACGGCGGTAGGCAAGGGCGTTAAGAGAGCTGCCACATGTAAATTGTTGTATAACAACAAAGAAAACAAAGTTTACAAAATTATACGACACCATATAGAATAAAAGGTATTTTAAAAGGCACATTGCAACGTGTCGTTTAGACATATGGAGGTCGGGCCCCACGCATCCGCAATCTCGGATATTAGTGGAGGTGATGTGATCAGCACCACGCTCCGCCCACCAATATCGTCCAGGGTTGCCACTAGGTACTCAGCAGGGACATTACAGTTAAAATTCTCACCTGACATCACCCACACAGGGAAACGAACCTGGATCTCCCGTCATAATAAGAATACATAATTGAATACAGAAAACAATATCATTATTATGTTACCGACACAATATTACATAAAAATTAATTTAAATGCTAGTTGGACCTTTAATCTTGCAAAATGAATGATTGCCAATGTTGTTTTCTGATGATTAATACTGGAATTGATATTCAGCAAATTGCTTTTAAAAAATGTGTGGTACATTTTACGAGCCATATGCTCGCAAAAAAAAGCTGATTTTATTGCACACGTTCGCAAAACTTTCTTATTGGCACATTGAGAAAGTTTTCATAAAAGCAATGGCTGAGTGAGGCGTTACTTACCTACAAGATGAAACAGATCCCTCCGCGTTATTGCAGCAATAAAAGTGGACGTCGTCGCCTGAATACTAACTAAGGCAGATCGATAGCAGAGGGGTTTCTGCAAGTGAGAACGCCAAAGGATTTTACACATCTGCATATTGTGCATTCGCAGAAAGCTGAGAGAGGAAAAGGCATCTTAGGGGCACTGCGACCATGGCAATTGAGATTGACAGGGCACTGTTGACACTATGGTCAGTGATGTAGTGCCAAAAATTTTCAGAGGGTAGATGCTAAGGCTTGTGAAACGTTAGGTGAAGACAAAGTTTCCATTTACTTTGTATTATGTTTAAAAAAAATGGCATTGATGATAATGATGATGTGCTCATGATTGGCATAAAAGGGGCCATTTTACAACAGGAGAGGTATTTTAATGATTGCATTTAAAGTAAAAGCTACATTCAGTGGTTCCCGAAGTGTGCACCGTGGCTGGCTTACAGGGGCGCCGAGAAATGTTCCAATATTTACACTGAAATGACACTTGTTAGTCAGCACATGGTTATTAAGCTTACCTGTTCTACTAATTACAATTATAATTCAATCAATGATATGATTGTTCCAAATATGTGCTTATTTATTACTTAATACATATAAAATGTTTCTGAATTTTGAAATGTGTGTTAATTTTTAACTTAAGGCAAGCAACCTAACCAAACTGAGCCTTGCAAGTGTTGTATAGGCCTACATTCTGACTTGGACGCCATGTACAGCATGTTATTGTATTTTCTTTTCTTGCTGATGTTGCTTTTGGAATTGTCAGTTTATATACTACCGCTACTAACATCAAAAACGAAAAAATTGAGAAAAATAATTTGAAGACTGCATTACTTATGTTGAGTAATAAAATCTTCTTCTGGAGCTGCTTCTTCAAAGTGCCTCTTTTCAGACGTCACCACACTTGACACAATAACGTTTTGCATAAACCCTTGACTTAGCGTCATTTGCAGCCATATCTTCATATATTTCTGAGGCTTATACTAATCAACTGATGAGTCTTCACATTATGTTCCCGATTATGTCAAACCACAAGTATTTGACCATATTAAGCTGATTGGAATAATGGCCAAATGACATTAATACATACAAACGAAACGAAAGTACCATTGTAAGTAGGTGTAGGCCTTGCAGGTAAATAAAAAATAACAAGTTATGTCAGCGTTTCAACTGTCATAATCTCAAACTAATGTAAGGACCTATCCTGATTATGATACAGAGAATATTATTGTTTCTGCTTTTCAGCTACACTTCTTAACCCTTATACAATGAAGGGGATATTGCTCTTACACACAATCCATTTATTTCTTGTTCTTTACTGGGCAATCACCGTAAAGAAGCAGCATTGTTCGTGGATTTTCGGATAAGAAGGAAACCTGATGAGACCTTCAGTGTGTAATCAACAGAAAATTACTGCCTCATTGAATTATCTTTTATTTGTACAATTAGTAGCAAAAGTAGAATGCATCTGCATATCGAATTTGGCAAAAAGTACAATACTCGAATCCGGTAGTTGCTGAGCCTGTATTTTTTCGTTAGTGCATTTCCTGTGTTAAAGTTAACGCAAATTGTACTAAGTTTGATTCTACAAACAACGAAGAAAATATGTGGGTGAACTCTAAACTACGCACAGTTAACTGTATTAGGTGCACGTGAAAGGTCATGAAGGAAGAGAGCTAGAAATTGGCTATAAGCAACAGTGGCCTTTGGTAAATGCATCTTGCGAGTATCTACTTAAAATGCGAGATCAGCAGAGAAAACAAGACGGCAGGTCAGACACGAGTGTTTCCTGTAATTCAGGATATGACGGATGCTTAAGGGGAAAAGCTCAGTGTAATATTGATGCCCTTGTTATTTATTAAGAAACACAAACATTGCAAACACGTTTTCTCCGTCGAGTATGCAACATTGCCACATCCAGTTATAGCACAAAAGACCCAATTATGGGCAATGTAATTGGTTGCAGGTAAATAGAAAATAACAAGTTATGTCAGCGTTTCATTACAAAATGTAACAACGGACGAAGTTTTATAGTGCCTAAAATAACCTATTTTAGGTTTATGTACCTGAATTAAACCTCTTGTTAGGTTTTTATATTTTTTTTAGGTTTTACAGAATTTTTACATCTCTCAAAGGCATTTACTCGGTCTGGTAGCGAAACAATTATTGACTGGCATGTGTGAAACATGTTTTCTGTCGACCCCCACACAGTCTCCAAATCTATGATGTTTTTCAAAGCCCTAAACAAAAGGGGAAAAAAATGTCTGATGCCACTGTTACCTGCACACCGTGACGGCAATTAGAGGAGACAGCTTTTTCCTACCTTTTACTCCCGAACTATGGACCTTTAATGCAAAGCCTTGTCTATAAAAGGAACCACAAGCAAGAAAGCCTGCGCAGACCCGCGGCTCTTGTGCACCATACTACCGCGTGGAGGGGAGGGTCAGAGTGGACCATGCTTCCTTATGGCCCGAGTTGAACGGAAGAACGGGGAGGTGCGCGAGCACTTTTCGCCGAAGGTTTTTTTGTTTGTGGCCAGTTTTGGCACCCAATCGCCAATCGCCTCTACAACCTGCACAGTCCAAAGTGCAAACTTCTGATCTTAGGCACTTTCGCGTGAGTTCGGTCCTTTTGTAGCTTTCACGCCTTGCAAAGTAACGTTTCAGCACTGACTATATTTAAGTTGAAAGTTAATTAAAACATAAAGATAAAATAAAAGAACTGCTTCTACCTTTTTTCCATGTTTTACCAAGATTCACGCATAACTCTCAGAGCCAATAATTCACACATAATTCCCGGAATTCAATGAATTCCCGGTGAGTAGCCACTCTGATATTGTTCAGCAAATTATTCATACGTAATTCATTTTTCATACTAACAAGTAACTTTTTCTAACAGCACAAGTGTAATAATACAATAATTTGTGGATAATTTTGAAAATTAACATTTGGTTTATTATATATACCTACTAAAATTTATTTGATTCTTGTGATTGTTTAACGATTTTATCTAATCAGTAATTTTCAGGAATTTTGTACCATTTAAGTTTCTTGGAACCTAATCTTCAAGATTTTTCGAGCCTAATTTCATATTTTAAAACCTATTTCAGAATTTTTAGAACCTATTTGAGGTTTTTTAGAACCTATTTTAGAATTTTTAGAACCTATTTTAGAATTTTAGAGCCTATTTTAGGCTTTTAGAGCCTATTTTAGGATTTTAGAGCCTATTTTAGGAACGTAAAAGCACACTTTTAGAGCCTAAAAATCCGAGGTCTACTAATGAGTAAGGTTAACCAGAGGACATATACCCTCGACTACAGCCATGATTACGGTCCATGTAAGTATACAGGGAGGAATAGCCTACGAGTTCTTAAGTTCGATTCGTACTGATAAGTAGATAAAACGAACTGTAAAATCCATGAATTAGCATATTTTAACGTATTACTTAAAGTGTACTTCGCTTTAAAATACTTCTTGCTCTATACTTTTACGTGAACATAAAGTTACTTCTGAAAAATCCAATTAACAATGGTTAAGAACGGTTAAACACGGTTTATGGCTTTCAAGAATTCATTCCAAATTATCCACTAGGTATACCAATGAATATTTCCTGATTGGAATATTATTGATTGGAAGTATCCGGTACACAAAGCTACATACGATATTCTGCATATCGCTGATAATGGTTGTGCACCAACTTGGTAATAAAGTGGAAAATTTCGGAAGTTCCTTCCTTGCATTTTGAAGTAGACCAAACTATTGGGTTTTCTGGTCAATTAAAGTTTCTTCCGCTGAAGGTCTGATGTTTGAGAAGAAGCGATCTGAAGTTTTTAACTAAGTTAGTCTCCTGACATGGGAAATTTATCGACAAATAGGATGCCTTTGAGTTTCTTGTTTGGGAGGACGATGGAGGGTTTCAGTAAAAGGAAACGAGGCCAGAAGAAAGATGAGAGATTTTTCCTGAAATAACATCGATGACTAACTTATGAAAACAGATCTTCAGTTCGACTGGTAGGAAAAAACAGAATTAATATAACCACGTTTTCATTTTTTTTCAAGCGGATCGTGCTCAAAGATGCTCTTTTCGATCAACATCCCTCAACCTCACGGTTTGAATTCGCCTTCACCCTCACAGCCTGACTTTGCTTTCCTCCTCACGGCCTGACTCTGCTTTACACCCTCACGGTCTGACTTCGCCTTCACCCTCACGGTCTGACTTCGTTTTCACCCTCAAGGTCTGACTTCGTTTTCACCCTCACGGTCTGACTTCGTTTTCACCCTCAAGGTCTGACTTCGGTTGCACCCTCAAGGTCTGACTTCGCCTTCACCCTCACGGTCTGACTTCGTTTTCACCCTCAAGGTCTGATTTCTTTTCACCCTCAAGGACTGACTTCTTTTTCACCCTCAAGGTCTGATTTCGTTTTCACCCTTAAGGTCTGACTTCGCCTTCAACCTCACTGTCTGACTTCGTTTTCACCCTCAAGGTCTGACTTCGTTTTCACCCTCAAGGTCTGACTTCGCCTTCACCCTCAAGGTCTGACTTCGCCTTCACCCTCAAGGTCTGACTTCGCCTTCACCCTCACGGTCTGACTTCGTTTTCACCCTCAAGGTCTGACTTCGTTTTCACCCTCAAGGTCTGACTTCCTTTTCACCCTCAAGGTCTGACTTCATTTTCACCCTCACGGCCTGACTCTGCTATACACCCCACGGCTGACGTCGCCTTCACCCTCAAGGTCTGACTTCACCTTCCTGATGGGCTGACTTCATACTCCTCTCACAACCTGACTTAACCTTTGCACTCATTGCCGGACTTCGACTTCTCGACCAAATTTGGCCTCTACCATCACGGCCTGACTTCGCCTTCACCTTCACAACCTGACTTCACCTTCGCCCTCATGCTTTGACTTCACCCCGAACGAACTCTGAATATTTTACTTCCCCCACCTGACGTCCTGACACCTTTATGCGTTTTCCGAAGGCCTAGGGTAGTTCTGCGCTAATGAGAACAACCTCTGGTTCTGCGATACCATCAAAGCGTTTTGTTAGTTCAGGAATTCAGTGTATAATATGCCGTTCAATTTTACACTTGATAACGAAGGTCACAGATTACGACGGGAAGTGATGAGAATCAGTTTCCTTGACGTACTATTTATTAAACGCAAACAAGTAATTGTAGGTATTATACCCTGTACGTACATACAACTGCACTCGGGAGAAAAAAAAAACGTCAAAATATAATTTGACCAGGCTAGGTTAGGTTAGGTTAGACTGCACAACAAACCGACCATTGCTTGAGAACATTTACATCTGACAACATCGCCTTATTTCTTTGAGCGCAATCCTGTACATTGTGACAGCTTGTCAACCGCTTATCAGATACCACTGATAAAACCGGAAAAGTGTGCGCAATCCGGCTGTAGCAGTTCCAACTGCCAATATTTCGTCCTTCTTATCTCGCTCCAGCAGCAAGAAGTTGAGGAGCTCTGAGGTCACCCACCTGTCTTCTACGTCACAGTGACGCTCCTACCTCAATACCTTATTCTTTACGCTCAACTCAGTACACTCGATTACAAAAATATTCAAACGATAGAACTAAAATTTACAACTGTCATAATCTCAAACTGATGTAAGGCCCTATCCTGATTATGATACAGAGAATATTATTGTTTCTGCTTTTTCGCTACACTTCTTAACCTTTATATAATGAAGGGGATATTTTCTCTTACACACAATCCATTTATTTCTTGTTCTTAACTGGCCAATTACCGTAAAGAAGCTGCATTGTTCGTGGATTTTCGGATAAGAAGGAAACCTGATGAGTGTGTAATCAACAGAAAATTACTGCCTCATTGAATTATCTTTTATTTATACAATTAGTAACAAAAGTAGAATGCATCTGCATATCGAATTTGGCAAAACGTACATTACTCGAATCCGGTAGTTGCTGAGCCTGCATTTTTTCATTAGTGCATTTCATGTGTTAAAGTTAACGCAAATTGTACTAAGTTTGATTCTACAAACAACGAAGAAAATATGTGGGTGAACTCTAAACTACGCACAGTTAACTGTATTAGGTGCACGTGAAAGGTCATGAAGGAAGAGAGCAAGAAATTGGCTATAAGCAACAGTGGCCTTTGTTAAATGCATCTTGCGAGTATCTACTTAAAATGCGAGATCAGCAGAGAAAACAAGACGGCAGGTCAGACGCGAGTATTTCCTGTAATTCAGGATATGACGAATGCTTAAGGGGATAAAGTTCAGTGTAATATTGATGCCTTTGTTATGTAAGAAGAAACACAAACATTGCAAACACGTTTTCCCCGTCGAGTATGCAACGTTGCCACATCCAGTTAAAGCACAAAAGACCCAATTATGGGGAATGTAATTGGCTGCCATATAACGACCAAACCTTTGCAACGTCGGTGAACCGAAATGCAATATGGTCTCCAGTTTATAGGATGCGGTAAGTGAACAAAAATCGAACAGGGCAAACAGGAATAAACAAACATAATGGTAAACGTATCGACAGCTCGAAACGCTATATCTGCTGCAGACAAACAACCAGCGCGTTTCACTAGGAGGCACTCATTTCGACAAACGAAACAACCAAGGGGAAGAGCGGTCTGTAATTAAGGATTTTCGGGAAACTCGGGGTCGATGCGTTTCATTAGCTTGAGTTTAAACAGTAAGAATACCCCGGTAGTTGGACTTCATTTGCGGGGCGATTTCGCGTTGAAACTGCTACGTAGTATGCGCTTATTCGTCCTCGTAACACAATACCTTCCACGTGGAAGCAATATTGAAGCTACCCAATTACATTCTATTTCTGTACACCATATTCGGGGATATAAAAAGCATACCGTATCTTTATCGAGAAAAGTTTTGTATTTCCAATTAGGATATTGGAAAGGTTAAAAATAAACATTGTTAGAAGCAATGGAGTTTGGATTAACGAATGAATGAATTCATAAGTTAAATATTTTTGGTGCATCGACACAAATGGCAATTTTGCACCCTTCAAAGCATACGGGGAAAAACCTTCTAATCTAAAACCGTTACCTTAATGTTAGAAAGCGGTGTAAAGAGTCCCTTGATAAAGGTTAAAATTGCATGGTTATAAAGATATCTGCACAACAACACATTAAAAAGGTAAGACGGCACTAAAACTTCCTCAGAAACAGTGTAAGAGGGCTGCTCTTCTCAAAAAGTTATTTATTAACAAACACAAGGGAAAATTAGAAGTTCGTCTGAGAAAAGTAAAATCTGCATGTTGGATAAGAATACGACACAATATATGATCCAGTCCTCGACCATGAGTGAGATGGCTGTGCGCAATTCGAAGCCGAGTAAAAATGACCTCTTCTCGACTGGAAGGACTTTACGAGGAACGTCGTGCACCAATTGCGCGCTCTTGAAAGCGCGAAGCTTGTTCCCCTTTACCTGGTCTCACTCTCAAATATCAAGATGGGAGAAACGAAACACATTCTGCAGGTCGCTGGCTAGTAAAAGGTGAAACAGTAAATCACCGCATGTTTGAGTTTTCCTTTTAAGTCCACTTTTATGCACTGATAGGCTAATTGTGACTGGACCTACAGTTTAAAGTAGCATCCGAACCACTGTGTGCCTCCACCGGGTATTGATTACAAGGCGACGACGCTACCACTGCGCCATCGGGGAGGCCAAAATCACCGTCTGTGTCAGCAGATTTGGCCGCAGCATCGGTTGCTTCGTACCCAATGCAGCCCAGGTAACTACGGACCCAGGAAAAGCGGACTTCAGCACTGACACAAGGAAACATCATCATTATTATTTTTATCACACATCACCATCTACCATGATCGTCGTGATTGACGTAAAGAAGTGAACAAGCGGTCTATCAATAACAATAACACAAAATACAAGAACAAATTAACATAGTTTCAATGATAGACTGTTGGCTATTGGATTCATTCGCAGTAAACATAAACTTAAATGTTTCATGTTATTTAGTGCACTCTCGCCTAAAAATGCCCTTTTCTGGTTAGTTTTTGATACTCCAACCCTCCTTTCCTACTTTGGTGCTCTCCCTACTGTACACTGGAGGATGTAACTTCTTGCTTAGTGTATGTTTAACTGATTTTGTTTTATTTTACTTCGCTTGTCTCCCACTTTTGGCTAACTGCGAAGATGGGTATGAAAAGTGGTATGATGAAATGGATGAAATTGACACACGCACACGAACAGCACGCAACACAAGCCGCAAAGGGGATTATACTGGCTGTGAATCCAGACGGCAGAGCTTCGTTAGTCTGCAAGAAGCAGTCGAGGGTGTACTACCACAGATAAACGTATTAAAAGCAGATACGGAACTCAGGCAGCAAAACTTTTGCGCCTTAAATTACTGTCTGCAAGAAGTTCTAGGATCGACCGCTGAGAGGCACCACCCGCACTTTTTACTTACACTTAGGGATCAAACTGTTTACAACAGTTTGTGAGGATCTTCCGTGCCCCCTGGTGTGAGGAGAGAGATTCTTGCGTTGACCTGTGCGGAATGTCGAGCCTGAGCAGAAAGTGAGAGTGACACCTCTCAGCGGTCGATACTAGAACTTCTTGCAGACAGTAATTTAAAGCGCAGAAGGTTTACTGCGTGAGTTCCATATCTATTTATAATACGTTTATCTGTGGTACTACTGTACTGGCCTGAATGTAGGTGTTCCTTTGTGAAACTCCTTCCATTAATCAGCATTCATCCATCTCGTCGACAGTACCCAAAAGTAGCAAGGAAAAAACTGACAAAGAGAATTGAAATAAGTTAATGTTCATTGTCTATTTTCGTGTCTTCTTAGATGCCTTTTTCACAATCTTTGGTGCCTACTTTCCAGCTTATTTTAGAGGCTTTTAGTTCCTATAAATCCGCTCCCTACATAATTGACGAAATTGTGATGCCATAGAACAAGTTCTTTAACCTTTTACTATTGTGTTATATAATTCGCACCTCCATCTGATAAACGCAAAGCTTTTTATTTAGAAATTATAGTGACAAATTATTGTAACAGTTTTGGTTCTTTAATTTCAAGCAGTTAGTGAACATTGAGAGGCACATCCGTTAGGTGAAAAAGCACTTTTCTGCCACTTTCGGCTTATCGCGAAGACGAGGATGAGTGATGATGATATGATGAAACTGATGAAGGGACACTCACAAAGAAATACCCATGCCCAGGCCGGGACGTGAACCTCTGGCGTCGTAGCGAGGTGCGCTAACCACTTCGCCACGGAGGTCGGCGTAAAAGCATGTGAAAATAGCAGAAGAGAAGAATGTTGGATAACAAAAATGCAAAGAAAGTCATTTGTGCATAAAAAGATATATATAGCTTGGATTGTGGTCGACTGTTCCTCGTTGAGCAAGAAAAAATATCACCACCACAGCTGACCGAAGCAACTTCCATCGAATACAAAGATGTAAGTACGAAAGGGTAGAACATCACCCCTCATTTATTACACTAGACTTTACAAAACCTTGCAAGAGGGATAATCCAAGGCGCTATTACAGCTGTGGAAGTGCACACAACCGCAGTGATACCATGAGTCGACGATGTAACTTCGACAATAACACAAGTTTGGCTGAGAAAAGTTTTGGAAAACTCTTCCTTCTCCGCATCCGGAAATAATGGTGCATATAACAAGGAAATATGGAGAGGAAACTAGCGCCATCTTGGATTTAGGAAATAAAAACCTACTACAGGAAGACAAATGAACGTGGATGATTTTCCCCTTCTGTTTTCTTCATTTTTCGTTGTTTCTTTGTAATTTCGAAAGCTTTGTTCTCTTGTGCGGATAAAAAACTATCTGAGAAGTTTGCTTCTCTCGATAAATGCGTGTTGAAGTCTGGTACTTCTCTGCAAGGATGGGGGAAAAAAGATAAGCTTTGGTTCGAATCTCGTGGCCAGTGATGCTTACTCAGAACTTCTTTCTAGTTTTTCCCCGGAAGCATTCTAATGCAGGAGTGGTACATTATCGAAGACCACTGACATTATTTTCAATTATTTTGGCTTGTTCTTTTCATCATGTGTACTCTTCGCCTTTCATGTAGTTCGACAGTACAAAAAGTTTATTTTAAGTTTACTTTATGCTCAGATATGCTAACCGGGACAGGTCTACAGCTTACAGTGAAATAAGAACCACTGTGTCTCCACCAGGAACTGAACCGGTAGTCGACAATGAGACAGCGTTACCACTGCGTCGCCGAAGAGCCCCGCAAAAGATAAAAGACGCTATGTAAACCGACAAATAAGACAACATCACTTTCCAAGACCAAGTGCCAAGTGCATTTGGAGTAAATTTGACGATCTTCAAACGTTGACAAATTTAGCTCAAATGTAACACTAAGACCATACCTCCGTGATATTAATCTACTGCGACACTTTCAGCGGAAATTTCTGACTTTATCGTAAAAATAAACACCTGGCGATTATTTAAAGTTTAATTGTTAAATTTCACCGCAAGTGATGTTTCTAAAGCTCCAAAAATGTTATCTCAACAGAGTTTCGAAATGTTAAAATTGAGTAAAAGCTAGAAATACACCCACACAGGGTGTCATTAAAATGCCACCCACAGACCACAGTAATGTATGGAGGGAATCCAAACAACTGGTCTTATGAAGTTGGTGCGACGTTTCGACGCTCCAAACGTTCAAATGAGGACGTTTTTCCTTTGTATGCATGACATTTTATCGTAACGGTGACGCTCTTTCCTTCATGAAACGGCACGTGCCGTTATATATACATTGTTGCCAAGGTCATTTTGAAAGACAAATATGTTTGTGTTTTACAACAATTGTTGCACAAAAGAATGGCGGAGTTGTTATTTAATCACGGAGGTTTCAACATCAAGTAAACATACGTATTTTACGTAACTCAAATGCTCCAAACAGAATGATGATGGATGCAATTTGACTGTTTTACAACATCCTTAGTTTTGTTGTACACACGTACAAGGATGACTTATTAAGCAATACTGCAAACGAGCATGACTGATTGATATTTTGAGGGTGCCTACTCATCTCCTAGGCTATTTTCCACCCAGAGCAGGGTCGGATTAAGACGAAATTGGGCCTGATGCTTGAAATCTTCGGTGAACAATAAAAACACAACGACGTTATAGTTACGTCACAGCGCAAAGAACAATAGTACCTGTATAATAAGTAACGCTGTGTCTAGGCGTCCGAAATTGGGGATCCAAATTTCATTCTAAGATTTATTTTCAGGTTAATATAGCAAAAGAAAACTGTTCAGCTTTCGGTAAATTATCGTCTGTTTTCATCTGGGCCTATTTCAGGAATGGGGCTAATGCTGCAGCATCAATAGCACCCACCTTAATCCGGTCCTGACTCAGAGGTGACACGAAATAAACGCAAGTAGTATGAATGTTACCTCCTTTTCAGGAATTAGATCAACTATGCCTATGATATTCGTCCTTAACGACGAATCACAAAATTATATGGTATATGGCAGGGGCTTCCAAATACTTCGTTTCACGGCGCCCTTAGTGTTTCAAGATTTTTCTGCGACGCCAAAGTCAGAATGTAGGCCTATCTAACACTTGCAAAGCTCGGTTAGTGTGGTTGGGTTGCTTTCCTTGAGGTTAAAGAATAAACACATATTTAAAATTCAGAAACATTTTACATGTAAGAATAACAAAGTAAACACATATTTGCAAGAGGTGTCATTTCAGTGAAAATATTGGAACATCTCGCGGCACCGGCACACACTTTGGGAACCACTAGTATATGGTTTAATTCTTAACTTTCATGATAGAAGTAATTCACAGTTAGACCATAGCTGGGTTACATCCAATTATACAGTAATATCATACATAACGCCTTTAATAATTCATCGTTACCTTGTAATCAAGGGGTCCCGGGTTCGATACCCGGTGGAGGCACATACTGGTTCGGATCACTCTTTAAACTGTAGGTCCAATCCCGATTAGCCTTACTGTGCATTGAGTGGACTAAAAAACACAAACTAAAATAAAAGCCTTTAATAATTGCATATTTCTGAATACTGTTTTCATAACTTTAATTCAAAGGATATTAGAGATTTTTGACACAATATATACTATAATATGAGACATTCTCAGGCCAGAAACTACGTAAGCCTTTTGACGAGATGTTTCAGAACTAATGCTGCCTGGGGTAAGATCCGACCTCACCATGGCAGTTAGCAACACTGGTCCTGGTCTCAGGCGTCAAAGCCTCGTTACCCTGCAACAATGCAGCCTCTAAGGAGTACTCGGAGAAAGTCAAACAATTAAGGAATTCATAATCTAATCTATAGATGTGAGAGTCGTCACCAATCTTAAGCGCTTGAGAGCCTCTAGTGGGAGGTCTTCGAAGCTTCGAGTTTTGGAATTTAATTCATCCTAAGGGGAAGGATTCTTCGTCATTCAAATCTTAGACAGAAGAATAGCGAAGAGATCGTAATTGTGACGACCATCTAAATGATAATGACATGTAAACGAATGTTTTGGGGAATTGAATTATAGGAGACGAGAAAATGAGGGGCTAACAATCAAGTGTTTTACCTCTTGACGCGAAAACGTGTAACAGCACTCGACTCCTGAGACGAAGGCAGCCATTATCAGAATCTTGAGTAATGCTAATGGATTTAGGGTTTACCGCACCACGTCTTGTCCAAAGTTCGTCCGGGTTCCTTTGTTCTCAGCGCGAAGGTTGATCCAAGATCAACTTTTCGGCGAAGGAAAATAAGAGTGGAGAAACGGAGAATACGAGAGAATCCTTGATGAATGAATAAGGGGGAAAGGGGGGGCTAATGCCTCAGTAACACTCGTGCGTCGTCTGGGAGGACCTGCTTTACCCAGGAGGAGCACTTGCCTTTAATCACATCGCTCTCGACGCTGCACCTTTTACACGTACACCGACCCACACGCGCACTCCACCCTAGAAGTGAGGTTTTGCCTTTGTAGTGACGTAATTTGCAACAATCAAATTGTTCCCGTTTCGTGCTTCTATTTTAACCCCCCCCCCCTTTGCTCCTTTGGAGCGGGAGGGTCTTGAGGTGAGCGAATTCCTCTCACCGCACCTCCTCATTAAAAATGTTCACGTAGCTACGACAAAAGGAAAAGCTAAGAGAAAGGACGGGTTTCTCCGAGGAAAATTTTCCAAGAAGAAATAATAATTTTCATTTCAGTTCTTTTGTGCAGCAGAAGTTATATAAAGTAAAAACTTATTTTTCTTTGAAAGTCCAAAGATAGGTTGACCGGGACTAACGGTGGGGCTGGGAGCAACTGAAATGACACCCCACCACGAATCGAACCCGGAACTCCTTGTTTACTAATTAAAATAACATTTCAAGCTTTGTTTTTGGTGGGACACTACTGCATGTTAATTTCAAGTCTTTAAACATAGTCAATAGACCTTATTATTACAGAAAAGCTTATACATTATAATTTTCCGTACAAGTGCACTAATAATAACCAGTATGAAGGAATATTTGATATTTTTATGATTACTAAAAAAGCGGAATATGACTTCTTACTTAATTGTATTTGGTGTCGCTTTTCTTTCACTTTTAGCCAATCACGACTATGAGGATTAGATTATATGTGTGAAATGCACTCATGCCCAGACAAGGACTCGAACCAGAAACGTTCGATGGCAAGATGAGCCAATCATTCAAAGCCCTCGGGGAGGAAGCTGGGAAGGGACACACATAGTCATGTTTCCCCTCTCTAAAGACGAGAAAAAACGTGTATTCCAAATAAGCATTTTTAATAACCCTGGAAAAGTTTATACATCGTCATTCCTTTCCACGAAGTTAGCGTGCACACTATGAAATAACTACTAAAAATTGTCTTGAGTACCTCGAAGACCACCTTTGAGAAATACTAATAGTAATAGCTAATGAAGTCAAGTAAACGAATTTACATATAGATGCACGACATTGCTCCTTGAATTCCTGTGGTTACCAAAGTTTAAATAAAGAGATATTTAAAGTCTGGTGCCTCGCGGTACTGCAGGTTCGGGAGGATGTTACTGCTAATATGTCAACATTTAATTGACCGGGATTCGAACCTGCAGATAGATTCTATTGATGGAGTGATTGATTTAGTTTATTTTACTTCATCTTTCTGCAACTTTTGGCTAATGGCGAAGAGAAGCATGAGTGTTGATATAAAAATTGAGTTACATGTATAACTTAGAAGTGTGAATTATCACAATTTCAGTGCTAGAAGTTAGTATCTCCTAAGTCTCAACAGTTAAACATAGTACTGAGTTATTTAAGTGTGACTTTCTCTCAAAACTGTCTTGAATGGAGTTACGCCACTTGTGCTATAAATCGCTCATATAATGAAATTGATGAAGGTACTCGCAAAGATCACCCAGGTTCAGACACGAAGCCGGGACCCCTGGTGTTATAGTGCGATGTGCTAACCATTCCGCCACGGAGGTAGGCAAAGTCTATCGGTGAACATAAATTGCATAGTACTATCTAATTCGTATAGGTACTGTGAGTAATCATGCCTGAGGATGGTTCAGCAAGAAAAGCCCGCGAGTGAAGAAACTCAAAAATCCGTAGCATGCCTCCCACGGGACACAACAGATTAGTGCAGGAGGGGGAAAAAAAGTGTGCGAGGATTCAGGCCTCCGGAGGATTCTGGCTACGGCACGAATCACCTCAACGTGACTGTCGTTGCTATGCCAACTAAACAAGTCCGAGAAGCGCTTCCCGTGTAATTACCGTGGCTCTGCCAACTCGTTCTCGGGGTACAAACCTCCCTTGCCGAGATGACACCATCCTTGAAGGGGGATTACAAGAGAGGGAAGGCGGAGAGAGGAGGATTCGAGATTAGCTTCATGAGGTGGCGCAAAAGAAAAATCTTTTCCGAGGGACTGGATCAAATTAACGAGGACGGGGGCACCGAAAGACTGAGAGACTGGATTAAAACTAACACACAAAGCGCCCGCCTCCAGTTGGAAATCTCCAGGACGCGTCGCCGACAATAAGACAAGGCCGTTTTAATCCGTGCCTCAACCGTCGTCTTTCAAATTTGCATGGGAATTCTCCTGGTGGGTTTTTCCTTGTCCTTCTTACAAGAATTTTACTATGATGAAACAAGTTAATACTATGGTCATTTGTTTAATCTATTTTCCATGCAAATTGTACTCTCTTCCGCTACTACTGAATACATTTACGCATAGTATCGTTCTGTCCAAGAAATACGATGCACTCTTTCCCAGAGGCTATTTGCAAATCATACAAAACAGAATCAAATTACTCAAGTTCTTTTCACATTATTGTTTCTCTTCCTGCACAAGAGTAATTGACACTTTCGCTTCTGTGGGGTACATTTTTAAAAGTTGTTCAAATACAAAAATGATAATCGGGGGTTATTTTAAGAAGGGGGTTGCATACACCACTTTGGTTTTCCAGAATTCTTCACTGCTTTTATTTCAAAATGTTAATTATCTCAAAATTTCGGGAGGGGCTGTAGCCCCATCAGCTCAACCTCCCCCCTGCGTGCGCCAGTGATACCCATACGCTGGATACTGTGACTCAAGCTAGTGTCTTGTCTAGTGCCCACACTAGGCGGACACTAGCTTGAGTCACAGTACCCAGCGAATGGGTATCACTTCGAAAATATTCATGTCTGTGTTAATACTCATGGGCTCCCCCGAAAGGGTAGTGGTAGTTGCCTCGTAACCAAGAGATACCTACCGGTTTTGCTTCAGAATCCTCTATGACGTAATATATTTCAAACCCAAACTTCCCAAAACCAGCAAATTGTCAGACCGGTTTTTACAAACGCCCATCAGATAACACAAAGATAGGCACACCTCTGACAGTTAGTCTACTCATGAATAAACTAACACTTTATTCTCAACATACAATACAATAGATTTTTCAAACATAAACTTTATCCTCATTATAAGTATTAATAGACAACTTCTATCATATGTCAATTTTCTAATAGCCCTCATAAAATTTCTCACGCACATATGCTCCAAATGCTTAATAACACATAAGAACAAGAATAGCTCCGCCTGAAAGGTAATCTTTGTATTAAAACATAACAGAAATGTCATAATAGTGAGACTTTCAGAAGCCTATTTGAATTACCACGAGATATGTGAAGCACGTGTCAAAAGATTTCAAAGTATATTTCTTCCTATGAACATATGTAAGACTGATTCACACACATTTTGCAACAACTGTCTCTTTGTCTCGATAACTGATACAATAACCGAGTCTTTCTTGAAAGCCAATAATACAAATTGCTTATTTGCTTTTCTGTAGCAAGTGAACGCAACAATAGGATATGTATCTAATCTGGCTTCATGCATTACAAATGTCCTACTGTTCGATGAACGTAATTGTTCCCTGTCTTATAACAGCACGAAACAATGCTTTATTTACATTTACAAATATTCTAGCAACCACATCGCATTGCATAACTTATCGATACAGTATGTAACATTGTTATTCGTACACATATCTACTAGTAAATATAATCATTTTCATATGTAGCAGGAAATTAATGTTAATGAAGGTTTCACCAACAAATGTCAATAAAAATGTATGTTCCAAGTGTATAAACAGAGCATATAATTTGTGTGAAAAGAGAAAAACATGCTGTTTCATGCAACATTGTTATTCGTACAGGCAAGAGTTTCAATCTTCCTCGCATACAGCGCCACCGCTATTCGGGCGGTTTAGTGCAGTTTGCAACTCCGTAACAAGTTTGAACATGCAGGCGCGCTCCCCGTCAAGCGGAATGCTGGCGTAGGTATTGTTGTAGGCCTATCGTCTATCTATCAGCGTGTTCGAAATGGGCAAGGTGAAGGAACTTAGTTCCGATCTGAAGGATGTTATTATAAATTTGGCTCTTAGAGGTTATTCGTTAAGAAAAATTGGACAAACAGTCAATAAATCACACTCCACAGTTCAATACATAGTAAACAAATTTAGAGAGGAAGGTTCAACACAGAATGTGCCGAGAAAACCAAAAGAGAGACGGTTGAATAAACATGATGAACGCTTTATTTTAAAAAGAGTGCGAGAAAACCCCCCGACTAAGTGTTCCTCACTTACGACAGTTAGTAGAAAATGTTGCTGGCAAGATGATATCCAATGAAACTGTCCGACGTGCCTTGTGGAAGCATGGATATCATTGCAGAATACCACGAAAGAGGCCGTATGTAAATAAGCTGAATCGCAGGAATAGACTTTCATTCGCGAAAGAGCACATCCACAAGGACCAGGAATTTTGGGATAGTGTCATATGGTCAGAAGAGTCCAAGATTAATATATACGGGTCAGATGGGATAAATAGGGTCTGGAGAAAATCAAATAAAGACAATAATCACATTAACACAGTTCCAACAGTTAAACACGGTGGTGGGTCATTAATGATTTGGGACTGTTTGTCGTCCAAAGGTGTTGGTACCATCCAGTTTATTGATGGTATCATGGATGCATATGTCTATTTGGACATATTGAAGAACAATGTAAAGCAGAGTGCCCAAAAAATGGACATGCCGCCTATCTACAGATTCCAACAAGACAATGACAGTAAGCATAAGGCGCGAGTTAATATGAATTGGTTAATATGGAATGTGCCCAAACTACCACAAACACCAGCTCAAAGTCCAAACTTAAATCCCATTTAGCATTTATGGGTAATTTTGAAGAGGCGAGTCCATAAAGCAGGCGTCAAGTCCAAACAAGAGTTGAAAGCCAAAGGATACGCATCAAAGTATTAGAACTGACAGTCAATTTGCTCTGAATATACTTTTTTCTTTTATATTATTAAGTGTACGAATAGAAAAGTTGTACAAAAAATGGCATATTTCTCTTTCAGTTTCATTTAATTTATTATTGTCATTGGTTATACAGAATTTGGGTAGGATTTTATATTGCTAATGATATTAGTTATTGAATTGTAAAGAAACAATTTCAAAAGAGTGTATTTCAATTCATATTAAAGCATTTTCTTTTAAAATCCGTGTGTACGAATAAGAATGTTACATACTGTACGACAAACCAGCAACTTTCCCAACGTCAAATGTATGCGCGAAAGGTTGTACTTGTGATAAAACCATCACAATGAATATTGCAACATCTCAATCAGAAACATACTCGTAAACAATACAGAAAACATGTTAACAAAAGGTTTAGATGAATTTCAGAATGTAGTTTCTCAGAACGTTATTCTTATATCGAGCAATTTACCTCTCACGAAGTATACGCAGTCATCATGCGAAGAAGCACACTGTGCAAAAACAGGAATTAAACACTTACAAACTTTTGCAGTTAACATTTTCAGCTCAAGGTAGGGCAGGCAAGACGTTCCGAAGTAAGATTAGCTATTCCTTGGCTTCTTACAAGGAACGAAATCACCTAAAGGATGAATTCTTTCAACCTGTTTTTTTTTTTTTTTTTTGCACTTCAAAACAGTCATCATACTTTCATCGCAGAGTGTCTGTTTCCTCCTCACTTTCTCCTCTTCCGCCTCTGCATCCAAACAAATTGTTCCACAATAAATACGAAATATTACTTGAGACAAGTTTCCAATTTGAAATGCATAATAATAAACTACGAACATTGAGGACAAACACTGACACACAACAATGCTTTCAAATTTACAAGTGCACTATATACAATACTACTTTCTGTTACGTACGTCGTTGTTAGAAATAGAAAAGCAGTAATCTGTGTATTTGCTTGATATGAGTATTCTGTGTGTGTTTTTGATGTGAATATTCTGTGTATTTTTTTGCGGGATACTTATTCTGTGACCAGCAAGAGAAATGTCATGTACTGGATGATTGTGTGTGTGATTAAACCTTAATTTACTTATATTGGTGTTTCGTTTTTTAACAGTCGTTCTAGCGCATGGTTCATTCCTGAAATCCACAGATTGACTACCACCATGGTAGATTTTGAAAGAAAATTTACCTATGATCAAACATTCTTAATTTGTCAATAACTTTCACATTCAAACAATTGTAAAATGTCTCCGTAACACAGAAAATCAAATACCAAACCAACATTAAGCGTAAATCAAATATTACAAAGTTCGACAATTTCGCATGTACGTCCAGTATAACCATCAGTAGCAAACGCTCCATCAGAGCCATCTATTGGACACATTTTAAATTCTTGTCGCATTACCATTGTTCGCGGACGAATTACACAGTTATGGCACCTACTACGTCATCTACTGAGCACCACATGTACATTCACGGACACTTCTGGGTTGGAATGTCCTATTGAAAGTCAATGGAATCGTTTCAAGCCAGAAGTGTCCGTGACTGTACATAACACAAATCACATCGATTTATCGTCATACTTGCACATGATTTTGGGAGTCTCTAGAGCAGTCACGTAGCCAGAGGGTGGGATCTGGGGGCTTACATCTCAGTCTCAATAACAAAATAAAATTAGACGACATAATTTCAAAAGAATAAAAGAGCCATGAATAAGTAATGTATTTTCGTCTGAAGGTAAAATCGTCTGGAACGGAAGGCAGAAGATAGAACAATATCACTCTCTGCAGGAATATGTTAAAACGGGCCGCCCTTTGTCCCTGGCAATAAAATTCGAATCATGTTTTCCTCACAGAAAAAAAAGAGAATCGGGGTAGAAAAAGTTGGCGCCTGTATCTCCGGATCTGATATATTCGTTTGGCAGTATGCTTCACTTCCTTGGGAGCATGGATGCCGTAGAGAGAGATCTGGAAACGTATCGGGTAGCGAGGAGGGGGGCTGGGGGAGGAATGCCCCGGGGAATAACTCTGGCCGTAGCTCACCAATCGATGTACGCTCTATCAGATCGAGGTGGGCAAAAATGCCAGAGGGTGGACGCCCTTAAAAAAATAGAGGTGGAGTACCGAGGTTGGGAGATATGAAGGAAGAAGAGAGCCTGGAGGTGCAAAACAACAGAAAGAGAAATATCATCAAGTCGTCTGAAAGGATCTTGGGAGATGTTGAACCTATGCCGGGATTTCAACAGTCTGCCAACTCTCCTAACTAGAAGTGACTAAGGAGGAATCACTGTAGCTACATCGCAAGTAACATTATAGAACTCTGGTAACATCTTCTAGGAAAATGCATACGTTTAGCGTGAAATATATTAATATGTGAACCTAACCTTACACTGGGATATAGATTATTTTTTTTAGAAAATTTGGAATTTCACTATAAAAAACAGCGCTTTGATTCAATAGTGGAATATGTTTGTTTGTGTTAAAAAGAATGTAAACAAGGTAAAAACGGGAATATGAGAGATTGTGTACAATAAATGTCTATGGGAAAAACTGCAATTGGCAGTAACCCCAAATCAATAAAATGTTTAAAAACGTGAAATATCTGTCTTGAGGACACAGTAGCAACTGTAAAAACAGTGAAATTACATCTCAGGCCACACCGTATCTATTTTTCTGGACGAGTGTTTCTTGTAAGCTATAGCACAATGTGCATGAAACATTGCAAATGTAGTATAATATTTTTGATAGGTCTCTAAAAACGAAGTTAATCAAACTGGTGCCACCTCGGTGGCCGAGCGTGTTGAGTGGTCGACACACGATTTCTCCACCGAACATTCCTGGTACGACTACAGGCCTTGTGCTTTTCTTCGTCAGTACTTCGTCAAATTTCATGTAACCATTGTTTATTCACATCGTCGCGAATAGCCAAAGGGACAGGAAAGAGATGCATAATCATAACAATGATTATACTAATAATGACAATAATACAAAAATCAATCAAAATAGCATGCAAAATAGATAAGAAAAATAAAACTTAAGGAGTCGAAAAATTCGAAACAAGATAATACAGCTACCTTAAATTCAATAGAATTTTCAATAACTAAAGATATTTATGCAATATATGACATCATCATAAGCTAACATGATTGAGTCAAGCAAGTTTTTAAGAAAATATACCCAGAGGAAGTTCTTGATGTTATCGTACAGTACAAAATAATCTATATATCATTTAATATCCGCTACTGGGAATAAAACATATCCAATGGCAACCCGCCCTTACACAAATCTAATCAATTGTGATCAGGAAGTGACGTCTTACTGATCCTTCAGGGGAGCAGAACAAGTAATAAAAGAAGCCACTCCTCTTGCGATACAATCACAACTCGAAACCATGGTATTTAAAGAAGAGGGTCAACAAGAAATCCAACGTGTTCATAGTTGAATTCCTAAATTTAGTTGTTTTAGGCTTTTTCTTTTTAAAAAAAAGGGCACACACGTTCATCACAAATGTATTATGATCCGAATCCTTACACCGCTCTATACTATATTCAACAGCATTGTTAAGGTACTCAGAATGCTGGAAATTAAACTTTTGTAGACCCTCGTCTAAGAAATATTTTACCTTCGCATGCTCAATCGAACAACAGCGACATGGTGGCGCTAATGGAAACTCGTACATGTGACAAGGACTCACAAGATTTTGATAAATTCACACACGGAAATTCGCGAATTGAAAAATATATAAACTCATCGCTGAGTATGAAACAAATTCCAGTTGTAATCGGTATTTGTCATTCGAAAATCAGAACTCAGTACTTTTACTTGCAAAGAAAAGGCTTTCCCATGAACTACGGTAATTAACTAAGAATATTCTTTAGATAGGATCATGACAGTAGCAGCCATGAATCGGTGCTGCGAAGTTGCATACATACAGGATAAAGTACAATTTTTCGTGGACTCGCTGTATTTAAACGGGGTCTCAATAAGCAAAGATATATATTTAGGAATCCTTTCTTTTCTATTTACGTCATTTTCAATTGCTTTTAACCTTGTGAGATAATAGCGACAACGAGGATGAATGATGAAATGATAAAATGGATAATGGAACGAACATAATTATACGTCCATGCCTTGGCCATGGTTTTAAGCCTGGCATAGCTTATATAGGCATATCTAGGCTATTCGTAGAAAATCACTTAGGTCAAAAAAATGTAATTTTACAGCAGATAGCGTTTTATGTTAATTCTTTCAATAGCAAACATTACAGACGTAATATACATCTTGGATCATCACCTTTTCACACGCCAAATATAAAATTATGCAATTATACTGATAATATTTTCTTTAATTGATTCAGACTGGCTTATGTGAAAGCCACAGACAATCATAGTTTGTGACTTGTATGCCTTTTGGCGAACAACCCCCCCTCCCCTCTCTAATATCTTTGTGTGTGTCTGTGTGTGTAGATAATTGTCCCACTACGGCATCTAAAGAAACTAGCACAAAATTTGTCCCTTACAATAGGACCTCTCCTCTTCTCGAGCTCCCAATTTCTACAGGACTCTCATATTATGACACCGGATCATCTACTGTTCTCAAATCCAATTATTTCTCCAACTCTCTCCCGGCACGGAATTGTGTCTCTCTTCTTCTAATTAAACTCCCGCCCCTCCCTGCCTTTCTGAGACGATTCTCTCGCAATAGAAGCTAATCCTTAGCGTCTCATTGGAACAGATACTACGTGCAATTACAATTATATTTCCATTCATGTATTATGGGGCCGGAAGATATAGTTTCTGTGCGGGTGGAACCTTCTTCCATCTTTACTTTGTATGGGTACATCGGGGGTGTATTTCTGCCCAAATTAATTTGTACATATCTTTACAACTTCCTCTACGTGCTTGTGGGGGTGTAATTCAACCGTTTCCAGCATACAAAATGTTTCACTTAGATTGCTGAACGAGAGTTGACGAAGTAGGTATGAGATTTTCAATACACTTAGTTCTTCACTAAAGAAAAATAAACCACGAAGCTGAGTTCACTCAGTTTCAAATAAATCTGTACTTAGGGACAAGCCTTGGGGGTAAACGCAGCTGGAGCGTAGTACTGATCACGCCACCTCCAAAAATAGTCGTGATCGGGAATGTGGAGGTCCTACCTCCACATCGCCCTATGTGCCTCTATGGCAAGATCCAATGCGCACGGGGAACTTTACCTTACCATCATTAACATGTGGAGGAAGGCCGTGAATAATTAATGATAAGAGAAGGGAAGAAGCGAGTTGGCGGAGCAAAGCAGTGCGCGCTGCTGCAAACGGCTGGCAGCTACACTCGCTTCGCCTCCAAAAAGTTCATTGGTCGAACCCTCTTGGGTTATTCGCTAGCTCCAGAGGGTAGTAGATATTGTTGTAAACGTTTTTTTTTGTACACAATGTGGTGAATATAGCTATGTATTTCGTCCAACTAAGTTGGAACTAAATTTGCATTAAAGAGAAAACAGAATTTTAATAACGAGAAAAATTAAATTTCGAAGTTGAAATTGTTAATTTATGACAATAAACGTTAAGTTAGTTTTATCTTCTTGGCGGTATTAAAATGGCCTCCCCGATGGCGCAGTGGCTTGTCGACCTCCGTGGCGGAATGGTTAGGAGAGCGCGCTACAACGCCAGGGGTTCCGGGTTCGAGTCCCGGGTAAGGCATGGGTATTTGTGTTTGTCCAGATGATAAGAAACTGTAACAATTGAAAAGTGTAAAAGTAGTGAGAAAAAATGTGAATGGTGTGGGATACTTCCGTGTAGGGGGTATTTCCTTTTATATATATTAAAAAAGAAAATTGTGGTAGCGTCGTCGCCTTGTAATCAAGGGGTCCCGGGTTCGATACCCGGTGGAGGCACATAGTGGTACGGACTCCAATTTAAACTGTAGGTCCAGTCCCACTCACAGTGCATAAAGTCGACATAAAACACCAAATCAATCAATTGGCGGTAGTAAATTATTTGCTTCTGAACAGAACCAATTAGAAAGTTATTTAAAAAGAGAGGTGGTATTCTTGGCTTATAGTATAACGATATATTTTTTGTAATATTAGTGGCGTGTATGTAGACGGAGGTTAATTTACACACACACATTCACACACGTAGGTTCTTTTAGGAATAAAGATCATTACGAGATTTCACAGTAACAAGGATTTAATTATAACGAGATGTGTGAAATTCTATTTTTCACATATAAAACAACTTTACAAACAAACCAATGTTGATAATCAATTTATGACGTAATTAAGTTTGGCTAATCGCGATGAGGGTGAGTGATCATATGATGAAATCGATGAAGGGACACTCACAAAGGACACCCATGCTCAGGTAGGAATTCGAACCAAGGGCCCTTGGCGTCGTAGCACGCTGTGATAACCACCCCGCCACGGAGGCAGGAACTTAATAAAAAGTACCACGTGGTATAATTCCAAAATTCGCCTGGACTGACTATGGAAACCAAGGGAAAATCCCCAGAATTCTAATTAGTTCGGTAACAAAGACATTACTGGACTATGTACCATTAACTTGCTGCTGTGGACTATGGCGAGGTGACGTTATCCTCGTCCGCAATCCAGGTCATGCAATCTAGGAAACCATTAAGTTCCATGACCAAAGAGCTTCGATCAACATCGTCTTCGCATGCGGCAGGGGCGGTACTGAAGAAAAAGCCAAAACAGTTTAAACTTCTATGCTTCGAGAGAAGGTTGAACTAAGCGTAATCCAAGTGGGCATTTCAGCCTCCACTTCATCCCTTCGACCAAAATTCACGAAAGAACCATTAAAACATGATTAAGAACGAAATCGCATCTGCAGGCTCGGATCATTCCCACCGCGAAAAGACTCCAGAAAAAGAAGATATAGTTCAGGGAATGAGACTAGAATTTAACCATTGTGACGTCTCCGATTGGTCGTTGTAATCCTGTGATTATCGCCAACGCAACGTGGGTTTCAAGAGACGGATGCGGGGATTATCTTCCAGGCCGGAATTCTCGGGCAAGGATTACGGTTTGGAATTTCCAAGTTTTGACGACGCCCAACTTTCTTCGCCAATTTATTCCTACCCTCCGTGAGGAAGGAACTTTGTATTCAAGTTTGGCTTTTACTTTGCACCGCGCTGCACGCCAAAGGGGAAGGAACTCGTATTTCGACTCTTGTGACTCTAATTGCTTGGAAATGCTAATGAGGAAAGGATGTAAGAATGTAAAAGTTCTATTGTTGCGCTTTTCCTAGTAGTTGTTCGTACTATAAAACCATGCTATCACACACGTGCAGGCTTTACATATTACTGTATATGTGGAAATGCGATTTGGTTCTTTATTATGTTCTAATGGTTTTACTGCCTGTTAGAAAACGTACTGCAAGGAATGGTTAACGTTGAAAGGCTAAAGGGAAGAAGAAGATCAGACGATAGATACAGTGTCTGGAAGTAACTAGTAACTACAGTTACAAGAAACAGTTACTTTTTGAGAAATTCTAACAGTAACTAGCTACTTTTAAATTAAGTAACTGTAACTGCTTTTCTGCAATGGCAGTAACGTTGTCAACAGTTACTTTACGACACTTAAATTGTTGAAAATTTGTAACGTTGGGGAAGAGCTAAATTTGGCAACTATGTCTTCAACTGTTCCTCAGGATGCTAAAGTGAAAAGATTTTCATGCAATCGCCTAAGACATGGAAGCTAGGCTTCGTTGCATACCTAATCTAGATGATCCACAATGGCCGAGATCGAGAATATGGGAGTTCCGCATTCCTCCAATGTGTCTTCATAGCGATGCAATGCACAGGGATAGCTTTACCTTCCCTTTAGTCGAGGCTAAAATCTGTGACAATTGTTCCGTATTGTATCTTTTGTTTCCTATGTTGGCACTTTATTTGGTTTTGAAATGCTTTAATTTAATGTCAATAATCTATATTTGGTGAGGTCTTTCTACCGAGAAGAAACATTGAAAATGAAATATGAAAGGTAGATAACTGAAAAAGAAGGAAACTGGTGGTAAAAGATTTCGGCTTAGTTGATTTCTGGCCCGGCAGTTCCTTACAAACTGCTGCTCCACAAAATCTTCTGCTGCCGCGTCCAGCGGAGTATGAAACGGTAATACGACCCGACTTTGATTTACTCACTCTGAAGCGGCGCGTAATGAAGAACTTGGGACTTCGGCCGCACCTTTCTTTGATCGAGGATGGAATCGAATTTCCCGTCACCGCATTCATCCACCTCCCACCCTTTTTCTTCCCGGTTCCTTCCCTCTCTTATTTTTCTTCCCAGGGTGCAAATTCCGTCAGCCTGATTCACGATTCTTCTTGCAGACGGAAGGGGAAGAAATGTGACAAATTCTCTCTACACGCCGGTGGTCATTTCTTGCATTCATCAGCAGGTCCACGAGACTTGTCAGCAGAAGTCGAACTCTGATGCAGCTCCCGAACAGAAAGGAAAACCGGAAATCCAATGAGTAACCTTAATCTTTTCCAACTGCCCAACTACAAAGAGAGTGACAGGAGGCATCAATGTAACTTTTTCCAGTCGATCCATCACTGCATGCAATTTGGGAACGGTTCCGTCCTCAGCTTGGAGAGCACCGTTAATCACTCAGCATGGAGCTTGTCACTGTCGCTTTGGAGATACCTTTCAAAACCAAGGAGACAAAGGCTCCGAAAGAAAGGAAGAGCTCATTTTTTCTGCATCCCTCTCTACATGAAACAGATTTCTTACGCCAGTCCAGCGAAACCATTTCGTGTCATTGTAGAATTCTAGTCATTTGTTTTCCTTAGGGCCAACTGCTTTATTGAACAAGAGTATTTTCGACACGAGTTGGGAAGAAGAATATGGTGATTCAATTCTAGGCATGAAATTACAATACCGGACCACACTCCAATTTCTATAAAATTTCGCCTACTTACTAATTTCGGTGTCCTGATGACGTATCTGTACTTCATATTTGGCGGTCACTTGTTAAAATTGTACATTTACGTGTAGAACTTGTAAAATAACCTTGCGATTTACCACGGTGATTGTCCATACACAGCAATTCGGAACCATCTTTCTTTCGATATTCCTTAATGGTCTTCCTTTATGCACGACGAGGAATGCCTACGAGGTTAGGTTAGGCCTGTTAGGTTAGGTTCCATTAGCATAAATACAAAGAAAAATTAATATTTTGGCTTAGAGAACTATACAGTGTATTGCACGTTGATTTCTTCATGTTGGGAAAATGGCGTCTTCCGTGGAGCTACTGTGTTACGTTACGTTAAAAAAAAACATAGTTTATTTCGTTTTTTTCTCGATTTACATACTTTACCGCCAATTATTACAAGCATATTCGTGATTAGGAGTTCACACTTAGTGAGTAGGCGAAAGTTCATAGAAATTGGAGAGTGGTCCGGTATTGTAAACTCGTTCCCAATTCTATATCAACAGTCAACACCTACTTCTAATTATTATTTCAGAACATTTTTCCACAGAAATCTTTCACCATCAATTGAATTACAAACAATAAGTCCTCACGGAATTCTTTTGCCTACACAGTAACGAATTGAAATGGACTTTCTTTATCCCTTACCGTTTAGTAAAACAATTACAGTTCCGAACAAACTTACAGAAAATCTGGCCTTGTGTCACAGATGAACAGAAGGAAGATTCGGGGATCAAACCTGGAGCCTTTTAGATTAAAGTAATTATTCTATTGGGGGTTAGCGGTAGCTCGTAAGCTCTCGCTTGGCTGCATCTGCTAACTGCAGGAGGTACCTGAATAAACTTAAATTTACAGAACCCTTTATAAAATGGCAACTCTCATGATTTGGGTTACTATGACCTTAAGTCTGCATTGGCATAGGATGGCATTAGAAAAGCATATTACCTGTCTCTCTTTAGAAGCGTGGACCGAAGGATTTGTAAAGTAACTGTCACTCGCTCACTGAAGTTCGCCTCTTAAATTCTCACTCAGCTTCGCTGCACTCCACTTCCAAACAAGTTTCTGAAAGTCTGCATCCAGCCTCAATCTCCTTCCAAATCCAACTCACTCTCCTCTCTCCAAAACTCAAAAACCCCCTTTTCTTACTCCCGAACCACTCTCCTGTTCTCTTCCAAAACCCAAGACCAACTCCTCTGTCTCTCCCGAGCCAGATCCAACTTAGGCCACTACAAATATATAATGAGTGGAATATCAAAATCAAATGTCCATTATATGTGTATATCTTGGTTAGTAAAAAAAAAAAAAAAAATCCTACAGTCCTTGCTGTATGGCGTAAAAGTTCCTATGTAAGGTCCGGAATGTTCTGAAAACACACGAAAGCACTTGCGTGTAGTATCCACTGCATTCCATGGAGTCCGTGCAAAAGTGTTTGCAACTGCGAAAACCGGAACGAGGGTGTCACAATTTACATCCCAATCATCACGTGAGAATATCGGTCCTTTTGTAGCTTAAGAAACGAGAAGTGTTCATGATTGTACCACTGGATGTAAAATTCTTGGTGAGGGACGTTTGATGAGGGGTCGGGGGTAAATCTTGAAGATCGGCGGGTGAACAGAAGGAAGAAACAGTTGGAGTAATTTGTGCTGCTAACTGTACTGTAGAATTAATCATCCAGGAGGGAATGCTGTTCACCGGACTAGGGAACCTAGTCTCGTAAAGTCTGCCATGCTGTAGAAGTAACAGCTAAAGTAGGTGTGCTTGTCGGGTTGCATATGCCTGCACTCGAAGATGGTAACACACTTGTGGTGGGGACCGTACATGAAAGTAAAGCTGGTCTTGCTGCGTACGGGCGTCTGAATGGTAACCAAATCGAAGGATACTGAAGATGGGGTAAAATGTGTCATGTTTTCTTCTGGCCACTTGAAACTTGTAGGCTGGGACACATGACGGGAAAAGTTTTCATCCACTGCATCACTTTGAGCTGGAATGTAGTTCTGACTGGAGTTCCAGCGGAAATAAAGACAGTACTTTTAGGAAAAGGGGGCGTGTATCCGCTGTATCTTGAGGGCCGGAGCGTAGAAATGGGAGAAAACTGAAGTTGTGCTCTGGTGGCTAGCACAAATCCCATCGGCCGACGGTCGCAGTGCAGTCCTGAGTTCGAGGAGGTAATGCGAAGTACTCGGCGGGTTTATGTATGCCGGGTGAAAACTGAAATTGTTGACTCCACGAACTGAGAGGCGATGGTAAATGGAGCTGCTCTCTGAAGGTCGCCGGCGCGTAGAATTCCAATGTTGAAGGCGTCTCAGGAAATCTCTGCTATGCGATGTAGACGTCATGGAGATACGAGACATTATTAGGTGAGGATAGGAATGAGGTGGCCAATGAAAAAAAAAGGAACAGGGAAAGGTTTCAAAATACAGTCTTTAAAATCACAATAACCCAGAGTATGCCATTCAAATAAAGGTACAAAATCACTAAAAATGGGGCCTAATGTCAAATAAAATATAATAACTAATAATAAAAAGCAATAAAGAATGTAAATCAATTTTAAATAACTGATATGCTAAAGATGTGAAGGTTCACGATGTGAGACATTATTTTACCATTACGGGAGTGTAAACGTGGTGAAAATATTGATTGAAGGCTAACAAAATTGCAATAATTGTCCGTAAATCTACAGAGGTTTGGGAAAGCAAAATAGATATGCGAATCGGAACAAAATTTGGAATATAGCCGTGATTGTTAGAAATGTGGTTGTCGGAAGGGTAATTGCAGTGACGTAATAAGTGAAAGTTAAATTCTTATGTACTAGTTGAAGAACGACACTTCATGTAATAATGATATAAGGCATAGCCGGTAAGTGCAAAATTCCAGACGACCAGAAGGAATATGGCGATTGAGTATTTTGAGAAAACGATCTCATGTAACGGGATTTCTGTGGCCAAAGATTGATTTAATTTCAGTAAAGCTAAGTTCATATCTGTCCAATCCGGAAGGATGATGTCAGAAAAATTGAGAGACAAATTAAAAGGAAGATTAACATCTGTCATTTTGACTGTCGTGTCCAGCGATTGACGAGTGTGAATTATTTCATCAGCAAAAATAAGTTGATCGAAGTCATTGTAATGCAAAAACACAGAATTTCCTTCCAATACAGACACCGTGGTTTGACTATTGACGTTGCCATGAAGAATTTGAGACAGTTTAAATTGTCCTTTACCAGAGATGAGAACACCATTCCGTGTTCGAATTCGTTGTAGCTCGGGGCCAGTATGAGATTTTATTTCCATTGCACAGGAAGTTGTAGAGTTATGGTAAACCAAATTCTGAAGACAAATAACGTTTTCCTGGATTGACAATTCGGCGTGTCTACATATATATAAAAATGAAATGAACTGACAACTACTGTCCACAATTTCCACTACACGAGGAGAGCCGTTATGCTGGATTGTATAAGTCAGTTCGGGTACTTTAACTCGTGACCATTTGTCCTGTCGAAGGGTGCCAAGATTGATTGCTCTGAACACTGGAGAAATTGAATTTAATGATAGATAAGGAGTTTCCATTAATAAATGGAAGGAACGTGAAGTCATATCGTAATTAATAAGATATACGTTGGACAAAGTGTAGAACAAACCAACGTCTGTCGTATACAGAGTGTTTTTGAAATCAGGATGTAAATTTATAAAAGTGCGCAGCCAATGGGGAGATATCATATGATATGATAGTTTATTGGTTGCTATTTCGGCTATGAGAAAATCTACACGCTCAAACATTCCAGCTGTTTGGAGAAGGGACAAAATATGACGCTCCGCTGTGTACAAATCGCAGAACCTGGCCATTAAATTTTTCTGCAAATCCAAAATTGAAAGTTTAAGGATCAATAAAATGTTGTTAACTATACCAAAGGTACGCAGTTCATCTTGTTTCATACGTGTGAGTTCTGCAGAGATCTCATGTTGATTTTCGGCGAGTGTTTGTACCGAGGACTGAAGGTGATGGATAGAGAAAGTATTATAAATTGACATACCCGCGCTAAATAGGTTCAGTAAATTTAGGATTAAGGAACGTTTATTAAAATTGATGCGGTTGCTAGGTGTAAATTGTATTTCATATGACCAAGAGATGTAGGCGTGGAAAAAAAATGAAACAAACAAAAATAATCAATCAAAAATTTCAATCAAGGCTAATTAAGCCAAAACGGGCTGTTGTGGGGAATCCACAACGGTCCGGACGGTACGCCCCTGACTCGAGAGTCATTGGGACACGGTCAACCCCCGGTATCAATTCGCGTACTGTCGCAATATGCGTCGTGATGTGCGTTGCAATTAGCCAAAGGTAATAAAACACACGACGGTTGAAGAAATTGATTAAATTTACAGTTACGTCGTCTCTTAATAATGTCATTTGAATTTATAAATGTAATATGAACCTAAATCTGCCTGTGGACTTTTGAGTATAATTCTACGAATGTAAAAATAAGATATTTAAATATCTCTGCCAAGTCACTTTCATTTACGCACGAAGGCATTGGAACAGGCCAGCCATCATTATGAGTACTGAAACAGTTCGTTGGAAATGATGATGAATTTTAATCGCCAACTAGTAAGTAAAATTTCGACCGCAGCTTCAATGCGAGTGATGACTTGAAGTGTAAGAAATTGTGGCGTCAGGATAACAAACTATAACCAATCCGCACATCTGGATTAACAACCAAACTTAACAAATTTGTTGGAAACTGAACCTTTAGATTATATAAAGATTTATTCAAGATATTTCTGTCTCTATTATATTTTGATCATTCCAGTATTATATGTTGTGCATCTGCACTTTCCCAGCCACATTCACATTTCTTCTTGTTCGTTATTCCAATTCTGGATAAATGTTGCCTAGTACACAAATGGCCCGTTCTCAGTCTATTAATTAATACAATTAAATTTCTTGTAGCACTTACATGATAAAACCATGGTTTGTGTGTTTTAAATTCAGCAAATGTTCTGTATGATTCTCCAACTGTTGTAAGTTCATTTCGACACCAATCAAACCATTCATTCAAAATTTTCTTCTTTACTCTAGGGAGAAGATCCGTATAGTATAATGATAAGTTCGTAATATTTGGAAGACACACTGCTTTCTTTGCACATTCATCTACATGAGAATTGCCTGGAATATTAGGCCTACTGTATGTGCTTTAACCCAAGTAAACTCAATAGTTTTACCAGATTTTTGGTATTGTTTGGACTAATTGTATACAATTTATAATGTAAGGGGATAATTTGTAAAGAGTCTTGTATTAAGACCTTTCGGAAATTTAATTTTTCGACATATATTAAAGCTTGGTAAATTGCGTAAGATTCTGCTGTAAATACAAGTATATAACATGTACAACCATTGCTTCAACAAAGTCACAGAATATAAACCTGTTATTTCAAATCTGACCTAGAACATTTAGCCATATTTAATCCTGACAAAGTTAACGAAAAATACTCGGTTATTACGGTTTTGTATGTACACTAAGACTTTATTCTTTTTAGTAGGAACTAATTTCCTGCAATATCTCATATACATTATCCAGCATGGTCTGCAGTTGAATGCGTACATGTTACTGAATGAGGAAACTGAACATGAGTCTGCGAACAGCCATACGAGTGTCGGTGGAATTAGCAATTTGGAAAATTACAGCGGAACTATTCATTGGATGTTTTCAACCACAATCTCCTACCTATCACTCTATTGTGAAGCTGACCGCAGGATTATGCTTTAAGCTGAATAGGTTCATCACATGCATGTTATACAAGACTTCGCACCAAATGAAATCTCATTGTTCAGTTCAAGGAATTCAACACGCTCGCCGAACAAATTCAATTCATCATTTGCACGATGATGAAGAGAAATCGATCAATTTCCCCCAGATTGTTTCATCTTCTTGTTCTGATACGTGTGCGACGCTCTCACACCTCTGTTGAGTCTGATCTCAACATGCACTTTTTATCCATTTCCGAAAATACCTCGTACCATGGAAAAAACTTTGTGCGCTCTACAAAAGTTCTTCACCCTGCTTAATATGCTTGTATTAATAATTCATATCAATACGTCGGTAAGAGTTGATAAGGGGTGCCACTCGAAAACTGGAGAGACAAAGTTAGGACTTGTTGGAGATTAATATCGAAGGCGATGGAATTAGGGAAGATAATTAGAGGACAATTTTAGATTGACTGGATAATTGAATACGACGAGGTGTCAAAAGCGGTGTCTAGTAACTTTTGGAAGACGTGACGATGTCAGAGAAAATGTTGGCGGAAGGAACCCGCTACAATTCACAAATTGTTGGAAACTTTCGATACTGTTCTGTTTTTACTGTACCACCTCTCCATATATCCTCACATTAACATGTAACACACGCTATTCTATATACAGAATGGTGTTTTTAGGGAGTATCAGGGAAAACTTATTCTAACTAATGCGCTCTCTTTTCCTCGTTGCAAACTTTTAGATATTGGAGAGATCTATAATATCCCGATTCCTCGAAAAAAGTTACTGGAATTTCCCACATGAAGAATATTTACAAACATCGTCAAACGACAAAGAACTTTCACAAACATCGTCACATAAATAGCACACATTGCCCTCAATGTAGCTAATATCTCTTCATTGTAGACAGTAGAGTTTCTGATTTAAGTATATTTTTGCACAGATAGGCTAATCGGAACTGGACCTACAATTTAAAGTGAGATCCGAATCACTATGTGCCTATAACGGGTATCAAAACCGGAACCCCTTGATTGCAAGACAAGGATGCAACCATGTATACAGTAGAGTATAGAGGAGCTACATTAAGTATATAGAGAGATACTGGTTTTTTCTCTCTGTCATTATATTCTTGCGCTCTATGATTTCATTTTTCAGCAGATTTTATTAACTTCTACAACGAGACCTTGTACAATTTGTGACCAAAACAAAGCTATACATAGCAAAACATAGGATTCGTGTTTTGGGTTTGTTGTTTTTGACTAACTAACTAACTCTCTAGCCTCCTTAAACCAAAGGTTTAGGGCTGGAGCAACACAAGCCTTCCATCTGTCCTAATCTTGGGCAAGATCAATCCAATCTTTTCCATCCTTACCGATTTCCTTTAAATCCATCTCAAAGTTATCCCTACATCTTCGTCTTGACTTTCCTACAGGTCTCTTACCATCAGGTTTCTCATCAAGAATCATGCAAACTCTTCTTTCCTCTCGCATTCGTGCCAGATGGCCTGTCCATCTAAATCTTCTTTATTTAATTATTCTAATAATATCTGGACATGAATACATATTATGCTGTTCTGAATTATGTAACCTGCTTCGCTCTCCACATCTTTTTTATACCCAAATATTTTTCTAAGGATTTTATTTTCAGACACTCCTAATTTATGTTGTTTTTGATACACAAGCTTTATGCTAAGACGTTTGTATTCCAGAAAACGTTTATGACAATAATTGTTGCGGGTTACAGAAGAGAAAGCACATGGTTACTTTCACTATATATGGCTACTTTCTCTGAGGTGCACTGAAGGGTAAAGTCTTTCTGTAACTCCGAAACTATTGATAAACTTCAAACTAAAATATTATCTGCAATTGTCGACATTACACAACATGCCTCAAGGCGAGAGGCAACACTTCCAATATCTGCTCTAGGTAATAGCACTTTTGGCACGATGTTTGTCCACATTTTAACATGTAAATTACAGATGCACTTGGCCAAATCAACGAACACTCTGCGATTCACTTGGGCCAACCTATATAAAAATCAAACGGACAAACCGTGAGAAACCAAATGAAAACAGATTCCGCATTCGATTTACACAATTATGTGTATAGCAGTTTTGTTAGGTCCCATACCGACACGATTCTCATAATTTGATGTATAATATGTAATTCACCTAACAAGGGAATCATGTATTTGTATTTACATCACTGTAATTGCCCAGAGAGCGATATATTTTCCCCGGCAGCAGGCAATGTTGTGAAACACCTGAGGCTGTGATGGTAAGTGGAGAGATTATCGTAAGCCGTGCGAATGAACCACTTGTCGATAAATACTCACACATGCGGGTAGAACGCTATGTACCAATGGTCCCTTGCTATGTGATTAGGCTCCTTATCCAAACATTAAATGATGAACCATGCGTTTTCTTAAGAACAACAATTTGAAATTTCAAATTTTCTTGTTTTGCGAGTAAGATTTTTGAAAGGGAAGAGATATTTGTGAAAATAGACATTTCATCAATCTACCGTTGTTGCAGTGAAATAAAAATTACACGTACAGAATTTATTAGGGAATTAATCTAACCTCGAACATTTCTGCATCCTTAAAGAATTCTGAGAAAAATTTAACGATAGTTTCAAGACGATTACATTTTTCTCCGGAGAATTTTCCTCTCAATATATCGTCGATTGAAATCACAGTGAAATATTATTTTTTAATCTTATCTTTCACAGTTCTGCTGTTACAGAAAAGAGACCCCGAAGAAACCATGCATGTACGATCGTTTGTAGAGTTAATGCATTTTGAAAATACAAACTTGGATAACTCACGTTTTTCACACAAAAACTCACTCCAGGAAAGTTGTTATTAGGTCACGATTAGTAATAATTTGTTAATTATTGCATACCAGTGCAATACAAATCATCCCATTTAAATCCTTTTGATTTTGATATCTTTTACGTAGCTGCGATTTTCTGCCACTTTTGGATAATCGTGATCATGAGAATGAAGGATGATATGATGAAATTGATGAGGGGACACTCACAAAGAACACCCATGACTAGGCTGGGATTCGAACCCTGGACCCCTGGCGTCGTAGTGCGTTGAGATAACCATTGCGCCACAGGGATCGGCCCTTTGAAGATTCGTCACTAACATTAACGTAACCTAGAGTGTAAATATTTAACTCAATTGAATATTTAACTTACTGCTGTAGTAAGCATGTATAGAGATATTGAATTTTCATTTGCCGGAGAATTTCTATATTTTTTAGGCTTCCAGAAGGTTAGGAACCACTAGTCTTCACTGCTGCAAGTGTGTGGAGTAGGCGCCATCTTAAAAATGACGAAAATGGTGTTTGGATGCTCATTTCTTCAGTGTTGCAGTCTTGAGGTCGTTTTGTAAATAACAATTGTTGCGTTATATAAATTTCAGCTGAATACAGTTTGTCATATAATTTTAGTCGGACTTTAGGTTTTCACTTGATTCTCTATCGTATAAGAGGAATCCACATTAACAATAAAGAGTGAATCAATGTGGAAATACAAACACTAAAATGGAGGTGTAGTAGTGTTATCACATGAAATCATTTCATCATCACGCTTAATATAATTTCACGAGAGCTCCCCAAGTGAATCTAATATTTTATTCATGCACATTCCCTTATCGCACGAATGCTCAATAATCTAAAGTGCTGTTTATTTCGAACCCAAAAAGGGATTCTTACCAGTATGTGATGGACAACGTTCTGCTGAGACAGAGAATAACATCTTAGAGAGCCGTTTATCCTCATATTCCGGAAGGAAGCACGTAAGAAACGACCTGATGCAAACCTGCCAATCAGGAGAGCAGATTAGTTATGAATCAATCATTAATTTTTGACATGGATGGACAGGTTTCAAACCCCCTTTCCTTTCTGTTCAGAAGGGAAACTTGAAAAATGAAGGACCTTTTAAAGCCTACTCGCAGTAGTGACTTGAAGCGGGCGGCTGAAGGAGCTGTCACGCATTCTGGATTAATTGCTATTCAGAGATTAAGTGTCAGGCTCAGAGTTATGAAAAATGAAGATCAGACTGAGGAGAGAAGGTTGTGAAGTATCCTGCTCGGCACGTGTTTCTCGCGCTATCTTGGAAGATTTGCTCCAGAAATAGCATGTTGTCAGAAGACGTGGTTGACAGGAAGCTAATATAACCAAGTAGACAACAACGATAGATAGACAACCGAGTAATATAAAAAAGTATTTTATATATTGGCTTAACAAGGTAACTCTGCATATTACTGTGATTAGATGACAATCTTCGAGCTCAAAACAACTTTTAAATGCTTTTTGGAACCGTTTGAGAGTCTCTGTTTAAACTGTAATGCCAATTGTAAGTCAAGTCTCTGTTTGGACTGTAATGCCAATTGTAAGTCAAATCTCTGTTTGGACTGTAATGCCAATTGTAAGTCAAGTCTCTGTTTGGACTGTAATGCCAATTGTAAGTCAAGTCTCTGTTTGGACTGTAATGCCAATTGTAAGTCAAGTCTCTGTTTGGACTGTAATGCCAATTGTAAGTCAAGTCTCTGTTTGGACTGTAGTATCAATTGTAAGCCAATTTTGCACTGTGAAAATTTGACATGCTATCATTATTTAGAGAATATTTAGTTCCTACATACAGTTTGCCAAACTCTCAGGACATCATTTTTAAATTTTGTATGTGAGCACTAAATGTGTAAATGTAAATTTTTATTTTAATTTCTAAAATGTATGGCTCATTACAATTCATATCTTAATTCCTTTCGTCTTATCTCAAAGTGCACTGCTGAAAATTAAGCTTTGCCGGATTAATCTTTCAAGAATAACCATGCAGGGCAATGTTTTCATGCATGTAGAAAGTAAGATTCTGTGACACAATAGCTACCCCTTCCCTTGGTTTGCAATCTGAAGCTCCACATTCAATTCCATCGACGGCAGAAACATTCCGAAAGCAAAGAAACTGCTGTTTTGGATCCAGAGGACATAATTTATCTCCATTTTCTTCAATGTTATCGTGACGTTCTAATCTGTTTCCCAATTTCTTTCCAATGTGAAATATAACAATAATGTTTTGTAATTGTAAAATTCTCTACACTTACGCGTACATATTCCCAGTCTGGAAAATCAGATTTGCGTTTCATACGTTATATAGACGGAGTACTTAAAATGTTTGATTCATTTTGTTTGTGGGTTCAGTACATGAATATATGTTAGCTCAGCACATGAGTACGAGTCTTGGTTGCTTTTCTATCTCGCTACCTAAGTACTCGGGTTCGAATCCAGACCTGGGCTTGGGTGTTCTTCGTGAGTGTTATTTCATCAATTTCAACTAATCATCAATCAACCTCATCGTCGAGATTAGCAAAAGTGCTAGAAAAGTTAAGGTACATAACCAAAAAAACAAATAGAACCACATACACACACACACGCACACAATCGTTACTTTTCTCAAGCATTTCACAAACGTTTGAAGTCACCGAACAACCCTACGTACAATTAAAATTCGTACACTGTTATATACAATAACCTGACATTTCAAATATGTTGTTACTATTATTCACGGTGAACTGGCAGGTATGGCCAATTGTAATAATCTGTGCATAGCAGCTATGATGGACTTTGTTTATGTATGGTTTTTATGTCCATCTTAAGTGTTAGAATGTAACCACATTGTTATTTTGATTTGATTTGATTTAGTTTATTTTACTTCGCGTTTTGTGCCTCTTGGCTAATTTGCGAAGATGGGGATGAGTGATGAAATGATGAAATTGATGAATGGACATTCACAAACAACCAAGCCCGACCGGGATTCGAACCCGGGACCCTTGGCGTCGCAGCGCGATGTGATAACCACTCGGCCACAGGGTCGGGCTAACCACATTGTTATAAGTTCAAATATATTTATTTATGAAGTTCCACTCTTGACATGTATATTTCTGTTTATGTCATGAAGATTAAGACATAACATACACACACCACAACAAGTCTGTACATTATATAGGCCATGATAAAAAGTCATTATGTGGAAACTATTGTACTATCAATTTCACAGTACAGTCACGGACACTTCCTGATTGTAATGATTCAATTGAAAGGCAGAGGGATTGTTACCTCCCAGAAGTGCCTGTGAGTGTACAAAAACAAACATGCATTTTTCTTAAGATTTGCATTCCTAATCAACCCGCTAACGTGCATATTTGCAAATACTAAACAAGATCTCAAATATAGGTACACCTTCTTGGTGCAGAAGTGAAATTGTATCTTGCGACGTAGATAGCCTGTGCGCCTGTCAGAATATTGTACATGTTGAGAGGAAAGAAAGAGCTCCTCCTCCGTCAGCAGCTGTTTTCCTCTCGAAGCTCATTGATGATGCTCCATCCCTCTTCTCCCCAACCGAGGGGAGAATCAAATCATAAAACATGGAGGAAAGATAGAAGACGCTGTTTCGAAATTTTGTGTCTTCTTTGCAGTGTTGCAAACATGCACGAGCAAAAAATTCTAAACATGTAAGATTAGTGTTAATTTAACCATATTGGTGTTTTTTTTTTGGAAATGTGTTCAACATGATGCATTATGTACGCCTTTGAAATTGTATATTTGGTAAAGAAAATTCAAGAAATAGAAATTTGACTTTCAAACAACGAAATTGATGTAATCTCTCGTTAGGCCTTTTACCATGAACCATATTTAACGTGCAGAATACATTTTAGACACAGTCTTAACTGTTAATAAGGACATGGTAGAATTGTTTGCCTCTATTATCAACATAGAAAAAATAATTCCTAACACTTATTACTTTTTAAGTGATTGATTACATTAGCTGTATATAATAAGTTGTAATTGTATTTTCAAGTCACCTTTCTTACAGTTTTGTTAGGGTTAAAACATTCATTCGGAGTCTTGGATCAGTCAGCCACTAAACGTACTTTGACACAAAAACGGCGGCATTTTTTATAATATCAAAAATGCGTAATATGGTTGCGCCATACAACATATGTACATGGATGATTAAGAGTAAAAAAATTACACCTGATATAATACACTCGCAAGTAACGAATGATTTTCTATTGTCATATGTTCATAAATGAACAGGGACTCGCCGAGTTCAAGAACACTGTATAAATGTCAATGTTTCAAAGTTGTCGATTTTGATTTTTTTTATGAGGAAGACTGATTTCAACTAATATCTTGTATTAACTGCGAACTAAACTTGTAACGGATTATTTCAAGTGAAATAATAGCTTAAAGAGTATAAACTGTATTTAATTCTCACAACAAAACATGTGTAATATCATGAAATGCCAGTTGAGCGTTAGGTACTTGAAATTCAACTTTTAAGATATACAAGTCTGCTCATCGTTCGCGTATCGTGTGAACTAGAAATTCAGTGTAATGTAAGGTTGCAATTATGTTTTGAATTTTTCTGTGTATCTGCTACAATGTTCATTTGGCTTACATCATCAAGTTCAGAACGAAACAGTTGGCAACACTGAAGAAGTTCTCGCCGAAGCAGACGCATTTGGAGCATTCGTCTCGCAGCTCTCCTCGTCTTAAACCTATGGTTTCTTCGGCGGAGAGAGAAGATTCTCTTTGAAAGCAAAATTCCCGAAGGCTCGTGCGTCTTCAGCGCCAGTTGTGCTCTCGCTAAACCCACAAAATATACCCACATCACCCGAAATGAACCGTAGAGAATTGGAATTTCTCTCACAAAACCCCACAATTTGCCTATCAGCTCCAGCGAAATGGGAAGGAAAGTAAACGAAAGGGGATATAAAAAAAGAACGTCCCTCTGTGGATCTGTGGTACATCTTTGTTTCGCCGAGGAAAGAGAACGGGTGGGGCTACGGAAAGCCCAACCCCCCAAGTTCGATTTGCATTCCGAATGATATACTACTTTCAAGTGTACATTTCGTTCTCGATTTTTCTTTTTCTTTATATTTCTTTTCGTTTCGACGCGTCGGCGAATTTTCGCGTGAGATGGGAAAATCCTTTCGCCAAAGACACCGTATTCCAAAAGGTAGAAATCGAATCTGTTCCCTTCATATCTCCCTCAAACATTTTTAGGGTTTTATCTCTATACAAATGTCTTCGTCTGTTTTGTTTCTCCTTCATAGAAACTCTGGGGTGTTGTGAAATAGCGCATTTAACATGTAATATCAATGCATTTCACCCCAGATAAGGTGATGTAAATATATTCAGTGAAAATGGGAATGGTTATTTTTCTGTCCACAGAATTATATAGAAACACGAACGACTATCTGTGCTCGATACAACGCACCATCAGACTAGGATGCTGCAGGTGATTGATGGAATTCATAAGTAGATAAACACAAAACACATATCCACATCTTACCTGGGATTCGAAGCACATTACGATACCCGCAACTCAACAGAGGAGGGGCTCTACACATCAGGTCCTTGTGCACACAGTGGGCATGGGTTGTAGAAGTATGTAGAATAAATATAATGCCATTTTGCCATAGCATGTAAGAATATGTGACTGACTACTTAAGCATCACTCATCTTGTGTGCATATGGCCAAGTAAAACCAACATTAATAGCTTATTTTTAAGATACTCGTACCACTCTCGAATATAACCCATATCAACCTCTTCTACAAGTTGGCTGGAATCCTAATCATATTGTAAAATAACTTGAAGGCCCTCCTATCGCACTGGTCTCGTGTGACACCACTTGAAACGGAACCGTGTGACGTTTGTGGTGAGAAATACACGCATGTTAGTTAGCAGTTTGATGTGAAATCCTTGTTTTACGTGTCACTTGTCAATTTGGAATGAAACTTTAAGAGTTTCATTCGCTATTACCACAAATAAACGTTTATCTGGGCTATTTCTGTTACATTCAATTGCTTGATTTTAACCATTTTATGATCTTCTACAACAAATACTATACATTTAAAAACAAAAGATAGATTGTCACCAGAAAGAACCCCAAAAATTATTTCGTCTACTTAAACAGAAAACAAACGGATAATTTATGCTAAAGTAGGCTATAAGTAACGACTCAACAGAACGCTCTGATCTATTTACAAGTAGTCACATAAGTAAGAGAAATGCATATCTTACCGTGAGATTGTGAGCGATGTATCTATCCACTACGTCTCCCGGCCTCAGTAATAGCCTCTCCGTCAGCCACATGACACGTGATGCAGGAGGGTTGGCACAGAACTCCACTGATAGGGACAAAGGCTTTCCCATAATGGCCATCAACGTCTTGTTAATAGGATATACAACTGGTCGACCTGCGAATAAAAATTATAACATGTGACTTATCTTTATTCATTAAATCTATATAATCAATACCATTTTCACCGTTGTTAATGCATTTCACTTGATAGTTATTCTGGACATATAGATTTAAAAAAATTAAGATTCGTATAGTTTGAAGAAAAATGTTTTAGATTTGCATAGTTTGAAGACAAATTAAGATCTGTATACTATATATAAAAAAAACTTTATGAATATATTGCAACAAAGTTTAAGGGATATTTTTATAAGAATAAAGACGCACATGTGGATTACAGAAGCATGGGCTGTAAAAATATCAAATAATTATACATTTTCGAGAATAACTTTTCTTGAGTGTTAAGTAATGTGTACACAGTGGCGGCAATTAAGGGGGCGAGGGGTGAAGTTGCCCCCCACTTATCGCCACTTTTGCCCCCGCACTATGCTAAACCTTACCTACAAAGGGAAATATACTGACTTTACCCCCTCCCCCAGTTTTTGGCACCTTGCTCCCCCGGTTTTGGAACCCAATCGCCGCCACTGTGTCTACATATTCAAGACACTTTCCAGATAAAGAACACAATAAATAATATTACTAAATGCACTGATAATTAATAGTTTTACCATACAATTATCGCTATAGTGGAGCTGAAAATATTGTGAGACATTATTAGGGAGAATCAGCAAATACAAGTAAGGGTGTGAACTAGTGGCGTACGTAGGAAAGGGCTGATGGGGCTAAGCACTCCCCGAAAGTTTGAGAAAATTAATATTTTCAAATGAAAGGAGCAAAGAACTCCCCTCAAAATTACTCCCGATTACCATTTTTTGTCTTCGAGCAACTTTTGAAAACGTCGGTTAAAAAGGGTAATTACGTAATAATTTACAGTGTATCCTGTTACCGCCCCGTACAATGCAGCTATGAAATATCCATCTTTACAATTCCAGTACCTTCCGAAAAAAAATCCTGCGGTGTGAACCATTGTAAGAAGTAACTGAAGGAATCAGAACAATAGTCACAAACCGATCAACACCGTTTCCGGTCTATTTTGAGCAAGTAAATTGAATTCTGCGGACAGAATGATAGATGAGAAATGTTTGACACTACAAAAGCATAATTTGAACTTCAATAACAATAATAATAAGATACATTTTTTTGTCAAGTTCAACTAATGTTTTTTATTGTCATTTTCTTAAAACAAAGCTTCAAAGGGTCCCGGGTTCGATATCCGGTGGATACACAAAGTGGTTCGGATCCTACTTTGAACTGTAGGTCTAGTCCTCATCATCTTTCTGTGCATAAAGTGGACTTAAATGAAAAACTCGAAACAAAGCTTCGTTCCTGTAACAAATTACATGGAAATCGAATTTCACCAGACGAAAATCAAGGAGGAAATACAAAACATTAAAGAATACAGATATTTTTGATCGATCAAGCTCAACGAATTGTCTTTGCTAAATATCAAAAGGAGCAAATGAATGTCTACGTAAATCCAGGTAGAACATTTTTAGCATCCACCAGACCAAACGGTTGTTTAATAATCGAATCTTGCCTCTGAGTTCAGAGTTCCGAGTGCCATGGCAGCCATGTTTGATAGACAAACGCAACTCTGTGCGATCCGAGTCAATATTTGGGGAACGAACTGTTCTCGTCAAACTGTTCTGTCCCCCCTCACTTTGCCGGAAGCTTATCTGTTAGGAACGCCCGAACGAGTCGCTGTTAATTTCCATTTCTGGTATTGAGAATCGTTATTAGGGAAATAGGAAATTCTCCCCCATTGCCTTATTCATCTCTTCTCCCCTCTCCTGGGATGCTAATATAGATGAGTAAATGGATAACGAGTCAATCCCCCCCAGCCAATTTGTTAAATTTTTTGTCTCTTCGATTCCACCCTTCACGCATGCACATACACTTGTAAGTCGATAACTATGTCCTTAGGAAGCTCTTTTGATATAAGCCACATAATAAGCCATACTGCTCTATAATAGAAATATAAATTGCCTTCTGCCTTCTCCTTATTAGCGCCACGTCTTACATTTTTATCCAATCAGCGCTTCATTCCAGATTCCACTTCACTTACGTGCACGCTGGAAGCAAGGAGCGATTTCATCAACCCCCAAGTAACTTTTCCTCATCATTGTTAAACATTATTACTATATACAGGGTGAGCGTAGAAGAAATATACAGATTAAACGCTTTATAAATCGTAAACTGTTTGTTTCATCAGGAAGCATTTAGTACTGTTTTGTAGAGAAAGGTTTCAAGTTTACGACCTCCACTTTTTGTTTGTTTTAGTGACGTCAGCATCACGTGAGCGCCCTTGACGTTAGTCGAGCAATATGGCCCCTAGCCAGGTAGAAAAGGCTTTCTGTCTGCTTGAATTTGTAAAAACAAATTCTGTTACCGTCGTACAGCGTCGTCTTAGAACACGGTGTGGCATCCCAACCACTCACAAGGCAGTCCATCTACGATTGGATCAAGAAATTTGAGGGAACTGGTTGTCTGTGCAAGGGAAAAAGTCCTGGTAGAGGAGAACTGGAATTTCGCATTGATATCTGTCGTGTTACAAAAGGCTCACACATGGAACATTTATAACTTAGCCATGTAAACCTCATGACATACCCTTCCAACCATGTTTCTGTTTCTGAAAAACTTTGAATCTATTTATTTTTGGCTCACCCTGTATATGTACACACCGACAATGAATTTGATCTCGGTTCAGTGAAATCCTGATCAATATGCTTCGCCTCTTCTCATGAAGTGTATGCCTTATTCCACCTCTCTGTTTCCCGGGTTCGATTCCCGGTGGAGGCACACAGTGGTTCGGATCCCACTTTAAACTGTAGGTCCAGTCCCGATTAGCCTTACTGTTCATAAAGTGGACTTAAAACACCAAATCAATCCAATCCAATCCACCTCTATGTTTCGGAAACAGAACTTGGATCACATCTGCGCACTATTGCATTGGTCAGTGTCGTATTCTCAATTAGTCTTAATTTCGAAATATAAAGGAATGAAAGTGGGTATGTTCGACATTTGTGTGGACGAATCATACAATTTCACCACGCAAGGAAAACAGTCACAACTGTATTCAAGCTATTCGAGAAATGTAAACAGCACTCAACTGAAACACAAGACGAAGCTGCTGAGTTGATACTTGCTAACAAAGAAGATACCCGTTTTAAAATTCTGACTGATGTGTAATCGTGCACTGGGATGTGGTTGATTGTGGTAAAGTAAGATACGCTCCTGATACAGCCAACATTTAAATTTAGTTTCATATTTATTATACAAGGTGGTTATAATTAAAGTGACGGTGTTCAGAGTGGTACAGCACGGGCTGTAATGAGAGTAGCAGTCTGAAACTTCGTAGATATGCTAATGAAGCAATGCGCTCGCGAATTATGCAAAAAAAAAAAAAAGTTCCAATTCTCGCCACCAGGGTAAAAATGGCGCTGTAAGCAGTCAAAACGTGGTATAGTTACAGGAAAAAGGCAGGAAAGATCAAACACATGAGAACAATGGCTCTGGCATGTTTATTAGGAACTATGGTTACAAGAACTGTTCAATATGGCCTCCCAATTCAGCAACATGCTGCATTCGTAACACGGCATGGTCGACGGTTGCTTGCAGCATGTCTGGTGAAATCTGAGCGACATGTCGTTGTATGCTAGCCTTCAGATCAGGCAGAGACCGGACATGTCCCTGATAGACACGATCTTTTAAATATCCCCACAGCCAGAAGTCACATGGATTAAGGTCGGGGGATCTGGAAGGCCAATCATCTGGAAACTGCCTAGAGATGATGCGGTCATTAGTGAAGGTTTCTCGCAGCAAATCTTTCACGTGGCGAGCGACATGTGGTTTTGCCCCATCTTGCATGAAAATGGTGGTGTGTTCACAGTTCCGCTCTTGCAAAGCTGGAATCACGTGTTGCACAAGGAGGTCCCTATAACGTGCAGATGTCACTGTACACCTAACAGGCCCTCGAGGTGTCATCTCCTCAAAGAAAAACGGACCAAGAATGAAGGAGCTAGTGAACCCACACCATGCAGTCACGTAAACTGAGTGCAATGGTTGTTCCTGCACAACATGTGGACGAGTGGAACCCCATATGCGACAGTTCTGAGTATTCACTGTACCGACGAGAGTAAAATGCGCCTCGTCAGTCCACAGAATATTCCCCGGCCACATGTCATCCACTTCCATGCGTGCCAAAAACCGATGGGCAAACTCACGGCGTTGTGGAATATCTTGGGGTTTCAATTGGTGCACAATTTGAATCTTGTAGGGATACCAGTGTAAAATTCACCGCAATACCTTGCGAACTGTTGACCAGGGGAGTGACAATTCACGTGCCACAGCTCTAGCACTGGTTGCAGAAGTTGAGGCATGTGCTGCACGGTCAGCTGCAGCTACAGCAACTTCGTCCACAACTTCCACGGGGATGGGCCGCCTTCCTCTCCCTGGTGCAACACCCAATTCACCTGTTTCCTCGAATTTCTTCATCATCTTCTTCAGCCCATTAATTGACATGGGCCCTCTTCTCAGCCCTTTCTGATGGCGATATTTCCGCAGTGCAGCGTTACTATTGCTCCCATTCTGGTAAAACAACTTCACTAGCAGTGCACGGTCTTTCTTCGCAATAGCCATTGCTTTTTACACGGGAAAAATCAAACTTTTAATGTTCGGCGAACATTCACATCACTAAAGGAAAAAAAAAGCAACAAGCGTCACCAACAACAACCAGGGAGCTCACACAATGGTTAGGCAATGTCACCGACTTTGACGTCAGAGTTACGGAAAATTCCACGTTTTGACTGCTTACAGCGCCATTTTTTACACTGGTGGCGAGAATTGGAACTATTTTTTTTTTTTTTTTCATAATTCGGGAGCGCATTGCTTCATTATCATATCTACGAAGTTTCAGACTGCTACTCTCATTACAGCCCGTGCTGTACCACTCTGAACACCGTCACTTTAATTATAACCACCTGGTATTTTGGATAGGCCTACACTTATCTTGTTAGTTTTTACTGAGGTCAAAAGTACTGCTAAAATGCCATTGACCCTGGACGGCATTTTGCAAGCTAGTGAGGCTCCGGCGTATGGATTCACTGCCGGTATAATACTCTGTGGGGTATGTGTTGTGTGTCCACTTTTCATCATCTTCGCGATTAGCCAAAAGTGGCAGAAAAGCAAAGTAAAATAAATCAATGTAACGAATCGAAAATCTCACTGTTAACAATCAAATACATGGTAAGACTTTTCTGAGGCATTTAAACAAGGATTGTTGAAACTATTGTTAGCAATTCTTCTATATTTTCAAAAATATTTAAAACATAAAGCTGCGATTGGTTCTACTTGTTACACAGTGACATTTCTCTAGTTGGTAGTGCGTCTAACTACTATGCGTGAGACCCTGGTTTGATTCCAAGGGTGGGGTCACCCAGCCTCCAATCAGTGGGTGCCTGGTGGCAACCCTGGAGGGTTGATCGTGGTGCTGATCACATCACTTCCACTATGGTCCAGATTGAGAATGTGTTGAGTCCTACCCACAATCCTCCGGTGTGCCGTTAGTTTTTAAAAACCTTTACTAATATTTAGCCATTTTGAAATTTCCTTTCCTACAAAGGGCTGAATTCGAATTGTGATTTTTAAATTTTTCTTCGGAAAGTAAGTTTCATTTTCTTCTTTTGTGTTTGTCGCTTTGCAAGATGACCTTAGTCGGCTCTGGAAGTTATGCTTCCCCCATTTTATCCCCACATCCGTTCTCGCCCTGGCGACCCATACATTGTGTTTTGCACAAATTATTATGAAACATTATGTAAATGACGGACGGCCACATAACCAACGGCTGCATTCACGTCCACCCCGCGGCGTTAATTGAGAAGTTAGCGCGTCAGGCGCCACCCCAACCTGCATTCATTATCCCTCGTGTTGCTCGCAAACCATTCGCAGGAGTCCATTCCACCCATCTACATTTACCGCATTCGCACCCACGAAGTCCCGTTGATTTGTTGAGTGCACGGATGACTGCCGCCAAAACGACTGCGGTATGTTCATTTTCCAGATAGGGTGGTTCCCCATCGGATCGCCCTTCTCTTCCAACCGCACACTTTTCAGACTTTACCCTCATCATACAGATGTTACCGCAGTAGTCTTCGAAATCGCAACTAGCCCAAAATGTATCAACAAGTCAGTGTGTTGCGTGGCGTGCATGTAACCGGTGTTACCGCAGGTAACAGAAAAATATAAAGAAGTTAAAAAGTTTCTTTCTTAATAAAATAACAACACTGTTAAATAAGTTAACCGAGTTGAGTGTATATTGCAGAGGACATTTTTTTCTGCAGCCGACAAAAGCGAAGAGACAGGCCGTTCCGCTACCCTCAAGAGGCAACAGGAGGAAAGGGCGCCGATGCAAGGAAACAGCGGGGAAAGACTTGGAGGCAAGTGTGCTAGGGGGTTATTCATATGCCTGTTTAGGGGCCCTGTTTCCGCTGCGGCCTACCGGATCAGCAAGTGTTGTCACATTGGATTTCCAGAAAAGAGCTAAATCCCGCCTAAAACGGGGATACTATTTCTCTGAAGCAACAAGAGCTAGACTGCAAAGCCAAAGCTGGATTTAACTACAAGTGAAACCGTTTACGTAATAGACGAAAATATAAGTACTTGATGCGATTCGTGATGTGGACAAACCTTGCTCCAAAAAACTAAGTTGGCAACAGTAGAACGTACATCTGGACTTCCCTTCCACCGCTGGAGGAGGGGAATTCTGTCGTCTGCTCACCGCAGAAACGTCAAACTGATCCGAATGTGTGGTTCTTCTTCCCCTTTCCACCTCATTGCAAAGAAACAGAGATGGTTGACAAGGCTCGACTACTATTCACTGGATTTTCGCGGTAACTCTCTCATGAGCGGTAGTTCTTTCTAGGAGTGATTGTGGCTAAATAAATCACTGAGCTGATTAAAAAAAAAAGAACGAAATGAACAAAAATCCAGATCAATGGCATTTTTTTGGAGGGGGGTAGGGTGGAGATGATAACGTCTGATGACCGCGACCGGTAATACTTTTGAAAAAGTCACGCCACGCCACTGGTGTATTAATTTATTTTCTCACTATACCTATCTATTTCAACATCCACACTGTAAAAAGTGTGATGCAAGCTTTACAACGTGACAGAACACTACTTTTGGTGTGTACGGGGCCCAAATGTTAACATCACGCCCACGTAGTATACCCTGGACTGCATTTTACAGACTAACGAGGCTCTGGCGTCTAGATCTGCAGCCAGTATAATACTCTGCAGGACTTGTGTTGCGTCGTCCATGTATGTTTGTGATTGCCCCATAATCCATTTCATCGAACCATTTTATTCTTCCTCATCTTCTGCCAAAAGCAGCAGAAGTGCGAAGGAAAATACAGTAGAGCGTCGATTATCCGAACGTCGGTCAACCGAACGACCGCTTAACCGAACTGTGTACTAGCTCACTTTCAGATATCTGTAATGAAAAAAGTACGTGACTTAGCTGCTCGTAAGCGTGTAGGTTTGCTTAGACAGACCAAAATAAAGGATTTTTTTAAACGTTAATTTTGTGTACTGTGTGTATTGTTCATGCAAAATGCGTATGTAATATGTACATATTTTTGTTTAATAAACTGTACCACATACTATATATTCCTACTAAAGTTGCCTTTGTACGTTACTTTGTAATACATACTTAAAGAGATGCCTGTTTTTATGAATAAATTTACTGTACAGTACTTCTTTTTGGCAAATAAACATGTACAGTTCGATTATCCGAACAAACCAGTTTTCCGAACACCCATGTCCCCCAATTACTTCGGATAATCGACGGTCTACTGTAATTCAAATCAATCAATGAAGAACGCTATTTTTGGCGTTAATGCAGAATTGGCAGTTCAGCATATCTAGGTTCTAAAAAATGTGCTTTAAGGTTCCTAAAATAGGCTCTAAAAATCCTAAAATAGGTCATAAAAATCATAACTTAGGCTCGAAAAATCTTGAAGTAGGTTCAAAAGAACGGAAAATAGTTCAAAGTTCCTGAAAAATGCTGATTACGTATAGTCACTGTCAATAAAAATTGGACACTTGTATTCTGAAATACGCACTCTCTTGCATAACGTTATGTGTGTTGCCTAACCCTACGGCGATGGCAGAATTACCATTCGAAATTTGCTATTAAAATCCGCTCCTCGCCGTATAGTTAGGCAACAATCGTTTTTCACGTCATCCACAGTCAAACTCCGCAATTTTGTCTGTGAGAATCATCTTATATGCGGAAAATGATCATCCCGATGGTGCAGTGCTGTCGACGTCGCCTTGTAATCAAGGGGTCTCGGGTTCGATACCGGATGGAGGCACATAGTGGTTCGGATCCCACTTTAAACTGTAAGTCCAGTTCCGATTAGCCACAAAGTGGACTTAAAACAACAAATTAATGAATCAATTATATGCTGAAAATAATCTTTCAACAAAAGCATAGGATGTGGTGCAAACGTAAATGCTGAAATGTTAGTTTGGAAGACGTGTGTGCAAGTGACGCGAAAGTGAGCAAGACTACACAGATCAGACGACTTTGGGTTGTACAGGTAACAGTGGCACCAGACATTTTGCTTTGTTTAGAGTTTTGAAAAATTCCCATGGACTTGAAGGAAGGGAAATCAACAGATAGTATGTTTCAAACACGTTCGTCATTGAATTTTCTCATGACCAAACAAAGCAAATGCCTCTGTGTGACATAAAAATCCTGTAAAAACCTTTAAAAATATATAAATGTAACGTGTGCACTCACGGTCCCCGAAATGACGTGTCAATCATACCCCGGCACGGGGCCAAACGGCGTTATGTGTACGGGAAACCGGTCGTGACTCACGGTCCAGTTATCAAGTTCGGTATTGAGACGGTCGTTTATTGTCATACTATTGCGAGGCGGAGATTAATACCTTGAAAAGTTACACTGTTTTGTTTACCTTTGATATGTAGATTCGAACAATCATAAAACACTAATAGAATAATATCTGGTACCTGAAAAACGTCAAATAACAACACTGACGAACGGTAAAAAGTGAATATATATTGTAACAACAAAAAAAACATTGCAATCAACAACTGTTTACAAAGCCTCCTCACTCTCACAACATTCACTCTATCTCTCTTTCACACACATGAGGTATTTTTACATGTGAAGTATGGATACAAATCATGGACCTCATTAACATACCATTCCTTTTAATTTTTAAACCTTTATGTGAATTTAGGGCATTTGTCTGCCAGCCCCTGTGCTCTTTTAAATTAACTTAAGTGCCAGCCCTCGGAAAGCGGTTAACTAAGACAATTGGGTCGGCGTGGTTAAATATTTCGTTCGAATGAACGTATGCATCGAGTCGTAAGCACGACATTATACAAGTTTCTCGGACGGGGGTATTACACACAAGCCTCTCTCGTCCAATGAGAACAACTACTCAATTACATAGTGATGCAAAAACTTAATTGGCTCCAGCTGCCGGAATACACTAATCAATCGTCGGCGCGAGCAAAAATTACCTTAAAAACCACTATGCAACAAATAATACTATTTCACGCACACGACCTTGCAATAAAAACAACTACGCTTTCCACAATTAAAAAGGACTCATCAGTCAACTATTGACAAATTAAATGGCGCGACGGGGCGGTCGGTTACACAAGAAATGGAGCACACTTTGACCATTTATACTAAATATTAAAGAAATGAAATGGAGCTTCTAACCCTGAATGCAGACAATTAAATTAGAACATCTGAACATGAAATTACCCTTTTTTATAACCATACCAAAAATTATCAGACGCGGGGGTTAGGTTCGAGGTTTCCTGAGTAACTTTGCGCATATACGAGACTTCGGCGTTAACTGTACGGTGTTGATACGAACAATGCACGTTTACATTGACATAGACCCCCTGAAGTATACTCTACCGGACTCTACTACCTGGCGTGGTCATTCATCTCTCCTGGACGCGGGACTTGCACACGGTTCCTTTGTGGCGAAATTGTTCTCCGAGGTCGATCGCGACGAAGAATAATTGCGACGATCTGGTGTACTTGCACCTCCTTAGTACTTCGGGCGTTCCTCTTGTCACTAGCGTCGGATGTACGTGGCCACGCGCCGGTCAGGAATCTCTCCAGTGTCGGGCATCAATTGGACGTCGATCTGCAATCATCTCTCTCTGGTGACATGCCTCGTTTGGGCGTCGTTCTGGAATCGTCCTTCCCTCTCTCTCTCTGGTAACGAGCTTCGGTTGGGACGTCGATCTGAAAGCGTCCTTCGGGCTTTGTGCAGTGTTTGGTTTTTGCGTCGTCTCACTGGCTTCGGCGTCGTTGCAGGCGTCAGGGGAGTCGACGGACTCCCTTCTCGATCTTCTTTAGCCCTCCATTATTATGTAGTCCACGCTTGGCAAAAACAAATCACCGCGTAATCTTCACCAAAATAAGGCGCGCACTGGTAACTCTCTATCTGCGATTCGCTCACGGTACGTAAGGAAACAAAGTTCACGGACACAAAACAATGATCACGCGAGAGTGTAGCACGGAGATGCTCTCTCTATGAAATCCGGGTAAAAACTGTCTCTGGAATGGTGGTACCGTATATTTATAAGTGATTCAAATCCGTCCGTTGAAAAGCACGCTCAAGTAGCTTGGCTTCGCTTTCGGAGGAGATGCGAATGACCTGTCTCCATTGTCTTGAAACTGGGTCACCGAGGCGTCTTCGATCCTTGCAGGCTTGGGCTCCAGCTGATTTTCCTGGTCATCCGTGAACATGGGTTCGAACGCCTGCTGCGACTCAAGCCCGGTAGCGGCGAAAATAATCTTTCCTTATCTCCGTGTTGGTGCAAATATGTCATGTTCCAAGCGGCGGCTGTCACTCAAGAAAAACCCTTCTCCCAACTCCCGACGTCTGGCTCGGATACAAGTTTATCCACAAAATAAGATCAAACCTCACACTTTCATGTTTGTGCATAAAATGAATCAATAAACAAAAAATAATTTATATCGAATTGCGTTTCACATGTCACTAGATACCGTGACATAAAAACCTAAAAAAAAAGGCTTTATTTAGGCTCATAAACCTAAAATAGGTTCTAGCAAGCAAAATAGGTTTTTCAGGCACTATAAAACTTCATCAGTTGTTGCGTTTTTTAACAAAACGCTGAAATAAATTATTATTTCTTACATACCTGTAAAGGAAAAAATAGGTTAAAAACCTAAAATCCGACGTCTGCTTATTACATCATTGGCTGTAGAGGTCTGGCCTGGGATTGGTGCATTAATGTACATCGAGAAGTAAAAGTCTACAGGTCGAAATATGTTCCGTTATTATCAAAAATCAAAAGTCCCGGTTTGACTAATGTAGTATAATTTATGCTAATAAACATTATAAAACGAAATATATTTTAATAGCGCCACCGCTGTGATACAGATTTTATTGTGAAAACATAACAGAAAATAACATACATTGTGTGTGGGCCTCCCGATGGCGCAGTGGTAGCGTCGCCGCTTTGTAATCAAGGGGTCCCGGGTTCGATTCCCGGTGGAGGCACATAGTGGTTCGGATCCAACTTTAAACTGTACGTCTAGTCCCGATTAGCCTTGCTGTGCATAAAGTGGACTTAAAACATCAAATCAATCAATCAATATACATTGTGGTGTAATAAAGGAGGGTAATTAATAATATACATTAAAATCAATAACCACTAACTAACTAACTCTCTAGCCTTTTAAACCCGAAGCTTCATAGCTGCAGCAACATGTGCCTTCCATCTGTCCCTATCGTGAGCAAGTTCTATATACTCTTTTCCATCCCTACCGATTTCCTTTAGGTCCATCTCCACGTTCTCCCTGCATCTTCATCTTGGCCTCCCTACAGGTCTCTTACCATCAGGTTTCCCAACAAGAATCCTGTAAACTCCTCTTTCCTCTCCCATTCGTGCCACATGGCCTGCCCACCTAAGTCTTCTTGATTTAATTATTCTAATAATATCTGGACATGAGTACAAATTATGTAGTTCTAAATTATGTAACCTTCTCCACTCATCTATATATCAATAACCACCGTTGAATATATGATTACTTTGTTTCCTAGCATTACAAGCATATTTTTCTTTCAGGTCTCCATCATTATCTGTGAAGAGGCCCTATTTCTCCCTGAAAATTGGATTAAACCACAGATATAGTGCAGTTACTGTCAATTGGTAATGCAGTTAACCATAAAATGGACACAGAATCATATTTTCGCCACTAAATATGGGGAAGATGCCATTATATCTTGCCGTAACAGAAAATTTTGATATTCTAAACTTCCATCGCGGCACCCTAGTAACATCAGAAGAACTTAACAACCAAGCTAGCTGGGAGAAGCGCTCTCCCGAGCAACACTCCCAACAATTTATCAGCAAGCTCCCTTTCGAGTTGATTTATAGCCAGTAGGCGGCATCGATTCAATTATTGTCCCGGCAACCATGCTGGAAGGCGAAGCTTTATTTATTCCCCCTCGGACACTTTATCACCTTTCCTTTTTTCTAAAACCGTAAATAGGGAAGTGCACAGGCAGTTTAGTTCCAGAGGATAAAATACCAACCTCCTCGTTGACCTTGCCATTTTGGTCGAGGCGGGTGGGACAAAGGATAGCACGAAGATGAGAGCGAAATCCATTGTCTTCGGACAAAAAAATAAATTTAATGGTACCAGGCGAGCAGAAGATGAAAGCAGGTCGCAAATTTTCCGCTTCTGAAATTTCTTGTGAGCTTCATCCTTTTCTCCCTCCTCCCCTGTGCGTACTTGCGCGTGTGTGTCCGGACGACGCAATTTATTTCTTACCCTGTCCAATTAAAGCTACTTTCTCGGGGAAGGTTAACTCTCGGGAACGAATTCATTTGATTAAAAAGTCCACTGCTCCGTCGTACTCGTTGTTTGGGAACGGGTGCTTTTTCGAGCGGATAATGGACAACAATTTTTAAATAAAAGGTACGATTCAAATCAATTGTAGTGAAAAAGTGGAGAGAGAAATTGATGACTTGTGATCTTACAGTATCACTCTTTCAAAGTACTCATCGATCAAATCATGCATATGTGTAAATTCAAGCAGACATTCATATTGGTTCTATGTGCTCTAAATATTTCAAATACACTTCTCCTGAATTGAAAGTACATAAAGTGTAAAGGTAAAGGTAAAAAAATATCAGAAAACTGAGACTTCGCTTGTTCTACAGTCACATATTTCAGAATTTTCGGTAGTTGAAAGAAAAACTTCTAAGCCGCTTACAATATTCTTGTGAAATAGGGGGTGATACATGACAAATGTTCAGAATTATTTGTAGAAGAGCCAGAATCAGCCACACCTCCAAAATCACAGACAGACCGACAGAGAAAAAGAAAGAAAAGAACGAGGGGAATAGATAGGCTAAGACAAAAATAGAGAGTATAATGATAAAGAAGCAGAGAGAGAAGGTAATAGAGAAACAGAGCAGGAGAGGGAAGAATAAAAGGGAGAGAAAGATAAAGAAGAAAAGAAACAGAGAGGAGAAGAAAGCCAGACAAAGAATAAGAAAAATGAAATAATTGACTGATGGATAAACAGAGGGGAGAAGAGAGAGAGATAGAAAGAGAGAAAGGTGGAAAAAAAGAGCAAATGAGAGTAAGAGTGAAGAAAAGACAGAGTAGAAAAAACAGAACAGACAGGCAGAGAGAGTAAGAGAGACACAGAGAACTGAGTCCACCTGAAAATATCTCGTCTACCCTTGAGCCCATCCAAAGAAAATATTTTGGTGAAGTCACTGCTACTATAAGAAAATTCATTTAAAATTATTAATTTATATTTGGAATGTAATTTCTACAATGTCAATTTTATGCTCAGGTAGGTTGACAACAAAGATTTGACCTGGGAACCGAACCGCTGTACAATGTGGCTTCACGGGGAATCGAACTAGAACAAGGCGACGCTGTTAGCTGATGTACTATTGGAGAAGCTGAAATATGATTGATTAAATTTACGTTTACAATTACGAAGTGAAACATTGTTGCTTCAGGGATCGAAATTCCTAAAAATTTAGAATTTTCCAAAGCTTATCTCTGTATTATTCAAGTGAACACATATCTCTCGGTAAAACTAAGGTTCTCCAAACCATATCTCTGTATTGTTTTAGAAAACACATATCTCTCAGCAAAAGTGATACTTCCCCAATGCTTATTTAAGCAAACACATGTCTCTTGGTAAAACTGAGACTTTCCTAAAGCTTATCTCTGTATTATTTAAGGGACCACTTATCTCTCAGCAAAAGTGATACATACCAAAGGTCACCTCTGACTAATTTAAGCGAAAAAATACCTCTCGGTGAAACGGAGGCTTCCCCAAAGCTTATCTCGGGATTAATTAAGTGAACATACGTATATCTCTTGGCAAAACTGAGACTTCCCTAAAGCTTTTCTGTTTATTATTTAATCGAACACATATCTATCAGCGAATTCCCTAAAGTTTATCTCTGTATTATTTGAGAGAAAACATATTTCCCGGTGAAACGAAGGCTTCCCCAAAGTTTATGTCGGGATTAATTAAGTGAACACAAACTGGTAAAACAGAGACTTCCCTAAAGCTTATCTCTGTATTATTTAAGGCAATACATATCTCTCAGGAAAGTGATACTTCCCCAAAGCTTATCTCTGGCTTATTTAAGCCAGGTAATCCATATCTCTTAGTAAAACTGAGACTTCCCAAAGCTTATCTCTGTATTATTTAAGCTAAAACATATCTCTCGGTGAAACGGAGGCTTCACCAAAGTTTATCTCGGGATTAATTAAGTGAATACAAACTGGTAAAACTGAGACTTCCCTAAAGCTTATCTCTGTATTATTTAAGGCAATACATATCTCTCAGGAAAGTGATACTTCCCCAAAGCTTATCTCTGGCTTATTTAAGCCAGTTAATCTATATCTCTTAGTAAAACTGAAACTTCCCAAAGCTTATCTCTGTATTTTTTAAGCGAAAACATATCTTTCGTTGAAACGGAGGCTTCCCCAAAGCTTATCTCTGGATTACTTAAGTGGACACATATCTCTATCACCAGCGACATGTTATCAGCGTCTGGCAACTCTGTTCCAGTGGGAGCAGGCTCACTGTTGCCCAGTCGGTCTTCCTTTTGTTTACGCCGACAATCACGCGGCAGGAGAACGTGGCTTAAGGTTATTTACTCGCGGCAGTAGAAATTCGTTGGGGATCGATCGCCCAAATTCCGTTTGCGCTGGAAGAGCCTAATGCTGCCTCGGCAGGAGATAAACAACAGGATAGCCAGATTAGTTACCGGCAGGTGTCCCGACCTATAGATTTAAGAGCTCAATTTTGACGAAATTTCTTTGTTTACTTTGCTACAGACTCCGCGCGAAAGCTTTTCACTGAGCACCAGACTCCAGACACATAAAACTATGTCAATGAAGGAGTAACTTATTTCGACGGTTTCCTTCTCAACTTTGCCTTCGGTTGGTCGGATTGTCTACCGCCAGATGGTGGGTTTGTAACAGTTTACTGCCAAGTTTAACGCTACTGACCGTGGCCATGTTCGTTACCATTCTTCAACGTCCACGGCATGTTTTTGTATCGATGGCACTACAGAGGGTATACTCTGGTTTGTTTAAATTCCTGAACCTCACATTGCACAATAAAATGCCACTAAATATGAAAAACTCAATATGCTGACCAAGGCTGAAAATGTATTTGATTATAAAACATAAACTAAACGTAACGTTTCAACCTTCTAGCAAGGTCTTCTTCAGACTCTGCACCAAGTACAAATGTAACAAGGTACAAAACAGGACGATATATATATACACACAAACATTACTCCCCTCAAGACTATTAGAAAGTTGTTCTGGAACATTCTAGCTGTCAACTGTACTTTCACCTAAGGTGAAACAAGGGAAAGCTACCTGCTAACAAGGCTAAGGGCCGGTTGCACCAATCTGCCACTTTACAAAGTGCTGGATAACGACAGGCGGGAGATTTAGGCGGCGGTGGGTTGCACCAAGCATTTTTATCCTCAGCCTTGTAAGGTGGAACTTTCTCCTGCTTGCCGTACGACCTGGCAACAGAAACTGGAGAAAGTTGTGTTTTCGATTGTGTTTTGTTTGTTTATTACGTGCTAATGTCTGCTTGTCAATTCCAAATGCATGCTTTTTCAACTGAAATATGTTTAAAAAAACTAAATATTTATTGCAATAAAATGAAACAGCTGATAGAAGTAGGTAATGCATGTGTCGTACTCTCATATAATATCAAATGTATGTTATATGATACAATATAACCCGTAATCTTTCGAAGTAGAGGGAAGCTTACAAAATTTTCAATTTATTTTTCACGTACTCCAATTAACATAATGCAAAAAAAAATATTCCTCGTCTTATCTTTCAGTAAGACATACGGTCACTTTTTAAAAAATATTAAACACTACTAAACAGTGACCAAAAGTTTACGAAGTCGTAACAAATGCAAGTTACATTTAATCAATTTTTAGTGCAAGGCTGACATATCTGAGTTTGTGTAAATATACGGAATGAGAAGAGCAATCTTCTATTCTGCTCTTACTAATTTATCATTCGTTTCTGTTAATAATTTATCAATTCGTAACCCCTTCTTTAGCGAATAGCGAGTATTAGTATTATCAACGTTGACCATCTTATAGGTTTCTTCTTTATTTATAATGCAGCTTTTGTGCAAGATTAATATTGAAAGTTGGTTGGGTAATAACGATGCAGATGAAAATTAAATTTTTGTATTCAAAACAAATTCGAATAGCACACACAAAAAAATCGTTAATCAACGGTTCCATGTACAAGGTATATTTTGGGAATTACTATCATCTTAGCACAAAAGGAAGAATCAAATAGTAATGTAAAGTACCGTAGTACTGTATGTACGCATGTTTTATTCTTATTAAGAAAAAAGAAGAAACTCCAGGCTGTATATACTTTCAGATAGGTAGTTTCGTGCAACGTTAAATGCTAGTGCAATGCAAGAACGTATATATTTCTTTACAAAAAACAGTAATATTCACCAGGAAAATATACCTTGTACATACGTACAAGCAGGTAGGGACAGTATTAGCACCTTCGGTAATACATGCTAACAACACCAAACATGGCCTGCCTAACCTATCCACGTATGTATATAATAGCTTAAAAAAACAAATTATAATTTGCCAAACCTATTTACATGCTTATTTATGCTATTATATCCCTACGTGGATAGGTTAGGCAGGCCAGGTTTGGTGTTGTTAGCATGTATTTCCCAAGGTGCTAATGCTGCCCCTAGCCACTCGTCTTTTTAGGCCAGTTATTTTGAAAAATCAAATACAAGATCATGTTTATTGCATATGAATGTTAAAACAGAAAAACTTGAGTGCACGTTTTATGCATCTTCAGGCATGTAGATTCGTGCAAGGTTTATTACAATGGTGCATTTTCTTTGCATCTACGAAACGTAACACCATTCGGAAATTGTTCCTTGTATATATGTATCAACGCCGTAAAGATACTGCTGTACCTGTCTCTATTATTATTATTCTTTGCCAGCTTTTAAGTTAAAGTACAAAATCTCGCACAATGTAATTAAAAATATGTTACTTCGCATAAAACGTTTCCTCTAAGTAGTAAATACCGAAAAAAAACTTTGGCATTTACGTCTTATGCTCTCCCATGAATATTAGGGTAGGGTTGGTTAGGTTAGGTACAAAACTAGTAGGAAATTGTTCCTTGTACATGCATGTCAACATCGTAAGGATGCTTGTTAACAGTAAACTTTTCTTTTTGCCAATTTTGGAAGTTAACATACAAAATCACACATATACAATGTATACGTTTCTTAAAAGATTGGTATTACGTCTTATGTACTACTAGGTATGTAGTTGCTTGCAAGGTTATTATTGTAAATGTGTGTGTTTGTAAAAAACACACTACCATTCGGAAATTGTTCCTTGTACGTACATATGTATGAACTGGACGGTAAGAGTAGCTAAATATTATACGTGCATTCTTTGCCAGTTGTTATTCGGAAACAACACATTACTTGTTTATTTGCAATGTTACATTCACACCAATGGCGACGGGAGTGACTCTAATAATATTACACGTGTTTTAATTTTAAAGATTACAAATTACTAGGATTGCGAAAAAGCAACTGATGCATGGTGTACATTTCGTGTATTGCGTTTGGTTGAAAAAAAAATTGTTACAGCAAATACACATTCATTTATTTGGAACGGCATTTTAATACAATTTTGCAAGCATCAAACGCATTACTTTAACCTGGTTTTATTTTCTGTACCCGCATGCACTCAAATCCTACATACGAAATTACAGTGAAACTGCTAATGCTAATATCAATATACAACATTTTCGGAACACACACGAAAATGACCACCTAATATTCATTTCTACACATATATTTACAAACGTTGCTTTATTTATTGCCGTTCCTGGGATAATTAACAAATCCGCCTTTTTTGCTGTTAAATGGTAATGCAAAACATGCAGCAAACTTTCGCAATTTGCAACAGCTGATCGAGACTTTGCCATTTTATCAACTATAAAAGTGTAAACACAGATTATACTAGGTGCTGCACGTATCTGTTGGCTGCACAGTGTACTGCTTTTCCATGTTTACCTGGCACTTAACGCGTTAGGCGGAGCCCCGACCGCCACTTACGTTACACGGGACTTTAAGTGCTAGGTAACGTTAGGCGGACATTGAACAACCGCAAAATGGTGTTAAGTGGGGGATAAGACGTTAAGCGGAGATGGTGCAACCGGCCCTTAATGGTGTTATAACACTAAATATGGTTTTAGTTTGGTTTGATCTTGTTGATTTTAATTGGCTTTTCTGCCACCTTTGCCTGATCGCAAAGATGAGCCATCGCGATGATGATATGATGAAATTGACGAAGGGACACTCACAAAGAACACCGATGCCCAGGCCGGATTCGATACCCCTTTCGTCGTAGCACGCTGTGATAACCACATTAAGTATGGTGATAGACAATTTGAGTATATCTTTATTTGAACTTGACTGTACAACTGTTCTCTGCAGGGATGCCAATAGGGGGGTTTTCATGACGCGCCTGCGTCATGGTAATTTTTTTGGGGGACAACATTTTATACCAATTCTATATATCTTCTCACAAAGATGGGAGAATTGTATCGTTTGATTGACTTGTTATTGATTTTTAGTTTTGGTTATTATGTACAGTTTTTCTACCTACCTGTGGGTGATTGCGGCGATAGGGTTGAAATGAAACACCACCTCTTCTGCCTTTAGAATCTGTTTGGATGGAGGGGGGTGGTATTCGCATTAATAAATGGTTAGTCGAGCATACAAACTGTGCAGAATAAGGTTGACTAACAATGGCAGTGAGCCTAAAGTATCTAAAGTAAACATATATTACTTAAATATGTCTGTATTATACAGTGACGCAACCACAGGGGGGCAGAGGGTCATTGCCACCCCCCCCCCAACCTTCGACGAAAATCAATTCTAGGGTAGCAAGTGGGGACAAACATTGACGGCCAAGGCCACCTGCAGGGGGTGCACAGAGGAGCAATTACCCCTTCGATTTCAAATTTTATGCAAATAAAAATACATTTTGTAAAATTGTCTTGTTTGCTTCGCTCGCATTATCTGCTTTTGTCGTTTTCGTCAAGTTCAGAGCTGTAGCTAGGGGCGGCGGGATTCGGCCTTAGGCGCCGAATGATCTAAGAAAAAGTTGTAAAAGAGAGAATGTCATGGCGTCCAGTGAAATTATTTGCACCCTATTAAATCAATATTGTTTTCAATTGCAAAAATTGGATCTAAAAAATTTCTTGCTCGCTTCGCTCGCATTCTGCTTGTTTTCTGTAATGTCATATATTTAACTAATATGTGTTGTATATTTGTATTGAATAAGATTTGAATACATACACACTTTAGTGTTAGCTTGTTACATATGTATTTTCTATTTTATGTCGCTCCATGTTGCATATGTGTAAAATATATGTTGTACATGAAAGTTACACATGTATCTTCGGAATGCATTTATTATTCATTTTCAGCAATTCAAAAATACATTATGAGCTAATGTGAAATTGACGGTGTTGAGAAAATATTTCAAATCGTTTGTTCCAAACAAATGCTTTAGCACAGACTTCTACCCTCTTTTTGCGTAATTTACAAGGATAATAACGTCTTTGATACTAGCAATACTACTACTACTACTGGTAGTAGTAGTAATAATAATAATAATAATAATAAAGCCATTATTTTTATTACTATTATTATTATTATTATTATTATTGGTACGTTTCTCCTGGTACTTGCCCCCTTCCCCCAGATAAAAAATCGTGGTTGCACCTCTGGTATTATATTTTTCCGCAAATTTTGTATGACAAGAATAATTTGAGTAATTAATTCGGCATAAACGGGGGGGGGGGGAATGAACTACCTTTTTGGGGGGAGAGCGTCATGGGCCTTAGGGGGGATGGGCACCCCTGGTTTTCTCTCTCTCTCTCTCTCTCTCTCTCTCTCTCTCTCTCTCTCTCTGTGTGTGTGTGTTTGTGTGTGTGTGTATGTATGTGTAAAAGATAAAAGGTAAAGCATTTCCCGCACATTGCAACAAGTCATGGGGTATCTGGAGTGTGATGAGGTAGAGGTTCCACACATTCACGATCTTGTTTATTTGTGGATGTTTATGTGGTGGTCAGCACCACACTACGACCAGGGTTGCCCTAATATACCATTTGTTTTAGAGGCTGGGTGACCCAACAGAACCGCTCCATGCAGGGATATCAAAGGGGGTGGGGGTCATCTTTAATTTCTCTTCCTCCGCGTCTACATACAACCTTGGTGACAATGAAGTTCGACCAGAAAGGAATACGTGATTAAATGCACAGAGGCATAGGCGGTGGAATGGGTGACCCGCAGAAGTGACGTATGTGTGTAAGAGGAGGCGTGTGAGCAGGCAAGAATCGTGATCTCAGCATGTTGCACCCAAGGTCACGTAAAGAACGAAAACGGGGAACAATACGCGTGACATTGAACTTCGACCAGGCACCAGACCCATACGGCAAATTCCAGATAGTGGCGCATTCGACGGAAGCATGACGTCACGGACACGATAAGGAAGTCCGCCGTATATAAGCGCGTGCTGTGCACCAAGGAACCGCAGTGCATCATCACCATGACCAGGGGCAAACCTATTGACAACACCGTGAGGAGAAGAGTGGTGGAGTTGCAACGGGATGGACTCAGCGAACGGGAAATAGGGCGCCAACTGAACTTACCCAAGTCAACCGTCCACTGCATCATCAAGCACCACCAAAATACGGGTACTACAGAGCCAGGTAAGGCACCCGGTCGAAAACGCCTGCTGAGCGTGGGTGACCTACGGATATTTAGGCGCTATATCCAGACCAACAATCATGTTTCTGTGGCCGAATTACGACTGTGGACTCGAGAACGCTTTCACATTGAAGTGTCAACCAGAACCATTCGCCGTTACCTACAGCGATGCGGTTACCGAGTGTACAAGGCGAAACGTAAACCCTTCCTTTCCATGTTGAACAAAGGCAATCGACTACGGTGGGCACGAATGTACCGGGGATGGACATTTCGGCAGTGGAACAGGGTTTTGTGGACGGACGAATCCATTTTCAATGTTGTGTACGGGAAAATACGGAAAACAGTCATTTGTCGGAAGGAGGAACAGAATGAAGCAAAATGTTATGCACGTCGGGTACAGAAACCTGCGTCAGTGATGGTATGGGGATGCATGACGGCATCTGGGGTTGGCCCACTACACGTCTGTGAGGGCATTGTGAATGCACACGCATATACACGCATACTGGAGCGGCATCTTCCCACAGTGCGAAGGCACCTGTTCCACACGCGGCGTCTCATCTTTCAACACGACAATTCCAGGCCTCATACAGCACGGCTGACAAGAGAATGGTTGACTCGCCATCACGTGCGAACTCTGCCATGGCCACCATCGAGTCCCGACCTCTCGCCCATTGAGAATGTGTGGCGTGTTCTTAAGCGACGTGTGCAACAGAGGGGACCCACGACAGTGGCTGCTCTTATCGCCTGCCTGCAGGAGGAATGGCACCGCATCGATGTGGAATACCTTGAACGACTCGTCCGCAGCATGCCCCGACGCTTTGCCACAGTTATTCGCCGACGGAGCGGCGTCACACCATGGTAAACAGGATCCCCTCTAACAGTGACCGAACTTCAATGTCACGTGTAGATGGACGAAAATGTTTTATTTTGTGTGGACACCATACATTGCTGCGTTGCAGCGGAAATTTATGTTTTCCTTTGTTCCATGTAGCCTGCTGAATAAAATATGTTCAGCATATGCATGTGTTCTCCTTCTTTCACAACGCACTCCTATATTTGTGACTGGTCGAACTTCATTGTCACTAAGGTTGTATATAAACAAGCAGTGGCCAAGATTTTGTGAGTGGTCGACTCACAATACGCCACCGAAGGATCTCGGTTCTAATCTTAAGCCTGGCATAAGAATTTCTTCGTCAGTGTCCTTTCAAAAGTGAAAGTTTGACCAAGTTTGCTTTTATACTTTAAGTTCGGTTAGGTTACAGTTTAAAGTGGAATTCGAACCACTGTATGTACCTCCATCCACCGGAGACTCTATAGCTTAGAAGGCAGCAACGTCACCACTACGTCATCGGGGAGGCTCTCGGCATTCCCTATTATCATCATTCACCCTCATCATCGTGATGATCCTAAACAGACAGATATGAGACATAAAATAACAAAATGCAAGAAGAAACAGTTTTGAGTTTTAAATATTCCTATTTGAAAGTATTTCGTGCTATGAAGGTATTTCGAATAAATTTAACTTCTAACCTAGATATATACTAGATAAAGGCATTTTTCCGTATACTTTGAAGGGTGCACAATGACCACATCTTCTCAAGGACCAAGACAGTTTAACTAATTTACTCATTTCTTTATTCATGATTCACAAAATTCATTATAAGTGTTTCTTCTTCTGTTTTGTTATAAGTGTAACGTCTTCAAAAACTGTTTACTTGCTTGTTAGAATCGTAAAATACAGAAAGAATTCTATGCAATACATACACCAGTAATTCTTTACAATTAGGCGAGTGTATCCAACACTTACATGTAATTTTCCCGCGTGTATTTTGATAGAAAGAAAGACAGTGTAGTATAAGACGCCTGCAACAGTTTTTACTTAAATTAAAACTTGAATTTATTCAGAGTTATAGCATTTCTGCAGTGTGGCTTTCAGTCGACCACGAAATAGTGTCATTACTTTGCGTAGTTCCGCATGATCAAAGATTGTCAAAGAGTCCTAGATGCTTTTGCATGCTACGGCACAGTTTCGAAATTACGGTCCCTGTTTATAGCTCAAATAGGATCGTTATGATAACGGATCGAATTATCTCCCTGAGTGCTTATGTTAACCGTTCTCATGCAATAAGCCTTCAATCGGCTCAGCGGACGTAGGGGATAAAACAGATACCAATAAAACACACATCAGATCCCTGAACCTGAAATTGGAGATGCTATTGAAATTTCAGACAATAATAAAGGATAGGCTATTGATTTCATGTCAGCAGAACTAATTAAAACAAATAAATGAAAATTAATTTAATTTGTTCAATATAATAAAAACAGGAAATATATCAATCTCAGTAGAAGGGCAATAAACCCGGTTCAACGTCAGAAAATGAGGCTCGGTGAGGCTCGCCTTAATGGATTTCTCTCGTAAGGCATGAGCCTCATTTTCTGGCAGTGTTGCCAGCTGCTTACTCGAAAAAATCACCAAGGTTTTTTTTTGGGTCTAACCTAGCCTAAAGCAAGGAGCTGGCAATCTTGCTTGAGGCTCGCCTTAATGGTTTGCTCTTGTAAGGCACAAGTCCTATTTTCTTGCAGTGTTGCCAATATTTTACTCGAAAAAATCACCAAGGTTGTTTTTTTGGTCTAACCTAGCCTAAAGCAAGAAGCTGGCAACGTTGCTTGAGACTTGCGTTACAGTGCATAAAGCAAGGAGCTGGCAACGTTGCTTGAGACTTGCGTTACAGCGCATAAAGCAAGGAGCTGGCAATGTTGCTTGAGACTTGCGTTACAGTGCATAAAGCAAGGAGCTGGCAACCTTGCTTGAGGCTTGCCTTACAGCGCATAAAGCAAGGTTGCCAACCTACTGGTACTTTTGCCATAGCCTTTTACAAGAAAAAAAAGAGAAAGGGAAGAGTTAAACAACCGACAGCTTCCCCACAGCCTTTTTTGGTCTAACCTAACCTAAAGCAAGGAGCTGGCAACTTTGCTTGTGCAATCAACCCGGTTGACCGCCCTCAAATAAAAATCAGCGTTGCCAACTCCTCACTCGAAAAAAATCACCAAGATTTTTTTTGGTCTAACCTAACCTAAAGCAAGGAGTTGGCAACTTTGCTTGTGCAATCAACCCGGTTGACCGCCCTCAAGTAAAAATCAGCGTTGCCAACTTCTTACTCGAAAAAAAATCACCAAGATTTTTTTTGGTCTAACCTAACCTAAAGCAAGGAGCTGCCTTACAGCGCATAAAGCAATTTTTGCCAACGTGCATATACTAAACAAGGAGAGCCGGCACTGCCGTAAAAGAGAGAGATGGATGGATGGCAACGCAGTATGTGTGTGCGTGTGTGTGTATAATATGTAGCATTATTAACTAGAGTGTGTTGGCAATTTACTTACAACTAAAAAAATTGAGATGCCAACGTTGGTGTAAGATGAAGAGAGAGAGAGATTTATGGTTGGCAACAGTAACGAGCGAATGCGCCATATCGTAATTTTCCAACTCCGTATATCGTGACCTTTGTAAACCTCTCTCGGGGGAACGGCGTGCCACACGCACGCGCGCGCGCGCGTATGTATTGTAACACAAGCAAACAAACAAAATAATAATAATTGTTGTTTTTAGGAGGCCTGGCCCCTATAACCTCGCCAGGGTGCGTGGTGCCCAACCAAAAATGTAAAAGTTTTCTAATGGCTGCGGTTATAGATTACCGCACCTCTGTAGAGTTTCACGTGTTTTTTTTCCCCCAAACTTCCATGAAACCCTACAGAGGACCTCCGTAATGCATGCAACGTGTACTAACGACTCTAGTGTTATTTGATGTTGTGATATTTTTGGATATAGAGTTTTATTGTGAGATATAGATAAAAATAATTATGTTTATTATTAATATTTTCTTGATGAAGATGGAGAATGTATGTGCGTGTTACAAATAAAGTTGCATGCTTTTTTCTAGTGTGTGTGTATGTGTTTTTGATGTTTCGACAGCATCTGAAACGATAAAAAAAGAAATTTTATTGTTAATTTTCACGTGTAAAAACAACAACAATTTTTTTTGTGCAAATTTTCTGATTGTCTCGTGCTATAGTACAAAAAAGATATTGTAACTGATAACTAATGAAATTGACATTTGTAACTGATCTGAACTAGTGAAATTCGTATTGTGCCATTGTAACTGATTGTGCTAGTGCAGAAAATTTCTTATTGTGCAAGAAAAGATGTTAAAAAACTTGTTAAAACTGCTCTGTGACCCTCTCGTTCTTCACGTCGTAGGCGAAGGACTTCTCTGCAATCAGGATGACACTGCATAGGGTATCCTCGGGCAAGGCATCGTGGAACTCGCAGACGACCTTGATGTTGGTTCGATCGTTGACCACTACCTTCTTCCTCTTAGATGTGTTGATGACGAACATCGGCCTGCGGATTTTGAATTCGCTGGGGGTGTAGTACATGTCCACGCTTCCCTCGGTCACGCGTTTGTAAGCTGTGTAAGCTTCGTAAAGTTTGAGGTAATCGTTTTTGGTCACGTCGAGGTTGTAATTCTCGCGCGGGAACACTTCGTTGCGTCCGTTCTTCAGATAAACGTTCTTGATCTTGCAGTCGTCGAACTTGCTGGAATCTTTTTCCTGATTGTTATTGCGCCCGGTCAGAAAGAGCACTACGACGAAATCTGGCATGTCGAACTGTATGTTGTTGAACTGCGTCGTCACGTCGAATTCCATGTGACTTCCCGACGCTATTTTCTGCACGCACTGGTAACCGTGAAAGTGAATCGGCACCTGCGGACTTTTCAAGATCTCCGCTTTGTACTTGAGGGCGTAGTTCGTTTCGTATTCCACCACCGGCATTCTCAATTCCATGCTCCGGATGACGCACTTGGCTGCTTCGGGTAAAGTGTTGGCTATCGGCGTGGTGGCGTCCGGACCCAAAGTAGAGTATCGCATCAGTACGTCGTTGTTGTTGGCAGCTCTTCGAAACGTAACGCGCAGTCCTCCCTTCCACATGATCTCCTTGTAGTCCGAGAAGAAACCAAGCAGCAGACGCATGGGAAAGAGCACCGTGTGACTTTTCGTCGATATTTTGGTCCCGGCTTCGAATCCCCCGGCCTGGTAGTACGCTGCGTCCGTTTTGGATAATTTCAACGTTCCCACTGCCGTCGACGTGATGCCTGGATAATCTATTCTGTCGATGACGGTGTTGTGTTTCCTCACCTCCACCTGCGAGAACAGGTGAGGCACGAAGTTGTCCACGAGTATCAAGTTTGCTGCTGCGGGAAACGCATCTCCGCTTTCTTTCTTCACCACGTCGAATTGAAGGTAGAGGTCCGCTCTGTGAGGATGAATGAACCCGTCGCCTACGTCCACGTCGTATTCGATCTCCCTGTTCGCTTCGTTCAGATTGGCGAACGTGCGACGGTTGGGAGGGAAAGATTGCAATTCGTAACTTTCGATTTGCTCCATTTTACATGTATGGTTATTTATTATACGTTGATCTCCACGATGGCCGTCGTAGTGGCACCTGCGAAATCCACCACGTCTCCTTTCTCGTTCGTCACCACCAACTCTATGTCGTCTATGCGGTTGCGACATACTGGAAAATAGATCGGCGAAGAGGGCGTGTAGATGATCGGTTCCATGAACTCGGAACTTGGTTTGAAAGTGGCTATGATTCCCGTCTGCTTGTGACTTCCCAGTAATCCGTCCGAAGATTTCGTGATCATACCTTCGGCCACGTTGCAGTGTACGTTCAGAGTCTCTATGGCCAAGAATTTAGGAATGTTGGTTGCTACGTGCTTGATGCCAGCTTCGAGTTTGGTGTTGTTCTCGAAACCTAAAAGTTCTCCCATGGTGCCCAGGTCCACGGTCTCCGTCGCGGATAGGATTTCCACTCTGTGCGTGACCGAATTTTGAGAAAGGTATGTGCCTTTGGGTAATTGAGCTTGCAAAGTGGAAAGATTGTATTGTCCTGGCGTGACGACGATGTGTTCGCTTCCGACGCTAATTTTGTTGTTGTGCTGCGTAACATTGGGTATGAGGTAAATGCTGTAGAATGCACGCAGAGCCACGGATTTAGGATAGACGATGTCGTCGTGCAGCGTGAGTTTCAAGATCGAAGATTCGCTCGTGAGATGGAACACGCCCATCCTAGTGATGCTGTTTGAGGTTCCACAATGCTTTCTGGAAATCCTCGATCGTAGGGTTATTTATTTTAGAGAGAAACGAGAGCACGGAGAGGCAGAGATGACCGCAGTTCACGTCTCCGAAATCTTGAATGCGTTCGTCGTTGTAGTATATGGAGGTTTTGTTCGTTTTCAGATAATGAATTAAATTTGTAGGTGGAACACCTCCGAAAGAATCGAAAACGAATGCTTTATCATCGTTTTTGTGGTAACATATCCAATGCGTGCCTGGATTTTCTTGACCGTCCAAGTTGACTACTCTGCATTCTCTTCTTTTAACGCTTGAAGGTAACGAGTCGGACATGAAAACTCCTCTGAAGTGTTTGATTTGTAACGGTTCGATCAGAGATTCAATGTCTCGGTTGGTGAGTGCTTCTGTTTCTTTTTTTTAAACTTCTTCATCACGCCCTTTCCCTTCTTCTCCATGGCCAGCTTGTGACGTTTCTGTTCTTCCAACTCGGCCTTGTTCTTCTTCGAGTCGATGACGGTTTTCGCGATGGCGGCACTTCCGCCGGCCAAACTTCCAACGGCCCCCAATGCTGCCAGGATGGCCGGGATGCTGAATATGAAACCTCCGATCTTTTGCTGTTTCCGCGAACGCTGCAATCTTTTCAATTGAGGTGTGCTGAGCAGTAATTTCATTCCATGCCCTTTCGACAAGCAAGAACGTTTCTTCTCGCGTTGTTTCTTGGTGAGTAACCCATCGAGGGCACCTAGATTTTTTAGATTCGAATATGGTATCTGGTACACGACACCCTTGGGCTTCATGTTGATGCTCTATGTGTTATTTTCACGGTATGTTATTTATATATATATTCTGAGATTTTTTCTTGTGTAGTTTTTTACGGTATGTTATTTATATATTTTCAAGGCCTCGCAGTCGTTACACAAATTCTATTACGTGCTTCGTTTTCTTGCCAAGAAGTTCCTTTGTCCCCTTGTACACAATTCGAGTTTTGTTCTCGATTAAAATAGATAGCTTCTCGTCGGATAACATGTTAGCGTATCGATCTGGTAAAAATAGACTGTATTGTGCGTTGAGCAACAGGCGTACCTTGGGACCATACTGGGTAGAAACGATTGAACCAGAAGTTATCGTGTAAGGTTTGTCGACTTCCAATTCCTGAATTTTTACATACTCGACTGACAAATTTAGCATTTGTTTTAATGCTTGGAGATCACTTATTTTTTCAGTCGTCATATCAAAAAAATTTCAAAGTGTTAGAGAGAAATTTAATTGTTTTTCACGATGTGTGTTATTTATATATACCCAATATTATTTTTTTTCACGATGTGTGTTATTTATATATCAAGTTTTTTTGACACGTATATATATTATTATTTTTTAACAGAGGAAGAAAATCCGTGCTTCGGAAAACGCGATGATGTGCGTAATGATATCTTCCGTCTCCTGCATAGACTTGTACCAATCATTAGTATACCATCTTCTTCCCTGCCTTGCCTCGTACAATTCATCGAACCTATCGTTTAATTTCTCCCCTGCAGCCGAAAGCAGAATGTTGAGATCACCGCACCTCAGGCCGCTGATCTCCCGAAGACGGTCCTTGAGAACTATTTCGCATCCCATGTGAAATGCCGGCGTCGTTCTTGCTATGATTACAAGTTTATTAACATCTCCGTTAACTACCTTTTTGAATATTTTAGATAGTAATTCGTGCGGCAAATCAGTTATGCGAGACATGTTGTTATTATTATTATTTTTTACGGTATGTTATTTATATACCCCACCCCAATTTTTGTTTCGTGTTCATGGCGATGGTGGTACCCAGTGCGGCGACCCGTTCACCCAGCGATGCGTCTCTGCTTACGAACCTTTCGAAAGCTGCATGTTCCAATTTTTTGTCTGCTTCGTGACGTGCGTCCAGATCCGTCTGCGTGGTGTTGTAGGCGATGTCGTGATCTTTGCATGCCGCGTCCAACGGATTCACACCCTTGTCTCCTCTCTCCAATCTTTTCTCGAGTTTGGTACCAGGTCCGCAGTACTGGTAGCCAGGTAGATGCATCTCGAAAGGTAACTTGTTGATGACGTCGTTCACGAGTCCCTTTCCTTCGGCCACGTTCCAAAATTTCGGAGGCAGCGTGTTGATGATTTTGATTAGGTAACCTATGCCCTTGTCGTCGTTCACGATGAAGTTGGAAAGTTTCGTGCTGATCATGTCCACGATGCCAACCTTCTCGTTGTAGAAATTACGATTGCCTGCATTTTCTTCACCGGCTATCACCAACAATCGGTCCACAAGTTTCCTAACGTCGTCCACCCAAACGAATTCTTTGGGTAACGTGTTGTAGCGTTTGACGCCGCTGCCCGTTTTGACCTGGTTCTAAATCGGTTTGATGAGATTCCTGTACTTCTCGCCGCTGCTCGATTTCACCCTATTCTGCGAGGCGTCGTTGTTCTGGTACAAGGCATCCGTCATGATCAGAATTTCCTTGTAACTTTGGTAATCTTCGTCGGTGTAATCTTTCGGCTGCTTTTTGGCGACGAGTTCCCACAGTCCCACCGTACCCGGATACCTGGTCCAACTATCCTTGTCGCCTAAATTGACTTTAATGTCGTTGCCTTCGAAGGTCACCTTCGATTTCCCAATCTTCCACACCACACCGTCGCCTTCGCTGGTTTCCATGCTGGGATACAATCCGAACACTTCATCCTTGTCGAATTTCCCCGTGCTCAGGTAGTCTCGTGCCAAAGGTCCCAACTCGATCTTATCCGAAGACGACGTGCTGCCTATGGCTCGACGTCGTGCCGGTGCATCCTTCAGTTCGAACGGCGTCGAAGGAATGCTCGAAATGGGCGTGGGTACGGCGTAACTTTTAGCTGCGAGCGGTACGAGTTCATTAATCAAATTTTTATTTTGTTCCGTGACACTTTTAATTTCTTTACCTAGACTGCTGATGGCATCGATCACAGGTTGATCCTGACGTTTCTTCTCTTCGTAGAATCCGCGATTCTCGGATTTCCAACCTTTGAAGCGTTTCGCGAGGTAATCGCGAAGCTTGAGATTTTCGTCTTCGATTTTTCGTTTCGTCATGACGTTATTTATATACGTCGTTTCTCACAACGTTGCAACGTTTAGAAAGTTGTTGATTTTGTTTCTGTATTTTCCGTCGTTGGGTTTCCTCGTCATGTCGATCGTCGCGAATCCGAAATCGTCACCGTTCCAGCAAGAAGAGCAGCAGCGTTCCGAAAATTGATTGTAGTTCATGTCTCCGCCTACGTAGTCATCGTACGCGTGCTTGAGGTTGGTGTGATCTTGACGAAACAAACATATGAAATTAGCATTGTCGCGCACTAACTGTTTTGGAATTTTGGAAAACGTTTGAGCTTGGTAAAAACAATCCATTCCTTTGTGACGACCTTGCGTGAAAAAGTTGCGAATTTCATTTTGATTTTCCAGGATGGCGTCGTCGAACACGACGACTGAATTTTCACGACAATCGTCGAGTGGTTTTATTTCCGAGGCGAACGTTGCAATGTCCAGACCATCGTACAGTTTCATCAGTTGCTGGTATTTGGATTGCTCCAAACTTTTCGAGAACACGTACAGGTGCCTGTTCTTCCAATTTAACCAATTCGGTGCGAGGAGAAAATTGTCCACGAGCAGTGTCGTTTTCCCACACCCCGAAGGACCTACGATCAGACAGCGGATGCTGTCGGGAAGCAACTCGCCGTTCTTTTTCTTCGTTTGACTTTCCGGATCCGGTAGACGCTTCACCACGTTCCACGTACTCACAAGATCACTTCGTTCGCGTCGATCCAACTCTTTTCCGGAAGTCCCAGCCATTTGACAAACAGTTTGTCACCTTTCCTACGCAATACTTTCTCGATGAGGTACGTGTCGGGGTGTTTCGTTTTAGAGAGTTCCTCTTCGTAAAATCTTCCTTTCAAAATCTCGCCGCTACTATCTTTTATTATATACGTGTGTCGGTTTCCGGGTAGAACTCGAACCACCGTAAAAAGTTCCGTGCTCCAATTTTTTGTGAATCCCTTCTCGAAGGTGCGTTTGAATTTGCTGATCCTCACCTGGTCTCCAATTTTGTATTTAGCTTTTTTTGTCGTGGGTGTGTACTTTGGACAGTAAACGGTAGAAATTAAACGCTGCTCGTCGGACTTGGTAACGTCGGCTGGCTTCATGCCTATCGTTCTGTGTACCGTGTGATTATAGGTGTCGACGAGTTCCGGCAGGATGTCGACCCATTTGTAATTTCCCCGAAGCGTGAATCGTTTCCACATGTGTGTTTTCAAGGTTCGATTGAATCTTTCCACGATGCTGGCTTTGATGTGACTGAAGGTCGAATAATGTCGAACGTCATGTTTTTGAATAAACTTTTGGAATACGGCGTTGTAAAATTCTTTACCGTTGTCCGTTTGCAGAAACCGTGGTCGTCTGCCACCGCTTTCGCGAAAAATTGTCTTGAATTCTTCCGTGACGCACGTTCCCGTTTTCGCCTTCAAAGGTAGAGCCCATGCGAATTTCGAAAACGTGTCTATGACGGTGAGAAGGTACTTGTTGCCCTTGTTCAATTTATGCACGTTTTTCAAATTGCCGCTGCTCATCTCCACGAGGTCACTTTGCCAGAGGTCGTCGATGCCCTTGGTTACCACAGCCAAACGTTCGTAGTTGCGGCGTGCAGGTTTATGCAATTCTTCGACGATGGCTTGCCTAGACATTTTTTTAGAGATTACGTTTCAAGAGAAGCACAAGCGTGATGGGATTCAAAGAGGGTGGCACTTCGCTCGTGTTTTGAATGATCAGCTTATCGCCGGCACTCACGTCGAAAACGGTGAGATCTTCGTCTTCGTGTATTTCATATATGTTGCGCGTTTCGTTCCAACGCGCCAGAGGAATGTTTCCTGCTTTCTGGACACCACGATTCGATATCAAAGTCATGGTGGGAACGCTAGCTTTTCTGCCGTGAGACCAGTACGAAAATTCGTTTATCTGAATCGTGCCATCGAGGAGAAACTTGTAGTACGGATGATAAGGATGCAGCATGTACAGTTTGTTACCTTCGACGAAGGTGGAGATTCTCTGTTGATTGGGAACGCTGTTGATTTCGATGGCTTGCAGAGAATGCAGTTTAGCGAATTTAGTGTCGACGCCGAGCAGATTACTGTGAACTTGTCCGAGTTTATTTTCGATGGGCAGCAAATGCTCGATTATGGTATCCGTTACGACAGAAAACGACGGTTTGATTTTCACTTCCACGTTCAACTGCTTGTAGTTTTCGTTGAGTTCTTGCAACTTGGCACCGAAAGAGGCCAGCGTCGATTCCTGCGTGGATTCCAGCACTCCGACTTGATCTCTGATGTTGACGACGATGTTCTGAAGGTTCTCGACTTGATTCAATTTCGAGCTCTTCTCGGTAAGATCGTTCACGATGCTTCGCATCTCTGTAAACTGCGTGTGAAGGTCGGCGACGCTCTGCGAAGTGGGCAGCGTCGACACCAGCGAACTAATTTCGTCTCGAATCTCTTCCACGTTCGCCGTTTCCGTTTCTAGTCGTTTCAGCATTCGAGATATGTTTCTTTTCAAAGCGTGCAATTCTTTGGAGGTGGGGAGATTGGCCACTTTACTCTCGAGATCGCTCAATGAACTTTTGATGTCGCTCGAATCGGATAGTGCCGTCACCGCCGTTTTCAATTTTTCCAAATCTTCGCTCGAAGGCACGCTCGTCCGTAACGATTCCAAGTCACCCTGTATGTTGTCGAGTACGTGATGAAAATGAGCGAGATTCGTTTCGACGTTCAAATTTTCTAAATATTCGATCTTCTGCTGAACCGTGCTCAACGTGTCTTGAATGCTCGTCAACGCTCTCGCTTCAGCGTGAATATTTTTAATTTCTTCGTTGATCAATTCCAAGGACGCCTGAAGCGTAGCGATGGTGGTTTGAATGTGTTCGAAATCTTGATAGGCCTCCAATTGAATTTTTATGTTCGCGACGCTTTTACCGATGACCTGCAGTTCGTCCGACGATGGTAGGTTCGTCATGGTATCTTCCAAAGTCTGCAACTTGGATTTAATTTCTTCCAACGTGCTGGTGAATTCTTCTTGTAATTTGGAAACGACGACATGCAAGCGTTCTGTGTCTATATCGCTCACGACGGTTTGAAGTTCAGAGAAATTCTTTTCTATTGCGGAAGTTCGTTCTTCGATTTCGAGTTTCAATTTTTCCAAATCTTCATTTTTCGATTGAAATTGCTGTAATTTGGCCAAATCATTTTGAAGCGAATCCACGCTCAACTGTATATTTTGAACGCTGTCGTAAGAAGGTACGTCGACATAATTTTTTATCAGCGTTTTCAGTTCGGAATCGATTTTCAGAATGGGGTCGAGACATTGCGTTTGGAGCGTAGCGATTTCCGACTCTAAACTTTTGTTTAAGGTTTCCTGCAAAGCGATCAAATCGGTCCTCAACTTCTTAACTCGAATGTCCAACATGAGAATCTCTTCTGCGTGGTCTACACGCTTGGTGTTGCCGAAAATGTCGTTAGGCATTTTTGGTTAACGGTTATTTATAATAGGATAGACGATTCGTAATTCTACGAAGAGAGGAATGAGTTTGTCGTAATCTCCGAGGAGTTCCACGTAAAGATAATCTCCTGCAGACACATCGTACGTAATGTTAGAAAGCATCTTGTCGTGCTTGATTCGAAAAATGTTCTTGCCGGTAGAAATTTTGATTTCGCCTGCGTTTTCCGGATTCACGGTGATTTGAAGTTTCCCGTCGATCGGAATTTCGTAGAAATGTAAATTGTTATTAAAACATAAAACATCTTGCCCACATCGTCATTCAGTTTCGTCCAAATGCTGTTGAGGTGAATGATCAACAGACCGTTGAGTTTAGGTAACACGGAAGGTAAGACTTCATGATCTGGTATGGTTTCCATAATGATCTGTTTTTTGAAACCGAACAAATTCATAGGCATGCTGGTTATTTAAGAATACAGTCAAAGTTTCTTGTAATGACAGTCAAAGTGTTTTTTTTTTTTTTTTTTTTTTTTTATGAATCTTCTGTTGAAGATGGACATATGTTGCAGGTTTTGCTTTCTGCTAAGCGATAGTGCCCCCACGGCAGTGTGTGGATTCCACATTGGAGAATGCACCTCTTGTCGTCGTTGGGATCCAGCGCAATTTTTCTAACTTTGTTTGTGGTGATGATATGGTCGACGCTCTGGATGCGCTGTTCTGCTCTTAGAACCGGCGACCTGGTCTTGAGGCAATCCACGAAGTCCTCGAATGTGAGATGCTCCCGAACCACCTGTCTGCCGACACCCTTGACCTTCTTGGTAACGCTGCCCTCGGCTTTGATGGCATAGGCCTTGGCGCGAAGACCTGCAAACTCGAGAATTACATCACCGTCCTTCTCGTCTTTGAGTTTGCCAGGTACTTTTTTGTTTCGGGGCAGGATGCCGTACTGGTTCGGCTGGGGATAGCCCGAGGTGTCGAAGAGGTTAACCAAAGCTGGTGCCGTGACTATATCCCCGTATGCATCGGCTGAGTGGACGTGGTACACCAAGCTGTCCGTGTCCGTGTAGAGAAGCGAGATGTTGTGGTCGTAGTGTGGACGTAATATGTCGTAGTACGTCTCGAACATGTGGAGCTTGCTCAGATCCAGAACAGTGGCTCCAACGTAGATGGGCATGTCGAGTTTCACCTCACTCTTCCTCATATGCACCAGAGCCAGCTGCTCATTATAAATGGTCCTCGATTTGAATAATGGGTTTGCTACGAGCCTGCGACATTGTGCTTTCCTCGTTACCAATTTTATGTCCATGCGATTCCGTACATTCTCCATAGTTTTGCCAAACACCGCATTATTCATTAACTTGAAGAAATCGCGATCAAAATCAGAAGTGGCGACTGTGCGATGTTCGGTGTTGAGCTCGATGTATGGCTTCAACCATGGAGAATGCTCGAACTTGAGGATGTGGTGAACTGCGTGGACGGTAACCCCTTGCTTCATCAACCACCGGAGATTCTGGTAGTGCAGGACATAACGCTCTTTGGACTCGAAATCCATGACGAGCTTCTTCTGGTTGGAATCGGGTGGACACTTGAACTCGGGTGCAGGGGGAAGATCGCAGAACAAATCCTGCAGCTTCTCGGAGAACTCAAGGTCCACCTCGGCGAAGAACCCATGTTCCAAATCGTCGAAAGCTTCGACGTCGAAGTTGGAAGGGTCAGCCCACTCGAAGCCTCTAAAAGGGAGTGGCTGCATCATGGAATGTCCGTAGAGGTTATTGACGTCCGTGTACATGATGTAGCTGGACGGTCGTGAGGGGTCGTAGCCGGTGGCCATGTGGTGATTGTTGGCGTGCGAGTGTCGCTGCGACACCTGGACCATTCCACCCCGCACGGCACGTTCCACAAACAGCATCATGTCCACGTCCGAAAGAAGCTCCAGCTCGATCTTCGTCACCAGAAACATGGCTGACCACGCCAGTCCGGGGAGACTGTAGAAGTAGGCAGGGTCCAGCTGGTAGATAGTCTTGGCGGTCGCACGGAACGTCTGGAACACGTCGGCGAGGAGCGTCACATCAAGTCTGAGGTAGGCGTCGTGGTAGTCCCCGAGAGTTCGACAGCCCAGCTCGCGCCACATGGACTGGGCATGGTGATATTCCTCGTCGGTGATGTTCGAGCCTCGCAGCTTGCTGTAGAAGTTTGCTCGAGGAGGTAGCGACGTCTCTGCGAACTTGGAAGGGTCTGTGATGTATTCGTAGGGATAGACCCCCTTACGCTTGAAGAGGCCGGCGTCCAAGTTCGGAAAGTTCGCGGAGGTAATAAGCATTTGCTCGTCGCTAAGCTTCCCTGCGAGAGCATCGAGGCTGGCCGGGAGGAACCTCAGGGAGTCGAAGAAGCGAAGCTCGACGGTAGAGCGTGATCCCGGGATTCGCACCCACTTGCTCAAGCTAATGTAACGCTCCTCGTTCTGCGCCAGGACGCTGATTCGCATGTCGTCGTACCCAAAGTGAGGCACCAGATGGTGGAAGTCGTATCCCGAGCCATTATGAAAAAACACAGGGATGAAGCGCGGGTCCCGAGCCATGAGGTTGCATCCGTTGCACCATGGACCAACATACCTACCGTTAAAGTGATCGTGGTGTTGAACTTTACGGTTGTTGGCGGTGTACTCCTTGACGCAGACAGGGCAAGCGATGGCCTCGTCGTGTCTACGCTGATCGTCGGGAGACAGTGGGAGCATAGACTTGGGGGCCAACAGTACCTTCCCTATCTCGTTGGCCTCGACAACCATCCTCTCGAGGAAGTGTTTGGCGGCGTCGGGACCACGGTACACGTAGGGCTCGGGGGCAATGTGCTGGTCTCGTCGCACCACAACGTATGCGAAACTGGATGCCTCGTGGAGTTGGTAAGGGGTGGTAGAGGAAACTTCGGGATCGGGATCGCAAGTGGACAGGGGTTTGAGGAAGGCTTCGAAATCCGCGATGGTGATAGCGGGATGTTCTACCATGGCACCGTGCATGTGGAAACGCTCCACAGTGCCAGGTTTGGGCAAGACTGCCACACCCGGCTCGTTGGCATTGCAGTAGATCTTGTGGCTGGCGAGCTTCTCTGCAGCGATGTTGGAGCCTCGAACATGTTGGTAATTGTGTTGATCCTGTCCGTCGAACATTGACAAGCACCTGCGACACACCTCGACGTGGTGACTATCACTGCTCCGCTGGCTCGAAACAAGTCTAGAGAGGGAACGGATAAGGGTGTAGTGGTGATGGGTCTCGTCCTTGATGAGCAGAAGGTGAATTTCCTGCGCACCATCAACGTTTACGTCGCTCACCCTGATGGGGTACACCGCATTTTCGTCAGTGAGGCCATAAACGTTGATGGCCAACCGCGCACGAACCTCAAACTTTCGAATGTCCGAAAGCGCCACCGGGTAGTCGATCCCAGCCATCGCATCTTCCAGCTCTGCCTCATAGGGCAGGTAGTGGCCAACACGTTTTGGATTATTTTTTGGCTCAACTGGGTGCAATGCTGCCAGGACACACCATACGAAGCACTTGGCGTCATTGTTCTGAATGTTCAGGACAGCCTTCTTTGCCGCAATGGTAGGTGGTAAGCGGACGTAGCTGGAGGCGGAGAGAGGCACGAACTTACAAAGTTTGACGCACAGTTCGTGAGGCTCGCCACACAGCGAACCCCCCGAGCCTTTAGCTTGATGTTCTTCTTGTTTTGCCACCAGCTCATCGGCAAACTGGTTGTAGATGACCTCGAGGTTGTCGACATCCGCCAGATGCAGCGTCTTCGCCTTGGTGTTGTGGCAGAAGCTGTCAATTTCGTCAGACGGGTTCTTGTACTGGCAACGTAGCGATGCGTAGAATTTGGTGGAGTGCATTGCAAGCGCATCGCCGAGGATGGAAATAATTTCGGCTTGCACGTTCTCCAAAAAGCTACGCACGTCGCATGAGCCCTCCGAAGTGAGGACAAAGTCCTCCAACGAACGCTCGAAAGCAGACCGGTCTGCTTTCATCGCAGGCTTGACGCGTTTCGTGGGTGGTGCATTGATGGAGGCTGCTTCTGCCTTCCTCTTGGTGGAGGTCGACGGTTGAGCACCAGATGTATTTTTGCTTAGACAAATAAGCTTATGCTTCTTGGCATACGCAATTGTAATGTGTTTATTGCATCCGGAACATAGTTCAGTGGCAGCCAAATGCTTGCTTGGCACGCAGGTGCGACAATGTCTTGCAAAATTTTTGCTTGATATGGTTTTTTTGCACACGGGGCAACTTTTCATGGAGCGCATTTTTTGGGGGGGTATGTTTATTTATATGCGATCTGTTGGTGGTAGAGTGTTTACAAAATAAACCCTGTAAAAAAATTTAAAAAAATATATAAGAAAAATATGATTGTAGATAGGAAAAAGCACAATAAATATTGTATGCATGTGTAATTCTATTTAGCTTATTTTTGCTAGACACGAATCTTCTTCAGATTTTATTACCCATTAGTATATTTTTCTACCAATCTAGTAGAGGTATGAAACTATGAAAATATACTTGTTTATATATATTCTATTGTTTCGGCTGATATAATAGCAAATATATATATATATATATATAGCTATTTTGAAATTCTAAAACTTTCAGGTATACTTATTTTTACATGCAAACATACATCATAAAAAATTACACAATCGTATTTTTTTTCCATACACACATTTTTTATTTTCAGAAAACAAAGTTATTTTCAAAAACAAAGTTATTTTCGATTTTTTAAATCAAACAATAAACATTATTTGTGTTTATAGTATTTGTCGGGCAATAGCAGATAAAACAAGAATGGGTTTTCTACGACCCCCAGTTTACGAGTTACAAAACAACTTAGAAATCACATCTTGAAATTTAAATTTAAAATAACTCGAAAACAGTAAGCACTAATCATTATGTTTCCAATAGGTTGTAGAGTACATTTAATTTTTTATCAAATGTCATTAAAATTTTCGAAATAGGGTAAAAACTAAGCCAGCAAATCAAGTTTCTCAAAAAATAAAAAAATTGTCTATATTTTCGAAACTTGAGGGGGTGGAATCGATTTTATTTGCTAGTCGTATAGTTTTTGTCAAATCCTATCCAACAAACCTAAAATCATCATCCTAGGTCAATTAGGAACCAAGAAAATCAATATCTTGGAAAACATCTTAAGACAAATATCTTAAGAAAATTTTCTTGACAGACCGGAAGTAACATCTTGACAGACCGGAAGTCGACTTTCTTAAAGATTAAGACAAATATCTTAAGATGTTTTCCAAGACATTGATTTTCTTGGTTCCTATGGGGCCTAGAATCACGCAACTTTGGATTATGTATATACCGTTGTTTTTTCCTACATATTCACTAGGGCTCGAAAGTGCGGTAGTTGTGTTGTTGCCTTGTAATCAAGAGGTCCTAGGTTCGAACCCGATAAAAGTACATAGTGGTTCGGGTCCTATTTTAAAAAAACTGTAGGCCTAGTTCCGATTAGTTTTACTGTGCATATGTGAATATAGGAAAGTACAATGCAAAGTCAGCAATGTGTGATGCGGTCAGCACCAAATATTTTAATTTTATATGTATATTTAAGTTTCATGCATAAACATGGCAGTTTTCCTATATGCTTTTATGGTATGGTGCTATGCACGGAGGAGCACTTTATTTAAGCATATTTAACTTCTCTTTCCATCTCTCAATCTATTCATATTTGACACGGCCATTGCAAGTCGGCCATTTTGTTTACGTAGCAATTAGGCTTAAAAAAACTGACACACTCATTGCAAGTCGACCATTTTGTTTACGTAGCAATTACGTTAAAAAACTTTAAACCACATTATTGTTATTTTTTGTGAATGCTTGTCGTGATAAAAAAAACATAATTAGATATATTTTATTTAATTTTATGTTTAATATCTTTTCTGTGTATAAAACTAAATAATAATAAAATTCGAAACACTATGTACTTCCACTAAATATCAAACGCACAAAAAAAAAACAGGCTAACACACGCAAAATTATACTGGTCTGCCAGACGCCAGAGCCTCGTTACTCTGATGTACATATGCCTGATGTATATAGTAATATGTAATAAATATATATATAAAAAAGCAAGAAAAAAAGAAGAGAGATACATGCAACACACTTAAAACTTGTATACTTTCTCTCTCTTCTTTTTTGCGTGCAACACTACCTATTTATATAACACAAAGCCAACTTATCCAAGCTAACAAACAAATTTACTCACGTTAGTTAATTTCAATCACAATCACAATTTTCTTCTTGCAGCTCACAATCACAATTTTCTTCTTGCAGCTCACAATGTTCTCCTTGCAGCTCACAGAGTAGAATGATGCTTTATTAGTCAGAATAGAAGAAGCTCGCTTGTGTGATCTCCCGTTACATGCCTGCCTCCTGCCCCACTCCCCCTAGTTGTTATAAAATAGCGACGGAAGTGTGTACATGTTTCTTTTCTCCGTCTTTTTTTTTGGTTTATGAATAGAAGCAGGAAACTTGGTTCTGGCAGCATCAGTGATGGGTAATATGAAAATCTGTGACGGTCTAATGTTAATGCCCTCAAGCTTCTAGTTTTATTAGTCGAGGAGTAATATGTAGGTTAACAACGTGGACTAGTAGAAATCTGCTCTGTCGGCATGAAATTCCATCATTATTGTTAGCTTTTAAAAAAAAACAGGAAGTACATCCGCCACTGTGAATAGCCAGAAATGCTGCCCCTCCCAGTCATCCATCTCTCTTACAATAGCGTGTGTGTGTTGTGTTGCGCTGTCCCCACACCTAGTCGTCGAATCGACGGGTTCCCGATTTTCATCATGTAGTTCCTTTTTCATTCAATAGATGGCAGAGGTTGTATGATCTTTCAAATCTATGACGTGTATGTTTGTGCTGCTAAGTTTTTCATACCATTTCAAGCGTGTTTTGTTCAGTAATTTCTCATGTAAACAAATCTTCATTTGTTACGTCTTGCAAACACGTTGCATAAGAATATTGTAGATGATTCTGCGATTGAAAAGTTGCTTTTCGATAGCGATGAAAAAGAAAATATGGATTTTGGCATTTTATGTTAGTGAAATTGAAGAATGTAGTGAAAATGAGGAAGAGGTGGCTGTGGCAGGAAAAATATAAAAAGTTGAGGAATGGAAATGGAATGCAACGATGTGTGTGATCAAATTTATTAGGTGAGTTTCTAATTATCTTTCAAGTAAACTGCATATGTGCATACTTATTACTATACTTCCACTTCAATATATAAAATTTTCACGTAAATTGCTTGGATAGTTTAAACAATATTTGACATCTTGTCTTGCTGTGCAACCTTCACGGGAGATAGCCAAATTTAAATGGTATTTCATGGCAAAAAAAATTGGCATTTAAATGTTAAGCGGATGGGTTCTCGTAATCCCCGTCAAAAACTACAGTAACATCATAATATCATATTGCACAGAAGAGGGAGGACATCGCTCGTTACTGTTGCCAGCCATAAATCTCTCTCTCTCTTCATCTTACAGCAAAGTTGGCATCTCTATTTTTTTTAGTTGTAAGTAAATTGCCAACACACTCTAGTTAATAATGCTACATATTATACGCGCACACGCACACACATACTATATTACCATCCATCCATCTTTCTCTTTTACGGCAGTGCCGGCTCTCTTTGTTTAGTATATGCAGGTTGGCAAAAATTGCTTTATGCACTGTAAAGCAAACCTCAAGCAAGTTGCCAGCCCCTTGCTTGAGGCTAGGTTAGACAAAAAAAAGCTGTAGGTGGGCTGTCGGTTGTTTAACTCTTCCCTCTCTCTTCTCTCTCTTTTTTGTAAAAGGCTATGGCAAAAATACCAGTAGGTTGGCAACCTTGCTTTATGCACTAAGGCAAGTCTTAAGTAAACTTGCCAGCTCTTTGCTTTAGGCTAGGTTAGACCTGGTTAGGTTAGGTTGGGTTAGGTTAGGTTAGGTTAGGTTAGGTTAGGTTAGGTTAGGTTAGGTTAGGGTGGGTGTTGGCAGCTGTCGGTTGTTTAACTCTTCCCTATCTCTCTCCTCTCTCTCTCTCCTCTCTCTCTCCTCTCTCTTTTTTTCTTGTAAAAGGCTATGGCAAAAATACCAGTGGGTTGGCAACCTTGCTTTATGCGCTGTAACGCAAGTCTCAAGCAACGTTGCCAGCTCCTTGCTTTATGCACTGTAACGCAAGTCTCAAGCAACGTTGCCAGCTTCTTGCTTTAGGCTAGGTTAGACCAAAAAAACAACCTTGGTGATTTTTTCGAGTAAAATATTGGCAACACTGCAAGAAAATAGGACTTGTGCCTTACAAGAGCAAACCATTAAGGCGAGCCTCAAGCAAGATTGCCAGCTCCTTGCTTTAGGCTAGGTTAGACCCAAAAAAAAACCTTGGTGATTTTTTCGAGTAAGCAGCTGGCAACACTGCCAGAAAATGAGGCTCATGCCTTACGAGAGAAATCCATTAAGGCGAGCCTCACCGAGCCTCATTTTCTGACGTTGAACCGGGTTTATTGCCCTTCTCTCAGTGGACAAGCTTGTTAACTTCACCAGCACATTTTGCTTATATTGGTTAATATTTTAGGATATTGGCAATATGAATACGAATTGAATGTACAATAGATATCAATTAATCAAAGTAATACAGGTATTTAATAAAGGTATAGAAGAAGACATTTTCTCCACCAGTCATTCTTTTACACAACAGCTAGAGAGTGATGCAACCTTTAACATTGGTTTACGCCAATGCAGTAAGTGATAGTAGACCCTCAATATTCAAAGTGGAAAACAAAACACTCCAATCTTCTCAATGCAAGACGGTCGCAGCATCCCTTTATTATAAGTAAGCGGAAGCATTGTTAAGGTATCTGGAGGAGCCGATTTAATCCTAAGATTCTATCTAAGTTCTTGCGAGATGTGTTTCAAGTGCAGTACATTATCTTCACTTTTTGCTCTCAAAATTCTTTAACTAGAAACATGGCAGTAATTAAATTCGAAGTACATGACATAACAAGACTCGTGACATATTCGAGTGATATGCAATTTTAAACAGACATTGTTAATGCACAGTAATTACGGTGTCTGTATATGTGCATATACATATGATTGATTGATTGACCCGGACTCGAAAGAATGAAAGTCATACTCATGTCATTAATTACTAATTAGCTGTAATATGTCACATGAAGTACAAGGTGATGTGTCATATACAAGGGCCCAAACCCCAACTATTGGTTTACCAAATATTTTGCAATAATATTACGGGGAAAAATAGTTTCCCAATTTCATGACTGTGGTTCCCTCCGCAATCTTATAAAAATATATAAGATATCTAAAATGAAAGCAAGCATAGTGATAACGTCGTTTCTTTGTAATCAACGGGAGGACACGGATTCGATACCCGGTGGAGACGCATACTGATTCGGATCCTACTTTTTAAAACTTTAGATCCATTCCCGATTTGATTTCCTGTGCTGGACCTTAGAGGTAACATGGACCAAGCTACCGTTTACAATCAAAGTATGTATCATTACTTAATTGTATCCTGTTTAATAATAATAATAGTAATAATAAATAATAATAATAACTCTTAGAAAATGTATCTTGATAGAGACTGAAAATTCAACCATAGTCTCATTCTTCACACACACACACATCCATGGTGTACCATCTTTCAACACTATAGAAGCGTTTAAATTGATCCTTACCACATGTTATTTTGGATCCATTACTCCGACTCATGAATAATGTAGGAAAATAGGTTGGAACTTCACATGACTAACAGTTGGTCCAACGCGAGGAGTAGATCAATATAGATGCAAAATTAACATCCGTTAAACCATAGCATATGCCAAGAGAGTGCGGTCTCTTCATCGGAGCAGAAGAAGGCGTTGAACGGTTTGGGGATTCTAACGAGTTGCATTTCGTCGATATATCAATGGAACCTGGCAACGTCCACCCTCTCCTCCTTAATCAATCCGATGGCTAAACTCTCCATTCGCTTTGCTGTGCTTAGAGAGGGTTTTTATTGGCTTCGTTTCCGTGTAACCTTAGCGATCCATCAATGTCTCCAACTTGTTAAACCCTCTCCGATTCTCTAGTTGGTCGCTTTCTCTTCTTCTTCCGAAATCCATCAAAATATTTTTTTTCCTTTGCTTCTTCCATTGCGTCGTCTACTTCTCAAAACAACCGAAGGGGGAGGATGTGGCTGTCCCTTTAGAATTTTCGACTCCGCAAGACCAAATGTACCGATCCGTCTTCGGTTGACAATGCTCTATGTCTTCTAAGCTACGGAGCATGCATACGAAACGCAGAAGGCAATCAAGTGAATTGGGATGAAGATGTCCTCCTGAATTTCTAAACGTTCCGCCAAGACATGGCCATTTCCAATCGTCACATGGTTATATCATTTTACTGCAAATAGTATTAATGGATTCATTCATGATGTGGTGGTATTCGTGGTTACGAAGCGTGTTCCTTTGAATTTGATTTTTGTTATTTACCTTTTTGGTTAATCACGATGATGAGGATGAGGGATGATATGGTGAAATTGAATACACACAAAAAAGAACACTCATGCCCAGGCTGGGATTTTAACGCAAGCTCTCTGTAGGCTTACCATACATCCGGGATTAGCCCGGACAGCACTGGTTTTTTAGTGTTGTCCGGGATTGCAAAATGTCCAGGGTTTTGAGAATCTGAACATGAAAATTGCTACCGGTATTGAATATTCACGACCAGAATATATGACCGGCAAGGATCGTTTATACCTTTTCTTTCTTCGAGATATCGACTTCCGAGCGGTTCCGTTCCGTACTTCCGTGAGCGTCTTGGTGGTCTTGCAAGCGTGTGAAGTAACTCGTCTACACGTTTTTGATAATTATAAGTATTTACAAAGGCTTTGCATTTGGCAATGGGCAAAAGAAAGTGTGTATTTAACGTTAACAAAAAAGTATTATCCCATAGCAGCACAAGGTTGCTTAGTTTGTTGCCTGCAATAGAAAGAATTCTTGCAATTTTTGATGGGCTAAACTCATACTTCCTGTCTTGTGACAAACGCCCAAAATTATTATTTGATTTTTTTTTTTAAATCCAGAAAGTGAATTGTATTTGTAATTTTTACATGGTTTTCTACAGTTATTTACGAGTAATAATGTAGTTTTGAAAGTGGAAGCTAATTCTATCACAGCAACGGAAGCATTTCAGACATATTCTCAATTAATTTGTCAACTTAAGCAAAGAAAAACCCATAAATTTATACCATCTTCTGCCAAAGCATTGCTATGCACTCGAAAAGAAAATAATGATGTTCAGGAACAAAAATTATTCTCAAGCATAGACAATTTTCATAATTCTAGTATCCAATACTTAGAGTTGTGGAGAAATAATAATAATAATTAATAACATTAATAATGTTCCAATAAAATGTTAAGGCTTTTAAGTAATTTCAATTTATTTTTGTAAAGAACCCTGAAATTCAGCAGTAATGAGTTGATCGCAAATATGTCCTGGCTTGGACCCAAAAAAATATGGTAAGCCTAGCTCCCTGGCGCCGTAGCAACCTCCATCGCTGAGGTTGGCTCATGTTCCTTTGATTTGGGAACGAAATTTGAATAGATTAATCAGTATTAAATTCCAAATAACGAAATTAGAGAGGAGGCATTCCATGAGAAAGTTCCCCGGAATCTCAATTTTTTAAAAATTAAATGCAATGCTGTAACTTGATCCTATCTTGGAGGGTTGTTAAAGTTTCAGGAACCAATAAATTCTAATGGGTTTTAATGGGTTTCGCTGCAGGACCGAAACCTATTTTCTCTCACAATTCGGTCCAAGTTGCGTATTGTTACATTCAAAGAAGGTTCCTGGACCGTATTTAAATTGTTCCTGAAGAAAGGTTCCTAGACCGAATTTAAATTGATGAGGGAAAAAGGTTCCTGGACCGAATTGAAATTCTTCCGGAAAAAAATTCCTGGACCGAATTAAAATTCATTCTGGAAAAAATGTTCCTGGACCGAACTGATTGAAATTCACCTGGATAAAAGGTTCCTGGACGGTATTTAAATTCATTCAGAAAAAAGGGTTCCTGGACCGAATTGAAATATGTTACAGATAAAATGGTTATTTACGGTCCAGAACTCATTATCTACTGGCCCGAAATTGAATTTATTTAAAATTTCTGGACCTTCAACAACCCTGCTATCTTGTGAGGGAACAATCTAGAATTGTCATTTGCATAAAAATTCAAGTAATTTACATAATTAAGTTAGAAGGTAAAAGGTATTTTATATATTGTTCGTTTAATTTAACTTTTTGATTTACTTGTGTTTCGAATTGTCTCCCACCCGTGGCATCAAAGAACAATTAATTTCTCCTTTAACCGTTCCATTTCCCCCTCAACTTCACTACAATATTTGATGATCAATAACGTTCTCTCTTTGTCTTAAATAAATTATTTTTCATCATGTGCCAATTAACAGAAATTAAAATAAACTTCTTATAAAGTGATGAGGCAGTGTTTCGTCTGTCCCACCTGTGACACATAATAGTTACAAATCTGGGAAAGCATTTTAAGGGTAGTTATGTTTAATCCAAAGTATTAAGTTTCATATTTCATTGCACAGAAACTGCAAGAAAAATGTGGCTTAACTATCAGTAGAATAGTCACTTTAATATAAAGATGGTAGTCCGCGTGTCCGACACGTGTCAATGGAATGCCCCAAACTGGAAGAACACAACTGAGTAAGGTAAAGAAGTAAAAGGATAACTGATTGATTTGATTTATTTTACTTCGCTTTTCTGCCACTTATAACTAATCGCGAACTCGAGGTCCGAGGATGAATGGAGATAATATGAAATTGATGAAAGGGCAATCACAAACACGCATGGACAGCACACACCACAAGCTTCACAGAGGATTAACCTAGTTTTGAGTTCAGGCGCCAGAGCCTCGTTAGTCTACAAAATGCAGTTCAGGGTGGAAGAGAGGGTTGACATTTGTGTGTCTTTAGAAAGGGCCACCTCGAGTAAAATGAAAAACTGGCATTCGAAGTCATTGTGGAAACTTTTGAGGTGTCAGATTAACTCTATAGCCATCTGTTGTGCATTTCGCCGTACAATCCGCGGTAAACATAATAATAAGCAAAACCTTTCTCGTCCATATCGTCAGAATCAATGGAGCTGAAGAAGACATAGATGCAAAGAACTGCATATTACGTTGAATTAGATCAAATATAATTGATTTATTTAATTAAATAATAACATTGTAATTTATCCGTCTTGGATCTGGTTCTTTTTTCAATCCCATAAGAAAGAATAGTATGTTAATGACGTTAAATATTGCTTAAAATGTTTTATGTTTTTTGTTTTTTCAGCACGACATTGTGTCCCAACAGAAAAAGTAACTTTATTTACTCATCATAGCAACCATTTAACCGTAAACTAAGATGTAAAGCAATACTTTGGTTGTGCTTTTAAAGGGCATAAGTATTAAATACGAATTATTGCGTTCAATTTATGAGAATATATATATTTCATATTTCTTATTAGCATGGACATTTGCTACTATAGGTCTCTAAGAATGGCAGAAATTGGAATGTTAACTATGTATTTTCACTTACGGGCATTAATCACACAGTATTCCACCATAATGGTTTGTACCCGTAAATAGAATGGGAGTATTTTTCTTTTCTGTTTATATTCGTTGGATTCCAAGAGGCCTGTAACATGGGCTTCCTTTATGAGACTACATTATGGTTCAGATCTAAAGGATAGATTTTAGTTTGATAAGATTACCAGAATATCAATCCCCTCTTATGAGGATGTTTCGAGCTCTTGTTAGTTTGGTGAGCTAAGTTACATAATGTTATTCTGCTACTTTTCATCGAATGGATGGAAAGTTATGTGTAGTCCATTAGACAAGAACCTTCATCACGTTGAAATATATATTAAAAGAAAATGTTAGTTTATCATGCAAAAAATCATCTACAAGATTTTGGCTACAATAAAACTCTACACACAGAAAACTAAATGCATCATATCGATTTACACCAGAATGCATCGATTGATGCACTAAAGTGTGTTTTATGGCTTCTTCAGAGAATCAGATTCACATTTGATGCATTTGGGTGCATTTTTGTATGTCGTGAAAGAAACACAAAAGTGCATCATTTGATTCAAGTGAGGATTCCTTTCAGTCGAGATGCACTTCAATGCATCAGTTGATGCGTTTTCGTGCACCTTGATGCGTTTTGATGCACCTTCCTGCATCTTTCTTGATGATGCACTTAAACTCTGTAGCTCAGACCAAACGTTTAAGTGCATGATCCAAAAATATGCAGGAAGGTGCATCAAGGAACATCAACTGATGCATTGAAGTTCATCTCGACTGAAAAGAATCCTCACTTGAATCAAATGATGCACTTTGGTGTTTCTTTCACAACACACTAAAATGCCCCCAAATGCATTAAATGTGAATCTGATTCTCTGAAGAAGCCATAAAACACACTTTAGCGCATCAATCGATGCATTCTGGTGTATCAATCGATATGATGCATTTAGTTTTCTGTGTGTACGCTTGAAGCATTTTAAAATGTTATTCAAAATTATTAATAATAAACTAAAAAAAATAATGTTTAATTTAGTATTGTTATGCAAAATCACTAAAATGAATAAACAGCAGTTCGTTTCCGAACTCAGAGAGATGAAGAAAATATAGTGTAAAGGCAATAAGACAAAACATAACTTTCTGATATTTCACAGCATAATTATTCAAAGAGATGAAAAATAAATATTAGTATAATAAAACTTGCTTCTTTTTTGGGATGTAATACGGGGAATTATAATCAGTTTCAGTCGTGAACAGTACAAATTGGATCTTAGGGTAAAAAAGTAATGCAATTAGTCGTAACATTCAGTTCAAGGACGGTGTACAAGACTTATAATTTGTTTTCGCGTCAAATATTGCCTTTCCGGGAAATAGTATAGACCTTTTGCTTTTATGATCTCATCTCCTTTAACCACTAATTGCTCTCTACCTCATCCACTCCAAACTTCCTCTTTCTGTGTTTGAGAGGTGAGGCGGCCTCAATGCCTTCTGTAGTGTTTTCCTCTGTTCCACGTCTAAAGTTTATTTTTCGAATTTTTCGCAGTATCTATCTACAATTTTGAACAGAGAGAGAATTATTTTTCGAAAACGAAATATCACTTTAATGTAACTGTATCGCGATTGAGTTTAATAATTTCAACGTTACGAACTTCATTCCAGAATAGATCGAATCTGTGAATTCTCAACCTAAATTTGATTTTGTTTTTTGTCATAGAGTTTTACACACAAGACTTCATCAATTTCTCATTAAAAAACAACAACATAGAATCCTTGTTCACCTACGCATATTTTCATATTTTCCAATAGTCAGTAAATACGTGAACACCTATATGCAAAACTGGCTTCCTCAATGGAGCAGTGGTAGCGTCGTCGCCTTGTAATCAAAGGGTCTCGGATTCGAAACTCGGTGGAGGCACGTAGTGGTTCGGATCCCACTTTTAACTGTACGTTCAGTCCCGTTTAGCCTTACTGTGCATAAAGTGGACCTTAAAACACGAAATCAATCAATCAACCAATATGTAAATAATAGTCTTTCAATTACGCTTGCGACATCCTTTGCTGTAGGAAAATCTTTCTATACGTCTGCCTGCGGTAAGTACGTGCTGTTTCAATACTGGATATTCATTCACCCTAAAAAAAATTCTAGGTTTCAAACTTACAGAGGGTACAAAATCCCTAAGTTCTCTACTGATGCAAGCAGTCATCTTTGAAGGAAGAACCAAAGACGGTAGAGAACAAGACGCCTCAACCGGTCTCGAGAAGTATCGTATGTAATTGTCTAGTAGTTCAGCAGCAGCCCAACAGATGTCTCTATTTTAGACGTCCTTTTCTTTTATCGTTCAAATACTTTACTAAAAATATGTGGAAAGAACGGATGAATGAACTAAGTTTTGTTATTATTGTAAGACATTTGTTTCTGTTTTGAAAAAGGTTTGAAGCACAAAAAACGTGAAACGTTAATTGTCAATCTGCCGTGCCTGTTAACATACGTACGGCGTAAGGTCAGCTATCCTTTCGCAGAAGCGTGACCCGACTCTCTCGTAGACGCCACTTTGAAGAAAGTGATATAAGCCAAACACACTTACAAGATTGTAGCCAATCAGAAGCAGCCTCACTTGTACTGCTTAAAAGTAATTTCGCTTTGGTATATGTGGTATTAGAATCGAGGTGTCTTGTTCTCTCCATTGTCTTTGGTGACAACATTTTGTAGCTCACGTAAGTAGTGATGCAGCCTTCCGTATGTTTTGAAAATAACATATTATGCTACAATAAATTTGTGCTGTGTACAATCAGTTCTCCGGGCCTCCCCGATGGCGTAGTGGTGGAGTCGTCGCCTTGTAATCCAGTCCCAATTAGCCTTACTGTGCATAAAGTGGACTTAAAACACCAAATCAATCAATACAATCAGTTCTACCATTCAAGCTTTCCATTAGCTCACCCCCGTATTTCCTTACAATATGCACAATAAAAATTTATACTGTAATTATCATGCACTTTTAATCTAGTAACGTACAACATAAGCTGATAGAATGGATCATTTTATAAATTAATGTTACCTTTATACTATGTAAGAAGTCTTTACGTGGGGTTTCTATCGCTAAAGAAAGTATTAACATATAAAACTACTTTTCATATAGATTAAAAGGTGATTTAACTTTAGAACTCTTTCCATCAAAAAGGATTTAAATAAGTACTGAGGCTATTAAAAGAGGGGAGAAAATTGAAAGCCTGAATGTGGTCAAATTGGGGATTCAGTTCAGCTAAACGCATTATGCTTCCATTTTTCAGAAATGATGAGTCGCTTTGAAATTTCTCTGTCAGTTAATAGGTTATTTACCAGTCCTTAGAGCGTTGTAGATGAAGAGTTAAAACTTCTCTTTCCCTCTCATAGAAGAAAGTTTTCTCCTACTTATCCTTCCCAAAGTAGTTTCCATTCAAAGGAGAAGCGCTATCTGCGAAGGGAAGGGATGTATCGGGCTTCATCTTCCTGGAAATGCATTCAAACCAAATTCATGTGACATGGAATACCCTTGGGGCATTTCATGTCGAGGGTGGAACACGCAGACTACATGTTTGATATTCAACTGATAGTTAAGCAACATTTGTCTTATAGTATCTGTGCAATGAAATATGAAACTTAACACTGTTGATTAAACATAACTACCCTTAATATACTTTCCCAAATTTGTAGCTACAAGTGAACAATTTTGTGTCACGGGTGGGACAGACAAAACACTGCTTCTTTACTTAATAAGAAATTTGTTTTAATTTCTGTGAATTTTTAAAAGATGAAAAATGTTTCAGACAAAGAGAGAAGGAAATTGACCTTTGAATATTCTAGTCCAGGAACCCATAAATTCTAATGGGTTCTATTGGCTTCCGCTGCAGGACCACACAATTTTTTCTCGCACAATTTAAATTCCGTCCAAGTTGCGTGTTGTTTTATTGAAAATACGGTTTCTTGACCGTATTTAAATTGATCCAGAAAAAAGGTTCCTGGACCGTATTTAAATTGATCCGGAAATAGGTCCCTGGACCTAATTGAAATACTTTACAGATTAAAAGGTTCTTTACGGTCCATTTCTCTCCTTGACCGGAATTGAATTTATAATTCCTGGACCTTTAACAACCCTGCTAGAGCCCAACACGTATATTTCTGCCGTGCGATGCGCGACACAACTCAAGAAGCAGTGTTGCTATTGGAGCAGATAGAAAAATCGCTGCAGTGCGCCGATGCACAGCTGTTACCTACAACAAGAAAATTAGAGAATTCAGGTCTATCTAACGTTGAGTTTTAAACGTCATGAATTATACCAGGACTAGGATTAATATGTACTAACAAGTGGCTTTGTATGTAGCTACATACATCATATGGACTAAAAATTCGCAAAATATGGACTAACACATACGTAAAATTACCAAAAATGTTGCATTAATGCACTGGTGTCGTGCTAACTGTTCACTCCCAAAACCCGTATACACTGGTACGGAACTGCAACTCCAGATAATACACGATCGACACTACCACTGCTTTGAGAACTAATAACATGCGAACGTGTTATACCGCGACAATTGGACCACAACACTCCTCCTCAAGCAGTATTATTGCCTCTCTGTGATCGGCGACAGTCGGTTGCCTTTGTTGTACATTTACAAACAATGCCGGCTTCCACAACAATAACAAGTACATATACTGCCACTGTACAATAAGCTGCGCGGTTTTATTTGTTTTTTTTTTTTTACTTGTCGCCCATCAAAGCATGGCAATTTTAACACAGAAAACAATATGCATCGCATTAAGCAGCAAAAATGACAGCCTCCTCTATGCAATTTCTACAAGAACACGTGCCGCAGCCAAGAGTTGAAATGCTCATGGAGCCACATAATTTATTTCTTTTGAACAATTCCAAAATTATGAAATATGAACAATTTGTGAATTTCCCGAGCTTGGCCTTGCAAGGTTCTTGATTCCAACTTTGACAGAACTGGAGGCATTATGGAATTTAATGTTCATTAACAAACACACACTTTCACATACACACACGCAATACACGCACACAACGTCAAACCGGTCAAATACTTAGTATGAAATAAAAATATGGTGCTTCGAATCCAACAAAACTCACCGTCACTTTAACTGCCTTTCTCCTTCCGTGGCAGAAATAGTGCTTCATTATTACAGTTGGCAACACTAGTTACTAGCTAGCCAATGAACATGCATTGCATAAAAGAAGCAACCACTTCGTCATGCTATATTGCCACATTACCGTCCCTGCCGAACGGTGTGAACCGCGAGCTGGAGAGCTATTCAATTGTTTACAATGATGTTTGCGCGAGTGTGGCCAGGAATTGAATGACAATATGGCAACAATGGCGAAGGTTGGCGAGCAGCGTAGAACACGTTATGCTAAGAGAGAGGGAGACGAAACGAAAATTGATATGTGCGCAACGGCAAAGATATGTGTGATGCACTCTACTTGCATTAACAATGTTTTGCAACGTCAAGCTCATACAAAGTACAGAAGATATAGAACCTAACGGCTCGATTTGAAAAGCTTACCTGTGACCACGACGTCCACATTATGCGTCTCCGCTCGCCTCTCCTCAAGGCCCACCCTGTTCTTCGCAATGCAGCGATACGTCCCAGCTTCCTGGTAGAGGATCTTGTCCAAAGCGAGTTCTGGTCCCGAACCGACGGTCTCCAGGCGACCTCCTTTCGCGACGCGGTCCCAGCAGAGCGCTGGAGGGGGCTTTCCGTCCGCCCCGCACATCAGCTGCACAGAATCGCCCAGCTTCACTTCCACCTCGCGCGGGGGCTGCTGGGTAATCTCTGCTTCGTCTGCAATATAAAAACATGGATTATACGTTAATATATATTTTTTTCATTTTACTGGATCTACTATAACCCTTCTCTATTCTTATGGCGGGCGCTCTACATGTTGGCAACGAAGTGGGGAGCGGGGAATACGCAATAGACCAACCAGACAACAGCGGTGGCGCCTAGAGTTAAGACGTCACGGGAGGAGATGCTGCGCGTACCTCGTTCTACATGCTGCTGTGTTTTTCATCACGCTGGATTGGTCGCTTCCCCGTTCCCCCACTTCCCTTGCCAGCATGTAGAGCGGCCGCCGTAAGACCAGACAGGAGCCATACCTATGTCTCTATAGTTTCAGGTCTGGTGGTGACATTTGGGTATGACACAGTGTTAACATTTAAGACTACTGATTTCCAAGCGGAATGCAACCGTTTTTATTTAAATATGAATATTTAATCATGCATAAGGGTAGATAGTTACTGTTGCGTCACGATAAATATATTTTTTTAAAAACTAAATCATTAAACTTATATTAATTCTTGAGGCATTTTTGCGAAGCTCGTGAAAGACCAAAAACCGGAAAAGCATAAGTTGGTATCGGCAAAAAAATCAATTGATACTTTCCGATAGCACGGGTATCGGTATCGGTTCAGTCCTACTGTAGTTAGAATTTTTTTATTTTGTCAAAAATAAAATTGTAAAAATAAGTGATTTATGTAAATTCGGGAAAATTTTATATTTTGAGTTACACATTATTGAATTTGTTTTCGAAGGGCTCTCCAATGACAGATTTTATGGAAATTTCCCGTCCGAGAGAAGTTTAGCGGGACTGGACCTACAGTTTAAAGTGAGATTATAGTGGCAATGTAACTGTTGATCCTCTCTCTATCTCTCTCTCTCTCTCTCTCTCACACACACACACACACACACACACACACACACACACACACACACACACACACACATGCATACATACATACATACATACATACTGTAGAGATATGGAGACCATTAGACCGAGAAAACCTCGTCATGTTAATATTCACACTTGTTCATTTCCTGAACTTGTCCGACCAGCGAGTGATCTCAAGAATGCGCTAGCTTGTAACTTCCGTAAAACCAGGAACTGGAAAGGCAAACGCGTGGATCTAAACAGGATCTACCGCGTTTGAAAGGTTTAACAACCTTTCGACGCCTAGAATGATAAAAGCAAGCTCCTACCCGGAGCTCGCTCTCTTTTTGATTCTGACACTCATCGACGCTACATGGATAACTAGTCCGACAACACGTTACACTGCTAACTACGACGATGGAACACGGAGTTACCGCTGCCTAGCATGCTACAAGGCGCAAGGGATCGCTTGGCTTGGTGAACTGAGGGTCGCTGGATAGAACCTTGGAACTGTCACGATTCGGTCTGCGAGAAGCATCAGGACAAGACATCACACACATCTACCAGGTATGAACAAGCGTGAATAACCTTACACCAACTTTCCATATCTCTACCCTCCTAACGGAGCAGGTTCAGCCATCAAATATTATTAAGCTCTACCTAAATGTTTAAATGAAACTTCCCTGTGACCTCTCAGAGCCCAGGAAAACGGGCTTACAACATGGTGGAGGTGCTTCAGGCCCTTTTTGCAATTAAGTACCCTCCTGTACGAATTGCTTTACATTAAATTATTCTCCCCCCCCTTCCCTCCCACTTCGGGAGCATTTTTAAAGTAAATTTTTAGTAATTCCAACTCATACTCCCACAGTACGCTTAAGATGCGTCAGACCCAGTGACAATTATGTGTATTACCCTATGGACAACAACCCCTCTTTTTCTTTTATGCCGAGCCCCCCCTTTTTCAACAAAAATCTAGTTCTTCTGCATAACATGTATTCAAGCATCATTCACACAGGAATGAGAACACTTGCTTATACTTATTTGACCAGCGATATATTAATGACATAAATAACTGTATACCCATACTTTCATTTGTTCTTTGGTCAGCACGACGAACCTTCGTTTATGAATACGTCACAGATAGCGTTGCACGAACACCTAGATTCCTCCCTCGACCAAATCATAGAGTTAGCAACTGCAATCACGGCAAATCCAATAAATTCACGACCTTTAACCCCAATTCCCTCCCCTCCGCTAACACGGTTAAGGTCTGCTAATAGAAATTACCCTCAATTTGTCCTTGGACTAGCAACACCCGACAGAAACCAACCCCAACCCTTAGCAAGTACCCCAGCTCCCGTTTCAACTTCCTCTAACACTGTTAATAGTTCTGGTAACGTAGCTGTACAAACTTCCACCACTAACATGGCCACCCCAATCCCCACTGCATTATACCCGGCACCATTTAGCGGAAATGACCCTAAGCACATTGACTCATTTTTCCTCAAGTTCCAAAATGTAGCACACGCCGCAGGATGGTCGGAAGCTAAGCGTAAAGAGATGTTACCTTTATTTTTGACGGACACCGCTTTAACTTATTTTCATGACATACAGAAACGACCCAATTTTGTAGACTTGACATACACCCATATCAAAGACGAGCTAAGTACGCTATTTAAGGGATCATACCTTTCAGCAGATCCTGTACAGATAATTCTCCAAAAGAAACAGATGATTAGTGAACCGATCCATACCTATGTTATTGCTAAAAAGGCATTAGTCCAGCAATACTTCCCGAACGCCACTGAAGAACAAACTCTTTCTTATATCATCACGGGACTGCGAGCCAAATACATTGGCTGTTTAACCAACAAACATTTTGCTAGAACAGAAGAATTAATTGCCCACCTACAGAATTTCGAACGCCAGCAGTCATTAATTAATTCCCGTATGTTGGAAGAGAAATTGGAAATAGATCAGGCAATCGCTCAGGCAAGCTTGCCCCAGACATTCACCCCGTCACCACTTCACAGCTGTTCGCATGCACAGGTCTATTCCCCCCTCCCCAGTAATTCTCATACCTTGACTCAGCACTTTGTACCATACAACCAATGTCCATCTCCTTCTCTCCCACCATTAACACATCAAGTCCAAAGTCCACAGTCCAATCCGGCTCTCATAAATAGTTCCCACACAGTGTATCAAGGAATGTATCATATACCGAGTTCTGATAGTGCCCGCTGCGCGGCGATACCAGCCGTACCCAGAGTAGAACACGCACCAAATGCCGCCTCTGGTGATGAAATAAACAAACTTTCGTCACAACTCTCGACCTTAGCTCTGCACTCAACCGAACAGATGAACGCAGGGTCTCTCTTCAATCTTTGCTCAAATGTACTGGAATTTGCGAAAATGGCTAATCAAAACGCACATAACAGAGGTTTCAACAAGGGGAATAATACGTCCTCTTCCTACAGAAATAATAATAATCATAGAGCTAATCACAGAGGTAAATTTCGATCGAACTCAAGAGGCCAGTTCAGAAGTAATGGTAACAAGAGGTTTCAACGTCGAGATCAGGCTAATCGCGACGATGCAAATACCTCAGCCTGCAGGTTTTGCGGTCGTTATAATCATCAGAGCGACAATTGCTTTTACAAGCCACAACGAGACAGTGATTTAAACTAAAATCGTCTTCGACTTGCAGGAACGAAATCGAAGATAATACCAGATTAGATAAAGTTCCTATAATTGAGAGAAATGGCCTATACTTTATTAATAGTAGCATACAAGGAAAACAGGTAGATTTACTTATTGACGTGGGTTCCCAAATCTCAATTTATCCTTCCCACCTTCTCCCTACTGAAAGAAAAACATACAAGGTACAATCCACAATCCAAGGTGTGTCCGGATCGAAACTGAGTGTGTCTGAAATTGTAGTTCTTCCAATCATAATTGGAAAGCGTAAATATTCGCACCCATTTAGAATAGTAGATTCAACTAACGTCCCTCCCCTTTTAGGAAATGACTTTTTGAGAACTCAAAGGTGCGAAATGTCGCTAAAAGACAATACAATAACTATTTATCATTTAGGACGTACTCCTAATTATAGTATCTTAAGATCAAAGTACAAGACTCACCAACTGTCCTATGACATATTTACTCAAATTGAAAATGTAAATGTGTATGAGGGAAAAGCTACCCTTTCAAACACAGTTCAGTTAAGTCCACGATCCAAGACTTATATCAATTTGAACATTACCACTACGACACCTAATACCCATAAGCCTGTACTTTTTACACCATCTGCTTCCCTTATGAGCCAGCATCCAGTAGTCCTTCCCAATGCTGCAGTAAACCCGCAGTCACCTGTCATTCACATACACAACCCTACGGAAACCACAATCACTTTGGAAAGTGACACAATATTAGGCGAAATATCGACATGTGAAATTTTAACTGACGTTACTTCCGTTTGGGAACATAAAAGTGAAGATGTTGCATTTTCATACTCTTGTAATGAAAATACTACAGTGAAGCAACAACTCAGTGAAAGTCAAAAGAAATTTGACCCCTCCCTCCTCACAGTTAACCCTGATATTCCCCGAGAAGAAAGAGAAAAAATCCTAAAGCTCGCATACACGTATGCAGATATTTTTCTCTGGCCAGGGGATAAATTAACTAAAACCAATGTATTGGAATATGATATCAAACTGACAGATGACACCCCAGTGTATGCTAAGACCTACCCTATTCCTTTTCATTACCGAGAACCCATGAAACAGGAAGTTCAGAAATTACTAGACCAAGGTGTTATAGAACGCTGTGAAGGGAGTCCCTATCGACACCCAGTCCTATTAGTTAAGAAACCCAATGGGACTTACCGTTTTATCTCTGACCTCCGCGACCTAAACAGGATAATAGCTCCGATTTCCTTACAATCCCCAGACATAAAAACCATCATGACAGAGATGGCTGGAAAGAAATATTACTCAATTTTAGATATGTCCTCTGCATTCTTTCAGGTATCATTAACAGAGCGTTCTAAGGACATTACCGCCTTTTCTATTAACAATCTGGGTAGTTTTAGGTATGCTAGGTTATGCCAGGGATTGAAAACATCGCCCGGTGTAATGAACCGCGTAAGCGAACTTGCCCTTAGCGGAATAGACAGTTCAGAACTTTCTGTTTACACTGATGATATTATTATTTACAGTTCAAATCTCCCCCACATGCTTAACATACTGGACAGAGTGTTTCAAAAGTTACGAACAGCATCCCTTAAATTATCACCCTCTAAGTGTAGGCTAGCTTTTACCGAAGTAAAAGTCCTTGGTAACTTGGTATCTCAAAAGGGAGTTAAGATTTCAGAACACATTCTTAAAGCTATTTTGGAATATCCCACCCCTACCACCAAACGCAAGCTTCGTAGTTTTCTAGGACTTGTCAATTTCATTCGGCGATTTGTGCAAGGTTTTGCAGGACCAACAGAGTGTTTATTTAAGCTTCTTAAAAAGAATGTTAAGTTTCAATGGACTGATGAACACCAGAAGAGCTTCGAAACACTGAAAGAAATGATTACGTCCGCCCCTATCCTCCGCCCTTATGACCCTAAACGCCCCTCATATGTATACATTGATGCGAGCGGAATTGGCATTGGAGGAGCCTTGTTACAGCCTGATGAAGAAGGGAATTTACATCCATGTGCCTATTGTTCACGAGCCTTAACAGACACAGAGAAAAGAGCTGACACATTTTCACTCGAAATTGCAGGTGCATATTATGTATTGAAAACTTTCAAATTTTTTCTTATGAATCAACATTTTGTGGTTCTCACAGACAACAAAGCCTTATCCTATCTTCGTTCAACTAAACACCATAGTTCTATTTTAGGAAGAAGAGCCCTTTATTTTCAGAATTTTGATTTCGAAATAAGGCATGTCAGCGCTAGTAAAAATGAACTTGCGGATGCACTCTCCCGTGCAAGTTTACCGCTTGACAAGACTAATCATGACAAGAAAGATGATGATGATGATGATGACTTATTTTTTCATCAAGTATTTCATGCACAAGCAGCAGATTTTGATATTAGTTCAGAACAACGTAAAGACCCCTATTTCAGAGACATTATTAATGTTTTAGAAAACAAAGATAAAGCTAGTGACCCTAAACTAGAAAAGCTTTCGTATTCTTATGTACTCAAAAATGGAGTCTTATACAGGACTAATAAAATCAAAACTGGTAATCGGGATAGACTTTGTATTCCTCATGCATTAAGAAATCAAGTTTTCGATCTTATTCATGCACACAAAATGAATGGAAGTCACCAAGGTGCACAAAAGACATATAATTTAATGCTTATGCGTTACTTTTTCCCTAATATGAAGAAATTTGTGTACGATAAGGTTCGACATTGCATCCCTTGTCAGATTTCAAAGAAACCACAAGGTTCTAAACCGCATACGCTGCAAACATTTCAACCAGCCCAAATTCCTTTCCAACGAATTCATATTGACGTATGTGGTCCTTTAGTCTCTTCAAAAACGCACAAATACAAATATTTCCTATCAGTAGTCGATAGTTGTACAAGGTATGTAATTACAGCTCCTTTGGCTAATCACGATGCACAAAACATAGCAACAGCCCTAGTTGAGAAAGTCTTTTTAGTTCATGGCATCCCAGAGACGATCTATTTAGATCGTTCAACACCCAATTCAAGTTTACTCTTACGAGAGTTGGCTAATATTACAGGCGTACAACTAAAATATGTAGATACTTGTGCCCATTTCACGAATGGATTAGTTGAAAGTTCATTTAGTTACTTGAAGAAAGTTATGAGAGTCTTTGTGTTAGAAAAGAAAGCTTCGTGGTGTGACTATTTAGCTAGCGCAGCGTTCAGCCACAACGTTACAATCCATTCTGGATCCCTCCAGAGCCCGTATTTTACTTTATTTGGCTACAACCCAAGGATCTTAGCTGACGCAGTCCTTCCTTCGAACCCCGACAATGTTTCCCAGACGAACGCACAGAAACTTGAACTCCTGACCTCCATACGTAAGACCGCACATGACAACTTGAACAAGCGTTACGAACAGCAGAAAAAGTACGCAGACAGCACTTCTAGGAAAATACAGTACTCACCAGGACAACATGTATGGATTCTAGATGCCACTCCAACTCCAGGCGTGTCAAAAGCCTTTGCGTCCTCTTATAAGTACAAAGGAACTATTCTTCGCAAAGTTAATGAGAATTCCTACGAAGTAACTTACATCGCCGCCAGGAATAAACAAAAGACTGACACTATTACTATTTCTAGACTCAAAGCCCGCTACGACTAGTGCCATGATAACCCCACTAACATTCATTAACACGCCACTCTGTTGCCACTCGCTTTAGCCTTCTCGCTCCTCGTTGCGTACATGCTAGCATCCCCTGATCCAGCATTTTCTCACGCTCATCGACTCCCCTCCCCCCTCTTTCCACTTCCAGTGCTCGCACTGCATTTCTGCGTTAGAACGAACTCATTTTTATTTTTAATACAACATGGTTATTTTATTTTAACAAGACCAGGATTATAGAATGCTATCTCAGTCGTCGGAACATTTATAATACATCTCTTGCCTAATAATTAATTTTTTTTTACAGATATTTTAATGTTATTTTATAATTTGCGATTCAACGCATGGTAATAGTCAGAACATATCACTTAGCTGATTTGACTAATAAGTACTTAGTGTGTTTATGATTCTAACTAGCAAATATTTATTTTTTTTCCCCATTTGCTGGTACATATACGCTCAAATGAAGAAAAAAGTACAAAGAAATAAAGAAATAAAGAACGAATGAACTAAGATAGAACAAGATCAATGATTTAAAGAACAAATGAACTGCGTAGAACTTGCTTGAACAATTGGCTTTTTGGCCATAGCAATTTTTTTTATTTACGCTCAGGTGTAACGCGAACTGCTTCTTTGAAAGCTGCAATGCACTAAATATGTTAACAAAGCATATAATAAATATAGGCAAAATGTTCCCACTCTCTCCTTTAATTTTATAGTTCAAATATTGATAGCATACAACATGGTATAGCTCATATCCCATGAAATTAAAACCTACTCTATTTATCAATGAACTTTTACACAAATATATTACTTAGTCTTTCTCACTTCTTTTTCAATTTTTTTTTATTAGCAGCGAATCGAAGGCGCTTAAACCTTTGTCCACAAGACACGTAAAATTCTTGCAATTGCTTTTATAAACGACATTTACACATATTACAGAAGGAAATGTCTCGTAATCACTTAGTTCGTTCTATTAATCGCTGAATTCTCCTTTCTTTTCTCATTTGATTCCGGCTAAGCCGAATATTCTAACTCCCCCCCCCCCCGTTGCGCCCCGGCGAACTTTCCTTACAACATGGAATTATTCCACCTACTCCCCCCCCCCTCGTTGCCCCGGCGAACTTTTCCTCAGGTAAACCTGTTAATCATAAACAGCCCCCCTTAAAACCTCTACATCCTATAAGTAATAACGCCCCTTCGCCGTCATTCAAATCAGATATTACCTCCCCTCCCCCCCAAAATAATTCACCAGTTTTAACTGAAAGTCCCTTTTCAATCGATTTTATAACCCGTCATCACTTATTGTAAATCTGCTCCACTACCTTTTGCTTTTTCCTAATTTTTCCCTTTACGCTTGTTTCATTATCTCATCGCCACGGATGTTCCTGGACCCATGACGACCACCGGCTTGTACCATCGAGCGACAGACCTAGGCTCATCGCAGAGACCGACGACGATTTTGTGGAGTCCCAGCCCCAACAAGGACCCGTTCCCGTCTGGACCCCATGGCTGATTTTTCCATCTCCTACGCCGCGACCCAGACGTGGAGCGCTTTACCCCGGACGTCTCTTGACCCACAGCGCCATCGCAAAGTTGACTTCCAGACTGCCTTCCCATGACGATCTACATCGACAAGGCCCCGCCCACTCCGTGCATCCTGCACTTGTTTACTGACGACACATGATACTTATTGTTATCTTACATCGGCTACAAGTGTTCCGGTGCTCAGCTACTTCAACTACCGTAAGGCACACGCATGTCCATTACAGTGCCAAAGTTTGTGCCCATGGGTGCTACCCATACTGGATTAGAGATACGTCTCTTTCTTTTGTGTTTTTATTATCGACAGCTGCACAGAACGTCCAGCCTATGGCGGCATGCAGTTTACAGAGTTGCCATAGGTAACATACCTCAAGGCTCCGCCCAGCATCGTGTATGTTCCGCCGAGTGTACTTTGAACTCAGCAAACAGTAAATACAACCGCTTGCGGTTCCCGGCGTTTCTTCACACTGTGCTGACATGTGTTTTTTTTTATTATTATCGTGTTGTCATCACTCAATCCAAACTAGTTCAGTGTCACACTTATGTAATTGTGTTTTATCCATGCCTCAGAACTTAGTTGTTGTGCTCGTACTTTTTGAGTTTATAAGAGGCTATGACCTACAATTTTATTTTTTTTCTCTACGTGTTTTTATATTTTTTTTCTCAACGGTGTTTGGTGCCACGATATGATATGACTATTCTGGTGATTTCAATTTTTTTTTATGGTGATGCGATTCTTCTAGTGATTTACTGTATTGGTTTTCTACGAGTTTGATTTGTTAATAAATCCTAATTTTTAAATATAATCTACTCCGGACGAAGTAGTCGACCATCACAGAATGGTTCGATTATTTCAACAAGGGGAATGTAGAGATATGGAGACCATTAGACCGAGAAAACCTCGTCATGTTAATATTCACACTTGTTCATTTCCTGAACTTGTCCGACCAGCGAGTGATCTCAAGAATGCGCTAGCTTGTAACTTCCGTAAAACCAGGAACTGGAAAGGCAAACGCGTGGATCTAAACAGGATCTACCGCGTTTGAAAGGTTTAACAACCTTTCGACGCCTAGAATGATAAAAGCAAGCTCCTACCCGGAGCTCGCTCTCTTTTTGATTCTGACACTCATCGACGCTACATGGATAACTAGTCCGACAACACGTTACACTGCTAACTACGACGATGGAACACGGAGTTACCGCTGCCTAGCATGCTACAAGGCGCAAGGGATCGCTTGGCTTGGTGAACTGAGGGTCGCTGGATAAAACCTTGGAACTGTCACGATTCGGTCTGCGAGAAGCATCAGGACAAGACATCACACACATCTACCAGGTATGAACAAGCGTGAATAACCTTACACCAACTTTCCATATCTCTACCCTCCTAACGGAGCAGGTTCAGCCATCAAATATTATTAAGCTCTACCTAAATGTTTAAATGAAACTTCCCTGTGACCTCTCAGAGCCCAGGAAAACGGGCTTACAACAATACATACAGAAAAAGAGAGAGGGAGATTCTATAAATTCAATACATGACAAAATCAGAAGATAAGGTACAACCGGCCCAAATTAAAAAAAAAATATATATACATCTCCTCTTCTTAAGGTCGGTCAATAACCCAAAGAAATAGCGAAAACAGTTTCTCGTAGCAAGACCAAAAATATATGCAGGTCTGTGGCAAGATTTGCAGATGCATGTCTGCTGGGACTTTACTAAGATCCCTTCAACATATGTTTTACCCTTGCTGGTACCGCCAGATCAAATCTCCGTAGCTTCAACATACTCCTCCTGCCAAGATGAGGTTTTCCTTTTTTCTCTTTTGGAACTTGTCTCCAACTTTCTCTCGTCTACATCTCCTTCGCTCCTCCCTTTTCTTAGCATCCCTCGTCGAGATTTTCTACCTTTCTGCGAAAAAGGGTTATTGGTTTTGCTGAGTAAGGGGTTGTCCTCTCGGCGAAATTTTCCTGAATCCGTAGATTGGAGTTCTGAAGTTGCCAACTTACGAATCCTTCTGCTCTTTTCTTCTCTCTCTCTTGGATATTCTTTTACACGAAATATTGGTTTCATTAGAGTTTCTCTCCAATCTTTCTCCGCATGATCATTAGAAAAATAACCACCGTTTCTCTCTCTCTGAAATTTACCTACATAAGTAGCAATCCTGAGGAGGGAAACACCAAAGATTCAGCAATGAATCAAAATGTTGGTGTTGTGCTCTGAACAACTGTCCGAGAGAATTCAACACGACTTCATATGCGCTGTAAACTTTAATTTGCACCTTTTTGACAACGTTGCTATTACTTGTATTTTTCTCTTAAGTTTACTGTTACTTTGTTGTTTTCGCTAGAGAAACCGCCGACCTTCGTGGCGGAGTCGTTAGCACAGCAACCTATGACGTCACGGGTCCCGGGTTCGAATCTCAGCCTGGGAATGGATGTCACTTGTGAACATCTCTTCATCAATTTTATCTTATTATCACTAATTGTCGCGATTGGCCAAACGTGGAAGAAAAGCGACCCAAAAAAATAAAATCAAATCGCTAGTGAAGAACTCCTAATTACTACAGGCCTCCCCGATGGTGTAGAGGTGACGTCGTCGCCTTGTAATCAAGGGGTCCCGGGTATGATACCCGGTGGAAGCAGATGGTACTGTGATTCGAATCCCACTTTAAACTGTAGGTTCAGTCTCGATTAGCCCTTCTGTGCATAAAGTGGACTTACAAAACCACTTCAATTCACATAATTATAGCTCTTTTCAGTTCTTACGGCGGGCGCTCTAGAAGCTGGCAGGGGAAGTGGGGAGCGGGGATTACGTAACAGACCAACCAGACAACAGCGGTGGCGCCGAGAGACACGACGCGGCCGGAAAAAGTACTACGTGAAACTCGTTCTACTGGCCGCTACGTTTCATATCGTGCTGGATTGGTCGATTCCCCGCTCCCCACTTCCCCTGCCAGCTTCTAGAGCGCCCGCCGTAAGAACTGAAAAGAGCTATAGTACAAAAGGAATTAGAATAGGAAAGGCAAATATTAGTTTCAAGAGTATATCTGTATATATATGAACAGGGTACTGATTTTCGATACTTTTTATCAATAATTAATCCGTCATACGTTGACATGACCACAGAAATATTCATAACCAACAATTACTACCACTTGGAGAGGAAATCATTAAATTAATAATGTTCAAAAAGCTTTTCCTCAATCAGGATATAACGATAAAATATTCTTTCGAAAGCCAATTTTCCAAAACAGTGCTCTAATGTACGAGAATAATATTTAACTCATAATGAAACAAGGATGTACAGGAAATATTGAGTGCCTTGAAATATGGACACCGAGAGTTTAGAACATATACAAGTTTAGAGTCAAAATTACAGACAAATTTGCATTTTTAGGTACGTATGTTGGTTTTGTCTTTTCCATTACATAATGAGGTACATCTTCAATTGTTTGAAATTAACTAGTTACTTTTTTAAAATTGCAACTCTCAGTCAGTTACTTTCCTCAGATAAGGAGTAAAAAAAAAAGATTGTTGCTTTCATGGTTAGTTATCTGTACGATCCTGTGGTTGATTAACAGAATTTTAATCCTCAAGGAAACGTTTTGACACGTTAACTGTGTCAAATGATGCACTAGAAGTGCATCAACCTTGAATTGGTGCATTGCGAGTTCTGTATGCACAAGTCACGGTAATTGTAGCCGAATTACTTCTTTGAGAGAAGTAACTGTGTCCGTTCCGACTGAGTTACATTTTTAAAAATTAATCTTCCGAAGACTGATAGAGTACTACTTTTCCTTCCTAAACCTGCATAGTAGCATTACGATTTGATGGAGTAAGGGTAAGTTGTGACGGGAGAGGGCGTAACATACTTCCTACAGGGAAAGTATACCAAACACAGAAATATCCTCGAACCTTGAAAAAAAAAAATATTTTCCTCAGTTGAGCTCTACGAAACCGAGTTGAAACAAAAACGATCACCTTTTGAGTATTCAGAGGGTCCCTCGTCCCGTTAATAATTGCAATTAAAAACAAATATTCCTGCGATGCGTAAAAACAGAGCGGGATTTGTGCGGCGGGCAGCCACGTTGTGATAATTAACCCAAGAGCCGGCGCAAGATAAGAGAGAGCCATCAAACGCACCGATTTTGTTGAATGCACTCAGCCGCGATTAGCTTTGCAAACAAGGCCAGTGAATTTTGCATGACGCGAGGGCAAAACTCATTAACAGTGCACTTAATGTATCGAAAAGCGTTCAATAATTGCGTCAGCGAGTTCTCCTAGGAACCCCCCCTTTTTTTACACTCGCAGAAACCAATATCACTGGTGTTCATTTTTTCTAAAACGATGTCCTTTGTATTTGAAAATTAATGGTAATGTATTGTAAGGCAGGTTACTGGTTTGTTTCATATCCGCAAACAGATTGGTATTGTTCATTAGGAGTTTGTTTTAATGTTTTTTGCTTCATTTTCAGGGACGTCGTTAGGGGGGGGGGACACTGGCCCCCTGAAATGTTCGCATGGCCCCGGCAAACTGTTCTACATTTGCTGAAAATTTTACTTTCATGACAAATATTGCAAAATAGTTTCTCAGTAAATGTCTCTTTAAGTTAGAAACACTGTTCTTGAATTTGAGTGACACGAACCCAAAATAACACATTTCATTTTCGTTTTCCTGGTTCTAGCTATAGTGGATGTCAGTGTAGGAACCTAGCACTTCGTTGTTTCTCGGAATCTTGTGGGAGTGGTCTTTCCACCCCTAGAAGTCGCAGGTCAACAACAGGCAGGGTTGGGCGTTGGGTGTTGCCGTTGCGTTCAAATCGTAGCGTTCCTCTGAACGCGGGGATCTTAAATAGGGGTGTACTATTAGTACTAGTTGATGGTAGAGACAGCCCTGAACGGGCAGGTACAAATATCTAACTATTCATTAAAATAGACTCATGATTCGTTTCTAGACTGAAGTGAGCAATGCAAATGGCAGAATGGGTGTAGACTAGCTTACCCTGTTCGGTTTAGAAATAAGACCAGTAGCTCCTGCTTCTCCGATGATTCCAGATTAAAAGACCTCGTGTCGCTCTCATGCGCACGTATTTAAACACTCGCTTGGCCTCTCGTCACCTCTTACCAAAGGCCAGTGTTCTTACCATTTCCTGTAGAATGCTTATTCTACACATTCTGAGCAGGAGCTGACAAGGTCTGCCAGGGTCAATATTTCTTAATCGAACGGGGTATGGTACGAAATAATGTTTGGAGCTTGAGTAGTTTGTAACCAGATTGAAGAACGACCGCTTGTGCAGCGGTAAACCACATATATGCAAACAGTTACAACTGGTCCCGAATCAGAGCGCCATACACGCTAAATAAGTATAATGGTGGCAGGATGCCTATGTAGATTATCATATCTCCGGGTAACTAGTATTATTCGCACCAAATAACTATTCTGCTATTGAAACAGCCTAAAACACGCAACGATGGCGCAGTGATAGCGTTGTTGCCTTGTAATCGAGGGGTCCCGGGTTCGATACATGGGTGGAGGTACACTATGACAATAAAAATAATACATTGTCATAACTACATTTGAAAATGGTTAGGCTAAGTCCAAAGTTCCACATTTGTGCAATATCTATAATAATTTAGTCATATGATTGCTCAAAATTTTATTCATATAATGCAATTAAGTGTCTGAAATTACTATTTAAACTAATTTCATTAAATATGATGTTTAAAAAAGCCAATTTGTATATCATGACAAAATTATCAAATTGTGCAATATTCTGAATTCATATTCATAACAGTTATTTTTGACTGACAATATGAAAAAACAAATATCTTCAATCATATGTGTTCTTTCAGGCAAGCAAGATAAGTTACATTCAAATTTATAATTAAATTTATTGAAATTATGTACATTTGCATTGACATCAAGGTTTATATACAAAGGTCAACTCTTTAAAATTGTTCAATGTCTAATATGATGTCATACTTGGTATTTTGTATCAACATTCAAAAAATGGTAATTGTAATCATTAGATAAGTATATTGTGATATACATAGTAAAATAGCTGTAACAGAGCAAATATGTACATTTACAACACAAACATTCAAGCTGTTAAGCACTTATGGACAAAAATATAAAACAAAAACAATTGAAGATAACACATACTAAAAAATCTGGCTTGAACTAGTTGCTCTAATACTAGTTGTCTGTGACTTTTAAGAAAATCTCAAGATGGATGGAAGATAAGTAAAAATGTGGCTATTGGTGAAGGATGCATATTGGTAAAAATCTGGATATTTTGAAAGATTATACTTTACAAGTTAATCTCTAATAGTTTGTTTAAACTATATAGAGACATTTTGATGATAACAGAAGCTTGAAAATGCTTTTATAATGGAATAATCTGTATAACGAAAAAGGAAAGATTTGGAACTGGTGTAAAGTGCCTAGTTTAATAATTGAGAGTAGGAAATTATTATCTGCTGGCATCTGCATTAATTAGCTAGTAAATGAATATTGCATTATCTAAAATGAGAATCTTATGAGAAATAAGACTAAGTGAGTGAAATATTATCTGCATTTTGGATGTGAATAAGCCAAATGTGAAGTTTTGAAAATTGAAGGAAGCCATCTTGTGGACCTGATTGAGGAATTTGACATGTTGAGTGTGCTCAGATGTAGAACTGAGGCATGCCCAAATATTTAGAGAAGGACTTGCTTTGCCTCGCAAGGAGACAGTAAAGAAGTGTTTTCTTCATATAAATGTTCTTTCAAATAATTGCATAATTTGATGCTATTGTAACTTTTGTTGTTTCTAATTTTTTTTATCAATATAATAATTATAAAAATATTTATTATTGTATGAACATAAACACTGTTCATCAGCATATGTAAGCTGGTATTCCTTTTCAACATATATCCGTAGCTTCCTACTGAGCTATTACATTTCTTTGAATTTTTGACAGGTATATACATAAAATGATGTGCCGATCAAGACTTCATATTTAACCGAGGACATTTATCAAAGTAATTGATTAGTGAGATAGTTTAGACTGAATTGTCTTCTCGATATTTAGTCACACTTTCTTCTCTTTTCATCACGTTCCATCGTCATATTTATAAGATTATGAGACGTCAGGTGATTAGTTGAAAAGGTTCAAGCTTATAATAATCTTTGTATTGTTTTGCATCTTGTTCTTGTTTCTGAGGTTAGGTGTTTATTTCTTTAAATATGCTTGGCAGATGTTATGGCCGCTCTTAATGCTATCAAGGATGGCCAAACAGAGCTCAAAGCTAATCAGGAGGATCTCAAAGCTAATCAGGAGGATCTCAAAGCTAATCAGGAGGATCTCAAAGCTAATCAGGAAAAGACTGATACTCAATTGATAGAGCTGAAAGCTAGCCAGATAGTGCTTAAATCTGGGCTGACAACTCTTCAGCAAACTTCTGATGCTCAATTAAAAGAAATTAGAATTGATCTTGCTCAATATAAGAAGGAGTGTTTGATAAGAACAGAGAATGTGGAATCTCATATAAAAGCATTATCCATGAAAGTGGATACTGATATTTCTGCAGTATCCTGTGTTGTGGAACAAAAGATGGAAAATTTGGGTAAGCAGGTTGGTGCTGTACAAGAAGCACATGCAGATTTGGCAGAGCGACTGCATGTTGATATGAGACACATGCAAAAGGAATGGTGTGAAACTAAACAGCATTTAGCAAATACTTTGTCCTCTCTTTCAAGTTTACCTAAACATTCAGTGTGTGATGGTGCTTCTTCTCCACAAATTCAACCTAACCAAGAGATGAATTCTGATCAATTTCAGTACAAAGTGCTTCATAATGAAGAGGATGGTTCAGCAGGAAATATGCCAAATGAACTTATTCAAACCATGCAAGGACTTGTGACAAGTGATTGCAAATTAGTGAATAATGATCTCTCTCAGGACCAGGTTCTGCAGGAACAAATAATGGGTGTAAAGCTAGAAGTTTTAACATTGGTTAAAGAAGTGTTGTCACCCATTAGTCAGTGTCGGTTAGAATCAGCTGGCAGAAGAACTCTTACAAAGAGAAAACGTGCAAGAGTTTCTACAGTAGTGAATAGTTCTGATAGTTGTGTTGATGAGGATGTAGTGCGCAAGCATGTATCTAAGGTATGTGATAAAGCCACTAATACTGAAACAGAGTCATCTGGCTCAGACGAAAAGTTATTTGATTCTACCAATGACCGTAGAGGAACACCATTTGGTCATCGCCAGGATTATGTAAAAGGTGATTCTTGTTTGCATCATAATAAGTACATAAATAAGAGTGATGTAAATGGTCCTTCTCAAAGTGCAACTTTTGCGACTAGTACTCAATATGACAACTCTTTAGCGCACCGACAATCTTTCATAAAGCCACAAGAATTGTGCAAGTTTCCACAGTTTGATGGAATCTCGATGGACAGTATGCCATCGGAATTTTTGGAGAAAGTTGAGGAAATGATGGATATTTACAATATCATGGAAAAGGATTACATGCAATATATACCTAAGTTACTCAAAGACTGTGCAAAAAGTTGGTACACTCAGAATAAATCTTCCTTCAATACTTACCATGATTTTAAAAAGGCCTTTCTGTCTCACTATGAGAATTCTAGGTGGAAGAGTGTTACATTGACTAGGATACTGAATACTCAATTTTCTAGAGCTGCACATGGTAACTTACAGAAATTTGTAAACAAGAATTATAAATTGCTCAAATCCATCCAGCCTCATGCGGAGGAAGCACACTTGATTGCACAAGTGGCTACGCTCTTGCCATTTAAGATCAGAGAGCACTTTGTGGTAAATAATGTTGAGACATTGCAAAGAGCATTGCAAGCCATAGAGAATTTTGAATCGCTTAGAGACATCCCACTTAGGATGAGCAATTCAGAATATGGTGTGAAAAATCGAAACTTTGAAGCTAAAGTAGCTCAAGTGGCTGTGGAACAAGCATCTAGTGCAGATAAAGAGAATACATACTCTCGCAAATCAAATAACACAAGAACTAATTTTCATAGGAACTATGACAAAACAAACCTTGGGGTTAAGAGCTACAATTGCGGAACAGATAAGATTCCCACAGTAGCGAATGGTGTTGTTTCACAAGCGGAAAACTGATGAGGACTCATGTTGGGGGAGGTAACGTGGGTGCTAATAATGTATTAAAGCCTCCAAATAAGAATAGATTTTCCTATAATAGAAACACAATGGAAACAGACATTCTAACTCCTATACTTGACAATACTCAATTAGTGGAAGATAGCATGATGCTCAGACTTTCACAAAATATCTTAGGTGAACCTGTGAAGGTGGAAAAGGATGGTACAAGGCACATTGGATTATGTGTTTCCGGTCAAACAATAGATCAGATAAGACAAAGAGTGGAATCTTATAATAAGTTATCAGACCAGGTAATGTTAATGATTGGCACAAATGATCTACTGAAACGGAGAAATGACGATGATATCAAACAAAGCTTTAACAGACTGATACAGGTCATGAAAAATAAGACAAGGAATATAATTGTACTTACCTTACCACCAATTCCGAAAGTTATGCATTCTAGAGGGGATCCAGAATGGGTCAGATGGCAAAGGTACAATTCTCACCTGTTATCTCTTCAAGATGAGGATAGGGTCAAAGTGCTAAATATTGCTCCTCTTTGATGATGATGACAAGATAAATGAATCTCTGTATGAACAGTACATTGGTCCTCGTGTACAAAATCGTCTGGATATGATTCATTGGAATCATGCGGGCATGTGCAAGTTGTTGCAATTTTTATATAGTATGAGTGTCATCCGAAATATGCAGTTGCCTGTCAAAAGTATGCATAATACTTTTAAAACTGAAGTGTCACTTCATGCAACTGAGCTAGGTGACAAAGAGCGCAACAAGATTGGACACTTAAATCAGGGAAGATCTCATGTTCCTGAAAATCAAAAAAACTTGTCAATTCCCTTTGCCTTGAGGCAGGTGACAGAGGGTATGCTATAAACCCTGCCATAGCAGTTGTTAATGTTGGGAATTGGGAAAAAGGATTAGAAACTGAAGATCAAAATTACATGAAAGAAAATTACAGGCCCGTCAATAATGTTCCTAATGGTTCGAATACTGCAAAAATTTGGGTTAATATACTAGATCATAAACATTTGGCTCTATGTGATAGTGGAGCAGAAATTAGTTTGCTCTCCTATCAGGTGTGGAAAAATATCTCTTCTACAGCCAGTAGGCCAAGATTATTGAGTACTAAAAACATTAGACTAGTGGATTTTACAGGCTCTAAAAAGAACAAAGTTTTAGGTTTAACTAGGCTTATGATTGTTATCGGTTTGCAAAGTTTGTTGGTACAATTTTTAGTGGTTCAGAATCTGCAGGTGGATATGATCTTGGGCTTAGATGTTCTATATGCATTGTAAGGTACCTTAGATTTCTCTAAGAAGGCACTTGTATGTGATAATGATAAATATGATGTACTTGCCCGTTTCGTTCCATTGGAAAATACTGTAGAAGTGGATCATTATTATGAATGTTCTTTTGTGTCAAGTTCTGAGGGTAATAAGGTGGGTGATGAAACAATATTAAAAATTTCTGGTCAGTTGGATCAAACTGAGATGTTGTCGGTAGTTGAAAAACAGAAATTTTTAAATATATTGTATAAATATAAAAAATTGTTTTCCATTAAACCAGGTTTATGTAAAAATTATGTGCACACAATGGAACTGGATACAGACAAACCCGTGGTAGGTCGAAACTATCCTATTCCATTTGCATACCGGGACGAAGTTAGAGAACAGATCAACACCATGTTGGAATGGGACGTGATTGAATTGTCTAACTCTGAATACTTATCCCCTCTATTGGTTGTACCTAAGCCAGGTGGAGGGATAAGAATGTGTGTTGATCTAAAAGGGATAAATAAGCATGTAAAGTTGATGCAAATTCATCCCGTAAAAATAGATGAGTTATTAGTACAGTTTCAAGGTTGTAATTATTTCTCATCTATAGATTTAGGTAATGCCTTTTGGCAAATTGCTTTGGATAAACAAAGTAGAAAATACACAGCATTTTCATTCGAAGGCGTGTTATATCACTTTAAACGTGTTGTATTTGGATCAGTGAATGGCACCGCTGTCTTTGTAGATGCAATGAATAGAGTTTTGACTGATTGTAAGGATTTTGTAGTGGTGTATGTGGATGATATCATTATAAGATCCAAAGACTTTGATTCTCATCTGACACATGTTGAAAGTGTATTTAATTGTCTACTGAAAGCAGGCATGACCCTTAAAATAGAGAAATGTAAATTTTGCTGCAGGGAGATAAAGTTTTTGGGTCACATCATTACCCCAGAAGGGTATCATAAAGATCCAGTTTTTGTCAAGTCTATAATAGAGTTACCGGAACCTAGCTCAATTAAACAATTGCAAAATATATTAGGTTCCTTAAATTGGATTAGTAAATACATAAAAAATTATGCAATGTTTGCCCAACCCATGTATGAGCTTCTCAAAGCTAAACAAAAATGGTGTTGGAATAAAGAGGCATCTGAAGCATTTCAGCTTTTGAAGGAAAAAATTGCTGAACAAGTAATGCTTGCATTTCCCGATTTTGAACATAATTTCTTTGTTCAAACTGATGCTTCGATTATTGGAGTAGCGGGTTATTGTTTCCAGATCATAGAAGGAGGGTTCAAGCCTCTTGGATTTGTCAGCAGATTGTTAAAAGATTATGAGAAATCTTATACATCTACTGAAATGGAGGTGTTGGCAATCCTATATACTATAGACAAATTTGCTTCTATACTAAAAGGGAGGCATTTTGTCATTATTACAGATCATAAAGCCCTCACGTGGTTGGAAACTGCCCACACGTGGAATGCTCGTCTCACTCGCTGGTTCATCCAGTTACAGATGTATTCATTTGATGTTCAATATTGCAAAGACAAGGAAAATGTAATCGCTGATTTGCTAAGTCGATCTTTTCCTTGGCAGTTGGACATGCATTATCATGTCAACTACTCCGAGTTGGAATTAATGCTGCAACCTTTGTGTGACTGTAAGGAACTTGCGAATGCACAGAGAAATGATGTCGAATTGAATGAGATCATTTCCTATCTCTCTGGAGATGTTGATACTGATAATTCTCGCTGTAGGAATTGGCGGAAACAGTATTGTCTCAGGGAGAACATATTATGTGTCAGGGATTTTCACCAACCAGAAAAGTTAAGGATATGCTTACCTGCCTCCTTCATGATGAGAATGGTCATTTCGGTGCATCTCGGACAATGGCACAAATATATAGAAATTTCCGATGGAAAAACATGTTTAAAGATATAAAACAATATGTTGCTGATTGCGATACTTGTGTCAGGTCAAAGCCCAATAAACATCCTGCAAAACATTTAGTTAAAATACACCTGACCAGTAAACCTGGAAAAGTCCTTTTTGTGGATTTGCAAGGTCCATTCGTCATGGGTTCTAAGCGGACAGTGTTAGATGCTGCAAGTCGGTACTTGTTGGCTTATCCTATTGTCAACAGTAATGCAAATACAGTCATCAAAAAGCTTATCAATTGTTATTTTGTCCATTTGGGTATTCCTGAAAAATTGATTGCCGACAATGGACCTCAATTCAGATCTCATCAGTTTGCAGATAAAATGAAACACTTAGGCATCATGTTAGTGTTCACTCCTCCATATCATCCGTCCTCCAATATGGTTGAGAGATATCATGCAGAGCTTAACCGCTTAATGAGAGTTTTGTGTCAGGATAGTCATACCCTATGGCCTGAAAAGGTAAATGTTGCCCTTCATTGTTTAAATAATGCAATTTCATCTCAAACAGGTTATGCTCCTATAGAACTGCGATTAAATATGGAACCTAACATGAGCATATTCAATAATATCACTGAAGCTGAAGTAATGTCATGGGATAATAAAATTCACATGGCACATCTAAAAAGTTTTGAGGCCAGAAGTAAGAAAACAAACCAAATCAACCAAAAACAACAAGATAAAGTTTCCATATTAGTTGGTGATTTGTTGTTTGTTAGAAACAGACATAAAGATTTAGAAAATAATCCCATTAAGAAATACTGCTTCTTGTTTGAAGGACCTTATTTGTGTGTTGAGAATCATGATGATTCAACAGTTACATTGTTAGAATGCAACACTGGTAATCCTGTGAGTCAAGTGGCCATTGAACACATCAAAGAGTGGAAGTGTTCTAATGCCAAAAGGTATAAATGGCTAGAAATTTTGCAAAACTGCAACGAGTCACATGAGGAGCTAATAAAGAGATTGTTGCAAGGATGCAATGAAGATGACATACTTGTCGGATCTTCAAAGGAAACAGATATTTCTGTAGTGAATATGTAAGATGAAGTAAGCGTTAAGGGTTGGTTGGTTGGGAGTTTCTTATTGGCTGAGTGTCAAGGGTGGTATATAAGACCTCAGTTCTTTATTTTTTCATTCTTCGTATATTAATTTTGGCATTATGAAATTGCTTATGCTAACATGTTGTTTATTTTGTTGTTTTAAAAGGACAAAAGATACTGTTGCATTTCACAACCATACCCATGAGAGTTGGTTGGTTGAGTTCTTCTCTTAGGCTGTTGGTTAAAGGTGGTACTGTGAGTCACAGTACTTTGTACATAATTTTTTCTTTTGTCGGCCGTTAATGTCAAAATTTTCTCACTTTTCGTGCTTCTTTCCTTGAGTCTGAAACATTAGTTCAGATATGAAGTATTCCTCTGTAGAGTTTGCCTTAAGTTGATCTTCATGATCCGACATTGGTCCTCATTCATATTTCTTGATCCTTAGTTGTGTTGAATGGTGGAAAAATTTAATATAACAAATATTCTTTGTGATTCATGTTATAGGGGATGTTCAGGATATTCCTTGCATGGGGGGGCTTAATTAATAAAATACCAATAACTATTTCTTGTATAATAATTTCTAGTCTTGCCCTGTGTGGGATACCATTTTTGGCTGGATTTTATTCTATTTTGTATTTTGGAGTGCAAAAAATGTATAATATAATGTGATGGCATGTGCATAATAATTTTGAATGTTAAGATTTAGCTTTGGCTTGAAAAATATTTACTAGAGCACAAAGATTCCAAGAGTTGAATCGTAGGCTCAAATACGAATGAACTTGACAAAGAGCAAAGAGATTCACGTGTTGATCCAAGCTTCAGTCAAGTAGTTGTTTCCTTTAAAATGCTAGAATGCATTATGGCTCCAAAATGTGTTCACAAAGGGCAGAATAAGAAATTCGAGTCGTGACGCTGCGAGTTCAGGAACAACAATTATTTATGATTTATAATTTTTGTGCGCACATCATAATTTATACATTTCTTGCATGAATTCATTTGCGATGTAAGAAATCTTATATTCGGAACTCCGTAAATCTGAGGATGTTTGCTTATCGGTGCTGGGACTTAGATTTTTGTCTTGTTAGCTGATGTTGCTAGATGAATGGCTCAATTCCTAATGGGAAATTTAGATCAGAGGTAACTTACTCTACATGTAGAAAATTATTATTAATATATTTTTTGGCTAAATAAAAATTAATATAGAAATTATGCTCCCAGGTTGAGAATGAAGTTCTGAATGGTGCTTCATTGTTTGATAATAAATAATAATGTTATGTAGGTACATTGTTTATGTAAAAATGGTTACTTTACTGGATAATAATTGTTGGTATGTCGAACTTGATGTTTTTTTTGTTTTTCAATATTATTATGTACAAAAAATTCATTATGTGTAGTTGCACTGTATTGGTTCATGATGAACAAGTTCTTGTTATATTGTTGGAAAACAAATATTCCATTACACTCAATTGATTATAATGCTGAACATGAAAACAATTTGTAAATATAGAAGCATTATATTAATTATTATATGTTGAAAGTCTTAGTAGTGCTCAGATCTCTTGTTGTGGGTTCGTCCCTTGTTGAGCGCCAGTATGACAATAAAAATAATACATTGTCATAACTACATTTGAAAATGGTTAGGCTAAGTCCAAAGTTCCACATTTGTGCAATATCTATAATAATTTAGTCATATGATTGCTCAAAATTTTATTCATATAATGCAATTAAGTGTCCGAAATTACTATTTAAACTAATTTCATTAAATATGATGTTTAAAAAAGCCAATTTGTATATCATGACAAAATTATCAAATTGTGCAATATTCTGAATTCATATTCATAACAGTTATATTTGACTGACAATATGAAAAAACAAATATCTTCAATCATATGTGTTCTTTCAGGCAAGCAAGATAAGTTACATTCAAATTTATAATTAAATTTATTGAAATTATGTACATTTGCATTGACATCAAGGTTTATATACAAAGGTCAACTCTTTAAAATTGTTCAATGTCTAATATGATGTCATACTTGGTATTTTGTATCAACATTCAAAAAATGGTAATTGTAATCATTAGATAAGTATATTGTGATATACATAGTAAAATAGCTGTAACAGAGGAAATATGTACATTTACAACACAAACATTCAAGCTGTTAAGCACTTATGGACAAAAATATAAAACAAAAACAATTGAAGATAACACATACTAAAAAATCTGGCTTGAACTAGTTGCTCTAATACTAGTTGTCTGTGACTTTTAAGAAAATCTCAAGATGGATGGAAGATAAGTAAAAATGTGGCTATTGGTGAAGGATGCATATTGGTAAAAATCTGGATATTTTGAAAGATTATACTTTACAAGTTAATCTTTAATAGTTTGTTTAAACTATATAGAGACATTTTGATGATAACAGAAGCTTGAAAATGCTTTTATAATGGAATAATCTGTATAACGAAAAAGGAAAGATTTGGAACTGGTGTAAAGTGCCTAGTTTAATAATTGAGAGCAGGAAATTATTATCTGCTGGCATCTGCATTAACTAGCTAGTAAATGAATATTGCATTATCTAAAATGAGAATCTTATGAGAAATAAGACTAAGTGAGTGAAATATTATCTGCATTTTGGATGTGAATAAGCTAAATGTGAAGTTTTGAAAATTGAAGGAAGCCATCTTGTGGACCTGATTGAGGAATTTGACATGTTGAGTGTGCTCAGATGTAGAACTGAGGCATGCCCAAATATTTAGAGAAGGACTTGCTTTGCCTCGGAAGGAGACAGTAAAGATGTGTTTTCTTCATATAAATGTTCTTTCAAATAATTGCATAATTTGATGCTATTGTAACTTTTGTTGTTTCTAATTTTTTTTATCAATATAATAATTATAAAAATATTTATTATTGTATGAACATAAACACTGTTCATCAGCATATGTAAGCTGGTATTCCTTTTCAACATATATCCGTAGCTTCCTACTGAGCTATTACATTGCTTTGAATTTTTGACAGGTATATACATAAAATGATGTGCCGATCAAGACTTCATATTTAACCGAGGACATTTATCAAAGTAATTGATTAGTGAGATAGTTTAGACTGAATTGTCTTCTCGATATTTAGTCACACTTTCTTCTCTTTTCATCACGTTCCATCGTCATATTTATATAGTGGTCCGGATCTTACTTTAAACTGTAGGTCCAGTCCCGATTAGCCTTACTGTGCATAAAGTGGACTTAAAACACCAACTCAACTCAACTCCTTAACAAACGTTTCGAAGAATCGAAAATTTAAACAAGAACAAGTAAATACATTTTTGTCATTTTGAAGTAAATTATTATGATTATTGTTATTATTTTGGCTATTTTTGGTTCGTATGAATCTGCCTCACACAGTAAGCTTATTTTGTTGAGTCAAGTACAATAACAAACCCTTGCAATAAGTCACTGGAAAGCCATGTGAGGTTGCACATATATGTAAGCATCTATAAATAAATAATAACCCGTGGTTCGACAGCCCTGGAAGGGCCTTGGTCTATCTCCCGACTGCCAGTCTCCCTTCCACAATCCTACCTAGAGGTGTGGAGATCTTTAACCAGTGATGGGGTGATGTGAGGGCAGCACATCGAACTCCCAACCGTTATAGGGGATATCCGTAAACATTAATTATATTCTTTTGGTAAGGAGTCGTTGTCATTTAACAAAATTTATTGATTTATTCCCTCAACATTATTTAAAATGTAGTGCCATACTGAACTTGCCAACTTAACAAAGGCACATTGATTGAGGCATTTTCCTTGTGTTGCAGAGCAGGTTCAGTTTTTGGAGTATTGCAATGTTTTACACAGAATTCGAAGAATTTTGAGAATATTGATGTTTTTTTTTTCAAAGGAACCATCCCCGAATAAATATCTGTGAATGTTTTACAGGTTTCATCGTATTTAAGAAGGTAATTTTCCGGTGCAACTTTCTTCCGCACAACATGTCTTTTGCCACTCAGGCTGAAGAGCCGATTCATAGGTGGAATGACCTTGGCAGAATCAGAAAGGAACTCTTATTGGCACCATGTTGACAACAGATTTAAGATGTCCCGCAACCGACAGAACTGGAAGCGCTCGGATAACGGTGACATACACTTTGGTTGAACACAAAAGAAATGTATTGGTAGGAAATGCAGTGATTTTTTGGCCCGTCCCTTTCTGGGAAGTCGGGGACCTTTCCCTTCATGCAGACCAGGGGCATAAGCAAGCTCACCCCCTCCCACAAAATCTTCTCTTCATCTGGCGCTGGTTGTCGGCCGTGCCGAAATCGCAAATAATATTTAGCTGCAGGTTGCTAGGACTTTCTGGGTTAATTACTTTATGGTTCAGGATCGACATAGGCTTTTCAAATTGCATGAGACAAAATTCTACTGTTTGTCCCTTTTCTGGCGAGGGATGAATGACAAAGATGTCGCGGTTCCTTCAGGTTCCCACACTCAACCCTTGTGCTCATAACCTGCAATGAAGGGAAAGGTCATAATAACATTATAAGCCTTTGTAATGTACTTACTTTACATCCTTCCTTGGTAACTTTCCACTCATTTTTAAGAAACATCTGCTTCATTTTGCCCTACTCTGTTGATTTAGTGGACAATTGAAGACTCTCAGCTAGTTTGAAGTAGTTTGATCCGAGAAGTTGTTTCATAGTTACCTTCTGTAAACGCGAGATTCCGGTAGGATCACGGACTGCTTGAGATCTCGTTTTCATGCATTGCGAGTGAAATTTCGATTGATTTGGTTAATTTTACTTCCCTTTTCTGCCACATTTGGCTAATTGCGAAGATGGGGATGAGTGATGATATGATTAAATTGATCAATGGACTCACAAACACCCACGCTCAGTCCAGGATTCGAACCCGGCACACCTGGAATCGTAGCACGATGTAATAACCACTCCGCCCCGGGGGCGGCGAAGTGAAATTTCGAGTGTGAAGCTGCCAACACGTCTTCCTCTCGTAAAATTGAAGTAGGATCGACTGACCGACCGAATGTCCAACACATTGACTTTATAAATTGGTGTCCGACTACCACACAGGAGCCCGGGTTTGACTCCCAGGGTGGTTGATCTCACATGTGATGAAGAATAAGTCACATTTCATTTATGGAAGGAAACGAGGTATTTATATAGTAGTGTGCATGCTCTAGAAATATAACGTTTCAAAATTCTGCATATTTTGTGATTTTTCTTCATTTAGCCTCCGCCAGGGTTGTCAAAGGTCCATTTGCCCATACGTTATATGCGTTTTATTGGGTTCCGTTGCAGGATCGGAACCTTTCTTCTCGCACAATTTAAATTTTGTCCTAGTAGTGTATTGTTCCATTAAAAAAGGTTACTGGATCGTATTTAAATTGATCCGGAAAATATTCCTGCACCGAATTTTAATTGATCCGGGAAAAAAGGTTCTTGGACAGTCTTTAAATTCAGCCGCAAAACAACGTTCCTGGACCGTATTTAAATTCATACGGAAAAAAGGTTCCTGGACCGAATTGAGGCCTAGAACCCATTTACACTTACTGATTTTCCGGATGGGAAATGAATTTATTTACAATTCCCGGACCATTAACAACCCTGGGATTGTTAAAGATCAGGGAACGCATACATTCTAATTTGTTCTATAGGATTCCGTTATAGGACCTGAACCTTTCTTGTCGCACAATTTAAATTCGTACCAAGTTGCGAATTGTTTCACTTCTATACGGAACTTTGACCCTATTTAAACTGATCCGGAAAAAAATGTTCGTTGACCGCTTTTAAATTCTTCAGGAAATAAGGTTCCTGGACCTAGCATTTATTTTTATTTGTGCTGAGAACTAAAAAAGACATGGTAATTTTTTGACAATTTATTACTAAAAGTCACAGTTCGTCACAGCCTCAGTTTTCCAAAAAGTTTTAATTAAATACTGATACAATAATGGCCATGTAGGCTACAGTAAAACAATCTGTTTCCGTGATTGGGGAATAACAAAATGATTTGTAGCGGACGCAGATACCATACGTGAAAATAATCATTAATAAAAGCAGTAATAGTACAATGTTTTTCTACTTACAGCGGACGTTAAGAAAGTATCCAATAGAAGAGAACTCGCCCAGCAAATGATGCGCTGTGCACTTGTACCAGCCACTGAATTCTCGCTTTATGGCAGTGAAGTTCAGGTAACCGTCCTCTGTTTGGGTAACAGGAGTTGCACCGTCATCTACAAAGAATAATCACACATAATGTTTTAGAGAACAGAAAATTCTTATTAGCTAATTGAAATATTTAGCAGAGTTTGTTTAGCACAGCAACAATAATTAGTCTACTATAACTCGATTTCCAAATAAAAACGCATATAGTGTTATAAAACAGAGAAAATTCGGAATAGTCTACTGAAAATTAGACTTTATTTACAACAATAGTTATAATTAGTCCGTTTTCAATTTTCAAATCTAAATTAAATAAAATTCTGCTATCGTCTACAATCCCATAAATAGGCAAAAATAGAGGTTATTGTAGCTAATGTACAAATAGAATATTTGACTCATTTAGATTTCTAATACGAATTTTGCTTCATCTGCTACAACTACGATTAAGCCAATTAGATTAAATCAATTCATACAATAGCAATACGTCATAAAAATTTTGGTACATAACTTATTTATTTACAATCCAAAGACACATTCTTGTCATTAGATGTTAGTGCAAGTAGTAATCATGTGCTACTAAATATATTCAAAGCATCAAAATAGAATATAACTAGATATAGCGACAAAATTAATTTTGGAACACTTCATTTTGTATTTAGGACTTCATTACTGTTGACGTACATAGCTTAGGGCTCACTAATGATAACATCAAGAACTAACGATAACATGGGTTTGGATGTCTCGCAGCTGACTGTTGTCTCTGAATAATTTCAGCGTGCCGATTCAAAAAATGAAAACCATTTTTACCCACTACGTCTAGTTTTTTTCAGAAAACAGCAATATATTAACTGCCTTAATTTCACAATAAAATGTGTAGTTTTATCATTTCCCCAATACATGTTGGTAAAATATAGGTTTTCTACAATACAAATTCTCCAATTTTGAACTGTAAATGCATATAGAATAGTAAACATTTAATTCGCCTTCTACCTTCACAATACACATTGGCATTAAAATTGTGTGGACTTTGATTACGTAAGTTTTATTTTCGAAATCCCTCATAAAAATTTCATTCACAAAATGTCCAATACTCAATGTTATAATATGGTGGGTTGATTGTACTGAGTGACGTGGAGAAAAAATCCTGACCTAGGGAAAATTTCTGACGTGATGGGATTAAACTTATGTCATTTCCGTGATCAGTACTCAAAATACTTCCAGAATCACCTATTGGTTTGAAAACACCCGAAACTTTTTAAAAAAATTCAGGGCCATGTAATCATGACGAATTTTGACTTCCAGGCCGTAAATCCCAGAAATTTATTTTAAATATATCTCTGACTTGGCAGATCAGTTCCACTATATAGACCGTTTACAGTAGTTTACAGTAACGTTATTTTTCCTTTTATGCTTGTTCCGAACATTCTAAATCTTATTGTATGGCAATTGTTTTTAGCATACCACTGTTCTTTATATTTGTAATGTAGTTCATAAGAATCTCACTGTTTTCTCAAGAGAAAAATATGGACGCTTGTTTGATACAGTGCTAAATTTCTGTTTTGAAGCTGTCCCAATAATAATAATAATATCATTATTACAGATAGAATTTAAAACTAATTTTTCTTTTACAATTTGAGCCATATATTGTAACGAACTTGAGTGTCTAAGGTTTTATATTTGTAAAATGTTAAGATCTTTGAAACGTTCGTTCCTTCAAATAATATCCAGATTATCACAGACAACTATAGTTAGACTGGTAATTGTTGTTGAAACTTGTACATAAAGTGTTCCCCTGTGCATAGCACCACGCCATGAAGGCGTATAGGGGGTGTGGGGGTAACGCCCCACACTTTCTTGATCCGGTCGTGAGTGGGGGTGATGTGATCAGCATCACGCCCCTGACCGCCTTTACCCCCCAGGGTTTCCCCCAGGTACCCATGTTATTCGACGCTGGGTAGGCGCCGGGGCCGCTTCCACCGTTAGAAAAGTTCCCGGATTTGAACCGGCCGGGGATCGAACCCGGGACCTTTAGCATGGTAGTCAGACGCGTTACCGACTGAGCCACCGCGGCCACTTGTACATGTGTTTTGAAATACGTCATAATCTGTTCGTGTTGACGTCACTTTTCCATCTCGGCGGATGAAGTGTATAAATCCGTCTGAACATTTCAACCTGACGACGGACTGAGTGAGTTGAAAAACAGGCGAAGGTAGAGGAATCAACAGGAACATGGTAACGGTGAAAGGAATGCCAGAATAGTGTTATTGGTTTGCATTAATTTCGTTTCTTTCTAGCGATACTCGAAAATAATAATTAAGTACAGAAACTTTCGTGTATTTACGTTTGTCTTGTCCAACGTTAATTCTATATGCATTTGTGTTTAGTTATTGTGATTTGAAATGCTATGGAATTGTTCTTTACGTCTCTTCAGGCAAGGTAAAAATACGTAAGTAAATCTGTACATTGCTTGTAAGTCCGCATACAATCGGAAACATGATTATAAAACTGTGTCTAACTTTGAAACCCATGTTGTGTTTTATTTGTCCCAGCAAGCCCTGATGAGTGATGAAGAGTCTCATGTTCCGGACGCAAGGAGCAGCGCACTAACTGTGTGACTGGAGAACGTTGCAATGATTTATTCAGAAGTGATAATAACAGTCTCTGTATGTAATACATAGTGTTGCGATAAAAACTTGTAAATAAATTCAGCATTATTGATTTTAGGAAAAATCATGATCCTCAATACTCACAAGATGGAGGTTATCTACTACCAGGTGGTTATAATTAAAGTGACGGTGTTCAGAGTGGTACAGCACGGGCTGTAATGAGAGTAGCAGTCTGAAACTTCGTAGATATGCTAATGAAGCAATGCGTTCGCGAATTATGCAAGAAAAAAAATAGTTCCAATTCTCGCCACCAGGGTAAAAAATGGCGCTGTAAGCAGTCAAAACTTGGTATAGTTACAGGAAAAACACTATAAATCGCAGAAAACAATACTCTTTGTAATAAAATATCGCTACAATTTCACTATTCGAATTACATGAACATTACTAAAGGAAAAGGCAACAACCGTCACCAACCACAACCAGGGAGCTCACACAATGGTTAGGCAATGTCACCGACTTTGACGTCAGAGTTACGGAAAATTCCACGTTTTGACTGCTTACAGCGCCATTTTTTACCCTGGTGGCGAGAATTGGAACTTTTTTTGTATAATTCGCGAGCGCATTGCTTCATTATCATATCTACGAAGTTTCAGACTGCTACTCTCATTACAGCCCGTGCTGTACCACTCTGAACACCGTCAGTTTAATTATAACCACCTGGTATATTTAGTTTTTAACTTTCCACGTCGTAGAATGTTCAAGTCCTAATCCCTTGTTGAAAACAGAAGTTCCGTGTCTTCTTTGTTTGCATGAGGCGAGACACGAGTCACAAAACAACCTTCTGTTTGTTTATCTTCAACTTCGCTTCGGTTTTCGTACCGTGAATCATTTCGCTTTTCTTGCCCTTGAGAGCTCTGGTTTGAGGCAGGTCGTGTCGAGACTTTCGCTCTTGCTGTAAGCAACCTTGCAATTGGGAGTCCACACAACGAATAAGCAGCTACATGCTTCCTGGAAGCAAGGTTCGTTTTGAAAACAAGCAGAAACAAATGAAAATATTCAGACTGAAGTACTGGATAATTTTGAAAAAAACGTAGAAACAAACAAAACTTTCACACTCAAGTACCGGAGCGTTCCATTCATTTTGAAAACACGAAGAATCAAATCGAAACGTTCACCTGAGCGTACAGGAGCGTTCTATTCATTTAAAAAACAAACAGAAATATTACACTGAAGTACTGGAGCGTTCCATTTACTTAGAAAACATGCAAAATGATTCATAGTGCGGTTGGAAAGCAAGAGAAAATGGAAGAATGTTTCACTTCCGGCGGAGAACGTGCCCTTTGTGGGGCAGATACTACATTCATTCCCGAACCTAAAACGCCCCAGACCCCAAGTTTTTAAGCCCTCGTATGTCTGTAATGGCGTCTTCAAAATGGTAGTCATGACGAAGATTCTAAACCTGAAGCCTGTTAGTTTATTGCAGTTATTTATCATTTATGACATCTTATTTTCATCTAACTTGTAGGTTATAACTGTATTATGATAATAAGAAATTAAAGAGACCCACTTTATCAAATAATATTAGATAGGGCCGCGAGAAGTCTAAAAATAACCCTTTCAGCTATTTGATCATGTTTTGGATCAAACCTTATGTTTTGGATGTGCCAGAACTCAACAGTAGCATCGAAAATAGTGTCAGACTAAGACCATGAAATAATAATAGTTCAATTTTTGATAATCTATATGTGAACAGGGTGTTTCAAAAGTCTTGACACTATAGGACAACTGCGTTATTAGTGCAGATGGCGAAAAATGGAAAGAGGGGAAAATTGTTGGAAATATGAGGTTTTCAACATAATGTGCTTGAATTTTCAACGTAGCATGCACCGTTGAGGCTGTTCGCTGGTACGAGCCTCAATGAGAACTGACATTGCCTTGTTGCCACATGCTTCGTTCTTAAGGGGGCATTTACATTATCGCAACACCGTACTGTACTCGGTAAATTGAGAATGATAACGCAAAATTAGAGGCAAAGTAAGAAGTTTGAGGTGTGTTTGCGTGTGTGTGTGTGTGTGTGTGTGTGTGTGTGTGTGTGTGTGTACATAAACACACACGCAGACATATGCACAAGCACACAACTACAAATCCTATAATAGTGGCTAATGTTATCTGAAATAGAGGTTGTTCATTAGGGCATAGTGATATGAACAAAGGACAAAATTTCGAAACGAAAGGGGTCTTAATTTTTCTCTCCTAATCAGGGTAGACCACCACTAAAATACATTTGTGCTCAGACAACATCTTCTGTTAGCGCAAACCGGAAATGCCAACAATATTGACGATTAAGAGGTTAACGGTTCACGCAGACTTCGCCTTCGGTGCCCTAGGTTCGCCGTATCGAGTAAGTTATGTGTCTCAATGAATAAGAAAAGACATCTGGTACCGTACATCAAAAGGAAGGGATCAGTGGAGTGGACAAAAAAACAGCAGGAAAAAAAATGTTAAAAAATGAAATGATTCGTATGTTACGGCTTGCAATCTTCCATCATCACGCTGCTTCTCCTCCAGACGCCTCTAGCACACATGCAAAGGACCAGTGGTACGCACGGAGGGCGTCGATATCCATATCCAATCTTTAGTCCCATTCTTGGAGATACTCTGGACAACTGGGGACCTTAACCTCTGCTGGTTTATGCACAGCTTTGGCATGCAGTTTAACTTAGGTGCGATCCACTATGCGCCTCCGAAGGAAATGCATGACAAACTGATAGATTTTGGGTAAGTTAAGCTACGAGAATTGAAGCTTCGTCGTGACTGCAGCCCTATAGGACCACCGGAGAGTGGCGGTGGAGGACACCTCGAAGGTAGTTCAGAGAAGCAAGGTGTGGTGACAAGGGAATGCAGCGTAACCAGCAGAGGTTAAGGTTCACATTCACTTAGGACACACGCAGAAGCATTCACACTGAAGTACGGGAGTGTCCTAATCATTTTGACAACCTGGAGATAAAATGATTACGTTGAACTTGAGAAATGCTCAGGTAGTCTAATCGGGAGCGGATCTACATCATAAAGTGGGATCCGAACTCCTCAGGGAACCGTTGATATCAAGACGACAGGATTACGACTGCTCCATCAGAGAGGGGCAGGGAGTGCACCTCAAATGATTGACTTTGTGTTGCATTTTAGTGAAATGAGTCAAAGCTTTCAAGATGGCCGTGACTTGAAAATACGCGTATAATAATCTGGAAAATACACTAAGCGCGATTGATGTGCGGTAGAGGCAATTTTCGATGACGAATTTATGTAGATCATCAAACAGTCCATTACGTTAAAAAATGATATACTGGCGTAACGTTACATACTGCAACCGATGATAAATATACTTACGACTTTTATTATGTTGAAATATGCGCGAATTTCATTTGGGTTTGTCATGGGGAAGTACACTTTATTTAAATTATACAACGTCACAGTACAGACGTGTTGTGATAACTTTAAAAATGCAAATAAAACTTAGGATCAATATCCATATGTAAAAACTGAATCATTCCTTAGATTATGTGATCACTCAGCGTTTACTGTCCCCCAACCAACCTGGCAACAGTGAAACAGACAGACGGTTTATCGCCGAGGGGCGGACAACGTTGTCCTGAAAAGCTCAAAATTACCAGAACGTAATTGAAAAGGGTAAAAACAATGGCTTTTGTTTCATTATTGATTGCATTCATCCATTTGCCTGATTGCCACAGCGCCAGCCGCTCCAACTAAACGATATCCCAACGAGCGGAGGGAGAATTCATTCGAAAATGGCCACAATTGTACCCTTATTTTCCGGCGCCGAGGTTCCACGGTTGTCCATAATGAGATGGAAATTTAACTGTCCAGCAACAGCCGGTGACGATTTTCCGAAGGAGAAAAAGTGCGAAAAAAAAAAAGACTTCTTAACGTGGGGACGATTCCACATGTCAGTCACACGCCGGGATCCTGGACTTTTTTCCTAAGCTGTAACTTCAGGTCTCCGTGGGACTCAACTTAACTTTCCCGACGAGAGTCGAAGGAATTCGTAATCACCTGAAGAGGCGTCGCTGTTGGATGATTGCAGTGGCACGTCGCAGGGTAAACTTTTGGACTTTGTATGTAGACGATCTGTTGTCGCGAAAATGGTGACCGTTGAGAACGACTTATGAATATTCTAGCGAAAGGATCCAATTTTGTGTCCCTTGGGAGCTGATGAGGCAGGCGTTTGCTTTCAGGAAACTTGATGAACTATGGTTTTACTCATTATCAATCAGGTCTAGTCTGATTTCAAGCATTCAATCTGCCATATGCTGAAATTCAGCAAATATTAAAATCCATCTACGTAGAATAAATTTGTAATCTTTCTTCCGTTTTGGACAGGTGCACTTGTTGTGAAAGTTCTTGTTTTCCTACGAAAATTTCACCGCATTGCAGATCTAGTTTGAATTCCTGTCGAGTCTTCCGAAGAAAACACATGCGTTTGGGATTACATACGCGTATTTGGATACATTACGCCACGGAAACTACTAAGAAAACTAGACAGGAGCAAATAGTATCCGCACGAACCTATCATTATTAATATAATCAAAACAGTAGATAGATTCTGTCTATCAAAAAAACAGTGGTGAGACAAACCTATGATCCAGTGTAATGCCAAAGACATGTTTTGATCGTCTGGTAAACTCTATTTGTTAATGGAAGTTAGATTGATTGATTGATTGATTTAGTTTATTTTACTTCGCGGTTTCTGCCTCTTGGCTAATTTGCGAAGATGGGGATGAGTGATGAAATGATGAAAATCATGAATGGACATTCACAAACAACCAAGCCCGAGCGGGATTCGAACCCGGGATAATGGAAGTTGATGACCGAAACAGTATTGGGTTTTCTAGTGCAACATAAAGGACGGTTATATGGCATAAGATCACGTTTTCAGTCATGAACAAAGTAAGCAGTGGTTATTTGACAGTAAGATCACGTATTCAGTCATGGTGCAAAGTAAACGGTGGTTATTCAACATTAGTTCACGTTTTCAATCATGCGCAAAGTAAACAATGGTTATTGGACAGTAAGTTCACGTTCTCGATCATGTGCAAAGTAAAAGGTGAGTTTTTTGACAGTAATTTCATGTTTTCAATCATGAGTTGGAAATGTTTTAGCGAGTAAATCTTGCCTCTGCAGCAACTATTGATATTACTTAAAATTAAATTTTGATCGCCGCACAGCCTGGTGTATACATTTAGAACGACAAGGCATTCTGCGCTTCTTGGAATCTGCGAGATGTTGCATGGTAAAGAAACGAGAGAATATATCACTCCATCAGCGACTACTTTACACAGGTTTATTACCACTGGTAAAAGAAACAAACATAACAGGACGATTGGTGTACTAAACAGATACACAACACAAATAGCTCCTGGAGGTAGGGAATGTCAGAAACAAACAACCACGATACCAGTCAGTCAATGAAACTGTCCAGGACAGTGACGGTGTTTACCTTGAGGACGTGTAAAGGTGATGTACACGTGACACTTGGCACGCCTTCAAGCCTCGTCCTGAAACTAAATGCGCCGTTGGAGTTGGCATTGCGAGGAAAATTTCAAATGTGATACAAATTAAGATCATGATTTAGTTCTCACTTCAAATTATTCTCGAGTCATATTATTGCATTTGCTGACAGTTTTCTCTAAATAACGAGTCCTAGGACCACAGAAGGGCCACAAATGTAAACAATGAAATATTTGGAATGTGGCAAAAATAACAAACATATCTGACAAAACTTGGCCGAAAAGGTAGAACTGAAATTTTACATGGGAGGTGGGGGGAAGGGCTGCTCACGATGGTGCTAACCTCGTGCCTCCACATATGTATAAAACCCTGGTTCACTTGCGTTGTTCCAGTAACAAAACTTCTGTGGGAACTAATTTATTTTTACTATTAGAAAATATTTAAGGAAAATAGAATCCGAAAAGACATGAATGAACACATCATTTTTGGAAAATAATATTGTGCAATACACACACAGGTGCCCACAGAGCACATGGTTTCCGTATTTCTTAAAAGGCTTACCATCTCAGAATAAAAGTAGGTAATTAGGTAAATAATAATTAAGGAATCAAAATGCTAATTGCTAGGTTGACTCTAATATTATTGACAAAAACTTTTACTTTGATTTCTATTATATCCTACAAAGAGAAACAACATGAAAAATTCCAATTGAAGTGTCGATATTATATATTATTTATTTATTTATTTATTTGAGAAAATTTCAGATACAGCACAGGTGGCCATTTTACACTGAAATTGTCAACAATGAGAAAGCAATAATTATAATAAGCATAAAAATTAAAAATAAAATAAAATAAAATAAATAAATAAAAAATAAATAAGAAATAATTAAGAGTAACAAAACAACATAAAAGTAAGTAAGAGATGGCACTATGCGATATTAATTACAAGTATTTCTTCTGCTAGAAGACCGAAAGGCAAACTCGGAGGAAAATATATCAATACTTGAGGGGAGATCATTGTATTGTGCTGCAAGTCTATAAAAGAGAGATCTTTTTTGAATTTCTAGTCTAGGTTTTTTTTGTATAAAATAACCTTGTATTGCGAGTTGTGCGCATAGGTACTCTAAAGTGGAATTCCTCAAGGAGCGTGTTGCAGCGGATTTTGCCATTCACAATTTTGTATAAGTAACTGAAATCATTCTGCAAACGTCGCTGATAAGCAGTTTGTAAGTTTAGAAAAGACAAGAGATGCGGAGATGAGAAATTGCGTAATGAGGGAACCCTGTGACGGACTATAGCTAGGAAGACGTGAAAGACTGAATCGATTCTGAGAGGTGAGTGGGACATGCCATGGACCAGACGGGTGAGCAGTATTCTATTATTGGGGCATTAATTGCAGAATTTTCCATAACTACCGCACATTTAGTTTCTGGACGGACAGTACCTACAACTTTCTGTGAGCGTGGAGAAGCTTCCTAAACATTATCCTATATGCTTTTTAATGTCCTTAGCGCCACACGTACTGAGAATTGCCATCCAAAATTTTTTATCGAACTGGTGCGCGTTCTCCAGTGTTCATTTCAACCTTATTAAATGATCACCGACTGTCCTTTGACATGTCCTTCCCGGACGTATGAACAGTCTGCTGAAGTACATCATCCCGCCTGATAGATATGAATCTTGGGATAGAAGTTAGGAGATTAATGGAAGTTCATGTGATAATTTTTTGTGCTGCTGTTACTATGATTTTTAGTGCATTTCGTTAGGATGTAAAATGTTGTTCTTAATTGCATAATCAGGATAAATATATTCTGAACCTAGATGTTAACACGTAAGTCCTGAGTTTGTTAATTTACTGCAAATCTTGATGTTTTCCCGTGCCTTGGGAGGTATCACGTGTATACCGATATACAGTCTCATGTTACTCATGCTCAATTTGTATTGAGATAAATCTATTCTTATGGATATTAATATGCTATAGTTGAACCTGGCACGACCGTGTCAATAATTTGGCGGACAGAACGTGGGGCCACGAACACATTGTGCATTAGCTACGTTAATCTTTGGTAACGTGTTTTAGATTTGCAGTTGACTCAGAACTTTTGATGCGCAACAATGGAAAAGAAAATATTAAGAAGTGGAACCAAAGCTTCATGTGTTGATGAAAGCACAGTTCATGTGTTTTGCTGTGAGACTACATCAAGGCTTGATGATACGTTTGTTTGCACTGAGTGTCACAATACTTTTCATTTGAATTGTGCAAAGTTAAAGTCACCAAAGGAAAGTAATTCTCCTGGTGAATTAGCATGTCTCGCATGCAAAGAAAAACTTGCAGTTCCTGTTGTTCCTGTTACTGCTGATTTGCTTGCGTCATTGCAGCGAATGCTGGAGGCAAATTCCAGCAACCTGGAAACTAGAATCGAGAAAAAAATGGCCGAAAATTCTAGTAATCTAGAACTTAGAATCCAGGAAAGGATTACCGAAAATTCTAGTAATCTAGAACTTAGAATCCAGGAAAGGATTACCGAAAATTCTAGTAATCTAGAACTTAGAATCCAGGAAAGGATTACGGAAAATGCTAATAATCTAGAATCTAGAATGCGGGAACATTCTGATAGCTTGGAGGCTAAGTTACACGAGAACTCTAGGAGCTTAGAGGATAAACTCCAGGAAAATATGAATATATTGGAGCATAGTTTACAACTAAAACTAGAAGAAAGTAGTAGAAGTCTTGAGTGCCGGCTAGAAGCAAGGATGGAGGAGAAACTGTCCCATAGTTGTTCACAACTCGCTGCGTCCAATTCAGAGATGGGACGGAGGATCGAACAACTGACTCTGCAAATGTCTGAGGGACAGCAGAAATTGAAGGAAAGCCTTGAAATTGAGATGATGAGCTTACGTCAAGCATGTCAGTCAAATTCTCAGCAGCTGGAATCTAAACTCGATGAAACAGTTGTTCTGTTGAGGGAAGAAGCTGAGCAGACCAAGGAGGAGTTCCGAAAGGAAATCAGTGAAACGCAGAGCGGTTTCAGAGAAGAAATGTCCAGAGAGTTGGACAACCAGGTGACCAATATGGCATATCAGCTGAGAGAAAACCTGAATTTGCGAGTTGAAGAGACTGTGGCGGAAAAACTTAAAGGCACAGAGGGTCCTAGAGAGAATGCTGAAGAGTGGAAAAATGATATGGAATCCAAACAAGGGAAGCTTTCTTCAGACATGCGTAATCTTTGTGACGAAGTGGCTCAAATTTCAACCACTTTAAGCAAGTTGCCACTCTCCGGTGAACCAGAGTTACCGCGGGTGGACCAGCTGGGCGCGCCCTTTCGAAGGTTACTGTCTCCTGGTCGTTCTGAGGTCTCTTCGGGGCAACGAAACCGTACACATGTAAAGAAAAGACGCCACAGAGAGATCGTTTCCAGTTCTTCAGGCAGCGAGTCGACTTTATCGGAAAAGAGAAAAGAAAGAAAATCTCGAATCAATGCTACGCGTGGTGGGATGACTCCCCGGATGGCTGACCTGAATTCCATGCGGAAATTCGACGGAAATATTATAGCCACTTCGGCTGAGATTTATCTCAAAGAATTAGATACCAACCTTGAGATCCTTCAGATCCCGCATAGATACAGGCTGGAGATTATTCCTCGTTTGCTAACGGGCATGGCTTATCATTGGTTCTACTCTCATAAGAATGATTTCCACACATATTCAGATTTCCGTAGGGCGTTTAAGAGGCGTTTTGCGTCTTCAGAGGCAAAAGAAAGGGAGTTGGCATCTGTTAGGGCCAAACGGTACAATAAAAACAATGACAATAGTTTGGAAGAATATGTTTGGTCTGTATACTCTGCTTACAGAAACCTGAGTAGCCACTACACAGAGCATGAGGTGGTAAACCTCATAATCGGCCAATTGCCTTATAGAGTGAAGCAATTGTGTATGGCCCACGCACCCGTAACTGTTGATTTGCTTGCAGATTTTGTTAAGAGATACGAGCAAGCGGAAGAGCAGGATGCTTGGCGAACTGCGTGGAGGAAGGAGAATCCTACTCACCAGAACAACAGAGATATTCCAGGCAACTCGGCAAACAGAAACCCGAGGGTTCGTATGGTCCAGAGGCAGAATAATTACCGTGAAAATCGCCCTGCAGGCCCATATAGAAACGGCAATCGTTATCGTCAACAAAGCCAAAATAGACAGAGACGTGAGTATGCTGCTCCCAGATACGAACCTTGTGAGAGGCCACGAAATGAGAACCGTGTATCTTCACCGGAGCACAGTGAACCTTTGAGGGAAAGTCGTAGCTCTCCACGATTCCAAGCGGCGAGCAGTGGCTTACAAACAGATGCTGCAGTGTCGTACCCTAGTAACGAGCAGCAACAGAGCGTTGAGCTGACCAGAAATTTTTGCTGCGAGAATGGAGCAAATCTCGACCAGGTGCGGGATTTTACCCCACGCCTGGCATAGAAACGTCCCCTTCTGATGTCGGGCGGTCTCGGATAGAACTGGGGCCTGCAGAAAATAATTCCCAGTCTGTAAGTAATGATCAGAAGCTGGTGTTTGTTATTAATCATGAAGAGAGTGAGTTTCTTTACAATTTGTGTCAGGCTAGTCAGTCTAAAAACTTTGGAAGAGCGCCTGAGTTCAAGGCACGTGTTGCAAATGTTGATATAACTTGTATAGTGGACACTGCAGCTGAAATATCTGTTCTGAGTCTCGAGATTTGGAAGAAAATAAAGCAAAATTTGCCAGGGGCCATGTTACAAGCTACTCCAGAGGTACGACTTATTGATTTCGCTGGAAAAAGTCGAACTCGAGTTGTGGGAAAGCGCAGAATCGTGCTGGAAATTGCTGAGACCACCATACCTTTAGAAATTTTTGTTGTGAAGGATTTGCCTTCAGACTTATTATTGGGTTATTCGTTCCTGCAGAAATATGAAGCAGAGGTCAATCTCAAGCATAAGAAGTTGTATCTAATGGTGGATGGAGAGCCAATTGAGCAAAAGCTAGACGATGATGATTCCGTTGATAAGCAAATGAGCGTCCGGAGGATTGAAGCTAGCTACGATAAATGGGCTACACCGCTAGAGGATATAAGGGAGAAGATTGACTCCAGTGAATTATTGGCTAAGGAACAAAGAGCCGAATTGTTCGAGATATTTATTGCCCATAGTAAGGTGTTTTCAGAGAGGCCTGGCACTGCCAAGAACTTAGTTTGTGATATTCATTTGTCCAGTACCGTTCCAGTGAGTCAAAAACCGTACCCGATTCCAGTGGCAAAAAGAGCAAAACTGGAGGCTGAACTGCAAAAATGGAAAGATTGGGAAATAATTGTGCCTTGTAACTCTCCGTACTTGAACCCGCTCATTGTTGTGGACAAACCGGATGGTTCTGTACGTCCGTGTGTAGATTTTCGGTTGTTGAACAAGTTTGTTATTGTTCCTAGAAGTTCTGTTGAACCAATAGACGAAGCACTCCAGAAATTTAAAGGTGCCAAGTACTTCACTAGTTTTGATTTGGTATCCGGGTATCTGCAGATTCCTGTAAAGCAAGAATGCCAGTCATACACTGCATTTTCTTATAAAGGAAGACAGTGGATGTTTACAAAAATGCCTTTCGGAATAGCTAACGCAGTTTCAGTTTTTGTTTCGGCTATGCATTCTATATTTGGGCCCGAAACTGATTCATTTCTGACCCAGTATATCGACGACTTATTACTGTTCGATTGTGATTTGCAGAAACATTTCCGGCACATTAATTATGTTTTGACCAGACTAGAAGAAGTTGGAATGACGGTGAAGTTGAAGAAATGTGACTTAGTTAAGTCGGAAATATTATATTTAGGCCATATTGTTTCTGGGGATTCCATCCGAACTGATCCTAAGAAGAACGACGCCATTTTAAATTTTCCTAGACCTAGAAATAGAAAAGACGTTAGGAAATTTTTGGGACTTGCCGGTTGGAGGAGAAAGTACATTGAAAATTTTGCAGTGAAAGTGCAACCACTTACTTATCTTTTGTCCAAAGATGTGAAATTTCAATGGACAGAAGTAGAAAATGAAGCTTTCGAATTGACGAAACTTGATTTGGTTAGTGCACCTGCGCTATCGCAACCAGATTTTACTAAAGAATTTTGTCTACAGTCAGATGCATGTGGAAAAGGGCTTGGTTGCGTTTTGTTCCAGACAGATGGACATGATATTTTCGTTATCCAATATGCTAGCCGAAAGTTACGTAACAATGAACTTCATTTTTCTGTTCATGAACTTGAGTGCCTTGCTATATTATTTGGAATAGAACGCTTTGCAGTCTATCTTAAGGGGCGAAAATTTAAAATTTATACTGATCATAAAGGACTACAGTGGCTGCAAAATAGCAAAAATTGGAATAGTCGATTGACCCGTTGGTCTTTGAAAATCCAATCATATCAGTTCGAAATAGTGTATGTTAGTGGAAAGGAAAACATTATTCCTGATACGTTATCTAGATATCCTGTGAAGGCAGATACTGAGAGCAAGCTGGAGTCTGATTGTCTGCATTACCACATAAATTTTCTCTGGGAAGAAGATGAAGATGAAGAAGTGAGTGATTGGAAAGAAGCCCAAGCTAAAGATTCTTTTTGCAGTGAAATGATTGCTAAACTTCAGCAGCCTACTGAAAACGAAGATGCAGGCATGACCAGGTTACGGAAGTCCTTTAAACTTCATCATGGATTGCTGTTTAGAAGTTACAGTGGGGAGGCTCCACAGTACAAGTTGTGTGTTCCGAATTCCAGACGTCCCGAGCTGCTGAAAAAAATTCATGATGACGGCGGTCATTTTGGTGTGGGAAAGTGTTATAGGCAATTGCAATCCCGATATTATTGGAAAAAAATGAAACCTGATATTTCTAACTATATCCGTGATTGCCTGATTTGTGCAAAAGTGAAGCCTGACAAGTTAGGTATCACTAAGGAAAAGCTGCACATTAGTGGAAAGGAACCTCATGAGATGCTTTCCATTGACCTTATTGGAAAGTTACCGCCTTCTTCAGGGTACTATTATATTCTCAGCCTTATAGATGTTTTCTCCAGGTTCGTCACAGTTTATCCTGTGCGGAAGGCTAGTACCGTTGAGATAATTCGCTTAATGAAGGAGAGATATTTCGCCCATTATCCAGCTGTTAAACTAATTTTGTCGGATAGAGGATCCCAGTTCACTTCCCGGTCATGGCAGAGTTTCATCGAATCCATGGGAATGAAACATGTGTGTACGACGCCCTACCACCCTCAAGGAAACTTAGTAGAGAGAGCAAACCAAGAGATAACTCGTTTACTTAGGGTTTATTGCCAGCACGATCACCAGATTTGGTCCAAGCATCTTTATGAAGTTGCCTGGTTAATTAACAATTCTCTTTCTGAAGTTACAGGATATTCACCCATTGAATTGTTTTTCCACCATTCAGTTCCACCACAAGTGCTAAGAGATTTTCCATGGCCTGTGTCAGAAGACGGTGAGAAAGACTGGCAGAGTAAGGTTGTTCAAGTGCAGTTAAGGGAACGATATTCTGTGCAGAGGCGGAAACTGAAGCAGAAGTGCCATGCTTTGCAGTTGAAAGAGGATGACCTGGTACTGCTAAGAAGTCATCGTCCAAGTTCAGCTGTTAACCGAACCATTTCCAAGTTGTTTTATTTGTGGACAGGACCGTTCATAGCTACCCAAGTGAAATTCAACACGGCAGTGTTATTGGACACAAAAACTCGTAAGGAAGTGTGCAAGGTAAATTTCGACAATCTGAAGATTTTTAATTGTTCTCCAGACATGAGGAAAATACTTTTAGAAGGTTGAATCCAAAATTTCCTAGACTGTGAGTGCTTCCACGAGTCGTCGTCGATTTTGTTTCTCAATGGAGGGGGCGATTGACATGTCCTTCCCGGACGTATGAACAGTCTGCTGAAGTACATCATCCCGCCTGATAGATATGAATCTTGGGATAGAAGTTAGGAGATTAATGGAAGTTCATGTGATAATTTTTTGTGCTGCTGTTACTATGATTTTTAGTGCATTTCGTTAGGATGTAAAATGTTGTTCTTAATTGCATAATCAGGATAAATATATTCTGAACCTAGATGTTAACACGTAAGTCCTGAGTTTGTTAATTTACTGCAAATCTTGATGTTTTCCCGTGCCTTGGGAGGTATCACGTGTATACCGATATACAGTCTCATGTTACTCATGCTCAATTTGTATTGAGATAAATCTATTCTTATGGATATTAATATGCTATAGTTGAACCTGGCACGACCGTGTCACCTTTTCGCAGATTTGGTGCAGTTAGATCGGAAACAAAGCACACAGCATCAGACATGAAAGAAAAAAAAAGTAACGAGAGGGGAGAAGGGAGAAAGGTGCGTCAGTGTAATGTAGTATAACCACCAGAATACAACTCTGATAATACTAAACAAGATTTATAGTGTGCGCAGATGTAGTGTTATAGTCTTCAGAACGAAGAGGAGAAAATTAACAACCTCGGAATAGCAAAACGGTAATGGAAATAGCGAAGAAACAGAGGTGTAAATCAAGAGAAGACAATTTTGTGTGCTGTCCGCAAATACTCCCAAACTTCCCACTGTGTATTATTAGAGCCATGCAATGGCCTCCCAGATAACGTAGTGGTAACGCTGTTGCCTTGTAACCAACAGGTCCCTGTTTCGATACCCGCTAAGGCACATAGTGGTTCGGATCCCACTTTATACTGTAGCTTCAGTCCCGATTAGCCTATCTGTGCATAAAGTGGGCTTCAAAAAATTCGAATTGATCAAAACAGAGTCATACGAATTTGAATGTTTACCAACGATGGCTGTTCTCACAAACCCAAAAACAATGAAAAAGCGCACACACTTTTCTACAGAGAACAAGATAGAAAAATCTCAAAATATTAATAACTTCTTCTACCTGTTCTAATAAAAAAAATATGATACAAACATTCTGGTATTTGGTTAATTTTACTGGCACTTATTTTCCATTCCGTGTACTCGGCTATAAAGGTACAGGAACGAAAATATCCCCCTCCCTGTTTTCTTCCAAATTTATTTGCGCGTAAATAATGCTACGTCGTTGGCCAGTAATAAATGCTCACTCACACGTAAGCTGGCTCGCGGTGAGTGAGTTTAAAAGTTACCTTCCTGGAGGTGAAAACATGAAAATAACCCATCTTTCCCGTGCTTCTGTGCTGATATGAAGATACGGGTGCTTGGATCTCGATGGAAGCAGATGAGGGAACTTTAAGGGTGCTTTCAGACCGAAGAGACACGTATCTCTTGGAAATCAATATTCAGAATCAGAATGCACTTTTTGGACCCGAAATTACTGGATAATTTGGATGGCGAAAATTTCGAAAACGTAATCTAGAAAGCAGCACAAGAAACTGTAGAATGAGAAAAGAGGGAAGGTATAATTGATTGATACGCGTAGAATTATGTCACTTTTAGCTAATCGCGACGCTGGGGATGAATGGTGACATGATGAGGTGGATGAATGGATACTTACAACAGCAGAACACAAGTCCTACAGAGGATTATCCTGGCGCCAGAGCCTCGTTAGTCTTCAAAATACAGTGAGGTGTTGTTAGAAAGGGTCACCGCTAACACCCCGTAATGGTAATAATTGATAGACTGCAAGTGCTCAATATGAATTTGAAAGTACTCAGCACTATGTAGTTAGGCTGGTAGAAATAATCCGCATTTGTCTTATTTTGTGTAATTTTCTGTCACTTTGGCTAATTGCGACGATGAGGATAAATGCTGGTTAAAAGAAAGGAACTCACAAAGGAACACCCATCTGTCCTGGACTTGAACCCGAAAACCTTGATGGCGGTCAACAAGTTGTATGAAATATATTGGAGTAGATTAGCATAGCGGTTCCTAAACTTTATGGGTCCCGGAACATTGTCCAGGAGAAAAAATCGTCACTGAGCACAACACGATTCAACACTGGAAATCTGGTATATTTTGTAGGGGGATTCCTAAAACGATATTAGTTTCTGTCCAGATAAGCCAAACTTTATCATCCATAGGTATCAACTTAAAAAAACAACAAAAAAAACAGTTAAATCTCTCAAAATCATATGACATGGGAATACCATACAAGAAGTTCATTACACAATAACAGATTCAGCAAATTCTGAACTCGCAACACAGTAAAAAGAAAAAATAAACGAGACGGAAGAACATCATGCTCAACTAAAAATATCAAGATCATTTCGAAGGCTATCATTCCGTTGCTAAAGTTCTTGTTGTACCCTAGGAATTGTCCTCTTGTTTCATTCACACACAACGAGGATCAAATCTACACAAAGGTCCGACGAGAAGTCTCGCAGGGCTCAGCAAAAAGACAATCCGTGAAACTTCCTGAAGTAGGCCACAGAATAGTAAATGCATCAGCTGAAACAAAAAAAATGCATAAAGCCTGTAGCTCGGACCAAATGTTAAAGTGCATCATCGAGAGAGATGCAGGAAAATGCATCAAAAACGCATCAACTGATGCATTAAAGTACATCTCGACATAGAAAAAACTTCCTTCATGTGATACATTTTGGCGTTAACTTTACAAATGTGTATACAAGAATGCATCAAACTGTAAACCTGATTCTTGACAAGGACCAAAAGTCACACTTTAGTGCATCAATCGGTGCGCTTCTGGTGCATGAAATAGATTTGATGCATTTAATTTTCTGTGTGTTTGTAGATAAGCGCGTGAGAAGGCTTCTCGTCGTTGTAGCCAATCTCGCAAGAAAAAGTAATCGTTACAATTAGTGGCGGCGATTAGGGGGGCGAGGGGGCATTTGCCCCCACTTTTCGCCACTTTCGCCCCCGCACTATGCTAAACCTTATATACAAAGGGTAACATACTGTCTTTGCCCCCCCTCCAGTTTTGGCACCTTGCCCACCCGGTTTTAGAACCCAATTGCCGCCACTGGTTACAAGCACCATCGCTGTCCTTATGCCAAATGTGAGTATGTGTATTTCAGCTTCTTTTACCTGGCAAATTGTTAGTCGATATTTTATTGTATCAAAAACACCAATTATTTTTCAAATTCTAAAAAGCTTCAATTTTCATTTAAAGCCAATTTTTCCCACTGAAAGTAATTTAAAAATTCGGAGCTTCAAATTTCGTTTTCTCAAAACATGAATTCTTCATATCCGTGTATTTGGCATAAAGGCAACGATATTTTCTCCACTAAACCGAATGACGATGAAATGTATTTTTAGGCACTTTGAACATGTTATATTTCATGCACGGTTCACGGCCGCACAAATTCACAATTTTGAGATCTTGTCACATTCAATTAAGAAAAAAATCTCTTGGCGGGGTGCTAAAATTAGCAGTGCATTACAGGTTTAAACCAGAGCCGTTGTAGTTTTCGGCTTGAACCTTCCCCTTTCACCTAGACTGTTGCGTCACGGGAGACGTGATTGGCCACAGGCGGAGTTGCTTTTCCTACGCGTCACAGCAAGCGCTCTAAACAGCCAATCTGGTAAGCATGTTCTTGAAATCTCCCCGCGCTCTTATGCTATTGGAGACAAGGATTAACGACGGTCGCAATTTAACTTAATCTCGAGCATGTATTGTTGTTTCTCTACACCCAGGAAGCTAAAAAACCGCACAGCAACAGAGACATTTCGAGTAATATTCCTTCGTCTGTTCTTACCTTCGTGTCATGCTGGTTATATATAGGTCTTACTCGTATTCCCATAATCTGGAAACGTTTTGCTTGTTTCTGCAGGGCGCCACGTTTCTAAGAGTCTGCGAAATGAGTCATAACTAGGAGAAAGAGACTTTGTTATCAAGTTTTCATTGTTTTATCCGCTTTCGCAATGGCAGGTGAGAAACTTCATAAGGTGATTTTTCTGTAACGACGAAAAAGTTGCATCGTTAAGACTGTTAGATGGAAAAAGAACCGACGTGAGAAGGCATTTCGGACCGAAGGTGCGAGAGTGGGGGGGCGGTTCCGGATGAGAGCTTGTTGATTACCTCCAGAGAAATGGCGAGGGGGGGAGGTTGTTTCTGGAGATTGTGTTTTGGAAGTTATGACGTCGTTAGCTGTTAACGGTGTTTGGGGGTGTGTGTATGTGACGACTGAGCCGACACCTTAGCTTCTTGTAATGGGGTTGGCCACAAGTTTCTTCTTTGTCCGGCAGAATTCCCTTGCCGTTGCCGGGAGGGATGGAGATGTTCCCCCCACCACCTTCCCCGGACTAGAAAAGTCGTGGAAAAAAGCGCTAAGATAAATCTTGGCGAATGGAAGCCGGGAATGGGTTCATGTGTCTCATTACATCCTTCTGGAAGTTTTCACTTCGGAAACAAGGTACCGCCTCCACGTCGTAATAAAAGAAAAACATTATACCCCTTTCCTTTCAAACTTGTTTCTTGCATAATACGCTCGGAGATTGTGGGAGAAACAGACTACCACGAGAGCTTTCGCGCAGCCAAGCCAACCGTTTGGGAGCAAACGAGTGACACGGCTCCGCACATTACCGATCCATCACGGAGAATCATGCGGTCCAGAACCAGCCTCCTTCGTCACGCTCTGCACTTTTAATTTTCTGCGCCTTTAGAAACCATGCTTGGAAGCTTTACGGTCTGTTAGGAATGACATATGGCAGTCTTGGTGACGAGGTGCGATCATCAATTTTATGTGAAGAGGCCCTAGCACCATTCCTCTCGTCATATGGAACGGATTTCGGATTCCGTTCACAGGCCACTACAACTGAGCACATGCTAATTTAGTCACAAAAGAGGAAAAAAGGTGTTACATAACATATTTTCACTCAGTTTCACCCATCACTCACCACTTTCATTTTGAAGAGTACTTTTCGAGATATGGTTTTCTAATGAAGATATTCTATTTCAGTTGTTTGGAATCCACTTTAAATTGTCGTTAATTTTCTCATTATTTTTACCTATGCATAAAGTGGATTTAAAACAAACTTTCTCAGAATTTTGCTGCTTTATATTTCTGTTAATGAAGTTCGATCAAATTATAATATGGTAGGTGAGCCAAAGTGGCCATAGTTCCCAAGGTGGTCCACTTTACCAAAATCATATTAGTATAAATTAACGAATGCTAATATTTCGTACATATTTTGAAAGCTCGCTTAATTATCTTTCTGATCACATAGTAACATTGTAAACATTTTTTTGTGTCAAAGAAATGATATCTATTTTTGTTGAAAAACGTAGCCCAGAGGCGAGTTCTCATCCATTAGTAGGGCGGATTTAGCTAAAATTTTGTTTCAACTCGGGATTAAATACCACAGAAAATATTTTTCTACGAATGTTCCCCAATGTTAGGACAACTCAAATACAAAATGCCAAGAGATGGAAGCTTGGGAAAATCATTATACATACGAGGGTTGGTCAATAAGTAACCACTAAGTACGGAAGGAATTAGCTGAAGTTGCCGAGTCCTGCAAATTAGCAACACGTTCATTACATCAGGAAATGCAGAGGGAAGTGCAAGTACTAACAGAGAAAATCGAGAAAGTCAACACTACTTGTACAGAGAATTCTGATAAACTTGCTGGATTGAATGATCAGATTACAGAATGCCAGAACAATGTATCAGGGTTGTCTCGGCAAGTTCAAAGACTTGAAGTCGTTGTGAGCAAGGACGAAGTAACGAAGCGCATGGAAGCATGTGAGGAAAAGATTACTAAGTTAACATCTAATATTTCGACTAATGTTGAATCAAGTAATCCTGTACAAGTTTACAGTTCTCATGTGAATGGTAACTGTCAACCTGGTATTCCTGCACGGAATCTAACCTCTCCTAAATCATCTGATTCTTCAGCGTGTGATGTTTCTGATGACGAACACAATCGCATTGCTTCACAAAGCCACAAACGTTCTAGAAATAATCGCATGAGAGCCAGTAATACTAACAAGTTATGTCAATCAACCCGTTCTTTAAATTCTGATGGTTCTGGGCAGGCAAGAGAAAGGCAAGTAAACCAAAAGTCAGCAAATCCGCAGAATCATCGATGTGATTATCCTGAAAATTGTGTGCGTTCGCTTACTCAAGAACCTCGACGGTTGGTAAGATTGAATGAAGTTACTGCTCTTCCTAAATATTCTGGAGATCCTGAAAAATCAAGCCCACGTAAGTTTATTAAAACTTTAACGTCCTGCTTAGGCTTACTGCAAGTTCCTGACATGCAAAGGCTTGAATGTATTACTAATTGTTTTCAAGGACCTGCAGAAGGTTGGTATAATACTCATGTTGATTCGTTCACATCGTACAAACAGTTTGTTGACGAATTTCTGAATCACTACACGTCTTATTCCTAAACAGGCTCAATTGACTGAACTTAGAAGTCGCAAATATGATCCTAAATCGACGAGTAGTATGGAAGTTTTGCTATACGTACGCATTCAGCATATTATAATTTAGTTGATCGTCCGAATGATGCAGAAGTTATTGATATTTTAATCAATCAGTTGCCCACATCTATTGCACAAACTATATTAGCTGCTAGATTAGATAAAATGGATGATGTAATTGTGTTACTAAAGAGGTTGGATTTAGTGAATTCAAGATCGAACAAGAGTTTTAATGTTCATGACAATGTACGTGAAAAAAATTTCGGACATGATGGGAATAATTCTAAAAGTTTTACCGACAATAATAGTGCAAGGGCAAAACTGAGAGTTCAAAGTGTTGCTAAAAGTTCATCGTTTGTGAACGATGATGAACCTAATGGAAATCAAGGTTCAAGACGTAACGTAAGACCTAATGATAGTGTTCATTTTGTTTCGTCTAGCGATGAAAATAAAAGAATTAAGATTTCACGTACAGATGTTCCATTTGATGCTGAAAATCAACAATCAAACTCCAGCCAGAAGACGATGATATTTAATAGAAATAATAATTTTGGGAAACCTAACTAACAGACCATATAATGGATACAGACGTAATGGTGGTGCAGGAACTCAAAATTTCCGGCAAAATAGAAGCTCACAAAGCTCTCGATACTTCAACAATAATGGTAGATTTATGAGCAACAGTTTCAATGCCAGAAACGAGCAAGAACAACATCAATTTACACTGCGTTCTAACTCTCAGTTCTCTAACGATAATTTCCACTCATTCCAACCAACCAGTGTATGTGCCAATTGCGTATATTCGTCGTCTCAGTTGTCAACGGAAAACAGTTGCAATGTAACTGCAGTGGCGAATACTCCACTGAATCCAAGAGAAACTTCTTGTAAACAGTTCATTTCGTCTGCCCCTGAAGCAACATTAAACGAACGTTGCGGGTGAACGTGGACCAGTTTGCTCCACTAACATAAAGGAGGGTCCGTCTAAATCATATTGTAGTGATAATATAAGCACAACTTGTCAGTATTCTGTATTAAGTAATTCAGTTTTATATGAAGTTGATCATTGTTATCCACTTTCAATATTTTTCCAGTTAGATTGGTACGAAGATGAACCTACTTGGACTTTAAATGATACTGGCATACCTACTCCTATTACTGATCAACCTCTGATCACAGGAACAGTTTGCGGTATTACCATACAGTGTATCATCGACAGTGGAAGCCAGTGTAATTTAGTCAGTTATGAATTATGGTGCAGTATAAAATCAATTCTTCCGAGTGCCAAACTGGATACAGTGGATCAACTTAAGTTATTGCCATTTGCAGGACATCAGAAGTTTCGTGTTGTTGGTCGGAAGATTATAAGTATTTCAATTAACTCGGAATTTTTTGGAGATGTTTGTATTGAAGCAACTGCATGCTGAATTAATTCTCGGAATACCGTTTTTAAGGCAATACAAAGCTGTACTCGATTTTAGAAGAAACTAAATTAGTTTGATGGCGTCTACTGGTTCCGAATTGGTTCAGCCATTTAACTTTAGCAAAAGCACAACTGATAGGAATCGCTGGCAGATGCAGGAGGACACTATAGTCAAAGAAGCAGAAAATTTACTTGTCGTCTCTCTAGATCAGATCACAAAGAAGGTGGGGTCGTGTGAATCACTCAACACGGAGCAGCAGTCTCAGCTTGAGAATCTAATAATAGAATATCATAGGTTGTTTTCTGATCGACCCCGATCTGCATTCGTAGAACCTTATCAAATTGAACTAGACACAAAGGAACCAATTAAGGCACCTATATGTCCGGTACCGTTCGGCAAAAGAGCTGCGTTGGAAAAGGAACTAGAGAAATGGAAGGCCTGGGGAATAATTAAAGAGATGTCTTCGCCTTATTTAAACCCAGTACATATCGTCCCAAAATCTAACGGTGAGTGGCGTCGAGTGGTGGATTTTCATCGCCTAAACCAACATGTAATTTCACCACTTACCCATGTTGAACCGATAAACGAGCTACTTCAGCATTTTAAGGGTGCAAGATATTTTTCTTCGATTGATCTCTCGTGTGGATATTTTCAAATACCACTTACGCCCGACTCATATAAGTACACAGCCTTTTCGTATCGAGGACGACAGCATGTGTTTTGTTACTTGGCATTTTGGAATAAAATCAGCTGTTTCTGTTTTTGTTGAGAGAATGAATACGGTGTTTGGACCAGATACTCATTCATTTCTGATGATGTATGTGGATGACATTTTAATATTTATCCCAACAATAGAGAAACATTTTGAACATCTTGATTTTGTTCTAAAGACATTGCAGAAGACGAACATGTCCATAAAATTTGCCAAATGCAATTTTTTTCAAACGGAAATTAAGTTTTTGGGTCATGTGGTGTCTGGTTCCGAGATTAAGGTCGATCATGATAAAGACTCAGCTATTCTACAGTTTCCTGTTCGTCAAAACAAAAAGTCACTTCGCAAATTTTTAGGACTGGCAAATTGGAGGAATCGTTTTATACAGAGATTTTCAGATATCGCTAGTCCATTATATCATCTTTTACGCAAAAATGTGCCCTTTTTTTGGACACCTCAGTGTCAAGAAGCTTTCTTGTTTCTAAAGTATGCTCTCCGACTTTGAGTTGAGGTTTTGTGTTTCTGTTGATGCAAGCCAGAAAGGATTGGGTTGTCTACTTTGGCAAGTTGATAATGATGAAATTCGTGTCATACAATACGGTAGTCGTGCTCTTAGAGGAGCAGAGATTACATATAGTACACACGAATTGGAATGTTTAGCTATATTATTTGCTCTGGATAAATTTGCTATATATCTTAAAGGAATTTCAATCTATATTCGGATCATAAGTGGTTGTCTTGGGTTAAAACAGCACAATCACTTAATTATCGTCTTACGAGATGGGCTCTCAAACTGCAGTTTTGATTTCACGTTATATCATGTCCCAGGAGTTTCGAATAATATTGCTGATACGTTGAGCAGATTTCCGCCTTGTACTACTTATTCTGCACTTGATGATAAATTATATGAGTCATTCCATGCGAAATCAACACAGCCTCCAACCTGACCATCTCCGATTTTCATGAAATTTGGGGAGTTGAAACTATGCATGGAACTTAGTAACTATGAACATTTTTAGTCTCGTGCGTCTTGTAATTGTTAAATTATTCAAGGTCAAAGTTAGCAAAAATTGCCCTTTTTGAACCCGCTTAGCTATACTAAATGTGCTGTAACTCCGCCACTATTTCGCCTAGAAAGCTCAAATAAAGCTTATTGTACAGGGAATTGAACAAGCTTTCCAGTAATATATAACAAACCCACCTTTCGATAAAAATATAATTTTGTCACGTGACCTTGACTTTTAACCTTGAATATCTCAAAACATGTCATCACCAAAAATCGTGAAAAAAAATATATTTGGTCCCTGATGCCATACTCTAAAACATATAAAAAAATCATTCTGGGACTGGAATGGGATCAGAAGATACATAATATGTTTAACTATGTGACTGATAAAAGCCTCATTACATGAACTACGACGAGTCAAAAGTCCTTTAACACCCCCTACAAAATGTAAAGGAGTTATCCTGGTCATGAAAGAAATATGTTAGGCACAGGAAGATCTCTAGCTGTGTGTGTCAAGCGCAGGTCCGGCATATTGTTGACCGCCAAACATTTCAAAGGAAAGTGGGTGATGTGATATATCAAATCAGGCTAGAAAGCTTGTTCAATTCCCTGTACAATAAGCTTTATTTGAGCTTTCTAGGCGAAATAGTGGCGGAGTTACAGCACATTTAGTATAGCTAAGCGGGCTCAAAACGGGCAATTTCTGCTAACTTTGACCTTGAATAATTTAACAATTACAAGACGCACGAGACTAAAAATTTTCATAGTTACTAAGTTCCATGCATAGTTTCAACTCCCCAATTTTCATGAAAATCGGAGATGGTCAGGTTGAAAATTGTACATATCTGTGTTGATTTGGCATGGAATGACTCATATATCAATCAAGTAATTGTGGAAGATTCACAAGATGATACTTCTTCTATTTGGTTAAAAGCTCAAAGAGCAGATGAAAAATGTAATAATATAATTTCTCACCTGGAAGATAGTACAACTGATAAAGACTTTTCAAAGTATCTTCTTCACAACAATTTTTTTATATAAACCCAATTCAGATGAAATTTGTAAACTTGTAGTGCCACGTGAGCTTATACCTTTGGTATTGCACAAAATGCATGATTTAAATGGACATTTTAGTTATCAGAAGGTTTTATCAGCTTGTAGAAGGGCATATTTTTGGCCGTACATGAGAAAATCTATTAGAAATTACCTGAAAGATTGCATAGAATGTGCACGAACCAAGATTGTAGGTCGGCCGTTGCGGAGAGATGAATATCACGTCGTTTCTCACCAACCACACGATTTCCTCTGTATTGACTTAATCGGAAAATTACCAAGATCACATACATATGAATATCTTCTCACAATTGTAGACGTTATGTCAAAGTTTGTTATGATTTATCCGTTAAGAAAAGCGACTGCCAGGAAATTATCAATCGTTTTGAAGAACAATATTTTAAACATTACCCTGTATGTAATGTATTATTATCAGATTGTGGGAGCCAATTTACATCAAATGAGTGGAAAGCCTACATGGATTCAAGGAAAATTAAGCATATTACTACCACTACATACAATCCGAAATCTAATCCTATTGAGAGGTACAATAAGGAGATTGTTAGATTACTGCGACTATTCTGCAATGATAATCACACCAGTTGGTATCCAAAAATAAATTATATTATTCAGTTACTAAATCATTCATGCTCTTCAGTTACCGGATTATCTCCTAGTGAACCTTTCTTACATGAAGATATGAAGGACTCAATATTTGAAGAAATCGTCTGGCCGGAACAAATTAAATCTTTGCCATGGAAATGCAAATTGTTTTTAGCAGAAATCAGGACTAGACAATCTAGAAGAAGAAGAAAGATTAAGAATGCATTGAACTCGATCAAACTTCAAACAGGAGATTTGGTTATGATAAAAAATAGGCAAGTTAGTTCTAAAATTAACAGCCAGATTCATAAATTGTTCAACTTGTATGTTGGGCCATTCCTTGTCAAGGAAATTAAGAACAATAATGCAATTCTTTACACAATGAACCAGCAATATTATGACAAGGTGAAATTTTCAAATCATCGAGTGGAAGGAAAGAGGAATCAACTCTTGTCTGAGAATTAAATTTATGAGAGTAGATACTGGAAAAAGGAAACCATTCTGTTCATTATTTTGTACAATTGAATGTTGTATTATGTTCTGATTTGTTATTACCTGTTAGGCACAAATCTGTTTATGTGCACGTTGTTGTCGAATGTCAGATAATATTGTACATTTGTAACTTTGTTTTAGTTATGTTGATAAACGTCTGACTGATTTGTAAATGAAAACTCCTCCTCGCTGTTTCGTAGTTTTGTGTTGTGACGGTTCTGTGGATCCTCACAATATAATTAATTATATGTTTATTGTAATTATTAATTCCATATTTTTCAAGCCACTTTCAAATAACAGTTAAAATGTATAATAACTACTTTGTACAACGTTAATTATGTTTTATGTTATTTATTGCGCTATACGCTGTATAAATGAGGTAATATTTGCAATTCTAACGTTGCTATAGCAGCGAGAATCAATAGTCATTATGTAGCAATGGATATAATGGAATTGAAAATAATACTTAGACGCATAGAAGTTGTACCTTCACCTTCGCGTTATAATTTGGAATATTTATAAACGAAATGTAATCGTGCAAATGATTGACTAGTGAATGTCACAAGGTGTTCCATTTTATTACCGGTGCTTGTACACAACGTCTTTGACTTTCAACTTCATGATTACTTTACTTAACCGTTGCTGCGTCATTTAAAATTAAGAATCATAAAGTACCCGAAATGCGTCTTGCATTAAGCCTTGAGGAACATTCTACGGATGCTTCAGTTTCCTTGATAGCCCACTTCCTAACATGAAGGAACCATTTCGTAAATTTCGGTGATGTTTCACTTCGAGGCTTGCACCTCTTAAGTATTTCCGATCCACATTTTGCAACAAAGCACCGTCCTATCTGTTAGCTGAGCTCTTACAGCGAATATTAAGGCCAGTAACTTTCCATTTGTGTTCCCCATTGTTTGATTTCCTTCTTACTTCCTAGTGGTAGACGAGACCCCAGGAAATTCTTTGGCTGAATACCAAAATCCTTTCTCCGAGTAAATGGAGTTTTCAATTCAGCTGTTCTCAAGGAAGCATTAAGAGCTCCTCCCCCACCTCCCCTGGAAACCCAACCAAGTCTCCACGGTTGAACTGGGATCTGGTAAACGGCGGATAATGGCCTGTGACACTGCTTTTAAAACGAACGTAATTTACCCTTGGGGATAGCGGTGCATTGTCTTCATGAACAGGATTAGCTTCCGCTAAAAATTGATTGTTTAGATCAAAATGCAATCTTCCTTTCGTGGAAGTGCGTTTGCCAGCTTAGAACTTATATTTTACATTGACTTGTCCTGTTGATCATTGTATTAGTATTGTGCAAAGTACGCTTTAATAAGGATGTCCAACTTCGTTGTGAGACTTCTTTCTCAGACTGATACAACTCAACTACTATGGATGATGAACTCACTATCTCATACAGAACAAGTCTCCGAGGGATATCAATAGGATCATGGATATTATGGATATCCATTAGACGTTCACTTGATATCCCATCCTGAATATCCATAGGATCTCCAATGCTGAATATCCATGGGATATACGCCACATGTTATTCAAAACTTGACATAAAAATGTTTTTATATCTGTGGAAAGATTCTTTGTGCCTAGTCATTCAGCTATATGTTAGGATTCAAACTTTGTAACCCAAATATCAACCTCGCTTCCAAGTAGTACACCCCGGTAACTTCAATATTGCAGGCTAAGGAGGCTCTGGCGCCTGGACCTACAGCCATTATAATCCTCTACAAGGAATGTGTTGTGTTGCGATTAGCCAAAAGAGGCAAAAAAGTAAAATAAATCAAATCAATTAATCCATCAAACTCTGTGATGCAGTCTTAAATCATAACCCACGAATATCACCAGAAGGCATAGCGTGGTACATGGGCCCATTGTCAGACCCAGTTAGGCTGAAATAAGTTCCATACAATGAGCAGTTTTTTCTCAATTCATCTTTTTATGTGGAAAATTGTCATTTTAAAAAAAAAAAAACAATTGAAATTCGATTATCTCGAAAACTACTAATTTTCGGAAGGGGTATCATATGGTCAAATTTATTGCAAATTGTCTCTACTTTAACCCCTTTCAGGGAATACATCTAATTACCAGTCACCCTGTGTGTGTGTGTGTATATATATATATATATATATAAAATCAGTGTTCGGAAAGGTACTTGTTATAAGTAACTCAGTTACAGTTACTTTTAGGGTTACTTTCTGCTGGAAATTTTCTTGCAAATAAATTACACACAATCAATAATCACTCATTGCAATGAAATAATATGTGAATACTTACATTTGTTTTATTTATGTTTCTGGTACATAATATGTCTTCATATATTAATATTAGCAGTATTGTATTTAAGAAATATTTATTGGGGGAGAGACATTGTACTAACTGCATGGAAACAGGATCAGGTAGTGATTTTGTACCACTTAACATAGCTGTTTCTACTACTGCCTTCGCCAAATACAGCTTCCGTTCCAACTGTCTTGACAGAAAAATGTGACAAATGAATGTCAAATAGATAAAAGTAACAACATTGCCAATAATTTACTACACAATAACAACTTAAGTGTCATAAAGTAACTGTTGGAAACATTACTTTCATTGAAAAAAGTAACTGCTACAGTTACTTGATTTTAAGAGTAACTAGTTAGAGTTACATTTCTTCAAAAAAAGTAACTGTTACTTCTAACTAAACTGATATACAGGGTGGCTCAATAAGTCACTTAACACCCTCAGTACAAGGCCACTGCGGTATGGAATTTGAAAATGGCGATGACCAATCATTGCCTGGCCAAGGGGGAACCACATTGACGCCACCCACACGGTCGGCGGCCATCTTGATGTCCGCCATCTTGAATTCAACTTCAGAATTTTAAATAGGAAGGGGGTCGTGCGACATATCAAAATGGGCTAGAATTGCACGAGAAATGCAATGGTGAAGGTTTTTTCGACGTATCTTTAACCAGTAAAAAGTTATGACTGAATTTTTCTACCAATTTGCTCCTTTTCGAGGTGTTAGAAAAATGCTTTAAAATTTGTTTAGCGCATCGGTAATGCATCGAGATCAAAGTGACGTCTAGGGAGAGAAGTTCGCATGCCATTGCATGCGATATCGCACGACCTCCTTCCTATTTAAAATTCTGAAGTTGAATTCAAGATGGCGGACATCAAGATGGCCGCCGACCGTGTGGGTGGCGTCAATGTGGTTCACCCTTGGCCAGGCAATGATTGGTCATCGCCATTTTCACATTCCATGCCGCAGTGGCCTTGTACTGAGGGTGTTAAGTGACTTATTGAGCCACCCTGTATATCAGCGTTTCTATTTATATGAAATTTAAGGAGGATACTGTTAACCAAATGCTGTCTCCTCCTCTACTCAAATAACCTTCCCAGGGACATCACAAGAAAATTTGGAGTAGGTGGGCTGCAGGACAGAGAGGACAGGTACAAAGTAAACTTTATATAAGAATGGCACATGTACTCTCTCTCTCTCTCTCTCTCTCTCTCTCTCTCTCTCTCTCTCTCTCTCTCTCTCTCCTCTCTCTCTCTCTCTCTCTCTCTCTCTCTCTCTGCCTCTCCTACATGCTCTTTTTACTCTCGAGGTCTTCCCATTTATCTATTTCTACCATTATTTTTCAGTTCATGTGGGCTTCTCTCTCTATTACTCCCTATCCTCTATATATCATCTCTGTCTCATTTGTATATCTTTAATTGTGTTGTGAATTATCAGTAATATTTCAAGAAGCAAATAGTCTCTCCCGCACAATCCTAACACTTTCCTGTCTCTCATTTTTTATCAGTTCATAAACTCATTACATGCGAGTTCTTCTTCAGTACCAGCTATGAAAAATGCACTATGTGGACCTTTTTTGAAAGTTCTTTTTTCCTCCCGTAATTGTTATGCCGCGTGGGATGGCTCCGTCCGATCCTTTGTTTCGTCATATTGTACTCGACAACGTGATACACTTTTTCAGTTCGTCGAAATGTCAGACGGTCGGCCCGGTAACGTAACAAAAGGGAAACAAGTTGATCATTCATGTGTGTTTAATGCTTTTTTTATCCTTCTCTTGTCACGTGGATAGTCAAATGCAACAGAGATTCTGCTGGTGGTGACAACTGCATTCAGCCGATCTCGGAAAGAATCCTGAAAAAAAAGCATCCGTTCGCCATTTTCGTCGACGAGATGACATTCTGCCGTCTATTATAGCAGTTGTCTGTCGGTCGAACGCGTCACAAAGGCAGCTTTTCTCCTGCAATCAGTGTGGCCAGATAAAATTCATCCAATCTCTCATTGGCACGTACGAAATCCCTGCAACGACACGATTATATCTCGTGAAGTGCTTGCTATGGTTGTAACATAGAGGTAACGAAGGTTACTGCATTATTTTGATCGTCATACTAGGAGTTGCAGACATTAGGGTACAAACTTTGAAGCAGAACACAGGCACGAATCTATAAACTAATTACAGAATTTGGACAATTCATAATCTGGTAGGGATATTCTAACTAAAATACGTAGTTTATTTGGTGTGTACCAACAGCGATAGGCTTGATTACATTTGGTCGTTCAATAAATAAAATAAAATAGTTCTTTCCATGGTCGCGCCAAAGGTGGGGCGGGGGGGGGGGGGGGTAGAATACCTCCCGATTTACTTGGGTTAACTTTCATCAGGTAAATAGGATTCATTGATTGGGACATGCAGTTTGTCGTAACGATTACCCCAGGACTCTTAAGGGCCATAGACTGTCTCGAAAGCCAACTTTCCAACATAAACAAGTATGTGCTTGCAAGGTAAATGATTATTTTATTATAAATACATTCTCTAAACTTGTTAATTACATTATCTACAAGTTTAGTGGAATTTTTCCAAGTGTAGCTAATCGAGTATACCGCTACGCAGGTCGTCTCTTAACTAGAAAAACGTTATTATTTCTACTAGTCTAATTTTTTGGCTTGATTGATTTTTTGTTTTAAGTCCACTTTATGCACAGTAAAGCTAATCGGGACTGGACCTACAGCTTAAAGTGGGATCCGAACCACTATGTTCCTCCACCGGGTATCGAACCCGGGACCCTTTGATTAAAAGGCGACGACGCTACTGCACCATCAGGGAGGCCCTATATTTCTACTAGTAATTCCTTTTATTATGGAAATGAGCGGAGAATAAGTATGCCATTACCAAACGAAAGTTACAGCAAGCTGTGAAGTAAGTTCTGCATTCGTCAGGTGTTTGTAGGTGAGGCCAGGCCACTGGTAAAACCTGAATAGTAGAAATAATACTAACCGTTATAAGCAAATAAAAATAAATCAATATTATTCCAAATTTGTTGTTGTTATTATTATATCCTCACGGAGACATTTCTTACGATCTTTACTTTACAACTGTTTTTTAGGATCGTTTATATTTCCTACAATTAGTGTACTGAAATTATCCAACTTTGTTATTTTTTACACACTTTATTCAAGAAAAACCTTTAAATGGTAGTGAACAATTTTAATCATGGTGTTTACGTTGTGTTGCTTCCCACATAAGAGCCAATTCTTGGAATTTTGAAAACTATGAAACCGCGTTCGAATCCATGCCTGACCATAGATGTTAGCTGTGAGTGTCTCTCTACCAACCTCATCGCTGATCACTCATCCTCATCGTCGAGATTAACAGAAAGGGCCAAAAAACCGACGGTAAATAAGAGAAGGAAAAAAAGTGTGAAACCATTGGTTCTTTGGGCTAAATGGTAAAATATAAAAAACATAAACTGGATCCTGTATTTTACACTCAATTTTTTCCCCATTGTATTGACTATTGGCTTCTTAATTCTGTTCGAATTCTAACTAATTGAACTCAATTTATGTTATTAAGAATAAAAGTTACAAACGTTTTTTGCTTTTTTTGTAATTTGAAATGAACGATGAAAATTTCCAGGGGGGTTGACGGGCCGCTCCCGACGCCCATGCTTTTGAGCACGGACACAATTGAAACTAGCACGAATGAAGTAACTGAGACGGCTTTGTTCCAACCTTTTCCCAAGAAATTGGGGTGAAGAACTAGCAGAATTCCACCCCATTCATTTCTCTTCCGAGCGCTTTCACGAAAGCCTTTTTACTAAAAGACTTCCTGGTTGACACAAAGGGCTGTCCTTTTCAATTGTGTGGAAAGTATAAAAAGTGGTATACGATATAAAGAAAGTTACTGATTCTCTACAAGATCCTTACATCAGTTACAGCACTGATGTCGCCGGTTTTCGATCTCGCCACCGCAGTTGTCAAGTTAGCGTCCCGGTTTGGGCATGGGTGTTCCATGTAGGTGTCCCTTCATCAATTTCATCTTTTCATCACACATATTCATCGTCCAAATTACTCATAAGAGAAATAAAACGACGTAAAATACAAATACGGTATGCGCCAAAATATACAGTACTGAAACTCGCGCATCTCGAACACGTGGTTGCGTATGTTGACGGGACATAGCTCCAGCTGCATGTGTTCGCAGTAGTGAAAAGGAAGTTGTGTTGTGCAGTTGTTGTTGGAAATGGTTCTCTCGACGGAGGAAAAAGTATTCATAGTTGAGCATTATTAGCGCTCATACGTAAGCGGCCGTGAAGGTGGACCGAGCTTGAAAAAGGTGACTGGTCTATATGCAACCCAAATGACATTCGTCCACTCCACATGCCCTAACCCAACCTAACCTTAGGTTTCCTGACAGTATGCAACCCAAAAGGCACGATTGTTATTTGGGTTGCATATAGACCAGTCACTATATTGTAACATGTCTTATACTTTTGTTCATCTTTTCATTTCAGTACTGTATATTTTGGCGCATACTGTACAAGAGGTTGTAATGCATGCACGCAGTATGTACAGTTGTCATAGAAACTGATGATACCACGAAAATCCTCAATTTTCTCCTTTTAGATAAAAACCAAATTACTACAAATACATAGGATAGCATAAGATTGATACTCTCTCCCGGGAATCTATGGTACAGGGCCACACATAACGGTATAGAAGGGGAGAAAGCTAGTAGACGAAGCGAAGCAATACGCGCTACTCCTAACAGCTGTTAGAGGCAACCACTTCCCTTCTCACGCTTTGATTGGTCGAGCCCTCTCGAGTCACTATTTGCGCATAGACTTGTCTTCGTTCGCTTCCTCCAGATATTCCCGGGACATAGTATAGCAGATAGTTTATTAAAAAGCAAGCAAGCATGGAAAATAAATTACATTTGAAATAATTCTTGAAGCTTTCCTGTCAGCGAATGATGAATAGGTTTTTTCGCGATATCAACACGTTAGCTCACGAAAGCTCCGAATATCGTCTGGTTGATATCCCTTGAGAAACCTCTTCAACAAATTGCATTTGGTTAAACACTTGCATATTGTCCGTGTATTCACATTTATAATAGAGGCAGTGGCGTGCCCAAAGGGGGTTGCTGGGTGGTCAAAACTCCCCCTTGGCCCAGTATTCCTAAGAAAAACATGTGCACGCCACTGAATAGAGGAACAAATGGCAATATTGTACTTGTACTGGCGAAACCTATTTAAAACTCAACGGCCTCCCAGATGGCGCAGTGGTAGCGTCGTCGCCTTGTAATCAAGGGGTCCCGGATTCGATACCCGGTGGAGGCACATAGTGGTTCGGATCCCACTTTAAACTGTAGGTCCAGTCCCGATTAGCCTTTCTGTGCATAAAGTGGACTTAAAACACTAAATCAACCAACCAACCATTAAAACTCAACGTTCCGACCATTTCGCACGCGTCTTCTCAAGACATAAAAGAAGAATAAAATGTGATGTCAGCAAAATCAATAACAATTTATTAAGGGATTCATTGTTCTATACCATCTATTGTTGCTGAGCTACCAACTATAGTGTAGGAAAACGGGTTTTCAAAGCTTGTACAGTCACGGACACTTTTGAGTTGCAACAATCTCATTGACTTTCAATGGGAATCGTTACAACACAAAAGTGTCCGTGACTATAATTCATTTTCCGCGTATAGTACACAGGATATAGACATGAAAATGAATATTTTGTGATATTCCTACAGGCAATAACATACTTTCAAGTTTGTTTGTTGCGGGAGTGCTTTCAGAATACATGTACGAATGACGTACATACCTAGGCTTTCAGTTAAGTTTCGCACCAGTGTAATCTAATTTGCTGTAAAACTCTCTTACCGTCCAAGAAGAGAGTGAAATCTGAAGATTTATGGCACATACCCAAGGCGAAGAATTGCAGACTTGACTTAAAAATGGATTAAATATCTCTGTAGCAGAATCGTTTGATTTTTTTGCGAACGATTGCAAATTTATGGCAAAGTAACATATGACGAAGCTGACGTAAAAGTTATCACCATATTATACAGTAAATCTTTCTGGACTTTAACATTTCAATAATTTTTATAACTTTTTTGACTCGGAAGATATATCGTTCCAATTTCACCAGATTTTCTCACAGTCAAAAACTTCCATCTGGCACCCCTCACCAAGACTTCGGAAGTAGGTCGCATAGTGAGAAGGATGCGCAGAATGGCTTTCCCATGGACCACAACGACGTATCCTTTCCTTTCCTCTAATATTCCTGCCAAAGATATGAGAGGAACGGAAATTTCCTGTTGGGAGTCAAATCCCTCTGAAGAGAGCAATGTGAGAAGGTAATTCTAGACTCATCGCCTCTTGGTCTTCCACTAGAAAGGGTCGCTTATTGGATTCTCCTTAACTCTGAGCCCGGATCACTCCGAGTCAAGGGATAAGAAAGGGATTTCCTCTGAAGAGTGAAAGGAGACACTTAGCTCGGGAGGGAAAGAATCAATTGGAGAGTTTCAACTGTTATCCTTGGAGGCAAAAAAAAAAATCCCATAATGTCTTCCACACGTGACGAACCTTAATTATTATAGCTCCTAATATCTACAACTGAAAATACCATGTGAAATTCTCTGTCATTGAAATTCATAAGGAACAAAATTAAGCTGCATTCACTAGGTAACAAGAAATTGTTTATGTTCCTTTCAAAGTGTTTATTGAATGAAATCAACATGCTGAACACGAATATACCATTAGTTTTTCCAAAATGTCGATACTTTTTTATATTTTATGGATTTTTGAAAATGTTGGAATTTTCCGCTTTTCTGGCTATCGTAGTAGTTCAAAGCAATTAGCAGTAGATGGCAGTCAGGTACAGTTTCAAGTTCGTTAATATACTAACACTAGAAGGCCTCAATACATTGAAATATTTAAGAAGCCATGGATATTTATCGATATTTCCTCACAAAATGGCTTCATATTGTTTGTGAATGTACCTGGAGATATGTGGATTTAAATACAGTTGATTTTTGTCTTTTCAATGAAAAATGGCAGTGTCCAGAAGTTGTAAATTGCCAGCATACACGTTTTGTTATGTTTGTGGACATCATATCTGGTCCAAACAAGTAAAACATAACATTGTGTTTGGAACAAAGTTCTGTGATGCTTACCAAGCTTACTTCGGAGTACCTGTTAAGATCAAAGTGTTGCATGGGCTCCTCATGAGTCTTGTGGTAGCTGTCGGTCTACTTTAGAGGGTTGGCCACGTGAAACAAGAAAGAGTATGCCATTTGCAATTCCCCGAATATGAGAGAGCCTACACACCATCACGATAATTGCTACTTTTGTATGGTTGACATTACACATTATAAAAGTAAAAAGAACAGAAAAAAATATTCCATATCCTAGTGTACCATCATCCATTGCTCCAGTACAGCATAGCGAGGACCTGCCAATTCCATCGCCACATAAATGTGCTACTTCTGTAGAGGAAGTAAAAATATCAAGTGACGACAGTGATTTCAGCATTAATGATGAGAGCATTTCAAAGGAACCAGATTTATTTAGTGAACAGCAATTGGATGACCTTATAAGGGATTTACAACTAACCAAATCAAAGGCTGAACTACTGGCATCCCGTCTTAAGGAATATAATTTGCTTGATAAATCATGCAAAATAATAAAATACAGGGGAAGGTATGCTTCTACCAAATGGAAGAAAACCTTTGTTATTGTAGTGATATTAATGGTATCTTTGAGCACATAAAGATTTCTTATGTACCAGACCAGTGGCGTCTATTTATAGATAGCTCAAGTAAAAGTTTCAAAGCTGTCCTTCTGCACAATGGGAACAAGATTCCTTCCACCCCAGTAGCTCATTCTGTTCATCTCAAAGAAACTTATGAAAATGTCAAGTTGCTCTTGGAAAAACTCAATTATGAGTGCTACAAGTGGGACGTTCGTGGTGATTTTAAGATGTTGGGATTTCTTCTGTGGCTTCAAGGTGGCTACACGAAGTATTCGTGCTTCCTCTGTTTATGGGACAGCAGGGCAGATGAACAGCATTACACCAGGAAAGAGTGGCCAAGAAGGAATGAATTGGTTCCAGGCGCACACAATGTAAGAAATGAACCCTTTGTTTCCAGAGAGAAGATTCTTTTACCCCACTCCATATTAAACTTGGACTTGTTAAACAGTTCATCAAAGGTTTGGCTAGTACCTCTGAAGCTTTAAATCTTACGTCAAATGTTTCCCAAGTTATCTGAAGACAAAGTAAAAGGTGGAATTTTTACCGGGCCTCAGATTAGAGTGATGCTACAATTTAAAGAACTTATAGATGTAATGACACTTCATGAATGCAATGTGTGGGAAGCCTTTAGAAAAGTGGAGCAATAGGTTTTGTGATAAGTGATAACTACTAGTATATAGAACTGGTTGAGAAATTGGTACGGAGTGACCATGTGCTTGGGTGCAGAATGTCAGTCAAGATGCACTATTTATTCTCTCATATTGATTTCTTTAGACAACATTTAGGAGATGTAAGCGAGGAACATGGTGAACGCTTCGTTCAGGATATTCAGCTTATGGAAAGAAGGTATCAGGGACATTGGAATTGTGCTATGAAGGGGGACTATCTATGGGGTATAGTGCGAAGAGGGGTGTGAAGCTCATAAAAGGAATAGCCGTTCTCATGTAAATTTTTGGAAAATTACATTGTTCTATTGAACATGTATTTTTGTAATTCAACATTCAATATTATTCAGTATGTTTGTAATTATTTAAACCATTAAAGAGTGTATTGCATTTTAGGTTTATCTGTATGTCTCTACTTGCGTTCAATTAAACACGTTATTTTGCTTATTCTTAAGATAAAATTGTCCTCCTCCGTAGTCGAGCGGGTTAAGGCGTTCACTCGTCTTGAGATCGTTCGCTGCGGGACGGCATAGGTTCGAATCCGGCTCTGGTCGGAATTTATTCGGCCTACGTATAGGGCCGGTGGCAACCCACCATCGTGAGCAAAGTGGGGAGCTCCGAGTGAGTGAGCGTAATCCGGTCGAGACGACCTACTATAACGGCTGGGGATACGTCGGGCCGACTCCCCGACTATTCCAATACTGGTTGAAGATCTCCACGCTTAGAGGTGACGAGAGAAAGTGTGGGAGGGAGTTTGAAGAATCATCCGTGACCTCTGTGAAACGAGTCATCTCAGCACTAACCTGAAATCACTTTAAAACCTAGAAAAAAGTCTTATTCATCATGTCGGAACGCAGGGATTGATTATGTGCTCATAAGGGCATAAGTCTGTCGCCTTTGCCAATCACCAAAATGAATACAATATCTGAGATTCTAAGAGAATATGTTTAACAGCTATGCGCTTTAACAGCTATAGATCTTGAATCTAGTATTGCTTATTAAACAAGAATTGTTAATTTTTAAGGGGGAGACTTTTAGAAAGGAAAGCATTATCAATTCTCTCACACAAACATACACTCGTTTATGTACTAATTAGCTGGCCCAACTGAGTGGGAGATTTTATCTTTTGGTAACAAAATTGTTACTAGTTAGTATTTTTGCTTTTTGCGTACAGCTGGCAACACTTGCACGAGCGGTAAATTGGCGTTCTATAGTAGTGCTCCTGGCTTCTATCATCGCAGAAAATCAAGCCACTCATTGGGCTGAGTCATGTCATCTCAGTATCCGTTTAGGTTCTGTAATTGGATTACGTGAGAATTTTGTACACGCCTTACGCGAAGCGGGTGTGTAATAAAAATGCAAATTTTCCCGCCCATGATGATGTGCGGTAAGCGTTTGACATCGAAATTTAATTACTTTCGGTGGCTATTTTCTTCCCGGCTTCCATACCTTGCAGGCATGCTGGGAACAAAGAGGAAGAAGCGTCGGATTCTGTGATAACCACTAAAAAGGGTTTTTTCTCCCCCTGAACCAACTTTGAAAGCGGCCTGTTTTGAGAGGTCGTCCCTATGACGGAAACCTAATATGCTGGGGAGGTAAACTAGATTTTTTCCAGTTTTAGTTTTCATTTAAGCAACAGGTAAGAAACGAACCGTGGTAGGTTTTGATCCACGCTCCGTATGCAACCCTTTCTTCCATGGTAAAATTTCAGGAACATTACTGCTCGTGCCCGGTTTAAAATTGTGCATCCAATCCAACAACTACCTTCAATTAAAGGTCCGTGAATGTTTTTGACATGTAATTGCCTTGAGGAGAAAACATTCACAAAAGCTTCAACCTAAAGCAAGTTTCTGTAATGAAATTTCAGGCATGACATGCTCTGAAGCGCATTAAAAATATCTTTTTATGTCTCAATACAAAATGGCGCGAAACGGTAATGTATCCGAAATGATAGTGATATTTTTTGTAGTAGGTTTAGAAAACGTGCCGAAAACTAGGGAAAAGACTTTCGCAACAAGGAGGACATAAATAATAATTACTTTTCATATTCTTTATTTTTCAAATATTACTGTTCGGAGGCAGTTACGTGCTGAACTGATATGGCGGGAACTTTTGTGTAACTCATACATACAGGTAGATTCAGTAGACTGAAACCTTGCGGTTTGAAGACGCCAGGTTGAATCAGTAGTAGAATGAAACCTTATGATTTGAAGGAACTAGATTGACAAATTTTTAAATTTTAACCTTGCGGTTTGAAGATGCCAGGTTGAATCACCAGTATATTGAAACCTTACGGTATGAAGAAGTCAGAGTGAATCAGTTGTAGATTGAAACCTTATAGTTTGAAGGAGCCAGATTGATTCAGTATTATATTGAACCTTGTGGTTTGAAGGAAGCAGATTAAATCAGTATTCAATCTAGAATATTATGGTTTGAAGAAGCTAGATTGAATCAGTGAATATTCTTCAAGCCATCGACGTAATCAAATACTAAAAAAAAAACTGAATGTTGGTGTAACTCATACATACAGGTCCTACACATTAATATTCAGCTAGGGTAGAGTCCTAAATACCATATAAATATAATGTTCTCAATTGTCACGAGCCGGAAATAAAATGCTATGTAATCAAAAACGCCAGCAGTCCCCGGGTGACGAGAGGTCGCCGGGAGAGTCTTGATCGAGGGAGCGAAGCGGGAAGTGTGTTGCGAGTGGCCATATATTAAACCCCATTCCCAGATTTTCATCCCCTAAAGGAACTTGCATACCTACCTCCCTCATGCATGAACACGAACCACACGTCCTCATTACAAATTTTTCCAATGATCCAGTTACCATTCCGACATTAACGACGATAGGAAAAGCTGATGCTGTCTTGGAAATAATTGGCCAGCAGGAAACGGGAGACACAAACGGTCCTGCCGAGGCAAGGACGGAACCTATCTGGAACCCACTAAAGGAAAATAACAGCGACGATAGGAAGCCACATCGACATTTTTTGAAGGAAAATTCTGAAGAACTCCAAAAGCGCATTTCTGAATCTCGGAACAACTTCGACAAAACGAAGATCGACATCAACCCCAACGTCTGTGAAGAAGACCGAGATAAACTACTAGAACTGACGCACGAGTTCGCTGATGTCTTTAGTTGGAAAGAGGACGATATAGGAAGTTGCACCCTGTATGAACTGGATATCGATACAGGAGATTCGCCTCCAGTGTACACTCGACCCCACAGGATACCACCCCATACACTTCCAATCATGCAACAAGAAATCAAGAAACTGCTACAACAGGGTGTCGTTTCTCCTATTTTAGCGCCACGCTGGAATTCTCCTATTTTGCTTGTGACGAAACCAAATAACACGTACCGCGTCTGCTTCGACGCTCGTCGGATCAACGCCGTCGCCAAGAAGATAAGTTTTCCGGCACCTCATCTCCTAGACATCGTAGAGAGGGCGGCAGGTTTCAAATATTATTCATCTATGGACATCCTCTCGGCTTATTTTCAGATACGCCTCACACCAAGTAGCCGTGAAAAAGTGAGTTTTCAAGTGCCGCAGATGGGGACTTACGCTTTTAATTATGCCCCACAAGGATTTGTCACGTCGGGAACAGCGTTAGCGATAGCGCTGAATTTAGCCCTCAACGTCGTTGACAACCGCCATTTGTTCTTCTATGCAGATGACCTCCTGGCAGTCTCTGACGACGTACCCACTTCCTTGAAGATATTGCGTCACACTTTTGAAAGACTTAGGCTCGCTGGATTAAAATTGGCTCCTAAAAAGGCAAAATTCCTGTACAATGATATTGTCTATCTTGGACACCATTTATCCGAAAAGGGATGCGCTATTTCACCTAAGATGCTAGAAACTGTTAAGTCGTATCCGACACCAACAAGCAAGAAGACTTTACGCCAATTTTTGGGCCTGGCAAATTTTTCCCGTCGTTACTCTCCACATTTTTCCAAACACGCATCAGTTCTTACACAACTGCTGAAGAAGGAGAGAAAATTTCGATGGACAGAAGCCCAAAAGGAGGCATTCAATGCTTTAAAGCATTCACTAATCACGAGCCCAGTATTAGCCAGATACGATCCCTCTCTTCCTATTCACATATACACGGACAGTAGCAAAATAGCTCTAGGGGCTGTCATTGCTCACGAAGACTCCCAAGGAAATGTTAAGCCGATAGCATATGCAAGCAGGATACTAAATGATAAGGAAAGAGAACAAGATATAAACATGTTAGAACTCTCTGGCATAATTTTTGCTTTAAAAGCATTCCGACACTACATCCTTTTCAAAAGTTTTATATTACACACCGATTCCAAATGTATTCAAAATTTACGACAATCAACTACCCTCAAAGGCCGCCTTTGGCGTTTTTCACAATTTCTGTCCGATTACGATTTCGTCATTCAACATCTGAAGGGAACAGACAACAGTGCCTCGGACGCCATTAGCCGTAACACGAGGATCCAAGATGAAGCTTTTTCTCCTCTCCTGGAAGATGAAATTGTATCTGTTTTGAGAACACGTGAATTTGACCTTGCGAAAGAACAACAAGCAGACCCTTTTCTCAAAAATATTTACCTACATTTAATTGGAAGTAAAGAAGCCGACCCTAAATATGACAGAACCAGCCAGCAATTCCGTCTCCTAGATGATATTATTTACAGAAGGACCCGAAGTTCAGACAAACAGGAAAGGCTACTCACTTGCATCCCACATGCATTACAAGATATATGGTTCGAACAAGTGCACTCTTCTCCACACGCTCTCAATCATTTTGGATACTATAAAACATATGCCTATGCGAAGGACCGTTATTATTTTCCTTCTCAGAAATCCTTCATCTACAAGAAATGCAAAGAATGTGAACAGTGTGCACGACTTAAGCAGTCCCGCCAACCAAAGCACTTTGAACTACAAACAAGGACTTCTCTGACACCTTTCCAAATTATCGCCTTGGATCAATGTGGTCCATATGTCACATCAGGACCAGAGGGACATCGCTACGTGATCACGTGCACTGACGCAGCCACGCGTTACGTAGTAGCCGCACCAACGCATTCTCTCACTGCTGAAGTTCTGGCGGATTTTTTGTACACGAAAATCATATTACCATTTGGCTTTCCAGAAAAAATCATTGTGGACCAACTTCCAGGTCAAACTTCAGATTTATTTAAAGAATTGGCCAACAAATTCCAAATTGAACTAAGCTTTGTCAGCCCAGGATTTCATCAGAGCCTTGGCTTAGTTGAAAAAACGCAACAAACGCTGGAAGGAATGATCAAATTTTATGTCAATGCCAAACACAATAATTGGTCCAATTTCTTACCAACAGCGGTCTCAGCTATCAACAACACGCCGCATTCATCTGCACGGTACTCACCTACCTATTTACTGATGGGTTATCATCCCCGCACCTTGCCGGATGCGATTTTTCAAACCCCGCCGCAGCATGTGAGCAATTATGAACGGCTGGAACATATGAAGCTTTCGCGTCGATTTGCACAAGATAATCTCCTCAAACGCCACAGAACGGACAAGGCACGGCTTGATCCTCACTATTCTCAAGCAGCGTTTAAATCTGGCGATCAAATACTTTTGTGGAACGATCGACGCTTATCAAAGACATCCAAAGCGTTTTCCGGCAAGTACGAAGGCCCCTTCACAGTAATCGAGCGACTTGACAAAAACCATTACAGAATTGAAGGGATCAAGCAAGGAAAACGGTTTGAACAAAAGGCAGCATCGGTCAGGATGAAACTTTACACACCACACACGGTAACTTTCGATCGACCACTTACAGAGGAAGATAATGTGAATGCCTTAAAGTTACGTTCAGGAGTGGATATTCCTCGTACTCTAGAGGGACTTTATCTGGAAGAATTCACAACTAGTGAACTTTATATATCAGAAGTTGACAACACTGCAAGAAACATTGAAACACTGGCAGTATAAAACAGCTACTTCCTAACGAAGACGATCATCATCATCATCATCCTTCATAGTTCCTCGCCGCGACGAAAATTCGAACAGAAATAGTAACAACTTCTCAATTATATATTTTACCACGCTGAATAACGCGTATAAACTATGCTTCTTCTTATAAATTCTGCTATTATTTTTCTGCACCAATAACTCGCAGAAAAAGAAGAAAATTAAATATATCTCGTACACGCGACAACATTCGCCGCAACATTTTTTTTTCTTTCTCATACAAGATTGTGCCGACCCTTTGTCACCGTGACGTCACTTTATGATGTGATTTCACACAGAGTAGGATGGAATTCTGAAGACGATACCGTAGCAACACGACCTTCTGCTTCGCTAGCATTTTGTGTACGTAAACAAAAAGCACGAACGCGATGAATATAGCTACTGCATATGGGAAGAGAGCTCACGTGTTCTCACTGTTGGCGGAGACAATACGCTATGCACCATTCGCTGTAAAATTCTCATTCTGTGACTTTTCAATAATTCATAATTACCTTCAACACGCCAAAATGTCTTATCCACTTTTTCTATTCATATTTCTTCAATTGATATAAATTCTTACATATAAACGGCAATATTACCAATCTAATTAATGTATGACAGCATTTTAACTTCTAAATTTTTATCGTGCAGATGTGTCCCAGCTATCGATGAAGCGAACTGAGAGCGCTGCATCGTTAAAAACCGACCAAACTCTCACACAGAAACACATTTTTTTTTACTGATACGACACACAACTCACACGATTTGGACAGAAATACCAAATCAAGTCCCTACCTCTTCTTGTTACATCTGCCATTTTTATGACACATATTTACATTAACTGTTATTACATATTCTGAAGACTTTTCATTGTGTTTTGCTATAATCGAATGCGTACTGTGTATCTAATCTTATTCTTTACACCCTGATTAAATTTACCAATTGCTCCTGTTCACGCTCAAAATTTTATTTCATAACATACTAAACACTGATAGTGATCATCATTTGCTGTGTCATCACTAATGTACCTTGTCATAGATATAAGATGAAGTCATTTCTCCAGAGTACATCCAGAAGACATCCATAAGTGGCCAGCAGATTTCGCATCGAATTAATATTGTTCCTGAATTTTTCTTGCGAACATATGTTGTCTCCAATCGACTTAATTGTGTATCCTTTTCAACATTAGAGACCTACTAACTTATCATCGGATTAGCGTTACTAGTGATATATTTATTCAAGTGTTTTCACAGTGTCACGTACATGTACGTCGTGCGATGAGATGCCGCTGAGACTACCATAATTGCAAATTTTGGTTCATTCCTCTTCGGAATACATGACAGAAAAGTGTTACACTTCAATTAGTGTATTATTATTTGTTACGTTCTACAGTGCATTACATACTTGCCTACTGCCCTACGACGAATTATGTTATATACGGGGTGCAATCATTTATTCAGGGACTGGTCGTTGTACATATTTAATCATATCTTAATATTTTTTTTGTAAATGAAGAAATGGGCTTGTCCCCTGGCCAACCCCATTTCTTTTCAGGGGGAGGTGGCATGTCACGAGCCGGAAATAAAATGCTATGTAATCAAAAACGCCAGCAGTCCCCGGGTGACGAGAGGTCGCCGGGAGAGTCTTGATCGAGGGAGCGAAGCGGGAAGTGTGTTGCGAGTGACAGTGTTAAGTCGGTCCATTTAAAAGGTTTGGGCGAACCCACTGAGGACACCTTCAATGGACCGATGGAGCGCCACGTCGTGACTCAGCCGAGGAACCGCGAAGGAAATCAGGTACAGTGGTGACATTTTGGATTTTTATCATTGTCAGTGTTTAGATATCTTGCTGGCTCGTGCGTGATCTCCCCCCCCCCCACACTTGTGCAATTCTATTAAATATTGGTAAGGAGCAATGAATGTAATTTATTCCATTCTTCATACACACATCCTCTTGCAGCCAAGCAGTTTAAGCCGGCGAACGGCCTAAACGTAACACAATGGTCTCTATCTTATGTCATCGTATAATATTCACACATTATCGTAGTTTCTCTATTGCTCGTTAAGAAAATTTCGACACATTTCTCTCATTTAGTGTTTATTCATGTGTGTAATGAACATTTATAGGAAACTCGAAAATTCAAAATGCCTACAAAAGTTAGAGACGAAGCAATAACCAAATGAAGAATCAGATTGATTCCAGAGTTTCATTTATATTCAGTGCTACATTCACTAACTCCAAAGTAAATATTTGTACCATTTTGTAAAGATATCAGACCCTCAAATAATTTATAAAGTATATTTAACTTTTTAAGTTTGATACAAAGTTAATATAATAATCAAGAATTAACGATATAAAAAAAGGTAGAAAAACACGAAAGGAGTAAGCAAATGAAGAAATAGAAAACACAAACATATGTAAACAAAACAACGAAAAGTAAATATAAGTGATGGGAAAGAAAGGAAAAGGGTATGTAAAACCAATAGAGGAAATGAGAAGTAAATAAAGAAAACAAAAGCAAGAGTAAACACAGAAAAGGAGAACAATGAAGGGTAGGGAACGAAAAGATAAAAGTACAGAGAAGAAAAGATAAAAAAAAGGAAAAATACATTGAAATAGAAGGGAATAAAAAGGAAAGAGGGTAAATGGAAGGAGGTAATCAATACTTTTAAAGATAATTACACAATACCCACTCACTTCTTAATGCTGTTTGCATCAACTGTCACAATACATATCATATTAAAACATTATATGACAATGCCAACACAAATACAAACTTCATTTATTTACCTTTAAGCCAAACTGGGTTAGAAGGCGGATTGGAGTCAACGTCACATTTTAAGGAAACGGGAATACCCTCTCTCAGTGGAAAACCAAATCCTGGCTCTCTGCTGATCCCGAACGAAGGGCTGTCTGAAACAGAGACCAAGAGGTACTAAGGGTTTGCCTTCTGGATATATGAGTAAAGAGCATTCAACATTAACACAATACTAAAATTCAGGACAACAAATGACAAAAAAATATTAACAGTACTCTACGATTTCGTTTCTTTGCTTCATTGCATAAAAGATTATGTTCCTGAAACTTTGAAATACAATACATATAAAGATTTATTATCCTTTGTAAAGTATTTTTATATATGAATATGTGTTTCTGCCACACACTTCAACTGCTTAAGAAGAAGGGAAGATTGTTTATTTGTTTTCTACTAGTATTTGAAACAATTTTTTTTGCTTAAATTAAAGAAAATATCGTATACTTCTCTGCACGTTAGTGACAATGGTTCTTTATTAATAATGTGAACTAGCTGATTGCCCGGCGTTGTCCGGGTATTTATTTATCCCAATCTTCTATTAGACAGGAAAATAACGAATTCTAACTATAGCGTAAAATGTAACTAATTTTATTTACAGGTATTTAAAAGTATAAGTACAGTATACAAATTATAAAGTAAAAGCATTCACAAATTCACTATAATGTTAATTTAACTCAAAACTTGATTAGAAACAACTTTTTTAGTTTCACCTCCAGGAGCAAGAATAAATAAATTGAACGGCATTGGGAGTGTCACTATTCATCTTAGCGACCCCGAGAACTATGGATTACACACTAATATCTGTCATTTTTTATTATTTTTACATGTCACCCCCTTCACACCCCGAGCCGTAAAGGTGCCAAGGGTGTCTTATCCGCGCAGTATTTCTTTCCAGATTGTAAGTCATATGTGTACCAAGTTTGGTTGAAATTCCTCCAGGCGTTCGAGAGATATCCCGGAACAAACATACTCGTATATACACACATACATCCATTTTTATCAGGGCTATTATCTTCCCGATTTCAAAGTTTAATAGCTCACGTTTATTTATTCACAATGACATGCAACTTATGTTAAATGAAAGAATAACTTAAAACGTTTTAGTGTCTGGCAAAGCTGATGTTTAGTTACGCATTACGCCGCTAGGGCGTTAGTAAATCAAGATGGCTGGAAACGAAGACAGGAGAGCATTTTGTGTCCTGGAATTTCATGTACGTCAGTTATTTGTGTCCAACGAAGTTTTAGGACGAAGTTCGGGTTAGATAAACCCAGCGGGCACTCAATTCGGAAGTGGTACAGACAATTTAAAGAAAGTGGGTGTATCTGCAAGAGGAAATCAACAGACCGGCCAGGAGTCAGTGATGAAACAGTTGATCGTATGCGTGCTACTTTCGTCAGAAGCACCAAAAAATCAACGGTTCGTGAAAGCAGAGAATTGAACTTGAAGCAGACAACAGTGTGGAAGATTCTGCGAAAATGTTTGAAATTTCAACGTTACCGATTGAAATTGTTGCAGGCGCTTAAACCTACAGACAAGGATAAGAGACTTGAGTTCTGCGTTGCTATGCAAAACCTTATGGAAAGAAATGGTTTCATTGAGTCGGTTGTGTTCAGCGATGAAGCTACCTTCCACCTTTCGGGGAAAGTAAACAAACAAAATGTGAGGATCTGGGCTTTGTAAAATCCCCATGTTTACGAAGAACAAGTCCGTGATTGACCCAAGGTGAACGTGTTTTGTGCAGTTAACTGTAACAAGGTGTATGGCCCTATGTTCTTCGAGGAGGACACTGTAAATGGACTTTCCTACCTTCACATGTTGCAGGCATGGCTTTTCCCGCAGCTGGAAGAGGACATGTTTTCCAGCAGGACGGGGCACCCCCACATCGGCACCGGGATGTCAGGAGGGAACTCAACAGAAAGTTACGAAATCAATGGATAGGACGAGCTAGTCGTGAAGATCAGGTTATGCTTCCTTAGCCCCCCCCCCCCCCTGTTCGCCAGATACCACCCCATGCGACTTTTGTTTTGTGGGGTTATGTTAAAAACCAAGTATATGAGCCACCCCTACCTAACAACTTACCTGAACTTCGAGTACGCATCCAAGAAGCAGTTGCGTCCATTGACTCTGAGATGTTGGGAAGAGTGTGGCAACAATTTGACTATCGGCTTGATGTGTGCCGAATTACAAAAGACACTCACATTGAGCATCTTTGAAGTGGAACATAGCACGTATGTATGTATAAAACTTTTTTAGTTTTTCTTTCATTTAACATAAGTTGCATGTCTTTGTTAATAAATAAACGTGAGTTATTAAACTTTGAAATCGGGAATATCATATGCAATAGCCCTTTATATAGTAGATTGATAGAAGAAGAAGAAGATAGATAGATATATAGATGGTCTAGTGCTTTAATGCGCTAACCAACAACTATTGTGCCCTATTACCACATTTGTAGTAAATTTGAGGTCTGTTACAACGGTTCTCAAAGTTTTTTTTCATTGTACCCATTAGTCGTAACTAAACGTCTATTGTAGCCCCACAATAGGTTTTCTCCGAAAAGTGGGTTTTGGGGATTTTTTTCTGCCCGATTGGTGGGGCTTTTCTGATATGTTGGAGGCGTGCATCTGCAAAAATGGCATTCGGGCTGTATGTGGAAATATGTTAAACAAACAAACATTAAAATCCTGCGTTTATTATTTTATTGGGTTTTCCTACATTTATAAAAATGTGAAACACATGTATGCTAAGAAGTATACAAAAACTTTAATTTTCATGTTTTTTTTTCGAGTTATTGAAGAATTGTAAACAATAAAAAAGAGTTTGTAAACAAAGCGCAATTTTGGAGTTTTTATTAAATCCTGCATGTCTGGTTGTGCACTTCAAACTTTCAAGCAGACATTCGGCTAGAAATTTAGTCTATTACGGTACTTGTTTTTGCAGGTACACCACGGAGGAAATAAAAACACTCTCACATAAGTATGTGGTGGATAAAGGGATCGAAAGCTTTTCTGCATCATATTTATAAACTTCACCGGAAATATACCCAGTTGTACTCTTCACGTTTTTAAACTTTAACAAGTGTCTGTGTTGAAGAATGAAATGAGTAGAGATTTCGAATGAGTATTTTATTTCAAAACATGTGAAACAAAGATAAGAGTGTCAGTGACAAAATCAGCCATATTATCAAGTTGAGTGTTAAAGCTATGAAATCTGAAATGATGAAGTCTGCTCAACACGCCTGCAGCAAAAATATTGTCGTGTGGGTATTCTTGACATCCCTCATCCAAGCTGATCGCGTACCCCCTTCAAGTCGTTCGCGCACCCCTGGGGGTACGCGTAACACAGTTTGAGAACCACTTGTCTAGTACAAGCACTAGAAAATGGATAATGTCCAATTAACTTTGTACAAAAACTGACTTTAAGTGTTATTCATTTTCGAATGTCCCAGACAATGTTCACAGCCCGTTTACTTTCGCAGTACTAAGGAGCGGAGTTAAAAGTTGGATTTAACTGGCGGAAACTGAATTAGCCTGTTTTGTCAAGCGTGAGAGCAAGGTTGCCAGATGTATCTTATTTTGTACAACACTAGTATTATTTTAATGTCAGAAGTTAGAACACGTGACTGTTGTCATTTAATATAACACTCAACATGTTATTGTAATGGTAACAAAATAGATAAGAAGAAGGATATCTTATTATCACCGTCATTGGCAAAGTTTTTTATGGTTTTGTTGTTAACGTGAATACCAGCAACAATTATGGCGACCTATATCCAGGATTCGTAAATATAAAGTTATTTTCTTTGTTCTACGTTAGCAACAGACTTACATTATCAGAGAACGATTTTTTATGTAAATATCTTCATATGATGCTAAAGTCAATGCTATTTTTATTATCTTTGCCAATCGTGGTATGTGAGCTCGAAAAATGCTCATTTTATTTTCCATATTTTTACATATATATTAGCTTTTAGCTAACTACGTAACTCTCTATCCTTCTTAAACCCGAAGATTCATGGCTGCAGCAACACAGGCCTTCTATCTGTCCCGATCCTGAGCAAGATCTATATACTCCATCCCTACCGATTTCCTTTAGGTCTATCTCAACGTTGTCCCTCCATCTTCGTCTTGGTCTTCCTACTGGTCTCTTACCATCAGGTTTCCCAACAAGAATCCTGTAAACTCTTCTTTCCTCTCCCATTTGTGCCACATGGCCTGCCCACCTAAGTCTTCTTGACTTAATCATTCTAATAATATCTGGACATGAATACAAATTATGCAGTTCTAAATTATTTAACCTTCTCCACTCACCTGTCTCCTAATCCCTTTTATGTCCAAATATTTTCATAAGGATCTTATTTCCAAATAATCTCAATTTATGTTCCTCTTTCAAAGTAAGTGACCAAGTTTCGCATCTATATAATAGTACAGGCAATATTACTGTTTTGCAATTAGCATTAGCTTTTAGCACATACGTATTTGAATTATTTTTACATAATATATCCATGTTTTCGAACATCTTGCAGCATATATTTCATATTCATTTTCACTTCGTGTGTTCAATACCAAAAAGGTTTTCCGTTTATCCGTGTTCTGTTCGTTTTGTACTCTGTTTATTTTGAATCTTGAGAATAGACAGTGCATCTGTTATTCTAACATTCTTGTCAGCAATAGAGAATGCACGATAAAGGTTTCGCAGTAAAATCCATTGTTTACTCTCTTTACTTCATGCTATGTTGAACTCAATTCCAGTCCATAAATTTGTCTTTGGTGGCATCTTCAGAAGATTTACGTTCCAGCGCCTAAAATAAAGTTTGGTAATTCATTGTTTTGGTAACAAAAATAAAATGCACTTTGAATTTCAATTTTGCATTTCAATTAATGTCATATAAGGCAAATTTTCATTTTTCAATAATATCAACCTCCCTTCCACGTAGTACACCCTGGACTGCATTTTGCAGACTAACGAGGTTGTGGCGTCTGGACTCACAGCCAGTATGTGGGGCTTGTGTTGTGATTGATTGTCCTTTCATCCGTCTTATATTATCACCCTTTATCCTCACTTTCGCGATTAGCCAAAATTTGCAGAAAAGCGAAGTAAAATGAACCAAATCAATCAATCACAATTGTAAGTCCATATTTAGGCTAGTTCCAAATTAAAATAACTATATATATATATATATATATATATATATATATATATATATATATATACATATCCAACAATTTTTAGTATGTACCTATATCTGTTCCCTGCTAAGTGAAAGGACAAGTATAGAGAATAGCGTGGGTCGACAATTCCAAAGCACTGATAACCACACCAGGGAAATGATGAAGACCTAGTCCTTCAGATTCAGCTGACGACATCTACTTACATTGCATGCCACGTTTATTGCGGTGCAACGCCAAAGGGGGTTCAACGCATTTTCACAGTTCACGCACGGATAACCAGAAGGTATTGATCTGGGCTTGAAAGTAGTTCTGCACAGTCCAGTGAAACAAGAGGCGCTCTTTTTTTACCCTCCCTTGCCTTCTTGCTCCGCTTGACTATCGGGGGATGGAAGCAAAGAGGAAAGAAAACTTCACTCCGTGAGCAGTAATCATTTCTTTGTTGAAAATTCAAATGTATTCTCATCTTATCCTTCTTCCTTCCTTTTACCACGATGAGGGGAAAAAAAGGTCTGAAAGAGATGGGTAAAATTCTTGAATCGTTTACTCCTTCGAGTGAGAAGAAGAGAGAAGAAGAGGAGAGAACATGATATTCTTCTCTTTCCCGCTTGAAGAATCTTCCTCTTCCTTCCGCTGCCTCGAATTGCTCATTTCTCCCTTATCGTTTTAAAATCACTTTTCCCTTCCTGGTGTCTTTGCGTCACACTTTGTCAACCCTCCTGTCTCAATTTTATGATAATCCACTTTGCTTGAGAATTTTAATGTTACCCTTCAGCGAGCAAGTGACTAAGTCATTACGATGGGGACTGATTCGGTTTTGCTAAGGGATGAACTGTCTGTATTAGCTGGGGAGTGTGAATTATAATAGGGAGGAAATTATAAGACGCGTTACTGAAATTCTAACCTTCACACCTCTCCTTCTCGACTAATTCGGTTTTATGAATTGAATATCAAGGATCACAATGCAAGCTCAAACTGTATTGTCTCTAGTTCAGACAGGATATACGAGAATCAATTTATAAAAAAAGTGATTACCCAATAATATGTCCAATATTCGTCACTAGTAGCTACAATTAAAGCAGATTCAAACCATGGCTTTATTCCAGCCTCTACACGTGACATGTCGTAGTTCCACAAACGGACGTGTGGTGGCAGCGCTGTGCTGACTATTCGTATTGAGTAGTGCACTCTAAAACAATATTCTTACAAATTGCGTTCATGAAAACAAGTTGCACGTGAAAGAAATGCTGTTAAGTGTCACGGAGAACATGTGCAAGCTTGTAGTGATGAGGCACTTCAATATCCAACAGTGGTTCACCAGATTGATTCGCCAAGACCGCGAAAGTTCCAACAAGCACCCAGCAAGCAAAATTAAAGTAATGCTTCTTGTTGCCTACGACTACAAAGTTCTTTGTCGCGCAGTACCGAAGGGAGTTACAGTGAAGAGTGAGTATTACAGTAAGTTTCTGAAGAATCATTTTCGTCCAACTATTTGTTGGAAATGACAAAGGCTTCTGGTGAGACATCCGATTTTGCTGCACCAAAACTCAATGTGCCATGTTGCAAATTCAGTGAGGGAACTGCTTGAGCGGTGGGATTGGGAATTGCTAAAGTATCCCTCTATAGTCTGGACACGAGTTCTGGCGATTATGTTTTGTTTCGAAAGCTACAAGATCCTGTACGAGAATGTCGCTTCAAGGCCATTGCAGACCTTAGGGCGGTCTCTCAGTGACATACAGAAAAACGATTTCGCTCACGTGACGTGAGAAAATGGCTAGAAATTGGGCAACATGTGCTATACTCAGCCGGAGACTATTACGAAGCAATGCAGTAACCTCGTCCTCCACAATTATATAAGTAGGCAGTTATGAGCATGTAATTGCTTATTTTTAAAATGATCCTCGAATATCATCTACTTCACCATTCAGTGGTTGATGTGTATCTTTACACCATAATTTTCTGATGCGACAGCTTTTCCTAGATCAAAACTTTACTATAAATATATGTATCTACTTGTGAAATAAGGAAGATAATATCCACAAGGGGTTTTCTGATTAAAATAATTTAAAGAGAAGAAACCGAGTTGGGGATGATACACGGGTTTTCCCACAAGCATTATTGTCTACGTTCGTAGGTGCCATCAGTGGTATTTTCTAATATCCAGCCATAAACTTCAAGTGATATTGATCGTTAAGTAGAGACTGTTTGATTATGTTGGATTCTGAAGCATATTCTCCTATTATAATTAATTATGAAAGTGTCATCCACATTAATGGGACTGACTAGTGCCAAAAAATCACACACGTTACTCCAATCCCTTGCAAAAACTTTACTTTGAAAGACTACGGAATTCCACTTCGCTTCAAAAAGGTAAACTGGAAAAACAAGCAGTCAGAATTTCATTTCATGAATGAGCTCTTCGTTTATAGATTGATGTTATCTGTATTCGTGAAATGAAATTCTGACATCTTATGTTTCAAGTCTATGATTAATAGACATCATAAGATCCTAATCTTTCAACTATAAACCCTTGACTCTAAGAATGAATGGGATGCAAGGTGTGACAATCTCCGAAGACACTTAGTCAGTATTTCTTCCGCGAGGTACAGCTTGGGCTGAGTTTTATTATGCTAACGAGGCTCTGCCGCCTGGATTCACACCTCTGTGGGGGTTGTGCTTGTGATTGTCCCTTCGTCCATCTCATCGTCGCAATGAGCCAAAAGTGCCAGAAAAGTGACGTAAAATAATCTAAATCATTATCTAAGAACCAAAAAAGAACAAACTTGATCAAATAAATTGAACATAATATCATACTTTAGCACACCCGAAGCGCATTTCATCTATGTCGCTTACATGAAACCTCGATGAGTGACCAAATGCAATATAATTTTGCATGGAGGGTGAGTTTGAACAAATCATTCGGGAGACTGGCTACAAATTAGTTCTCTACTAGTTTCTGGATGTTTTTATCTTCTGGTAAAGGAGCTAAATTATTTTATTACGTTCACTGATATATGTACAGTGGTGCGTCATCACCTCTAGGCATTTCATATGGAGCTTCATATCAAACGAGTTAATTGCTTTACTCATTACATGACGTATGAGCTTTATCCTGGTGGATATTTATCCAACACACAGTCACTCAGTCTGCATATTAATATGAATTTAAACGAAACGTAGACAAGCAATATGCATTTTAGATTGGAATTAAAATCAATTCAGTTCATTACCTTTCGACGTTGTAAATACTTGTCTCAGAGATGGAATAAATACTGGACAACGTTTTCACAATACACTGTAAATGTATAACAAGACACAATTTTGTACGTGAAACAGATTGAAGCAGTAGTCGATTGAAACCTTATGGTATGAAGAAGCCAGGTTGATTCAGTAATCGATTGAAACCTTATGGATTGAAGAAGTCAGATTGAATCAGTAGTAAAATGAGACCTTATGGTTTGAAGGAGACAGATTGAATGAGAAGTAGATCTAAACTTTGTGGCTTGAAGTAACCACATTGAATCAGCAGTAGATTGAAAACTTATGGTTTGAAGAAACCAGATTGAATCGGTAGTAGATTGAAAGCTTGTGGTTTGAAGGAGCTAGATCGAATCAGTAGTAAATTGGAACCTTATGGTTTGAAGAAAACAGATTGAACCAGTAGTAGATTGAAACCTTATGGTTTTGTAACTGATGTTTTCCGATACACTCCTCTGCCCTAATAATATTAACACTTGATTTTTACAGTAAATAAAATGTATCAACCCCTAGAGAGAGAGGGGGGAGAGAAAGAGATGTTAATTATATCAGTGACAATAATTATCTATGTATATCGCAAATTGAATTCAACAAGAACCAGAAAGTAAACATACCGGTACAATATATTAAAATAGCTGTAGCAAATATCTTCATTTACGAAGAGTATGATTATGTCCGTCTATTAAATGTTCTAGTTTCCAGAATCGTGCAAGAAGTGTACATTTCCCAACACTTCTAGAGAAAATATCCCTTTCATAACATATTGGGAAATCTAGAGCGCTTATAACTGAAACCTGAGGTAGCGAAAAACATACAAAAAGCTTTTCGTAAATTTTCGTTTCAATTCCATCGTTTCCTTTCCCACAAGAAATCCTCCTCGACGAAAAATTTATTATTCTGAACAGCCATTTCGATATTCTTACTCCTATATTTCTTTCCTCGTGCCAAAATATTTGCATCATCTATGGATTTATTTTTCTCTTGTATTTTCTTGTACTCTGTGCTTGATCTTTTTATGACGAAGACCTTAATGTATTTTTGAATATACCTAATCTCCATAGTTTCACATTATGTTCATTCACCATGCCATTCTAAGTTTATGAGCTATTCTAAAGATTTTTCGAAATACCTAAATTATATCTGCAAGAAACACGCTTTATATTAAGTCCGTGTCATGGACGCCCGCAAAAAAAAATTCAAATAGGTCAAAATCAAAAGGAAGTCAGTCGCACACACACGCACAGAGAGAGAGAGAGAGAGAGAGAAAGATACATCAAGACGCAGCAGACAAAGCCAGAGAATTAGAAAAGTGAGAGAGAGGAAGAGAGAGAGGAAAAATATAATGGATAAGGGGAGAGAAGATGATAGAGAGATGAAAAAAGAGAATGGAGAGAGGGAGGGAGAGATATAAGAAAAAGATAATGGAAAGAGGGAGGGAGAGAGAGGAGAAAAATATATTGGAGATAGAGAGATAGAGAAGCGAGAAAATTTGAATCAAGGCAGGTAGAATTAGACAGAGATGGAAGAGGAATAGCAGAACATCGATAGAAAGAGAGAATAAAGGAGAAAAACAGAAAATTAGAGGTATATTAAAAATGAAATAATCAAGAAGAGAGGAAGTAAGCACGAACGAAGAGAAAAGAATATCGAAGAAGATACAAGGATAGAAAAAGGCAAATAAATAGGAGGGCGGAAGGATACAGTCTGTATTTACACACAATAAAAAAGGTAAAGTGCTCCCCTGTGCTTAGCACCACGCCATGAAGGCGTATAGGGGGTGTGGGGGTAACGCCCCACACTTTCTTGATCCGGTCATGAGTGGGGGTGATGTGATCAGCATCACGCCCCTGACCGCCTTTACCCCCCAGGGTTTCCCCCAGTTACCCATCTTATTCGACGCTGGGTGGGCGCCGGGGCCGCTTCCAACGTTAGAAAAGTTCCCGGATTTGAACCGGCCGGGGATCGAACCCGGGACCTTGAGCATGGTAGTCAGACGCGTTACCGACTGAGCCACCGCGGCCACACAATAATAATATTATTTTATTTCTTTTGACAAATAAAAGTACTTAATAATACCTACTTGCATTTATTGTTATGTATTGAACTTATTCGATTTTCTTCCTTTAATGCTATTTTTCTTATTTTATTTCTTTCAGAAAACTCATTCCTGTTTTCAGTGTAGCCAGTCTGGCGAGTGTGAATTTTCTCTTCAGTTAAACATGGAAAACAAAATCTAGTCTAGTGTAGAAGTTACTTTGAGTTTTAAACCTACCATTTAATATGAGATCCGAACCACTATGTACCTCCAGCGAGTATCGAACCTGGAACCCTTTAATTTCAAGGTGACGACGTTACCACTACGCCATCTAGGAGGCCCTCGACGTACTTCAAACACGTAAAAATACGCGTAAGCATTGTTAACATAAACGGTAACTTTGCTATATTTCTTCAATTCTGTTTATGTTGCTTCTGCACTGAAATCTGAAAAGAATATACATTCCTACGGCACAGGTTGCTCTGCAACGCGTTCCTTCAGATGCTAAGATCTTATTCCACTGGATGAACACTGCAGCGATATTTCTCTTTTCCATTACCGAATATTTTTTTATTGGCCAGGCTTAAGTCCGTTACAGAGAGCTACAGAATAACCTACAGGTGCATATAGGCCTTATATATCATTGCCTCTTGTGGGATGGAAAGCAGATAACTGCTCCTAGGAGTGAAGTGCTGTAACCGCCTTCATAGATACTCGCATCTCTCATCGACCAAGGATGCTTCTTCCTATGTGGGAACATCTCTCACATCTTCCTTTTCAGTGTTGCCAGCAGGAAATTGGAAATAGCTCCAAGTCGAAAGATTCGTATAAGTCTAAGCAACTGCTAAATCAAATTTCGTTAAATTGTTACACTTGTATGCTAAGGATGGTTAAAATTTATGTTGGTGTACTTCGTGATGAATATTGTGGCCTAGATATTCAAGATCTACTGCCTAGAAATAAGTAGTATCCTCTTAAGCGTTCACAATTTGCAATTCTTGAAAAAATGACTCTAGAAGACGTTAACCAGGTGAGCTGGTAAATACAGCTTTTATAGCACATACTAGATTTGTAGATCGTATCAGGAAGCTCGAAGACGTTGTATGGGTTGTGATCTGGCGACCAGGGAGGTCACTGGCATTTTCTAACATTGGCATCCAAACATGGTTCAACTAAGATGTCTAACACTTGTCAAGAAAATACTTTTGAAAACGTCTCCCTTTGACTCGATCAAAGGTACAGTTTGCGATATTCTAGCTTACACACATTATAATATAAATGATTACACATGAGAATATGAAAAAAATAACTAAGGCTCTTATTTCTAATAATATTGAAGTATAATAACCGAAGCAGGAGAAAATTAGTCTCAATGGATAGATTACGTCTTAAGAAGTCAGGACTTTTGTAAGTACTGCAGAAGGAACAGTAGCTTACGTTACTTCCCAGTGGGTAAACTGTGAAGATATTATTAAGAATACAATGTACTTAGGGAGGCGGTAGTCAGATAATGCCTCTCCTCAAATATACAAAAAAAGTCTTCATAATTAAAGAAACTTGCACTGGAATATGCATTTTTAATGTAAACGATCCTCTAGAATAATATACTATACTTCGAATTTTTGAGGTTGCATAGAATTTCAATACTGGATAGATATAATCTTGTAAGGATCACGAGGATGGGTGCCAAACCTCTGGGAAGGAAAAAAATAAAAAGTGAAGAAAGCAAACGAAATGTTTTAATGCTTTGAAAGTATAGAGTTTTGAAACATTCATAATTTTGCACTACGGTGAGGAAACAGAACGAAGACCTACTCGAGTGAAAAATAGAATGTCGTTGTATATGATGAGTGAGTACGGCGTATTGAGTTACAAGAAAAACAGTGAAAATAGGTGAAGAAATAAAAGCCACGCTTCTACCAGGATTCGAACCAAAGGCTTTATATTTCTGGCTTGCACAAATGTTAATGAATCTTAACTTAATTTACGAAAGTCTCTAAGAAATAAGCTGATTCTAAACAGATGACCAGCTGCTGAAGCAAATAACTTACAAAATACACTCTGTATCTGTAATCTGTGGAGCAAGACCATGTATAACGGTATAACGGTAGAAAAGGGGGGAAAGCGAGTGGGCGGCGAAAACACTCACTTCCCCTCTCACGCGTTCATTGGTCGAGCCCTCTGGAGTCACTACTTGTTTCCGTTCGCTTCCTCTACAGTTTTTTTTTAAAATAAATAGAAAAAAGGGGGAACCCTCGAAAGATGCCCAACCTCCACCCGTATACATTCAGAGACGATAAGCGCCCTTGTGCCTTTAAATCAAAAGCAGGGCTTCTGTATGCTCGGAATTGTGGTTTCCCCCGTTTTTCTTGTGATCTTTATTTGTTTGACTTCATTTCAATTTACAGTTATTAATTATTTTACAATATATGGTGGAATGGTTTATTTGTGTCTGAAGTTGCTCCGGTGTCCAGCGCAGATTCGGATATTTGGTTTCACAATATAATAGGTTTTACAATATAAATGTACTTAAGAGATACATCAAAATAATATGTATAATACAGGGTGTCTATAAAAGAACTCCGGGGATTAAAATAATAATAGCGCGCAAACGGTAACTCAGGTTAGTTAATTACTTTGATATCAGTAGCTTATCAAGGTTTATTCACGCCGTTTGGACTTTATTCCAACAAAGGTTGGCAACTCTGCACATGGTTGACCTTGAAGTGGCCGTGGCTAGCCGAACACAGTCAGTGCAGTTCAGTGCAACGGCGACGCCACAACAGAAGGCGCAGTGTGTGATATGACTTGTAGAAACTGGATCTGCTATTACTGTACAGCGGAACTTTCGACGCGAGTATGGTGGTGTTTAGCGTTCGGACAAAACCATTCGTCAATGGCTTAAGGCGTTTAAAGAAACTGGAAGTGTGGATTGGAAGGAAAGGGCCTTTTCCATGGCCTCCAAGAAGTCCGGACCTTACTCCCTTAGACTTTTTCCTATGGGGACATGTGAAGAACATGGTTTATGCGGAGACAATTCAAGATGTCAACCATCTAAGGCAAAGAATTATCGCATCTGTGGCAACCATCACCCCAGACATGCTGGCCAGGACGTGGAAAGAAGTTGATTATCGTTTGGATGTGTGCCGTGCTAGAAACGGGGCACACATTGGAATTTACTAAATTGTAAACAAAACTTGATAACATTACCTTCAGAAATATGTATTTACTTTTTCCTGAGTTTCAGTTTTTAATAAAATATTTAGCTTCAAAACCCCGGAGTTCTTTTCTAGATACCCTGTATTGAAAAGCATAATATAAGAGACGTCACATGTAAGCAATATATTTCTAAGAGGTAAAGAGGAAGAAGAATCTTGATGGACCTATAAGGGTTAAAGGTGTTTACCAAAATAAGAAATCCAAAATTCTAGACTTTCTTTCCATTTTCTCGACCTTTTCTTTTTTCTTAACATGTATTTAATCGCCCCCTACTTAGGTATAGTTGTAAATTAAGAAAATATATGCCTACCACAAGGTCGGTTAAGACTTTAGACTTATTAATGCATGTAAAAATTAATGCTTCAGACTTCAACCTGGATGGGGAATGGCAACAGTACTTTATTTAATATTTTTACAAAACTTTACCCATACAAGAATGTAATTCTCAAGGAACAGAGTGAACAAATCTAAACCACAACTCAATACAATTTTAGATTTCCAAATATTCAATTTTAGCAAATCCCAGTACAGGTATATAACAATGTAAATTCATAGCAAAAATTCTTGACCACAAACATAATGTCTTTACTTTACTTGACTTTCTTGACGTACCTGTTGATTTCCTTACTTTTTCATGACTTTCTTGACATTCTTGACTGGATGACATCCTGTAAGGAGTATGTTGAGGATTTCCTGGAAATTCAGGAAGTATACGTTCCTGCAAACGTCAATAACGGAAGATTGTGTAGTTGGGAATGTATTAGATGTATGGAGTAACGTAAGCTGGAACAAGTAAACAGATACACATATCTAGGAACAATCATAACGTCAGAAGGAAGAATGGATGAAGAAGTGAATAATAGGGTACAAAAGGCAAACCAAGTGTACTATCAACTCAACAACACTTTAATTGGTAAACCGGAAATAAACGAAGATGATGATTTACAAGACAATCTACATTTCCACATTGCTGTATGGAACAGAGAACTTAACATTATTACCAAAACAGAATAGCAGATTTCAAGCAGCAGAGATGAGATACCTACGAAAAGTAGTAGGAAAGAATAGAAGAGATAGGATTAGAAATACACCATTAGAGACCAGTTACAGCAAAAACCACTATTGTAAACAATAGAGAGAAAGGCACTGCAATGGTTTGGACATGTTACAAGAATGGAGGAGGATCGCAAGTGCTGGAGGCCAGACCAGAAGGCAAGAGGGGAAGAGGACGACCAAGAGTTCAATGGGAAGAGTATGTGGAAAAGATAGGAAAGAAGAAAGGGAAAACAATGCCAGAAGTCCGAAAACTAGCCTTGAACCGAAAAGTGTACAGGAAGAAGAAGAAGAGTAACGTGCGTTTGTTTAATCGGCTCCAGAGATTTCCCGGACAGAGTGTAGACGTTCTGTTTTTCAACTCAGAACTCGTCGTAAAACAAATCTGCAGAAAGGTTCCAAGTACACAGCCATATACCTCCCCAGTTGGTGCTACTAATCTCCACCAAGGCGCAGGTCGATAACCAATGAACCTTCCCGTCCGTCTCCCGGTAATAGCAGGCAATGTATAATTCAGGATGTCCGAGGACGGCGGGATGGTCTGGAGTGGCGTGAGTGGATATTGAAGGATCAGAACCCTTGCATCCCGCGAAGCGCAACGTTTACATCTCCCTCCGCGAAGTTAGTCACTGTCATCTTCCACCGTGGCGCCATTCATCAGAGGGTTAAGGCTCTCTTCAACTCGGAAAAATCGAAACTTCGGATTTCCTTCCGCCTCTTCATCACTCCAGCCTGGAGGTTGGGAAACGGCCAAATTGACGCGATGCTTCATGCTCTCCGGAAGAAACAACGACGCATATGGTGCCGGTATTTGATGTAGTTTTATGCTTAAATTAATATTTATGATTCCCCTTATGGCAAATAAGATGGGTTCTAGCAGTGATGAAATCACTATTGCCAGGTCATGAATTGTAAATATAAGAATACAACGAGATTGATGATCAAGAGATGAGAAGAAATGGCTCTACTGCTTAAGATGTAAAATAGTATTCACAATACATTAATTTTGGTGCATTAGTAGTGTATTAGAAATAAAGGGTGCCTCAGAAATAATTTCGTTTTTAAAACTATTAAAATAAATACTTAAATTTTTTGTATAAAGATAAATTTATTACCAAAAGAAAGCTTCAACATTAAATTTTTATTTGTGGAAAAGAATATTGGACAAATGATGACCGTTCATGTTTTCACATTCAAATATTCTTGAACTAAGGTGTACACCCAATGCCACAAACTTGAGAGAATTGAAGCAAAGCATTTTTATGACGTCCCGGCGGTTTACTCGTCATAGTGCTTCCAGTGTTTTCAAACATTCTCACCCAATATTTAATTAAATTTGCGCTTGGGACGTCTCTCATTCCTGCCAGGTTATAATGATGCCGATACAAACGACGCACAGCATAAGAATCATTATTTTTATAAAACGCACGAACACAAAAAGCACGTTGCTGCCAGTAAAGCACTCCATGGCAACTAAATATTAACAACGTTGCCAAGCGTTTGCGATCTATCTCATTTCTCCGCAATGTGCGAATTGCCCCAGAGGGCGGATTCAAAAACTAAAATATTTCTGAGACATCCTTTACTTCTTTCTCTATGTAGATCTCCGTGGCCGAGTGGTTAGCTACAAAGTCAACGGTCTTTACCATGAATCCCGGCCCGGGCATGTGCATTCGTTGTGAGTGTCACTTCATCCATTTCATCACATCATCACTCATTCTCATCCTTGCAATTAGCCAAATGTGGTAGAAAAGTGACGCAAAATAATGAAAATCGAAATCTAAACATATAAATGCATAGATATCTAGGTTTTCCGTATCTAGTAATTTATCCAATTCCTTATGGAAAGCTATTTACTTAGAAGCCTTCTACTTCCTCCTCTTGGAGGTCTGGGTAAGCAAAGCTCCTGCTGCGATTAAAAAAATTAATCACTCCATCAGCGATATGGTCTTCCTAAATTTATTTTTCCTTTGGGTCTGTAATATAATGTTCTCGAGGCAAACGGCTATCTGGCATCCTTACTTAGAAGTACATACATATCGAAGGATCAGACTTCATCAGAAGTCATACACTGTTTAGTTTGTACTTTACCGGTCCTGGTCGATTGAATCCCCGTGGAAGTACATAGTGGTTCAGATCCCACATTAAACTGCACAGGGTATGCGTGATTCTCCTGGTAAATGGGAATTACAGATCATCTTTGATTGGAGAGAAGTAAGCCTTGTCTTGAATCATCTTTACCCGTGCCTTTCGAGAATTCTGCTTAATTTCCTAGATATGGGAAATGCATCCAATGAAAGCTTCAACAGCTAAAATGGGACGTTCTTTCCTGGGTTGCTAATAACAGAGGGAGTGTGCGGTGTAGAATCAGCCCTTGTTAGGGCCATGTTCCCATGCCGTTGATGCCCGTAACTGGTTTTTGCTGAAATGTAACGGGCCTTTGTGTTGCTGTTTGATATTTATCCTTTGTGTTGTAGAATGGCTCTAAGGATATTTGCGTGGTGTAGCAGAGTATGAAGCTTCATGACACCATATATAATTTTTGCAATCTGAAATTCTGGGTTCAAATATCGGATGAAGTGCATGCTGATTTATCGCTCATCCATTTCATCACATCAACATAATTTCCCCTCTAGGTTCCGGCACCAGTGTAACTTGGGGTCTAATTTTGGGAAAGGGGTGAGAGTGGGGGCATGAATATTAGGTTTCTAAATGTTTTTTTAAAATTATCTATCATTGTACAGTCATGGACACTTCTAGACTATACAAATAACATTGTCTTCCAATGGAATAGTTACAACACAGAAGCGTACATTTTAATAAACATGAAAATTTGTTTCGGGGAAGTAGTGTCCTCCCTTGCGCCTTGCCCTGTTAAGTTACGCCTATGGGTTCCGACATCCCACCGCAGCACCTTCTGGTAATACATATGAAAATTCCAGTTGTAAGTGCACGCCGAATTAACGTAGCTCGTAATCCGAGAATACTTGTTTGAATCGTGTCGCTAGGAAAGCTACAATTCCTGTCATAATGACCTGGTTTAAGTACGTAGCTAACTAACTAACTAACTCTCTAGCCTTCTTAAACCCGAAGGTTCATGGCTGCAGCAACACAGGCCTTCCATCTTTCCCTATCTTGAGCAAGTTCTATATACTCTTTTCCATCCCTACCGATTTCCCTTAGGTCCATCTCGACGTTGTCCCTCCATCTTCGTCTTGGCCTTCCTACTGGTCTCTTACCATCAGGTTTCCCAACAAGAATCCTGAAAACTCCTCTTTCCTCTCCCATTCGTGCCACATGGCCTGCCCACCTAAGTCTTCTTGATTTAATTATTCTAATAATGTCTGGACATGAATACAAATTATGTAGTTCCAAATTATGTAACCTTCTCCACTCACCTGTCTCCTCATCCCTTTTAAGCCCAAATATTTTCCTAAGGATCCTATTTTCAAATACTCTCAATTTATGTTCCTCTTTCAATGTAAGGGACCAAGTTTCACACCCATATAATACTACAGGCAAAATTACGGTTTTGTATATTTTAACTTTTAGATTCTTAGATATTAAACGAGAAGACAAAAGTTTATGAAGAGAGAAGTAACATGCATTTCCTGAATTAAGCCTACTTTTTATTTCCTCTTTAATATAATTTTCATTTGTTAATATTACTCCTAAGTATTTGAATTTGGAAACTGGTTCAAACGAGTTGTTATCAATAATTAGATTTTGATTATTACCTAACACTTGGTTTCGGCCTGTAAGCATATATTTAGTTTTCTCTTTGTTAACTTCCAAACCTATCTCTTTAGCAGTTTTGAAAAATATTTTAGCATTATTCTTAATTGTATTCACATCATCCCCCAGTAAGTCTACATCATCTGCATATGCTAACAACTGAGTCACACCATTTAATTTTAGTCCTTCTTTAGTTTCGTTTACCTTCCTAACAGCATATTCTAAGGCAAAATTAAAGAGCAATGGAGATAATGCATCTCCTTGTTTTAACCCATCATGAATTGTAAATTTGTCAGACATATTAATACCCACACGAATTTTACTTTCTGTTTCACTGGTGCATATTTTTATCATACTAACAAGCTTCTTAGGTATTCCAAACTCTACTAATATATTATATAATTTATCTCTTTTGACCGAATCATATGCTTTTTTGAAATCAATGAATAGCTGATGGACATTTTGATTATATTCCCACTTTTTTTCAAGTGTCTGTCTGATGTGAAAAATTTGATCTGTAGTTGATCTGTTGCGTTTAAATCCACATTGATAATCACCTATAATTTCATTAGCATATGGGGTTAGTCTTGTTAAAAGAATGTTAGATAATATTTTATATGTTGTTGAGAGTAGAGAAATTCCACGGTAATTATTGCAGTTCATTTTATCACCTTTTTTAAACACAGGAACAATTATGGATTCTTTCCACTGTTGAGGGATTTCTTCTTTATTCCATATTAAACAAATTAATTTATGAATTTGACAAATTAATGAATTTCCACCATATTTAATTAACTCAGCTGGTATTAAATCAATGCCAGGTGCTTTGTTATTCTTTAGCCTTTGAATAGCATCTTTAACTTCAGTCAAGTTAGGTTCTGGGACTAAAGGTTCTGCTGTGTGTACTTCATTCACTTCTGATTTATCTCCTACATGGACATTTAAAAGGTCATTAAAGTAGTTCTTCCATCTATTTAGAATATCGCTTGGGTCAGCTAGAAAATCACCGTCTTTATCTTTTATCAAGTTTACTTTAGGTTGCCACCCCTTTCTAAACTCATTTACACCTTTATATAAATCTCTGATATTTTTATTTTTGCTGTTTGTTTCAATTTCGTTAATTTTGCTTTTCAAGTAATCTCTTTTTTTACTTCTAAATGTGCGGTTAACTTCTCGCTTTATTCTATTATAATTGTTTAGATTTGTATCATCAGAGTTATTTAACCATCTAAGTCTAGCCTGATTTCTTATTTCTATTAGATTATGACATTCATTATCAAACCATGGCTTACTTTTTCTCGGTTTATGGTATCCTATACTTTCTTTAGCTGCTGATTCTATTGCATTACGTATGTGCTCCCAATTCTTATTTACGTCTGTTTCATTTATATTTTCATCATCATTTAAATCCTGCAAAACATCAAATCTATTTGACAGTTTAATTTGGTAATCTTTCTTAATTCTTTCATCAGTAAACTTTCCTGTATCAAATTTTATAACTTTTAGATTTTGTTGCTTATGATTTATCACTGAGAGTCTTTCTCTTAATTTAGCAATTACTAAATAATGGTCACTGGCACAGTCAGCACCTCTATGTGTACGAACGTCAATTATACTAGTATGCCTTCTCTTATCAATGAGAATATGATCTATCTGATTATGAGTTTTACCATCTGGAGAAGACCAGGTATATTTATGGATATCTTTATGTTTAAAAGTGGTACTTTTTACAATTAAATTCTTTGAGGTTGCAAAAGTAATCAATCTTATACCATTATCATTACTTAATTCATGAAGACTTTCTTTACCAATCGTGGGTTTAAATGTCTCTTCTTTCCCAATCTGTGCATTACAGTCACCTAACAGAATTTTCATATCATACTGAGAAAATTTATCAAAGACCTGTTCTAACTCTGTATAAAAATCATCTTTAGTATTATCATCTTTATCTTCCGTTGGTGCATGTATGTTTATTAAAATAATTTTACACCACCTACCCTGTAAAACTGCATATGATATCCTATCATTAATAAATTCTATTGTTTTAAGAGCCGAGATAATTCTATTATTTATGAAAAAGCCTGTTCCAAAATTATGATTTTCAGTACCACCATAGAAAAAAGTATAATTTTTAGTTTTACAATTCCCTTCTCCTGGCCACCTAACTTCCTGGACAGCTACTACATCTAATTTATACTTGACTATCTCATTAACTGTACACTGAAATGCCCCAGGCCGGTAAAGGCTCAGAACATTCCAGGTGCCTAATTTAATATTTTTCTTATTCCTAACGTAGATCTTATCCTTAGTCCAGGGACCTCCCAAAGTAGTCCCCACCCGGAGATCCGAACGGGGGACTATTTTACCTCCGGAATATTTTACCTTGGGAACATCCATGGCCTTATATTGCTGATTCTTGACACGGCTTTTTACAGTGCAGTGTTGTCAGCTCTACGCCTAACCCCCAATATGAATGGAGGAACTACTACACAAGACAAACACAAACACATTAGACAGCACAACTACTACACAAGACACACACAAACACTTCACAACTATCATTGTTTTTATTTTATGATTTCTAGAATTGAATAAACTACTGGGATATCTTTATCAAATTTATCAGCTGCAAGTACGTAGCAAGATAGCGAAATGAGAACAAGATTGTAATGGGAGAAAAGAAACTTGTGTGATGAGAAACGTCGAGAGATTTAACACTTGACAAGAATAAGGGTACGACAGGTAACATGAATTTAATCAGCTTTTACTTGCCTGTGCAGTCTTTGAACAATCTTGTCCCAAAATATTCTCTCATTTCCTTAACAAGAAAGGGGAAAATATATAGAAATATATATATAAGAAGACTGTAATAAATCAGCGCGCCAAGTAGAAGGTAATCCAGGAAATCCATAACGAAGCGTGAAATTGAAGATCGCTCACGTAGCCGGAAGACGGAAGGCTCTGAAGACGAGGCAATTGCTTCCCGGCTATGAACTATGCATTGTGAGGATGAAATATAATTAAGCTCCCCAGGAGCATGCTCGTCGGTGAAATACCCGCCGTGAGCTGTCGCCCAGGTAACCAATTCTCGACAGCCACACTAGGGAAGTGTGAATGAACGCCTTCAGGATGGTGATTGGCGCCTTTAAATATTCAAGGAGCTAACAAGACGAACGTGCAGAACCAAGTGGGAAAGTGGTTAACGTTGTGCAATCAAGTGGTTCATAGTTCGATTTCCGATTCTATCGTTCGGATTTCACTTTAGAAAAGGAATATCCAGCACATGTGGACTTAAGGGCAGAAGGAACTGTCTGTGTCCAGCCAGACGCGAGGACCCTAACTGTGCGCTGAATGGTCTTAGGGAGAGCAGAAATCTTAGCCTTACGCTTATGGGAGTATTATTTTACTTGTTCTCTTGGAAATATCAATCTTCCGATGGCGTAGAAATACTTTTCAACGAAAAGAGGACACGTTGAAGACTTTATTTCCGGTTGGTAAAGTCGAATTGTCACTAGACGTAATTTGCATTGCCACTCTATAAGTAATATATGGGATCCTGTAAATACTTATTTATCATATTTCACAGATCGTATCTGGCTTAATAATCAACTTTAAAAACCGCTTCCACTTCCAACATGGTGACAAATTCATCCTCTATTTTCCCTATGTCGTTTTTCTCCTGTAACAATCCACATTTCGACACTATTGAAATAAATGCCGACCTGGTGCGAGACTGTCCTTCATAGCCTCCACAAAGAATTTTCTATGCCGTTTTACTACTCAATCAAGTTTTTTCTCGATTGAATAGGAACGAGAACTGCACCAATAAGTTGAACAGCAATCATTTTAAGGCAGTAGAAACTACTCATGTACGAGTAGACCAGTGACCATGGGCGTAACTTGGGACCTAATAAAACTTGGCCTAATTTTGAGGGAGCTGAATTAAACTGGGCCTAATTTTGAGGGAGCAGAAATAAAATGCGTCTTTTTTGATGGGACAGAATTAGACTGGGCCTAATTTTGAGGGGGCAGAATTAAATTGGGCCTAATTTTGAGGGAGCAGAATTAAATTGGGCCTAATTTTGAGGGAACACAATTAAATTGGGCCTAATTTTGAGGGAGCACAATTAAATTGGGCCTAATTTTGAGGAAGCAGAATTAAACTGGGCCTAATTTTGAGGGAGCACAATTAAATTGGGCCTAATTTTGAGGGAAAACTAAATTGGGCCTAATTTAGAGGAAGCAGAATTAAACTGGGCCTAATTTTGAGGGAGCACAATTAAATTGGGCCTACTTTTGAGGGAACACAATTAAATTGGGCCTAATTGTGAGGAAGCAGAATTAAACTGGGCCTAATTTTGAGGGAGTAGAATCAAGCTTGGGCCTAATTTTGGGGGAAGAGACTCGAAAAGTATTCCATCGGATAAAAACAATGACCAGGATTATTTGCTAACTAACTGTGGCGTTTGCGAAATCACAAATATTACTCTTCATTACTTTGCTAGTCAGGTCCACTAACTTGTAGATTTTAATAGAACCAAAAATTTTGGATGGGCAAGTGCCCTCCCTTGTCCCCGCCAAGTTACGACTATGCCAGTGACGGTACCAAGTGGGAGAGTCTTCACCTCTACCGCCCCTCAGACAGGAAAAAGTAGATAAATAAATGCTCGTTTAGTTCACATGCATTTTTTGTATAGCATTTAGAGGTATACTAAATGTGACTATCTGTCAAGAAAATATTCCTGCCTCCCCACTCATTTGATTCACACGCAGTCACTGAATCATACAGTTTTTCAGTTACAACGAACACCTCAGGACTATTAAGGGCCATAGACTGTCACAAAAGAAAACTCACACAAGTCTGTGCAAGTTAAACGATTATTTACAATTTTCTAAACTTGTTTTGTAGAGACCAATTTAGTGAAATTTTACAAGTGTGGCTAATGGATCATACACGTAGATTCTGAATGAATGATTTTATTTATTTTACTTCGCTTTTTCTGCCACTTGTGGCTAATCGGGAAGATGAGGATGAGTGATGATATGATGGAGGTAATGAAGGGACTCTGACAAAGAACACACATGCGAAGGTCGGGATTCGAATCCGGGACTTCTGCCGTATATTCTGAGTGCGATATATTTCGCAATCATAGCTTGTCAAAGTTACTTATGCTCAGATAGGCTGATCATGACTGGACCTACAGTTTAAAACAGGATCCGAAACACTGTGAAATGTGCTCCACCGAGGACTCAACAAGACAACAGTGCTACCACTACTCCATCGGAGAAGTCCAATCATAGCTTACATAGTGTTAATTGTAACTATTGTAAAACACCTCATAGTTTTTATCTATTACATTGCGAATAAAATGCAAATAAAGTTGCACAGTTTATGAATCGATTAACACCTATACCCTGTCCCGGCTAACTGTGGAGCAGGGTCGCGCATAGCGACAGAGAAGGAGGAAGGAAATTGAGTGAGTAAAGCCAATGCGAAGCAGGTAACTCCGGTCGCCTTCTCCCTCCCTCCATTACGCAATCCCGTTCCTCTCACTGTTCATTGGTAGAGCGGTCTCGGGTCACTACTTGCGCAGAGACTTGTTCTCGTTCGTCTGCTCCACAGATATTTGGGACAGGGTATATCGAGAAGGTAAATATTAGAATATAAACATACAAAAAATAATGAACATGTAAATATTCGAGTTTCAATGTCGGTTGATACAATAAGCTAATACTGGCACGTAGAAACAGGGTGTCTACAATATTGTAAAAACAAAAATCCTTGACTTTTCAAGGTTTTCCAGAACAAGTCATTAGGGCAATTCATGTATTTAAATATTTGTGCAAGAAGGTCACTTCATTTTAGCTAAACACCAGATTTAGAATCTCACTTAACCTTTACTGAGCCAATGGGTCACGTGACCCATAGAAAATATAGGCGTAGTCGGCCGATGGGTCACTGGTGACCCATCGTGCTGATTAAAAAGTTCATGTGCTTTTAGCACAGTCATACTTGTATGTGAGGTTGTAAACGCTGACAGATGTTCAGATAAAACTTTGAAATGTCATGTGGAAGCAAAACCCACCCACCCAGGACCCCTCTCCCCTCCCCCCTGACTCCAAAGTTACGAATGGAAGCTGGCGCGAATTTTACATTTGTACACTTATTTGACAAAAAATGTTACAACTCGTAGACTATTTGACCAATCTACTTAGGGTAACTTTTGTGTTGCAGCTAAAACATCAGGGCATGCAACCGTGCAGGAATTAAAACGCCAAAGCTAATAATAGGGGTTGGGTGGGCCGCGGCCCCCAACTTTCAATGAAAAAATCATAAAAATGGGGAGTTTGCCCCTCTTTCCCCGCTATTTTTTGGAAGGGGACGCAAACTTTAGCCTTAGTTTCAAAAAATGATCCTTTCTCAAGCGAATGAAAGTCATTTTATGTTCCTGGGTGCATTACATTATCGAATATGTGAAAAAACTCCCCATTTTTATGATTTTTTTCATTGAAAGTTGGTGGCCGTAGCCACTTAATCCCTCTTATTGGCTTTGGCGTTTCGATTCCTGCACGGTTGCATGCCCTGATGTTCTAGCTGCAAAACAAAAATTACCCGAAGTAGATTGCTCAAATGTAGTCTCCGAGATAGCCTATAACGTTTTTCTGAAATAAGTGTAAATTTTAAAAATCGCAGAGACAAGTTACTTTCGAAAACCGGCTAAAGGTTAACAAAGTTCTAGAATATTCACTTCACATGTTAAAAGTAACAAGACGGAAAACTGAACAGAAATTTACTGTGGGATAGGGGCATCAGGTGTGAGCATTTACATATTACTTACCACGTATTGACTAATGATAAACGAATAATTATTTCCACATAAAAACATAACAATTATAGCATAAATAATACATAATTAGAGTAAAATTTAGTAACATATGTATTAATCCCAATATCAACAAAACACAACCCAAAAATTGCAAAATGAAAGTGGTAAATGCCAGTAGCCACTTACCGTAGTGTGCCAACTTGAAAATAGTTCAAAATATGACCTTTTCCCGGAGTACTTAATATACAATTTCTACTCTTAACTAGCGGTAATACTCAATATACCAAACTAAAAGAAAGTTTGTCCACAACAAAATTTCTCACACGTTTTTTCCTTTGCTCAAAAACCTAGTTTTTGTGCACTACTACAAAAATAATATTTTTTCCAGAAACAGTAAATTTCCATGACATTTCCAGGATTTCCAGGTTTCTAGACTGGTAGACACCCTGCAGTCTCTTCACAGGAAAGAAATCAATTCGTTTTATTGTTTGACATTTCTCAACTCTTCGTTCTTCCATCGTATTAATGAACTCCGAAAACTATTGCAAACTATTATTAAAGAGTCTGAACAGACTATGAAGGTTTAGGTGCGGTATTTTCCTCGCCTTAATCGTGCTGCTTACCATGCCACGTGTCATGCACAGAGTGAACCGATTATGCTTCCTCTGGGACGCATAGCTGCACAGTTAATCAGTCTGAAAACGTAATTTCAGGCTCATATAGGCCGAAGTGTCATATTGGCCAGAGATAGGTTGAAACTAGTTTTCGATCCTTCCGGGATACTACAGTTATGTAGCAGTTAGGCTAATTAATATTGTCTTGGCTAGTAAGATCAAGCTATAAGCAGTAATAATATAAGGGACCTAAAGTGAACGGGAGGTAAAATGCAACCAGTGTAACTGCATTCAGATGCGATGTTCACGAACAACTGAAGCGGATTTCATCATATATTTAAGCCAGTTTTACGTGTCAAGAAAAATATGAACTTTCCAAAAACATTTCAGCGTAAAGCAATATGTAACATTTCCAACACCACGTCGACAAAGTTTCCAAAAACACAACGCTATGCAATAGATAACTAGGTAAGGGAAATAGGTAAAGTTTCCAAAACCACATCAACGTGTAATGGATAACCAGGTAAGGAAAATACGTAAAGTTTCCAAAACTATCTATGTGTAATGGATAACCAGGTAAGTAAAATACGTAAAGTTTCCAGAGCTATCGATGTGTAATGGATAACGAGGTGAGAAAAATACGTAAAGTTTCCAAAACTATCGATGTGTAATGGATAACAAGGTAAGTAAAATACGTAACGTTTCCAAAACTATCGATGTGTAATGGATAACCAGGTAAGGAAAATACGTAAAGTTTCCAAAACTATCGATGTGTAATGGATAACCAGGTAAGAAAAATACGTAAAGTTTCTAAAACTATCTATGTGTAATGGATAACCAGGTAAGGAAAATACGTAAAGTTTCCAAAACCTCATTATGGTGTAATGGATAACCAGGTAAGGAAAATACGTAAAGTTTCCAAAACTATCGATGTGTAATGGATAACCAGGTAAGGAAAATATGTAAAGTTTCCAAAACCATCGGTGTGCAACAGATAATGAGGTAACGGAAACGTTTAAACTTCAATAAACATCATCGGTTTGTATATGTATTACCCAACACAGGTCAGTGCTTACAATTCGATGAATTTTGTGAGTTGGAAGTATTTTGCGAAACAAAGGTATATTGGATAATAAATGAATATTTGGAAGGCATGAGATGGATAGGTTCAGAAATACTTATTCCTTTGTAAAACACAAACCTGACACCCAAAGTGGCTGCCACTTGCTAGGTCATCCCTTTCTGAAACTCAGTACCTCAAACTCAAAGCTATCGAAGTCGTGACGGACATTCCCAGTCAGTCGACGTGGCCTTACCTCGGACAGACCGAAAACCTTAGAAACGAAGTCGGAAGAAGAAGGAATGCATACAATATCTGCCTTAACGAGTTTCGGATGTGAGGGGACCCTCCGAGAAAATCCTCTTTTTATGAGAGTTGCTCCTAGTCAGTGCTCAAAAGGAGCTGTCAAAACCTTGGGCTTCTGTTTCTGCCGGACGTCGGATTTTTGCTTTCTTGACGTTCGTTATCGACCAAAAAGGCTGCAGTTACTATGGTAACTCTTGGCGTTCCTTGCCTCGTCACTCTGTTATGTTTCGACGTGTTCTGACGCCCCTGGTCACGGTTCTTTGCGTTCGTAAAGCAGACCATTTTGCCCCAGAGGAAGGAAAATAGGGGAATTTTTTTTTTCTCTCTCCAGAAGATGCTGAGAACTGGATGTAAACATTCAGGGCCTAACAAGAAACACATTCGAGCAGCTAACAAGGAAACAGGGTGTCTGGGATGCTGAGTTTCTCCACGTCATCAGATCAAAGCAAGGAGAAAAGAAACTCCTTGAATGCGCTCGGAATGGAATCCTTTGAGCTGAAAGACGTTTGCGTTTTATGAGACGTTGGCACTTCGTTAATTCAATCGCTCACTCTAATTAAGAGTTTTGAAGTAGAAGCAAGAGTTTAGAAGGAAACACAAAGGAATTTCTTACCACATTGTTGTTATCCAACGTTTCGTCCTTGACACAAATTCCGTTTCGTATTGCAAAACCCAAAACTGAAGGAATAAAGTTCTTGCAGAATTTGGCACACTAATTTTCCAATCACATTAAATCAGGGTCGTAATAAGCTATAATAGTGTCTTTACTGTAGAGATTTAGTGAATGAAAGAATAAAGTTTTATTTTTAAGTCCACTTAATGCACAGATAGGTGGATTCGAGGCCTGGGGAATACAATATACTCAGGGCCTATAACAATTTATTTTCAACGGTCTGAAAAAACAAGAGATTTTTGTTCCTTAGTCTGAAAATACAGGTATCCTATATAATCACAGTATAAACACTGTTAGAACTGAAAACTTGGTAAGTGACATTTTGTTCATTTCTGAATTCATTAAGAAAAAAATCTTATTACAAGCTATACTGTAGATAAATTGTTTTCGTTTTGTGTTTACCAATTTCAGAAGGCTTCACTGAGTTCAATGCACATTGTATGGCATGACAATTTCACTCGAAAATTGAAGGACGGCACATTTTACTTTGTAATTCAAAAATAACCAAAATGCCATTTGCCATGTTTTGCACCCGAGCTCTTCAATTTATATCTATGTTATTATTACTTAACAGAAATAAGTAGAAAACGTAGAGGATTATAACAAACGGAGGCTAAAAAAAGTTTCAAAATTAATGTTTCTTTTCATTTCCGATGTGCAACTGATGCGACGTTCATTGCATTTTTAAAAAATTGCTTGTGTTCAATATCAAAATAGGGCCCCCCTCGAATTTTAATCACAACCAATAACATTCTCTATAATACTTCTCTTGCTTACTTTTATTTGAATTTTGACGCTGTAGTGAATTTACACTTTTTCATATAAAATAATATTTCATTCTTAAATTAAACAAATAGTGCATATTAACTATTTTAACTGAAATATTTTAACACAATTTTCATGTAATGATGCATATGATTTCAGTAATTTTGGTTGTTTTCGTGTGTAAAAAAGCAACCATTGAAGTTAAGCAGAATCAGATTAGTTGGAAGTATCAGCGTCTTTTAACTCAAAACACAAACAATTATTTTAATCTGTCGCGGGGCCCCTTGAAGCACAGGCCTCCGGGAGAGCGCCCGAGTTACCCCACCCTAGGACCAGCTCTGTACGTACAATGCAATGTGCCTCGACCAGGTATTGTACCCAGGAGTCCTTTATTACAAGGCGTCGACGATATCACTACGCCACGTGGCCTACGAATTGAGATAAAAATATTGGAATAGTATCTTATAGTACCCTCTGAAATATAAATTAGAGAATTTACCCTGTATATCAGAGGCATGAAACCAGTGTTACGACAGGTAAGAGCAAAATGTGAAGAATTAAAAAGTTGCCTTGAATAAAATAAATAACAACATTGTTAAATACATTCATTAACCAATAGCGTTACCGTCGGGTAGATATTGCAGAGGACATTTTTTCCGCAGCCGACAGAAGCGAAGTCTGTTCCACTACCCCGAAGAGGTAACAAGAGGAGAGGGCGCCAATGCAAATGAAGAGAGGGGGAAGATTTTGGTGCAAAGCGTGCTATGGGGTTATTCATATGCCTCTTTAGGGGCCCAGTTACCGGTCAGGGCTGCCGGTATATGCCAGTATTGTCACATCGGATTGGCAGAAAAGAGCTAAATCCCGCCTAAAATGGAGACACTATTTCTCTGAAGCAACTAGAGCTAGACTACAAAGCCAAAGCTGGCTTGAACTACAAGTGAGACCGGTTAGGTACTAGACGAAAATATAGTTCCTTGGTGCGATTCGTGATTTGGACAAACCTTGTTCTAAAATACTAAGTTGGCAACAGTAGTACGTACAGCTGGAGCACTGGAGTTTCCTTTCACAATTTGACTGTCGTTGGAAGACCGGAATTCTGTCGTCTGCTCACCGCACAAACGTCAAACTGGCCCGAGAAATGTGTCGTTCTTCTTCTTCTTCACCTTTCCAACCTCAATTGTAAAAAAATAAATGAAGAATTGACAAGGCTCGACCACTATTTATTGGATTTTCGTGGTAACTGTCTCATGAGTGAAAAAAAAACTGAAATGAACAAAAAATCTAGGTCGAAGGCACGTTTTTTTGGGGGCGGGGGGAGTAGATGATAACGTCTAGCATAATAACTGTCATACTGATGGTCGGTAACACATTTGAGAAAATCACGCCACGCCACTGCTGTATATGTAACTATAAATCAAGTAGTAACACAGAATACTGCTACAATACGATATGCTACTAACAGGAATTTCACAAGTAAGCTGAAATACTACACTTATACCTTTGTGAGCAGACTTCTGTAGTGCTCAGGGGTGTAAGGGGTACTCCTTCCACGTAGTGCACCCAATAGTCAACCTCACTTCCACGTAGTACACCCTGGACTGCAGACTAACGAGGCTCTGGCGACTGGCCCCATGGCCAGTATAATTCTGTGTCGTCCTGTGTTTGTCCTTGTTTGTGCTTGAGCGCCCTTTTTAGCCTCAGCTTTTAACTAAGGTAAGGAAATTTTAGTTTTCAGACACGCTTTTATTTTTGTTATGATAAGAGGCTGGACCCCGTATAGCGTGACGGGTGCAAAATAGCCTCAGTGCTGACGCAAGCAAAAAAAATTAAATCAAATTCCAAAAAGAAATCCGTGTTTGTTCTTCTCTTCTGCATATTACATGAAATTTCCTCATGCTTCTCAAGATGTTTTTCAATTTTAGTTTTGCTTCTTAACAGGGCGTACAATGGAAACTGTTTAATTTTGTACAAAGTGATATTTAAAGGATTCACTTGGAAAATGTACCATCTTTCATCTGTGTGTTATAAATGTATTTCCTTGTCCCTTGGAGAAAAGTTCTTCGTGACATTAAAATATAAATAATGTATATTTTAAAATCGCCTCTAGCGGAAAACATTACCGTTTTACTATCACACCTACTTTCCGTTCAAGTATCCCTAGGCCCAGTCCTCAGTGCACAAAATGTACAAAGTAAAGTTTCATTTTTGCTTTGCCCTTTCCAGCAGTTATTAACGACTGGAAAATTTAAATTATATGCAATGTCAACAGGAAACAGATTAGTCCCCAATTAGGGTAAAGCTGTCTGGAAATAAATGATATTATGGGCAAGTTAACGGCTGATTGCTAAATGATACGTCGCTTTTCTGCCACTATTTCTAATCGAGACGATGAGGATGATGAACATGATGAATTGGCGAAGGGACACACACAAAGAACAACCATGTCGGAACGGGATTCGAACCAGGGACCCTGGCATCGTAGCGCGCTGTGCTAACCCACTCAGCCACGGAGGTTGGCGAGTTAAGTTAACGAATTTAAAGTTTACGTCATATTTATCACTTTGGAAGAGATAAATTTAACTACACCGCTGACTGGAATCAAAACTATAGTTAAAGTACTGAAATTGCAGTTTGTATGTAAATAACAAGATTACATTTTTGGTCGAAGTTGCATAATAATAATATATTCTAAACATCAAAGGCACATAATTCTGTCATATGGTATAATCCGAGCTGAGCTCGTTGAGTGGCGTGATCACACTCTAGCCAATGAAGGATACGAGTTCGAAACCCGACGTGAACATGGTGCTCCATTACAAGTGTCATCAATTTCATCTAATCATGATTCATCCCCGTCGTCGCAACTAACCAAAAGAAGCAGAAAAGCGATTCAAAATAAGAAAAATACAAATTGGTCTTGCAACAAATCTAAATATATTATAATTTTGAAGAAACTACTTGTAAGTATTGAGCACTGGCGTACGCAGAGGGGGAGTTGATGAGGCTACAGTCCTTCCTGAAATTTTGAGAAATATAAAAATTTTCATATGAAAATCCGTTAAGAACTCGAAAAAAAAATGTAAATGTTAACCCCCTTAAAATGGCTCCCGATTAGCACCTTTGTCTTCGAGTACAATTTTAATAGAGTGAAAAGATCCAAATGTACGAAATATTTTATTGTGGATCCCACCCCTCTAAAACGAAGTTATGCACTAACCAACATTACAATTTCAGCCCCTCCCGAAAAAATCCTGCGTACGCCAGTGGTATTGAGTGAAATTGTTTAAGAGTAAATTTTATGAACATCAAAAGCAAGTGTATCAAACTTCAAAGATCTCATAAGTACGCTTACTTTTAGCAAATGGCGATGTAATAAGGACGTGTGCGTGGTTAAAGTGAAAAGTACGGGGTAATACAGTCCAATAAATACACTGGCCATAACTGAAGTGAAACTATGAATTGCATCCAAGTGCACTCATTTAAATGATTTCTGTCCCAGGGTTCAAGGTTTTACTGTTCTACAGATGATGATTTCGAAAATGTGAATAGACGAGTCACCCTGACGAAAACATGGCAACTATATACAGGTATAATCAAAAATGATAAGAATATTATATCTTTTGAAATGCTGATGCAGAGGCAAACCAATAGTCAATTGTCGATCACCCACTTACATTAACAGAAAGCAGATCACATTAATGAATTGACTTTATCAGGCTTTTTTTTTCACCACATTATTTTAAGATATTAATAGAAAAGAATGTTCCAGGAATCTGTCGTAAAACTTGAAAATGCTTTGTAATTTCACAATAAACACAAATTCATCTGTAATAATATACGAATATGACTTATTCATGTTTTATAATAAATACACAATAACAAAACTTATAAAAACTTAATCAATTCTTTAATTATTTTTGGAAGAGAGCAACAACTGCCATCTACCGTCAAGTGATGTCATCAAGGCTTTTGTATGCCCATCTTAAATCACAAGTTCTTCAACGTCTTCTATAGGGAGTCTACAATTGTTATTTTCGTTGCGTCCATTAGTTATGTGACGACCAACTTTGGACGCCTTCCAGAAAGATGAGATTGAAAAATGTTCGGTCCAAGTTTGAAGTCGCCTCGTCACTTTTTAACCCCCGTCATTAGTGGGTCGACCCTTTCTTTATCTCGTACCCACCTTTGCATATTTCTGGGAGGGGGACCTACAATCGCTTCAGCAAGATTGTCCCAGGGATGCTTTTTATCTTCAGCAACAGTTTTCAAGAATCATAATTTTAATTTTGACGAAGATTATCTCCGTTCTTCTTCTGTCTCCGAAGAATTGCAGTGCAGAAACCAAAAGCATTGTTTTACCCCGTCCAATCGCTTTGTACCCTCTCTACCCCTATGCGCAGCATTGCTCCACACACTACTGGGATGGAGCATGTAAAAGATAGGCGCACCAAAGGGGAGTTATGCGTGACATAATTCACCCTCTCTGGACTTCATTTTTACTAAAACAAAATAAGAATTTGTTCTTCTTGTTACGACCTTACTTATTTTGTAACTTTCCAATGCCGTGTTAAAAAGAAAAATTGATATAGTGTTACCTCAAGTCATTGTTAATGTCCGTGATACTACATATTGTGACGCAAATATGAACGCGCCAAACAAGGCGTTGTTGAACTAATGTATTCACCTTTCTGTAACTATCTAATGAAGACAGCTCGCTTAAGACAACGAGCATTTATTATGATGTAAATATAGATTTGCCAATCAAAGATTATCCATGTTTGATGAACTAACCTAATTGTAATTAAATAATGGCGGAACATTTAAATTTGTATATTTCCAAAATGTAAGATTTTATCATCGTTAAAGAAATAATTGTTAACTCAAATGAATATGTAAACTTTCTTTGTAAATTATTAATTGCCAAACTATGTATTTTTCAAATATCTTTCTGTTATAATTTAGAGTATTGTAATAAGAAATTACCTAAAGACAGATGTTCGAGGCTGGAACTTTGGGTATAAATACGAAGGAGTTTGGTCCGTAAGGAGGTCTGTTCTGGTGTCAGTCTAGGAAGAAGTGAATAGGTGTATGCCGCTCTTCTGTAAAACCTAGGATTGGGCCACCCTAGTTTGACCTTTCTAGTAAGTTCGAAATTATCTATTAACAATTGACCTCCAAGTTCCAGTTACGAGTTACCTAACCACTGGCTGTAAATACTCAAGCAGTAAATAAACTTTTCATTAAAACTTCACGACGTTGGTTGGATTTGTTCTGCACCTACCCTGAAGATAGGTTTCAGTGTAGACCCTTAGAGACTCCATGCTCCCGACTATAGGAGTAAAGGGTGAGGAAAGTTGCTAGGAACGTAACATTCTTTTATGCTCATAAATGCAGACAGAATTCCCATAGTCATATTTTCAACGGATATTTCCTCTTTTTACATAATAAAAATGGGCGTCCGGCATGATTGTCAGAAGGGAGGAGGTAACTGATATTGACGCAATCCCCGCGGCAGAACGTGCTCACGTTCTCGCAACCCAAGGTTCCGGGTTCGAGTCCAGTCTGGATAGAGTGTTATTTCGAGAGTAGAGAATTTCTTTATAAATATTAGCTATATTTCGTAAGAAAAGCAACGTAAGACGACATTCGTGGTGACTGGTTATGATAGTGCTGTAGGACGCCAAGCAGGGGCGGCGTCAGGGTTACTTTCGCACCCCTTAATTTTCTTCCGCACCCCCTTCAGCACCCCCTATTTTCAACTGAAAGCACTAACTCTTAGAGTGTCATATTATGTCATGTCGTCATAATGATCGTCGAATGTTAGATACTGCAGTAAAACCGTTATTATTGTATGCAACAGACAAGCACTTTAAGAGAGTGCATATCCCTCTCGTCAGCATTGTTGTTATGATTTTTTTCTTCTTTTTGTTTCTTCAAGTGGCATGTTTGTGGTTTCCGATAATACCTAAAACTTAATGTGAGTAATGTTTTCTTTTCTTTCTTGTTCTTTATTGCATTGTTTATTTTTCGCCTACTTGTTCTTCCTCACAGTGGAGCAAAAATTTCACCTGCTTTCAATTTCACTTCAGTCAGCAATTAATGTTAATCAGTGGCGGCGATTAGGGTAGCAGTTGCTATTTTTTGCTATTTTTTCTACCGCACTATGCTAAACCTTATCTACCAAGCGAAAGTAAACTGTCCTCCCCCCTCAGTTTTGAAAGGTTGCATGCCTGTCTAATATGTTTCTTATTTTCAACATCGCACCCCCTAAATTTCTTTTCGCACCCCTAAATTTCTTTCCGCACCCCCTCAGCACCCCTAGATGATTAATCCTGGCGCCGCCGCTGAAGCCAAGGGCCTCATTGTGAGTTTCCCTGCATAAATTTCATCACTCATCCTCATCTTCGCGATTAGCCAAACGCAGCAGAAAAGCGAAGTAAAATAAATCCAATCAATCAACAAGCGATGTACATTTTTTTTAAAAAAAAACATATTATTTATGCCACCTTATTTTTTGATGATATAACGTTCATTAAAGCCTCCTGTACACACCACAGACCATTCATACATTAATACTGAACTTAAAAAGCGAAGTAAGATGGGAACAAGTGATATAAGTAGATTTACCGTAATAGCCCGGTTTTTCAAATTCAATGAAGCATGTTATTGTTAATCTATATCGCTCTTCTTCCGTTAAGCTAATCGCGACAATAAGGATTAATGAAGATTATATGAAAGTGATGAAGAAGGCACCAATGCGGGCCAGGACTCAAACCTTGATCCGTCGGAGTTGAAAGGGAGTCTAGTAGTGTTACACCTCATAACATGACATTTCCAATATATTGTATTATTATACATGGTGAACTGGCAGCTATGCCTAAGTGAAGTAGTCTGTGCATAGCAACCATGTTGGACTTTATTTATGCCTGTTTTTATGTTAAAAATGTAAAGCCATCTGGATTATAAATTATATTTTATGAAGTTCCAATATTGACATGTGAGTTTTCTGTTTATGTCCTGGAATGGAAGACAGCAAGCAGTCAGACACAAGGCGAGCGAGACAGGAATGAATGAAACAACCTACGCCATTAACGAATTGATAAAAATTAAGACGAAATGAATATTAAGTTTGACAAACGTGGTACATGAAACCAGATCCTCACTATGTCGGAAAATAAGTAGATAATCAATGTAGTGTCTGCGAGGCAAAAGGACTTGAAGCCTCCTGAAGATGCTCGTACCTTGATTAAATTGTTCTCTCCCGTCTGATTAGCCGCCGTAACACCGACGTAATTCTCGAACGTGATGCTCCGTCTAGCCATGTTATTTGCTCCCTTGACTGCTGATTAATTGAGGCAACGTTGCAGTAAATTTGAAGAACACCTTCCATAATGCATGAGCCACCATACCAGAAGCTGTACGACACAACAAAGTCGTTCATAATAGCTTCGTTTCCTGAAATGTTGCTTTGATGGATTGAATTTAAAATCTTGGATGCGTCAGCACTTAGACTATTTTGCACCTGTCACATGATACGGGGTCCAGCAACTTACCTTATCTAAAATATAACTAATAATACAATTGTAATGTCGGAGAATAAAATAATATGACTACAGTTAAAAGCTGAGGCTGTAAAGGGGCACTCAGAACAAACAAGGACAAAACACAGGACAACACACACACAGTCCTACGAAAATTATACTGGCCGTAAGTCAAGGCGCCAGAGCCTCGTTAGTCTGCAAAATGCAGTCCAGAGTGTATTACGTGGAAGTGAGGTTGACAGTTGGCTGTACTACATGGAAGTGAGATTGACAATTGGGTGTACTACGTGAAGTGAGGTTGACAATTGAGTGTACTACATGGAAGTGAGGTTGGCAATCGGGTGTACTACGTGGAAGTGAGGTTGACAATTGGGTGTACTACGTGAAGTGAGGTTGACAATTGGGTGTACTACATGGAAGTGAGGTTGGCAATTCGGTGAACTATGTGAAAGTAAGGTTGACAATTGGGTGTACTACGTGAAGTGAGGTTGGCAATCGGGTGTACTACGTGGAAGTGAGGTTGACAATTGGGTGTACTACATGGAAGTGAGGTTGGCAATTCGGTGAACTACGTGAAATAAGGTTGGCAATTGGATGTACTACGTGGAAGTAAGGTTGACAATTGGGTGTACTACATGGAAGTTAGGTTGGCAATTCGGTGAACTACGTGGAAGTAAGGTTGACAATTGGGTGTACTACATGGAAGTGAGGTTGGCAATTCGGTGAACTATGTGAAAGTAAGGTTGACAATTGGGTGTACTGCGTGGAAGGGTCACCCCCTTACACCCCTCCAGAAATGTTGCGTGCGACATATTGATTTTTTCCCTGCTGATGAAAAGTCTTTAGGGAAGACAATAGACTTTTCATCGTGTCTCCGCTGAGGCGGATATCACTTTAGATTACGTCCAAGGACGGCAAACTAATTTCCCGTTGGATAACGGAAGAAGAATCCGGTTCCCGGTTCGGTCAAGACAATAGATTCAAAAGGAAGACGGCAAGAAGGACAAAGAAGGGACGGGAATAGAAGGCTGGATCTAGTATGAAGTTATCGCAAAATACAAGGAACCTGGCGTGTTCGTTCCACGTGGACTGCTTTATTGCTTCGCCGATTGGGTTTCTGCCCCGCTTTTTTTTCTGGCGAAGTTAGTTCGATGGAACTTTCGCTGTTTTGCTTCTGTTGACTTCACTTCCGGGCCAATAATAATATATTAACGGCTTATTTGAGAAACTTTGAACCATTCTTGTTGGACCAGCATTGCAAAGTTATTCGAGAAAGCTTGAAACCAGAACAAATATTTCAAATACTTATTGCTCCATAGTGAAGTCAAAACTTTTTACCAGAGAAAATTTTTCTGTTAAAATAAGAACTTGAGATCAGGATTTCGACAGCTTATTGGAAAAAGCTTGAATCCCACTTTCGACATATTATTCGAGAAAAAATTGAATTCTTCTTTTTTTATACGAAATCAAGACTAACAAATTAATTGATTTGGTTGATTTTATTTCGCTCTTCTGCCGCGTTTGGCTAATCGTGACGGAGAGTGATGATATGATGAAATTTATGTAGGGACATTCAAGAATAATATCCATGCCCGGGCCGGGATTCGAACCCGGGACACCTGTTGTCGTAGCGCGGTGTGCTAACCACTCCGCCACGGAGGTCGGCTATTATCACATAGTGAAATTGAAATATGTGACAAGAAAAAAATTGTAATTTTCCTGTTAAAATAAGAACTCTAGATCAGGATAAAGACAAGTAAACTTGTATCGAAATTTTTTCGAGACAATTCGAATTTTTCTTTATTGTACGAAATCAAGACTAGGTTTGAGGAAGTTTGAATCTTGCTAATTTGTCTTGAGTTCCAAAAGGTCAACGTCTCTTTACCCTCTTAACAGAGAATTTGGAAGAAAGTTTAATTAGTTAAGTGATTAGGTAAATTAACCAATTAAGTTGCTATGGTTACGTCTCAAAATAAAATTATCGTTTAACTGGGTACATGAAAATCACCGTACTTGAAGATTAAATGACAACCAGTTTCTGGAAACTGAAACAATGTAGCATGCTAAACAAGCCCCTCCCCCAAGGCCGGTGAATACTTTAATGCACCATCATTACTAAATGCAAAGCCTTCTCAATGATGTCCAAAGCCCAAACAAATGCCGGCGCTACAGTGTTGCTAAGCCTAGATTCAACATTTCCCGTTTCACTGCGCCATCTTGTATTTATTGTTTCTACATATTCATGTGTCTTATTCAATTAACACTTTTCCCTTTCCTCGTGTGCACTGTTTCTCATCGGGTTTAATCACAGACATGTATATTGTTTGGGTTTTCCACTTTTTCAGTTCTGGCGGATAGTGGGGGGGATTATCCCCACAAACAATCTTGTCTTAAAAAATCCCTCCAACAAATATTTGCGGCGAAGAGGTTTTGTTATAAGAAGCAGGATAAGAGCAATTAGTTATGACTACAAATATATTTTACTAAGAAAAAATATCAAAAACGCATAGAAAGAACGGAAGATTATGTCTGTCGCCACGTTGGTTCACATTCTCCTCTTAAAGGAAACAGAGAGCTCCGATTGGCAAAGATGAAAGCACGTGTTGTTCATACCGCTCCTCACGTGATTGCTGCCAAGATCATCCAGCAGACGACAGACAACCGAGTGGCGGGAGCGGTACAAGGATAAAGTATCTGAGGTATAAAATGTCTCCATATTGTCTCTTGCTGTATCAGCCGGAGAGCGCACCCATCGAAAGGTCGCACGAAACCGACTCGTGGCGTGGGTGCAAATTCACACCCCAATTAACCTCAGACCATGAAGAGAGCACTAATTACAAAACCCAAACGTTAATCCCACAGACACAACGGGTCGATTTTCCATTCCGACGAATGTTTAGTTGGCCGTGGGAATAATTTACGCGTTTATCAGCGAAAGTATGGTCTTTGGAACTCTAACTGGCTACTCAAAATCCTTCCGCATCAAAATAGTGCGATGATCAAATTGATAAGGTGCTAATTTTATTACGAAAACCCACGATAAGAGCAGATTGATGTAGAAGAAGCATAATGCAATTATTAACATTTAAACCAAAAACGCAATGAGTTTAATGTACAAAGTCAATGTTTTACTCTTTTTGTTCGATGTTATTACTGCTACTACATGATGTTATTACTAAAGGAGCTACCCTACCCAGCAATTACTGAGAATTGAACTCTCCAGCACAAACTTACACCTTCTTTTAGAAGGCTACAAAAAATATGTACATAGTGATTCTTGTAGAACCGGCCTCATGAATTTGCTAATAATGGTCCCGGGTTCGATACCCGGTGGAGGCACAGAGTGGTTCGGATCCCACTTTAAACTGTAGGTCCAGTACCGATTAGCTTTACTGTGCATAAAGTGGACTTAAAACACCAACTCAATCAATCAATTTGCTAATAATGCTGCAGGTGAAGCATATAACAGCTCACAATTACGACATAATAATCCGTGGGCTATTCCGAGTCGAATGGTGTGCAGATGATCCGACAGGTGGCAGCACTTATGCTGCAAGGTTAAAGGACACCTATTGGTGCACGTACGAACGTGTTTGCATTGTCTAGGCGTCAGGCCAGCAAGATCTCCCGACCCTACCAACCCGTTTTTTTTTTATTTTGGGGTTTACTGAAGGACGGTGTATGCAAACAAACCGCGTACGTTACAAGCGTCAAAGGACAACATTTCGACAACCTTCGAAATAATCTCCCGCATTGTCCACAGCACGCTGCCAGAGTTCCTGCAGCGACATCTACGACGTGCCGTTAGTGAGAAGCGTCCAGATCTATTGCATAATGCAATCATACTCCACGATAATGCAAGGCCACATAGGGCAGCTTGTGTACGGGACCTACTTCGCACCGTACTGTGGACAACGCGGGAGATTATTCCGAAGGTTTGTCATAATCAGACAAGTTTTTGTAACATGTGCACATGTGTATGTCACAGGGTCAGACAGGTTTTTGTAACCATGTGTATGTCACAGGGTTGCTTGCGTTTTCTTTCATGATACCTACCAACAAAATATCCATAATGGATACTCTTTCAGTTGTATATAACAAATTTTTAATACTTCCTTCTATTGTCGAATTATTACTGGGTTGCCATGACTTACTCCCCAACCCTCGTATCTGTATGGTATATTTCATGTTACAGCTCATTTTGTCTGGCCGGTTCTATACGGTAAGAATCACCCTGTATGTTTCTTCAAGTATTGTCCGTATTCAGTAAACATGTGTGTGTAAATTTATATAAAAAAAACACAGTGAATCAATCTAGAAAATTAATTTACAAGAGCACAAATAATATCCACTTTCATACGATAATCTATAGACTGCTTCACTTACAGGCATTTTTAATTTTAACTTCTCTGCTATATTAAATGCAGATTGAACGGTACTAAAATCTTCAAGAGCTGATAAAATCTGCCCAACATCAAAGCTGTTGTTAGTATTACCTATTTTAAGCCAGAATGACAGATTTCTTAAATTCAAGGATGCGCTTGCCATAATGAAATGGCGTACACATGCCGATTCAAGTAGCGTGTCTTAACGTTACCGATGTTTACTAGTGAGAATATTTATGGGGAGCAGTAGCATTAAATATGTCCCTAAATGCACATTTGGGCGAAATTTGTATTCATTTATGTAGTTTTCTAGTACGCTGAGGGGCAGGGGAGGCATGTGGGCCGATATTTCGCCCTGCACTGGTGGATGTAGAGTCGCCGGAAATAAAATTCGACACCCGCATCCGGAAATACTCGCTTCCATGCAAGGCGTTATGTGTGTTGCCTAATACTAAGGCAATGGTCGAACTTGCAATTGCTCGGGGAAGTGAATATTTCACTATCTAAGTATAGGGGAAAGATGGGTAATTTGGCGAAGCGGGTAAGATGACGAAGTCGCAAAGTTGGCCCAAAAAGATGATAGATGGCAGAAGCTGAGAGTCTCATGTGGTGACGTGTGCAAGCATGATATACTGGAAACGGAACCATCCCTGTGACAGTTACTGAGGCGGAGTAACAAGAGAAAGTTGTTTGTGTTAGGTGCAGGTGTTAAGTTCAAGTAGGTTCTGCGGTCATCCTGTGGAGCGGTAAGTATAGGTTCACTTTCCTGCTTGTACTGTTCCACTACCTTAGTGATTGTAGCGTTGAACATACGTATTGCATTGTTGTTGTCGTTATGCCTTTTCACGGTGTCAAGGGGAAAAAACGAGTGTTACGGTGTGGGGTAAGATGACAAGTGAAAGACAATGCAATATCGGAATTCGTCATCTTACCCCATTGTTAAGCGAAGAAATGACAACGAAAGCTAAACAATAATAGTTCCTAATAATTAAAATCGAATAGAAAGTCATAAGATAAAAGGTAATGGCGTGTCTAGTATGTAAAGTAGAATAAATTGAAACCATTATTTAAATGCCTCGTCATCTTACCCAGCAGGTGGGGTTAGTTGGCAAAAACGTAACCTTTGCTTACATTCATTGTAGTCCGGACACTTTATGAGTTTTCACATCGAAACTTGGTCATCTTTATGACAAGATACCATATTATGTCACTGCCAAAAAAATGCGTTTTGGTGAAATGAAAGTGGTTAAAAATCAACCTTTTCCTTAAAGTCGCCAACTTACCCCTCTTTCCCCAATATTTTCATTGTCGGTGGCTGTGCGTATCTTAAACATACATGAACTTTTTCACTTCAAGTTAAGACATTTGGTAATTTGGCAAAGACACTTGAAAGAAATAAACCATGCCGATTTCTGAAAACTAAAGGTTTGGAACAAAAAACCTCGTACATTGCGCTTTTCTGCAACTTTGGCTAATCGCGACGATGAGGATGAGTGGTGATATGATGAAATTGGTGAACGGACACTCATAAAGAACACCCATGCCTAGGCCGGGATTTGAACACGGGACCTCATGTGGTCTGTTGCTTAAGTCTTATTCCACAGGCATCAATCATTCTAAAACAGCTACTGAACTAGGCAAGTGGACACTGGACCTATTGTTTAGAGTGGGTTTCGAACCAGAGCCCGGGAGCTTTAATTACAAGGCACTGGTGAAATGGGGTTTGAAATTGCATAAAGCATATTGTATTAAGAGTGGAATGAACAATGAACACAGCGCCAGTTATAAAGTTCAAAGAATATGCGGTTAGTGTTATCGGACACGAATGTTAACTAATGAACGAATACGATCATAGGTAGCCGCAAAATAATTCTAGGGAGGGTCAAAATCGAAAAAATAATTGTTTCCTTGAGTTAGATATATTTACATCATGTTTACGTTATCATGAGAGGCCACCGAGATGGTCTGTTGGTAACGTTGACGCCTTTGAATCAAGAGGTCCCGGATTCGATACACGGTGGAGGCACATATATGGTTGGGATCTTACTTCAACTGTAGGTTCAGTCCCGATTACCCTTACTGTGCATAAAGTGGACTTAAAACACAAACTCACTCACTCACGTCATCATAAGAATGAAGTGTTTAAAAGTAGATAGAAAAAGAGAGATTACTGAGCCCAGTATGGCTAATCGGGACTGGACCTACAGTTTAAAGTGGGATCCGAACCACTTTGTGCCTCCACCGGGTATGAAACCCGGGACCCCTTGATTACAAGGCGACGACGCATCCATTGCGCCACCGGGGAGGCCCAAGAGAGAGATGAAAGAAGAGGTAGTAAATGAGACAATTAAGGACAGTAAGAGAGGGAAAGGAAACAGAAGAGAAACATGTGTGATAGAGATATAAAGAAAGAAAAAGAAGTGAAATGAAGAAGAAGCACACGCACAGATATAAGGGTAAGAGAAAGAAGATGGTGCAAAAAAGGAAGGAATAGAGATGCGAGATAGAGAGAAAGACTAAAGAAGAATCAAACAGAAAATGGGAGGGAAATATAAGAAAGGAATAATCAAGAAGAGAGTAATTAAATAGAAACGAAGAGGTGCTAAAACTGAGGAAAGAAGTTCGAAAGCTAGAAAGAAAATACAAGCCAGAAAAAGTTCCAAATAAGCTGGAGAGAGAAAGGAGAAGTAAGCAATTTTATCTTATTCCAAGGGGTCAAGTGACCGCACCCGACTCGCTCTGCTCGTGTACGGCAACTACGTCATTTAACTTCTGTACAAGACGAAGGAACGAGCGAATCCAGAAAGAGTTGGAAAAGAAAAATAACTCTTGTTAATGTTTCAGGCAGTGAAATGATCCAGTCTTCCAAACTGTTATAATTAATCCGACAGTAAAGTGAACTTGCATTAGCAGGGTGCATTAGCGTCAGGACAACATCTTGACGTGCATATCTTGCTGGAAGCTGATGTGCCAGGATGATAAAAACATATTCGCTGAAGATGAGAGAACGGCTTAAGGGCCGGAATGCGAGCGTCGTTTCATTAACAACATGTTCTGCTAATTGTTCAAAAGTGACTTCAATGTAGAAGCTTATGAAATTCTGCTCATGGGTATGTAAAAGGAAACAAGAGTTTTAGAGCGGGTTTTAAGACCCTCTATCTTGGCAAGAAATCGGAACTTACAACCAAAGGGCTTTATGCAGTGCAATCTACAAATCGTATGCTCTATACTCGGTCCCAGGAGACTGTGGAGCAAGCGAACAAAAAAAAGTTTTCGTTGCTTCCCTCCGCACTTTCGCTTTCTCCCCTTATCTACCGTTATGCGCGCGTTGCTCCACAGTTTCCTGGGTAGTAGCATAAGTTTAGCAAACTGGTTGGAATTCTTATGTGCAGTATATAAGAATTTAGATACGTAAAATAATTATTATTTGAAAAGGCGCATTTTACACCAAAGATTAGCTTGTACAATCCCGTTAAAAGATTCTTGCGTCCATATTGTATATCATCAGATTCAAATATTCATGTATATCATGACTGTGCTTTCTACAATGCGTAACGAATTATAGAATTATACTTTCTCTAGAAGCTTCAATATGACCGAGGGTCATTCACTTGTCTTCACCAGCTGTCTACTGCTCTGAGGTATTTTAATTATGCAGAGTCAAGTGTGTACAGACTTCCTGAAACATTGGAGTGACAAGAAGCAAACAGATAAACAGGTAGCAATCTGCTTTCAGTATAGGAAGAATAAACTTGACGAATCGGCGTGTAGGAAGTCTCCACTGACAGAGGATTAGAGGAGAAGGGAGGCTTGGTAGGGACACTTTTGGAATTGACTTGAGACAGTCAGGAGTACTTTTGGGAGTCTTGGAAGGAGAGTAGTCAGCCTGACTTAGGTTGAGAAAGAAGAAGAAGCCTGGAGAGAGTCAGTTATTATTTTACACTTTGATGATTTATCCTAACCTATCATGTATGATTCAGGTTCAAAAGTTCTAAAAACCAAAGAGTGACTATTTGCCATTTCAGTGTATTTTAGTTGATGCATTTTGTTTCAGGATTACCTCTTGCTGCTTAGCATGAGACTTGTCCTCGCGACAAGTGGTCTCACCATCTGAGGATGAATGATAAATAAGCTACAGCACCCATAAATCAATTGGGAGTGGCAGGTTCGATCCCGTCATTCGTAAGAATGATACGAATGCGAGTTCCAAGAATCGAAACAAGATGCTCAACACAGCAAAGGATACCTTGTCTAACATCACCAGTGCAAAAAGTCTTCCCCGATGCCATAGTGTCAACAGAGTCTTGGATTCGATACTCCTTGTACAGTCACAGGCAGGCAATAAAAATTGGACATCTATACTTTGACCTGGCTATATCTGGAGAAAGTGAGCGAAGAGCGAGGGCATCGACTGCAGTTGCCAGCCTTCGCAGCAGAGTGAACTGCTTCTCTCTTCCCATCTCGATTTCCTTCCCTTCTCTGGCGCTATGCGCGGCCTTGCTCCAGAGATAACTGAGACAGGGTATAGATCCTGAAATTCCCGCTTCTATGTGTGTTGCCTAACTATAGGGCGATAAGTGGATTTCAATGGCAAATTTTCAAGGGCATCTTCTACCACCGCTGCAGATTAGGCAACACACATAACGCCTGGCAAGGAAGCTAGTATTTCAGGATAAGTGTCCCATTTTTATTGCCGGTGAGTGTACAGTAGTTAGACTCTCACTTTAAGCTTTAGACCCAGTCCTTATTGATCTTTCTGAGCACAAAGTTTACTTAAAACGGTCTTCTCTGGCAGTCAGTAGATGAACATGGGATGAAAAACTAAAAACATGTGAGGATAACGGTGAACAAATGACGATATGTTGATTCATTGATTAAATTAGGTTATTTTTCCTCGCATTTCTGCCATTTTTGGTTAATCATGACTATGATTTGTTGTTGTTGATTTAGTGTTTTAAGTCCACTTTATGCGCCATAAGGCTAATCGGGACTGGACCCACAGTTTTCCACCGGGTATCCAACCCGGGACCCCTTGATTACAAGGCGACGATGCTACCACTGCGCCACGGGGGAGGCCCCAATCATGACTATGAATATGAGTGACGATATGATGGGGCACTCGCAAAGGACACCCACGGCCAGATCGGGATTAGAACCAGGAGTATCTCCTAGCATTGCAGCGCGCTGTACTAACCACTCCGCCACGGAGATCGGATTAAAGGACAATTTGTGTCCATATGACATTGAACTCGACTGTGGAGTAGTTGGTTAGCGCATTGCATTTGTAGTTAAAGCAGAGGTCTGTCGTGTCGTGCCATTGTTCACCTGAAGACGAGAGAAGAGAAAGCATTTTCCTTAACATTTAAGCCATGACTAAAATGTTACCGTGTAAAGTGTAAAATCTTATGGCATTTCAGATGACATGGCATATTTCATGGCATATCTGAAGGATAAGGATAGAATCGGTCCTATTTCCGTTGCATAACCAATCAGAAGCGACCTCTACGTCACGAGTTCAGATGTAATGGCCGCCGAGTGAGATGTAAACAATGTATCACTTCACATTTTTGAAAGCCAATAACTATTAAACCGAGAGGAATAACGTTTTCTATAAAACTTTTTTAGGTACAAAGCAATGGCGGTGCTTCAATACATACTTTATAACATACACAGTACACGTATGGAATAATATTTTAGTTGTTTCAATTGTAAATACCGTGCACTCACAATAGATTGTGTAACTCGACATGCCTTTCGTGCTGTATATATTATACATTGTATCGGAAAAGCTAACCCACAAACCTCTGTGACCTAACCGAAATGTTACATGAGATGTTTCCGTGTAAGGTACTATCTGCTATAATATTTTTTGAAGCATTTACATACATTTTACATTTATGCTAGCAAATATGTTAAAGGTAAAGCTTCCGTCTATAGTGTGCCTTAAACATAATTTAAAGCACTAGATAATGGATAATGTCCAATAAACTTTGCATGCGAATATAGCGCCACTACCGTAGTCTGTTTGTAGTTGCGCACTGCATAAGTAATGAAATCAAAGTTGCCAGAGGAATTTCAAGGTAGCCTCTTTCTAAGAACTTATCAACTAATCAACTGAAGTGGCTGCCGCCTTTTTTCTTTGAAATCCGTCGCAGAGGAGAGTGCTTATGCCGAACCAGAAAAAAAAGAATACTTTATGCATTTCAATTCTTTTCCCGAATATGAGAGGGGAATATTCAAAAACTGATTCCAGACTCATGACTAAATTACAAAGCCAATCTTTGCCTTGATCAGCATAGGAAAAAAAAAATCAATGACTTCAGAGAGAAAAATAAATTTAATTCAAGGGAAAAAAATTAAGGTGAAATTGGAACGAAGGAATGAAAGATTCCCCCCCCCACCTCCCTTCCTCTCGAAGAGAAGGAAATATTCTTCCCCAGGCACTAGAGAGAATTCACAATGGATTTTTAGTTTCCAGATCAGATTAGACCCCTTCTTTAGATTAAATTTTGGCCTGGAACTGGGAAAAGTTTACCCCGGAATGGGAGTAATAATTAAAAGGTGTCTGTGGAAGGGGAGGTGGGTATAATTAGTTCACAAACACGCAGGGGAGAGAGAGAGAGATAGGGGTGGGTGTCATCGATCTCAACCACTCCGCCACTTCAAAAGGCATGGAATCGTCCCTGGAAGTCAAGAGACCGGAGTTTCGACGCCGCTTATAGAAAATGCTAAATGAGGTAGTTAGAAAGGTTGCATTATCTCGGGAAGCACTCCCTTAAAAGTTCGTATCTTAGCGCTGATTCTAGCAAAAGGAAAGAGTGAGATTAAGGATTTATTACAGGGTGTCTGACAAGTCACTCCCTATTTTTGAACGATTATAAGTCATTTATTAGGTACCGATTCTGTTGCAACTGGCATATTACATGAGTGAAAGTAAAATCTTAAAAGTCCGACAAAAATTACAAGACACACTGTATACAGCTCATATTTACATGAGGTATCAACTTTTATTTATAGGACAAGTCTGCAACACTGATCAAGTGAGCTTCAAAGTGGCGTTTTTGCTATTTTAAAAATGGCCCCTCCTCTACACACTTGCACAAGTGAAGGAGGGTGGTTTCTTGTGCTCTGTCAGCCTAAAACGTACAGACATTTATCGGCAAATGACAGTTCAATATCAGTGTCCATGAGTACCACACCCAAGTTTACTAATGGAAAAGATAGTTCGACAGTGGCCTCAGTTCGCATGCAGATGGGTAGAGAGGCCTTCGCAATGGCTCGTAAGTGACTGCACGTGGACCTCAAAGACATATTCTTAAGGTAAACGGGCACTAAATCAAAGTTGAAATATATGTAGATCGGCAATAGATCTGTGCTAAAATGTAGCAAACTTGTACATTCAGAAATCTAGTAGATAAAAAACAAAACCATTTTCATTTGACTCTCCCTTGTATATACAATTCATTGACATTTTGTTTGTCATGAGGAAAGATGGACAACATTTAATACAGCCAACAATGTTGCCATCCTTAATGATAAGTTCAAAAGGAGTCCATAGAGATCTGTGTGTCGAGGGTCTCTGAAAGTGACCTCTCGCCTTATACAACCGCAACAAATGTCATGAAAGATTGTGAAAGGAGGGTAGAGTTTGTAGAAAATTTTCTGTGGTAGGATGTTGAATAGTCCAAGCTGTTTGACAGTGTTTTTTGATCCAGCATTACATATCGAGGAATAGGCAAAATTATTAATTTTGGGTGTGAGAGATGGACAACATTTAATACAGCCAACAATGTTGCCATACTTAATGATAAGTTCAAAAGGAGTCCAGCCCACCAGTGGCCGCAGTGGCTCAGTCGGTAACGCGTCTGACTACCATGCTAAAGGTCCCGGGTTCGATCCCCGGCCGGTTCAAATACGGGAACTTTTCTAACGGTGGAAGCGGCCCCGGCGCCTACCCAGCGTCGAATAACATGGGTACCTGGGGGAAACCCTGGGGGGTAAAGGCGGTCAGGGGCGTGATGCTGATCACATCACCCCCACTCACGACCGGATCAAGAAAGTGTGGGGCGTTACCCCCACACCCCCTATACGCCTTCATGGCGTGGTGCTAAGCACAGGGGAACACTTTACCTTACCTTTACCTTTTTGGGTGTGAGAGAATCTTCACATTTGTGTTGAGGGGAACGTCAGAAATTAACAGTATGGTGCACTTTTGTTGTGCCTGTTCGATTACGAAAATATGCTGAGAATGTTGGGGTGTATGTGGAGTTTTAAATTATACCAAAGAAAAGCTCAATGAATGGACTATATAGCAACGCTAGTTGGAACAGAATTGGTTAGGAAATAAAGAAGATACAATATTTTAAAAATAAGGATTTACTTATCAAACCAGACACTCTGTAGATTTATCTTCAGGAAAATTTGTAGAAAATTGATTGATTTAGTGTTTTAAGTTCGCCTATGCACAGTAAGGTTAATTGGTACTAGACCTACAGTTTAAAGTGAGATCCGAACCACTATGTGCCTCCACCGGGTATCAAACCCGGGAACCCTTGATTACAAGGCGACGATGATACCATTGCGCTATCGCGGAGGCCTAAATTTGTAGAAGGATTGATTACTACTCACAAAACGTTTGGAATATTGTTATATTAGGCAATAGGTGATAAGCACGGTGGCATATGTCGGCGAAAAGACGAGAACGTCCACCAGATATATACCATGTGTTGTTGCATTCCAAGGACGTGTCTATCACCTATTGTCTAATATAACAACATTCCAAAGTTTTTGTGAGGAGTGTGTGTGTATGTATGTATGTTCATTCATTGTTTTCTGCCTAGTTGGCAGGTTTTTTACTGCAATCTCCAGCTTTCCCTATTCTCTGCCTTACGCTTCGTAATAGCATACGACCCAGTTAATTTAATATCATCCATAAGCTGATACCTCTTTCTTCCACGGACTTTTCCTCCTTCAACCATTCCCTCCAAGGCATCCCTTAGCAGGCAGTTCCTTCATAGACAGTGTCCTAACCACTTTCTTTTCCTCTTCTTGATGGTCTCCAGTATAGATCACTTTTCACCAACTCTTTTCAGTACGGCTTCGTTTCTTATATATAATGTATATATGTGTGTGTGGGGTGTGTGGGGGGGGGGTTGTAGAGAGAGAGAGAGAGACAGAGAGGGAGATATGACAGATATATCTTGCGGCTTGTATGGTGTCCTGTCCATGTGTGTTTGTGATTGTTCCTTCATCAGTACAATCTTATCATCATTCATCCTCATCTTCGCGATTGACCAAAAGTGGCAGAAAATCAAAACAAAATAAGGTAAGTAAATGAAATATTGGATCCGGGAACCCAAAGTGTTCAAACTAGAAATAGAATTCTGCACCTCTTCATTAGAAGGCGAAATTGCCAATAGTATTAGCAATAAATATATAAAACATATTTACAAATACATCCAATATGTAGTGTATTCGCTAGTCGTAAGCACTAACCATCTACATCCTGTTCTGCGCTACAGTGAAATAAACCAAATGACTGTGGTTTCCTATTGCTACGCGATCGCTAAAGTTAACGTTGCATGCAACTAAAACAGACATGTGGACTGGCGAAACAAACTTACTCAAACAAAAACTCCCTGGTAGGTTCGCACAACAGCCCCACAGCGGTCTGGTTAGCCAGACGGTTGTTCATTGGGCAATGCATGGTCAGCGCATCGATTCCCGGTACAGCTCTTCCTCCTTTCCTAAACTGCAATCTGGCTATTTTCGTGTGTACCCACTAACTCCAAATTGCTGCTGAACAAAAAAGAAAACTTTTATAGACAGCATTGAAACATTTCTGTTTTTGGGATAGGTGGAAAAGATATGCGACGCTTTTCAGTAGAAATTAAAGTAGTAAAACCAATTAACAAGAGATTCAGTGGTAACTGTTGCATGTATACAGTATAATACGTACAGTATTTTAAGGGCTCCTGAATAGCGCAGTGGCTAACGCTGTCACCTTGTAATGAAGGATCGCCGTTTAGTCTCATTGTGCATACAATAAACTTTAAAACAAAAATTTCTACAAGCTTATATCTACAGTTTATACGTGGCCCAAAGAAATGTCCTCTGTATTGAAACGCCCTGTATATGTGCATTCATCAACACCCCCGCCCTTCACACATGTGCGCGCACACACATGAAGTACGTTCTCTGTTACACAGCTATCTACATAAATACCCATCGAAACACTGTCTTTTTCTTTAAATATTGACAAAAAACGTTAGGAATTATGCAAGTAAGACTGTATAAACACAGTCAAAAAAGTTTTGCATCAGGATGGAAAATGACAAAATATATATGAAGCACAAAGTTTATTGACAATCACAGTGGGAATACAAAAGAAATGATGAAGAACAAGACATGTTGAATGAAAAGGGAACAAAAAACGTACAATTTTCTCAGAAATGTGTTTAAAACTAAAATGGCACAATTCATGATGGAGGCGAAAAAACGAAGAACTGTCACAAGACGACTGTTCGTCATAGCGGATCCACCAGAAGCATTGTCTACCACCTGCCGTGTCCTCCCTTGGTTGCAAGAAGGTCTTGACTTGGTATGGATAGACCCCTTGGACACCACGAAGCCGCTCCTGCAGTCCAGGGCCTCGCCACACCCGTCCTCTTCGTGAATCTGGCCTTAGACAGAGCCTACATTCATCGGTGAAGAGCACATGAGCCCAACGATCGGGTACCCAATTTCGATGTGCACGAGCCCAATGCACACGTTCGCGCAGATGTCGTGGCAATAGGTACTGGGGCCGGAGAGGTCTTCTGGAACGTAAACCACTTCCTCGGAGTATGTTACAGACAGTTTGGTTTGACACACGCACAGCAGAGGCTGATGGGAGGGCATGAGTGATGTTCCTTGCCGTCATGGTATTCTGTCGCCGAACTGAGAGTCGTACATAGCGGTCTTGTGCTGTTGTTGTGACCCGTGGACGACCTGTCCGTTGACGATCTGCTACTGTTCCTCTGTCTGTATACCGCCTCCAGGTCCTACAGACATCGCTTTGCGCCACTCCAACAGCCCTAGCTACAGCCCGTTGTGACATGCCAGTCTGCAGTAGCGTGATGGTCCTGGCCCGATCAAACTGCACTATAGTACGGATAGGCATGCCTTGCACACAGCTGCACTCGCTTGCCTTCGCTAACTGGACACAAGGAACACCTAACTAACCTTCGCCGACTACCGTGGTGCTACGCTCGAACACAGGCATGCACTTGCCGACTCCGGTAGTCGTCTGTGGTGATCGGTATTGCACGTCGACTGCGTTACTTCGCAAAATGAGCTCTGCTTCATCGGTTCTTGTCCGCTTCGGCATGTTGCGGACGCTATTTTCATCACTTCTCAGGTGATGCAAAACCTTTTTGACTGTGTTTTATTATTCAATGTTTCGTGACCCTTTGACAAATTTAGACCTGTGTTTGCCTACCTTTCTATGGAAGAATATACAATAACATTTGTCGAAGTGAATCAGTCGTTTAGAAAATGACGTCTCTTAAGATTTCCTCCAATATGCGGCAGACACTCCGAAAGGATGCTGTGGACACTACTCATCGTTTTCTGGAACATGTTTGCACGAATCATTCTGCCCAAGGTTTAATCTTTAGCTTTAAGGTAAAAAGAAATCGCAAATGGTTAGGTCAAGTGACCTCAGCGGTCACAGATTTGGCGATATCTCCTGGCCGCTGAGGTCACCTGATCTAACCATTTGCGATTTTTTTACCTTAAAAAAAAATTGAAGCATTCTTTCTATTGACACATGTGCAATGATCATTACGGTCCCCCGCCTTTTTGAAAGAAGGTGAGTTTCCTTGTTTACCGAAAGACATGCACGTTTTTAGGAATAAAAAAAATATCCATGTGCATTACGCTGAGTCGAATGACTTACAGGGCTGAGTAGCCAACAGCCGAGAACTTCATTCAGTGGACGTTTTCACAACAGCAATATTCTCGTGGGTGTGCTCTGTTCTTTGCACTTCCCCCTTATCTTCACAGGGGACCCTGTCTCTTTGAAGCTTCTCACCCATATCTTGATGGCATGACCTGAATACGACTTCGAAGTTCCTGCTTCCTTCTTAAAGAACAATCACTACTTCCGTAAAAAATATTTTACAGCGAAAGCACGATTCAACTTCGACTACATCCTTTGTAATGCTATATTAGCGCCAAGATTTCTGAAACCTGGAAAATATGCGAACTACAGGCTGCCTAAACTAACGATACTAGCGCCGCTGCTTTCATGCCAGGGTTTCAAGTAGGGTGGTGTATCTGTGGATGGCAGTATCCGCACCCCCAGCCCCTCACCCAAAAAGGAAAGGCTACGAGAACAGTGTTACTAAGACCTGTGTCCGAAAGGTACAAAGTGCAGACTTAAAATACAGTCTTGGCGGAAGTGACGTCACGTAGTGAAGTTCGAAAGCGCCAAGTTCACGAGCAATCGAGACCACAGCTCGGAGCACGGATCGTTGCAGATTTGATCACGTGATTTCTGCACTCGTTATTCATTTGTTTGAAATCACGGAGGTAGAAAGCCAACAACACATTAAATGTACGTCAAAGGCCAGCAAGTTGTTTGTTGAAGTTCTTCTAATGTGCGGAAATGCATGTATAAGAACATTTGATAATGGTATGTGATTTCTATGGTGGAAAACAAGTGTCTAAAACGCAGGGAAAACAACGTGTCCTCAGTTTTATATACTGATCGTATGTGGCGCTGCAGTCGAAGACTTTCACTTCCAGTCGACGACTTCAAGACCGACTGCAACCATTCACGGAGGTTGCACTTTCTTCCAATTCACTGGCGGACTTTCATGCACGCACTCTAACATACATGTTTATAGAGAAGACATCCTCATTCCTGGTAATATCGGTCGTCAGCGTCCGAATCCTCATCCATCTCTCGTTTCATAACACTACAAACCATTTATCTGCTCACTTTGTTGCTCTGTCTGTCAAGAGCAGTGTCTGCGTGTTCTTGGTAGCTTGTTCGGGATGAAACAATGCATGAACGTAGCCCACAGCTTCTTACTGCGAAAAGGTCAGATTTTGTCGAGAAAACCGGGGATTAATATCTAAGGCGGATTCTGGGATATAGTGGAGTCACTAAATTGAAATGCAGAGGTATCATCAGGGGGTTCCAGTGGGAACGCGTCTCGTATTCATTGTCCAGTACCTTCAGAGGTTGATGTTCCAAAAGCAGCAGAAAACTGGCGTGGTCTACGAGCTCTGTTCGTTGTGAACCACCTAGAACTAGTTCTAATTGGTTGAGGTGGTCTGTCTCGAACACTGTGTTGTTTTAATAGAAAGAAGCAGGTACTTATGAGAACGTGCTCTTTCCGACCAAAGTGACAAGCGACAAATGGCACCGGAGTTTCACACCGAAGTGACAAGCGACACTATCGCAAACTGCATTTAGTCGACCTCCGTGGAGGAGTGGTTAACACAGCGCGCTACTACGACAGGGTTCTCGGGTTCGAATCCCGGCCTGGACATGGGGTTGTTCTATGTGAGTTGAGTGTGCCTTCATCAATTTCATATCATCCCTCATACTCATTTTCGCGATTAGCTAAAAGTTGCAGAAACGCGAAATAATATAAACCGAATCAAATATACAAACTGCATTGATTGGAATACGCAGATTATAATCCACTCTGTAAAAAAAAAGCATTCACTGCGCATGCGCGATTAAGAGACCGAGGTGGCACGATACACGTTACTGAGAAAACAGCCCAGTCTGAGCGGCATTCAAGCGACAAGCGACATGTGCAGCTTGTCATTCATTCATTACTTGTTTTTGACCCTGCCAAACAATAGGATGTCGACTTTGGACAACGTTTCTGTCCCTTGTAGCAAATCAGTTTTCACTTCCTGTGTATTGTCAATGGGATTATCAGTGATACGACACTATTTTGGAAATAAAGTGTGATTCTTGCATTTTTACGCTGTCCCAAAAATGGCACTTTTTCACTCAACCCATAAAATCGCCAGTCATAAATCCATCAAATGCTGTACATAATCATTATTGGTTGCAAACGACAGATTGGCATGGCATCACTAATCAGACGCCTAATTATGACTCTCCAATAATTTCTTACATAGTTTTCTCACTCAAAAGTGCATTTCTGGAAAAAAATTAACGCTGCCTTCCGCCAGTTATTAATTTGTTTAATTTTCTGTATGGAATAAATTGATAATGTTAAGCATTGAAACATATCTCAATGGATGAGGTTTTATAATGCAGTAAACCCGGTGTAAATATCTCTTACGGTTTTCATGATATAAATTTTCAAAATTTGTGTTGCGCAACTTTTGAAACACTCTGTATTACGAGTTGATATTTGCGGTCGTATCCATACAAAATCCAAACGAGTGGCGGGGATTTCGTGTCACTCCGGTATGAAAAGGTGCATTTATTTTTTAAGAGTGGTTTCCAAGTAACAAGTGTTGCTTGCCGCTTGACACTTTGGTCTGAAACTACCTAGAAACAGCAAAGTGGCAATTTACTCTAGTTTGGTCTGAAACTACCTAGAAACAGCAAAGTGGCAATTTACTCTAGTTTGGTCTGAAACTACCTAGATACAGCAAAGTGGCAATTTACTCTAGTTTGGTCTGAAACTACCTAGAAACAGCAAAGTGGCAATTTACTCTAGTTTGGTCTGAAACTACCTACCTACACATACATACACGTTTATCTCTATGTATATAACTCAATTTCTGAGAATGAACTTGTAATCCCTTTATTCATGAGACATGCAGCACCTTCAAAATCTTTAGAAATGAGAAGGTTCTCCCTTTTGTTCGCACGATTCATTTTGTTCTTTTGACTTGTGGCTTCTGTGAGGGAAACTACACTCTGTCCCGGGAATCTGTGGAGCAAGAGAACGAAAACAAACACTCTGCGCAACTAGGACTCGAGAGTGTTCGACCAATGATTTCGTCAGAAGAGAAGTGAGTACAGCTACTAGCCGTTTCAGGCAGTTCGCACTGCTCTTCTCCGCCCACTAGCTTTCTCCCCTTCTCTACTGTTATACGCGGCCTTGCTCCACAGATTCCAGAAACAATGTTTTCAAACTTCCTACGATTTCTTTTCTGGAGCACTCAAGGCTTTGTTGGTTTCAATATTTTAGGGTTTCCGATAAAAAAAAATACACAACAGTGACAGGGATGGTCAATTAATACTAAAACAAACTGAAGTGAATCATTTTTGTAAAACAATTGTACTTTTATGATTGTATTAAATCACGGTTGTTAATCAATGTCATGTTTGGCTCATTTAGATATGTAAAGATACAAAATGTTAGGTTAATCGCCTCTCGCTCTAACATGCATGCAACACCGCTGTCACATGGTGACGGTATATGATGTGCGAAAAAAAAAGCACATGTTGATTGATGACGTGTGTGTCTGCATTATGACATATTACACGATAATCATTCATCTATTTGCTAACCGTGGGGACAAGTTGTGATCCTGCACGGTTAAGCGGGAATCGCCCGCATGTGCTTATGGGTAGAATATTTTCCCTTTCAACTGTTTGAATGCCCAGCAGCTGCATGTATCGCGACATTAATCTAAATTGCAGCGGAAGCAAAGAGCAACTATCAGTCTCTCTCTCTCTCTCTCTCTCTCCCTCTCTCTCTGGTTACAGCATTCTCCATGTGGACGAGTATTCCACTCAGGGGTTCAAAGAACAGATAAACTCTTCATTTAATGAGTACGAGGGGTATTGAATAAACAACGGAACTCCGAGAATGTTCATCCATCTGATAATGTTGGCGAAAACCTAAAATCGCAGCCGTAGTGTCAATATCCAGTAAAGATAAATTGTTAATTGCTAAGATAGAAACACACTAAGAGATTATTAGAAAAAATGCACTCACTTTCTCAGATCGTTTGTGATATCTAAATTGAGACAGTGCAAATACACTAGCATCAATAACTATACACAGACATAAAAAGTAAAGTAAGTGCTTTGCACCACGACATGAAGGCGTATAGGGGTCATGGAGTTAGGGCCCCACATTTTTTGATAACGGCCGAAGGCGGGGGTGGTGTGATCAGAGTTTCCTCCAGGTACCCACTTTATACGACGTTGGGTGGGCGACGGAGCCGTTTGAACAGGTGGGAAAACCCCGGTACTCCGCCGCCGGGGATCGAATCCGGGTCTCTCGCAAGGTTGAGCTACCGCGGCTCACTCTACACAGACATAAATAAGGAATAACGGCAGCAAAAGTACCATGGTTGTTACTCGTATAGTGTAAAACTACCATAAAAGTAACAAGACAAAGCCATTCTTCTACGCATTGCAGCGTTTCACGAAGATACACTCCTGTTCAGGTAAAGTGGCACATTCCTCAACTGTTCAACCCTATAACGTGTGCCATTTAATGTGAACAAGAGTGTACACTCACCGGCAATAAAAATGCGACACCTAGACCCTGAAATACTCGCTTCTCTGCATGGCGTTGCGTGTTGCCTAACTCTAAGGCGGAGAGGAAACCTTTATGGCAAACCTTCAATAGGAAATTTTCTCATCGCCGTACACATAACGCCTTGCAGAGAAGCGAATATTTCAGGATATAGGTGTGGTGTCCCATTTCTTTTACGGTGGCTGTACACAGGAGGTGTGGATGTAGCGGCCCACACATTCTCGATCCCTTCAATACTAAAGTATAGGTGATCAGCACCAGGCTACGTCGGTCTTCACCTGGCAAGGTTCCCACCCAAGTTTCCATTAATTAGTGTCTTGGTGGGCCAGTTTATGCAGCGACAATGTCGGGGAAATTTCTAACTGAGTCGAACTCCCGGAGTCGAACCAGAGTCTCTCGAGTGACAGTTAGACATCCTGCCACGAGGACCACCATCTAAAACCACCGTATCAAAAATACACAAAGAAAATATGTTACATAAAGTAAAATTCATATTGGATTGTATTATTTGTAACTCATTGTTCTCTGCAGTGTACTACTGTTGTTCCTTACATTTACAACAAAAAATACAGCAGCCTTACTGGTGGACTATTTCGCAACCAAATATTCCGGATTCGAGTCCCGGGTGTCTTCCTTTTGCAAGTAATCATCATCCTTATAGAAGTGATTGACTTGTCCTTCACTTCGCCTTTCTGCCATTTTGGCTATTTGGAAAGATGAGAATGGATTGTGATTAGATGAAATAGATGAAAGGACACTCATAAACACAAAAGGACAGCACACAGCAGAAGCTTCACAGAGGATTATACTGGCTGTAAGTACAGACGCCAGAGCCTCGCTAGTCTGCAAAATGCAGTATAAAGTGTGCTACTTCCGGTGCTCCATAGTTGTGATTATTATAATTATTATTTATTTATAGCAGTAATTGTAACACAAGCCACCTAGAGCTTACAATATTTTACTTTATATCTTCTATAGCTATATAAAACATTGATTGATTTGGTTTATTTTACTTCGCTTTTCTGTCACTAATTGCGAAGGTGGGTATGAATGATGACATGTTGAGATTGATGAATGGACCAGAGGCGTGAGTCCAAGATCTGGCCTATCTCACTATGTCACGTGGTCCTAGGCTATGAATAGAAATAAGTTTACCAACTCATAAGAAATTAGGTTGCCAACTCATATGAAATCAGGTTACCAACTCATACAAAATCAGGTTGCCAACTCGAATGAAATCAGGTTGCCAACTCGTAGGAAATCAGGTTACCAACTCTTAGGAAATCAGGTTGCCAACTCATAGGAAATCAGGTTGCCAACTCCTAGGAAATCAGGTTACCATCTCATAGGAAATCAGGTTACCAACTCATAGGAAATCAGGTTGCCAACTCATAGGAAATCAGGTTGCCAACTCATAGGAAATCAGGTTGCCAACTCATAGGAAATCATGTTGCCAACTCATAGGAAATCAGGTTGCCAACTCATAGGAAATCAGGTTGCCAACTCATAGGAAATCAGGTTGCCAACTCATAGGAAATCAGGTTGCCAAATCATAGGAAATCAGGTTGCCAAATCATAGGAAATCAGGTTGCCAACTTGTAGGAAATCAGGTTGCCAACTCTTAGCAAAATCAGGTTGCCAACTCGTAGGAAATCAGGTTCCCAACTCGTAGGAAATCAGGTTCCCAACTCGTAGGAAATCAGGTTACCAACTCGTAGGAAATCAGGTTGCCAACTCTTAGGAAATCAGATTGCCAACTCTTAGGAAATCAGGTTGCCAACTCATAGGAAATCAGGTTGCCAACTCATAGGAAATCAGGTTGCCAACTCACAAGAAATCAGGTTGCCAACTCACTAGAAATCAGGTTGCCAACTCCAGAATCACCATCATCATTTCACTGATATGAATAATTTTATATACAATTTGTGGTTGATTTTCCTCCTGTATTTTATTTTCTAGACTTCAGGCTTCGCACATAGCCTTGCTAGCCTATAATATACGTTCCTGGAATGGACACTCATAATCAACTACGTCCAGGCCGAGATTAGAACCCGGGACCCCTGACGTCGTAGCGAACTATATGATAACCGCTCCGCCACTGGGGCCAGCAACTATATAAAACAGCTTTCTACGACACTGTACTGATGCAAATGCCTAATGAGAGTGTAAATTGACGTTAAATAGGAAAGCAGTAACACAGAGGCTGCTAGAGTCAGTACTTTTAGGCACCGTTTGGATTTTACTTTACAGGTTTATACAGTGGCGGCGATAAGGGGGGGCGTGGGGGGCGGTTGTCCTCACTTCTTGCCACTTTTGCCCCCGTCCAATGCTAAAACTTATCTACCAAAGATCCTTGCACCCCAGTTTTGGAACCCAATCGCCGCCACTGGGTATATATTATGGACGGCTAGCTCTATTTCACCGTGTAAGATAGTAATTTGCGTTTAAATTCGTGCCTAGGAGCTTCGGAGAACAGCGATACAACTCTGGCTAGAGCTGTTCATCAGAGGAGCAGCTATCTACCTGCTCAGATGAAAGGGCTAAGATAAATAGGTTGGTGCCCTTTGGATAGGTTTTGTAATTGGAAAGCGGTTAGTTGGTTGATGTTATTTCCAACTAAAAGTTTTTGTAACGTACCAGCATGGAATAAGCTATGTGGGAGTTGATAGCGATCAACAGAAAGTTTTGTCCGAGGCCAGAAATTCTCATTGGAAATCACAAGTCCAAAATAAGCACAGACAATGAACTCTACAATATGTAGGTATATATAAGCGTTGAATAACACTAGGCAACATGAAATTATTCTTGTTTTTTTTACAGCTTAAATCGGACATACTGAACATCAATATGTACATAGTTTCTCCCAAATATCGTTTTTAAAGATAATTACAATTTTCTAGGTTTCAATAGAGTCAGTTGACAATGGTAAAGTTTGCAAAAGTCGACGCAAATAATTGTTACAAGCAAAAATAGTAATTTTCTTACAAGTTATGGCTTAGTACTTCTTTTGTTATTGTTGTTGTTGTTGTCAATCTTGAATCCAATTTCTACACCAATGATAAGGTCCAAAAAGGACGATCTCACTTTTGCATGTACTATCCTTTGATACAGTTTGAATTTTAACAAATCGTCTCTAACGATAAGTTAAATGGGTAAAAAGGTAAAGTGCTCCCCTGTGTTTAGCACCACGCCACGAAAGCGTATAGGGGGTGTGGGGGTAACGCCTCACACTTTCTTGATCCGGTCGTGAGTGGGGGTGATGTGATCAGCATCACGCCCCTGACCGCCTTTACCCCCCAGGGTTTCCCCCAGGTACCCATGCCATTCGACGCTGGGTGGGCGCCGGGGCCGCTTGCAACGTTAGTAAAGTTCCCGGATTTGAACCGGCTGGGTATCGAACCTAGGACCTTTAGGATGGTAGTCAGACGCGTTACCGTATTTTTTTCTTTTTTTTACAAAGTGTTATTTTATCAGCATATATACAAAATAGGTCTGTTTACTTACATAATGTCTGTTAAAAGTATTGTATAGAATTTTCAACATAGTAAGTAATATAGTAAGAGTCCCATTTTCGCTATCTGATAAAAGATTTTTTGGCGTAAACATACATTTGTACCTGCAATATAATGAAAATTTTCCGGATTTGAACCGGCCGGGGATCGAACCTAGGACCTTTAGCATGGTAGTTAGACGCGTTACCGACTATTTTTTTTAAAGGAAATACCCCCTACACTTAAGTATCCCCAACCATTCACACTTTTCCTCAATTTTACACTTTTCAATACTTACAGTTTCTTATCGTCTGGACAAACATGCCTTACCCGGGACTCGAACCCGGAACCCCTGGCGTTGTAGCGCGCTTTGCTAACCACTCCGCCACGGAGGTCGACACCACTGAGCTACCGAGCCGGCCTGAGCCACTTTTTTACTATTGACAAATTAAAAAATCGCCCATAAGAACACATTGAATTTTAAGCATTTCACTATTCACAGTGGAATTTTTCTTGTAGTGAAAATTATTGTGCATTTTCAACAATCTATTTGTGCAGGTTGTAACACTATGGGGTCTAATAATAATTACTTCGGAAATATATGAATTGCATTTTGCTTTCGTTTCAGAGGAACTGAGGAAGTGAGGCTTTACATATTATATTCTCTCTCGGTGCTGGAAGGCAGTGAGGTGGAAATTGAATGCGAGGACTCGAACCCGCAACCATAAAGTGTTCTAGTACAGTATATCAATACATAATTGCATGTAACTCCACTTAGAGAACACAGTCATCCAGATGTTACACGACATCCTGAAGATAAAGTAGAAAATGTAATAACATATTAGCAAGAATGATTTTGGGAAAGAAGATGAAGTTTTTCTGATGTTGTTGTAGATGTCACAGATATATCCAACAAACATACTAAGAAGATGAAACTCTCGTAGGGCAGGAAATGAGCTGTCACAGATGAAATGGCAAAAAAATCATGAATATGTGATGGAACAAGATTGGATTCCCTCAAAATAAAGGACAGTGTGGTAGGAAAATAGAGCTGACGTCAAGGTCAGACGAACTGAAAGAAAGAGATGATGCAACTGGATATCTGAAAAACAATCTTTGCGAGGAAATTGAAATCTAGAGGATTACGGAGCAGAGAAAAGATCAGTGAAGTTGCAAGAGAGGAAAACAAGTTTTTTAGCGACAGGAACATTTTTGCGAGAGGAAAGCATTGTTCGATACAAGCACCATGTTTGGAAAACGTGTCAGACGAAAGTCAACGTTATGTTTTGCTATGTGCAAAGCCATGATTAAGCTTCTGTCTTATCTTACATTACTTTTGTGCCATTTTCGAATAATGGTAAATATGAAAACGAATATTGATTAACAACTTTCTGTCGCAATGGAAAATTCATGTAAAGACCGGGACTCATATAGCCCAGATATGAATTTAGATAGAAAAAGTTATACATCAATAACTTTCGGTGGTGATACCGTGAGTCGATCAAGCGGTGTCATAGCTGTTGACATCAAATAAACAGAATGGTTGAAGAAAGGGGACAAGAACGCTGGAAGAAATGGTACCAAGAGACCTTAAGGGTACCATCCCAACATCTCCCTGGAGTGGAAGGGGAGTACGGGAAAACATCAGTCAAGACAGCCGATTAAAGCTTGACGCCCACTGAGACGCGGCGTTTCTGTGGGCGATAAACTTTAACCCTAGATTACCCGTGCCGTACGAGAACCTGACTTACGGGGAGGGGGGGGGGCTCACCCACCTTTTTTTTAATCACTTAAATTCAAGAAATCATTTTATTATTGAATCACTGCTTCCTTTGTTGATTAGCTATAGGGGAAGCGGGGGCTAGTTGCAACCTTTAAAATTTTCAACTTCAAAAAATTGTATAAATTTTGCTTTTCAACATACGTTCACGAAACTTTGTAGTTGAAAGGCGGGATACATTCCACTTGCACAGAAAATTTGAGAACCTCGACACTCATGTACTTTTATTGGAAATTTAAAATTTCCAAACACCTAACTTTTGTTGCAACACTTGGAAACATAAATGAAAGTAAGAACGAAAATCTTCATTTATTTAACAAATGATACAAAAAACGATATGAATATTATGTTAGAAACAGTTCAACATATGCTGACATTGTAACAATATTTTAAACTTCAAGTAGGCGTAGACCTATATTTAGCATATTTGTGGTTTATAAATGTACGCTAGATAAAGGAGTATACAAACAAAAGAAACAATTTATTTAATCTGAAAAACAATGATGACAGACATAAAACGCATCTTCTTTCGCATATTTCTTGAAATGTTCCCAGCCGTCACACTCTATACACTGTACCCACTCCCTTCCATCATCTTCATATGCCTGTTGTAACTTACCCCTCACCCACTTTACTTAACAAAAGGACGAAAATGTCTTCAACATGAATCTCATTGTAAACATGGCTGTTATTCTTTTACAGGTGTATCATTAATAGCAACATAGTCAACGACAGTTACTTGTCCTAGTCGCCAGTCACTTACAAATAAATTATTCAAATTTTACTCACCTAGTCTGAAAACAACAATTATTATATCCTGTACCTGTTATCAGCTCGCTTGCACCAACAATCTAGAACGTTTCTTCCTCCACAAAATGCGCATGTGCGAAGGGCAAGTTCGTTCTCGTAACTCTTCACGTTGAAAAGATATTAACAGTGTTGCAACCTACCCCTGGTGCAACTAGCCCCCGCTTCCCCTACATGTGCAGTCATTTAGTAATTATCATAATTACAAAAATTACTATCATTAATAAAAAATAATAACCAATTATTGCGCGACTGTCTCACATGTATTATATCATTCACTAAAACACACAAAAACCACAATAATCTTTATTAATGCTATTTTGTTTATAATTGTGTATTAAATACAAGGTGGCTCAATAAGTCACTTAACACCCTCAGTACAAGGCCACTGCGGCATGGAATTTGAAATTGGCGATGACCAATCGTTATCTGGCCAAGGGGGAACCACATTGACGCCACCCACATGGTCGGCGGCCATCTTGATGTCCGCCATCTTGAATTCAACTTCAGAATTTTAAATGGGAAGGGGGTCGTGCGACATATCAAAATGGGCTAGAATTTTACGAGAAATGCAATGGTGAAAGGTTTTTCGACGTATCTTTAACCAGTAAAAAGTTATGACTGAATTCTTGTACCAATTTGCTCCTTTTCGAGGTGTTAGAAAAATGCCTTAAAATTTGTTTAGCGCATCGGTAATGCATCGAGATCAAAGTGACGTCTATGGAGAGACGTTCGCATGCCATTGCACATTATTTTAATCGGATACATCCATGAAGAGCTGTGCATTATGAATGGTTGTCGCGAACAATTTACAGTGTGACGCTTCCATTGAATTAAAAGTCCTTCACAGTGACAAGGCTAATCTTTATGTTCATAAGGAAGTTCATAAACAGAATATTCGATGCTTTTTATCTCATAACCCATTTTCGACAGATCAAAGCTGATTGGTTAGTGCTGGTAAGTTAATGATGTGGCGTGCTGTGTGGAACACGATTGGTTAGTCAATTTTCCATCAACGGAACCTTAAATGCTTAGGGCTACTTGGATTTGTTAAATAAACAGATTTTTTCATCCTTGCTTATGGAAGAAGGTACTTTTTACAGAGTTTTTTCAATAGGGAAGAACACCAGAACACTTATGGGAACGTTATGAACCAGTTTTTGTCCAAAGTTAGTTATCAGATGACAAGGATCACATATTCTGTTTATAAACTTCCTTATGAACATGAACATTAGCCTTGTCACTGTGAAGGACTTTTAATTCAATGGAAGGGTCACACTGTAAATTGTTCGCGACAACCATTCATAATGCACAGCTCTTCATGGATGTATCCGATTAAAATAATGTGCAATGGCATGCGAACGTCTCTCCATAGACGTCACTTTGATCTCGATGCATTACCGATGCGCTAAACAAATTTTAAGGCATTTTTCTAACACCTCGAAAAGGAGCAAATTGGTACAAGAATTCAGTCATAACTTTTTACTGGTTAAAGATACGTCGAAAAACCTTTCACCATTGCATTTCTCGTGAAATTCTAGCCCATTTTGATATGTCGCACGACCCCCTTCCCATTTAAAATTCTGAAGTTGAATTCAAGATGGCGGACATCAAGATGGCCGCCGACCATGTGGGTGGCGTCAATGTGGTTCCCCCTTGGCCAGATAACGATTGGTCATCGCCAATTTCAAATTCCATGCCGCAGTGGCCTTGTACTGAGGGTGTTAAGTGACTTATTGAGCCACCCTGTATAATGATTGCAATAATTGATACCATTTCCAACCTATTCTGTACTCTCACTGGCATGAGTGTATCGAATAACACACATTCAAAGATGGCGCCTGATAGGCCCAGCAAATGCAAGAAAAGAAGTCCTCTGCGCAAGTATGACTCGAGAGGGCTTCACTAATTAACACACAAGAGGGGGGAAATATTGCATGGAGGCGGCAAAGCTGCTGCAACTACCAGCCGTTTTCAGCAGCGCACACTACTTTGCTGCACCCACTCGCTATCTGCCCCTTTTCGACCGTTATGTGCGGCGTTGCTCCACAAGAGTCCTGGGACGAAATATAGTTAATCTACTTGAACAATAGGCTTGTTTCAAAATTCTCAAGAGTTTAACACGTTAATCGAGTTATGACCATTGGTCGTTCCAAAAGTCCTAGCGTGAAGTTGGTGAAGTCGATTCTCGTGCGGTGCGGTGGCTTGTTCAGTGAAAACTAACCGTCTGCTACGTGCAGACAATTCGCGTGCATTGCGAATTCAAACTGCACTAGTTCGGAAAATATATTATTTGAACAGAGGCAACTTCACGAGGCCAATTGTTTTCGTTAGATTCGTTCGTTTCCTTAAGGCGTTCAATATCGTCGGAATCTAGCACTGTTACTAACAATAAACCAGACTATATAAGAGAGTATGAATTTCTGTACATGTTGTAAGTGGAAGGGGTTTCTGAAGTTAATTATTAAGTTAGACACGATGTTTGAAAAATAGATTAGTATTTACAGAATCCCATGCATTACCTGTGGGGGAAAAAAAGGCAACTTCAACGTCAAGTTAGGGCTAATCAAATGGGAATTTTCTACTTTTCCGACGACCAATCAAATCTTCAACGTGTCCTCTTTCCATTCATGTGTTTTTCTACGCCATCGGAAGTTTCATACTCCCAAGAAAACGTAAAATAGTAATCCCATAAGCGTATAGCTAAGGTTTTCCCCCTCCTACAATCATCCAGCGCACAGACCCGTCTTTCTCCAGCTCGCCGCGGGGAAAGTTCGGTGGGAGAGGCTCGGCTTAGGGTGTTTCCAGATCTGTGTGATTGGCTGGATTGTTTGCTCTGAACGTGCTTACCACCGCTGAATACGTTAGTGAACTAATTACACTTGTACATATAAAATACACAGATATAGATGAGTATGGTACTTACATAGAACATTCAAGTAGATTGTTGTGTTGATAGGGCTAGTTAAGAGGGCGTGTCTTGCGATGCACGTGACACTGGAGTTGTGATGCGCGCGGATCACCTTCTCCAACCGAAGTTCGCTTTTCGTGTGGTACACTTTCTCCACCCGCGAGTAGTCCGACACTGTATCACTTGCGTTGGTGAAGTTGGCGGTCGCAAAGAGCCAGTCCACACTCGGGGCGGGATTCCCTCCGTCCACTGTGCACAGCACCGTTAGCGCCGAGTTCTCCTTCACTGATATCGTCTGTCCCGCCGTCAACTTATTACCGTCGAAGGTCATGTAAGGTTCCATCGGCGTGTCTGCAAAGGAAGAAGAAGCGGCCAGTCAATCAACAATGTCAGTTGCCGTAAAATTTACAATTTGTTACCGTTCAAATTTAACAATGTACCTGTTAAATTACAAAAAAAGTGGGCGCAACCTTTTATCACCCTGTAGTAACCTTTCTGTGCTGCAGGCAGAATGAGAAGTAAACATTCCGTATGTAATCACTTGTAATCTTTACATACAAACACACACTCACATACTTGTCTTATGTATGTATTTGTATATATGAACAGGGTAGGACAAAAAGAATAAATCAACTTCACATAGTTATTATGACGTAACTATTTATGATAGAAAATCAAACAAGACATCGACAATACCTCCTGGAACCTGAGGAGCGAAGTAACGAGTAATACGATTTATGATTTCGCAAATGTAACAGTTATTTATCAAGATAGGCCAGGATGATATTTTTATGGGCTTGAAAACCTTTTGATTCTGCCCCCCCCCCCTTTTATTAAGTGCCAATTCTCAGGTCTCAACAGGATAAAGAAAAATTCTGGAAGTTTTATTCCCACTTGGCGTGTTTGTCAAAATCTTATTGTACGTTAGTTTTTCTAAGTCCACTTTATACACAGGCTAATCAGGACCGGTCCTACAGTTTAAAGTGAAATTCGAACGACTGTGCGCCTCCACAGGGTATCGAACCCGCAGCCTCTTGATTACAAGGCGACAACGTTACCACTATGTCATCAGGGAGGCTCAAAGTCTGATTCTCGAATAGGATAATCGGAACTGGGCCTACAGTTTAAAGTTAGATCCGAAACACTGTGCAATTTGATGTAGGGGCAGTAAGAAACAATACACCACAGCAAGTATCGTTGTCACTGTCGTTGCACAGTGTTTCGGATCTTACTTTAAACTGTAGGTCCAGTCCTGATTAGCCTGTGCATAAAATGTAAAAACCTAACTTAAAATAACATTTTCAGAAACAAACATTAATTAAGCAGAGAAGCACCTTAAGGTGTAAAGATTCTGGCTATAAATTCGTGCCACGTATGTGTGCCTTAAGAAAAACATAACGTACTTCTGAATAGCGTAAGAGCTCGGTGGGGTAAGCCTCAAAGTTTTCAGGTCGACCTCGATATCTGCTGCTCTTGAATACGTCGCTGATAGCGTCTGAATCTTCTCGGTTCAGTCTGTACGGACAGTTTCTTTCTCCAGAGGAACCTGGCATCTTGGAAAGGGCTTACGTATCCAATAACTATTTTCCACAGATAGGAAAGACGTTGGGAGAGAATCCCAAGAGATTTGGGAGAATGAAAGAAATGGCTGATTTACTTTCAATGACGGTTAAATAGCATGGCGTTTCCACACCTCCTAGTTTCCATCACGGAGCGACCCTGGGTGTATGCCCTGAATAAGAAAACAGCAAGTACGCATTACCACTTCGCTTCGTCTGCCTTTCCTCAAGGAATTTCGTTACTCTTTTGAATTCAATCCTGCTTTCCTTACGACTGCTACGGCGGAAAGATTATGGAAATGCGGGGACCTCCCTTGTTTTGGGAAAGTGAAGCTCGACTTCGGCTCGGAATGAGAATGAACGGGTAGAGGAATTCAGAAGAAAGAGAGAGAGAGAAGGCAGAGAAGGGAAAAAAAGGATGGAAGATTAAAAGGAGCCGTGGGAAGAACAGTTGTTTGCATACAAAATAAGTTTCCTCCCGTCAGTTTTTTTCTTCTCTTCTTCGGAAACGAAAGACGTCGTTAGTTTTCGTAGAATTAAGATTGTTCAATTCCGATGTTTCTTGTAATTGGTTTCTGTCCAACTGGATCGAATAATGGGTGTCAATATCCTCCCCGTTTCTTCATTAAGGAACGATGTTTCAAAAGAAACGTCAGCAGCTACCGACCTTAAGTGCGACTTCAAATTTAATCAGACGAACGTAACCCGATTCTTACTGAGAGAAGAGAATAAAGGAACGGCTTGAAGTAATTATTTTTCAAAAGGGTGAGGGGTTCACCCTCCTGACATACTTTGCCATTCAAAAACTGTCAGGCAAAATAGATATAACCTTAGGAGAGTATCGGTTAGTGTTACTTGGTTCGAAACCAGGTTTGGTGTTTTGAGTTCACTTCATTCACAGTAAGGCTAATCGGGACTGTACTTACAGTTTAAAGTGGAATCTGCCACCACTATGTGCCTCCGCAGGGTATCGAACCCGGGACCCCTTGATTACAAGGCGGCGACGTTACCACTACGCCATCGGGGAGGCCCCTCGAAACTAGAATTTCACATGGCCGTCTATTTGCTATTCATTATACATCCTTATTATCGTGACAGTATTCCAGGCCTGTAACGTGTTTCAGGGGGGCTGCAGGGCTCGATCCCTCCAGAAATATCATGAAACCCCCAAAAATATTGATTACCACAACTTGTTTTAAACACTGGAGACACATAGTAATAATTGGTAACGAAAATATATTATTTCTGAATTAATTGGCTATTGACCTCAGGAGTGGAAAAGAGCGGCATCAGTTAATCAATATACGTACAATAGAACATAGATAGAATTCACCTATTCTTAGCTCTCATAAAAAAATATGGCATCCTTCGGTAAACAAAAAGATACATTAATAAAAAGCATTCCTAACTTGTTTTCTCAAAAAGGAAATTATTTATAAAATAATCGCAATTGTATACACTCAATAACAAATGTTGACGATACAGTACGACAAACTGTAGACAAATATGGACGGGAAATACTTCTGACCAATACATATCGCTGAGTTTCCTTATATTTTTTCTAGTTCGGGTAGTTCACCGGACTACTCAGCCTCCTTCTGGTATCTTTTGTGACTAAAGTATAATAAAGTATGATGCTTTTAACTAGGGGTAAACAAAAGTAAAAATAACTCAGGCGCCAGCAATCTTTTCTCAGGAGGTAGATTTTGTCATTTTCACCCAAAATATGGGCCAAGAACACCACGAATCCAACTAAGATAAGCTATGGAATGTGATCTTAAAACATTTAATTTATTAATTAATACAAGATTGGATTAAAAGTAATTAATTCTTGTGCCGGAGTGACCTTCCTTAAGCACGCTCAATTGGTGACAGCGTGAATAACTATGCGATACATACTATTGCAGATGGTAACACTGTTACGCCTTATTTCCACGTTTAATAAAACACAAACGCTGACCAAGACAACATTTATTGTGTAAAAAATACACTAAAAACGTAACGTTTCCACCCTTGCCGACTCTAACATATCGTTGCAGATTTTAAAATTCGGCTAGCAACATTGCAAGAATTTATTATTATGTTGTAATGATACAGAAACACACACAAACATTAAAAAAACACATACTGAACTCGTTATTTTTAAAAAATAAAAGGTAATTGAAATTTCTGTAAGCGATATCGAAATATTGAAAAAAATGAATTTAAAAATTCAGATGCCAGGTGGGAATTTTAAGGAGCCAAGTGGGAATTTTCAGGCGTCAGGTGGAATTTTCAGGAGCCAGATGGGAATTATCACGCATCAGGTGGGAATTTTCAGGAGCCAGGTGGGAATTTTCAGGAACCAGGTGGGAATTTTCAGGAGCCAGTTGGGAATTATAAGGCGCCCGGTGGGAATTTTTAGGAGCGAGGTGGAATTTTCAACCGTCAGTTGGGAATTTTCAGGAGCCAGGTGGAATTTTTAGGAGCCAGGTGGGAATTTTTAACCGTCAGGTGGGAATTTTCAGGCGCCATATGGGAATTTTCAGGCGCCATGGCGACTGGGCGCCTTCTATTTTTTCTGAATTTCCCATGCTTTTAACATATCAACATACAAAGTCCTGCTGCCACACTCGTAGTAGTCATCTTGTCTTACAAGTAATATGCTTGGAGACATTAGTGTTTGTGTACAATTGGCTTCCTAATTGCAGAAGCCTGATATAACCTGCAGTGGAACTTGTCCACTCCTGCAGCTGTTGCCTAGAGATGGCACTACACGGGTGGTGATAGTTACCAGATGCGGTCACGTCGTTCGCCATGTGCCGGTTGGCTGCATCAAGGTAGACGATGATGATTGGCAACGATAATGGTTCTGAGCCTTGGTTCAGCCCAGAACGGTGGGTGATTGGATTCATGAGATCAATCAAGAATTGTACCCCTAAGGTCTTCGCGGGGGGTGAATGTTTGCGGTGTACCAGTCGTGGTCAATTACGATCAGGAGGAGCATACGTCCGATGACCTAGGGAGGGTCGTTCTGGATACGTGTTGCCATGCAGACAATGACGGCGGCTTTGTACAACCAGGGCAAGGCAGTCATTGTAACTGCATAGCGGATAGAATGCTTCCACATGAAGGACTGTGTTCATTTAGACGAGAAGCTTACTGTAAAGCAGTTTACCTTTGGTGACTTCAGTTTTTCAACATCCAGGTGGGGTCCTGAGAATGAGTGTTCCTTTTTAGACTGTGTCCGAAAGGTACAAAGAGCAGATTTGAAGTATGGGTCTCCCTTATCGCACAACACTAGAACAACATTGTACTCTGACGTCAGACGAGGAATGATTACGTTGTTAGGTTTGGTTCTATTAGCATAAATCACTAAAAAATTTATCATTTATGCTAAGAAAACTAAACCTAACAACTTAGCCATTTAGCCTAACAATAAAAGCATGTCACTGTGACGTCAGAACGCAGGGTTGCTCCAGTATTGTCCAAAAAGGGAGACCCCTTGAAGTATGGTCTTGGCGGAAATGACGTCACCTAGTGCAGTTCGAAAGCGCCAATTAAACAAGGAATCGAGACCACAGGCCGGAGCACGCGTCGTTGTAGACTAGAGGACTTGACTCTTGGACTCGTTGTTCATTTGTTTGGAATCACCGCGGTAGAAAGTCAGCAAGTTGTTGATTGAAGTTCTTCTAACATGTGGAAATGTATGTATGAGAACATTTAAAATTTATAGTGTAGAAAGACTTTCAGTCCACGACTTCAAAACCGCACTGCGAGACCATTCTCGGAGGAAGTTCGCTTCAAGTCCGGTCTTGCACCTTTCGAACACGGCCTGAGTGCCCCTTCATCAATTCCATCACATTACTCACTCATCATCATCGTCGCTATTAGCCAAAAGTGGCAGAAAAGCGATATTAATTAACAACAAATTGGACTGTGTATGCAACCTCCAGTGCCAGTGGCTTGTACTCAGGAAGACGCTGATTGAAATTCTAGAGATGACCAACTTGGCTACACCTGAGGTTGAACTACCACCTATGTGGATTCTATGGTTTCAGGACTTTAACATTCGCGAGCCTGTATCTAAAATTCGTACAAGTTCTATTTTAGCTACGATGCACGAGTGAATAAATATTTATGTTTATGAATTTCCATTTTCAGATCGTGGGATTATTCTAGAAGGATTCTCATTTTCGCATTTTAATGCCGTGACTGAGTGGTTAGCACAGCGCGCTACGACGCCAGAGGTCCTGGGTTCAAATCCCGACGAGGGATAGGCGTTCTTTGTTAGTGTCCCTGCATTATTTTCATCACACCATTACTCATCTTCACGATTAGCCAAGGGTAGCAGAAAAGCGAAGTAAAATAAACACTTTTAATTAGTTAAACTTTAAAACCCATGCACTAATATAATAAAATTTAGTTTGTGATTTCAATCATCTGTGAAGCAAAGTTTTCATGTTGCTCATCAAGTATGATAAATAGCATAACCGACACATCAGCAAAGACCTAAGCTATTTTATTGAATGTTAAGAGAATAGTAACCTTTGTAGATCATTTGTAGGAAAAATAGATTATGGCACAACAATGGTGGCTTGTATAATACGCACAAATTTGTACAGTTACGTTATTTAAACAGACGATAATTCTTTTGAGATGGCAGGATATACGTATGTTCCTTAAACGAAAATTATAATTATATTGCAGGAATATTTAGTTTCAATAATATGTACACATATCTATTTTAAATATAGTATTTGAAATTGATTAGCAGAGATAATGAATGAAAATTACGCTCTTAACTACATAGAAAATGTTATCAGGTCTTAACGCTGTCGAAAACATATCGCTTCATCTGTAATGATTCCTACAGTGACATCTGTTCTTGAAAAACTCATTCACAGATATCACATTTAAATAATTTTATTAGATTCTTTAATTTATGATATTTTTATGAGATAAACATTAATAAATTAATAAGAATGCATCACCGTACATCACAACGAAATCGAACGGAATCTAATGATAAAAATTACTTTTGTTGTTCACCTGAGTGTATATAAATTTTCAAAAATAGCTACGGGAGCGTCAATTAAAACTTTAAAAAACCTTTTTATTCAAAATTTTAGTTCAAAAAGTTTATCCGATTATATAATACATGCAATTATGTATTTATTACTTGCGAAGGGATTGTTTCAATACTCTTTATTTTATATTTTCGTTTCCATTCCTAATGTATTTATCTGTCATGTAGTGAGTGACATCTAGTGTGCAATCTTTTATCCTCTTTTAAAAAATTATAGATTTATATATTTTGCAGGTTGAAAATATAACGTTGGATTTCAACAAAGAAATTGAAATATTGATATTAATGCTTTAAAGTTGTCACAAGAAAATTGTCATTTAATGTAAAAAAATGGAGAAATTGCTTCATGTCAGTCATATACAGGGTCACAAATATGGCTACATGTTCGAAGTAAATGTAGTGTATTGCTGAGACTTTTATGATTACACCCACTTTAACTGTCCTGCTCTGTCTTGTATGGTGAAAAAACAGTATGGGGATTGAACTATTTCGACAACTCACAAAGAACACGCTTCTTATGGTCACTCTGTAGAATAAGAACGTAGAAATACAATAATAGCCTTTACTAACAATGTGCTATAATAATACAGAGCGATCCATTCAAGTGTAGCCGGCCGGTATCAATGTATCAATAAGGTATTTTTTTATCTAAAAAATATATAGATGGATGGAAAGCTACAAATGTAAATAACTGGATCGGTTATTTGCCTATTTCTGGGGAAGCACGGAATTTTAAGTGAACTCCTGTATCTGATTTGTTACTCAATGGATCTCTAAGGGCTATCCTCCAATATGTCGTGTATGTAATGTTATTTTAAATTTTAAGCATATTCTTATCCAGGGTGGCTACTCTGGGACTATCATAGAATTCAAGTATAGTTCCCAGTTTTCAAGGCGAACTTTCCAAAAATTCAAGGATACAAGCAGCTGTTTTCTTTATTTCAACCTTACGTATTACCACCTATCACCACACACACACACACAAATATATTAACAATATAAATGGTCTGTGCGATTCCAATGTATCCAAAAATTCTATTTGAAGTCAATCGAAGGGCATATGTATGTATGTATGTATATGTGCATATAATAGATATAATTTAAGGTACTCTGTTTACATTTGCCATTTCGCATACTCAGACTAGAAATATATCTACAAACACAAGTCACAAATGTTATAGTAATCTACGAGACTTTTTAATTGTGTAAGAATTTCAAATTTACCTACTCAACCAGGATATCTTACCTTGTAACAATCTTCCGTACGTGAGATAGATTGTTCTGCAAAGAACGCTAACAAACCAAACGGACTGAGAGAATTCTGTTTTATTTTCCACGCAGCTTTATTTTTTTCATTCCTCCAAAAAAGAAGATGAACTGCAACAAAACTTTCCTCAGGGCATTAATAAATATGTATAAATTCAATGGGATTTGGATTGATAAAAGTTGCTAATTTTTCTTGTCTGCCGAGAAAAATTCAACCAGAGTTCACACATAATTCCCGTAGTTAATGATTCACGCATAATTCCCGGTGAGTTCGTAGTCAACCTGTTATCGAATGTACCGACTTTACTTTCCTCAGGTAATCTTTTAATCATTCCAACTGCATGTTGGGAGATGATGACAGTCTTTTAACATATGTTTTTAGGTTTCTGAGAAAATCGGGCCACATACACTGCTTCCGAGTAAGTGTTTTGTTTCTTCTTACCTTGTTAATGTGTTGTGTATGTTTTGTCCTGGTTCTTCTGCGATCTTGCAGTTTTAACTTTTGTCAAGGGGCTTTTTACACCACTTTTTTCAACTTCTGGGTATGGATTTTACATAAGGGATTTTTTCTCGTACACTTTGAAGGGTACAAAATGGCCACATGTGCCGAAACTCAAGAATTTTAATTCATTCATGTAACAACACATAACGGCGCAGACTGTACAGTAAAGACGTCTGCCGTAATTTGAAAACCAACTTTCGATTACAATCAGATTTTTGTTTTGGAGGGGGGTAGGCTAATCGGGACTGGACCTCACGACCATAGCAAGGGGTAGGCTAGTGTGGCTGAAGCCTAGGTCAGAATGCTCAGAGGGCGCTACTCAAAGCCTTTATATGTAGTTGGCAGAGCTAAGGGAAAAAGGAAAGCATACAAAGGCTCGACCCTTGTTCCCAATGAAGATTTTCAAGTGATAATGTAACTCGTAGATACTTACTTTGGGCATAACCACGTAAAAATAGATGTCACCGTTTACTCGGTACAACAAAACTATCGTCCCGAAAGGTTAAATAATCTCTCAATATTGTCAATTAAAAACGAAATTGCCAAAATGGTGATGGTGGTGGGCAGGGGCTTAGGGGGCATTTCGGCTTATGGGGCAAAAATATCTATCTATGGGGACCTAGAGTTTAAAGTTGGATCAGACCCACTGTCCCTTCGTGGCGGAATGGTCAGAACAGTGTGCTAAGACGCCAGTGGTCCCGGATTCGAATCCAGGCCTTTTTGTGATTGTCCCTTCATCAATTTCATCATTCATCGCTCATCGTCATGTTCACGTTTAGCCAAAATTAGCAGAAATTTGGAGTAAAATAAACCAAAGCAAGCAATCAATCGTTACTGTCAGAGTGCATGGACATTGAGCATTTCATCAATGTTTCCATGTGCCTGTCCCCACCCCTCTCCCATTTCCTCACCTCCTTTATGGAATTTCAACCCCAAGCAGGGGACAGGCGACGATTGGTGCAGTTTGTTTATGTACGTGCAGCGAAAACACATGAAATGCTGATGCAGTTGTTCTATCGGAAGCCGATGCCCTCGTAGGCAAGGGGCCATCATTTGCACTCCAACAAGAGCAGCTTGCCTTCAGAAATCGATGACGTCAGAGCCATAAAATTCCGCACGTGAGCGATGAAAAAGGCACGTTAGCAGCGGGAGGCGGCGAATGTGTGCGATAAAAGAAAAGGAGGAAATTCTATACTTCCATTCCTTTCCTCGTCTTTGTCAACATCCTTTGAGAAATCGTTGTGTTGCTCTTTCCTCTCCGTTTTCCGTTATCTTTCACCCTTTTCCTCCGCCCCCACCCCCTCCCACCCTCATCACGATAGGTCATGTTCAAAAGGATTCCCTTGTAAGGTACGGCGCGTCCTGTGAACTTTCACAATGGTCTACAATCGATTTCACTTTCGGCCTTTTCCATTTCTATCGAGCAGAAAACAATCTAAACAGAAAGGTTTCGATTGTAAAACGTGAAAAAGAGCAAACGCCATATTTTTCCCATTCTATCGTACATAACCATTGTGCAGCAGGGTCGCAATATGTCAAATTTAATGCAATAAGTCTGCCGGCAATGGGAAGATACCTTCAAGCGTCTACTAACATGATGATGCTCCGCCACACATTGTACAACAAGCATGAACAGTTTTTGCACTTCAGCAACATAAATTGGAACACAAAGCTCAATATCTTGCTTTTCTACTATTGTTGCCCTTCTGTAAGTGTATTGCTCCTGAAAAAACTTAAAGTGGGATCCATCGGGTATCGAACCCAGGACCCCTTGATAACAAGGCAACGGGTAATTTGGACTGTAATTCGACCTCCCATGCCATTTGTATACTTATTTTAAAATATGTAAAAGTAAAGAAGTATTCCGGGCCTCCGCGATAGCTTGGAAACTATATTGTACTATTTTCTTCAGGATGAAAATAGTCCGTATGAAATTTCTGGCATTCATGGCCTTTCTTGAGCGCATGTATTCAATGCATTAACGCATTGAAATTGTATTCGGAATGAGTACTTGGTATATTAGAAAACTTTACTAAATTCTGGTAGTTCAATAAGGTGTCCTGCGTCAGAAAGGTGTCAAAATTCCAATGTTACAAACTACATACTTCAGTGGCCAAGTTTACACACTTGTAATGCAAGCGTGTATTACATGAGCGTTTAAAGAAAGTTAATCGGTTTCGCTAAAAATAAATCTATCTTCCGAAATCAAATCATAAATACGCCAATATCTTTTGTGTTTCAACAATTTTAATATTCAGAAAAATGTTTGGAATGTATATGTTTATCCTTGTACTCATACAAAACTTTCCTTGTCGCCGCATAAAGCGGCTCTGTGGCTCATCCAGCCTCGAATTATTGGGTACCTGGAGGCAACCCTGGGGGGGGGGGGTAAAGGCAGCCGGAGCGTGGTGCTGATTACATCACCGTAAAAAAATCCCTAAATGTGCCTTCATGTTGTCACAGTGCTTTGCTTTACCATACAAAACGTATTAAGTTTGAAGCCCAGCATTAACCGACTCCCATTTCTTAATTGTTTCTGATTGGTTGATTTGTTGTTTTAAGTTCACTATTTATGCACATCAAGGCTAATCGGGACTGGACCTACAGTTTTATAGTGGGATCCGAACCACTATGTCATGTGCCTCCACATCGGTGAGGCATAGGTTTACACTGTTAAGAATAAGATCTAATCATTGTCATGTTACTTACATCCACTTTTGATGATTGGTAATATGGCGGTAATGTGAGTGGGAGGTGAATCCATTGTGCATAATAATAATATTCCCTGTTAATAAGACCCTTTACATAAATGACCAGACTAATGAAACCATTATACACCTCACTTTACATGGATCTTTCTTCACCTTTCTTCAGTTTCCATATGTTTTTACTTGTAGTACATAGATTTATGTAATTGCCTCAAAAACTTTGTTTCCTAACTTTCTCGTGGCTCAGTTCTCTACTCTTCCTCCATATCTCTTACGTGTAGCTATTGTTCAATTACAGCTGTGCTGAAAATTAGTTTTGTAGAAACTTCAGATGAAACAATAACAAGATATATGTTTATCATCCTTCAGATTACTACCATGGTAATAAAAAGATCAAAATGATCTTTTTTGAAAAGGGCTTCTCAGGATGTATACCATGCTTCTATATTAAATTTGAAGGGCAAGATTAAAAGAAGTGACGTGGAAGAATTCTTATAAAGATAATGAAAAAAGTGGTTTCAAGTGCTTGGGAGAACAGTCGAGCATGTTATGAATAAGATGCGAATTTGGCCCAAATGAGAAACCAATTCAACCGTAGCTTGTAGAGTGTGATGAGACGAAAGGAAGAGGAAACCAAAACATAACACGACGTGCTCGGAACGCGAACGCAGCATGATCGTAATGATAAAGTATGAAGCAACGTCACTGACTGATTGATTGATTTTACTTCGCTTTTTGTGCTTTTGGCTAATTTGCGAAGATGTGGATGATGATGATATGATGAATGGACTCGCAAACATCCATGCCTAGGCCGGGATTCGAACCCGGGACCCCTGGCGTCGTAGCGTGATGTGTAACCACTCCGTCAACCTCACTGTTGCATATGAATACTATATACAAACGTTTAAGCATGGAGATTCTTGTCATACGGAAGTAACAGTAAAATTAAACAAAAATTATCACGACTTAAATTGCACTATTGCCTCTTTGGACGTTGAAAACCCAGCGGAACTGTTTCTAAACGGAAATAAGACAGCGGCGGTCAGAATCGTTTTATGTAAAGCTGTTCGGAATTGGGGATCTAATTGAGTAAGAATTAACAACAGTTTACAGTTTACTTGCGGGCCTTCACGGACAAGAAATTGTGTCACAGCGTCTCTCCATTTCGCCCTCCCCCGTCGCCTTTGCTTGTGGCAGAGCAATCTAATCAAACGGCCAATCTCCGAGCCACAACAGCAGGAAAAGACAAGGCTGCTATCTGGAATCTCTCGGTTCAGCACAAAGAACTCACTGACCGAAAACCGGGAGCCATTCTGAACCGACGTTGCCGTCTGCACGAGTCCAGCAGATCAATTGAGGTTTTGCTTGCGTGGCAGGAAGCATTGTGATTCAAAGTGAAGCACCGTACTATATTGCCAGTATTTCCTTCCGAACGGAGAATTAGTTCAGCATAAGAAACTCAAAAAGGGCTGCATTATTTTTTTTCCTTTCCTTCCCGTTCTAGGGAGGAAAGTTTCCGGAAACTTTGATTTCCTTGTTTCGAAGCCCACTTTGTGTTGAGATTGGTTAATGGGGACTGGGCCTAGAGTTTACGGTTTGGCCCGAACCGCTTTGCAGACTTTGATTGCTCGATTGATTTGTTTTACGGTACTTTGCTCTTCTGCCACTTGTGGCTAATCGCGGAGATGAGGATGAGTGATGCTATGATGACATTGATAGACACTCACAAAGAACAACCATGCGTGGTAAGCTTGTGCAATATGCCTCCACAGGAGATAGAAACAGTAACCTCTTGATTCCTATGGAACAGTGTTACCACTACGCTATCTGGGAGTCCAAATTTGGTGTTCAGACATTACATGTTATTATGTAGTGACATATAAAGGCGCTGAAGCCAGCCATAGAAGGCATAAATGACTTACACACCCATGTTTAACATCACTGATGGCGCAGTACCTAACACTAGGCGTTCAAGAGATCTCGGTGCAATGTCTGGTGGAAGTCCACTGCAGTTTCATTTTCATCCTACTAAACTGTATATCTCGTACCGATTAGCATTATGTACTCCTTGTTTTTAGCTCCCCGTCCCCTTTCACAACTCTAATGTGAATAATAATAATTATTGTTGCTTTGTGCTCAACACAGCAAAAGCCACATAATACATCACTTCAAGTATTGCAACAAGTACTTCCACAAAAGTCATCATTCCCTGAAAGTTCTATAAGTTCACGTTTATTGCTACAGTTGACTACTAAGAAGGGAGCTTCCGTACTCCTATATTCAAAAAACTTGCAAGCAATGGCTGCACTATCGATCTTCGATGGGAGAATTTTCTGTGCAAACATTATTTTTTCTTTCTCCTTAAATGTATAGCTTCTAAATTAATAGGCATTTACATGTTGGATAGTTATTTTGAATTTTCATGCACAGAAGTCCGACAAATTGACTCAATTTTTGGAATTTAGCTATGAGAAGTTGTGCTCCAGAATTACAAACATATTGAAGTGTTTGAGTAACATAAAAATGTAAAAGTTTGTTATAACAATTCTAATTAAGATATATAAAACCTAATATTTTAGCTTATAAATATTATGTTATAAGCCGCATCAATTTATACTTGAATAAACCATCAATTGTACCAGACAACATTATTCATGTAATTAACAAATTTTAAAGAAGGTTGAATACATGACAACAGACTATCCTGTAAATATGTTAAGTCTTTGAGTAGAGTCACCGCGCTTTGTTTTCCCAAAATTGTATTTCAAGTTCTAGACCTAGATACCTTATGGTATCTTACTTATCATTACAACAATGGGCGACTTTTAAGTAGTCATTAGGGCCTTCACGATGGCGCAGTGGTAGCGTCGTCGCCTTGTAACCAAGGGATCCCGGGTTCGATACCCGGTGGATGCACATAATGGTTCGGATCCCACTTTAAACTGTAGGTCCAGTCCCGATTAGCATTATTGTGCATAAAGTGGACTTAAAACACCAACTCAATCACTCAATCAATTCAAGTAGTCAAAATAACAATTTTCGCAATGAATATCTAGCTAGGGTCTATTAATTAAATATATTCAGCACATGCGGCTGTCTAATCCATATTCTGGAAAAAAAAATGTAGATATCCATTAGACCCAAAAGGGCTATTACGAGGCTCACTCACGTTCGATTTTGCCACCCTCTCAGAATTGGTTGGCGTCAAGAATCAACCACCTGTGACTCCAGACATTCCAGCTTCTTTAAATGTTATTTCATTCCGGCCATTTTCCAGCCTAACGCCCTATCAGATCCGCGAGATTATGCCCGCAAAGAAGCAGTGAAAGCACTTTTACGTGTTTTACAATTCCACGGCTGCCCCCCGAAAAACCAGAAGGAGGAGGACTGGCGTAACAGAGTGGTGCGTCCGGAAGGGTCCCGGTCCAAGTTTTAATTAAACCCGCCCCCTTTCAATTGTCCCTCTAATTTGGTCGTGGTTACAACCCTCTCAACAATGGTCCCACGTCTATAATGGGAAGGAAGTTGAGAGGGTGCCATTGTGACACGGAGCCAGGGCGGCCAATCCTATCACCGCCGTAACGTTTCACCAATTTGCCAGAAGATGTCTCCGGCAGTTCGGTTCCTCTTATTAACTTTTTCTTAATTAAATTCCGTTCCCATCTCTCAATAAGAGATTATCGCTTTCATTTGGAGACGGACAATTCAGTCCTTTTAATTGGACGGCGTGATTTTCTGCAAATCTACGACTGGAAGTGCAGTGATATTGGTCTTAGAAAGTGATCCTGAAGAGAGACAACATTTGCTTGCTGGTCAATTGTTGGTCTAGGCCACGGACATCTATAGACAGTAATGAAGGGAGTGGCACACTCGCCTCATTTACTACTCCGGCATTTCGTTTCTTTATACACCCTATATGCAGATGATTCAATTCAACATACAAGCTTATCTATATACGCTGTATAAAACGCACCTTGTTACTAACTTCGTTGATCCTGTAGGAGCTATTGGTCATGCCTTTCTTCTGTCTCCGACATTCATTTTGAGGGACATCCAAGTCAGATCTACACTCTCTCCCGGGACTCTCAGGAGAAAGCAAACGAAAGCATGCAAGTCGTGACTCAACAGGGCTCGTCCAAAGAACGCGTGAGAGGGAAAGGGCTTGCTGGATGCACAAACGCAGATTCCCACATAATCATAGAAAAAACTTAAAATAATGTTCACCGAGTTACTTTTCTATCGTGCACTACATACCGTTAAGTTTGTTTGTTGTGACATCCTACATTTACACGGAAATATCAAAATTTCCCAGTGGTATATTTAAAATAAATGTCTGGCTTAAAAACCACGAAAGAGTTAATAGGCTACTGTATCTACAATACAATACAATAGTTACAACTTTTTCGATTGTAAATGATTTCATAAAAGGTAGAAAGTCTTGCGTGCATTATATACCTAGATTTTATTTGTATTAATTGAGCATGGATTTGACGCAAACCTGCAATAATGGCCAAGAGGGAGGGATTGGCTAAGCTCTGAAAGCATAAGCGGAGGAATTCATAATCTTGTCCATTTGTGGAGGTGATGTGATCAGCACCACGACCTGGCCGGCTTTTCTCACTCCCGGTTTGCCCCAGGTACCCATTTATTAGACGCTGGGTGAACCTCAGAGCCACTCCATGATAGTATATTGCTGAAAAAATTCCCACTTGAAATCACCCACGCTGAGTATCAAACCCAGGTGCCCTCGTAGTAGTCGTACGCCCTACCTACTGCACAGCGGTTCTTACGTTTTGCTGAGGATAATTCTCGTGTCCTCCTGTAAAGTTCCTTCAAGTGCGGTCTTTCATGCCATAAGATTTTACGCCATGTTAGAATACTATCAAAAATTCAAGGACATGTTTTCTGTTGTGTCATCTATAGGTACGGACGCTAAAGTACAACTTAAATTACTTCACTTGTATTAATCCCAAAATAATTCATATAGCAGGTCGAGCATCATCCTCAACAAAAAGTATAATTAAGTTCTTACCTTAAAGGGATCAAAAAGATGGTGACATATAAACTATGGGTAAGTGAAGTAGACGACTATGTTCATAAGTGGCAGCCATACGTTATTTTTTATTAATTTTATTGCTTTGTTTTTAAAGGTTATAAGGTCATAATTCTGTGCGATGTATTATTATAAAGTCTAATAATAGGGTAAAAGAAGGGATGTTCACCATGCTGGGAATTTCACCGTACTTGTGGTTTTTGTAATCGTAGATAGAAACTATAGGTTGGAAACACTCACTGATGCCTGTAAAAAATCAAGTAACATGTGCCTTGTTTCCACTGAAAACTACAGTGTGGTAAGCGAACTAGCAAGCAAGCAGTACAGTTTGGAATGCGCAGTTGTGTCTACACAGAAGACAATGAAAGGTGCCGAATTTCAATACTACGTGGGAAATTGTCATTTCGTGGCAGATAAGAATTATTTTTCTTCCTTTCAATTATTGATATCGTAACCTCAAACCTTAAGAATGTCGTGAAAAGATTTGCTTTGTAAAGCGTGCGTGTACAAGTAAACATAAGTTGTTCTCTTTCGACTATGCATTTGCTGATAAGTTCGCCAGAGTAACAGAAAATGTGTCGAATTTCCCTTCTTACAGTCGATCTTTCACACACAACTTGTTCACAATGCATATGAACATTTAGGCCTATGTTTCTTAAACATGTTTGTATTGTATCTTTTTAAGCAGTTTTGTATTGTCATTTGTAGGTCATTTACACTTTGTTGTCTGAGTTATTGGCAACAACTTGGTATTTCATACGCTTAAACTGACCATAAAATGATAAATAAGTTATATGGCGAATTTCCCAGCATGTGGCGGGAATTTCGCCACTTTTCCTCATTTTAGTATTTTTAATATTACGTCATAAGTATAAGTAACACAGTATTTATGTTATATTCCTCATAATCCACAATGGTTACTTTTTGTATCGTATACATTTTGTCCTCATCCCCCAATTCGTTTAGAAGGAAAAAAATGAAAAGCATTTTCGTGGCGAACTTCCCCTCCTTTACCCTAGTTCTTAAATACGTACACATATTTCATATATATAATTTCTAGTTAAATAATTTTGTTAAATAATTAACCATGCCATCGTTCAATTTGGAAGCAAACGTGTACGGAGGGTACTTATAACACACATATTTCTCAATAAAGTTTGATAACAAGTAAAAATATGATAATTTTAGAGATTTTAGATTTTAGTGCTTCATTTAGAAATTATACCTATCTCTCCAAAATTATGATCTTATGAAAATCTCTCCCTTGTACTTTTTTCTGCACACTCTAGTTTAAAGCATTTAATTGTACAAAGCTCCCCGTTCTATTCATGGATATCCTCTGTCAGATATTTCGCTACCGATAACTCTCCCGAACGTCATCTAAATCGCTTTGAAATCGAGAATGGAAACTCTGGTAATTTTCGTCCCTCCCCCCTCTTTCCTACCCCACCTCCTACCTTCCCAGTGGAACCAAAATGAGATATCGAAGACAAAAATTAACTCCCTCCTTCCACCCAATTTCGCAGACACGCCTGCAGAGGCTAGGAAAATGAATATTGAAACTCTGGCAATCAGAAGGTTTCATTTTCGAAAAAAAAAGATCGTTCGAGTAGTAAGAAGAGTGTGTATATATACATACGCCAGGTTATTAAAAAGTGAAATGTACTTTTCACGATTTACGTTTAATGGCTTATCAACGGCAGTTAATGGATTCTTCAACACAGCCCCATGGCTTTATACAAATCTAGTTTTCGTTTCGGAATTGAGAGAGAGAATTATTTCTCCGTTGAGTTATTGGCTAGCGATGAAGTCTGAAATTTAAGTGAGTGAGAATTGAATTCCAGTTCCGCATTATCCAACGCAGCTACAAGAAAAATATTGACAGGAGAAGATCTTTAAACCATTTTATGATAGAGCAACGTCAGGCTTCTGTCAATTGTTAAGAGCATGGTAAGTTATTTTCTTAAACAAAAGAACATTACTTTTATAAAACGTAGGAATATAGTCACATGAGAACATACAGCATTCACTAGATGCCAGTCAAGGCATGTAAAATAGTTTTTCGTTCATTGTTAAACAAAATCAAATCCAAGTTTTGACGAATTTCAATAAATATATTTCATTTCTTGCAAAGTAAAATGGTTGTATGGCTTACATATACAATACCGACTGTTTGTGCTAAACTATAACTTCTCAAAATTGAACTTAACACATTCTTACAACCATAACTCATAATTTTTGAGTATTTCTCAACTCAAGCTAACACCAAAAAGCCAAGTCAAAAAACAACATCGTAATGCCCATAGCAAGTGAATTTTCAAGATGTACACACAAAGGCAAGCCACTATTGTCTGACATCACAAATAGATCAAAATATTTAAGAAACACAGCAATCGCATGCCAAGTTAGAGAGGTTACAAACACAAAGTTATTTTGTAATGTCTCTAACTGGGATGTGCTATCCTGCTGTGCTAACCACGCCGGTATATCGTTAGCCACAGTGCTATAAAAGAGGCCATATTACTATTGACACTGACAAGGGAGGTTATCTAAATGTCCCCCTCCGAATACCATGAAACTTGGCAGGTGCATAGTGGGGCCCAAAGGAAGAAATACGTGTTTTTTTTGTTTCGGCTAAAAGACTGTTTTAGGTGGCAAACCTCCCCTCAAATGTCAAAATGAGGACAAATTGAAGTGGGCATTTGACCCCTGTGTCCCCCTCCGATTTTCATGAAACTTGGCAGGTGTATAGAGGGGCCCAAAGGAAGAAATACGTTTTTTTTCTTTTGGCTAAAAAACTGTTTTAGGGGGCAAAACACGCCTCAAATGTCAAGATGAGGACAAATTGATGTGGGGATCTGACCCCAGTGTCCCCCTCCGATTTCCATGAAATTTGGAAGCTGTATAGAGGGGCCCTATGCGCTCTGTTTCTTCCTATATCATATTTACGTGGTTTCGGGGTCAGATCCCCACTTCAATTTAGCCGAAACAAAAAACACGTATTTCTTCCTTTGGGCCCCTCTATACACCTGCCAAGTTTCATGGAAATCGGAGGGGCACACTTAGATAACCTCCCTTGTGAGTTAATATTCATTACATAATTGTCATGTTTGTACTTTTTTTTTACTGCAACAGGCGAATCGATGAAGACGTGTACATTTAAGGTTTCACAAATTTCAATCCATTTCTCTTGATAAAACCCCACACAATTGGAATGCGAGGAGGAATGGCTTTTGCTCAGAAGGCACAAGCAGATACAGAACCAAAGTCGCTGCCTATAAGCGATGGGTTACAAACGTCCTAAGGGAATGAAATTCTCCCCTCGTCATTCGCCTTAAGGGAAGAAGCAACTGGAAAAAGACAATGCGAAAACGCCTTGACGCCCGAAAGCGAGACGAATTCTGCAATAAAAATAAAGGAGAGAGAGAGTGGATTATCTTAACTTTGAAAAATGACCGGGAGCTATTCTCTCGAAAACATGATGCGAATGACAATACAGGGATAAAGTACTGCCGTGGATGAGAATCCTGAAGAAGCTTCATCTGTCATGAAGAGACAAAGAGCAGCATCATCCTTCCTCGTTAAGGGTGAAGAGGGAAACTGGATGAAGAATGCGTTTGCATGTCAAAACAAACTTTATGATTACAACGGTTTCGCGTCTTGGTGTAGAGGAAGAGAAAGGGCCTGCGTGTGCATTCTGTGCTTAACCACTGCTAAACATTCAGTCCACAGTGTACCATCACGTTCCCCTCAAAAGAATTCCCATCAGGACAATCTGCATGAAGTTCTTCCGCAGGATTTTGTATTCCTGGCCCGCTTCTTCAGGGGACAGATTCAGGTTTAGGGTAAATCAAGAAACGGAAGGAAGGGAAAAGGAGATTGGAGACGGAGGATGGGAGCCCGGGTCATACATCATCCGGTTCGAGAGCCCTTGCATAGGTGGTGACGTGTCCTGCTTTGAGGAAAGGGCTTTACTCTTTCTTTTTCTTTAAGATGCCACGGTCATGCATAAACACCTTTCTTCAGGCTGGGTTCTTTTCTGGGATTCCTACCAGTGCTCTGTCGGCGGTGTTCGAAACCGACGTGACGTCACTTGATAAACATGGCAGTTTCCAAGGATTTACAACTTAGCAAGGACAGGAATTCATGCATGAGAAGCGTACTGTATAGCATCCTCCTGTTACGGCTCTTTAACAAGTATGACATTGAGAAACTCTGTGGTGTAATATTACGTAATTGCTGTTTGGACATTTTCATGTGTTCCACGAATCAGCACTCAATTGTAAGGAAGTAACTAACCTGAATGAAATTGTCTTATTATAAATTAAAATTTCTTTTTTGGTAATTTAATGGGTGATGCTCAACATATTATTTTGGAATGTCCAATTCAATAAGAGAAACGAAAGACATTATACCGAATATTATCAAAAATTAATGTTCCTTTTCCCATTAATTTGACTTCAATGTTGTATGCACCAGATATTAGAATTGCATATATTATACTTGCTTTTTTGAGACAAAATGATATAAAATTGTAGTTAATTTTTGTTAATGAATGATTGAAAGTAGTTATATAAAAAGGTATTTAAGAGCGTATTGGAACTTTGTGTGTAAAATTTATGTTAAAATGTATCTTATCTCGTTCTGCTCTAAAAAATTATACTAAAGGATTTTATGTAAGCTGCTCAAGAAGAGTGAAAATCATTTATTTTCTGTCCAATTTAACAAAGTATGAAAGAAAATTAAGGAAAAATGTGGTGAAGCATCAAAGAAGAGGTAAAAAGTGGATAAATGTGCGAATATCACTAAAATGTGCAACAAAGTGTATTCATTTCACTTGATTCCATGTCTTAGAATACATATCTCAAGCGATCGGAATGAAAACAGCTATTTTTGGAAATGTGCTGCACCTTAAAATTATTTCCCCAATACAGATATGTTTTGATCTGTCGATCTGTACTAGAGAGGTGCACTGCTATATCATAACGCAAATACATTGGATGCTGTCAAGCACCTTGATCAACCCTACACATCCGCTCCAATGCGGACGTGGAATCAAAAATGCCCACATTGATCAACCGGAGTATATGCGAATTGCACATTGCTTGCTCTGTTTCATTTTGTTTACGCCGTATCGGAAATGCATCTGCTTCCAAACGAAATGACACAAATTCCAGCATTTGTTCCAGCGGATGTCTCCGGTTCCATGGCGGTCGGCAATGCTTTAATTAGTCATATCAGGTGGATAGGCATTACCTCGATGTAAACTGTCATTATCAGTGTCAGAGGACATCCAGGATATGCAATTTTCATGGAGCTTATGAGCTTCGATAGCACCCGGTATTGAAGGCTGTTATTAGCTTCTGATTGGTATTGTCAGGTTAATGATGTACTGGAATTGAGGTTGGGATCTCGTTTTTTTCCAGCCATTTCGAACGACAATAATCATATAATGTTTGTCCAGTTACGTAATCCGAAGTAGTCCACCGTATTGCTGGACTCATTTAGTGGCCAGCCAATAAAAACACACGTAATGGAGCGTCGATTTTCAGCATAACGAAGAGAAATGCAATGGACATTACGGTGGTCATATTTGAGCATTTGTTTCTGGCAGAATCAGCTTCTGTTGTATAACATCGATGAAATTTGGATTGTCTTTGATCTCGGGGTATTTATCTGAAAATGTATGTCGTTTCTGGATGTATGGATTAGCCAATGAGAAATGCGAACAGTGAACAAAGTTAATGATGTGAAACATTCCAGAAGAGTTATAAACTTGGTTGTAATCCAGTTTCAAAAATGGGGGGGGGGGAGAATGTTAATCCACTAAGGAAAGTAGCCTGCAAGTGCAGGGTCATACAAGAAGGTGGTATTTCTGAGCAGTTTGGATATGAGAGAGAAGAGGGAGAATGGAGGATTTACAGCTGTGCCAGGAGTCTGTGGGAACAAGGCCACATGTAACGGTTGAGAAGGGGAGAAAGCTAGTGGATGGAGCAAAGCGGTTCGCGCTGCTGCAACCGGCTGGTAGCTAACTAACTAACTCTCTAGCTTTCTTAAACCTGAAGGCTTATGGCTGCAGAAACGATGGCACAGCGGTAGTGTCGTCGCCTTGTAATCAAGGGGTCCCGTGTTCGATACCCGGTTGAGGCACAGTAGTTCCGATCCCACTTTAAACAGTAATTCCAGTCCTAATTAGCCTTACTAATAGACTTAAAACACCAACCAACTCAATTATCCATCCTTACCGATACTCTTCAGGTTCATCTCAACGTTATCCCTCCATCTTCGTCTTATCATTCCTAATGCTCTCTTACCATCAGGTTTCCCAACAAGAATCGTCTATAATTTTCTTTCCTCTCCCATTCGTGCCACAAGGCCTGCCCATCTAAGTCTTCTTGGTTAAATTATTCTAATAAAATCTGGACAGGAATAAATTATGTAACCTTCTCCACCCAACTGTCTCCTCGACCCTTTTAGGTCCAAATATTCTCCTATGGATTTTATATTCAAATACCCTTAATTTATGTTTCTCTTTTAATGTTAGGAACCAAGTAACATCATGTAATACTACAGGCAAAATTACTGTTTCGTACATTTTAACATTTAGTTTCTTAGCTATCATACGAGAAGATAAAGTTTATGAAGAGAAAAGTAACACGCATTTCCTGAATTAAGTCGGGTAGCCGCATGCGTTCTTCCTTTCATGGTTCATTGGTCATTCCCTCTCTCGAGTCACTCCTTGCGCAGACCCTGTGGCCGAGTGGTTAGCACATCGCGCTGCGACGCCAAGGGTTCGAATCCCGCTCGGGCTTGGTTGTTTGTGAATGTCTATTCATCAATTTCATCACTCATCCCCATCTTCGCAAATTAGCCAAGGGGCACAAAACGCGAAGTAAAAAAAACTAAATCAATCAATCAATCATATTTCCTAGACAGAGTGTAGTATATGAGAGATAAACATGAAGGTCCATCCTGTGGACCCATTATGCGCTAATTCTCCGGACTTGAAACCTCTACGCTTTTGGGTACGTCAAGTCACATTGTGTACTAACAAAGATTACAGAATAAATCTGATATTCGACAGATCACCGCATTCTTTGCACAGATCACTCAGGAAATGCTGCTGCATTCCACGTGATGTAATTTGTCTGTGCGGTATTTCGGCCCTGACGAACATGTTCAGTGTTAATGACGAAGTGCTAATGTGTTAATGATTGGTGCACAATCAATAACTGGGAATAAAGTAGATTCTTCTCTACAGTGTTTGCGTTTCTTCTTGTGCCACCTTAAACGAACCACGCGGTATATCGCTAACTATTAACGAGTAGTACGAAAATAAAAAAAGGTTAATCTCCCCAGTGCGTTCCAGCGTGCCCTGTTGAGGAAGAAAACTTCACATTCTTTACGTTGGCCAAAGTGGAGGTGGTGTGATCGTCACCACGTTCCCTCAGACTCCGAATTGCTTATGCAGGAACATTGTCGGAAGAAATCTCACTTGAGATTAACCACCAGTAGGGGGGACTGCTGCATTCAGACGCCCTATAGACTTTCATATAAAATACAGGTGTGTCTACTTAGTTTCTGTTTTTCTCCACTTGCATTCCTTTCTCATGTTTCACTTATTTATACTTGTCAATATCTTACCTAGAATTTGAACCCGGAATCTACACAGTAACCACTCTGCCACCGACGTCGACAATCGACTGGCCCACCTAGTAATTCATTCTACAGTCTGCAACAAAATAACTGCACAACGTAACACGATGGAACGCAAACGGTTTTAGGTGATATGTAGACAATTATACAGCTCCTATTTTACTTTAGATTAATCCTGTGTCTTGTTTTATGTCTGTTAAAGCCTGGATATTGCCCATTTATCATTTGTTTTTTTTTTCAGTAAAATAATAATTACATGCTGATTTTGAATAAACTGACATTATTAATAAATCGCATCTCAACCACAATTTTTTTAGCAAGTGTTTTTTTGTTTTTTTTGCTAGAAAAACTCAATGTAACTGAACAGGGAATAACCCAATTGAACATTAAGAGAAACATGGAAATTATTACAACACAAATGGCACTCCGAACTTGGTATGCCACCCCTTAAAGGCGGCAGCCATTTGCACACAGACGTCAGAGACACCTGTTAGCAGAGAGTGGAATGAAAGACAGCAGTGCAAAAATGACAAAAAGAATCAAGATGCATCAAGGAACAATCTCAGGTGCAATTTACCATTGGCCATTGTTTTGCACATTATTACAATGGCAATTTAAACAAATTTCAATATTCCCCTCATTTTTAGCGGTTTTGCAGTTACTTTGTTACAGACTGTATGTACGCATTTCAACATTAATGACTATAAAAAAGAATAGCAAAATTTGTGAAGAAGTGTTTCCGTATGCAACCACGACGTCAGGGGTCCCAGGTTCGAATCTCCGCCTGGGCATAAGTCCCTTCATCAATTTGATCGTATCATCACTTATTCTCAGCTTCGTAATTAGCCAAAAGTGGCAGAAAAGCGAAGTAAAATCAGCCAAACGAATCAAGTCTGACAGATTGTGAAAAATATAGTGCAGAAACCTTTTCTGAATACAAAATAAAAGAAGGTTGCATTCCAGAAGAAATGCAGCCCTAGCAATAGTGGTGCAAGAGCTATCGGCACTCACCACCAAAGAAACCGCCTGTCAGGGTACAGCGTTGTCATGCAGAAAACCACTCAACCAGTCAATTAATCACAGGAGACGAGAAACGAGTGGCCGCCCGTTACTCTGGAAATCAAACAGCATCCGTGCAGTTGGGCCACGCCCTTCACAGGCACAGCCTTCATGCTCAAACCCTGCTTTGTCTCCGGAAAGCACATGGCTGATGTGTTGGTCAGTGCAGGGAATAATGCTTCTCGATGTCAAAAACTAGAAAAATCGTTATCGATGCGGATATAGGTCAAATGGTGTATTTAGGTACAATTTCCGCCACTAGGTGGTCTGCTGGGAACCACGTGACCGCTTCCATCCACTGACAGAGGCGCTGGAGACAGTACGTGCTTTGTTTTCTTCCAACCAGAGCTCGCTGTTCACTTTGCGAGGGGAATTTGAATGCACCGTTGGCACATTCACAGCCAGTGTTGAATCCGGCCACTTTTCCCCGGGGGAGATATCAAACTTCATGGGGAATATGTCATAGCCATCAAATTGTAACTAGCTAACTAACTCTCTATCCTTCTTAAACCCGAAAGTTTATGGCTGCAGCAACACAGGCCTTCCATCTGTCCCTATCCTGAGCAAGATCTATACACTCTTTTCCATCCCTACGGAGGTCCATCTCAACGTTATCTCTTCGTCTTGGCCTTCCTACAGGTCACTTACCATCAGGTTTCTTAACAAGAATCCTGTAAACTCCTCTTTCCTTTCCAATTCGTGCCACATGGCCTGCCCACTTAAGCCTTCTTTATTTAATCATTCTAATAATAACTGGACATGGATACAAATTATGTACTTCTAAATTATGTAACCTTCTCCACTCACCTGTCTCCTCACCCCTTTTAGGTTCATTTCTAAGGATTATATTTTCAAACACTCTTAACTTATTTTCCTCTTTCAATGTAAGGAACCAAGTTGCTCATCCATATAATACCTCAGGCAAAATTACGGCTTTCTATATTTTAACTTTTAGTTTCTTAGATATTATACGAGAAGATAAATGATTATAAAGAGAAAAGTAACACGCATATCCTGAATTAAACCCGCTTCTTATTTTCACTTTAATATAATTTTCATTCATCTAATTGCAATACTAATGAAAATAATACTAATATTTTAAATGTCTATTACCTGGGATACATAAATTAATTTAATTTAATACACTGTAAATTTCGATAAGACTGCACAAGCACAACACCTTTTCTCAGCAAACTGTTCACTGACTAGCCGTTAAAATAGCTCCAAGAAGTTGAAATTCGTTACAACAATAGAAGGTTACATTACACCAGTCCTGCCGCTCTACACGTGTCCATTGTTGAGTTTCAATAAAATAGAATTGTATTACAAATTACTAGTTAGCAGTTATAAAAAATGAACGACAATTTAAATTTGTTCATTATTTTGACTTTTAGTTATAAAGAGGGCTGAATCGGAGATTACGAAAGAAAAACAACAGAAAAGGTGCGTTCTATGTTAAATAAAAGTGATTGAAAGAAAACAAAAGTGACATTGTTGCCGAATTTCTCAGCTATTGTCCGAACGCACTGCTAGATTATTGAAATTTTCAGGGCAGAACGTTTCTACTTCCGGGTGGGGCACCGCCTCCTGCGCCACTCCCTGAATTAATCACTGTTCGCAGTGGAGGGGAGGGGAAACCAACAGACATATGATGAGCGGAAACGAATTTCCGCTCTTTTAACTCCTTAAGAAGGACTTGTGCAACAGCACGGTTAGATTGGCAACAACAGACCGCAGTCGACAGAACACTTAGTGGCAGAAATTGTATCACGATAAGTCCACTTTATGCATAGTAAGGCTAATTGGGACTGGACCTACAGTTTAAAGTTGGATCCGAAGCACTGTGTGCCTCCACCGGAAATCGAACAAGGGACCTCTTGATTACTAGGCGACTGCGACGAAATTACGAAAACTTCAACTTATATTACAATACATTATGAATATATGAAGGAAGAATGTTACAAAGTGTTACCTTTTCATAGAACAGTAAATTATTGGCCATATGAACGGTAGCACAGTCGATGCAGTTTTCTTTAAAACCGTTAAAGGCATTGCATAAAATTGTAGCTTCGACTTGCATATGAAAGCATTTTTTGTCGTAACGTCTATTGACACAGTAAAAACCAAACATGTAGGAATCCTTACCAATAGAATATACGAACCGAAGCTACATCTATGGTCGTACTGAACCGTTAGTGATTTCTAGTGAAGTCTCAAAATATTATGTTTAATTTCTTTATTCAGACATTATTCAACCCTCTAAAGATGTAAGTATTCGTAAGCAAGGTGCAGCTGGAATAATTTTGATTCTCATCTATAAGTGACAATCGTCAACAATTCTCTTTTCAGGGCTGTGTACCCTAGTAGGAATTTTCATCGCATGTCAAGTATAAAAAACTGACTCACTGATTGCAGGAAGTCTATTCCAACATGGCAGTAATGTTTATAAACTTAATGATGCATTTTTAATTTGGGTGTCCAATTCACAATATTAATCATAACGTGGATATATTAGGGCAAAACAAAAATAGTGACAATCTAACGACAAATAACTTTGTTTAGTTAGATTTTGTCAACTACATTTCACATATTCATGTAGGTATATGGGGTGTAAGGGGTACCTTCCACGTAGGCGCCCAAAAGTCAACCTCACTTCCACGTAGTGCACTCTGGACTAAAGATTAACGAGGCTCTGGCGACTGGCACTATGGCCAGTATAATTTTGTGTGTGTTGTCCTGTTTTTTGTCCTTGTGTGTGCTGAGTGCCCATTTACAGCCTCAGCTTTTAACAGAAGTCAGAAGATTTTAAGATTTTTAGTTATGCAACGTTAGAGTTGTTATTTGTAATGCTAAGGGGCTGGCTCCCGTATAATGTGACGGGAGCAAAATAGCCTAAGTGCTGACGCTCCCAAAATTTTAACTTCAAATTCAAATTCATGTAGGTATATCACTAACTATCACTGTCAATAACCAAAACAAAAATATATTAAAGGAAAAGTACAATTACATTAATGACAGTAGTAGCTGTAGTCAGCCATTGAAATTTACAAATCCATGGTTTCTAAAAAAACGCTCTTTGTCGGGCCGACCTCCGTTGCGTTGAACAGCGCGCTACGACGCCAAGGGTCATTGGCTCGAATCCCTGCCTAGGCATGGTTGTTCTTTGTGAGTGTTCCCTCATCATCATATCATCACTCATCCTCATCTTCGCCATTAGTCAAAAGTGGCAGCAAAGCGAAGTCTAATAAACAAAATCATTCAATCAAAACTGAACATATATGTTCATAGTCTTGCACAGAAGTACATTATGTGCTGCAAGTGTTGGATAAGAATGCGTTGATAAGATGCTGGGTGAGCCCTATGTCCGTCTTACGCAGGAATATTGTCGAAAAAACAAAACAACAACACCCAACCAGGGGATCTAACCTGGTTGTTCCGCGTGCTAGTCAGACGCTGTATCCACTAGATACTACGTAACTAGTCAGACGCTGTATCCACTAGATACTACGTAACTGGTCAGACGCTGTATCCTCTAGATACTACGTAACTGGTCATAAGCTGTATCCACTAGATACTACGTAACTAGTCAGACGCTGTATCCACTAGATACTACGTAACTAGTCAGACGCTGTATCCACTATATACTACGTAACTAGTCAGACGCTGTATCCTCTAGATACTACGTAACTGGTCATAAGCTGTATCCACTAGATACTACGTAACTAGTCAGACGCTGTATCCACTAGATACTACGTAACTAGTCAGACGCTGTATCCACTAGATACTACGTAACTAGTCAGACGCTGTATCCACTAGATACTACGTAACTAGTCAGACGCTGTATCCACTAGATACTACGTAACTGGTCAGACGCTGTATCCTCTAGATACTACGTAACTGGTCATAAGCTGTATCCACTAGATACTACGTAACTGGTCAGACGCTGTATCCACTAGATACTACGTAACTGGTCAGACGCTGTATCCTCTAGATACTACGTAACTGGTCATAAGCTGTATCCACTAGATACTACGTAACTGGTCATAAGCTGTATCCACTAGATACTACGTAACTAGTCAGACGCTGTATCCACTAGATACTACGTAACTAGTCAGACGCTGTATCCACTAGATACTACGTAACTAGTCAGACGCTGTATCCACTAGATACTACGTAACTGGTCAGACGCTGTATCCACTAGATACTACGTAACTAGTCAGACGCTGTATCCACTAGATACTACGTAACTAGTCAGACGCTGTATCCACTAGATACTACGTAACTAGTCAGACGCTGTATCCACTAGATACTACGTAACTAGTCAGACGCTGTATCCACTAGATACTACGTAACTGGTCAGACGCTGTATCCTCTAGATACTACGTAACTAGTCAGACGCTGTATCCACTAGATACTACGTAACTGATTCATAACTGATTCATACCACTCCAAGAAAGTTCGGTCTTTAGTGTTAATCTTATGGTAAAAAAATCACCAGTGCGTCCTTTAACAATTTAAATGACAATATCGTACTAACACTATACATATTATTTCTTCAAAATTCCCTCGCACAACTTGTAACTGTTGAATTCTCAAAGCTGTTTTTCACTGGGAAGCAGATTTTGAATCTATGTGCTCCTCTTCTCCATGGCTGCGTTAAAGACACTCTGGAGGCCAATTCAGGCCTGTGCGAACCTGTTGGTTTCTCATGTAAATATAATCCTCCGTGCTCAAGCTGGATGAAAAATCCTCTCATGGGTAACTTTTTGAAGTGTTTGGTCTTCTTACATACTTTCACCGGGGCAGAATTTAAACAGAGCAGTTATGTTTACGCAATGCGCGTTGTTGACTCTCTCTCTCTCTCTCTCTCTCTCTCTCTGTGTGTGTGTGTGTGTGCGTAGAAGGCATCTGTGGCGGTCATCTGACCACTAAACGACCACGCACCACCACGCACAGAGCAAAAATTCTGCGAACTCAGTTCTGGTAATGAAGTGCATCCAGCTGGACCACATCGCTAAAACGAGCTGAATGACCACTGAGAATTGTTGTACACTCGCGAGGAAAAGTGTGCTGTGCATAGACATAGAAAATTAACTTTCCTGATCTGCTATGTTGCTCTTAGAAAATTCTTAATAAGCACGTAACGTCCCTCTACATTAGCATATGCTTTGATTATTAACTCTACCATCAAAAATTCAAATCAGGTTGGCACCCATTTTGTCAAAGCAAATTCCATTATTTTTTTTCAAGATTCACAGGTATTTTCAGGTAAATCTTCAAACCATTTTGTTATTTATTTTTATTTTACCATGACTTCATTTTCAGAATTTTCTTAGAGTGAAAATAGTAACCAACAGCTTCAGTTTTTTAAAAATGACAATTTTAAAAAGTATTTCCTTTTGTGAACACTTACTGTATCAAATCATGGTTTATAAATGTGTGAAATGTGTAAATATCTATCTCACTAGTGCCAAAACAATATGTAACCTAACTTTTCGAAGTTTCCAAATACTTTCATGAAATACTCTTCCTTCTCCATGATTTTTTAGACATAGGTCAATTTTTCTGACTTTTCCAGGGTTGCCAGATCACTTTGAACGCTGTCTAATGTAACAACTGAGTAACTACTAATTTTCATTCCGTACATGTATAGTCCATTTTTCCTTCAGACTATACAGTCAATGCAATGTAAACGCCCTATTATCGCTTATTTTCAAGCTATAACTACAGATTTCTCACATTCTTAAATGAGAACGAAAGGTATGGCCCAGTTAAAGTGGTTAAAATTGCATCCCTTGGTAATATAGTGTGTAAATTAATGCATGTTTGTTTCCAAGGTACACTCAGACAAAACTTTGAAAACAGTCTCCATAACAGTATAATTTGTGGGATGAAATAGGAGCAATCTTCAATGAAAAATACTTCATTCAGTGACTTTTGAATGTAATCCTTGATATTGCGATTATGTAAGTTTAAATACAATTTAATTAAATCGCTTTTTATAGAATGTAGCCTACAAGATAACCAAGGTTTTGAACGAGTGAAATATTTGGACACAAAGCCTCAAAGTATAAAGATATATTATGCGTAACAAATTGGATTCATGACGCAAAATTGCTTCAGATGCTCCAGTGACACCTATTGTTCTTGAGTGTTGCAGTAGATGATGCGGTAACTGCCGCCGCACATGAGGCTAAATTCTTGGCTTGCGAGAGGAAATATTGGGAGAGGATAATTGCGCGCTACGCTTGCCTATTATAATTGCCCTCTTTTGATGCTAGCCTTAATCGAGACGGACTCGGAATTGTGTCGGCTTCGTCTGGTGCATCCTGAATATACCAGATATCCAAAAAAGTTCATGCCGTATCTTGCAGTGAGAAATAAAGACTCTGTAATTTCTGGCAAATGTGTTTTATTCAGCAAAATAAACTCCTTCAGCTTCAATTACATGTTCCCAATGAGATACAAGCTTATAAATCCCGCGTTTGTAAAAGTTCTGGTCCCTAGGAGAAAAAAATTGTCCTATGACCTGCGTGACATCATCTCGGTTTCGGAACCGTTGCTCACGCAAATGGTTATCCATGGCCAAAAACAAGTGAAAGTCGGATTGGCAATGTCCTGGGAGTAAGGAGGATGAGGTAAAATATCCCAACCAAGTGTGTTGATTTCCTCCTTGGTCGCTTTTGCCGTATGAGATCTAGCGTTGTCGTGAAGAAGGATCACTCCTTTCCTGTTGACTACTGCTGGCTGCTTCGGACGCAGTGCAGCTGCAACCCTTTGCAACTGGGACGAGTACACCTCGGATGTGATGGTTTTGCCATGCTCTAGGAATTCAAAGTGCACAACACCAGCGCTGGTCCACCAAACACAGAGCAGAACCTTCTGTTGATGAATGTTTTCTTTGGGGGTCAATGCAACACAACCAGGGGACGATCAATGATGTTTTCTTTTGCAGTTACTGTATAACATCCATTTCTCGTCACATGTCAATATCTGGTCCAGGAATGGGGTTTCTTGTGGCGTGACAGCAATGATGCTCAAATGGTGAGCCGCTGGCGTTTGTTTTCCTCGGACAAAACGTGAGGAACCCACTTACTGAGCTTCCAAGTATTTCCGATTTTGTTCAGATGCAATCGAATGGTTTCCTCCGACACTCCAAACCCTTGTGCAAGTTCTTTGCACGTTTGCTGTGGATCGCGCTCGATCGTCTCCTTCAGCAGGGCTTCGTCGATAGTGGCGGGACGTCCAGCTCGAGGTTTGTCCTGGAGGCTCTCATCGCCCGATGCAAAGCGACTGAACCACTCTCGCGCTGTGCGCTCACTCACTGATGCCTCTCCAAACGCGGAGCATATCTTACGAGCAGCGGCTGCAGCATTGCTGCCAAATTTGAACTCGTACAGTAAACACGGCCGTAAAACTTCCTTTGACACTGACATGTTCCCTTCAGGATTGTAGTTCCTACAGACCTGCTGTCTATGCGACCGACACGCCTCCCAACTCTGAACTGACTGACGGTTGCCGGGAATGTAAACTTTTGAAGTCATCCAGATAGGGTTGCCGACACATGCCGTTTGACTTTCACTTTTCGTTCCAGCGGCACGAACTTTTTTGAATACCTGGTAAAAGCAATCACAAAATATAAATTCACTAATAAAATATGATTTTTCTACAGATAGATAGCGAGATATGCACTTGGCTATGTCTGAACATGTCGCATAGTAAATAAATTTGGTTTAGTTAAATTTTTCAATGCGATACTAAAGTCTTGTTCTCATATCAACTTACAAGAGACGTGTCGCGTTTCTCGAGTCACGGAAGCACACGACTAAGTTTGTTACATTTTTTGATTCTGAAACTGGTCTCTTTGTGCACACGTAGATAAGATTGTACTATAATATTGCATTAGGTTGTAATACAATTATGTCCCACAACTGACACATGCTCACAGATCTATTTTCTGAACCAAGCCTTTAGTCGCTCGTACATATCTAACTATTGGAGTTAATCATTTTCATGGTGACGATGTTACAGACAAGAAAAGCTTTTTTATTAAACGAAGTCTTACAAAGAAGCATAACAACATCCCCCTTCTACCAGCAGCGTCGATGCGGAGGGCGCGGTGAGGCAGTTGCCCCTCCCTTACTTTTTGCCCCCGAACTATGGTCTCTTAATAATAAGCCTTGTCTACTAAAAGAAACTAAACTGTTTGTCCCCCCGTTTTGGCACCCAATGGCACCCTTCTGCCATATACTCTTGCTCCACCCCAGTGTTAGTGTTCAAAAACAACAGTGTAGAGTCAGAAGTGGGCGAGAATATTTCCTGGGAAACATTCCAGTTTAGTATTATCCTTAACTACAGCATAAATATGCCTGTTCGAAATAAACTACCTACACTGTTTCCTCTAGCACCAATACTGTAAACCTTTTTCGAGCAGGCCTCATCTCCAGGAAGCTATCAACTCGGGGTAAGCCCCGGCATCTAACGACCTGTTGGGTGAGATGAGTCAAGGCAAGGATACTATAAACCTTATCCTGCTCCCCCCCCAAAACAGGCAAAAGTTGGGCTGGATTGTTCGATGAACTAACCGATCGCACTTGGTCCCTCTAGCACCAATGGTCACTCACATTAACTTTTACTGGCGTCTTTACTGTTTCCTTCGCAACTGCTGTTCTATTTTCAAGCAAAACAACGAAACAACCTCAACCTTGTTCCCTGTTAACGACAGTAGAATGGCTCCTTAAATATTCGCCAAATAATTGCCGCCAATCCGTCTTCTCTCAGAATATTATCTTCGGAATTCTGCTCATCGTGGAATCTGTGAATCGTGGCGTCATCTTTGATTTAAGTGAAAACCACGCAAACTTTCGTGTTCACTTGACAGATCCCTCGGGCAAGAATTGAACGCCTGGTTAGTTTCTGCTGAACCGTTAAGCTCTTTGTTTTCCGTGAATAACAGGCCTCGCCCGACCACAACCAAGACGTAAAGCAGATCAGTGCAGTAAGTCAAGGGGAATTTGTGTTTGCCAATCTGCTTAAGTGAAAAAGCAATTTGAGGCATTTAATTGAAACTCACAAGGCAAAAACATATGTTTTCAATGCACTTCTAATGATTAAACTTTGGGTAATATAATTGAAATTTTAAATGCTGCATTTTTCTTGTTTAGAATACGTTCACACGTACTACACTTCAATTGTGCGTTTCAAGTAAGCTGGATGCTGAGACAGGCTAATTGAGACTGGACCTACAGTTTAAGGAATGACCGGAAGCATTGCCCAATGTGCCTCCAACAGGACTCGAACACGCGCCCTCTTTATTACAGGTCTACAGTGTTACCATAACGGCTTCATTGAAGCCCAAGAGGGAGTCAAATGGGGTGGGAGCGAAGGGAAGGGTACTACTTTCATTAGTATTTGTAATCAATTTGTACAAAAATATATTTACATTTTTCATATTTTACATCGCTTTGGTGCCCCTGTAGGCTAATCGTGATGATAAACGGATCCAAAATGTTATGCGCTGGTCTTTATTTAGTCAGTGAAAGATATGTTGTAAATTAATACAAGGTCCTGAGTGTAGGTTTCGATTGACTGATTGATTGAATTAGTGTTTTAAGTCCACTTAATGCTCATTAAGGCTAATCGGGACTGGACCTACAGTTTAAAGTGGAATCCGAACCACTATATGCCTCCACCGACTATCGAACCCGGGACCCGAGTATCGAACCCGGGACCCCTTCGAGTGTAGGTTTCGAATAATGAGAAAAAATGTTTATTAAATTAAATTCGAAAGACAGAAAAGTACTATAAAAGTCAGATTCAATTCGTAATTTCAATTGATTCTTTGACTCTATCTATATAAGTTTTTAAAGGCGTATAATAATGATGTTCAAACATTTGGGTTTCAAGAACCAGAGAGGAGAAGTATTTCGTGCATAAGTTAATTAATTTCTAGAACCCTAAGTTCGTCCTTGTGTAAACTATGTAAACCCAATAACTTAAGCAAATATGTACGAATATTGTTCCAGGTACAGTGAATTTAGTTCTTGTCACAGAGTATCTATCATATCTTGACTTCTTTGAAAATTCATGAAGCACGGCTGACAGAACTTTCAAACTTCCGCGCTGCGGCGGTTGAGATAGAATCACATTATGTTATAAAGATCCGTGACAACTTCACGCCAAAGGAATTCAACCAGAAACAAACTCCACAAGATTTTCCGGCGTTTCAGAAAGTTCCGACAAGGAAGCACGGGAAACTGGGTCTGATCGAAAAAGATTTTTTGTTCCAAACATCACAAGTTTAATAGTTCGCAACAAGAAAATTCGTTCAACTTCGTTCCTAATGTTTTACAAAAGGGGCACGCGCAAGAAAAATATGACCGTTAAAATAAAAAAAAAAGTTGTGTTCAGAAGCGGGGGTTTGTGTTTGTGTGTGTATGTAATCGTGTGACATCATGTAAGTATATCGGTCATTGCAAAATATAATGTTTTAAGAGAAGCAGAGAGAGAAAGAAAGAGAGAGAGAGAGAGATAAAGAAATGAACAATATAAAAGAGTGAGGTACATAAATGAAAATATATAAATTGAGTGACAAAAAGAAGCAGAAAAATACACAAATATATTAGCGAGATTCTAAGACACAGGATGGAATTCGAAAGAAGACAAAAACCCGAAAAAGGAGAAAAGGAGCTCAATCATAAGAAAGAAATTAAATAATATGTATTTAGTTGTTTTCAATATTTCAGGGGTCATTTCCCCTTTCCTTGCGGGCGCCTACATATGGTAATGTTTTAAGAGAAACAGAGAGAGAGAGAGAGAGAGAGAGAGAGGAATGTAATAACATGCGCTATCACAAAATGAAAATGTATTTCATTGATTTGCTTTATTTTACTTCGCTGAACCTTCATATATTCGAACAGAGACCCCTGACTTTGTAGCGTTCTGTGCTAATAAAAATTTAATTTATTAATGCAGTAATAATAAGCGAAATCTTGAAAAGAAAAGAAAAAAAGTAAAAATATACATTCTACGACGAGGAATGATCGAATTTAACAGAGATGTAGACAATGTTGGTAATAAAAGGCAGATATTGAGGGAACGGTGTATACGAGAACGTCAGAGTTATTATATCAACACACTCATCTCATAGTCACGATGAGTCTATAGAGGCGCTACAGTGAGTTAAAATAAAACGGTACGAACACTTATTTATATTTGGAGAGAATTTAATATATACAGGGTGCCTCAAAAGTAATAGCGCAAACTGACACAGGTGAAACTACACGATAATAGAAGCAAAAACGTATCAGTAAACATGGGTCTGCAAACGAGCCGTTTTTAAGATAATCGCAAATGTGTGGTTACAAGACGCCATTGACTTCATTGTTTGTAAATTTGTAAACGTCGTCCTAGTTGGTAAAATTCTAATAATACAACAAGAAAAGTGACTCCCACAGTACGATTAGACTGTGTACTGATTGTATCCATCCTGTTTGATTACAACGCCACCTCTCGGAAATCTTCTGTTTTGTAAACAAAGAGCAAACCTCGGAACGCGCAAGCAGTAAAGCACCCGGTGTTTACAAAATGCAATCAGTGACGGCTTGTACCCACACATTCGCACACATTATTAACATTTTACCAACTAGGACGACGTTTACAAACAATGAAGTCAGTTGCGGCTTGTAACCACACATTCGCAATTATCTCGGAAACGGCTCGTTTGCAGACCCATGTTTACTGAGACTTTTTAGCTTCTATTATAATGTATTATCACCTGTGTCAGTTTGCGCTATTACTTTTGAGACACCCTGTACACACACTTGTGTATGAAGTTTCAAAACAGGCTCCACAGCACAGAAAATAAGAAAATCACTGGGTTATGGAAACAAAAAACTGATATTGTTAATGCTATTGCAAATAAAATATTTTAGCCGATCTTCATGGGGGAGTGGTTAGCACAGTGCGCTACGACGTAAGCCAGTGGTCTCGCGTTTGAATTCCGACCTGGGCATGGGTACCCCTTCATATGATCACTAATCCTCATCGTCGCGATTAGTCAAAATGACAGCAAAGCGACCCCAAGTAACAAAACTCAAAGTCAAATCAAAATAACAACTTTTAAACATGCCATGGGACGTAAATTGTTACAAAAATCAAAATTACAATGGGAATCATTATGTAGGCAAGAAATGGTAATGGATTACATTGTTCTTTGCTTGGTTACGTACACGATCTAAAGCTTTGTTAGCCAGACATATTTTTTTCCGGGGAACTCGCGGAAAAAGATGTCAGGGCAGGAAGAAATGCAAATAAAGTATGCAAATGTATACGAGAAAGAGGATGGGAAGAAACCGAAGCGTCTTCATGTCCGTTCGTCGGAACAGTGTAACTGCCGTATCTCGGGGGAGGCAGCTACAGACTTTGTTAAAGAATTCTCCTCCCCTTCAATGTACAGGGAGGGAAGAGAAGGGAGAGAGAAAGGGGGAACAGAGGAAGAGTCCAGTTTTCTCTTTTTAACCTGATTTATTGAGAGAAGCGACCCGAATCAAAGCCGTCTTTTCTTTTCCCGGTCTGCTCCTCAAACTAAGTCGATATCCGCCCTCTCCGCTGAGGAACTGGGTGAAAAACCAGTTTCGGAATTCTCAATTCCCCTTCGCCTTGGCTATTTCATCTTTCCTACCTCTTCCTCCCCCCTCTCTTCTTCACCTTTGTGGCTACTCCCCTCGGTGCAATCTGAAGATAGATATACGGGCGCAAGCAAGCCATTTTGCGCAACGGTGTTCGCAAAAACCAATAATGCCATCCCGCATCGAATTTCGATTCTACTGTGTCAAGAAATATCGAACTTGCTGTTCATCTTTATCCTCTTCTCGTACTTTTCTTCCTCTGTTGTGGGAACTATCTGGGATACGTCTTCTCCAACTGGAGAAGTCTTTTGGGTTTTAGCGTGCCAATCTGTAGTTGTGTTAATAGGATGCTAAGGTAGAGGAAAGGAGAACAATTAGCGATAAATAAGAGCGGATGGAGGATAACAGGTAATCAAAAGAAGCATACCGCAAAAAGAACAAAAGAAGAAAGTTTCCTGTAGAAAGGTATAAGTGTACGTTGCAGGACCACTGAAATCACCCACATGCCACCGTGTGTGTTACCTACAAATAGTACACCATCCAACCGTTATAGAATTAGGCTTTCTCATTACGAGGGTAATTTCATAAATAATGACACTATTTCCTTCCTTACATGTATATTTCATGTTAGGTAGTATGTCCTTAAAGTTCTTCAGTGTAGTCCTCCTGCTTCTCATTAACCATATCTCAACTTCTCGGACGATTTTCTATTATAGTTAGGCTGATTGATCGATCGATTTGCTTTATTATATCTCGCTCTTTGTACCACTTTTGGCTAATTTGTGAAGATGTGGATGAGTGATGATATGATGAAATTGATGAACTGACACTCACAAACATCCATGCCGAGGCCGGGATTCGAACCCGAGACCCCTGGCGTCGTAGCGTGGTAACCACTCCGCCACGGGGACCGGCCTGTGCCAATTAGGGTACCACTGTTGTTCAGGCCGCGAATGACTCGGGTACGGCTGCAGAAAACCCTTTCAGGGAGGAAAAATGTTGTCCAAACATGGGTTCCGTCATCTTCTGGAATAATTCGAAGTCTGGTGGACTCATGTCTTGACTGTGTGGCCGGTGAGTCAATAGTTCCAGTTCATAATTTCTCAGCAAATCGGTCACAACCTTCCTCAGGTGAGGGCGTGCAAAATGAGTGGTCGGTCCATCCCGAAACAAGCTACGTCGGTTTCTGTGCATTTTCTGCGTAATTTTTGCATCTAGAGGCGATAAAATTCTGCTGTGATACTAGTTTCAACTGCGACGCTTATCGGTCATGAAGATTTCTTTGTGACCATAAGCAAAAGTGATCATTTGCTTCACATTTTTGTTTTGTCGAATTTGTTTGGTCGTGCGGATGATGAGACTTCTCCACTTGTTTGACTGCGACTTCAACTGCGGTTCAAAGACTACGATCCACTGTTTCCTCACAACAAATTTCACGCTATTTCTGTTGGGTTTCTGCCACGTAAACTTTCAATTTTGATGCACTATATTTGGTTTTCAATCGTTAGTATCCGAGGCGCCTGCAGACGCCATTTCAAGCCCTCGTCACTTCCAACTGGTGTACACTAGGAAACTGATGAATACACGTGCTACTTCCACAAGCCTTCAACTGCAACTGGCGTAACTCTTACACTTATTGCATCATCCACTCTGCAGTGTTGCCACACTGTGCATTATTTTATAAATAACCTTCGTATTTCGTAACATGTTGGGAAGACATTAGTAATGGCATACATGACACACAGCAATTTATATTCCTAAATAAGAACAACAGCCTGGGTGTTCTTTGCGAGTGTCCCATATTCAATCTCATCAATTACCACACATAAATTTTATCACGAAATCCTGAGGTTCCGAGTTAGTTGCTAACGAAGCAAAACTCTTTCACCACTTAATCGTCATCATTTTATTTGTTTTGAATTTAGTTTTAAGTCGAATTTATGCACTCGTAGGCTAATCGGGACTGATTTAATCGTTACGGCTAACGTAAAACTTGTTATACTAAACGAGAAGCGAACGAAATAGATTTCAACATGACAGTATAGTAATATTTTTATATTTCATTTTATATCATTCTAGCATTCTTGCTGTTGGCCGTAATTGTTTACACTTGCTTATGGGGTATATATTACAATTGTCTATAACAAAAGCCGTTAAGATTTCAGTATTCATAGGAAGTTTTTGAAAGTGAATGTAAATCTCTTACTCTTTTTTGATGCAACGTCACTCTAGCTTCTTACTTCTTCTTCTTTTTTTTTTTTTTTTGGCTCACACCACGTATTTTTGCGATTTCTAGCCAAAGTTGCTAAGTTCAGGTACTATTAGTCTGTGCTATTATATGTTCCAAACTGTTGATGAATATCTTTCACTTTCTTCGAAACACTATTGACATATTGAGTGCTGTTGTCCATTCTGTTCTTATGATATAACGACTTTGCGAAGTCTTTGGGATTTAAATTGTCGTGCGGGTCATGGCTGTTTGGATTGTAAACCTATGTTTGGAAACTATAAAGTATCCAAATAACTGCAGTACGAGGTTCAGATATTAATGTAGATAAGGATATCGGAAATGGAACCTGTGCGTGTTGTAAATTTTATATAAGGAGTCTCGGTGTTGTTGCCTTAAGTGACATTCGAAAAATAAATGGTTGAGTGTTTGATTAGCTACTTCGCACTGACAAGAAGTTGATGAACCTTTAAACGAGCCAAATGTTGGTTTACTAATACATGACCTGTACGCATTCTTAATATAAAGCAACCACTGCCCGAGGTTTCTTAAAATATATTTTTATTTTATTTTTTAAAATATATTTATGCCTCTTTGTTGTATTCCTTGTTGGATTGTTACTTTGGCAAAAACAAACGAAGTGTGTTGTTAGACACCTACATTCAGTACTACTGATAGGTGCTTCTTATCTCCTTTTTACATTTTTACATTACAAAACTCTAGAGCATCATCATTTGAAAATTGGAATTAGTTACTAGATAATTTATGATTTGGCTCTAGAGGTCACAAATAACCGTTTTCATAAAATATGCTACGACTTATCGATATTATATTTATCATTATATTCTCCAAGTACGTACCATAAATAGCTAATATTTTTACAAGCTGTTATTAACACATTTGATTCAATTGTTCATGTGACAGTTTAAAATATTGACGCATTTCTGATTATTGTATCCTTACACAGACTTCAAACATTTCTCTAAAGACGTATCACGCATAAACAGCAATTTTTATTATTCTCTTTCCTATTTTCTTTCCACAATCCTCCGTGGATGTTCTAAGATTTTAGTCCATACGATCGTACCTTACGATAATCACAACACCAGCAGTACGGGATGAAACTAGATTAAAATACTCAGCAATATTAAATAATCTACAAAATAATACCAATTTATGTGAGATGTATGCCGGACTTTATTTTAAAAGAGTATTGCGCTATTTCCCCCCCTGGCATTCCAGACACGCTCCTGATGTATATGCAACCCAAACAACGATAGTGCTATACGGGAATCGTACATTCCAGGCGTTCTGTCCATTCGCAACTCTCTAATAAAAAAGTAGGATTGTTTTTCGGGTATGCTACGAACATGATACATATTAATACAAAGAATACCATTGCATTCCTCTTCAAGAAGTTTTGTCTTTCTTAAAGAAAATCGTAATTGGGGCGTATTCACTTACTATAGAACCTGGTTTTAGCTTTAGTTTGAGTACAGCTAATTAGTTTTATAAAGTCTCCTTGCAAGTTTAAACTGAATCTTAACTGCATTAATACATGCGAAATCATTAAGACATATACCGTATAAATCGATTAATTGTATTTAATAATGGATCAACGATCAAACACAGTGGATCACAAATGCAAAGGGTCGAACCCAGAACCTATTTAAGCGATGTTAAGAGTCTGTAAGATCTAAGCAGGCCAATAGTTTCGAAAAAGACAATAAATTTTACAAAATATCAACATTAACTCATGAAAACATATTAGTCAAGTCCAGATGTGCTATTTGGAATATATATGATGCCATTCAAGAGAAGGGAGAACCGTGTGTGTGTGGGGGGGGGGCGATAACTCGAGATTTGTAAATTATGGCTGAATGTCGCTTCCTTTAATAGGTCTCTTAATTTTATTTATCTTATTTTTGGATACCATAAAACTACTTCTCATTAACATTAACTCAATTTTGCAAAAGATTAAGAAAGTAATCCCTTCCCCCAAATATAATTCATAGACTGGCAGCAATCAGGACTAGAACATAGTAAAAACTTTTCAGAATAATTGTTCGTTAAGAGGTATGTAAAGAAATCTAAAGTCAAGCTTTAGACATGACGAACTTCAAAACGATGGTGTACTACAAAACAATTTTCCCTCTGAAAGTTTGTTGGAAATTTAACAGCCTATCAGACTACGAATCACACTACTCTCTTTACTATTGTGCATTGTGTTGTTCTCCGTTTCTATTACGTTAGCGTGATACAAACTTATATATATATATAATCCAATTATTTCCTTTGTAGTTTAGTGTTGGTTCATGTCATTATAAGGAGTAGGCTTAGCTACGTTGTCAAAGAACGTACTTCGAATGAAACAGGTATTGTTTTTAAAGAGCTACAATAGACCAACAATTTGCGGCGTTTAAAGAGAAAAAGAAACAATGTAATTCATCAAATATTTACTCAGACGGGAATAAAAACTAAGCTTTCTTATATAAAATAAGAGCGCATTGCGCTTACAATGTTTCTTTTTTTTACAACAAAGGGAACAGTGTTTAATTTGCCCTTTTTTTATTCACCAATTTCCTTTCTCTTAGTTCCATTCGTTTGCTTAATTATTTATGAATCAACCCCAGTTTCCTCAGAGCATTTATTTCCTTAATGAACAAAAACCTCACTAACTCTCTTCTCCAGCACCCAACCCTCCTCCCTTCTCCGTTTGTAGCTACAGCGTTCTCGACTGTTTCTTAATGGCTGCGAATCGAGTTAAAATAACTCGCATCACCGCGTAAAAAAACAGAAAAAAAGGCAGGAAGGCGGAGATGTGTACAGATGAGAAAGAAGTAAAGAAACAAAAGCATTAAAGTCCATATTTTCTTTAAAAAATTCCGTTCTTTACGCGGAGCAGAAGTTTTGACGGAACTGGAGTTTCGAAAAGTAAGACTCCCCTTTTGGAGTCCAGAACAATCTTTAGAAGTTATGACATCGTTTACCTTAAAAGTCTCACACGGAGGACAATATATATATATATATATATATATATATAGAGAGAGAGAGAGAGAGAGAGAGAGAGAGAGAGATGAGTATATGAGTATAGATGTTTTGAAAGTTATTAATTGGCATATTTTTCTTCGGTTGATATTTAACTCATTTACCTACATGGAAAACTTTCCTCAGGACACGAAAAAAACACGAACGTACTAGATGAAGAAATTGCAAACTCAGAATTACTTTCCCGTTTTTTAAAGAACCTTGATGGTGTGTGTTTTTTTACATGTACTTTTACAATTCTACAGGTTTCTTGTTGGGAAACCTGATGGTAATTGACCTGTAGGAAGGCCAAGACGAAGATGGAAGGACAACGTTGAGATGGACCTAAAGAAAATCTGTAGGGATGGAAAAGAGTATATAGATATTGCTCAAGATAGGGACAGATGGAAGGCCTGTGTTGCTGCAGCCATGAACCTTCGGGTTTAAGAAGGCTAGAGAGTTAGTTAGTTAGTACTGCATTGGACTACTTTCGCTCGAAAATACTCGATCGAATCTCCCACGCTCGAGCGTGATTCGCTCGAATGTACAGATTATCAAATATCATTTCAATTGTGACAATCGTACAAATATATGTGTAAACATTCGTCCTGGTGGTTTCAGCCCATAATCATATATTGCTATGTATTGGTTTCATTTCTACTGCGTCTTTCACTTTATGGGCCCATTATCACAGACAAGTTACTTATACCGAAACGAGTGTATACCGATCGTTTTGCGTGTTCGAGCGTTATTCGTTCGAGCAAAGAAACGGTAAATTCCATATGCTTTCTAGCGTCATCCGTGCGAACTATTAGACGATCGAGCAAAAAGGCCTCGATGTAGCACTTTAGTTTCTGGTGTATTTTAATTTTAGTCTCATGCCTGAATCATAAGAGGCTAGATTTCCAGCTGCATTTTCCAGTTAGACTTGGACTAGTTGCGTGGTACTTCCACGTTTGCTGGTTTTCATCTTACACGGTACTCGTTCCCGTACTTGTTGGAAGACTTTTGTTTCCACCAGGCATTGTGCAGACCAGCGCCTTGAAGAAGAACGTTTATAAATTGGTTCGAAAAACAAATATGGTAGTCAAGGTGCACTCAACATGCTTTTAATAAACTCGCGTATGTTTTCGTAAAAAAATGTTCAACTAAATATGTCAAATAATAAAGATTTATTTTCATTATCGGCTAATCACACCTGTCCCATACAAATCTCATTGTTATGGATAAATACCTAAATAATAATAAACATGAATATGCCTCATTTCTGCTACTTTTTTTGATCTGATTGGTTGTTACCATAGCATCTAGCAGAGACGCAACCTTTCTAGTCTCAAAACCAGACTAGGAGCTAGCCGGTAGCCATTATTTCTAGCCAGTCCAGCGACATTAATTTAAGATGTTTACATTCCCTCAGTGTAAGTAGCGTCAATGTGTGTTTAACTTTTGCGATAACAACTCATTTTCCGAGAAGTCATTGCATCTGAGTTAGCCCGAGCACTGTCAACACAGACATGAGATGAGGGAGATTACGTTAACCTTTTCTCGTCTCCCCAACGTCTGGACTTGATAGTCCAATAAGTCACCGAGAGTTCAACTCTGGGGCCTCCCCGGTGGCTTTGTGGTAACGTCGTTGCCTTGTAATCACAAGGTCCTGAGTTCTATACCCGGTGGAGGCACATTGAACAGTGTTTCGTATCTCACTTTCAACTGTAGGTCCAATCCCGATTAGCACATATGTGCATGATAAGAAAAAAGGTAAAGTGCTCCCCTGTGCTATGCTGTAATATCGAAACGCATGTTATACTTTGTATTATTATTTGAATTACTATACTACATTATGCTAGTAGTACGATATGGACTACGTCACTATGATATGTGGTCAGACGCTAAGGAGGAACGGGAAAAATTCGGCCTCTGCGTAAACGCCGTGTATGAGTGATTAGACACATTCATTTTGCTCTCAGCGTCTTCAAGTAAGTCACGTTGCCATGACAAACGCAATCAGGCTGCAAACTCCGAAGAACTCAGGTTGCCATCTTCTGAAACATCACTTTCTTATTGAAACGAACAATTTCACTCATAATTTTTAATTCATTGTTCTTCTTAATTTCACTGTCTGGGTTTCAGGCTTCGCAGAGAACATATCTAGTCTAGAATATATTCTCATGATACAGACACAAACTATATCACAACAATAGCTTGTATATGCTATAGCAAAATCATTGCACTTGGAATGTGTGTTTAAATTAATATTCGTTATGTTCATTCGTGGTATATTATGGCTTCTTGACGGCCTGTTTGCTAGAAAAACGTCAATTAATTACGTCACTTTGTAATTCATAGCAATATTATAGACTATGTTACGAAGAGACTTTTACATTTTCTTTGGAGAATTTGAAAGTCATTTCTTCTGATTTACATCTAGTGTTTACAGTAGATGTCGCTTTCATCTTATGCTCTTTTAAATTTGGTGAAATTGTTACATTTGCTTCAGTTGAGGTTGAGTAAGCTTCTTGAAATATTTAAAATCCGTTACTCATTTGTTTTCAAGTTCTCGATAAACTGGGACACAGACAATCCGCAGAAGACCTTAATAATTACGAAAACCTAAATATTCAATGATATATTGAACAGACTTAAATGCCGTTGGGCAAAAAAAAAAAAAATCTGATCACGATAATTGAACTGGAAGAAAGGAAAATTGAAAAGATCATTTTTCAATAAATATATGAAGTTAATTCATAAATAAACAGCCATAAAATTTGTAGTATTGGGCTACAGTTAGGAACTTCATTCTTGTACGATCAACAACAATAGAATTTGAGTGCTACGTTTATAAGCTGTTTCAATTTCAGTGATCTCTATCAATCTTGTTTTATTTCTCTATTTGTTATTCAATACTTTCTGCTTTTCTATAGATCCATAAATGCATTTATTCCCTATGATTTTGTGGAAGGGTCTCGGAATAAGATCTTTTAATCTTGGGTAACGGAGTAGGTTCGGATGCTGTTCCTCCACCCCTCGGTTCTTTCTGCTTTGCAACGTAGCCGTGTACCCTTGTTTGTTTTCGGTTGCATGAACAGTGCTAGAAAGTCTCTTGGTTACTTTCTCTGTAAATAGGATCTGGGGAACCTCGCAGTGTTTCCAACTATTGATCAGTACCGGTTATATATCCTCATAGACATTTCAACTAGCAGAACTGGAAGGAACACTTTGAAGAAACAGCACTACCATAAGCATTGTGGACAGTATAGAGGCCTTGTAATCAAGGGGTCTCGGGTTCGATCGCCAGTGGAGGCACGTTGCCCAGTGGTTCGGATCACATTTTCAATTGCAGCGTAGGTCCAGTCCCGATTAGCCTGTCTCAGCAAAAGGAGGGCTACATATTTGACAAACGTCGACTCGTATAATGAATGATCTCGCTGTGTAGAACACTTTTGTTTAGCCGAGCCTCTCCATGGTATAGTTGTAACGCCGTCGCCTTGTAATCAATGGGTTCCGGGTTTGATACCAATTGGAGGCACTGGCGTATCCAGAGGGGGTTGATGGGACTGAAGCTCCCTCCGAAAATTTGAGAAAAACACAATTTTAAACTAATGGAAGTGACGAACTCGGGAAAACCAGAGTGATAAATGAACCCCCCTCCTGTAACACTCACCATTGCAATTTTTGACAGTGGAAAGTTCCAAATATACGAAATATCGTATTGTGCATAACAACTCTTAGAAAGCAGCCGCCTACCTTTACAATTCCAGTCCCTACCGAAACCGAAAAAACCCTGCGTACGCCAGTGAGTGTTCGGATCCCACTTTAAACTGTAGGTCCAGTCCCGGTTAGCCTTTCGGTGTATAAACAAACGTTTATGCAGATTCTAATAAGCATTAGTTCATACACTGTAACTTCTCCCTCCATGAAACTGAAATAAATGTTTGCAAATATTAGCCTTGCATAATAAAAAAAAATACTTTCATTTTTATATTACTTTAAATGTAAAGTAAACGTATGTGAATACCATTCATACATTGTACTATTCTCCAAGACTACCTCCCTTATTGTAAACTTTTTTATAACAGTTAGTTCCACTAGTCAGTCCAGACTGACTAAACCATGGCCACGTAAGAGAAGTAGCCAATTTAATGATTGTTAAAAAAGTACGTTTCATGAGTACTAATTTTGTATACAATGGAAATCTGATCGCGCATGCTATTAATGTCAGTCACATTTTGAAACTGATAAATTGCAGGAAATTACTGGAGAAGAAAGGAGCATTCTTGTTTATATTTCAAAATGATCAGAAACCGCTAACAATTTAGTCACCGAATTCAATCATCTTATATCCAACGTGTTTATTTAACTGTGATTTATCTCATGTCATATGCCACTCGACACGAGGTTTTTACACCCAGGTGGCAAGTGGCAAGGGACACTCCACCACAGACTGCACACACCTGAGTAGCTACTCCCCTCCCCAGTCTGGAAACAGCATTAACTGCGCATGCGTAACAGGATAAACGTTCCGATCCGAGTGAGACCTCAGTAACAAGCAACATTCTAAGTTTGACGCGTAACTCTGGTGTGAAAGGTTGCATTTGTTTCTTCAAGTTCCTTTTCAAGTGTTGCCAGTAGAGTAAAATTTGAAAAAGTTTTTTTTTTTTTTTCTTTTTTTTGCACAAAGACCTTGTTCAATGAAGAAACTTATGCCACACTTTTGGTTCATTTTAAATATAAATAATATTCTAATAAAAATACTCAAAGCCAAGGTTTGCACTAAAATTTGAGTGGTTAGCACAGCGCGCTACGACGCCAGGGGTCTCGAATTCGAATCCCAGGCTGTGAATGGATGATTTTTTTTCAAGTTCAACGTATCATCACTGATCCTCATGGCCGCGATTAGCCAATAGTGGCAGAAAAGGGACGCTAAATAACAAAAACAATGCAATCTGAGTACCCTAAACTATCTGGATTTGAAGATGCTGCACTGCACCAGTTTGCGATACAATTTCGCATAATCAGGAATATACTATTCAACATTTTAAAAATGTCAGTGAACGTTTTGTAACAAACTATGTACAATAATGTACTGAATTATATAATTAACATAATTACAGTTTACGTTACGTGTATAATCTAGTGTAGGTGGTGTTTGCTATTGACAGTAGCTGAAAAGGTTTTGTGATTTTTTTAAAAAAAATTGTTAAGATTTATTTAAAATCGTTTCGGATAAACTGTATATTCGCCTTAAAAGCCTGCAATGTAATAAAATTGACATTACTACACTTAGCGAAAGATGAAGGTAGTTAGCAACATTGCATTCTGGTATGTAGCTGACCCTATTTACACTGTTGGCAAAGTAGGAAACAGAGTGGGTAAAGGGGGGATGCTGGCTGCAGCGTCTCGAGTGACTCTCTTGGGGAATTATTACGCTCTTATTAAATGAACTCCCCACCAGGGGGGCGAGAGTGTAATCTCCGCTGGAAACGACAAAACGGACTGTATACATATAGAGGTGTAGAGAGTGGATATTAATGCTTCACGCAAAAATCCTCAAAGCAAGGGGAAAGGGGAGGATGCTGTATTTGAGAGGCTTGTTATCATCAAACTATACGTTGGGAACGATTCGAAAGGAAAGGGAAGTTTCAATGGGGTTTGTGCATGTTGAATGAGGATGAAGATCCTGCCAAAAAAGAATATTCTGCTAGTTCCCCGTATGCCCGCTTCAAATTTCAAATCAGTTTCAATCGGTAAATAAAACCATTGCGAGTTAAATTGTAAAAGGAAGTCTGGAAGATCTCCGATGTTCAAATACTTGATTTCAAAGCGAAATTTTCAAGGGATTTTAGTTCAGGAACGTGAATGGTTTTGGTGAACAGTGTGTAAAGCACTTGAAAACTTGAATTATTTCAAACGGTCTCTACGAACGCTTTGCACACAAACGTTCCCTCTCTCTCCACAGACATGCACGTCAGTATTAGCAACGAACATCTAAAATATTTATTCCGGTTTCAAAAAAATAAAGAAAACCCATATGACAAGGACCATACGTGTATTTTTTTAAAAAATTACAACATTATTTTGCAAAGTTTCAGTGTTTGAGTGGTTCGGGACTGGGATACACTTTCAAACAATACAAAGATGATTCAATAGGTACCCTTAACATCAGGTTAAGGAGAAGCTAGATGCTACTTGTTCTTGTTCTAGGTTTCAGTTCACTGAAGAGTGACTGAAACATATGATCAACAACAATTACCAAATTTGCCGTCGTATAAGACGCACTTTTTCCTTTAAAAATAGATCAGAAAAACAGGGTGCGTCTTATACGCCGATACTCAGTCCTTGATTATGTACCTTCAGTTCTTATTTAGGTGAGGCTTTAACTGACTTTGCATTTAGCTATGGAGATGAATATGGGTTTTCACGAAGAAGATTAAAATGTTAGATTACGTAAGTTATTTGGTGAAAGTAGACATATATACCGGGTGGTCCAAAAGACCTGGAACGTTCACATATCGTGAGAAATACACATCGAATCGGAAAACGAAAAAATACTTGTTTAATAAATTAAAGAAAGCTAGCTCAATTAGGGGCAGAACGTCCCTTTGAAATTTTTTTGGGTTTTATGAAATTTTCCTTCTTTTTTTTAAATCGCCATATCTCCGTTCCGTTCCTAATTGAGCTAGGTTGATAGCTCGTTGGACTCGGAATGAAGTCCTCTTTACGATTCTACAATACAAAATGAGGGTTTCCATTTAAAATTTCACAGTTGCCCCTCGCCCCACCCCCAGGGGGCGGGGGTGGGGAATCAAGTGTGATATCATTGAATAGCTTTCTTTCTCTTATTAAACACGTATTTTTTCGTTTTCCGATTCGATGTGTATTTCTCACGATATGTGACGGTTCCGGGACTTTTGGACCACCCGGTATTACTTTATATTTGAGATACTATAAATTAATTAAAATATTCAGTGATAAACCTTTTTCCTAATAAATCTGTACAAAAATATTATACGTAGGCAAATACGGAAATAATATTTGCTATGGCTTTATATCTAATTTGAATTGATTCATTGATTGATTTTTCTTATCACGGGCATATCAGTAGACGCTACTTTTGCCCTTCACGGGAATAAGCTCAGTAACGAAATCCAAATTGAGGATAGGGCCTTAACCAGACAATAAAATATGTCTGTTAATTTGTCATTCGATTTTTAAAACCAATTCATTCATTTATAACATGAACCAAAACTCGACTGTTTCCGAGGAAAAAATCTCCTTATTTATTAAAAGCTGAGGCTGTAAAGGGACACTCGGGACACACAATGACAAACACAGGACATCACGAATTCACAGAGGATTATCATGGCCATGAATGCAGCCGCCAGAGCCTCGATGGCCTGCAAGAAGCAGTTACTGCGGCGTGTTGACTTTTGGGTCATCCTTTACATCCCATGATTTTGAATTTTTGAACTGTGAAGGGAATTTGATTTTCTTCTTTTTTACTTTGTGTGTATTACAAGATGTCTTGTCACCTCCTTAAGTTTCAGTGAAGTTGTGTATTTAAATTTCACTTCCCATTTCACGAAAATGATGGTGCTCATACTGACATTGTGGATGAGTAAACATCCGTCCTCGTGACAGTGAATCCATCAAATGTGTATGTTTGTTAGAATACCTTATGCTGTATTACTGTGCTATTACTAGGGCTAGGATCTTTATGACCTAAAAATCACCAAAATATGCAAAATAAAATATGCTCTTATGACCTAAAAGTTTACAAAATATGCACTATAATTTGAAAAATATGCCCTTATATCTAGACTGTTTCAAACATCAATATCTAACTTATGTTGAAATATTTTCATATACATACTATTTTAGTTCACTTTATGGGCCCCGATGAGTTGAAATGCTTTCTGTAAATTTTTCATTAAAAATGAAAAAAATATTTTGCTGCAGTCAAAAAAAAATACCCTCGAGTGAACATGGGAGTAAGAATGAAACCACTTGGAAAATGACTGTATTTTTTCAAAATGCGAAAATATGCTGAATATGACCAAAAATCCTTCAAAATATGCTTTATCACGTAGAAATGCTTAAATATGCCCTTAAAAAGCACCTTCATTCAATTAATTTCTTCACAATATGAATTTCTATATATTTATGGAACACATCACACTTACCAAAAAAAAAAAAATATGTTAAGTCATAAAAATCCTAGTCCTAGTTATGACATACTTATGTAGAGGTGACATGACATTTGGACTACCCTGTAGATAAAGAAATGTGTTACGGTTGAGTTTCAGAAAAAAGCATAAGCTTAGAGAGCTTTGAATTCAAAGCGATACGCGTCAGGTGACAAGCCACACGGGCCGCACCCAGTCTGTACAAAAACATTCACAGGGCATGCAATACCAAGAGACCCGGAGCGGTACAATACACGATATTAAAAAAAAAACTCAATTCAAGCGACACACGTAGTTTTTCGTGTCCCATCGCTGGGAAAGGTTCCATTTATTTCTTAAGGTAAGTTTCCAGGTGACAAGTGTCGTATGTCGCTTGTCGCTTCGGTCTGAAAGTTCCCTTAATTTCCGCATCTTAAATGTATTGATTGATTTGCTTTATTTTACTTCTCTTTTGTGCCACGTTTGGCTAATTTGCGAAGATGGGGATGAGTGACGACATGATGAAATCGATGAATGGACACTAATAAACATTCATGCCTAGGCCAGCTCGCATCTAAAAGAAGATTTAAATGAATACATAACATAAAGATCTCCTGAATAACATCTTTAGTATTGCCTTTCAGTTACTGTCCGTCAACAATAATAAAAAGATACCAAAATATAATCGAAGTTGTTGGGGACAGATTGAATGTTGTCTATTCTGGCTCGTCACTCTTTAATATTTAATATATTAATCCGAGCGAAACATAATTTCGAAACAGTGTTTAATGTACTAAATGCAGGTGGTAAATATGCATGGGGTATCTGTATTTTTGAAGTGACAACTGATGCAGGAAATTACGGACGAAATGAAATGCTTTTAAATGCGGCGTCAAAATGAATATATATCATTCTGCGGCGACGGCGGGTAATAATCTGTTCAAATATAACAGAAAAGCTGCACAACACATGGGTAGTATCCATGGCAACCTCAATCAGCTGATTTTATCATGCAAACACGTCAACGGTTCAAAAGCATTCATAGCTTTAACGACAGAAATTGGAATTCCAACCCTTTATTTCAGTATCTATTATAAGCACTTAGGTTGATGTATAATAGCTTATATCTTAAAAGCTAACTAAAGCAACTAAATGAGATGACTTTGTCCACCACCATACATGTTTTTAGAAGAGGCTTCTTCGGAAAGATAAACGAATGATTGATTGACTGATTGATTTGGTTTATTTTGATTCCTTTCTGCCACTCTTGACTATTCACGAAGATGAGGATGAGTGATGATATGATGAATACTCAATACACAAAGAATACTCATGCCCAGGCAAGGATTTAAGCTCGGCCATCTGGCATCGAGGTACACTGTGCTAACAACTCTGTCACGCAGGTCGCCCAAATAAACGAATGAACATGGAAACAGATATAAAAAATAATAAAGACTTAAATATTCTCATTCATATCATTATTTACGCAGTTTTACAATATGTCAAATTTAATAATGTAAGTTTTAATATTTTTTTCATGATTCACACCACAAAATCTGGAAAGGTTTGCACAATTTGACAGTCACTATTTTCGTCAAACGGTGTGCTTAATGTTATATTTTTTTGTATTTTTGCAGCACTGTTAGACACAATTATTCACATAAATACATATCTAAGCATAATGACTTCTATTACGCAGTGAAGAAATAATTTTTGATGTTTCTAAAAAATATGCAGTTCTGTTTCAGCATGACGGAATAATGAAGAAAAAATATATATTTCTTTTATGTAAGAATATTACACAATGTTATTCAGTGCAAGGTTCTCTGTTTTTCAAAGGCTGAGCACGTGTCATAGGCAGGAGACTCTGGAGAAAGCGAACGAAAACAAATCTCTGCGCAAGTCATGACTCGAGGGGCCTCGACCAATGAACTCGTGAGAGGGAATAGGATTGCGTGGGGGGACTGCAGTTACCAGTCTTTGCAGCGGCGTGTACTGCTTCGCTCCGCCCACTCTCTTTCTTCCCTTGTCTACCACTAAGCGCAGCCGTGCTCCAGAGATTCCCGAGATATCCTGCATAGCCTTAAAACGTGACCTGGAGTCGTGATGGGGTGCGGCGTAGTGAAGTGCAATCACATCCTCCTCTCCACAACATGAAGGATCCAGTGACAGTGAAAATGTTGACGAAGAACATCAGTGGTTCTTCTGGCAGTATTTCTGTGAAGAAAGTTGGATCTGGCGTCAAGTAGTGTGATCGAAAAGTCCCCGCACTCACTTTTTAAGAATTTATTGTGTAGAAAGTAATACACATGGGAACGAAAGGAATACATATATAAATGCTTTAGTCCTTGTACTACACAGAAAAATAAATGTAAACCAAAAGTGAGGTATACTGTAATGGCAACGGTCGGTAAAACACAAACAAGATGACATATAACTTTCAGCGCATGAGGAAAAAGTTTCCAAAACACAAACGTAACGCAACACAAACAGAACATAATCACATAAACACACAATGGAGGTTAAGCTGCACTCTCTATGGACATTGCAAAGTAGTGTTTGGTTTCCAGTTCATATGAAGTGTTGAAAATGGCCGCCATGTTCCTGTAAACACATGTCTACACGCTTACACATGTTCCGCGACACCTTCCTCAATGTTTCCGCTGGAATTGCAGCAATAGTGTCAGAAATTGCTTGTCGGAGTTCATCCAATGTGCGAGGGTTGTGTGTATATACTCTTTCTTTCAGGAACCCCCAAAGAAAGAAATCGGGGGACGTGAGATCGGGGGAACGAGGGGGCCACAAATTTTTGGAGATGATGCGGTTCCTGAAAAACTCGCGCAACATAGCCATTGTGTCGTTTGCAGTATGGCACGTTGCCCCATCTTGTTGGAACCAACATTCACGCTCATCCTCTTCCAACGTAGCCACGAATTGTTGCACCAAATCCCTGTACACATCGCCATCCACTGTGTCCTCAAAGAACAGGGGTCCAACAATCCTTCGTCGCGAAATTGCACACCAGACACCGACCTTTGCAGAATGTAGCGGTACTTCATGCAGGGCATGTGGGTTTACAGTTGCCCACATTCGGGTGTTTTGTGAGTTGATGTATCCACTGAGATGAAACCATGCTTCGTCGGTAAAAAAAAGTTTTATCGAGAATGGCCACATTGTTGCGTGTGAAAGCACGGAACCACCGGCAGTACTTGATACGCTTATCTTTATCTAACGCTTTCAGCTCCTGGACGACTTTCACACGATATGGGTGAAACTTGGCTACTTTTAGTGCCTTCTGTGTGGATCCATATGATACTCCAACTTCTTGTGACAAATGTCGTATAGATTTTCTTGGAGATTGCACCATTCGCTGACTCACGTTCTCTAGGAATTCGTGTGTGACGACCTTGGGTCTTTCACTTCGTTGTCGATCATGCACTGAGCCTGTTTCACGAAATCGGCGAACAAGATCATACACTGCACTTTTTCCTGGCACCGGATCATCAGGGAATAGACGTCTCCATTTCTCCACACAACCTCTGTATGTCTTACACTCAAAATATGCTTCTAACAAAGCGATTCGCTGCGCTCGCTTAAAAGGCATTGTCGACCGACTGCACAATAATGACTCACACCACTGACTGTAATAGCAGTGCAGCTCTCCCTGGACGTTATCGCATTCTTCAAGATCATACCAGTCACTACTAACAACGTTGCCAACTCATGTTGCCTACTGACCTCGTAGCATATTTTCAAAGTATGAGTGCTGGGACTTTTCGATCGCACTGTACATCCCACGTGAATGTGTGCCAAGTGAAGACGAGGCCTCAGTTCAGGTTTGTGTGAACGATAATTGTTTGTTACAATTATGTGTGCAAAGGAAAATGTCCAAGTACTTTGTCTAAGTTCTTCTTTTAAAAAATCAATTTTTTTCATTTTTTTATATAGATATGGAGCCAATATCTTGTGCTAGAAGTAGTATCTGTTTTCATTTAGTACTTAAATCAATTGGTCAAACATTATGTACCCCGTCTTTTCCTCTTCGTCCTCTACTAAGTATGGCTCTTATGCATATGACGATATTGACGTTGCCACGGTAACAAGACAAACAGTTAACGATGAACGGTAAAGTAAATCTATCAAGACCTAATTTGCTATGTTTTCTTCTCTCCATTACAAATTCTAGGTAATTTGTCTATGAAGCCACAGAGGTCTCTGGAATATCTGACATGAAGATAACTTTATTGCTTGTTCATTAGCAACAGACGTAATATACCGACAGAGCACTTTCACGACATTGTCAAAATATAGAAAAGCATTTCCGTACCTAATAACTTTGTCCACAACTATAAAGAATTGGAAAGGAACGAATGAAATAGACTCGATGGTCCCGGGTGGTGGTACATAGTGGTTCGGATCCCACTTTAAACTGTAGGTCCAGTCCCAATTAGCCTTACTGTGCATAAAGTGAACTTAAAACACAAAAACAAATGAAATTGACTCGAAGAAAATTTATATGTAGGTAGTGTCCAAACATTACGATACCAATATTTTAAGAAATATGAACAAAGTATTATTAAATTGTACTTCTCCTTTGTACAAAGTAATGCGAGAGTTACTATTTTCAATACATGTGAGAGAATCCTGAAAACTATAGCTAGTTCAAAGCTGGTAATCATGAAGAAAGAAGAAAAATGATTTATGTTTCGGATCTTTTGACATCGATTTATGCATATCACTCGTTTTTTTGAAATAATAATATTCTCGAATCTAATATTGGAAGTGGGGCTCAGAATTTTGTTACAATCTTGAAAAATTGAGCAAAATATGACTCCTATCACTGAAACAGAAAACAGTCATTTTTCGTTCTCGACAAATGTTCTTCGGGATAAATGACCACTGCGCCATCATAATTCCCAAAGATATCCTCGGTGATCGATATCCCGGCGTGTGAATACCGATTGGATGCCGTACCACCCAACAAAACAACTCGCAGGGTTTGAGAATTTGTGATCTCCATCCGTGCTCGAATATGGCCTTATGCGTTCGTATGTGTAACTCCGTTTCTTCTTGTTTTGTATCGGTAAGCAACATCATCAATAAAATATCAGAAATAATTCGTTTATTCTGAAGTGAGCGGGATGAATATACATAATGGATACGACAGAAAAAGCTCTACACAAATTCAATATTGATTTAAGATTAAACTAACTCCAACAAATCGTGACTACCGTCTACATGTACTCGTGCAATAAAACCGTTATTCGAATTCTACAAAATGCGGAGAGTGGGACATATCAAAAATCAGTTTTCATATTAAGATTATTAAGTGTCATGATCTATATTATATTGAAAATAGAAACAGAAGGTATAGTTTAAGTGCCTCAGGCGTTTTTATTTAAAAATGCAAATTTAAATAATTATAAAGTAAAGTTCTATAATTTATTGACCCTTTCACAAAGATTTAGAGACAATTATTGATTAATGTTGAGCATTATTATGATAGTACATCTAAACGTCATTCATATTAATCGCTTTCATCCGGAAATCCAGTTTATGCAAATAATTTTAGTACATTTTAAAACTATACGGATACGTTTTTGAGTCGCTGTAATCAGTGTTTGACGCACAAGCGATTCCTTGTGATGCAATATTTTTGCACGTAATATATACAGTAACTGTATTAATAACATCCTTTTATTGCTTATCGTGTCACAAAACATGTCATTTTATGTACAGTTGAGGTTTAATACAATGCATTCCGGATTTTTCAAAATTTCGTTTATCCGAAGCGAGCACAATCCCAATCAAATTCGGATAATGGAATTTCCATTGCACTTATATTCTGAAAGGGAAGAAAATTTCCTTTCAGAAGTTGGGAACGAATTTAGAAACACAGAACTTTGGAAATGAAATCAATGGGGAAGATACCTCCCTTGAATTCTAGCAACGAATACATTGTTGGGTGGGTTCTAGAGCACGAATCTTTGCAGAAGGTGCTTCTTCATACATTAGTACGTTTTGTAGTTGTTGCTAATACTGAACCTAACATGCTTTTTTTGTGAATACCTACGAATACTGGATAAGTTTTTTTTCCCTATCTCGGTTAAAAATTGAAATATAGCCATATCTAAATTATACAATATGATCATAATTTCCCGCAAAAAGTTTCTAAGGCGGGTGAAATCGCTTTAATCCTGATGCTTCCCAGGGTCTCAATCAATGATACCTTGGATTACGTTTCCGTATAAAAGCAATATGTTGAAAAAAAAACAATTTAACGACAATATTGCAGAGAAAAGAGATATTAAGGGAAATAACAAAAAGAAAGAAACGTGCTAAGGGACATAGGAAAAGAAAAATAAATTTAAAACGAGTGAGAAGGAAGAGAAAGCAGACGGTTTGGAAAAAAAAATATCGAAATGCAAACAATATATAGGAAGAAGGAAGAGAAATGAGCCAGAAAGTAAGAAATGTAATAAGATGACGGCGAAAAGGAAGAACATAATGAAGATACAGAAAATAGAACATAAAAATAAGGATAAAGATAAAAGATCCAAAGAAATACCAGAAGGATTATGAGGAAAGCAAACGAACTATGCAAAGTTCAGATGAAAACATAAGGCAAGTAATTTATGCACTATTTGAAAAATGAAACCAATATTTCTTTTCTTTCTCCAATTGCGACCACTTGCAAGCGTACATGAATGTGATTATATCTTGGTAAGAAATGTAGTAACATTCTCAAGAACCTTTGTAACATAATTTTCGTCTTGTAGCTACACAAAGCAAGAAACGTGTGATGTTAGAAAATAATGCATCTTATACAGCTCACCCACCACATCGGTTCACTCTCCACTTCCCCTCCACGCGGGAGAACGATGCACAGGAGTCGAAGGTCTGCGCAGGTTCTATTGCCTGTGGTTCCACTATAGTTACAAGCTTCTCAACTTGACTTAAATAAATACTGAGGTATGAAGGTTGGCTCATGTGTGTCTATGCTAAATGGTGTAATATTCTAACAATTTGAAAGGATCTCTGGAACCTTATCATTATTAGTATTATTAATATTATAAAGGTAAAGCTCTCTCGCCAACCTCCGTAGCGGAATGATTAGCACAGTGTGCTACGACGCCAGTGGTCCCTAATTCGAGTCCCGACCTGGGCATTGGTGTTCTCTTCATCAATTTAATATCATAACTCATCCCCATCGTCACAATTAGCCAAAAGTGGCAGAAAAAGCAACACTAAATAATAAATCAAGTCAAGGTAAAGCTCTCCCCTGTACATTGCACTGTGCCACGGAAGCACTTGATGGAGGGTATAGATGTAGACCAACACATTATCAATCTCTGCCAGAGCGGAAGCAATGAGATGGTCACCACCACTCTAGGCTACCTTTACTCCAAGGAATGCCCTCAGGCAACCAGTGATGAGAGGCTGTGCAATCCGTAGAGTAGCTAACTAACTTCTTAAACATTAAGGTTTATGGCTGCAGCAACACAAGCCTTCCATCTGTCCCTATCCTGGGCAAGATGAATTCAGTCTTTTCCATTCTTACCGATTTCCCTTAGGTTCATCTCAATGTTATCCCTCCATCTTCGTCTTGGTCTTCGTACTAGCTCTTACCATGAGGTTTCCCAACAAACCTTCTCCACCTAACTGTCTCTTCACTCCTTTTAGGTTAAAAAACCAACGGGGAATCCCCAGAGGCGTTATATTATTATTGTTACATGCGTTACAAGTGCCTTTGCTCCATAAACAGTTCGTTAGTCTGCTAAGAAGTGATGTGCCGTAGACTATAAGTTTACGTCTACATGCGTTGTCTACACGTAATCTACGCGTAGATTACATTAGGTTGTAGTTTACATAGACTACGTAGACAATCCAAAGTGCATTAAAATTAATTTTCAAGGTTTCATGAAGGGAAAGTGACATTTGCAACTATATTGGTTCCTAACGAAATGAAAAGAATCCCATTTACAACAAATTTCTCTTGCCTTCTATTATCAACTGTGGAAGAGGATAAATAGTATGTAAAAAAAAGACAGATGGCAGTCGTGAGCCAAGAGTGGTCTTTTTCCCATAAAACACTAGAATATTTCTTATATCAGGTTTCTTCTTAGGTGAGAAATTGTTCGAATTTGGAAGAAAGAGTACGAAAAGTTCTCCTCACACATCAGCAACTGATACGCAGTATAATTATATTTTACTTCCACGGCGCCCTTTGCTAAGTTGTCACCTTTCGCCATGTTGTTTACATAGATTACGTAATCTACGTGTATAAAATAGTCTACGTGTAGAATGTAGACTATCGTTGTTTACGCGTAGACGCACATCACTGCTGCTAAGTCACCCTTCCAGAAATGTAATTCGTGATTCTTGCCCTCAAGGGCGGGGGCGGATCAATCTGAGGGCAGTGGAACTATTCAATTCCAAAGTTTTACCCACTTTAGGCTCCTTTATTGCCCCCGGCGCTATTGGCAGTAGCCGAAAGAATTCCCAGAGCCCGGTTCAAATCAGCGAAAGAAATTGGGGGCCCCCTTTGCAGAATCGCCCCGTTGTCTGATTAGAAGGGTCCAATTTCTTAATTTCCCTTTTCCTTTCGGTACTTCCCACATAAACAAGGGGACAGAAGAACGCCTCCGGCGAAACAGAGCCAAAAGAAGAGAGGCAAGGGGAGAAAAATCAAAACTTTCTTTCCCACAGAGCGTGGGGAAATTCCTCCTCTCCCCTGCTGGTTGCCAAACTCCGGCGGTTTTCTTGGTTTCTGTGACAGGAGGCTCCGTAGGCCACGGGAGGAAGCTCCGTCCACCGCCTGGCAAAGTTCCAGGGGTGGAAGAACCGGAGCCAGCTTCGCAACGACGGCTGTTGTGCTCAGTGAAGAGGCAATCCCAAGAAATCACAAAGTCTGAAGGAGCTCCGGGGGTGGAATACTGGGGGTTGGAGGAAAAGAAGGGAAAAGGAACATGGGTGGGCCGATGCGCGCCCCAGCTGTTGTGTGGAAACTGTCCTGAAATTCAATTGGTACTCGCTTTGAGGGGGTTGTTCCCTCGCAGCTTTGTGCTATACGTTCGTGAACGGAATCTAATTGTGGTATATCGGTCATAAGGACCGCTGCCAGGTACTTTTCTCTCTCTCTTGTTTCTCATGCATTATTTAGTACGGCGGGGAAAAATCTGAAAATTCCACAAAAATGGGTTCGGAATTTCATACATGGTTGTAGACGGTGCGTTCTTAAAGGATGGAAAGCAATAAATATTTTGCGATCGTACGTTGCTTGAGATTTTTGCTTAAATTATGAAAAGGGAACCAGAATATATACAGGGTGATAAAAAGTCAGGTCTCATAGGTAACTACGTTATAGTGCACATATGTGAAATAGTTCTCATTTATAGTGTGTAGACAAACGTATAGATAAACAGTACAGACATTTTACGTGTTTGTATGCGCAATTCTTGTGATATTGATTCTTGACTACTTATAAAATAAAGAACTAGGCAGCAGAGCCGCCAACTTCACATAATTTTTTTTTGGGGGGGGGGAGATTGACAACAACATTTTTTTAAGATATAATGTATATACTTCTTAAGGTATTTATGGGGAGAAGGGTGTGTTCAGGTTCGCATACCCTTCAACAGCTCTAATCTTAATCTCAATATTAAAAATAATGGCAAACAAACCGTGAAAGCGAGTCTATTATACAGGGTGTTCATATTGTCTCTACTATGTATCCATTGGTAACACTGTTCGAATGCAGGCTCGCGTGCGCAGGAATCCCCAATGCTTAGACAGCTGCAAGGTTCGCTATCAGTTCGCCATTAAACACTGACCGATTTACACACGAGCCGCTGCAGTGGAGGTATTCATAGGAACATATCTCATTCAGGGAAACGCACTGTACAACGGTACAGTGACGTTTGCCATCATCTTGTACCAGAGCGTTACAGCATAATAAAATTGATGATATCCAATGGCAGCGTGCAGAACCTTAAGTCTCCAGTTGGGAGAAGAGAGTTCTCTGGCGTCCTGATGCTTCTCAGTGCAGTACCCGTTGCGCCTCCTAAACGGCACTTGTCAGAACGAACGCCTCCACTGACTTGATTCGTGGGTGACCCGGCTAATTTGGTTGACAACGGTAGGCTACTGCGCATGCGTGCCTGCGTTTCGACAGTGTTGCTAACCGTCATTGATAGATAAAATATTAGCCACCCTATAAAAGAAGATTCTCTATTTTAAGTGGCGATAAACATCTCCAAAGCATAAACCAGTCCTTTTTAGCCACTGTGTCATTATTTAATTGCAATTTAAAAGTAAATCCAGTAGTCATGACCAATCTCTGTCTTTCTGGTTTCTGCTTTAAACTGTAGTTCCAGTTCCGATTAGCCTATCTGTGTATAAAGTGGACGTAAACAAAAAAAATTAAAATAATCTATCTTCCTGTATATGCTTATAATATATTATTCTCACTCTACTACCATGTCATTTCCTTGTCTACATTTTGTCACATTTTTATATATTCTTTATAAGTATTCACATTTCACTTAGGATATGTGCATGGCAAGAAGCTCCTACACCGTTATGAAAGAGAAATAATTTTGTAAACACAAATGAGACCTAATATCGTAATTTGCGGCAGGTGTCACCCTTGCTTGACTACTTACAAAGGACAAAGATATGTAATTACAAGGGTTGGATATAAAGTAATGGCAACACTGGTATAATTGCTACTTGACTGTATTGGCAGAGGAGCACGTGTTAAATTCCTTCAATGTAATCGCCCCCCCATCTCTACGACCTTCTGCCACACGTATGGAAGGCGTCGTACACCGTCAGCGCGTCCATCTCTGTCGATGTCCCGCAGTGACCGCCCTATAGCACGTATGATGGCTTCGCGCGTGTCGTAGTGCTTCCCGCCCAGTGGTTCCTTCATTTTGGCAAAAAGGTCGTAATCACACGGTCTCGTACCTCCAGTACCTCCCACTACCAGTTATGCAGGAGCGCCGTCACAGTGTTCGCAGTGTGACACTTTGCATTGTCAAGCAGGATGATGGGACACCGTGCCAGAACGTGCCGTCGCTTCCTTCTTAATGCGAGACGAAGGTGGTGTTGCAAGAAGGTGCAGTAGTAGGCTGCGTTGACCGTCTACCTAAGAGACGTTGTTCTTCTTGCCTAAACATATTGTTAGGGCGTTTGCACTCTCGTCCTCTGCTTCAGAGCACTGCTGTTTTTGACTGAATAACATACAATCGCACCCCACTCACTATACTTCCCCGTCTGACATTCCTTTATCAACCACGAAACGGTTGTTGCGCTGTGACTCGCCCCTTTCACGCGACAGCAGTGTTGCGATTACTTTTTATCCAACCCTTGTACATAAAAATCCGTGGATATATATCATAGAGTTCAGATAGTTACTTATTTTGCATGTTTGCATACGACCAGTACCTTGAATAAAGTTAGAACTTACATACGGTAAGAGTAATTACTTCCAAGAAGTTCATATAATATTTTTTGTTTTCAAAGAACTGCAAACATTGTAGGAACTAGCAAAGTAAGAAGTAAATGCATGTCTAGCATTCATATAGATAAGTGCCATGTTTTTATTTACTTTATCAGTGAATACATTTAATTTATTAAGCTCTTGACTTTTTTTTTCGTTTACTTTAGAACAGAATTTTTTTCTCATCAGTACGAATGGAGCAGGTAGGTGAATAGAAGTTATCTTTTCAGAACATTTTAATTACTGATAGAAATGTGACGCAACTTCTGATGAGGAATTTTGAAGTTTCTCTGCTTCAGGCAAATTGCTCAGTCAAGCATTTTAGGACAGGGAGAGAAAAAACACATCTTCGCCGAACAGTATTATTTGCATGCTAGATTGTAATTTAAGATTCGCAGATAAGTTTTGTGGGATTTTGGAGCGTAAAAGCTGACTCGAGGGTAAAGTTTTTCATCAAAAGTTTCCTTTCCGCACAGTGGTTATAGTGCAAAACAAGTTGAAAAGCTGGGAGAGATATGAAGGTGAAGATGTGTTTCGAATGCGAAAAGATATTATGAAGAGATAGGTAGGTGTAACACAATATGAATTAGCTATCAGTTATATACGTCTTACGTGGAAACAAGAGCATGGAAATGTTAAGATGCTACAAATGTATGTGATTAAATAGTATAGTTCTGATTAATTATGTTTAATTTACGTCGCTTTTGTGCCACTTTTGGCTAATCGCAACGATGGGGATGAATTGTGATAAACTGAGATGGTTCAAGGGACAAACACGTATGGATGACACAACCCGTACCGAGAGGATTAGTAATTGATTGATTGAATGATTTGTTGTTTTAAGTCCACTTTATGCACAGTAAGGCTAGTCGGGAGTGGACCTACAGTTTAAAGTGGGATCCAAACCACTTGTGCCTCCACCGGGTATCGAACCCGGGACCCCTTGATTCAAAGGCGACGACGCTACCACTGCGCCATCGGGGAGGCCCCCGAGAGGATTATCTCCTGGCATGAAAGAATAACGTAAGTTCATAGATTCAGTGCATGAAAGCGACGTAGAGAAAACTAGATCCCAAATTGAACATTTGTAACCAAGTATACAAACTTTACATGAAGTATACTTAAATTAAGAGTCCTGTGGTCTAAGGCGTCATGTTTTGGGCTCCAGCTACGGGACGCGCGCAGGTTCGAGTTTCCTGGGGGTAACAAATTTTCTCCCAGAGATTTCGGCCTGCGTATGGGACCAGTGGCCACAAACCATCGTGAGGAAATTGGGGAGCTGCGAATAAGTAACGTAACCTGGTTATAAAAAACCAACAACAACGACTGAGGGTTCGTCGTGCTGACCACACGTCACCCTGCAACCGGTTGGATGATCTCCCACCTAGCAGGTGGGAGCGAGGCCGGCAGTCTGTAGGTAGACCCTGGCCCTCATGGGCTGTTGTGCCACGAGTTATATACTTAAATAGAGGTGAACTCTGTTGCTGTTATGAACCGCCTCTGTGGCAGAATGCGTTGCGTTTTCGACTCACGATCTCGCTATCGAATTCATCATCCTCATCGTCACGATTACCCTAATAAGTTATAAAATATAAGTAAAATTATAGAAATATATATAACAACTAACTGTTTTGTTGATCCGTCTGGCGGGTGATGCAGCTGTTGACATTTAAACTTATACAAATAAAATAATTCTGTTTGATAAATTTGTCGGCCATCTTTATTGACCCATGTACCAATGTAAATATTAATAGTCTGAAAACAGAAGTTGAGTGTACACACTCATATGTGAAAAGCAAGCAGAACCAGAGGTGCATCGCGGTGACTTCCACAGAACGTGGATATTTTCTGTAAACAGGACGGCGTAGCAATGTATCGACAAATCACCCAGCTCGTTACGTCCGCAGCGCTTTTCCCAAAGACAGTAAATATTGATCAGGCGTGCAAAATGTCACCCATTAAATGAACCGACTGACGTGACCACGGGAAAAAACTTGCCGAACAGCAAACCCAGGTGGATGCCCCCCGCCCCTACTGTATCACTGGAAACAGGAGCTCGAAAATGCGTTTATTTCACGCTCCTTCGTGTTACTCGAAAAAAGTCCACAAAGTCAATAGATTTTTGTACCAGATGAAAGATGCTGAAAAATGGGATTTCCAGAGCAAACAATTGTTGTAGGTCAGCTAGATGACTAAAAAAGTAAAAAAAAAAATACATAAAAGGTTTTGAAATAGCAAAAGTTTCACGTACGTTTTGCTAGAGGTTTAATGTGTTAAACCATTGAAACTAAGTAAAGAAAATAACACTTGAGGGTTAGCTGTAAGAGGGGTGTAACCCTGAAAATATAGTTTGGAAATAATCAACGAAAACTATCTGCATCTCTATGGCAATATTCATGTATACCGGGTGTTTCACTTGATTGAACTATTGAACTTTCGTTAATGAAACCAGTCCAGAACGAACAAGGAACTCAAACGTTTTCTTTACGCCTACAAATGTTCAATGTGTGCACCATGGGTGACACAGCACACATTAACACGATAGCCTACTTCTTGCCACACTCGCATCAAAATGGACCTTTCGATAGTGTCTATCGCTGCGATGATACGCTCCCTTAGGGCTGCGATATCACGCGTCATCGGTGGAACCCTGTCTTTGATGAAACCCCATAGAAAGAAGTCACACGGTGTAAAGTCCGGTGATTTTGGGGACCAAAACATTGCACAAAACACTGTGAGTGATGTGGGTGATTTGAGCGTCTCCTAGCGGAAGGGATATGAACTCTCGGCTTAACAAAACATACACGCACAAACTGTTTGCGTTCCTCGATAGTTCTGGACTAGTTTCATTAACGTAAGTTCAATAGTTTACTTGTAATACATTTTTGTAAACTTCCAATTATTTACGCAACACCCGGCATTGTAGGCAAATATAAAGGTGAAGGATGCAGATAGTATTTGCCTTTGTTCCAGCTATACTCGTCGCATTTCCATTTGGCGGCTGGGAAACAGCGAATCAGCAACCAGTCTAATTTTCTTCGATTGACATCGGGCATTCTCAAGTCACAAGTCATCGAACGCTGTTAGCGGGAAGAAACAAACGAGCGTCGGATACACCCCATGTTGCCAAACGTACTGCAATCCGATAAAGTTCTCCGACAACGATATCGTCAGCACCAGAAATCAACGGGGGTTAATGGTACAACTGCACACGTGGTCGTGCACAATGGACGACCTCCCTCAGGTCGGTTTGCAACTGACAGAAACCGAAGTACGCTTGGCGAAGTTTCTTCGGGAGAGCGATGTTGCCCCTACATCTTTTACTTCGCAACTGAGTTTGTCGACACCCAGCGAGCCACACACCCCCGAAGACGATTGGGGGGACTTAAAGAGCCAGTAACAGCCACGAAGGTCATCCGTCAACTAGAAATGCGACCAGTATAACTCTTCAATTTTAATATTTCATTGGTAGCCGCCTTCAAGTTTAAGTCTTCGGTTTCTTCCTATTTCTATCATAGTAAGTCAGCAAGAAAATGCTTCAGCGCACACCATCTTCTCCTCCCTCTTGCGCTTGAGTCGAAGTAATAGATTGATTGTCCGTTGTAGAATTTTGGAAAGTGTACACTCGATTAAACTGAACTAAAGTTACAAAAATGCAATAAAAACCTACAGAAATTCTAAAATATAAACAATAGTCGTTAAAAAGTCCAGGTCATCTTTCACTGAGCGGGGTGCGGCATTGTCCTGAATGGTGGTCTGAGGACGATCTTTATTCCGTGCCTTGTGAGAAGTGTCCAATGACTGGTACAGCAGCTGTAATGAGACTTTCCTTTACTGGGTTGCTACCAACAGAGAGACTATGCGTTGTTGAATCAGTCCTTGTAAGGGCCACGTTCCCATGAACGGAGAAGCCGCTGTTGTTGCTTGGCCGGTTTCTCCAGAGATGTAACGACCTTTGTTAAATTTTCTGATCGTATCAGTTTTGTTGTAGAGTGGCTCCAAGATGGTTGAATTTGCTGAAACGTTGGATGTAAAAACCGACTTAACCTGGCTGGTAACCCACGTTAATACTTGTTTGAACCACAGGTTAAATCGCGAAGTACGAGTACATAACTTCCTAGTTTATGAAGTTGATGGCAAATCTCAGTATGTAGTAACAGTAAAAAGTAAAACAGTTGACACATTCACTTTCTGAGATTATGAACTCACATTATTCTTCCATAAAACTGGACAGGGATAAAGTTGAGTGATTGAATAGTGATATGAAGATCCAGAGAGATTATTAAAAAATATTTCCTAAGAGTGTTTCATTCACAAAATGGGTCCATGGCCGAAGAATGTTCCTGGAACCAACTATGTCTTGGCCAGATTTAGAATAGGTTATTCCTGCCATCAAATATATCTGAACGCCCTCGAAGCAAATCTATGCAATCAAAACCCAAACCAGAAAGGACGTGCTTATTGGCCATTAAATTTTATGAAGGCCTTTCCTTCTATTGGAGGATGATCCCAAGGGAGGGAGATCCCCGCCCTTCCCGAAGGAATAAAAACACTTCAATTTCAAGGAAATGCGCGGGAGCAGAATCTTCTTTATCAAGAATCGGCGGAACAGATGGTTGAAGTGGACAAACGTCAGAGCACTTTCATCCGAGATTGGAAACTGGAACCTGCCCTGGATTCCAGATGCTCTTTTTTTTCCTTATCCAGGAACAGAGAGAGAGAGCAGTGGATCGTATCCCTCTCCAATGACCCTTGGAAACGTCAAATGTCGTAACGGGAGCCAAAATTCCTGCCACCATCCATCTCACGTTGATAGCATGATTCCAGCAGACTTGTTTTTTTTTTTTTTTTAACTTGCGGAACGAGCATCGTTGGAACTTTGATGGCTGCTGTATTGTTACCAAACTCCGCGAAACCGGAAGACAGTTTGTTGGATGCAATCTTACGTTATCCTGGTTGACAGCCATCTTGGGATCAGCAACGGCAATAAGGGTTGTGTGGTTGGATGTTGAGAAACCTAACCATGTTGGACATCAACTATCCTGGTTAACAACAATCTCTAGGATCTCCCATCCGCTTTACAACAAGATGTCCCTTCCGTATTAGCTTAGACTGTGGCTAACGTCCCATGACCCCTATAGCTGATAATATCTCTCTCTTTCAAGGGTTTCACAAGACATTCATACTTCGATCAAGTAGTAATTTGATATTTAAACTTTCATAATCAGGATGAATTGGTATTATTATCTTTTATTCTGATATCTTAATACGTCTGCTTTTTTATTCTTCTTAATTTTGCATGTACAGGGTGGGCCATAAGTCACGAAGGGGTTTAAACAGTTCAAAACTTTTGTATGGGTTATTTGAATACATTTAACTGTTTGTTCTTATGCACATTACGTAGGAAACTTTTTTTACATTTATAAAATTGAGTTAAAAGCACAAATCAATTCAATTCAAATCCTCTTTGCTTACTTCATTGGTACTTTATTTCAACCAAGTAGACGCTGTATGCAAGAATAAGAGTGCCCAAGTACAGAAGATTCGACAAATGCCGGGCTTGCTTTCAACGTTCATTTGATTGATTAGCATGAACCACGTTACCATACTTCATTACATTGTCCTTCAAAGTCTCACAACAACAACAACTTGTATGAACCAGTTTTCCAAATTCAAGTACTTAGTACTAGTACTAGCAAATGAAAATGATATTAAAGAGGAAATAAAGAGTAGGTTTAACTCAGGCAATGCGTGTTACTTCGCTCTTCACAAACTTTCATCTTCTCGTATAATATCTAAGAAACTAAAAGTTAAAATATACAAAACAGTAATTTTGCCTGTGGTATTATATGGATGCGAAACTTCGTCCCTTACATTAAAACAGGAACATAAATTAAGAGTATTTGAAAATAAAATCCTTAGAAAAATATTTGAACCTGAAAGGGACGAGTAGAAAGGTGAGTGGAGAAGGTTACATAATTTAGAACTACATAATTTGTATTCATGTCCAGATATTATTAGAATGATTAAATCAAGAAGACTTAGCTGGTCAGGGCATGTGGAACGAATGGGAGAGGAAAGAAGAGTTTGCAGGATTCTTGTTGGGAAGCCTGATGGTAAGAGACCTGTAGGAAGGCCAAGACGAAGATGGATAACGTTGAGATAGACCTAAAGGAAATCCGTAAGGATGGCTCTTGCCCAGGAGAGGGGCAGATGGAATGCTTGTGTTGCTGCAGCCATAAACCTTCGGGTTTAAGAAGGTTAGTCAGTTAGTTCAAAGTCTCACAGTAGCGTCGTCCAGTTCGCTGCACTTTTTTTTCTCTCAGATGTCTAGTTGGTTACAAAGTGCAACACTGAGTGCAACTGCTTTGTTGAAGGGTTGAGAAACCCTGTCGTAAAGTATAAACATTTAGAAGGACACACGGCTGCAAACACAGCAGTCAAACTGAAAGGCAATGAACGAACAGGCATCGTGCCCTAAAAGTACAGTCTTGAGTTTCAATGGAGGAAATATAATGCTATGCACTCACCCATAACGACGATCCAGACTGGCTTTGAGGTAGTGACGAACCCCGCTGCATCCTTGTCCTGGCACTGCCAGATGCCGTCATCCTGCAACATAACACTTGTGATCACTAACTGTGTGTCCCCCTTGAGCCGCCCCATCCGCGGAGTTTCTTTGATCGGACGTCCGTTCTGGAGCCATCCCGACTCGCCGGTAACGTTCAGCTCACACGCCAGCACCACCTCCTGACCCTGCTTCGCCACGAGCTCCGTGATGTGCGAGATCCCGTAGACGCCGCCGCCCCCGTCCGAGTCCTGGTGGGTGAAGGTCAGGTTGGCCTCTGCGTCATCTTTGTTCGCGTCCGTTGTGTGGCGGTGGTGACGTAAAGAGTGCGATGTCGACACTGTGTGACCTGCAATGGAAATAAGGAGATTGTCAGCGTTCAGTTGAGTATTGGTGAAATCGTTTAAAAACACATGACTCCTATTTTTATTACTTTACGTCGGTTTTATGCCTCTTTGGACTAACCGCGACGTTGAGGATGAATTATTTTGAACAAAATTGATTAAGGGAGGGGGGCAGGCAAGTTAATTTTCTGTCATAAGCGAGGTAGTGGTGTCATTTCCTGCCACCAGATTTTACAATGTTTTCTTTTTGTACCTTTTGATTTACACATCAAGTAACGTTTTGCAATTAGAATTTCATTTTATGGAGTCTTACTAACGTTGACTTATTTGGTCTTTCAACCTGATCCTTCGCTTGAGGATTTCATGAATCGAACGCGGGTCTTATGCGTCCTGTCATGTCGCTACGGTGTGAAACGTTGCTGTTGATTCGCTGGTTCCCAAGCAGCATGTGTCGCTTCAGTCTGAAATCTCCTCAAGTTAACCAATATAAGATAAAACTAACCCCCTTAACATTCCCAGAAAGCAATGCGTTATGCATTTAGCTCACGAAATCTGCTTTCTATGTAGGTATTTGCGTGTGAATATGTGTGTGTGTGTGTGTGTGTGTGTGTGTGTGTGTGTGTGTGTGTGTGTGTGTGTGTGTGTGTGTGTGTGTGTGTGTGTGTGTGTGTGTGTCCATATAGAAACTGTAGTGCTTTTATTTTTAGTTTTCAGTTATATTTTTCATTGTGTTCATAAAAATAAAATAATGAGCAATGTAATTAATGGTTAGTTCATGGCTTGACTGCTCGTATTCAAACTGTATTGCTTTAATTTTGTTTTCATTCTACTTTCATTACTTTATTATTCTGTTATTACTTTATTTTTCATTTATCTTTTTCATATTTTTAATTGTATACAATTAACTGTAAAGAAAACAATTGACACCTGTAATTGATGGTTAAGTGGAAGAGAAGGCATTAGTGCCTTAACTTCGCCATGTAAACAAAGTCGTAAAATAAATAAATAAATAAATTGATTGGTTTGGTTAATTTTACTTCGCTTTCCTGCCACTTTCGACTAATCGCGAAGATGAGGAAGTCGTATGATGAAATTGATGAAGGGACACTCACTACAAACACCCATGCCCTGTCTGGGATTTGAACCTGGGACTCCATCCCCTGAACATTGCAACATACCGTGAAGGCATGTAAGAGACGCGCATCTCCCCCGTTTGTGGAGGTGATGTGATCGGCACCACACTTTGGCCGCCTTTAGCCTCCAGAATTGTTCCCAAGTACAAATTAATTCGAGGCTAGGTAAACCCCAGAGCAGTCAGACTTGAAATGACCCAACCCCGTGAATCGAACCCTGGTCTCACGCGTCTAATATCAGGCGCCCTAACGACTGTACTGCTAACTAGATTCATAAACTGTGTAAGTTATTTGTTAATTTTTCATGCGTGAGATATTTATGAACGCACCATTTTACACTCAATAGTGTCTTCAATAAAGATAAATAATTCTCAATTTCTCTGTGAGCGTATCCCACAAGCTTTGCCCTATTTCCCCTTGACGAAGATTTTATTTGACAGGTAAACATAACTTTTACGGCAAAGTACCCTTCACCTCAGAGTAATTGTTAATCAAGACTGTGTCGAGCCGTTATCATTTTACACGAATTACCACAAAACAATTTAAAATCATTGGATGTGATGAGAAGGACTATCGGAAAGAGTTTGAAATAGAAATAGAGGTGAGTTATCATGGAAATAATACCAAATTGTGGCGGACGGCAAAGGCATTGAAAGGAAAGCATGGAAAATGGGCGAGAAGTGAGGGAGATGAAACATAAAACATGAAAGAAGTACTGAAAATATTTTGAAACAAGGCGTAAATATTCTCAAAATGAATTTAGGGAGATTATTGTACTGTCAAAGCAGAATCTCTTATTTTTAAATACACAGTATCGAATAATCATTGCTCTATATTAAGTGATATAATTAAACTACATGTTCTTGAATAAAATTTATAAAAAATAATAATCTCTTTCAACTGTACAACAGGTACACCACATCATGATGACAACAAAACCAAATAATATAAACTGTAAGATCCATTGTTACGGTGAACATAGCGGCAGAAATGTAATTAACGCAACTAATAATACATAGTAGACGCACATTTGTTTGTGGCATAAACAACAATTTGTCCATAAATGTTACTAACAAATTATGCGTACATGCAATTTATGCATTTTTACACCTGAATGGAGGCCTCCTCGATGGAGCAGTGGTAAAGTCGTCTCCTTGTAATCAAGGGGTTTCGTGTTCGATACCCGGCGAAGGCGCATAGTGGTTCGGATCCCACTTTAAACTGTAGGTGCTGTCCCGATTAGCCTTACTATGCATAAAGTGGACTTTAAACACCAACTCAACTGAATTGAACTTAAACCTGAAGGGGTAACTACACATGATTCAAGTTTGTGAAAGAACTATAAATAGAATAGCGTTCTTAATTTATTTCCGCATGCCGCGGTGAAAACTTTGTCGCGGTTGCTACTCACTTAAGCCACACGTCGTTCTCCAAGATTAAGAGAGTGAGAGAGGAAAAAAGAGCCAGGAAAGCGAAAAAAGCATAAGAAAAGAAAAAAAGCCAGCATCCGCAAGGAAACCAAAGAACACAATGTGACTTTGAAATATCTTTATTGAGAGGAAGTGAACTTAAGCTTCAAAGCCCTTCTATTGTATGAGTTCTTTACGCGATGTTGGCATGTTAAATGCCTGTTGGCTTTTAACAAGACGCAGGTGCCCCTAAGTCTTTTTTGGGGGGCGAGAAAAAGGGGGAGGGTAGATGCGGAATCGTTCAAGACTAAGAAGAAAGATAGCAGGGGCTTGAGCAATGTGGTCCGTAGTCCGCGTTCCTTGCCAGACCTCACAGGCATTACCATCATTCACATATTGTCGACAGCTCATTGTTGTTCCGCAGCGCCACAAGCACCTCTGGCGTCAATCCCAGTACCTCCTCCTGTGTATTTATAGGTCGCAGTGTCCATTGAGGAATATCAAGGGAGCTTTTAATTACATTGAGAAAGAGATTCGAACCGAAGGGGAAGAACGTGAAGGATCCTGGACGTGATTACGTAAAAGCTCCCCAGTTGCTATTTGGACTTTCGCCTAGACTTCAAAATGGCCCTGGCTTTAAGTATAAGACATTTTTCTATCACTAATGTCCCGATAGCAGGTCTATAAAACACTGACAATTTCAACAATAATTTATTTCATAAATATGGCAAGGAATGTATATAGATAAGGGTAAGAGATGCTGAACACTGGTCATGTTGCACTTCTAACATTACTGACTACTCACTTGACACGAAGTAAGGCAGAAATGTATATTGGAAGAACAGATGATGTTGACTGAAGGTGTCAATTACTTTACGAAGATTGTTACGATTCTGCTATTGAGGAGGTCTGTGTTCTTTAAGGCAAAATAACTTACTTTGGTTATGCACGAACCACATTAACATATATTTACTCCTTCCTTAATTTCTTACTTATTACATTTCGTCATGAGTGCATATCGGCCTTGCGTCGTGAGCCCATGTTGGGCGCCAATTATTTTCAATAATATCTTATTTCAATTTTTATGGTTAATTTGGAAATGCTATCATCTGTATTATTATTGCAAAATATTAAGGTTGTGGCTGTCGTGGCGTGGCATAAATGTAACACGTGGCCAACTTTTTCAAAAAAATTGCTCAAGACTTCTTTTCGGGACTTGCATTGCTTTGCAAAGAGCCCATATAAATTACTTTTAAATATAGGATTTTCATTGATTGATTTATTGAGTTTATTTTACATCGGTTTTATGCCGCATTTGGCTAAAAAATAGGATGAGTGATGATATGATGAAATTGATGAAGATACACTCACAGTGAGCATCCATGCCTAGGCTGGAATTCGAACCCGTGTACCCAGACGCCACGATGGGATCATAAAACTTTTTAACTTGTCCTCTTTTAAGCTGGAGATGCTAAGAAAATGTCATGTGTTTGTACATTGAATCGGATAGAAATACTATCAGGAAACACAAGAAATTTTTAAATTGTTGACTTGAAGTTAGCTTTAAGTCCACTTTTTCTTCACATAGGCTAATCGGGACTGAGCCTACAGTTGAAAGTGAAGTCAGAATCATTGCACAATGTACGATATGCGCCAAAATATACAGTACTGAAACTCGCGCATCTCGAACACGTGGTTGCGCATAGCTCCAGCTGCACGTGGCATAGCTCCAGCTGCACGTATTCGCAGTAGTAAAAAGGAAGTTGTGTTGTGCAGTTGTTGTTGGAAATGGGTCTCTCGACGGAGGAAAAAGTATTCATAGTTGAGCATTATTTCCGCTCATACAGAAGCGGTCGTGAAGGTGGACCGAGTTTGAAAAAGGTGACTGGTCTATATGCAACCCAAATGACAATCGTCCACTCCACATGCCCTAACCTAACCTTAGGTTTCCTGACAGTTATGCAACCCAAAAGGCACGATTGTTATTTGGGTTGCATATAGACCAGTCACTATATTGTAACATGTCTTATACTTTTGTTCATCTTTTCATTTCAGTATTGTATATTTTGGCGCACCGCTGTTCGAAGCCAGGATCTGTTGATTACAAGTCAGCAGCGCTAACAGGAAAGTACACTAAGAGAGATGGAAACAAGAGCTTGGGAACATGACCTTCCGAAGCAAGCTGTTACTCAAAGTGCAAAAGGGACGAAAATAAACATGTTCATAGGGTATCGCATGTGTATATAAAAAAAGGACATAAACAAACAGTGGATTGCGAAAGCAGGGCACATGAAACGCAGGCGTAATGCAATTAGTAGCAGTGCTTTGAGAACGGAAATAACCCGAATATTTGATAATGATGATGAATAGTATTGCGCGAGGGGTTGGTCTTGATGACCGGCAGATCGCCTGGGGAAGCGAAGCCTGCGGTGATTTCCTGTTAATTTGCTGTGAACGCTGATGGAGGAAGGGGGCCGAATAACCTGCGATAGTCGAAATTGTAGCTAGGGGCGGTCCCATTACGAAGTTTCGATCGGATAGTACTCATGATCGGCTGCCTTTATACATATATATCATTTCTACTTATTTTACCTATCGGTTACACTGGTGCAAAAACAAGATTAACTAATGGAATCAATAATTCCATTCTTACTTTACGATTGCATATAATGGGATTAGCTACGTCGGCTTGTAACTATGGGTTCAGTTCTAAACTGTTGTTTATATTCTGCTTACCTTACACAATCCCACCTCTTACATTAAGTACGACGATGAGAGTGAAAAATATGAAACTTTGCCAAAATTTGTGATTGGCAGTCGGTTAAAAGTTGAATCCGCACCACTGTGCATCCACCGTGACCCTTCGATCATTATGATCGAACCCGGGATCCCTTCTTCATTACCAGGTGACATCGTTATTACGACGCCATCAAGAAAAAACAGGAATGTTGAAATTTATTATGGGAGAATCTCATGTCTGAACAAGGGTTCGAACCTGAAATATTTACCTTCGTAGCGAGTAACTGTGACCACTCCGCCACGAGGACCGGTTTCTATTTGTTTCAGATATTAAACAATGCATATGTTAGCATAAAAGGGCGTATTACTCCGCGCTGTGAAGACAGGTAGGAAGTGTGGAGGTAAGGCTGCACGCATTCTCGATCTCGCGTTTATGCCCTAACATAGGGCAGCAACCAGGTCCGAACTGTTGAGGAGCTGGGTGGCACCCAAAGCTGCTAATGTAATGACATTGCTGGAAAAAAATTCCTCATCTGAGAGCAACCTCCCAGTAACTCGAATTCAGGTCTCCAAGCGAAAGCTTGCCAACACACCCCAGCTCTTTTCTTTGTTTTGTAAATATATATATTTACTCGGAAATGTTAATATAGTGCAGAAGGTGGACATAAGAAAATCTCACAAGTATGTAAATCATTCGTTTACATCGTTATGTATACTCTGTCCCGCAAATCTCTGGAGCAAATGAACAGATTCAAGTCTCTGCGCAAGTAGTGACGCGACTGCAGTTACCAGCCTTCGCAGCAGCGTGTACTACTTCGTTCTGCCCACCCGATTTCTCCCCTTCTCTGCCGCTATGCTCGGCTTTGCTCCAGGGATAGCCGGGACAGAGAATAGTGACGATGAATAATTAACACTACAGCGTTCATGGATACCGCCTGTTCCGTTGTCGACACTCGAACTTCTCGTCAAAGTTTCCGAGTTTGAGTCCCACCTGGACATGGGTGTTCTTTGTGAATGTCCCCCCTCATCAATTTCGCCTGATAATTCATCCTCATTATTGTGAATTACGAATAGTGGCAAAAAGAGACGTAAAATTGCATACAGTTTAACAGACACACACACACACATACAAATACCTAGGTGTGTATACATTATTGGCATGCAAAATATGCAACATGCCTGACTTGCATATCAAGCGTATTAACACCATTATTGAACGAAGTAAAAGAAACCCCATTTTTTTCATCCAGTACTGTCCAATATATGTCAAGTATCATAGCTCGATTAGACCTCGGATCTTTAGGTTTCTAAAATAGGCTCTAAAATCCTAAAATAGGTTCGAAAAACCCTAAAATAGGTCCTAAAAATCATAACTTAGGCTCGAAAAATCCTGAAGTAGGTTCAAAAAAATTAAAATAGTTCAAAATTCCTGAAAAATGCTGATTACGTATAGTCACCGGCAATGAAAATGAGACACCTATATCCTGAAATATGTACTAACTTGCATAACGATATGTGTGTTGCCTAACCCTACGGCAATGGCAGAACTTAACATTGGAGATTTGCTATTAAAATCCACTCCTCGCCGTATAGTTAGGCAACAATCTTTTTTTCATGTTATCCACAGTCAAACTCCGCAATTTTGTCTGTGGGGATCATCTAATATGCTGAAAATAATCTTTCAACAAAAACATAGTCAATGGTGGAAACTTCAATGCTGAAATGTTAGTTTGCAAGACGTGTGTGCAAGTGAGCAAGACAGCACAACTCAGACCACTTTGGGTTTGTACAGGTAACAGTGGCACCATGGGTGTCCGGAAGGGGGGAAAGGGGGCCACGCCCCCCCTGGAAAATGAATGGGTACTTAAAAATTATATATTTCACACATAATTTCATTTACATCACAGTAAATTTATGTTAATTATTATAAATTCGTTGAAGAAACATGATAATTTCAGACTGAAATAGCGTTTTTAGAAGGGGACATCACTATTTTGTAGGAAAATATGTGTCCTTTGTCCCCCCTGGAAAAATTCCTGCGGACGTCCATTAGTGGCACCAGACATTTTGCTTTGTTTAGAGGTTTTAAAAATTACCATGGACTTGGAGGAAGGGAAATCGACGGAGAGCATGTTTCAAACACGTTTGTTATTGCATTTTTTCGTGACCAAAGAAAACAAATCCCTCTGTGCGACATAAAAATCCTGTAAAATCTTTAAAAATATATAAAAATCTAAAAAAAAAGGCTTGATTTAGGCGCATAAACCTAAAATAGTTCTACCAAGCAAAATAGGTGTTTTTAGGCACTATAAAACTTCATCTGTTGTTGCGTTTTTTAAAGAAACGCTGACATAACTTGTTATTTCTTACACACCTGTAAAGGAAAGAATAGGTTAAAAACTTAAAATTCAAGGTCTATTAATAACTGAAAGATAACCTCTTTACAGGACAGTTCATAAAGTAGAGAACAATTTTAACAAACTAACTTAAAAAACAGTGTGAAAAGAACTATCAGGTTATGGTTGGATAATTCAACACCAGATTCAGCGAAGAGCCTCACTCGTGATACTCTTGATGTAAATTTTACAGCGACCAGGATTTGCTGCATAACATTTACGGCCATCAGAGATAAACAAGCCATTTCTTTCTGGATTTGTCCCGTTACAACATACTGTAATGTTCTTCAATGAGGCAGTTGCGCAATGTAGATAGCCTCATTATTGCATTTTTACCGCCAGGCGAATCGCTGACTCTCAACTCTCTTGCTTCACGCACCGTCGTAATGGTGCGTATTAAAAATGGATGCACGCATTGTGTACTGGTTCACGTTTTCAGGTATTGTCAACATGAACAAAGAGAGAGAGGGAGAGATTTTTGTGTCCGATCTGGAAGATATTAATGCGTGTCACGTTGCTTTGTTCCCACGAGAAAATAAAAAGCGTTGTGGAGGGTCCAACATGGCGGCTAGGTGCGTGTCAGATTTGTACGACGAGGCTATCCTGAGAGAACAAAGGGTGTCGGACATCAAACAATGTTTTTCCGAAGCGTCGGAGGGTTTGACATAAACGAATTCTAGAATGAAATATGATAGACCGAAAACAGACTTGTACATCTGTTAATGCTAGGTTTCACACTAGGAAACATAGTATTCGTACTGTTGGAATTGCAATTGATATATAAAATGAAGAGAAGGCGAATCAGCAAATGTTGTTTAGAACAAATTTAACTTATTTCTCGTAACTATACATACAGGGTGAGTCATAAGTCTCCATACAAATGATGAAAACGGTGACTAATGTTTATTTTTCCTTCTCAGGCAGGTGAACCAATAAAAAGAGATGTCACTAAAGAAGGAAGAACGGATTGACATCATTCTGTTGGCTGGGAGTGGTACCACCCGTCATGTAGCACGTACATTCAATGCAACCCACAGAACGCAGATAACCCATGACACCGTAGTCAAACTTATCAAGAAATTCAGAAGGACAGGTTCTGTCGCCGACGAAAGCAGGCCTGGGAGATCAAAGACAGCAACATATGAAGGGAGGGTAACGCAGTTGCCACGGTGTCATTAGTTATCTGCGTTCTGTGGGTTGCATTGAATGTACGTGCTACATGACGGGTGGTACTACTCCCAGCCAACAGAATGATGCCAATCCGTTCTTCCTTCTTTAGTGACATCTCTTTTCATTGGTTCACCTGCCTGAGAAGGAAAAATAAACATTAGTCACCGTTTTCACCATTTGTATGGAGACTTATGACTCACCCTGTAGTCCCAGGAGTGAGCAGAGCAAAGCCGCGCATAACAGCAGAGAAGGGTAGAAAGCGATTGGGCGGAGCAAATCAGTGCGCGCTGCTGCTCTCTCGCGTTCATTGGTCAAACTCTATCGAGTCACTTCTTGCGCAGTGGACTTGTTTTTGTTCGATTGCTCCACAGACTCCTTGGACAGAGTATAGGGGTCTTTTTTATGTCATTGCGTTTTTTTCCTTTGTATGTAGCCAAGCAGAAATGACAAATATCAGCGAATTACTGTGCTAAGAATGAAATATGTGAATTTCATGGTACATATTTTGAGATATATTGGATTTTTTTACATTTTGAATACCAACAAGTGTATAAAGTGCACTACACGGTACGATTCCAGGGTTCCCGGGTTCGAATTACGACCTGGGTATAGGCGTTCTTTGTGAGTATCTCTTCAACAATTTCATCAAATCATCACTTATAATCATCGTCTTGAATCCCAAAAGTGTCAGAGAAGCGTAGTTGTGACAAAAATTAAATTTCTAATGAGACAGGCTTGTGAGACAGACACAATATAATTTCTCCAAAAATCTGGCAATTTTTCTCTGATTGTGTGATCAATGATGACTAATCAACAAAAAGAAAGAAGCGTTCATCTCGTAGTCGGGGATCAAATCCAGGACCGAGGACATCTGTTGTTAATATGCTGATGATATTCTCCAAAAGCCGTTTTTATTACAATTGTTCACTCCACGATTACTAATTAGATGCAGTTCTAATTGTTGCACGCTGGTTCCTATCCTCCAGTCATGTTACCACAGCCACAACTAGACATTGTTGGCATTCTTCCCTCGGTGGGTAGAATAGAGATCCGGGGGAGTATTTATTGCAGCATCCAGAAAGAACTCCTCCGGCCGCGTTAATCTCCAGCCTCCAGGTTGGAGAACAGAGATAAGCTTAATGCGGTTGTTAGAGTGCCGGTTCGTTCGCGGGCGCATGAGAAAAGCCCCCGGAACAGAGGTGGCGATCTCGAGAGACGAGCGTTTGTACTGATTCCGCCATTACCATGCCACATCTCTGTTATTGCTCTCGTTGGGCTAACCACGCTCTGCGCTACACGAGTGGGGACAAGGTGGAAATGAAAAACCTGAGGGAATTAGCTCGGCATTATCCGGTTTGGCAATAACAAGATGTCGTTCCCTGAGTTCATGATATAAAGACCCCCGGATTCCGTTATCTTTCTCAAATTACTGTCGCTGCGTCCTGTGGTTTTCGCCGGCAACAATTGCAGCGCTTAATAAACGGGTATACTTTTTCTCTTGCGAAGCGCGTCGTTGGCAAACAACTTGCAAATTATCCACAGTCAGGGAATTTCCAACGGTTGGGCAGAAATTTAACACTGTTTCGCATTTTGGCGAAGTTCTCCTAGGGAGAATAAACAACCTCGGAGGAAGGGTACAAACAAACGGGCAAACACGATTGGTTGACTTCTAGCAACGCTTTTGTTTGTCTTTGGGTTAGGTTGACCGTAGCGGTGAAAAGGTAATGAACCGGAATAAAGAAATCCATGCGTCATCGGGGATCGACGTGGACATATCTTATTTCGAAAGCCCCCACGCTAATTAATGCACTTGTTTGTAGGAACTGAGATAAATTAGTAAATGGATTTTCCTATTGTATTTTTCTCATTTTATTATCTTTTCGAACATTCTTTGGCTAATCACGATAATAAGAAGGAAAGATGATTTGCCGAAAGAATGCTCACAAATAAACAAGCATACCGAAACTGGGATTCGAACCCGTGAACGCTCGGCCACTGACTCGATAGATTAGGTTCTTACTTGAGTTACTTGTTCACAGCATAAAGAGCATTGTTCTACGATACAAGCTAAATTCATCCCCAAGTAAAGTACTTTAGTGGATGGAACAACACTTGTTAGATTTTTATGGCCAATTGGATGTACCTGAAACCGTGATCCGATATACATACTTACTTCACTATCATGTCTCTATTATAATTCGTGCAAAACAATTATGTACTGATTAATAGAATTGTTTCTGGATGCACTTAGACGTCAACCTGGTCAAAACATGTACAAATTATGTTTGTCGCATCATCAATTACGCTTGTTCATTATTCATCCTCATTATTGAGATTAAGTCAAGAGATAGAAAAGAAACGTGACCGCTCTAGGGCCAAGATGAAATTCAAGTATAATTCCCGGTTTTCAAGACAAACTTTCCAAAGATTCAAGGATGCAAGCAGATGCTTTCAACCTTACATATTACTGCCTATCACCACCCGCACACATAATCATAATCACACAAATATAAAACAATATCAAGAGAGTGTGTATATATACATTTAAAATTTTTAAAGTGCAGATTTCACATTTGCCATTTCACTTACTCAGACTTGAAATATATCTACAAACACAAGTCACAAATGTTACGGGATATACTAATCTACGAAAAATTGTTAACCGCATAAGAATTTCAAACTCAAATTTAACCAATCAATTTCAAGATATCTGATCTTTCAATAATCCTCCGTCTGGTAGATAGATTGTTCTGCATAAAAGCTAAATTGTGAAAAAACTTGATTTTTTTTTAATAAAAGTTGCAATTTTTCACGTCTACGGAGACAAATCCACGCAGAATCCACGCATAATTCCCGGAGCCAATAATTCACGCATAATTCCCGGAATTCATGGAATTTCCGGTGAATAGCCACCCTAGTCAAAATAACTAAGGGACAGCAGGAATTTTAAGTAACATTTGGAGACTAACAACTCGTATGTTTATTGAAGTACTTATAATCAGATATGTTACTGAGGTTCTTTTTCGATATATCTTCCAAGATACAATATTGTGCTATTAATCATTTCTCAGCTAGTAGCTATACTAAAATACACAAACAGACTTCAAAACTGAAATCTCCAAAACCACATGAAAGATTTAATGTTTCAATGTATTCTAGTCTAAGTTAATTTGTATGTTTTTTAAAAATATTCTTGGATATATATTATGATTCTCGTATTTTATGATAATATATTTAAATTTAAGGACTTAAACATATAAAAATAAAAGCCAACGTAACTATTTGTATATTATCATTCATAAAATGCTGTCGGAGTCTTTGTAAGGTGTTTTCAGCAGTGTAAACTTCTATGTAATAAATAAATAATGGTTAGTACGCGTATTATGAGGTTCAAAGGCAGGTTTCGAGTTCGAAATCCTGTATGCATGGATGTCCATTGACATCATAGAGTTGAAATTGGAGAGATAGAAAGACAAATGAAAATATTTACAAAATTTAAATCAACATTGTTATTACCACTTTTTCTCCACAAGAGAAGAGAATTTATTTGAAATGTTTCTCCAAATCGACATCCACAAACTAAACTTTTCTGATGCCAAACTCCCTACTGGACTGATATTTTTTTTAACCTAACTTGAACATCTACTGGAAATTTGATTAAAATTTATATTTGTCCCGCTTCACAAGATTCCACAAAGTGTTCTAAACACAATTTCACGCACCACTTGCGTCCGTTAACTCAATTTTCAAGCTCAAAATTTCCCCCCTCGAACAAGAACGAGCCGCGACTTGATGGCGCACTCATGACAGCATGTCAGGAAACACTTTTCCAACCAATCAACCGAGAAACTGGCTGCCTGGAATGAATCCAGAAGCTGTGTTGACCTCGGGTGACGTCACTGTGTGTTTCAACCCAGTTACGTCAGACTTGAGTCCCTTTCCTTCCTTCCTCTTGGCTGGTCCCCGCGGCAAATCTATTGCATGACAAAGTGAAACTTTAGCAAGCCGCGGGAAGAAGTCGGATTAATAGTTTTAAAGAACTTTCAGAGAGGTTCGCGGATCCAGCTGGGTTCTGGGTGTGTTGAAGACAGAAATTCGTGTCGCCATGTGAATGATAATACTTCTCCTTTTCACAAATTCAAACATAAAATAATGAGTCCACCTGTAAATTATTTCCCAGTAATTTCAGGCTTCCAAAAATAGTGTAAAGCTGGAAATTTGGGGAGATTTACCCTATGAATAATACCCAAAAGATCCCAAAAAATTACAAGTCTGTATCGACTAAATATCACGAATTTAGAATGGAAGCCATAAACTGAAATCATGTCCATTAAACATAGAAGCTTGGAACCACAGACAATCTACAAGAGAAATTATCATTGAACGTAAATTAGAGTTTTCGATTTTTGTGAAATAAGAATCAAATAACAACCCTATTTTTATCCTAATGTTATTAAATAAAATAATCAGCTTCGTATTATACAACAGCAACAAGTACTTTGTTTTATTTCCGTGTAACTTACACAGAGGTAAGAATTAGACTGTGAATATAGAGATTTGCGTTAACAGTGCCTGTGAAAATTTATGCCTACCACTAATAATAATAATAATAATACACATAAAAATAATAATCGGGGACTTTACTTTTCATCAGCTGGACCAAACAGAATTTCTGTTATTCATATAATCCATTAAAAAAAGTTTTGATATTACTTTCTTTGGTAGGACAGCACAATGGTTATTATTCAAATAATAATAATTATTATTATTAATTTGCCTATTTTTATATTATTTTGTTATTCTTATGAACCTATTGATTGTAAATATTATTATTATTATTATTATTATTATTATTACTATCATCATTATTATTATTACATGTGGGACGACTGATCATGGAAGTTATAGAGGCTACGCACTTTTATGCGTTAATTAATGCGTTTACTTTTCCGTGTACGGGGTGGTGTAATATCGTCGCACCAATGCCAAAACAACGAATGTGATAATCTTCCTTTTGAGGTAGAAGCATTTTAATGTTCAAGATTTACATTTGGATAAATGTTGTCATCGGTAAAATATGTCCATACTTATGGCTGATTATAGGTCATAAAAGTTAGCATAGTAATTTATCAACAAAACTTACACATTTCGTGGTATTTGGCATTGGTGCGACAGTAATAGAATCTAGGAATACTAGAAATCGAGACTAGCTTACATGAGAGCCACAGGAAGGTACCCCAGACAACTAGTTTGACCATGACTTTCCTACACCTCTTCATCCGCACTAACCATTGTACTACAATGAAGCAAAATTAAAAATCAAACCAGCATCTGTGCTCTGAGCATGATTGAACGAGACGGGAGAGTGGGGAAGGATTTGGAACGGAATAAGTCGCAGCAACAAAAGCTGCTGATTGCGGCTGATGACGCGCAGCATCCCAGAGGAGCCGTGAAAGTAATGTACGTCCCACCGAGAGGGTAGCTGGAGGCAGAGCATCTCTCCGTTGCTCTCCAAAAGCGTTTAGTCTCCGCCGTCCTTGCGGGGTTGTTTGTCAACGGTCCCCCCTGCAAAGGGAGGGTGGGGGGAGATGCGAAATTAAAAGGGTTTGAATTCCCCTGTCGCACCACCAGTTTCCAGAACGGCTGCCGAGGTGTGATCAATAACGTGTCCATAAGTCAGCCTCTTGCATTGTTCGTGTGAAGCAGATATCGGCCCCTGGCCTGGAGGGGAAGAAGAAAAATCCCCTGCCATTTCTTCCGCACGTTGCGCAAAGCGGTTCGGCGGGTTGCAGACTTTAAGGATATCCGCATTAGTTTCAGTTAGGGAATGATTTCATTTTACCCAGCTGTGAGCAGCACGTCAATAAATTGTCTCAGCAGCAAATGTTACACGTATCTCTTACCGAAATGTTCACGCTTGCAAATACTTTAAGCCTTTTCGATGGCTTGGTGTTTACTACACTTTTACTTTGGAATCAAGATATCTCGGGTTCAATTCCAGGAGAAGACACATTACTGAAACTACATTCTTGCAGGCCAACAAGGCCTCCGGCGTCTGGACTAACAGAAAGTACAATCCTTTGTAGGTTTGTGTGTTATCCTGTGTTTTGTCCTTATTCATACAGAGGGCACCTTTACAGCCTAAGCTTTTAGTATGAGTAAGGAGATTTTTAGTTCTTAGAAAGACGTGGTGACCTTAGTCACTGTACAACGAGACGGGGCACATAGCTTAAGTGCTGACGCATATGACGTTGTATGAGAACCAGAGGAACGTAACTCCAAAATGCTGTGTTCTGTTTTTGTTTTCTATGTATTACCTCTGAAAATCTCTCTTAAGAGTCAGATTGACGTATCTCCACTTCTGATCCTTAGCAGTGAGGTGCAGTCACGTATTTTCAATTTACTGGCTCGTTTTAAGAGTCAGATATGTTCCTAAGAATACATTATTTCCTCTCTCCTGTAAATTCGTCATACCGTAAAGTTCTCCTAGGAAACGGGATCAAACCAGGGACGTTTAGATGTCCCGATGGGTGATGTAGTTCACTGATCATTCATCCTTGATTATGGAGCAACACGCTTATTATGGTAAGCTTGATGGTAAGTTGCGAGAGGTACTAATTACGCACATTCAAGAGATGGCAAAACACAACCATTTGGGTTTTACGCTTTCAAGTCTGGATCACACATGGTTCAAAGAGGTCTTTGCTGATAGCTCTGACCTTCAGAGTGAACACTCAGACGTGAGACGGTACAGCTCTCCCAAATCTCTCGTGCTACATCCTAGCCACAGTCTCATGGAATGAGGCCTCCCCGCCCGTTGCACTCAATACTTCTTCTCTCTCCTTTCTCCATAATGCCGAGTGCAATACCACTAATTCAGGAAGTTTGGTTAACTTCTTACATGGCACTCCTTGGATACCTATGAGTGCAATGGCTGGTAATTGGGTTTGGGTTTATGAACGTCATGCCTGATAAAGTTTGTCAGTGTTACGAGGGATGTTACGATGCGACGAATTGTCCTTTCAAAATGCATAAAATACGAATATTGCATAAAAAGTTAAAACAGGTAGAAATAGCATAATAGGAGTTTCATTCTATTCAAGGCATAAATTTCATACTCAGTTTAACCATAACACAAATGAGGTTTACAAACTTCAGGTACAGTGACGAACACCTCTGGTTTGCAAAAAAAAATATTGACTTGCAATAGGATCGTTACAACCCAGAAGTCTCCGTGACTGCAAAGACTTGAAAGGAATTGACGTACATCGATCTATGCTGCACGGATGCATATATACAGGAGATAAAATGTCGAAACGATGGCATGACAAGCAAATTGTTACTAACAAAAGTTATCTCTCGACTTCCTCAACACGATGTGAAGGTTTGTTGGTGTTCTTGGCGACACCATACATATGTGAAGATAAGCACAGTAGCTAGATATATTGGCGCCCTAGGTAGGATTGTGGTTTGGTGCCCTCTATTCCCAATACCAAGCTCCGATATTATACAGGGTGTCCGGGCTAGAAATATACAAAAATAACTGCTTATAATGCCAAAACGGCTCCTTGTATTGTCTCGTGGTGAAGCTCAGTCGATAGACCATCGATTCCAGATTTCAGTAGTCCACTTGTAAGATCAGTCGTGCTGTTGAGTACGCATGCGCAGAAACTGCCTAGCCATCTAGATCCACAGATATGACACTATTAGACTCTCTGCATGCGGCTTCATTAAAAATGTTGTGTACAAGGGAAAAGTTCACGATTTGGGTGATTTGAGGCAGCGTATTGTTGTGCTAATAACTCCTCAAATGCTGGTCAACACTTGACACGAGCTTGAGTATCGTTTGGATATCTGTCGAGCTACAAATGGTACCCACATTGTAGTGTACCAGCTTACATAAACACTTTCTGAGTTACTTTGTACAAAACTCGGACAAGAAAGTTAATAAACTTTACAGATGCTAAAATATTTGTGTGTATTTTTGTATACTTCTAGTACGATATTTTCTTATTCTGTACCATGTTTTGCGATATTTACATCCTAAAAATTTTGTAATCAGGAAACAAAGAAAACTCATTAAAAAATAATATAATAATTAAAGTTCGAAGGTTGCATTTTTGATTTTTTTAAAAAAAGTTAAGCAATGTTAAGAATAATTCAGTTATGTCCTAGTATCTGAAGAACATCTTTAAAAATGTACTATTACTAGTGCTTTGACAAACAGAAAATTCAAGCAGTGTGCTACCAGCCTACAAGTGAAAGAATTAAAGTTTAAGAATAATAATTTATATTTAAATAAAATTTGCACACGGTGATCCCGAAAAGGATGTTTCTAGGGGTCACTTCATTACTTGAAAATCTTCAAAGGGAATAAGGGTCGAGTAACACCTTGTATGTTTTCCTTCCCCCCAATACCCCTACAAAGTACAAATTTACGCATATTCTGACTTAAGCTTTGAATGGTGCTCTAGGCTTTAGATCCGTCTAGCCTACACCTCGCTACAGGCCTGATGAAGATCTCTGTAAAATACTTTCTACACACTCCATCCAACTTTCGTTTCATGAAGACACAAATATTTTTCCAGTGAACCTCGAGTATATACTACCCAGCAACACAATGATGTTACTTTGGCTGCATTTCTTCAGGATGTTTCTTTGGCGAGCGCCACGCAAGCCATGGATGGGTGACTGGTTGACATCGGAACGGCTCGACAAGAAAGGAGTTGCTCCAAATTGAATTTGACTCACGCGCAGCCGGGGAAGTGAAGCAGGGGAACGGGACGGGAGGAAAGGAAGAGCTTCGAGAGAGAAGGAACAACGTAGTGTCGAAAGAGGTAAAGGTGAGGAGGATACGGCAGTGGCCGGGAATAAGAAGAAGGAAGGAGAGAAATGGTGGAGAATAACAAACAGGTCAGAAACCATTGGCTTTTGCACCCGGAGAACCTTTCGAAATCGAAAGCAAGAGAGTCGGGTCTTTGAATGGCATTAAGACCTTCTAGGGAGGCATTTTGCGAAGTTGAAACACCATAGAATGTACCAAAAAGCCATTAGTCCTCGAGAAACGAAAGTAGGATTTGGTGTTCAACGAAAATTCATCAAAATTACATGTACAGTCATGAGCAATAAAAATGGGACACCTAGATCCTGAAATACTGGTTTTCCTGCAACGTGTTATGTGTGTTGCCTACCTCTACAACGGTGTCATTGCAAATTTATTGAAATCCACTCTTTGAAGTAGAGTACTCACATCACACATAGAAAATCCGCTTGACAGACCCCTTCCATCAAAATGTTATTTCAGTATATTAAGGTTATCCCATACCGCAGACAACTTTCCTTGCCAAGCCTGTCTAAGTTATGGGGTAACTTTGGTCACGATTATCTCTAGAACCAATCGACAGAAAATTTTCAAATTTTACATGAGCATTGAGAAAGGATGTTTCTAGAGAATTACTTTTCGATATTTTCATTATCTGCATTGACGTTCCGAAAATTAAATAATTTAACGGCAACCCTGCAGAGATCCCAGTCGGATCTCCGTTGAACTTCATTCACAACTAATGGGCTGGTAGTAGAGGGGGGAGACCTGGGGGTGAAAAGTATTCCAATATATTATATATGAATCGCCATTGAATACCTGCAAGGTTGTGGATGTCCAATTAGGGAATTTCCCCACAACCAGTGTACTTCTAAGCGTTACTGCTCTTTCTGTTTACTCTTTCCATAACTTCTCGTACCTTTTGTGTTTCTGTCTTCCGAAAATGCTCACCATTCTTCTTCCCGTAATTAGGAAAAATTGCATACTTATTCTTCAGTTATTTCTCTTTGTGTATGCCTTCCCTCTTTTCTGTTTTCCTCTCTTTGTATTTGTTTTTTAATTTAAGAATCAATGTCTTCGCAGTCTTACTCCCTGTTTTGTGAATTCGTTCATAACTCCTCCACACTCGATTCTCTTTAACTCTCTCTCTCTCTCTCTCTCTCTCTCTCTCCACATCCCCTTTCTCCGTTCCTACCCTAAATGCATGGATTATTGGGGCAACAATTGACACAGTTCACAGTTCTAATTTTGGTTCCATTTAAACGAACGTGTCTGAGATTATCAACTGATGCACGTTTAGTGCATGAAATGGAAGAGCAGATGATAAAAGTTCCATAATATGCATTTATTTTGAGATTTAATGCACCAAATGTGCATCATTAGCAGTTTACACACTGTAATGTGTTACTGAAATAAACACATTTAGATTTGTGTCAATTTACACATTTTTGGTTCCTTGTGTGTAGTAGCCTTTACTTATGTTATCTCTCTCTCGCTCTCTCCCCCCCTCTCTCTATTTCTATATTTCTGTCCCTCTACATTAATTATGGGCTCTTCCCATATTCTTGACAGAGCTTTCTACTGCTATATCCCATTCAATATTTGTTCAGCGTCCATACACTTTACAGGAGAATGTTTCAAGCTCTGAAACGAGCCCTGTTGTTACTTCCGTTAAGTTTATTTTATACGGCACTAGGGTAGCACTAATTTGCACTAGCTTCGTGCACGTGCAAACATGTACTTAGCGAGAACTCCACACACCTTTTCCTCCCTCACGATTAATATTTGTTCGCATATCTCGCGAATAACATTGCTACTGCAGAGAGCTACAAGGTTACGAGCGGTGATAAAGGATCGTAAAAAACCATAAGCTGTGTGCCTGCGTGGTGATGCGGAGAATTGAGTTTTTCCGCGCTAACGGACAAGGGCTTCATATTACAGCCTGGTCCCATTTCTTCTACGGGCATTTTCCCTTCTAATGATTTCCTTCGACACTTTGTAAATTCATATTTTCTTGCCATCTGCATTATAGTACATGGGGCTTGTTTCTCGGTGGAGGGATGTTTGGTCTTTATACACGTTTTTCCCTTGTGGTTATGTCCCACTTCTAGCTTCAAAGTGGATTTTACAATTCCTCCTCGGTGATAAAAGCGGGAAAAATAATATACTTAAATGGAAGTGAAGCAGTTGATATTTTCTCGTAAAATGCCGAGGGGGGCCAAAAAATGTATTCACACTTCAGAAAAGAAACAACTGTAAAAGTGTTAATACTGAATTTGTACAGACATTAAGGGTTGACTATAATTCGTGTTTGAATTTTACAATTACGATTAGAGCAGGTCCAGAGTTTGAATCCCGGCCTGGGCAAGGGCCCTCTGTCAGTGTCCCTTCATTAATGCATCCCGATCTTCGCAATTAACCAAACGTGGTAGAAAAGCGAAATAAAATAAACCCAATCAATCAATCAATCAACAATTACAACAGCTGCTCAAAGTTGTCACGTCCGTGCCTAGACACTTCTGGTTTGGGAGAACTATTGCTCGAGTAACTTTAGTCAAAGCGTCCGCTAGGTGTGTAAGTGATGACCCTTTCTGGATATATCCAAATACGAGCCTTTCTTTTGCCCACTACAGCCCGATAATTGCAGCCTTGCAGTTCAACGATGCTCTGGCGTCTGGAGCCAAGGCCAGTCTGTGCCTTTTTTCACCATCTCTAATGCAAATAGATGAGATTTAAAGCCAAAACTGATATTCAATTTTGAACAAAAATTTCAATTTAGGATCTTATAGTAGGGAAATATTGTAATATCAGAGCTATAATTTTCTTTAGAGGAAACATACACATTCAAAGTTTTAGCAGAAAATATGTATTTGAGCTCTGTTACTGGTTTCCTCTTTCAGTTATGGCTATTTGAAACTACTAGTTTTTCAGTTCTTTCAAAATTTGAGCCCCAAATTCTGCTAAATCTTCTATTGCTGATATTCAACGTAAAGACAATTGTTGCTTTTTTACCGTGTGGTATGGATTGAACTGTTAAGAAACAAAGACAAATTTAGGTATTTCTTTGACTGTTTCTCGTATTAAGTGTGTATACATTTCTTGAGACTTCATTGTGTGTTATACTGCAAAAAAATCAGAGAGTGTACGTGACGAACTATTTTCATAATACGTACTAAGAAACTATAGAATGGATGAGTATATTTTTCGTGGCTAATTTTACCTTTATGCATCCAAATTTAACAGGTTACTTCAAGTTAGTGTCTACTGGACTTTTCTCTTGTGCAAACTGTTCCAGCTTCTAACTCTGGCGGAAGCTTCACCATTGCAGTATTGTTGCAGCATAACGAGGCCAATTAACGAGCTACTTGAAAATAAGAAGTTGGGCCGTGGTCAAGAAAGTGAGCAAACAGTGGCGTTGGAACAGCATGAGCCGACCACGTTTCGTCCCATGAAAACCTGCTTTGCCACCCTTTAGCCTTCTAGCGGCAATTTGGTTTAGATTAGTTTACACTTACTCAGTGTAAGAATTAGAACCTTTGAGCTGATTTTCTCTCAAATTTTAATTACTTTCTACCAGCAATGACCATATTATGTGCAATGATATTTACATGTGAAATTTACAGCGAAAATATAAGTACAGTAAAACCTCGTCAATCCGAACTATAGGGGGATAACGAAAGTCCGAATTAACTGAAATAACCTAAAAGAACAGTAGAAACTGCATTAAAACTCCGTTTATAGCAACAAAACACGTTTATTATGGTATATTTAAAGGACATAGGCCTAAATACACTATACAGTACTTTAAAGTGTAAAGCAATACGACAATTCAGTACGTACATATGCGATACCCTTATTATGATGTTGTGCCCGGTGATTGTTGACTTCTAGCCACATTTAAAACCTTGTATTCTGCTCTCTTTTTTTTCCTTTTGCCTGTCCGGATTAAGCAAAATCCGGCTTCTCGGGGTCCGGAGTAACGAAGTTTTACTGTATCACTAAGAAAGCAGTTTAACTACCAATGCATTCGAATAATGGTTCTGAGTTTTGAACTAAGTTAAAACAAAGGTGTTCACTTCTGTTTTTCTATTAAACCATTTCGTTATTTCATGTTCATGGATGCGATTAACCACAAGGTAGAAAAATGGCGACTTGCAAAAGCGGTTGTTACGTCCTTGGTTAGGAGTATGAAAACTCTTCTTCACCCAGGGCTTGCTGGGTTTAATTAATAGTCTCAGTTACTATATTTAACACTTTGTTAACCGTAATTGTCATAACTAGAAACTAGTTAGCACTCGTGACTCAACACATTTAAAATACGCTTCCACTAAGAATCTTGCAATGCACATGCCTTGCAAAGCCAAATCCTTCATTTAAATTCCAGCTGCTATTTTCAGAAGATTAGAAAACAGTCAATAATGTCAATTTTCTTTCCTGATAACCAAGAATGAATGTTTTATTTTTTCTCATCGTTAGCAACCAGCTTATTTTTGCGGAGTTGTAAACCTCGCACAGAAAATTATCATACCTAAACGTGTGATAACACTAGAAATCTTCTTTGACCATGCAGGTCCGTGTTATACAATGAACGAATAAAATTGGGTCAAACAAACATGTACAAACAAAGAAACAATAAATCTTTGCTAAGACATAATTTGGGGTCGTTGCACGGTGAATTATGAAATGGTGAAAAACAATGTATTTCATTGCAAATAACTTGAGTGTATCCTGTTAAAACTTCACAATTTTGGTAATATGCTAATTTATGCAGGTTTGCTTGCAGAAATGAATTTTGCGATTAAATCATTACGTCATTTGAAATTATGAATATTTTAAACAAAACTCTGGTGTGGCATTGTTCCATTTATAAATTACTATAAATTATTGCAAATTTTGAATTATTTCTGTCGTTCTGAGTGGAAAATGATGTATTAAAGGTGTACTTGTAGAGTTCAGGTTTTGTAGGGGGGGGGGGGTGGAGAGCGAATGAAGTCGTGCAGAACTTTGCGTGTTCTCCGTTGATGAACATTATGGCGGGTCGCATGTTCCTCTGTAATTGACGTGGGCGAGCATGATTTCCGCGTGCGTTTGTCAATTTTTTTTTCTATTCCGAGTGAACTCATTCGTGATGACGTTCATAATTTTAGACATTGCTGTCGGTTTATGGTTATGTCTGAAGTTCGCGATTTTGGTTTTAATAGTGCAATTGCGCCTACAAGTCAATTTTCTTGATTCCAGTGCTCGAGATCGGATTAACTTGTGGGTTCCTCGTTTAATTTCGCTGGTTTGTGACGGCAGGTTGATTGTTGAGCAGGATATGGAAGGGCTAAAAGGGCACTGATGGTACTGAGGCGAGAACAAGACCACACCCTTCGAGAATTACCGGACTAGACAGACTAGAAAGGTCTCTGTAAAATCGAGACGAGACCGATAGTGTGTGTTTGAGAATTCGGCATGATATTAACAAGTTTACCTAAATTTAATTAACTTTATTATGTGACTTCTTCACACATACAAAACAAACGTTCAGCTGATTGCTTATAGCATGAACATAACTAGGGACTTAATTTTGAAAAGGAAGAACCAAACCTGGGGATTAATTTTAGGGGAAGAGACAGGAAAAGTTTTGCATTCCATAAAGACAGCTTCCAGGAAAATTTGACAATAACAGTGAAGATTGCGAAATCATACATTTTATTAGTTCGCTCCTCAGATTCCCTAACTTAGAAATTTTAATGAACCTTAAAATTTTGGGGGGCAAGTGCCCACGTGCCCTCGCCAAGATACGCATATTATTTATAGATAAGTTGTACATTTAGTTTATATCCAGTATAAAATTTTCGAGGGTGCGTAGCGTCGAAACGAGGCGTCAAACAGTAAAATATGATAATGAGAAATTGTTTGCCTTAACACCTATTCACTCTGAATATTTGTACAGTGGCATGCTGACTTCACACAGTAGATTTCGAGACTCGAGAAGAGATACACACTTTCTCTTGCAAACCTTAACGATAACGATATAACTCGAGACGAGACCGAGCCTCTTCCAAGTCTCGTCTCGGTATCGTCCCTATACAGAGAAAGCAACCCGAGACGCCTTGATTAAAAGGCGACGATGTGACCACTACGTCATCGGGGAGGCCCAATATCAGAATATTACTTTGATCTGTTTTAACAATACATTTTCGATTTCATATGATATCTGGCAGCTTCTACTATTTCTAATTCGATTATTTTCCGTCGCTTCTCCACCTGTTGTGTTAATCGTGACGATGAGGATGAGTGATAAAATGGATGATGGGACAAATACAATGATACATTCATACCTTAACCGAGGTTCGAACCTGAGATCTCTGGCTTCTTAGTGCGTTACGCTACGGCGATATTTGACAGAAACATAAACACTGTATTCAGTTCATAGTTGTAGATGGCCTCCACAATGGTGTAGTGATAATAATGTCGCCTGATAATAAATGAGTTCCGAGTTCGATACCCGGTGGAGGCACATAGTGGTTCGGATCCCACTTTAAACCGTAGGTCCAGCCCCGATTAGCCTTACTGTGCATAAAGTGGATTTAAACAAACGTCAAAGCCATAGTTGTTGATGCAAGAACACTAGGCGTCTGAGTGTCGTTGATAAATATACGCATACTTTCATTTGAAAAGATAGGAAATATCGATCATGTTAATCTAAAAGTGGATAATTTAGAACAATAAAATTATTCGTAAGCTTAAAACATGTCCATGTATGAAATCAAAAGAAATTCAGAGTGGGTGGCAAAAAGTTCTCGTTTTATTGTTTATTGATTTGGTTATTTTAGGACTCTTTTCTGCACTTTTGGCTAATCGCGACAATGAGGATGACTGATGATATGATGAAGTACACTCACAAGAACACCCAGACCGGGATTAAGTAGCTCTCATATTCATATCACATTAACGCGGCCATTTTATAAAGGAATTTGTGATGGCGTTTCGCCAAAAATTTGTGTTTGAAAAAATCACGTTGTCACTCAGTGAATTGTTAGCCGGCCGTGTGATATTTCACAAAAGCTTTGTCAAACACGAGAGATTTTTTTTTATATTACTTTTTTTCTTGGCACAAACAGCGTATCAGATTGTCGCTGAAATCAAGCTCCAAAAAGAGATTTCACACCAAGTTCCCATCTGCAGTTGACGGACGCTTTTTGGGCTTCCGTCTTTGACACAAACGTTTTGCAACTCCTGAGTCTGATGTTTTATTTCCTGGTCCCCCTCAAAAGCTCCACGTGGGTATCTGCGTTGCTAGGCTTTCACATCTCGCGACAGAGAGAGAGAGAGAGAGAGCGCGCTACTTTGAGGTTTTCGCAAAAGCGTCCCCTCAATAAACTCTTGATGTTGGATGCGGTTGATGTTCGTAGTAGAAAAACTTCATCACACTTTTGTACAATGGACTAACCACTAACACTATAATCTATTTCACGCTGTTATTCTACCCTTCCAGGCAAGACTGTACGGTACCTAAGAAATGGGCTGCAGGGGCTTTTGCCCACCACCATTATCGATTATTTTAAAAATCCTGAATACAGAATAGATTTTACATCAGGATATCAGCAGCAAGGAACGTATTTAAAGGGGTTTATGGATCCTGTCTCCCCCAAAGGACTTATCAAGTACTAAAATTTAAAAAAATATAAATATACTTGTTTAGCATTTGTTGTATAATCGAGGATTATTCATTTCCGCCGAACTTAACAGAAAGGCAAAGATTAGATTGCGATATACGGCTTTGAATGGCAGTAGTAAAGAAGATTTATGCACACTATTAATTATAATAATATGTATAAACTCGTATTAATCGCCAACTGGATCATCTAACATTATTTTCTGTTATTCACTAAATATTCAATTTTCTATTTTTTTCACATTAATTTCCTTGCCAGGACAGTTGCTTCATACAAATCTTGGAGATTTTAACTACACATAAGCTAGAAAATGAATACGTGCTGTTATATCTATATTATTATAACGTCGTTTTACCTAGTCATGAAATATTAACGTATTATTCTAAACATTTATATTATTATTATTGAGACACTAGGTCCGGACCCCCCCCCCTCCGTCTACATACGTGCCTGATAAACAGTGACAAACAATGTAATACAAGTACACCGCAACTGTACATTGCACTCAGTTTCTGGTTCATGTAATACGCGTGAGATGAACAGAACTTTATACAATTTAAAAATTGAATTTCAAGTTCTAAGTGCTCAAATGGATTTTCATGATGCTACACAAATTACGTTGCAAGAAATTAAAAACATAGTTTATACTTCTGAAGTTATTATTTCACTTGAAATAATCCGTTACAAATTCAGTTTGCATTTTTATCACATGTTACTAGAAAAAATCTTCTTACCAAGCAACAACGAATCGAAATCAACAACTGATACAGCGTTCTCGAACTAAGTGAGTCCCTGTTAATTTACAAACAAATATACAATAGAAAAGAAATAAATGTATGTTATTTGTGAGTGCAGAGGATAGTCACACCCATTACACACGGGCACGCACACAAACACCCCCTGCAGACGCACACATAAGAGTAATAATAACAATAACAGCAACAGCAAGAAACAATATTATTAACTCTTCAGCTGATTTATGCACGCCATTATTTATTTATTTATTTATTTATTTATCGAACTCAACAGGTACATACCTAATTACAGAGCCCATGTGAAGGATACATAGTGAATACAATTGCATATATTTCTGTAATATATATATATATATATATATATATATATATATATATATATATATATATATATATATATATATATATATATACACACACACACACACACACCTACATAAAATACATTAAAATTATTTCCTATATATATATATACACACACACACTTGATCACATATTATTTCATTAGGAAATTATGTGTTTAAGCTTAGGTTATTGTGTTAATAGTGGCTTTACTGAGGTCCTTTAGGTTCATAGAAAAGATGTCAATGGTGTTATTCTTGATTAGCAATTTATTGTAACTGGTGCACATTCTCCACAATGGAGATTTCTTTTTAATTTCCGATCTAGCCTTCTTTATAAGAAAAACTTCGTTCTTGAGTCTAGTTTTCGACGACGGGATTCGAAAATTTATCTGGCAGAGTAGATGTTCAGCATCTACCTCGTTATTTAACAACTTCCACAAGAATACTATTTCCTGTAACGTTCTTCTATGACACAGCTTCGTAAACCGACTTTCATATATTAGGTTGTCGTAGTGTTCAAATGTGGGGTAAACTTTCTGAAATTTGTATTTTAAAAATCTTAGAAATCGTGATTGGACTCTTTCAATTGCTTCACTGTACTTTGCTGTGTCTGTATTCCATATAACAGATGCATATTCGAGTTTTGGTCTTACATACGAATAATACAAAACTTTTAGTGTCTCTATATTCTTGAAATCCCTCCCCATTCTAAGAATGAACCCAAGGCTCTTGAACGCTTCACTAATTATTTGTTCTACGTGTTTATTAAAAGTAAGATTTGAATCAAAAATAACCCCTAAATCCTTGACTAAAAAATTTCTTGCTAGAGTATGGTTGTATATTTGATACTGAAATTCAACTGGGTTTTTCTTTCGAGTATATGATACAAAATGGCATTTATTGATATTTAGTGTTAAATCATTGTTTATCGTCCACGTTTCTAAATTTGTAATATCATTTTGAAGTTGAACACTATCATCTTGTTTGCTTATTTTCCTGTAGAATTTCAGGTCATCTGCGAAAAGCAATTTGTGTGAATTTTCAAATGAATCAGGCAAATCGTTAATAAGTAACGTGAAAAGAAGTGGCCCAAGGTTAGACCCCTGGGGTACTCCAGAGGTGACTCTTATCTTTGAAGATGTGTGGCCTTTATACGTCACGTACTGCTTACGGTTCTGCAAATAGGAAGCGAACAATTGGCGCAGTGGTTCAGAAATATTGAAGCATGCTAATTTACTTAATAAGATATCGTGGTTAACCAAGTCGAATGCTTTGCAGAAATCTGTATATATTGCGTCAACTTGACCTCCTTCGTCCAAGGTTGAACTTATAAAATTGGTAATATCGGAGAGATTGGTCAACACTGATCTACGTGGTACAAAGCCATGCTGAAACGATGATATTACAGGTTTTACGTGAGTAAATATGTAACAGTGCATGATTTTTTCGAATATTTTTGCTGGGGCTGATAATATACTTATTGGTCGGTAGTCTTGTACGTCATTAGTGTTATTGGTTTTGGGAAGTGGACAAATTGCCGTGGCTTTCCATTTTTCAGGGAATTTGTGCTTTGCAAGAATTAAATTGAAAATTAGATACAATGGGTATTTCAACACATCACTGCAACCTTTAACTACATAGGGAGGTATCTTGTCCGGTCCGGCTGATTTCTTAGGTTTTAAATTTTTAATGGCTTTTTCTACGTCTTCAATTGCTATCTCTGTAATATTAAGATTATCCAAAGTTTCATATTGTTTATGGTTAGGCAATACTTTCATGTCGTATCTAGGGGGATCTTTTTTATACACCGACTGAAAATGCTGTGCAAAAGCTTCGACTACTGAACGTCGGTCTGACAACACTTTATCCTTGAACAGTACAGGATCTTTGTTGCTTTTCTTACGTTTATTTGCAACAAACGACCAAAACTGGGTGCTATCTTTTGCAATATTTATTTCCGAATTGGCAACATAACTATTGTATGCATCAATAATTTCCTTACTAACTATTGTTCGAAATTCGCTAAATTTATTGTAGTGGTATCGAAAGTCTCCCGCCCGTTTTTTCCACTTCTTGTGGTGGTAATGTTTCCTACTTATACTTTTAATAATGCTGCTCGTAAACCAACACGGGTACTGTCTTTTGCGGCTTTTCTTTAAGGGGACACATTCATCGAATATTTTATATATAATTTCATAAAACACGTCTGTAGCCTGATCAACGTCATTATTTGTTTTCAATACATCCCAGTTCGTGTTAAGCAGTTTGTGATAGATAGATGGAAAGTCGGCCTTACTGAAATTGTACTGTAGATTTCGACAAGTTTTATAGCGGGTTTCGTTGACATGATTAACATCTACTAGCAGCGAGGGATGGTGTGTGTCTTCAGGAACTAGTGGCTGTGTGCTCCGTGTCACTGTTATTCCCTGTCCATTTGTCAAAATCAAATCGAGTGTCTTTCCGTTATTATTCTTTACGTCATTTAGGCTTATTAAGTCAGAGAAGTTTATGAAATTGTGCAATTCTAAATAAGGTCCAGTCGAAGTCGTTAAGTCATAATTGGAATCAGTTATGTCAGGGAGATTAAAGTCGCCGGCCAAGAGGAGTTTAACTTTACCAGGTTGACAGTGCATTTCTATGAACCTAAAGAATTCGCAGTAAGTATTGCAGTTGCTACCTGGTGCTATGTACACTACACAAATATACAACATCCCAATGCCTTGAATTAACACTTTAACGAGGATGCAGTCTATGTTTGGATCCAAACGCGGAGAGTCGACTAACACACTCTTAAATTTACATTTTATCGCTACAGCTACCCCTCCCCCTTTTTCTTTTCCTGTTGCTTTTGCGTTTCGATCTGACCTATAAACCACATAACGAAAGTTTGTTTGGAATAATCTTCCTGATTATTAATCAAACAATATTTTATATATAAATATAAATATAATACAATAAACTCAAGACTCAAAGTTACCAACAAATGTTTACGTTGAGAAATGAAGCACAAAAATATAATAAATAAAATAATTAATATAAATATCACTACTACCATAAGTGTTTGCTGTTTAAAAACAAAACAGTGGCCTTGTAAATCATTAATGAATTAATAATTCTAAAAACATCAAGGAGCACCACTAATTCCCAAAACTAGAAAACAATGAATGCCTGGAGGTTCCATTAAGGAAGTGTAGAGGCAATAGTGTATAAGGAGGTGGTGACCTTTCTTCTAATGAAACTTTTGTGCAAAAAAGGTGCGGCACTCCGTTCTTGTCAACGGGAATTTATAGGTCGGAAACATCATTTTGGGGCAAACGTTACAGAATTTTTACTTTGAGCCAGAAACAACACTGGAAAGAGGACGGCCAGAAGTGAAAGTGGAGGGGTCGCTGGTGGGCTCTGAATCCAACAATAGAACCTATTTTTTCAGCATCGCTCCCCGTTGCATTTTTATCAAGCTTTGATTGATGGAGTTTCTGTTTTAAGTACACTTTATGCACAGGTAGGCTAATCGGGACTGGAGCTATAGTTTGAAATGAGATCCGAACCAGTATGTGCCTCCACCAGGTATCGAACCCGGATACACTTGATTACAAGGCGACGACGTTACCACTATGCCACTAGGGAGGCACTATAAAGCTTTGAACAAGTGAAAATGAGTGGACAATCTCAGTTTCTGAACTTGCATTAATCCAATATGCTTGAAGTTTCGGGTGGGTTGAACCCCCTCCCCCCGCTTTGAATACGGTCATCCCAATCTTCACAAATAATATCCTGGGTTCGCTACGGGCTCAAGTAAATATGTAACGATGATCAAGTGATGCAATAGATGACCTTATCACCGACACCAGATGATCCCGTCTTTAAACTGTACACAGAAGCGGTAATGTAATTAGTAGTTCGATTAACAGTTGCGCATCGAGGAATGGGGCATTAACTGCAACACTGATTTTGTATCGGAGGCTGAGATGGTAACCGAATTGAGCCGCATCTAATTAATCACGCATGATATGTACCGTGGTTTGATTTCACCACACTAGCGCCACCCTGATCATTACGGAAATCAAGCTCAAGAATTGCTCGGCGGTGACTACGTGACGGAACACGACAAGGCTCTCATGTAAATTACATACACACATACTAATATGTGCAATATACATACAGGGTGTTAAAATGTTAACACAATATATATACACAGAATTATCTCTATGTGAGTGTTCACACTTTTATACCCTCTGTACGTGTGGGTAATGCTCCAGAAATGCCAATGGGGCTGGGGTGCTTTATGGGTAATAAGTACGAGTAATAACACATCGAATTTCAGAAACTGTAACAAATATTATAATTCACGACGGCCTTTGTTCCGGGTTCGATTCTCTGTGGTGGTACATCTCAGTTGGTCGGATTCAGTTTGAACTGTAGGTTCAATCCCGGTGCATAAAGTGCCGTTACAACTTCAAACGAGTATATGTCACCATTGATCGCCAAGACTCGAAAGCGAACCGCATGTCTTTGCGACTCTAACTATATCACAAGTCCACGCACGTAACGAGACTCATGAGAACCCCCGGGCAGACTAGTTGGGGGGGGGGGCGGTTACTGCTATTATAGTGGCTGGATCTACGAACACCAAAAATTTAGTCAGCGGTGGTGATTAGAAATGACATGCATCTGCTCCAAGACTACATTGAACACAATCATCTATATACAAAAAAAATGGATGTATGTGTGCGAGTGCGTATATTTGTTTGTTCCGGCATAACTCTCGAACGCCTGGAGGAATTTGAAAAAAAAACTTGGTATACGTATCACTTGAAACCTGGAAAGAAATACTGTTCGAGTAAGACACCCCTAGGGGTGGGGTGGGAAGGGGTGACATGTAAAATAATCGAGAACCACCGATATTAAATTCCGCACAATCAGTCATCCGTGACTCTATGCAATCCGCACAATAATAGTGTTTCTCGGGTTGTCTAACATTCAGGCTGTGTTGCGAATAGAATCCATAGTTTTCGTGACACTCCCAATGCGGTTCAACTCCAAGTTCATCACCTATCGGCATGGGGGGTGAGAGGGGGTGAAAAATGAAATGCCACAAATGACCTAGATTAGTGTCGAATCAATAGTTTTCGGAGTCGCTAAGCTAATTGGTGACATTCACGATCACATTTAAAATTAGTTACATTTTACACTATAGTTAGAATTCATTATTTTCCTAATACAAGATTGGGATAAATAAATACCCGGGCAACGCCGGGTAACCAGCTAGTCAATAATAAAATTGAACTGAAATATTAAATTTTCCCCTTAAAGCCAACAGCCCCACTTCTATCATTTGGCTTCCTGCTTGTTAACATTACATAAGAAAAAATTTCAAAACATCAAAAAACCTCTCTTCCTGCCCATCGTGCTGTTTTGAGAGTTGGGTTCAGTTTATTTGTTGTTCAAGATTTTTAACTCTTGCCATAGCAAAATACTCTTCCCCAAAAACTTATATTATACACATGATGAACTGTTAAAAATAAAATTTTAAAAAACGATATTTTCCGGTTACCTTCTACAGTATTAACAACCAAATTCAAATTATGACTACTTAATTGTGTTCAAACATCCATAATTTGACCCCTCTGGCATTCTTTGCTTGGGAAATCGTGCTATAATTACTGCAGACGTGCACCAATACGAATCCACTAGCTATGGGCCTCAGACGCCACTAAAATCTGCTTGCATCGGGCAAGTCGAACAAAACGTACGTCAGGACCTTTCGGGACCCCATTACTTCGGGGGCCCCGGGGCACTGCACCGGCTGTCCCAGCCTAGTTACGTCCCTGCACGGGTCTTTGTCAACAGTGTAGTAGAAACCTCCTTGTATTTCAGAGGACTACGATTGAACACCTGGAGGAGGCACATTTCAATAGTAGGGATCTGATTTTAAAGAGTCAACCTAGTCCCTGATTATCTTGTACAGTCACGGACACTTCTGGGTTGTAACGATCTCATTGTTAGTCAGTAGAATCATTACAACCCAGAAGGGTCAGTGACTGTACGTATGGGACTTACTAAACTTGAAGCTCAAAAAATTATTAAAAGTGCTCAAATTTGTGATTGACATGGAGTGTAGCTAGCAATTCCAAGTTTATAAAAGCTCCAATGCATTTTTTCTTTTGGCCTGTTTTTTGAAAGAACGTTAAAGGTTCAGAAACAGAAACAAAGAACTTGGAGAATCCCCGACAAGTAGCATAGTTCTTTAATGAACAAGGACCCAATCCTTTAAACAAAAATAGCCAGTTCACATGACAGTAGGGGGTAGATGGGAGAAGAAAACTAGGATATAATACGGACCCCAAAAACCCACTGCATTGAACAGAGGCCCCAACAAGCTTGTCCCCCGGGCTAGAACATTATTTTGGTTACTTACAGAAGAAGCTGACGAAATACATGTGAAGGCATGGGTTAGGAATCCTGTCCTGAAGAATGAAAACCTAATGTAACAACCTCCCTCAATATTTGATCACTTACAGTAGTTGAAAGTAAACTGCAACTATTATTATTAAAAAAAAACAATAACAGCTTTATTTTTCTTCAATATTTTTAAGATTCAATTACTATGTGTAAAGTGTGTTAAACACAGATCAACTTCCAAGCTCTTTATGCTTTTTATTGTCACATTTGCTAGTACAATCTTGTGCTGCCACCTCTGATCGAAAATACAAGCTTTGGACTAAACTTGAAAAGGGCAGATTGGTGTAGAACAAAGTGTCAGTTGTGGGCAGTACGAAGCAAGTTTATCTTGTGGCTAAAATTGATTGATTGATTGATTTAGTTTACTTTACTTCGCGTTTTGTGCCTCTTGGCTAATTTGCGAAGATGTGGATGAGTGATGAAATGATGAAATTGATGAATGGACATTCACAAACAACCAAGCCCGACCGGGATTCGAACCCGGGACCCTTGGCGTCGCAGCGTTGTGGCTAAAAGATAGGACCCCTCCGGATGTGCCTTTGTAAAGCTAGAGCACCATATGTTATTATTCCAATCCTCCAAGGCAGCTCCTTGCAAAGTCAGTAATAGCCGAACAGTGACTGTGTTTACTTTTGACCTGCCCCAAACTTCAGAGGGTGAAAAACCATCTCATGGTCGAGCTAAGTAAAAGCTTTGGCCCCTTGCCAGGATTCACCCTTCGTTCCTTGGAAACAGGAAACAAAGACTAATTTCATCCCCTTCACCCTGCCTCTTCCTCCCATCTACGTCAACACGTACTACTCATCCATCAGGGAGATAATTTGCTGTCCTTTATTTGGGTTTCCTTTTATTGCATTGTCCTCACCCCGTACTCCTCGTGGTGTTTGCAGGAACACTGGAAACCCACCTCGTTCAGGATCTTGTTTCTTGGGGGTTAACTGCAAGAGCACTGGGTGGGTTCTTTAGTAAATTTAACTGTAAGATTGACTGATTGTTGTAATAAGGAGTAAGTGTTGTCAAATGTGACTGTTATGTAAATCTATTCTAACTTGATTTAGATACCATAACCATCAATGCATGTATTAAAAGTTTACAACTGAACAAGCGATAGCTCTTAGAACTACAAAAAACTGAGCTTTTAATTACAAGAAAAATCTCGGTTTTTACACATAGTTGATTCAAGAACCATTACAGCTTTATTGTTAACTGCGTCGGGAGGTACAGGGAGGCGGACATATTTTCTGGGGGGGCAGAAATATTTAGTACACACGTAAATACCATACAGAAAGGGCATATTTGGGCTGAACAAACATTTGTGTGTGTGTTTGTGTGTGTATGTAGTGATTTCAGATGGGAATTTTTCAAGCAATCTCCCTGCGAGAAGCAGTTCTGGAGTTCACTCAGCCTCTACTAAGCGAGTACCCATGGGCAACCTTGGGGGATAACGGCTGCCGGAGCGTGGGTTGATCACATAACCTTCACAAACAGTCAATATCGTGAATGTGTGGAAGCATACATTCACACCTGCACATCCTTCCATGACATGATGCAATGCGCAAAAGATAGCCCACCAACCTCCAAGTACTCAACATTTATATGAAAATCAAAATAAATAAATCTTGAATATGTTCATGTCGTCTATCCGAAGATTTAAATCATATTTTCTTGGAGTATTCTAATCATCCTTTATGAAGAGAAAATCTTAATTGAAAAACTGGCGAAATGTCATTTTCGCACCTAGCATCCTAGTTGGTTGTACTTATATTTAGGAAATTATAACAAAAATAGTATTACTTTATTAATTTAAATTGGGAGTTATATCTACGGTATCTGCAACCGAAATTATTTCGATAGAAATATTTACTTATTTACATTTTATTCGATGAAGATAATTATAAATGCATTTCCATGATCAGCTTTTGGGAAAAAATAGTAATCGATGTAATCCCAAGAATTAATTAATACAACAAATTAACATCTTTTTCTGGTTCGTATGGTTTTCAGGTCTGCTTCATGGAAATCTTGTTCATTGCAGCTCCAAACTGAAGTGTCCCTATCAGGTTCCATAAGGTTAAATTTAGTGATGCATTTAAGGGCAAAATCGTCCAAAGAATGTTTGAGAAGATATCCTTCTAGGCAGTGGCGACTCTATATATATTTTATTTTTCGTGGGGTAGCAAAATGAACATACACACAAACATAACGGCTTCCCTTGTGGAATTTAGGGGCGGGGGTAAATGTTTCTAGTCCCCAGACTTAGAGATGCTGCAGCATTTCTTAGTTAATATTGGATAAGCCAGAGTACCTATCTGCAGTCTCCTTCAACTTCAGAAAGATAATCGCAAATTAAACAATAGATTGCAAATTCATTCTTCTGAAAATCATCGAACTAAAGGCTGATAATTAAACATAAAAAATTAGGAATATTTAAATCCAGGGTAGATAAAAATCATGATTTTTATTAATTTTTGTTGATTTTTAATTTAGATTTTTTTTAAAAAACACGCTTAAAATTGCTTGTATGGTTTTTTTGGCACCATAAATATAGATATATTTTTTTATAGAAAAGCTTTTTCTATTAAATGATCCTGTAAAATATTTGAACAGTTTGATGAAAGCAATATATATATAAACTTTTTTCTGTTTCTGATACTGTACCTACTATGGAAATGTTTGTTGAGTGTGTTAATGACACTATAATAATTTTTAGTAACTTCTCTTCCAGTGATAATAAACATTCTGGATCTGCTCTATAAGTGTAACTTAAAATATTAACCTAAATATTTTTATAGACTTTGTAGCTGAATTGTGGAGAATTATTATAATGGTAGTTTCAAAAATATCAGCTGCCATGTTTATTTACAGTTTAATGATAATGACACTATTTATTGTTTAACACGATTAGTATTTTCTATACTTTTCTACACAGAATGTTTGGTATTTTTGCCTATACAAATTATTGAATTTTAAATCAAGAGAAATATGTGGTTACATTTCCCTTCGTATGAGCTTCACAGCATCAGTACATGTATTTTATTCCGTTCCTTTTCTTTTCTTAGAGCCTAATAAACACCATTAAATGATTACGAGATTAATCTACTTTCACCGGAAGTGATTGTGATACCTACAAAATACTTATGCACATTATTCTATAAATGATTTATTTTAAAGTTATTTAAATCACTGATTTAAACGTTGATTTAAATCGCAATTTAAGTCAACCTGATTCAAATCAATCCATCTTGTTTAAATCCCAAAGCTGCACATTTCTGCCATTTTTCTTATGTATATAGTGGAACCTTTGTCACACCCACATTTTTTTTCCTGCATTGCTTAATTTCTGCTAATTTATCCTATTCTAAGTAACGCATTGAAGACTATACCAGATCAACACGTTATTCATGTTGTAAGAAACACCGACACCACAACATAAATAAAGCGTGAATGCTTTTGAAATTATGCCTCAAGTGCTAGACTGACGTAATCGATGGTTTTAAGTTCGAGTACTGGATTCGAGTAGATTCTCTCCTACTCCTCATTCATCATCATCGTCTGGATTACAGAAATGGGGACACGAAGTAAAATAACCAAGATAAAAGACTGGACGAGTTTTTTCCTACTTTTTCACCATTCTTATTCACCACTGTAACGAAAAAGTGTAAGTACTTTTGTATAATACAGGAAACGATATATCTTTATTCTTCATAACTGTCCATAGTGACGACGAACCGAATTCTCAGACGTTTTCTTACAAGTAACAATTTAACTCCATTTCGCTTTCCTCTTCCTTTGTTCTTTGGACAGCTCTTCTACTCGCTTTTCTGAAATAAGTTACGCTTGTCCGGACTTTGAATGACAAGAAGGTTTTATGTTTCGACAAAGACATGCTGTTGCCCTACATAAAGGGAATGTGGAGTTCGTGGGAAGAGACATGAAGAGACATGGATGAATGACTTGACGTGGCTACGAGACAAAAACTTTTATCTGCAAGAATTACAAACGACGATTTGGTACTTGGAAGTGTTGCTTGCTGTCAACCGGATGCTGTAACATTTCCCATGAATTTCCATAAATTCTCATCCGCAAGAACGAACATGAATATCAGAAATTTCATCAACATTTAATTCCTGTACAGTCACCAGCAATAACAGAGGAACACTTAGATCCTGAAATTCTCGTTTCCCTGCAATGTGTTGTGCGTGTTGTCTTACTCTCAGGCGGTGGTAGAAGTTGCCGTGAACATTTGCTGTTAATGCGAAGAGGGACAATTACGCACCAGTTCATTTCAATATCGTCGGATTGGGCACTGCTGTCTAAAAAAGGGTTTAGTATGCAAGAGAGTATGAATTTCTCTCCATGTTGCAAGTGGAAACTTGTAAACGAGTGCACTCCTGGTCCCCGAAATGACGTGTCAATCATACCCCGGCACGGGGCCAAACGTCGTTATGTGCACGGGAGACCGGTCGTGACTCTCGGTCCAGGTTTTCAAGTTCGGTACTGAGACGGTCGTTTATTGTCATACTATTGCGAGGCGGAGATTAATACCTTGAAATGTTACACTGTTTTGTTTACCTTTGATATGTAGATTCGAACATTCATAAAACACTAATAGCATAATATCTGGTACCTGAAAAACGTCAAATAACAACACTGACGAACGGTAAAAAAGTGAATATATATTGTAACAACAAAGAAATAGTGCAATCAACAACTGTTTACAAAGCCTCCTCAAACGCTCACTCATTCACTCTCTCTCTCTTTCACACACATGAGGTATTTTTACATGTGAAGTATGGATACAAATCATGGATCTCATTAACATATCATTCCTTTTAATTTTTAAACCTTTATGTGAATTTAGGGCATTTGTCTGCCAGCTCCTGTGCTCTTTAAAAATTAACTTAAGATGCCAGCCCTCGGAAAGCGGTTAACTAAGACAATTGGGTCGGCGTGGTTAAATCTTTCGTTCCAATGAACGTATGCATCCAGTCGTGAGCACGACACTATACAAGTTTCTCGGACGGGGGTGTTACACATAAGCCTCTCTCGTCCAATGAGAACAACTACTCAATCACATAGTGATGCAAAAACTTAATTGGCTCCAGCTGCCGGAATACACTAATCAATCGTCGGCGCGAGCAAAAATTACCTTAAAAACCACTATGCAACAAATAATACTATTTCACGCACACGATCTTGCAATAAAAACAACTACGCTTTCCACAATTAAAAAGGACTCATCAGTCAACTATTGACAAATTAAATGGCGCGACGGGGCGGTCGGTTACACAAGACATGGAGCACACTTTGACAATTTATACTAAATATTAAAGAAATGAAATGGAGCTTCTAACCCTGAATGCAGACAATTAAATTAGAACATCTGAACATGAAATTACCCTTTTTTATAACAATACCAAAACAATTTTTAGACGCGGAAGTTAGGTTTGGGTTTTCCTGAGTAACTTTGCAAATAAGTGAGACGTCGGCGTTAACTGTACGGTGTTGCTACTAACGGCGCACGTTTACATGTACATGAGACCCTCTGAAGTATACTGTACCAGACTCTGCTACATGGCGTGGTCCTTCATCTCTCCTGGACGCGGGACTTGCACACGGTTCCTTTGTGGCGAAATTGTCCTCCGAGGTCGATCGCGACGAAGAATAATTGCGACGATATGGTGTACTTGCACCTCCTCAGAACTTCGGGCGTTCCTCTTGTCAGTAGCGTCGGGTGTACGTGGTCACGCGTCGGTTCGGAATCTCTCTGGTGGCGGGCTTCGATTCGGCGTCGTTCTGGAAGCGTCGTTCTGGAGTCGTCCTTCAATCTCTCCCTCTGGTTTCGATCGGCGTCGTTCTGAAGACGTCCTTCGGGCTTTGGTTGGGACGTCGATCTGAAAGCGTCCTTCGGGCTTTGGTTGGGACGTCGATCTGACAGCGTCCTTCGGGCTTCTGGTTGGGACGTCGATCTGACAGCGTCCTTCGGGCTTTGGTTGGTGGTTGGTTTTGGCGTCGTCTGGCTGGCTTCTGCATCGTTGCGGGCGTCAGGAGGAGCGACGGCCTCCCTTCTCAATCTTCTTTAGCCCTCCATCCTTATGTAGTCCACGCTTGGCAAAAACAAATCACCGCGTAATCTTCACCAAAATAAGGCGCACACTGGTAACTCCCTATCTGCAATTCGCTCACGGCACGTAAGGAAACAAAGTCCACGGACACAAAGCAATGATCACGTGAGAGTGTAGCGCGGAGATGCTCTCTCTGTGAAATCCGGGTAAAAACTGTGTCTGGGATGGTAGCACCGTATATTTATAAGAGAATCAAATTCGTCCGTTGAAACCCACGCTCAGGTAGCTTGGCTTCGCTTTTGGAGGAGATGCGAATGACCTGTGTCCATTGTCTTGAAACTCGGTCACCGAGGCGTCTTCGATCCTTACAGGCTTGCTCTCCAGCTGGTTTTCCTGGTCATCCGTGAACATGGGTTCGAACGCCTGCTGCGACTCGAGCCCGGTAGCGGCGAAAATAATCTTTCCTTATCTCCGTGTTGGTGCAAATATGTCATGTTCTAAGCGGCGGCTGTCACTCAAGAAAAACCCGTCCCCAGCTTCCGACGTCTGGCTCGGATACAAGTTTATTCACAAAATAAATCAAACCTCACAATTTCATGTTTGTGCATAAAATGAATCAATAGACAAAAAATAATATATATCGAACTGCGTTTAGATGTCACTAGCTACCGTGACATTTCGCCCTCCTTCCGATCAAAAAATTCTGTAGGCGAATAAAATTTTTTACTAATCAGGGGCATGAAATTTTTGACTACAAATTTTTTAACACCCTGTACAAGAAAAGTAAACCAGTTCGATAACACAAAACACATGATATAAATGATACCTTCAATTTACATAATAAATATACATTTTATACACTCTGGGTATGGCGCAAGGTTATTTTATACTTCTAAAATGGCGCGATGTCGCTTAGCCATGTTTCGCCATCCCATTCCTCCCTTCGGCGCTGATGACCTGACGGCCCCGGCTGTGGAGATGTGTTGCTGGGATTCGGCCCGTTCGCGTTTCGCGTCGGGCTCCTTTGAACCCTTGGCGGGCTGCGGCTTGCGTTCTCGTTGTCCGAACGCGGGCTCTCCGGTCTACTGTTGGGATGACGTTGATAATAACCATCGTTCACTCGACCGTTGTAAAAGTTGCTGTCGCCGCTGTTGCCATGGTGACCCGGCGAACTGCGAGTCTGACCACCTCGACGTCTCTGTCCCCGATTCTGGCGTCTCTGTCGCGGCGAAGGCGGATCATCTCGAAACTGGCGAACTCCGGCTCCTGGAGCGCGTTGCTGCCCATCGTACCTCCTCTGGACGAAATGGACGCGTGGGTGCTTGTTTCCCCGGTTTCCTTCATCCTCTGGTCGTCTCCTTTTATTCCATCTGTCACTCCGCATCCTCTCGCGTTCCTCTTCGCACTGGTTTAGGTTCTCGAGCGTGAGCGACATGGCCTCTGCATCGAAAACGCACGCCCCGTTGAGATGCCGTCTTATCTCTTGCGGGTAATGATAAATTAGGGCCGCAATTATCTCCGACGTGGTCATCTGTGGCTGGAGAGCCTGGAATTCATTGAACTTACGCCAGAAATATTGTGAAAAAGTAAGTCCCCCGTTCCTGTCGTACCTCTCGTTCCTCAGCTGGATGAGCATTCTTTCCACTTGCATAGGGCGCTGGAAGTGCGTCAGGAACGCTTCCCTAAACGCCGAGTATGAATGAAAGTGTCTTTCATTCCGATCCAGCCAGTTCTTTGCCCGATCTTGCATTAGGCCTTTCAGCACGAGTAATCGCTCCCCATCCGCAAGTCCTAACTCCCGCGCTGTTGCTTCGAATTCCTCGATGAAGGCAGACGGCAAAATCCTGTCGGCCCCGGAGAACTTCTTGAAATGTTTCTTATATTCCGGCGGGAACAGAGCCCTTCTCGTCGGTGCTGGTTCAGACCGTATATCTTCCCGGGTTGAAGTTTGGGCTTCGAACGGTCGCGGCGATGGAAGATGTAGTCCAGGTTCCACTTCGCTTCCCCCGTTGACAAGCGTAGTCGGTCTTGCGTCACTCGCGCGCCTTGAAGACGAGGGGACCGCAGCTGGCTGCGATGACGTCATGGCTGCCGCCTCTCGCGATGATCCCGGAACGTCGGCTACGTTTAGTCGTTCCAGTTTGTCCTCTATTTCCTTTATTTTTTCGGAATTCCCTTCCGCTAGACTCGCTGCTCGCCGTACCTGTCGCTCGAGGGCATCGTTGCTCCGATTACAGGCTGACTCCAGCTGTGCACATTGTTGGCCGATGTGTTGCAAAGCTCCTTCCTGTTCACGCACGCTCTGCGCCAGTGTTGCCACCTTGGCTTCCTGTTCATTGAGGCGAACGTCGGTCCTGGCGATCCTGGATTCGATTCGAGCCTCGGATTCTTGGATCGTCTGAAGGAGCTGTTGCGTCACTTCTTCTCCGGAGGCGCGAACTGTCCCTTGGAGGCGTTCTTCCATCCCTCGTACGTCGGTCTGCATCCTAGTCTCCAACCCCTGGATGTTGGCTTGCATCTCGGTTTGCATTTCTTGCATGTTGGCTTGCATCTCGGTTTGCATTTCTTGCATGTTGGCTTGCAACCTCTCGGAGTCGGTACGCATCCCTTGGAGCATCTGGAGGATAAGCTGGAATTGGTTGGCACCACTGCCACTTCCTACGTCATCTTGTTCCTTGCTGTGGTCGCTGTCCGCACGTGACGATGTACCCCCCTGGGCACTTGGTATCTCCCTTTCCATTCCTGGCGGGCTCTTGCACTGGAGACAAACCGGTCCGGAATCTCCCTCGCTGTCGACTTCGAAATCATGAAATTCCTGTCCACAAACCTTGCAAACCATCATGACGTCACTCTTGTTCAAACAGTCTATGCGACGATTTCTTAATCTCATGAAGGCCTTTCCTTAATTATCTGCTCAATCTTCTGTCGCACTTTGGAACAGTTACGCAAACTTACGCGAGCTCACACAAAATGTGAATTACAAATCGATACATAAAAAGAAAAAGGAGGTCCGTCGGGAATCCCTTATCCCGCAACTCAGCCTGATGCCATAAATTATGCCAACAACCAAAAAAGTACACAAAAAAGTACATAAAAAATGCCCTATGCAGCTGCCCTTGCTGCTTTCGCCGAAAAAAATATCTGCCCTATTGTTACCCATTACGCCCAATAACGTGTCCTTACACGTGAACCTACGACAAATACATGAAGATAACCCTCGAAATACAAAACGGAAAACACACAATCATCAGGAACCTAACACAAGAATTTTATGCATGACGTATACAACAATGAAATTTCAACCGCTCTCGCAACCTGGTTTTCCTGGAAAGACATGACAAAAGTTGCCGTCCCATGTTCGCGGCGCCAAATGTAAACGAGTGCACTCCTGGTCCCCGAAATGACGTGTCAATCATACCCCGGCACGGGGCCAAACGTCGTTATGTGCACGGGAGACCGGTCGTGACTCTCGGTCCAGGTTTTCAAGTTCGGTACTGAGACGGTCGTTTATTGTCATACTATTGCGAGGCGGAGATTAATACCTTGAAATGTTACACTGTTTTGTTTACCTTTGATATGTAGATTCGAACATTCATAAAACACTAATAGCATAATATCTGGTACCTGAAAAACGTCAAATAACAACACTGACGAACGGTAAAAAAGTGAATATATATTGTAACAACAAAGAAATAGTGCAATCAACAACTGTTTACAAAGCCTCCTCAAACGCTCACTCATTCACTCTCTCTCTCTTTCACACACATGAGGTATTTTTACATGTGAAGTATGGATACAAATCATGGATCTCATTAACATATCATTCCTTTTAATTTTTAAACCTTTATGTGAATTTAGGGCATTTGTCTGCCAGCTCCTGTGCTCTTTAAAAATTAACTTAAGATGCCAGCCCTCGGAAAGCGGTTAACTAAGACAATTGGGTCGGCGTGGTTAAATCTTTCGTTCCAATGAACGTATGCATCCAGTCGTGAGCACGACACTATACAAGTTTCTCGGACGGGGGTGTTACACATAAGCCTCTCTCGTCCAATGAGAACAACTACTCAATCACATAGTGATGCAAAAACTTAATTGGCTCCAGCTGCCGGAATACACTAATCAATCGTCGGCGCGAGCAAAAATTACCTTAAAAACCACTATGCAACAAATAATACTATTTCACGCACACGACCTTGCAATAAAAACAACTACGCTTTCCACAATTAAAAAGGACTCATCAGTCAACTATTGACAAATTAAATGGCGCGACGGGGCGGTCGGTTACACAAGACATGGAGCACACTTTGACAATTTATACTAAATATTAAAGAAATGAAATGGAGCTTCTAACCCTGAATGCAGACAATTAAATTAGAACATCTGAACATGAAATTACCCTTTTTTATAACAATACCAAAACAATTTTTAGACGCGGAAGTTAGGTTTGGGTTTTCCTGAGTAACTTTGCAAATAAGTGAGACGTCGGCGTTAACTGTACGGTGTTGCTACTAACGGCGCACGTTTACATGTACATGAGACCCTCTGAAGTATACTGTACCAGACTCTGCTACATGGCGTGGTCCTTCATCTCTCCTGGACGCGGGACTTGCACACGGTTCCTTTGTGGCGAAATTGTCCTCCGAGGTCGATCGCGACGAAGAATAATTGCGACGATATGGTGTACTTGCACCTCCTCAGAACTTCGGGCGTTCCTCTTGTCAGTAGCGTCGGGTGTACGTGGTCACGCGTCGGTTCGGAATCTCTCTGGTGGCGGGCTTCGATTCGGCGTCGTTCTGGAAGCGTCGTTCTGGAGTCGTCCTTCAATCTCTCCCTCTGGTTTCGATCGGCGTCGTTCTGAAGACGTCCTTCGGGCTTTGGTTGGGACGTCGATCTGAAAGCGTCCTTCGGGCTTTGGTTGGGACGTCGATCTGACAGCGTCCTTCGGGCTTCTGGTTGGGACGTCGATCTGACAGCGTCCTTCGGGCTTTGGTTGGTGGTTGGTTTTGGCGTCGTCTGGCTGGCTTCTGCATCGTTGCGGGCGTCAGGAGGAGCGACGGCCTCCCTTCTCAATCTTCTTTAGCCCTCCATCCTTATGTAGTCCACGCTTGGCAAAAACAAATCACCGCGTAATCTTCACCAAAATAAGGCGCACACTGGTAACTCCCTATCTGCAATTCGCTCACGGCACGTAAGGAAACAAAGTCCACGGACACAAAGCAATGATCACGTGAGAGTGTAGCGCGGAGATGCTCTCTCTGTGAAATCCGGGTAAAAACTGTGTCTGGGATGGTAGCACCGTATATTTATAAGAGAATCAAATTCGTCCGTTGAAACCCACGCTCAGGTAGCTTGGCTTCGCTTTTGGAGGAGATGCGAATGACCTGTGTCCATTGTCTTGAAACTCGGTCACCGAGGCGTCTTCGATCCTTACAGGCTTGCTCTCCAGCTGGTTTTCCTGGTCATCCGTGAACATGGGTTCGAACGCCTGCTGCGACTCGAGCCCGGTAGCGGCGAAAATAATCTTTCCTTATCTCCGTGTTGGTGCAAATATGTCATGTTCTAAGCGGCGGCTGTCACTCAAGAAAAACCCGTCCCCAGCTTCCGACGTCTGGCTCGGATACAAGTTTATTCACAAAATAAATCAAACCTCACAATTTCATGTTTGTGCATAAAATGAATCAATAGACAAAAAATAATTTATATCGAACTGCGTTTAGATGTCACTAGCTACCGTGACAAACTGTTCAAGTTGATAAGTAAGCTAGATACGATGTTTGAAAAATATTGTAAATAAGTATTTACAGAATCCCATGTATTCCTTATGGGTAATCAACTTCAAGTTACGGCTAATCAAATGGGAGTTTCGACTTTTTCTTAGGGTGACCATATGTCCCGTTTTAACCGGGACAGTCCCGTTCAGGAGGCGTGTCCCGGACGTCCGTCGGATTTATAAAAACGCACAATTTGTCCCGTTTTATAAAAGTCTACAGCTTGAACACCAAGCCTAACGTTGAGAAACTTTTCGTGCTTGCCACTGTTGATACCTTTTTTTAATACCTGCTTCGAATACATGTAAAGTACCTTGAAAAATGGGAAACCAGCTGTAGTGGAGCAGAGAAATTTTAGTGGTTTTTGTTGTAGAGTAGTGATTCTTACAACTGCTTCTGCTATTCAGCGTAGGCCAAATATCAAGGGTTGATTGATCAGAAGTCACACTGTGAGCTTATAATTATAGCTATTACCTTTTGATAGCGGGTTCATATTTTATTTGTTTATATCATTTACGTGATCCATATTTTAATAGATAATAATACAGTAATAATAATAATAATAATAATAATAATAATAATACTTGTATAATTAGGCATTTTCGCCAGGCTCTCTGGCGGAGTGGTTAGAACAGCGCGCTACGAATCCCCGCCTGGACATGGATATTCCTTGTGAGTGTCACTTCATCAATTTCATCATATCATCACTTATCATCATCATCTTTGCGATTAGACTAAAGTGACAGAAATGCGAAGTAAAAACAACAAAAAATAGGCCTTACCGATTTTCAGGAGGGAGATATGACCTCTTTGGGATGTCCCGTTTTTGGTTCAAAATACTATGGTGAGCCTACTTTTCCTACTACTATGACATAGTTCAACGTGTCCTCTTTCCGTCCATGTACTTTCCTACGTCAATGGATGTTTGATATTCCCGAAAGAACGAATAAAATGATGGTCCCATAAGCGTTGCCTCCTAAGGCCATCCTGACAGTAATAATAATAACTGCCAAACTTGATGTGCATAAAAGAGCCACATTTCACCACTAATAGAGCTAAAGATAACTTTCAAGGAGCTAGATTAATGAAGGCTGTATAAAGTGCCTTCTAGGGTAATTTTAGGTGTCAGAGGGGTGGGGGCGCTGCTATTACCGTTAGCTTTAAAGTGATGGTAATTTATTCTTAGTTTTCAACGTCTAGATCTGGCGGCATCACTCATCTCAATAATCCACTGATGCTCATATGAAATCGAAAATAATGGATTCCCGGATACCAATATTGTCAACTTCACCTTAGCCATGGCACTATATAAAAGTAGCTGTGGAGGTAAGAGGGGGTGGGTGACGCAGCCAATATAACAATATCACGTTACGTGCAAAATGTACAATCATGGCAAAAGTTGGTTTACGTGGGCCGGGGCTACTGATGGCATCATAGTGGGGCAGGGGACGGGTGCCACGGTTCACAGCCAAACGAGTGCACGAAAGAGCCAGATCTCGCTCCAAAAGAGCGAAGCTGGCAACAGTGACCGACAGCTGCCTTAGAGGGGAAATTGTCCCTCTCCCTCTTAAAATCAACCTATTGCCGTAGTATTAGGCAACACACACACAACACCTTGCAGGGAAGCGCGAATTTCAGCAATATAGTATCTAGGTGTCCCATTTATATTGCCGGTGACTGTACATAGGATGTACAGTCACGGTCACGTCTTGGTTGTAACGATTTCAATGAAAGTCAATCTATTCATTATAAACGCTGAAGTGTCCGTGGCTGTACCTTTCATGAACTGGACGTAATTTTACGGAGAAGTCACCAGCAGTTAGGACTCCAGGGATACCGCCGTAAAATTACAGTTATAAGAACGTAAAATTACAGTTATTTCGCCGTACAATTAAAGTTCTTTCACCGTAAAAGTATAGTTTGTTTTACAATAAAATTACAGTTGTTTCAGCGTAAAACACAAACTACAAAAACATCATCAAACAATGTCACAAATACAGAAAATGAATGCCTCAACTTCATGTTTAATTTGTTTCCTCAAGTGGCAATAGCACAAACGTGCTGCTATTTTAACAACAAGGTTTAAGTGTTATTACTTAAATTACGGAATTGTTTTACAGTGTGTTGGTCACTGGTTCCGTTAGGTTTACTTAAATGAGTCATCGGACCAAGCTCGAGGTAATTTAATGTTGTATGTGACAGTTAAATTTCAACTATATTTTTGTTTTAAAATATGTAATTGAAATCGTTGAACTGTTAATGTACAGTCATCCGCAATAAAAATGAAACACCCAGATCCTTATAGTATGTTGCCGAGCTTTGATACAAATTCTGCTAACCCCGTAGAGTTGGACAACACACATAAAGCAGTACAGGGCGTTCACGATTTAGGTATTATATTTCTATTGCGGATGACTGTACATCCATATGTGTTGTGTACAAATACTAAGTATCAAAATTAAGTTTCTGTGTACCATGGTTCGAACTAACCGCATAGAGAGTTTTATTATTTATTTCTATTTTTTATGCCATTAATATTGTTGTTGTTGATGCGCTGAAAATTCCAATCCGTGGTCTTGCTGGTTTGGACTCTCTAGCGGGAAACCTGGATTCGATTTGGGTAGCAATCTTTTCGTCAATCTTCTTTCGTAAGCGCCTCTAGGACCCATCTGAAGGTTAAAGGTGGCCGGAGAATGGTGCTGATAACATCAGTTTCGTTTTGCCTTTGCGAGATTGTGTAGAGCCACCACTCTATCCATATGGCCTAACGACAAGTAGTATCACGTAGAAGGGGTGTGACCTTCCACGTATTACACCCAATTGACAACCTCACAACCTACTGCATTTTGCAGACGAACGAGGCTCTGGCGACTGGCCCTATGGCCAGTATAATTCTGAGCGTTGTCCTGTGTTTTGTCCTTATGTGTGCTGAGTGCCCCTATACAGCCTCAGCTTTTAACCTAAGCCAGAATATTTTTAGATTTTAGTTACGCGACAATACAGCTGTTATTTTGTTATGGTAAGGCGACGACGCTAGCAGTGCGCCATCGGGGAGCCCCTGGTTGTTTGATCAAGTAACTTCACTTCTGTGGTGCATTTGATTTGCTTTTGCTTTATTGATTTACTTCGCTTTTCTGCCACTTTTGGCTAATTGCGAAGATTGGGATGTGTGATGATGAAATTGAGGAATGGACACTCACAAACATCCATGCCTAGGCCGGGATTCGAACATGGGATCCCTGGCGTCGTAGCGCGATATGCTACCCACTCCGCCACGGGGGACGGCGTGGTGTATTTGAGAAGGCCCTCTTGGGTTTCAGCATCTTTTATACATTCTCGACCATCAATTTCGAACGCAATACAAAACCGGTATAAACCTGGTATAGGCTACTGGCATGAAAAGCTTTGATATTAAGGCCGTGTAAGTGATCAGAATATTTGTGACACTCATCTTCTTCTCAACCAAATTTCTAAAATTTATGAGTATTTCAAACTTTTTATTATCAAACTGTAGCGGAAGTACTGACAAAATCTCACCAGTTTCGTCTCTTATCTCCGAAAGGATACTTGAGGCTGTGATTTGAAATTATCAGCAGCATGTAAGGATATCTAATTTGTTGACCAGTTGAGAGTTGAATTTGCTTGAAGTTTTTCTGTAGAAGCATCGTTTCCTTGACTCCCATGTGTTTTATAGTTGTGGTAGTGGCGTAGTGCGATGAATTGGTTTCTGTTACCTCTGCAACTGTCGCTCGAGGTTCGGTCTGTGATGGCAGTTCAGTTACGAACTGAGTGTTGTGGTCCTCAGAAGGGCCGACAGAATTTTGGTCCTCAGAAGGGCCATCAGAATTTTGGTCCTCAGAAGGGCCTATCATTAGTTATTGGTCCTAAAAGGGCCGTTTTGCTATGACATTTCGTGTTATATCTGAGTTATTGTTGGTTGTCTGTTTAGAATATTTCTGTGACGAACTCGACGAGTGCCTGGAGGACTGCGACGGTTCTATCTGATTCGTTCTTCGTCTTTTCTATCTTGTCTTTCGCCGTTCTGATGAGCGTTCTTATTTTCTGGTCTTGCAGTTTTGCCAGTATCCATTTGATGATTTCATTTGTCTCTTTTTGCTCTTCGGTTGGAACCTGAAGTGTCTGGCTATAGTTCATGGAAGTCGGTGGTGTAGTCTGCGCAGGTGGCTTCTCTTGTGGTAAGCTGAATGGTAGTTGTTTCTGTTGTTCCTTCCCATCATCTGGCTTGGGTTTTGGTTTCATCTGATGTACTGATTGGAACATTTTACAGCCCCTGTAATTGGCCGGATGGTTTCCTCCACAGTTGCAGCATTTTGCAGGGAGTTTTCGGTCTTTCTTTTGGCATTCTGCTGTGAAATGATTATTTGCACATTTCACACATCTTGGTTGAGCCTTGCATTGGCACTGGGAATGCCCTATCCTCTGGCATCTATGGCATTGCAGTATACCTGGAGAGCGGTATGGTTCCACTTTCATCTCATAGTTCAGGAGGTGATCTTGGCTGTATATTTTTCTCGTTGTCTCGCCTTTGTTCAATGTATCTAGGTACAGTGGCATCGGTGTTTTGGTGAAGGTCTTCGGATCTCTTCTCTTCATCTGCTGGACTTGTTGTACTTTGTAGTTCTGCGCTGCTAGCTCTGTCTGTATTTCTTTCGTTGATAGGTCGATTGGCAGGTGTCGGAGTACTACTTTGACCGGCCTCTCTCGGCGTGGTTTATCAGTGGCGTAGCTGAGCGAGTGCTCTTTGCAATGGTTGATGAGCTTGTCGTAAGCTGATCTGGTGTTGGCTTGTATCTTCATTCCATCATGTAGAATTCGGATCGTGGCTTGTTTGTCATCTATTACCTTTGTCACCGAAGTGACAAATTGATGGCTTCTATATGCGTTGTAGATGTAGACTGCTGGTAACTTGGCTGTCAGTCGCTCGATTGTCTCTTCATCGTGATCTGAGAACGTTTGATACGTGTTTGTTGTGTCAATTGGCTTGACTATCGGTGGTGATCTAGCTCGTACTGGCTTCTTAGGATGTATGAATGGTTCGTCCATGTCTTCTTCTACTTCGGAAGAATCGCAGGGGTATTCCCTTTTCTTGGTTTGCATCTCGCGTGGAGTGTCTGGTTTTGGTTGTTGACCAATCCCGTTAGATAATATAAAAACTATCAGAGCTATCTAAATTCATTGACAATTTCGGCTTAAAACCTATAAATTTAGAACAGTTATTGTTGACAGAATATTGTGCCTAAGATTTATGAAAAGAATATGGTCCTGGTATTGAAGAAGGTACTTTTCACAAGGAAAATTCAGTAAAAAAAACAATCAAATCCGAAATGAAACTGTAAATACGCCGCTGCCCTCTGTGAAGAAATAATTAAATAGGAACTATAATTTCTGATTTTTACCTTTGGCACAAACATGGGCCACATATTTGACAAAGATTTAGAAATCCGCCTGTTATTCGGACCTTCGCATGGCACCCCTGCCAGGATTGCAACGGCATATTAATACTTTAATCCAATATCTCGTGGCTACATCTCAGCTGATTTACATAACCCTATCTCCTAATCTGATTACTTGGTGCTTAGTGGAAACTAATCTCATGAACCTGGCCATTACGGCTGTATGGGTTTCTGAATGCTTTTACTGGTTTTCCCTTCAGTCAGGTGGGAAAGTTTATTAACGTTACGGTTAACGTTATTGTTATATTTAACACCTCTACTAGATGATCTGCAATGCAATGGAAAACAAGAAAATAATTTGTTTTGGCACTAGATTTTTGTGTTGGTTTATCATCAAATACATTTATGTATGTTCATGAATTCCTTAAAATCACCAATATTGCGTGGTGTTATTGCTTAATCCTAAATTGGTGCCATTGACAATACATCTATCGATATTCTGCGCATGAAAACACATGTACAATATTTACTTAATAAAAATGTTTACAATAGTATAGGTCTCGTAGGAAAGCATTCGCAAATATGCTCTGATTAATTATACAGCAATTAATGTAACACACACACACATACATGAATAAATACATATATATGCATATGTGTGTGTATCAATGAAATACGTAGTAAACACTAAACAACTGTTTGTTCTTGTATCAGCAAACACTGAATGATTTTACAATTAACAAGCAACAGAATAGTAAATACTAAATTAACTGTTTGTACTTGTAGCGGGGTCACAAGTGTATTATATTGTTGAAGGCTCGTTTCGACGTTACGAACCCTACAGAAATAATACTCCCTCTGTCCCATAATTATTGTCCGGTACACCTTTGTTTGTTGTCTCATAATAATTGCCCGATATTCAAACTGTGACATTAGTGTAGGTATACAGAAGAAGAACATGAAACAAGGGAATGAGTCATGCAACTTTACTAAAGATCCACCAAGCTATCTGAAACCTCGGAAAATATGCGAGGTACAGGCTTCCCGGTAACATTAACTAGCGACACTAGCGCCACTGTTCCCGCGCAAGTGTTTCAGAAGAGTTGGTGGATGTTTACTCAAGGATCAGTACAAATTGTGATTTCCATCTGCCTCTTCGTCTGTCATTTCCGTACTACCGTTTTGGTATACCGGACTGTAATTATGGGACAGAGGGAGTACATCGTATTTCTCTCAGAATTGTACCGACACTGAGAAAACCTTGTAAATATTGAGACAAGAAAAATACTAATATCTGAGAATTCAGTATGGTACTTAATAAATCTACCTAAAGCAATATTATTTAACTATGAGACTCCTTCAGACATATCAAGCTTTTATCTACCTGATTATTTGTAGACTAGTTAGGTATTTTGTTTATCGTAATTTCAAAGCCAATCTCTTAGTGGCAACTGCAAGCCTGTGCTGCCCCCTGGTTGTATTCATTCAGTATAAACTTCCGTGTATCGAGGGTTCATAGCGTTGAAACGAGGCGTCAAAAAGAACGTGGCTAGATCGAGACTTGTCCTTCGAGACGGGTGTTTGTGAATCGAGACGAGAAGGACACGTGACATCGACTCTTGTCGTGTATGGAACTATCTCTATCTGTAGGTATGAAACCACGCAATGCAGATTCACGGTTGCCACTGTCCTTCGTTGCTGGATACGTGACACCTCCCCCAGGCGTGTGATTTCGTGTGGGAGTAGTGGTTTTGTATATACATATATATCCTATATATACGAGGAAAAGTCATTAAATAGCAGGAATTTTATTGTAAAAAGCATGGAAAGTATACACAACAGAAAAATCTTATTTTTGAACACAAAATGTCTCCTTAACACAAAATAATGAAGTAAAAGTAAAGTATGGGGACAGTTCTTTGAAGGGTTTTAAAAAAACGGAAGGCAAAATGTCAGTGAACAACACCAGTGTTGTATGAAGTGACATGCTAGTGAACAAGTTGAAGGTCGAGATGCAATTTTGAAACGCCGGAAACTTCTCTCAAAAGGAGTATTATTGCTTAACGACAACGCCCGTCCCCACACGGCTGCGCATGCAGTTCATAACACTACGTGGTCTGAAATTTGAGGTGTTGAAGTATCCACCCTACAGTCCGGACTTGGCATCATCAGATTTTAACTTGTTTGGATTTTTGAAAGACAACTGTTGAGTCAGAAGTTTAGAGATGACAACGTGGTAATGGGGGCGGTGCAAAACTGGTTAAAGTCCACACACACACACACACACACAAACACTTTTCTAGAGGACATCAGAAAACATTCGGACAGAGAAGCAGGGCGATAGGTCCAAAAATAAGACATATAAATTTCAGTAAGTACTCTGTTATTTAATGACTTCCCCTCGTATATATAGAAAGAACGTATCTTTATAAATATATGCAACGATACTTTCTTCCACATTATATGCACAGTGGGAAAACGCTGACACGCATCTAAAATTCATAAAAGAGTTGAAATACTTTAACATCCGCTAATGGAGCGAGGTTGCAAGGACCTTGAGTAGTGGCTCATGCTACTGACAACCACATAATGCACTTTTATTCCCTGCTTTCAGTTCGAAAATCGAAAGAGCTTTCCATCGCGTATAAGATCTTTTCGGTGTCGCCAGCCTACCACTCGGGAACACCTGAAAATCCGATTCCGAGACTGTTGCTCCCCGATGCGGGTCGCCTTGTAAGCAACTGTCAATCCCGGTTGTTGGAAATATCCTGCAGGAGACGGGAAGGGATCGGGGGAAGGAGGGATTCTGGAAATTTCCTTCGCTTCCAGGAAGATGTAAACAAGGACTCTAAGGGACACATACAAGCACTTACTCCGTCGCAAGTAAAAATGGGGAACATGGGTCGTGGTGATAGGAGACGTTGCCAGACATTAATGGTCCGTGTCTTGATGACGTAAGGTGGTTTGTTTACGAACCCACTTGCGTTATTAACCATTCCAAACCAGAAAGGAATAAAAATATTCAAATGTACAGGGTGAGACAAAAGTCAGGTTACATAGGAAGTTTTCTCTCTCTCGTTAATTGTCTGCGAATGCTTAAATATCCAGTTTCCTGGTGCTCCCTGTGGTCCCGTTGAGTGGCCACCGCGATCAACAGACCTGACACCAATGGATATTTTCCTTTGGGGTCGTTTAAAGGCGCTCGTCTACTCAGTTAAGATTCAGAACATCCAGCATCTGAAGGAACGCAGTGTGCAATGTGCAGACATGATTATGCCGGACGTTCTGAAAAAGGTTCTGGAGAACTGGAAACGTCGCGTTCAAGATCACGCATTGAAGATATACTATAAATCCCTATATAACCTGACTTTTGACTCACCCTGTACAACATCCCCCCTCTCAATGCGTTCATCTTTTCTTTGTCCTCCCTTCTATTTGTCCATTCGGATGTCTAGGAAGTATCACCTTCGCTGAAGACATCCCAAAAGTAAACCTCATTTCCACGTAGTACACACCAGTAACTGCAGTCTTGCAGGCTAACAGGTTCTGGCGCCTAGACTCCTCCTTTGGGCTTGCTTTGTGTCGTCCATCTATGTTTCTAATGTCCCTTCATCCATTTCATCTCATCACCTTTCAGCTCCATTGTCGCGAGTGGCGGAGTGGTTAGTACATAGCGCTACGACGCCAGAGGTTCCGGGTTCGAATCCTGACCGGGGCATGGTTGTCTTTTGGGAGTGTCCCTTCATCAATTTCATCATATCATATCATCTTCGCGATTAGCCAAAAGTGGCAGAAAAGCGAAGTAAAATAAAACAAATCTATCAATCCATTGTTGTGATTAGCAAGTGCGACGTTCGTAAATTATATCAACTAATCAATATTTGTCCATTCCTTTTGTGGGAGCCTGTCTCCTCAACCAGTCTCCAACCATATCTGTTCTCAAACCTCTAATCTTCATTACTCTTAAAAATTCATCATCATCATCCACAAATATCAATCAAAGTTGTCCTTTACTTCGTTGATATAATTTTTCTTACTTGATTTTCCTTTGGACATCCAGATCCTTCCCATACTCTCTACACCCCAACACATGTGTTCTGCTTTCATGTATCTTACCCGTTGGACAGCATGATTTCAAATACTTCCGAAGCGTATACGTTTACTTCCAAAAGTCGACTGAGAGTTATCAAAAGGCATCACCGTTTACATTGAAATGAGAAAGTTGTATTATATTTTATTGAATCCTATTTGCAGACATGTAGCAAATCTAATTAGTGAGAGTTCCCCCTTATTTTCAAATCCACGTCCACATATATAATTGCCTTTTATGAGCAGATTTTTGTTTAGAAATAAGTCATCGTGAATGATTCTTGAGAGGAGAGAATGAAGACCCAGCTTGTAAAAATGTTATTATCTGAAACCAAGGAAGTAAACCCAGACAATGGCTAACAGCCCTAGGACAACTCCCTCTATAGTTTTCTCTCTCCTGCTCCCCGATTCTCTGTGTTTGTTTCTCCTAGCTTTTGTCTTCTCTTTCACTCCCTGTCTCTCTGTTTCTCCTTCTCGTTATTTCTGTCTCTCCTTGTTTCTCCGTCGTTCGCTCTTTTCTCTACTTCCCTTCTCCGTCTTCCTGTTTCTCTATTTCTTTTCATTTTCTATTAATCTCCCCCTCTCTCTCTCTTTTCTGTCGCTTCCCTTGTTTCCTTCCTTTCTTTCCCTGTCTGTCTGTCTCTCCCTCTGTCCCTTTTTCTACTGTTCTGTTCATATCTCTTTCTTTCTAGCTCTCTTCCACTACTATTCAGACTATTACTTTACCATACACATTTTAAAACATTCACAAGAGAGCGGTGTGATATTTTGCTAACACAACTGTAAGCATCAGCATTAGATACATTTTAACCAGGAACTATAATCCTCTAAATTTAGTATTAAAGTAGAAAAGTATTTAGGTTTTCAAGTCAAGTGCCCTTACCCAGATTACTCCTCTCACTCTAGTGCCCATGTAAGTACTGCCATTCAATCTTTGGAGTAACTGTAAAATATTTCTTGATTCACTTTCTGTCATGGCATGAGACAACAGTTATAACTTATTTTCTTAAATAACTACGTTACTATTTCAGGTACTCAGAAAATAAGTATGCAAATAAAAAGTATCTTTCATATTAATTTTGGGTGGTCGACTAATAACCTCACCACAAATGGTTCCGGGTTCGAGTCCTGGTATGGTTCTCTGCGAATGTCCACGAATTAATTCAGTCTAACCATAACTTGAACAGTTAAAATATATAGTGGGTGTGATGTGAAACAAAATGTTGGGAAATCTAAATTTGCTTAACTGCAGGCTTACAGACATACCTGGCTTTGTCCGAGCTTCTTACAAGGCAATTTCAGAGTCAGGAAACACCCTCATTCGTTCAGTTTATTGGAGGGGGGGGGAATTAAAATGTCAATGTTAAAACGTGCAATGTACAAACGTCACTTGGCCTGTTACACATTTGCACTATTCAATCCATCCTCATCGGCACGATTAGAATAACGAGACAGAGAAGCAACGTAAGGAAGAAAGAAGTTACATACAAAGACGTAATCAATATTATCAAGATGCTACATCCTATAAATCACAGTGCACAACAATCATCATCCTTATGAATGAAACACTTTCCTCGCTGTAAAACTAAGGGGAACCCATTGCAGTCTCTTGACTTATCTCCTACTGTTAGTTGTTTATTTCCACTGGGGGAAACCAATACGCTGGAAATCACAGAGAACCCCTTTCCGAAGCATTGCTCATCAGAGGGGGAGAACCTTCTCCTAGCAACCCCTGGACAACGCACGAAACCCTTGGGCCATCTATCTTCTGCCACCAGAGGCGCTATGTGCATCGCTCAGTCTCATGGTGATCGCGATGTCTCGCCCGAGCCATCATCAGGGGCGTGAAAACCTTCCCTTTAACGGCTCCCCTATCTTCAGTGTTGCTAACCCGCAAGAGAAGTCGCAGAGCGAAACCACGAACTAGCAAATTAGTGCCAAAATCTTGGGTGATCACCCATCGAGACGTTTAAAAATAGTAATTTAACAAAATAGTGAGTAGTAATCCTCTCTCGTATGTTTAGAATTAAGCGACCATCCTGAAAAGGCAAAACTAACACTAAATCATCCATTATAGAAAGGATAAACGGTGTCAATTGATGTCTAAAATAAACGATCACCTTGCTCATGACGTCACAAGCAATTTACCTACAATGCATCTAGCGAGCAAAATCTAACAAAACCACCAGAGAAGTTTCCATCCAGCATGTGATGTTCCAATGCCTCAGCTAAATTACATATGTTGCATATACTTAGTTGTAATGTGGGCCTTCCCGATGGAGTAGTGGTAACGTTGTCGCCTTGTAATCAAGGGATCCGGGTTCGATATCCGGTGGAGGCTTATTACACAGTGGTTCAGATCCTAATTTAAACCGTAGGTCCAGTCACGATTAGCCTATCTGTGCATAAAGTGGACTTAAAATAGCAATCAATTCATTATTCATACTTAGTTGTAATGTCTCGTACACATACTATGTGGAATTTGAAAAGTTTGGAAGGGGGATGTAATATTCAAAATTTACAATTTCCAAAATTCATATCATTTGCAGGTGATAATCAAATTAGAACCTGCTGTTTTAGTAAGATTAGAATTCCAAAGTATCAAACGGTAATGGAACCCGAACTTCGATAATTGCAGGCCAATAATTAAAATCACTATTATTGTGAAATACGTAAATACAGTACGTGACATTGTAGTTATAGTGCTTTCTCCTAATCAAGAGGTGTGGAGTTCGAATGATGCGGGACGTTCATTTGTTAGCATCCTATTGTGATATTGGAAGTCGCGGTGGTCCAATAGTTAGGTTCAATGATTCGATTCCCGAGTTGAATGATCTGGCCGAAATTTTCCGGTCCTGTCTCTGCATAAAGCTCCTCTGAGATACACCCACGCTCAAATAAATTGATATCTGGAGGAGTATGCGGGCAGAGGGAAGCGCTGATAACATCACCTCCTAAATTGCCCGAGATCGAGAATATATGAGGATCTACCTCTATATTCCCCTGTGGTGCACGGTGCAAAGGTACGGGGAACTTTACATTACTTTTTATAAAGTTTGTTTTCAATTTACCTTTGCTTCTTTGTAACCTCAATAGAGAAGTTAATAGGAGGAAGAAGTTGAAATGTAGCGTCCATCGCCTTCATTAAAGGTACAACCCCAGTGGCTGAAGAATATCACAGAAGAATGTCTTTCAAGATGACCAGAAGCGAAGTTTGAACATATGAACTTCCAATTACAAGTTCACAAATAAATTCATGGCAAGAAAAAGAATCGTGCCACAATTATTTAACACGGGTGCAAAACAGACAGTTAAGCTAAAGTTTAAGATAGTAACCAAACAGTATACATTGAGACAAATGAAAAATTATAGCTTTGATCGATACTGGTAAAAAATGTGTGTATATATACGCAGATATAGAGCCTCATCCTCGCGGAATGTTTGTTCGTCTACTGCAGAATTTTAATTTTAAATGTAATATTGTACCTTCTAAAGGGGAATATTTGGATGATGGTCTGGAGAAACTTCTAGATGTTGGCTTTGCAGATGTGTAATGCATAAAATTGGAGGTAACCTTTTTCAATGCTGGACAATTTGCTGAATAAACAAACCAGATATTTAATCATGGTAAATGTTTCCTCTTTTAACGTAGCCACTGGAACACTCATATGAAAAAAATATTTGTGTGAATTGGAAAAAAAGAAGTGCCCTCTGGTTTTTCTTTCACTACTTACAGTGCACTGTAAAATGCAAGAATTAAAGAATTAGAAAACATAGAATAGCGATAGGCTCAATGTAGAATTAAATGCATTAGTAATATTTAAAAAGGTAAAGTTATCCCCTGTTCATCACACCCAGTCACGAAGTCAGAAGTTGTTTTCGGTCTCGACTCTAGTGATAATGGATGTTATGTGATCGACAATCCGTTCAGGTCGTCTTAACCGTCCCTCCCTTTCCCTGACTATACCACGTCCTGGGAGTCTGTAGAGTAACGCCGCGCATAACGGTAGAGAAGGGGAGAAAGCGAGTGGGCGGGGCAAATCAATCAATCAATTAATCAAAGTGCCCCTGAATCTCAATTTTTTAAATGAAATGAAATGCTGTAACTTCATTCTACCTTCTGAGTCAACAATCGAAAATTGTCATTGGCATAAAAATTCAAGTATTATACATAATTATGTACTAGGTATTTTACATACTGATCGTTTATTTTAACTTTTTCATTTACTTTTGTTTTGCATTGTGTCCCACCCTTTACTCCAAAAAACAATTAATTTCTAACCCTTTCATGGGCCAATTTTTTTCTAAAAGTAGGACGAAATTGGTTTCTGCGGATAATTTGGTGTATGTGCATAGTATTTAAGACTATTGTTACTTAATGTCTTTTCCATGGTTTCTCATAATTTTATGGTGTGGGAAGTATTCTTCCCACAGGACCAATTCACGTCACAGGTACTCAGGAAAGTTTTCTTTTCCATTTGCAACATTATGTGATATTGTGTGTCCAATATGAAGAATAAGATTAAATTTCAAATAAAATTACATTTCCTGCAAAATATTCAAAATAAATAACATCGTAAATGGAGAATAACAATGTGGTAACCATGACAACGATACCCTTTGAATGGTTTATTGACAATGGTTTTGTACATGTGTTGCTGATTTTTTTTTAGAATGGGAACACTTCACTTTTGTAGTCTTGTTATTAATACATTTGTTTGATTATACACCTTTAATTATTAGAATATACTCTGAGTTTTCACAGAAGGAAACAAGTCATGACTTTTACTTTCCATGGAACTGTTTGAAACATGGTTTCGTGCAAGTGGAACATCACATTCACTACATATGTTCTTCTTTCAACACCCCTGGAGCTACATCTAAGGCATCTTCTGTAGGTAGTTTGTTTTGTAGGCATTAAAAGTGGGTGAAATGTGCTAAGAGCCATAACACACAGATTACTCACAGATTTCGAGGACCTGTCCAAGAACACCACTCGAATATGTTACCGAATAGAAGCTTTAATTACATTGTACTACATAATAAAATACCACAAATTATGACTCCCTATGCATTGACGGTCGTTAGTGACATTTTCCGTTTGTTTAAAAGAACAACAATACAATTTTAATTGTTGCAGAACAAAGGAAAGAGAACAAAGTTTGTGATTGTTGCTTCGAAGGAAAGAATGGGAAAAATTATAAAATATGATACAATATATGCTCAATAGATGGCAGCAGAGTCACGAAGGGCATTAATCAAATTAATTCAAATGTTAAGATATATAATACATTGTCTAATTTAAAAATCAAAACATGTTGGTAGTGAGAATAATGCTTCCCAGTGGACCAAACACCATCCAATTGATGAAAGTATTTTTGGGAAGTATGCTTCCCATTGCCCACGAAAGGGTTTGCTACATTATCCCTTCAATTTCACTAGAATATTCAAAGGGCAATTAATTACTTTCTAATAATTTACATTTCATCACTTGAAAATTCATAGATTTGTTTTTAAAAAAGAAAAATTAACAAATGAAATATTGTAATATTATAACTAATCAAACCCCAAACTTAGTTAACAGTTATAGGTATGTCAGCCCTAAATCATCACAAAGATACTTTACATATTAAGTAAAGAGGCAGTGTTTCATCTGTCCCACCCTTGACACAAAATTGTCCACTTATAGCTATAAATATGGGAAAGTATTTTAGGGGTAGTTATGTTTAATAAACAGTGTTTAGTTTCAGAATTCATTGGACAGAAACTGTAAGGAAAATGTTGCTTGACTATCAGTAAAATAATTACTTTAATGTCAAAAATGTAGTATGGGCCTCCTATCTGTGGCAATGGATGCCCCACATCGACAAAAACAAGAATTCAAATTGTATACCAACATTTGGTAAACCTTAAATACGTTTTCTACTCATACCCAATCAATTTCAAATACACTAATAGACCAATTCACCGACGAACGCATCTACGGAAGGGCAGTTGAATGCGACATGCGGTTAGATGCAGAACAGCATAATGAACGTCTGCTGGCTGCTATCGGCGAACAATGCTCCCGAAAATTACGGTAAGCGCGGCCTATTATTGAACAGTATAATCCCCGAAACCATGCTCATGTTAGTTTCCAGGTCGCACGATACATGTAGCTTAATTGCTATTGGTGCAATGTTAGTTCTAACGACTTTCACTTCGGACACGATATCAGAAACTCTTTTGTTCCGTTAACCGAGGGTTTAACAACTAACAGAAATGCGCTCGGTTAAGTGAAACTGGACTTTCAAAGAGCATTTGTTTGATTGCAACGTTTGATCTGATTCTGCCTTCAGTGGTAGTTGATTGTGTCCATGAAGTCTTGTAGTCGACTGGAAGTTGTGTTGTGCACTGGCCTACTGTAGTTGAGGAAATTGCGGGGTAACTGTTGATCTGTATGAACTGAAACAAGGGAGTATTAGCCTGGATTAACGATAGCAAAGCCGCCAGTGTGCAGCTTAACCGAGACAAGAATGTCCACGGCAAACTCACGAACAAAATTACACAGTCATTTGTTTCTCCTCATGCGCCTCTTAACTGTGCTGCACGATTTGGCAACGCAGAAACACGGGAGCAATCCAAACATCTGATTGAATCGCCCACGCTCCATCCGCTAGCTTGCTGTTTAACTACAGTGCCACAGGGGCTTTCTTAGCTTGGTCAAGCTGTATTCGAGTGAATCTTGCAGATTGCAATAAAAATCTAGTTTTGGTGGTGTACTGTCAAGACAAACCAGATCACAAAATTCTCGCCGTTGCCTCAGCCACCTAGGGCTTCCTAACAGCACAACTTAGAGACGCTTCACACAATAAACCGCCACTGAAGACAAGAACAGACCAAATCTCTGATACGTCCATATCAATAAGAATTGCCGTGGGGATCAACATCGCTACAATGAACAGAAATGTGTTTTGTTCTTGAGTACAGGACTTTCATAAATGATCGATTGATTGATTTGGTTTATTTTACTTCGCATTTATGCAACTTTTGGCTAATCGCGAAGATGAGAATGAGTGATGATATGATGAAATTGATGAAGGAAGAAAGAACATCCATGTCCAGGCCAGGATTCGAACCGAAGGCCCCTGGTCGCATAGCGCGCTGTGCCAACCACTGCGCCACGGAGTTCGGCACACTTCAAGATGAGATTGCAACGTCCTCCAGTTGGACGTCACAAAGTTAGTCCGCTGCTACTTTTGTCGGGAACATGAGACACTTTTATCACTCATCAGGGCTTGCTGGGTAGAAAGAAAACACAACATGGTTTTCAAAGTTAACCGCAGTTTTATAATGACTTCTATTTCATAATCACATAGATTTCCTATCGTATGTGGACCTACAAGCAATGTACTGATTTACTTACCTTTCTTTGTTTTTCTGAAGCGACGTAAGGAACAATTCTATAACATATCAAATCACAATCACTAAACACAAATGCATATAGATTTAACGTTGGACAAGACAATCGTAAATACACGAAAGTTTCTGTACTTAATTATTATTTCCGAGTATAGCTAGAATGAATCGAAAATAATTACCAATTACACTATTCGGGCATTCCATTAACCGTTACCACGTTTATGTTGATTTCTCACCCTCACCTGTTTTTCAACTCAGTCTGCCGTCAGGAAAAAATATTCAGACGGGTTCACTTTTACTGCTGAGATGAAAAAGTGACGTCAACACGAACAGATTATGACGTATTTCTAAACATATACACAAATTCCAATGACAACTGTATCAATCTAACTATAGTTGTCTGTGACAACTTGCACATTATTTGAAGTAACGAACATTTTAAAAATAAATAAAACCTTAAACGCTCAGGTTCGTTACAAGATCCAATCACTGTCTCGTCTCGTCTCGTTTGATGCCCAAGCCTGCTCACCGACACGGAACGTAATTTGAAACTGTCATAATGCTCCTTCCTTCCTTTGCAGTGAGTTAAATAGCGGATATGTGGAGACTAAAATATTGTACCGTACCCTATGAGTTGGGAGAGGATGGTTGGTTTGAAGTGCCCATTGGACATAAGTTTAGGAATTGGTAGGGCGCCTGACTGCCACATGATTCGATTCCTAGGGTGGGTCGTCTTAGTTGTAGATGTATCGTTAATATCCGTGAATCAATGGCTCTCAAGCTCAACCAGCCTCTTGTCGATATGGGTTAAACCAGCAGGCGAGACGTGATGGGCACCTCACCTTCAATGTGGATGCCTACCTTCATCCTTAGTCACTCCAGGCTGGCCACGGACATTTATCCCGCTTCCTTGACCATAGGCGTAACTTAGTGGGGACAATGAGGGAATTTGCCTCCCAAAATTTTCACGTGTATTAAACTTTACAAGTTAGAGGTTTTAGGTTCTTTTGTTAACCTTCTGGGACTTGAGGAGCGAAGAAATAAACATTAACTGAAATGATTTCGCAAATATACAAGGGTTGGATAAAAAGTAATGGCAACACTGCTGTCCCGTGAAAGGGGTGAGTCACAGCGCCACAAGCGTTTCGTGGCTGATAAAGGAATGTCAGACGAGAAAGTATAGTGAGTGGGAGCGATTGTATGTTATTCAGTCAAAAACAGCAGTGCTCTGAAGCAGAGGACGAGAGTGCAAGCGCCCTAACAATATGTTTAGGCAAGAAGAACAACGTATCTCAGGCAGACGGTCAACGCAGCCTACTTCTCCACCTTCTTGCAACACCACCTTCGTCTCTCATTAAGAAAGGAAGCGACGGCACGGTGTCCCATCATCCTGCTTGACAATGCAAGGTGTCACACTGCGAACAATGTGACGGCGCTCCTGCATAACTGGTAGTGGGAGGTACTGGAACATCCGCCGTATTCACCGGTATGAGACCGTGTGATTACGACCGTTTTGTCAAAATGAAGGAACCACTGGGCGGGAAGCACTACGACACGCGTGAAGCCATCATACGTGCTATAGGGCGGTCACGGTGTACGACGCCTTCCATATGTGTGACAGAAGGTCGTAGAGATGAGGGGCGATTACTTTGAAGGAATGTAACACGTGCTCCTCTGCCAATACAGTCAAGTACCAATTATACCAATGTTGCCATTACTTTTTATCCAACCCTTGTAACAGTTGTTTAACAATATAGTCGTTGACACTATACGTATGGGATTGAAAATGTTTCCATTCTGCTCCACCAAAGTTAGGCTCAAGTTACACCCATGTCCTTGGCCCTCTCGTTCCATCTTCCTCTCATCTGCGCGCTGTAGTTAACGCGACGTTAACTAAGTCATGAAACATACCAAGCTTGTCTCTGGCCTTCTAACCGTAAAACCTTCTTCCCAGCGCGACGAGAAATTTGGAAGCATTCTCTCATTTATGACTTGGCACCACTGCTCGAATGAGATTCTATAATGATGAGGGGTTGCAGCCACCAGATGTCGGCGGAGTTGAAGAGTGATTCAGATAATGTCAATTCCCTTTTTTCCCCTTTCGCTTGAGTGACAGGCTCGGAAATGCTGGTTCTTCTCCTCCACGCCATGTCATGCAGAAATCGATAACAATGCGAGGGAGGGGCAAATTGAAGGAGTATTCAAAGCAACCGCCCTTTTCTTGCGGCGACAATGCAACCGTTTATTCCTTACTGCATTCATTAATGGATTTCTGTCTTATTGGGATTCTACCAGCGATAAGCTCTGAGAAAGTACATAAGGTCTCCACGTACAACACCTACAAGACTTTTAAGCTAAAGTTTATCTTTATGTACGCAACCATGCGTCACTAATTTGTGGTTGCCACTGAATGCGAATGACGTCCAGAAAGGAGTCCCGATGGCGCCCGTAAGCAGCGCTGGTATTCAGAGCGCTATGCGGGTGTACAGAGGAGGTGCGTGGTTTTAATCTGTTGCAGTCACAGCGCTGTGAAGGCAGTCGTTTTAGAGCAATGCTAGGTTAAAGATGGCAGCTCTAATACAGTGTCCTGTCGAGTGCGAATGCCGTGATTAGGTTTTTGAACGCTGCCGGCAGAGATCCACCGGTAATTTTTTTAGGTGTACGGACCGGACGTCATGACTCATGACAGTGTGGTTAGACGATGGTGCAGACAATTCACGGAAGGTCGATCCAATGTGCACGAGCTCATACAGCTGAACGCACGCGGACTCTTTTGCATCACTTCAAGTGGGAGATCTTCGACCACCCTCCGTACGGACCGGATCTCGCTAGTAGCCACATTCATTTCTTCATTCAACTGAAGCGGTTTCTGGCAGGACAAGGTTCCAGTCTATGGCGGTAGACACATATGGTACGGATATATAAAATTTAGTACCACGCTACGCTCAACAACGGCGGTGAATATGTGGAAGAATAAGATACGAGTCAATGTAACTAATGCAATAAATGTCAATTACTACTGATGTTCTTGTTTTATTTAAAGCTAATCGGAACTTACTTTCCGGACGCCCATTGTACATTTTATATTGTGAAACAACAAAATTATATTTGTGTGCTACGTACAGGCAGCGTAACCTATTGAGTCAGCAATGATCCCTTGGATCGTGAAATGTACGAATTACATGGTAATCGAACTCAGCTACCCTTTTCTCAAAAGTGTGAATGACGTACGGATGATACCAAGATAAGATAAGTCCCAGTCTCGTATAAAAATCGAAGCGAGAACGAGATGAGACCCACTGCAAAATCGAAACGAAACGACACTTAGGTCTGGTTCAAGATTTTGGTAGACTATATGATATTTGAAAACCAATATTCATTTACTGTGCGACTACTTCGGAAAATTCAATCTGACAAGTACCGTTATTTACAGATATTTGTGTTTATCGCAAAACCAATTAGTGGCAATGTGTGAAATTTTGCAGCGAAGTTACACATGTGGAGGGGGGGTAATTTTAACGAGAGTTCGTAGCGGTAAAGAACTGTCTACATTGCTTATACTGTATATTTCGAGACTTCAGATGAGACCTAGATGGGTGTTTATAAACCGAGAAAGAAACATGTCTCCTCAAACACGAGACGGATCGAAACGGCAGAACCAAGTTTGAAAGTTAATTTTAAGTCCACGTTATGATCAGAGAAGTTCATCGGAACCAGACCCAATTACTGCGCAACGTGCCTCCGCCAGGATCGAACTAGAGACCCCATGATTGCAAGGCTACAGAAAAAGAGAGAGAAATAGAGAGATAAACAAAACAAGGAGGAAAGAGATACATAGAGAAACAGAGGAATGAGGAAGAAAGAAAAATTGATAGAGAAAGAGAAACAAAACAAGAAGTAAAGAAATATACAGACAAACAGAAGACAAAAGAGAAAGAAAAAGGGTATAGAAGAGAAAAATAGAGAGAAACAAAGCAAAAGTAAAGAGATGTGGATAGAAACAGAAGACGAAAGAGACAGAAAGAAAACGAGATAGAAAGGAAAAATATAGAGAAACAAAACAAGAAGGAAAATGTATAGAGAAACAGAAAACGAAGGAGGAAGAAAGAAAAAGTGATAGAGAGAGAGAAATAAACAAAGCAGGAAGTAAAGAGATATACAAACAGAAGACGAAAGAGAAATAAAGAAAAAATTTATGGAAAAGAAAAATAGAGAGAAGCAAAACAAGAAGGAGAAATATGTACAGAGAAACAGAATACGAAAGAGGAAGAAAGATAAAATAGAGAAAAAGCGAGAAAGAAAGGCACATAGAGAAACAGAAGATGAAAGAGGGAGAAAGAAAAGAGGCCGAAGAGAAAGAAGTATATTTGAAGAGAAGTTCCGAATCACGGCTCTAGGATTAAGGAAAAAACAACACTAGACTCAATTTAAAGATTTGTGTGATCATACAACATCCGACTCCTTCGCAGTACCACTTACCCCCAGAATAGCATATGCGATTGCACAGAGGGACGCATCCCCGACACATTAAAGTATACATAATGCTTATTTCATGCACCGCCAGCGAGTGTTTGTGCCAATTGTTGACACAACAGAAAACACCAATGGCGCTGTTCCTCTCTTTCGGAAAGTTGAGCCGTGCTTTACGATGTACAAATATGCTGTTTGATCATGCATCACCGGGGGTACCTATCGTCCATTACTCCTGGATGTGTATTCGCCCAATCGATGTCAATTAGAGATAAACGTTTGATCCTGCCGTTACCGATTTTTCGGTACATGGCTTATAATGGCGTTTCTCTGAACGAAACATCCCCATAAACATTCCCGTTTGATCTCTATCCTCAATTATTTAATAAAGAAAATATTTGTTGAAGAACCTCTGTATATTAAGCAATCTGTTTGTGTATGTATCAGTTTTCGCGTGTATATCCATTAGTTTTGCCTCGCGTAAAAGGATCTATAATTGTCTGAAATATTTTCCGGATATATTTGTGAAATGAAATGTAATGTCGAATTCCACATCAAAGACATACTACTTTTATTCAAAGTACCAAAGTTAATAGCAATAGCCTCTCTCTGGTATACTTGTAATATACTAAAATTTACATTTAGGAAAGCCAATACGGAAATTGTTTGAATCAGATTCGAGACTGGTGCAAGATGAGTAAGAAATTAAACACGAAGTCAAGTGTTCAAGTCATCGTTTCTTTTAATTCTGTGCCTATGCATGTTTGAAAAAGGTGTGGTTTGTGGTAAAAATCCGGTTGCTTTGTTATATATTTCAGAATGTGTATTGGTATTCCAAATTCATTTCGAGTTCATTAAGCAATCAATTTCAAAATTGCAACATTCAAATCTTTGCCTTTAGAAGATGTAACGGCGGATTGACCATTACTGGTTTTGGTATATTGTAATAATTAATTGCTGGCCAGCTACAAGGTGTAGGGTTAAGTAATATGTTTCCATGAGTGTACTTTTATGTTATTATTGCATGTAAGTGTATATTATTGGATTGTGCTTTGCTGGATGTTAGATTCCCCTGTTTTTTACCTCCATGGTTGGGGGAGCTAGCTGTTTTTCAAAAGACCGTTGAAGTGGAATTTTCCAACGCTACGGGGTCCACGTCCATGGACGTTTACCCCGGCTATAAAAAAGGCCAGTGGGTTTTAGAAAAAACAGTGTTTCTCCATTGATCGACGAAAGAGGAACGTCTCCTCAAGTTTAGTCGACTTATGGTAGCTAAACTGGATATAATAATGTAGCATCTGGTTAAGCCAGCCCCTGTTGCTGTCCCAAGTTTCCTTTTAGAAAAAGCTTTGAATATGTGGATATTTCCGTATTGAATAATTGATGCCGAAAAGAAGGAGTGAAGGCGTAAGGTAACGCATTTGTAATGAACGGAATATCATTTAAGCTGAGGATAGGCCCTCAAAGATAGTTATGCTAACTCTGCGGTAAAGGAAGTGCCGATGGTTATGCCATAGGTGCGTAATTATATTGATTTAGAGATTTGTTAATTTGGTCTATGCACACACACACATGGAAACACTCTGTAAAATATGTATATATATATAATTACGTATAATAAACCAATATATCCTACTACAATGTTATGATTTAAAGAACCACGGTACTGTCCATTTAACAAGTTGTATATTCACTTTCTGTACATGTGTAAACGAACCAGGGACATAAAAATATAAATTATTGTGTGAACCCCCCCCCCCCCTTTTGTAATTCCGGCGCAAATATAATCTGCTCGCTTGGCACCCACGGTGAGGTAATAAAGTAGGAAGAAATCAAGAGGGCGATAGAAACGACGTTTATACAAAGAGAGCAGAAATTGTGATACAATCAAGACGGCCCGATCCGTTCAAACTTTCATCATTTTTACATGTAAAACATACCGTGTGCGTTTGTTTTTAATAGCATATTTCTCGGAATTTATCATACTTATCATTGATATAATCATGAATTATATGGCAAAGGAAATTATAGAAAATATTCGCTTTTCTTCATTTGCCATGAGTAACTGAGGAAAGCTGTAGGTAATCCTGGTCGTATAAATTTAATCAGCGCCACCTGCAGTGTTATTTTGCTATTAAACACTCTTGCTGTGAGAGTCTACACTAAATATAAACACCCTTTTAAAAAATTAAACACGCGATGGTAAAATGAACAAAAATGGAAACGCAAAGCTTTTATTAACACAAAATTGCACATGAAGGTAGCAAATGTGTTTATGCATTAAAGAAAACAAGAGTTGTGGACAATGATGAAAAGAAATATTTACTTTTCGTCACATTTTGGTATTTAACATAATGATGTTTAAAGGTAAACAAACCAAACAAAACTTACATAAATATGGTATGTGACCACCCCGGACCTTCAAACAAACTTAACAACGATTTTCCATGCTTTCAATGAGGTGATCAACCATCGCAGATGCGAGCAATGCCATTCCTCCATTAGGGCATTTTCCAACTCTCAGAGACTGGCTGGAGGAGGTAAATGTGCAGAGATATCCCGAGGAGATCCCAAAGGTTTTCAATGGGATTAAGGTCGGGGGAATACGCCGGCCACTCCATACGAGAAATGCCCTCACTTTGGCTTGATGGGGACGGTCATTATTGTCCATAAGGAGGAAATCAGGACCAACTGCTGCAGCGTAGAGTCTCACAAGGACTTCAACCCGATACCGCGTAGCCGTCACAGAACCGCCTAGAAAGATGTGCAGCTCGGTGCGATATCCCATTGAAATTCCAGCCCACACCATGACGCCGCTACCTCTGAATGCGTGATATTCGATGATGTACTTGGCCTGATTGCGTGTACCTCGTTCTCTCCAGACCCTTGCACGCTTATCATCTGATCGCATGGCAAATCTGGACTCGTCCGTGAACAGGACGTTGCACCAATCCGAGACAGTCCAATTGACATGTTGACGACACCGCTTTAATCTTGCCCCTCTGGCTTGGACGGTTAGTGCAACACAAACACGTGGCACTCGGGCGTACAATCCCTTCATATGGAGCCTTCGGCGCACAGTACTGGCAGATATTGTCTTACCAAGTGCCGCTGAAACCATGGATGTAACAGTTTTGGAGGTCGCTGGTCGGTTCCGCTTGGCTACTATAGCAATATACCGATCATCAGAGAGGACGGCAACCCTTAGACGACGGAGCACAGGTCTCCGGATAACTTTTTGACTTGTTTGGAATTGTTTCCATAATCAAGAAATTACCGAATGATGAACGCCAAAGAAAATAGCGACATCTTTGATTGACTGTCCTGCTTCAATGCGTCCGACAGCACGCCAGCGCTCACTATCTGGCATTCGTCTTCTTTCAGCCATAGAAACACAAATAATATCAAAAATAATCCTACCAAAGTTATAAACACTTCGTATCAGCTTTTAAATGCACCTCAACGAAAGTGTGATGATTCTTGCACGAAATCCTCGCTTTTATGATATTTCAAGAGCACAGATTAAGCACCTAGGTACAGATGATTCACTCTCTACTTACAAAAAGGAAGGTACACATAAAAACTGACATCTACATCCACAGAGATTTTCAGCCACTCAAATTCAAATACGCATTCGAAAATTTGCATTGCGTGCTTAACGTTTGTAAGGCAGTGTAGATGGATGGTCGAATGGGAATTAAATTTACCTGAATCCTAAATTATCAGAATTCGAATCGACTGAAATTCGAATCCAGTATTCATTATCTAATACTACAATCCCAGATTCTTTATTCGATTCTACAATCCAAAATTTGTTATCCAATTCTCGAATTAAGATTCGTTACCCAGTTCTCCAATCCAAGACACTTTACTCGATTCTCCATTCCCACGTTTGTAAATCAATTCTGGAATCAAAACGCGTTTCGGAATTTTTCAATCCGACATTTTAAAGGGTGGCGCAAAAGATCCTATTTGAACTGACCTTTATTTTGACATCTTGTTGTTTATATCAGTAGTGTTTTGTCAGTTAAATAGAAGATACTCACGAAATTTATTGTGTGCGATAATGAATAAGTATACCCTACAAGAACGTGGATGAATTGTGACAATTTTGCGTGACACTTTTCCGGGCAGAGTAATATCCCGTTTTGGTAATTTGCCATGGCCGGTCAGGTCCCCCGATTTGTCCGTTCCAGATTTTTTTCCTTTGGGAATATTTGAAGTAATTGGTTTATGTGAATAAGCCAGAGACGTTACAGCAACTAAAGGACAATATTCAGCATGAAATTGAAAACATTTTCCCGCAGATTTCCAACACCATGGAAAACGCAATAAAAAGAGCCCAAATTTGCATCAGTTTGAATGGTGGTCATTTATTGGATGTTATCTTTAAAAATTGAGGACATAAAACTTACAAGTACAAATAAAAGTTTAACACAAAAAAATCTACTTTGTTTAATTTAAAACCCAAGCTATAGGCTAAGAAAATCAGCTGATGACTTTTGCGCCACCTTGTACTTAATTTTCAAATTCATCGAGGGATGTAAGGGGTGGCCCTTCTACGTACACTCAAATGTTAACCTCGCTAACCATGTAGGACACCCTGGACTGCATTTTGCAAACTAACGACGCTCTGGCGTCTGGACATCTGGCCAGTATATTCCTCTGTAGGGTTGTGTGTGTGTGTTGTCCTGTGTTTTGTCCTTACATGTGTAAGTGCCCCTTTACAGCCTCAACTTTTAACCCAGTTTATTTTAGAAACGGCAAGGGGCTGGGCCCCGTATAATGTGGCAGGTTCAAAATAGCCTAAGTGCTGACGCACCCATAATTTTAAATTCAATTATTTAATCAATTCAATTCCTCGAATGAAGATTCATTGTCCAACTCTACTAGCATGTTCCAACGTGCCGTAAAAGCCACAGTGTGCAGCTTAACCTCTGAACTGTTATGCCAAAGCCTTCAGCACGAGGAGGTATAAGATATATAAGCTACTTACCTACTCTAGGCAAAGGAAAAGAAAGGGTTCACCACACTATTATATTGAAAAACTGCCTCCTGTGAGAACCTTTGAATTTCATCCGGCTCAACAATTTAGAGATAAGTGGAAGAAACATGATACTTCGGTTCCCAGTGGTCCTGTTGCCAGATTTTTCCTCAGACTCGCCGACCAGCCATCCTATATTAACTTCTCAGCCCAGCGAGTTCTTTATGCTCTATAAATTGCGACGAAACGACCCAATTCTACGGGTGACGACCACAAGGGGGCAGATCCCAAATGACCCCTCCCCCTCTCTCCCACCAGGGGCAGAGCCAACAACCAACAATGGCCGGACTTAATTGATTGCTGCCGTTGAGGCCGAAGATCCTTCAATATCCTCGTATCTCCGGTTCTCATGTCGGCGAGAAGCCCAAGTGTCTTCAATTTTGTGCCTTGTTCACGAATTAAGAGCATCGTTGGGTGCAATCTGCTGTTACCGATAACGTACACGACCGCAAATGCTGCTGGTAGTAAATTTGACGTGGGATGTTGAGAAGACGAGATGGCAAGTCCCTTAGGATGTCATTGATGAGTGTAACTGGTAGTTCAGGGTGGAGTCAAAGTACCATGAAAATTCTGCCTATACCCACGCACCACTGTATTATATGCACATCAATTATCCAAACGTATGCACAAAATTTGCATTTGAAATATCTGTGTGAGTATAATGAATTCAATATGATACCAAATATACCAAATATGGTCATAAAGTAGTGAAATTTGACCAAATATAACTTCATGATGAGAGTTATGTTACGTACCCAATAGGACCAAGTAATGTAAATAGTTTGCTAAAGAGGAATAGAGATGGCAGCACAAGGCGTGCAAGATTAAGAATTAGCATAATATATGTAAATAACTTTATAAATAAGAACAAAGCAAATTGAAAAGATGAAAAACAATAAAATCAACTTTAAGAAGATAAAGAATAAATATAAAAGAAATAAATTAAAATATATATTTGATAAATCAAATCAGTGATCATATGTAAGTTAATACGAAAATTAAAGAAGTCAAAGCAGTGATACAATTTTGGGTCTGAACAGATATTGCATCTGTCTGATTGATTTACGATTTCCATAGCGGAAATTTTGTTTATATCAGTGGCGGCGCGTTCCAGTCAACGCTCCACAGAACTTTTGGTTGTGCGTTTCAATCGTAGCACCTACTTGGATGCACGTGTCAGTCGTTTGGCACCAAGTATACACTCTGTTGTACCCAGTTAGTGTTGGCGCGTTCCAATCGCAGCCGCAAGGGAGAATATTAGTATAATTCCCAAAGCTGGAAAAGGATAAAGGAATTCATTAAATTGTTAAAAACATAAATAAATGGAAATCCAGAGCTAAGTTCACAAAGAACAGAAGAAGGACGTCCAGATCCAGATCCTCTATATTGAGAAGGAAGTCCAAATCTAGACCGTCCATTGAGAAGGAAGTCCAGATCGTACCTTACGAAGGAAGTCCAGAGAGAAGAATATACAAATCAACAAAATAAATAATAAAAAGCATATTGAAATGAAAATTGACTGTAAATAAGAATTATAGAAGAACGTAACTTATCATGTAAATATTCTGATTCCATGTATCCTGTGTTTAAATAATATATTCGTTTAAACGTCTCCATTGGAAGGCATCCTGTCTGGTTTGTTGTCTACAAAGAACCCTACCCTGATAATATGATAGCTGGGATTTAAGATTAAGATTCATGCGCCTTGCACCAAATAGAGGTAGCAGTTATGAATTTAGTGCCAAGACAGTCTACAGCATTTGAAAAACTTTCACTTCTTTCATAGTTTTGTATTATTTTGCTCTATCATGCACAGACATTGAAAATAAATATGAATTATGTAGGTTGCTCAATCTTATATTCACGTCTTAACACATATCGTGTCGTACGTAAGTATTTTAGAAATGTCCACAATGTGCCTTCTGTGATTTCTTATGGTGGCTAGCAAATAATTTTCCCTGCTCTTTATTACATACTTGATTTTATAAGTTTTCACATGGCAGTTTATGTTCATTTTGTGGCATTTAGATACATACATATCTTAGGAAGTTTTAAGACCGAAATAACAAGCAATAACAAGCTACAAGTGACAACTGACATGTGATATGAACCGCTTAGGTCTGTGCAGCATGTCGTGTACGATACGAAAGGTTGTATTCATTTATGTAGGTTCGTTTCCAAGTGTTGTTTATGGCTTGTCACTTCGCTCTGAAGGGTCCCAAAGAGTTCTGACAATAATTCTTCTACTGTACTTCATTGTGAAGCTGATTGGATATTTTGGTATCAATTTAATGTACAAGGTTCTACATAAAGTCCCATCACCATTTCAATAATTTGCAATTAGAGTAGTGCTGGCTGGCATTAGCCAATGTTCTGCATCTCTGATTTTTTTTCTTTATCATAATCAACAATTAACTATATCTGGAGACTGCAGATGGCATCCCACTTTGCGCTTTGCTATTTAAGCCCAAGTCACCAAATACAACCCAATGGCATTTTTACCATCAACCAATTAGGCACACGCTGAAGTGTTCTTAATGAAAGACTGGATCCCTTCACCTTACATTCAACACTATACGAATATATATACGAACATTTTACACCAGATACGAGCATTAGACACGAGGTTTTTGGGTTTATCTTGGTGTTGTATGTCTCTAGCTCATCTGAGATCTATTCTATGTTTCACCCAGAGAGAGAGATTAATTTGGGCGTATTTTAAATTAAGGGTGGACGTAAACGCAATATAAATTAGATCAAGCAGTGCCCAGAAGGCTCCATATATTCTTGTGACACAAGCAACACGCCCTGCCTCCCCATCTCGAAGGAATGTGCTTTAACGCCACAGACTTAACATTTTCTTGATGTAGTTGTGGAAGTTTGGTTTACAAAGTTTACCTTATTAAAGCCCATTTTATGTAGCAAAGTTAATGAAATTAAAATGCAGATTTTATGTGAAACAGGCATGAATCCCACAGGGATTGTCTCTTCTTGGTTAAGCTGCACTGTTGCGTTAACAGTTCAGCCTTAGAAATGTCCATTTAATAAATAATAATAATTTCAGATTCTTGTTCAGATATAGACGTCGTCAAAATATTTTGTAGCGTTCAAGGTACCTTATTCGTTAATTTACACCCTTAAAATAAAGTAAAGGGTTCTTAATGTTAATGATATCGTGACACGATATCCGTTCCCATCGCGACCTTATTCATTTAGTGAGGTTTGATTTGATTTTTGTTATTTAGCGTACCTTTTTCCGCCACCTTTGGCTAATCTTGACGATGAGAATGATTATGATATCATGAAATTGAAGAATGGACACTTACAAAGAATACTCATACCCAGGCCGGGATTCGAACCCAGTACCCCTGGAGTCGTAGCGTACTCAGACACAAAGGTCTATTATACTCTGTCCCCGGAATATGTGAAGCAAGGTTGCGCAAAGCGGCGGAGAAGGGGAGGAAATCGAGTTAACAAAGCGAAGCAGTCCACGCTGTTGCAAAGGCTGGTAACTGCGGTCGTTCGTCCTCCACGTGTTCATTGGTAGAGACGTTTCGCGTCCATACTTGCGCAGAGACTTTGTTTTCGTTCGCTTGCACCCGGGACAGAGTATAGTGAGGAATTTGGTACCACAATACTGGGCCAAGATTCAGATCTCCTTTGCAATTAAACAAGAAATGTAGGTCAAAAATAGATCCGACTGGTATTTCATAAAGTCTGTTTAACCTAGAGAGCAAAATGTACAGTCGTCATCAATAGATCCTGTAATACTCGCGTCACTACAGTGCGTTGCCTAACCCTACGACGATGAGAGGACTTCAACAGTAATTTCGGCCATCGCCGTAAAGTTAGGCAACACGCATAATGCACTGAATTGCGGCAAAGCGAGCGTTTCAGGATAGAAATTCAATTATTATTGACGGTGACCGTACGCACCTTGAACGCTACGCGCATTTTACAAAACTAAGCTTGGATATTGCATTCGGCTACCTGTAAATTTCTCCCATTGCAGCAATGGGACCACTGAAGTGCAAAATTTCGCTCACATGAAAGGATGCTCGACGAAGCGCGCGGTATTTGATGCAATTTTTGCTCACGTGAAGCAGCGCCCTCTCTCTCTCTCTACTCTTGCAATATGCAAATTTAGAACCATTGGATTTGAATGAGATGGACTGCTGAACATAAACCATACAAAGACCAGTAATTCAGAAGCCACGGTGCATGCATATTCAGTCGTCGTTTTGCGGCACGTGAAGAATTATCCCCGTAGATAATCGACAGTTATGTTGGCATCCCGACTGTCGGCGACTCCGTCTCTTGTGTCATGGACAGGTGCCAGAGGGAGAGATAGGTTGGCGCCAAATCCCTGCTCGAAACTCCGGGGATCACTTCAAATACAGTACCGCTTTAATCTTTTACCTACCCAGTGTATGTTGCGACGAAAGGAATTGCGGTGGTTGGAGATGGGTTGGGTCATTAGCACCGGCAGGTCCGAATACCTGTAAAAACCGACACGAGCAAAAACGCTGTCTGGGATTTACTCTGCTTGTCTTGAAATATAAAGGGGTAGCTCTTGAACTGTTCATTTCGTATCCGTGCTAGAAGTACAAGGTGTGCGGATATAAACCTTTTTTCTTCAAGTATTTTGATTTTTTTTCTTAATCAGGATGAGTCCATGACTTTGTTCATTATCATTTCGCTAGGAAGAGTCATTATTCGGTCACCTTGTCAACGATATGGGGAAGCAAAAGAGGACCGGAAATGGCTCTGTACCCAAAACTAAGATAGGGGTATGGGGTAAGGGGTGACCCTTCCAAATAGTACATCCAATTGTCAAACTCACTTCCACGTAGTACACCCAATTGTCAACCTCACTTCCACGTAGTACACCCAATTGTCAACCTCACTTCCACGTAGTACACCCAATTGTCAACCTCACTTCCACCTAGTACACCCAATTGTCAACCTCACTTCCACGTAGTACACCCAATTGTCAACCTCACTTCCACGTAGTACACCCAATTGTCAACCTCACTTCCACCTAGTACACCCAATTGTCAACCTCACTTCCACGTAGTACACCCAATTGTCAACCTCACTTCCTCGTAGTACACCCAATTGTCAACCTCACTTCCACGTAGTACACCCAATTGTCAACCTCACTTCCACGTAGTACACCCAATTGTCAACCCCACTTCCACCTAGTACACCAAATTGTCAACCTCACTTCCACGTAGTACACCCAATTGTCAACCTCACTTCCACGTAGTACACCCAATTGTCAACCTCACTTCCACCTAGTACACCCAATTGTCAACCTCACTTCCACCTAGTACACCCAATTGTCAACCTCACTTCCACGTAGTACACCAAATTGTCAACCTCACTTCCACCTAGTACACCCAATTACCAACCTCACTTCCACGTAGTACACCCAATTGTCAACCTCACTTCCTCGTAGTACACCCAATTGTCAACCTCACTTCCACGTAGTACACCCAATTGTCAACCTCACTTCCACGTAGTACACCCAATTGTCAACCTCACTTCCACGTAGTACACCCAATTGTCAACCTCACTTCCACGTAGTACACCAAATTGTCAACCTCACTTCCACCTAGTACACCCAATTACCAACCTCACTTCCACGTAGTACACCCAATTGTCAACCTCACTTCCTCGTAGTACACCCAATTGTCAACCTCACTTCCACGTAGTACACCCAATTGTCAACCTCACTTCCACGTAGTACACCCAATTGTCAACCTCACTTCCACGTAGTACACCCAATTGTCAACCTCACTTCCACGTAGTACACCAAAGTGACAACCTCACTTCCACGTAGTACACCCAATTGTCAACCTCACTTCCACGTAGTACACCCAATTGTCAACCTCACTTCCTCGTAGTACACCCAATTGTCAACCTCACTTCCACGTAGTACACCCAATTGTCAACCTCACTTCCACGTAGTACACCAAAGTGACAACCTCACTTCCACGTAGTGCACTCAATTGTCAACCTCCTTCCAGATAGTACACCCTGAACTGCAGTTTGCAGACTAACGAGGTTCTGGCGTCTGTACCTACGTGTGCCCCTTGACAGCCTCAGCTTTTAACTCCAGTAAGAATATTTTAGTCCCACATTACAGTTATGTTAAATTAGTTATATTTTAGATATGCTATAAGGGGCTGGACCCCGTAGAACGTGACGGGTGCAAAATAGCGTAAGTGTTGACGCACCTAAAATTACAAATCCAATTAATCCATCAAACCAAACTAAGATAGGGTCTATACTATATGGTATTACCTAATAAACCAAGGAAATAATAATAAAATCACGCTATAATTCGAAAGTTTCGCTGATGTCCCACCAGCATTAATGACGGATTTATTAATTGATTTGGCTTATTTTACTCCGATTTTCTGCCACTTTTGGCTAATCGCGAAGATAATGATAAGAACACCCATGCCAGACCGGGAAACAAACCCGAGTCCTCTGGCGTCGTAGCGCGCTGTTAACGAGGGAAACGAAGTAAGACTATAAGACAGGCAAGAAGATTTTTAAAAGGCTGAAAGCCGACCCCCGTGGCGGAGTGGTTAGCACTTCGCGCTACGACGCCAGGGGTCCCGGGTTCAAATCCCGGCCTGAGCATGGATGTTTGTGAGTGTCCATTCTTCAATTTCATCATATAATCACTCATCCCCATCTTCGCAAATTAGCCAAAAGTGGCACAAGAAAGTGTAGTAAAGTAATGCAAATCAATCAATCAATTAAAAGGCTGAAACAATGGACAACAGACTATTTTCCTCTCAGCTGTGTGCTTCATTTTGTCATCCATTTTAAACCTTCTTACTTACTTTCTAGTCGTTTTGGGACAACCACTAAGATGTACCTAAAGTAGATCACTCATCTTGGGAGTCGAACCCAGGTCTCCCCCGTGGTAGTCACACTCCATACAGACTTGATCAACGCACAACAGCAAAAAAAGGCCGTCAGCCATCCATAAATAAATCAGATATTGACCCTCTTAGCAACCTGAATATGTTACATACTCTCTCTTTTGTTCCAGGTAAATTGCTGAAAACGAGATCATCTGCAAATAGATAGATAATGATCTCGTCTCGATTTTATAATGTCTCGGTCTCTGTGCTGTCTCGACAACTATTGTCTCGTGCTCGTCTCGAATCTTAACCGATAGTGTCGTCTTAACCGTTACTATACTCTGTCCCGGCTATCTTTGGAGCAAGGCCACGCATTGCGGCAGAGAAGGGGAAAAATCAAGTAGGCAGAGCGAAGCAGTACACGCTACTGCGAAGGGTGGTAACTGCAGTAACATTCCTGCCCTCCACGCAATTCCATTCGCGCTCACGTGTTCATTGGTGGAGCCGTCGCGTCACTACTTGCGCAGAGACATGGTTTCGTTCGCCTACTAAAGAGATATCTGGGTCAGAGTATACCTTGAAGATTATGAAAATTAGTTTCCCAAGGTAAGAAACCGGTTACACGAAACTAAAAAAAGAATTAAATTAAGAAATCATTACAGAAGAAAATTCGCCAAGGGAATAGATTTGCAAAAGGACGCTGACGATGCTCAGAAAGAAAGAGAGGGAATTAGCGAAGGTCGGAAACATGGCGGGGGGGAGGAAGGACTTCTAAAAGAAGATGATGAAAGAGAAGCAAAAGAGAAAGATGTTGAAACTCACTTAATGGCAACTTTTAAACCAACGTTCCCCAAGGAGCTGTCTTCAGTGACAGATTCAGTTTCAATTATATTCCAGCGACTCCATCTCCCCCCAAAGGACGAGCCGGGTCAGAATTAGCAGCGTGGAGAGAGGCCTTGCTTCGCGAGTGATCTGCAGACGTCGTTGAGAGCAAGCGGGTAGAAGGCGCTTATTGAATTAAAGCAGCTGGAACAAGAACGCGGGAGGGTAATTGAGCTATATCATGCAGCTTCACGCTTCACTGTGGCACAGGAGACGCTAACCTGGAGAAAAGATGCTCGGCTCGTGCATGTCTGCAGAAGCAGCTGTTCTTAATGTTTAACATGTGCGGTTCTCCCATTACTGCAACACTTCCACGGTTTTAACGAAAAAATGCGAGGTGATACGCAAAAGTAATAGCGTGATGAAAACTCAAATTTTGTTCAATTCTCCCGGTTAACCCCCAGGTCAACTCATGAAGTAACTTCTTCTAGTTTTATAATAGAGAATTAAGCCTTCTTAACAATGTCCCTGGACTCTGAATAAACTTAATATGGATGAAGAATCCCACTTAAGGACTGCGACTAAACTTATCGTGGATATAGAATTTCGTTACATTTAGTAAAATTAATGTGAATTTAAAATCCCCTGCAGTGAGTCGAAATAAACTGCATGTGGATGGAGAATATCTTGTAAAGACTCTGAATAAACTTAATGCGGATGAAGAACATCTTGTAAGGACTTAATAAACTGAATGCGGGTGAAGAATTCCGCGAAAGGACTCTGAATAAATTTAATGTGGATGGAGAATTCCATGTGAGGGCTCTAAATAAACTAAATGAGGTTGAAGAATTCCGCGTAAGGACTCTGAATAAACTTCACGTGTATGGAGAATTTCATATGAGTACTCTAAATAAACTAAATGCGGCTGAAGAATTCCGCGTAAGGACTCTGAATAAACTTAATGTGGATGGAGAATTTCATGTGAGGACTCTAAATAAACTAAATGCGGCTGAAGAATTCTTCATAAGGACTCTGAATAAACTTAATGTGGATGGAGAATTTCGTGTGAGGACTCTAAATAAACTAAATGCGGCTGAATAATTCCGCGTAAGGACTCTAAATAAACTAAATGCGGCTGAAGAATTCCGCGCAAGGACTCTGAATAAACTTAATGTGGATGGAGAATTTCGTGTGAGGACTCTGAATAAACTAAATGCGGCTGAAGAATTCCGTGCAAGGACTCTGAATAAACTTAATGTGGATGGAAAATTTCATGTGAGGACTATGAATAAACTTAATGTAGATGGAGAATTTCATGTGAGACTCTAAATATACTTAATGTGGATGGAGAATACCTTGTAAGGATTCTGAATAAATTTAATGTGGTTGGAGAATTCCGTGAAAGAGAGCTCTTAGCAAACTTAATTGGAATTGAAAATTCCCTGCAAGGACTGGAAATAAACTTAATATGGATTGACAATTCCGTGTAAGTACTCTGGTTAAATTTAACGTGGTTGGATAATCTCTTGAAAAGTCTCTGAATAAATTTAAGACGCTGGATAATACCGTATAAGGACTGAATAAACAGTGTGGATGGTGAATTCCGTTCAAAGATTCAATATATCTAATATGGCTGGAGAATTCCGGCTAAAGTCTCAATCATCTTAGCTGCAGTGTCAGCTTTTCGTTGGTAAAGCATTAATGTCAGATATCAAGTTTAGGGTCCTACGCGAGTCAAAATTTCCACTCAATTTCTACTTCCTGTCTGCGCCAAATATAATGAGCACATTTAAATACTGTAGAATTCCTTCAATATCAATTACACCGACAGTTTTTACAATTCAGAATCCCTGACGTGATAATATCAAGTATATTACATCCATCAGATATCTTTAGCAACAACGTTGATATTTTATCAGTAAAAGAAAAAGGATTAAGTAGTCTCTGTCCATTTCTTTTTTGTATTATACTTTTACAGAAAGGCCAATAATCGTAGATATTGTGTAACAAGTCTCCTGTCCTGTCCAACTTCTCTTTTCCTTCATGCATCTCGTTGATAATAGTTAGCCTATTAGTACATTGTACAGAATTATGGAAATAGGATGTGCTCCCAAGACAATAATTCCAAGACAGGACAGCTAACTCGATAACAACGGTGTGGAGATATGAATATACGAAAGTAGGTCACTTTTTATTTGAACCAGAGTCCTTTTTCTATTTTCGAATCCGCCTATTCCAGTGAAATTATGTTGATGGGCGTTTCCAAAAGCACATGAAACAATTTTCTATCGCCGCCTTTAGGTTAATCGCGGCGATGAGGATTGGTAACGAATTGGGCTAAATGAATTTGGAAACAACCATAAAAAGCAGACTTGTCGCTTCGAAGTCCTTATGATAACTACTACACTACAGAAGATGGTTAAATTATCTTGCGAAGTATAAACGAAAAATCTGAATTGACAGTGACTCAGAGTATTCGAAAGATACTTTTAACAGTATGTTTCATCACGTGAAAATACTATTGCCTTGGATCTATAGGGTCTACCAATCTTTAAAATTAGATAGAATGAAACCCACAAGTGATAATGACATATATTTTTCTTTATTTTGAAGAGCAAACAATGGCATTATGTTTTGAACAATATGTCGTTCAAATGTCCTCCTCTGCTTTGGTGGGTGGAATGGATTCTCAATGTCGAATTTTCCAGCACGTCTGCACACATATTGAGCGGTATAGCCTCAATGGTTCGTTAGATGTTCCGTTTCAGGTCACTAACTGTGGGTGGCTTAGTCTCATAGACCTTAGATTTGTCGTAACCCCATAGAAAATAATCCAGGGGGGTTAGGTCACATGATCTTGGTGGCCAGTTCACATCACCCTTTCTGGACAGAACTCGTCCGGGAAACTTTTCCTGCAATAATTCCATTGTTTGGCGAGCTGTGTGGCAAGCTGCACCGTCCTGTTCGAAAAACACATTGTTGATGTCAAGATTTGCCAGTTTAGGCCACAAAAACTGCACCACCATATTCCTCTATCGCTCTCCATTGACAGTCACGTGATTTCCATGTTGGTCCTTAAAAAATTAAGGCCCGATCACACCATTGGCCCAAAAACCACACCACACAGTCACTTTCTTAGGATGAAGGGGTACGTCCAGAATCACTTGCGGATTTTCATCTGCCCAAATCCTACAGTTTTGTTTGTTAACGTAGCCATGAAGAAAAAAATGTGCTTCATCGGAAAATATGATGAAATTCCTCTCAATGCACGAAATGTCTGTCGAACTGAACACGAATTTTGATAATAAATTCGAATAATTTCTATGCGGTTTTGCATTGTGTATCTCTCCATGATAACTTGCCACAGACTACTGCACACAGATGTCACAGTTCCATCTCGTCATTCCAATCAGTGTTGCCATAACACTCTTTCAAAGTCCTGACATTCAAATTAGTAAACCCTTTATATGCTCCAAACGTTTCTTTGGTTTTAATACAAATCTCCCAAAATGTCATAATGCTATATTAATAGGTTTTGCATTTACAATTACCCGAGAAAAATTAACATGGTAGATAGGTACACGTTGAATAAATCTCGTTAAAAAAAACTTGGGAAAGAAAGGGTTTCCTGAAAAATTGTTCACATAACTCCTTCAGTACATTATCGTTTACTACAGTAATTTCAAAATTTTCTCGAACATATTAGGAACTACTCTGGAGCTAATAACTCACCCGTTTGGAGTGCGATAAAATGTTTGTTCTTGTTCATTAGCAGGAAAAACATCCCTTGAATGAGGGCCTCTTTTGCCCGTAAAGGGATTTTCTGTCTCTCGATGTCCCACAGCTGCCAATTATCTGCTAATGAGAGCAGTCAGGACGAGACGGGAATCTAAGAGGACGAACACGGATGCTCCAGTCGGATCAGACACGCAGCCTCCTCAGAGGGGTTTGTGATGTCCTGGAGAGGCAGTAGAGCATAGAAGCACCATGGAGAACTAGGGAAATTAATGTACAGGGTGATTCAAAAAGTGTCAACAATTATAAGAGGTAGTTTGTTTAGAGAGACTTAATATATAACACTAGATAGATATAGATAGATAAACAAAAGGAAGGAGGGAGATAGTAATAAAGATACAAAACGAGAGATATAATGAGAAGGACACAGAAGGAGAGAGGTAGTGAGAAAGAAACAAAAGAAAAGATAGGCAGTGAGAATGAAACAAAAGGAGAGAGACAATGACAAAGAAACAAAAGGAAATAGGCAGTGAAAAGACACAACGGAGAGCTAGTGAATAAGAAGCAAAGGGAGTGAGATAGGCAGAAATGGTGAGAGATAGAAAAAACGAAAGGAAAGAGATGATGAGAAAGAAATAAAATGAGGGAGATAGTGAGAAAGAAATAAGAGGAGGGAGATAGTGAGAAAGAAACCAAAGGAGGGAGATAGTGAGAAAGGAATAAAAGAAGGGGGATAGTGAGAAAGGAATAAAAGAAGGGAGATAGTGAGAAAGGAATAAAAGAAGGGAGATAGTGAGAAAGAAATAAAAGAAGGGAGATAGTGAGAAAGGAATAAAAGAAAAGAGAGAGTGAGAAATAAATAAAAAGATATAGAAAGAAACAAAACTAGAGAAGACAACGTTAGAGGTAAAGAAACATGAAGAAAGAGGCGGAGAATGGAAGATAATTAGAACATTAAGTAAGAAAGAAATATAGAAAAAATAAAACAGGGAAACAGAGAAAGAGATAAAATTGAATGAAAACTCAAAGAATGAGATAGAGACTGAAATGAAAGAGAAACAGAGAATCTTAGGATCCGTCACCACCGAAGCAGAGAATATTTCGACCGCACTTGGGATCGCCCGAATGGAATTCCCTGGCGACACGACTGCGACGGAGACGGTTGAGTGGGAAAATATATTCAGCTCCGATTCTATTTTTGAATCTGGGACGTACTGGCTGTGGTGACATTACGTTACCTCCATCTAAAATCAAAGTGTAAAGCTCGATATCTTATATCCAAAGTTGAATGTGAATAGGTTATTTTCATTTTGAAAGCCTACTTCTCGATATTACCTGTAAACAAATGTAGAGATGTCAATTGGAGAGCTCGAGTGATGCTATACAAAACAATCCTTCGTAGTATTGAAGTATGTGGATCTGAAGCATGGACTCTTACGAAACAAACAACTCGACTCATCTGAGCGTGAAATCCTCCTAGTAATCTTTAGCCCTATTCAATCACAAGGAAGGTTGAGAATTAGACATAATGATGAAATTTATAAGCCATATAAGGAAGCACCTCTCTCCGTATATGTAAGAATAACAAAGATTAAACTGGGCTAGCCATGTAGCCAGAATGGATGAGCATCGGATCCCAAAGAAGATGCTAGAAGGAAACATGGGAGGAAGAAGACCTGCAGGAAGACAAAGAGATGAGAGGACAGTATCCAGAAGGACGCAGACTCCATCCTCCATATCAGAAACTGGAGAAGAGCATCCCAAGACAAGACGTTCGGGAGGAAGAAAGTTGGGGAAGCGCCATAGGTAAGGCAAGGTGATTTTTAAAGGTTCATGCATAACGTTTGTTAAGAACCCACCTTTCGTCATCGCCAATTCAAACTCAAATAGTGCCAAATGTGCACAAATGAGAAACAATGAACCTCCTTCCACCTTTTCGAAATGAGGCAGAAATGATGCCATACAAGTGCACAAACATTTGGCACCATTTCTTTTATAATTTCGAAAAGGTTATGGGGATACTCCCAGCAAGAAAGATTTGTTTTCTGTTTGTGCACAAACAAACCTTTTGTATGCACATTCCTGCACGTACGATGCCCAGATCTTCGGCGCCATTTGTGTTTGGATTGATGATGATGGGAGAAAAAGCTACGCAACAGCATGAGCGGCTAGCAACAACCGTAGCAACAAAGAGATATATGCTAACAGCACCAAACCTGACCAGTCTAACCTACTCGTTTACATGTCTAATAGCAAAAATAAACATTTGGATAGATTATGCACGTTGGGTTTAGTGCTGTTGGCATATTTTGCACAATAACCACGTAATGTCATAGCAGTCTCATTACGGACAGTGCACCAAGTACAGTGGTGGAAAAAGTACTCGTACATAACAAGTACCACTGTACAGCCGCTGGTGCTGGGTGATCTAAGCTCGAAGTTTTCTTTCCGGCCTTGCCCCTCTTAAAGCGGCTCTGGAGCGCATCCAGACTCAATTAAATGGTTACCTGGGGGTACAGGTGGCCGGAGCGTGGTGCTGATCACCTTCAAAATGGCCGAGATCGATAGAATGTGTGGGGTCCTATACCCCCACACCACCTAATATATGAGGAATGTCCGGAAAGAAAGGATACATTAAAAAAATGTATTTGACAACACGTCCACTACAGATTATTTAGTGTTACATGAGTTATTTTTTCACTTAATTTCCGGCATTGTCCAAGCATTGTTAAGTCTAGGTACTTGCTTCTGTGTTACGCGTTCCTAACAATAAGACGCGACCCAATCATCAAACCTTTTTTGTGAATAGAGCGCGAACAAACATTGTCAAGAAATCCCCTATCTGGAGAATGAGTGTTCTCTGCAATGCCTTACAAAAGCGTAACAAAAATATTGATTTGGTCTCTATGCCATATATACACAATTTTAAAACAGAGTAATGAAATCAATATCAAATAACGGTCACTGAAGCATGTATGAAAACCTGTATCTCTGAAACCTCTAACTGGGCGCCAGCCTGTTGAGTTCTTCATCGTCCTGGAAATGTTGACCTGCAAGATGTTTCTTAAGGTGAAGCTGGGAGCAAGGTCCGGGCTGTATGGCGGATGGTCCAAAACTTCCCACTTGAATCCTTTGAGAAGCGTCTTGGTGACATTCACTGGGTGAGCCCGAGCGTTGTCATGAAGCAGGCGGACACCCCTTGTCAACATTCGCCTGCGTTTGTTCTGAATGGCCCGTGAAACGCGTTGCAAGGTTCGGCATTATGCAGCAGCATTAATTGTGGTGCCGGATGCCGTTATCGAGATTCCAAATCTACTCATGAACTCGCCTTTTGTATGGAGAAAACGTACGACGGAGCGCACTTCACATTTGGCGGGGTACTGAACCGGCGTAGCCACTGTCAGTACGTGTTACTCGAACTAGACTTCGGGTGACAATGACGAACGGCCGCGAGACGAAATCGGAAGGATGAAGGTCAAAGCCAGTGTTGCCAACGTACGCACTAAGACATTACCATTCGGCCTATACGGGCTGCAACCTTTTTTTTCTGGACACGCCTCGTATATGCCTTACCGCGTGGTGCAAAATGCACGGGAGCCCCCGATGGCGTAGTGGTAGCGTCGTCGCCTCGTAATCAAGGGGTCCAGGATATGATACCATATGAGGCACATAGTACTTCGGATTCCACTCTAAGCTGTAGGTTGTTACTAGCCTGGCCCCCCCACACTTTACCTCCGCACTCGATGTTCGGTGCATTTCGTACTCGGCTCAGATTTGTCTAGGGGTATCTTTCTTTGTACGACAATGCACGTGGGTTGCTACAAGTCAACATAATTATATAATTAACTACAAGAGACAACGGATAATCTTTGAGAAACCTTTTTGATCAGGGGGACAAATTACCTTGTCCAACAACTGTGAAATTAAAAACCGAAATTTTTGTATATTTTCTAAAGTTTAATTAACGTAAATTTAAATATATACAAGTCGTATCTGAACTTTCATTTCTTTAATTATCGGGCCAAAACTCTAATTTTGATGTTGGAAATCTCTATTGTTTGTACCTGGATGCTTTACATTTCATGAATTACATCGGGAATACGCTTGTCACAAGGTAGACTAGAGTTACTCCAAGAAACGTCTTAACAGGCGCGAGGTCGCCCGACGTGTACATTTCTCAACCTCCAGGATGACAAGGCACTAGGCTGCCCGGCGCATCGTAATTACTTCAAAATAACATCCAATACAAACTACCCTTTTACCTGTAAACTGGACATCAAGGCACTAGCTTGCCCGGCAATCCAATCTCTTACAGCATCCGTTTCGGGAGACCTGTCCTCCGGTCCTAGCTGACCGAAGCAAAAACAGCCTCTCCCTTCCAAGTCTCAGTTCCAACAGCCGACCTCCCCCACTCTCATCTGGGAGTTTATATACGTTTTGTTGGCATCTGTTGCCAACGGCCCTTGTTTCAAAATTTTTAATCTTTAACAGCTAAACTGCCCGCCTTTCTTTTGAACGTTCGAAACACGAAGCAAGAACAGAGAGCTACATGGTATTTATACATGGAATAATACGAACCTAAAAATGCATAATAAATTGATTTACACTAATCACACATATATATGTTTATACACTTGATTACCCAATTAATTAACATATTAATAAATATTTCAATAAAGAAAAAACACTGTTGCCCTGACACGGGGGCAGGGTAACAAGGTCCAGTCCTGATTAGCCTTACTGTGCATAAAGTGGACCACCAACTCAATCAAGTGGACTTAAAACACCAACTCATTCAATCAATCAAGCAGAGTGCACGGGGAACTTTACCTTTACACTGTACAGTCGACACATATTGGCAGAGTGGTTATCACAGCGCGCTACGACGCCAAGAATCCCGGGTTCGAATCCCAGCCTGTGCATGGGTGTTCTGTGCGAGTGTCCCTTATCAATTTCATCATATCGTCACTCATCCTCACCGTCGCGATTATACACGAGTGGCAGAAAAGAAAATTATATAAATCAACTCAATCTATCCACCACTGTAATATAGTCGAAAAAAAATTGTTAGTATGTAGTTATTGTGAATAAAGAAGGATTCAATGTACTGTAAAGTTAGATGTTTATTTTAAAGATTTTAAAGGACTTTTTAAAGATAAAGATAACAGCTGAATAAATAATCAATACACTTGGGTTATTTTCCGACCCATAAGTCCCTAGCTTTATTTGTTGTTGCAGAAAGAAAGGTGGCGCTGTCAGTTCCAAACACTGACTACACGAAGTTCAATATGTGTGCTATTTGTCTTGCTTATTTCTTTTATCCCACTAACGTTCTTTTTCGTCCTCTTTCCGTTGTCTCCAACCGCAAATAAAGTGGGTAAGGATCAGGGGGAGGAAAAAAGCAGGTGGCAACTGGGATGAATTGATCGTCCTCGGTTGCTTGCAAAACAAATAAAACTCAGGGACAGGCTTCTTTTTACAGCTGGAATGTCTAAGAAGGAGAAAGGCAAACAAATGAATGGGGACTGCGCTGTTTGTTCTGACCACATCGAAACCGTGAGGCGTTAATGAGGCAGAATCAAATAAAGTACTGCTATGCGTGCTATTTCCTTCCTTTTTGTACAATCATTAATATTTGTTTTCCTTGCGCTGATGCCAAATGCTTCATTTCGCTGAGAATTTTACTCTTAACTTCGCTCTTTTATGTTAATTGCGTGCCTTCGCTTTCTACTGCTTATCTTACTTGTCTGCTTTCTCTATGGATCTGTATTTCAGTCCTTTATATAAGTTTCAAAGGAAGCAGGGTGTAACGAACCTGAGCGTATAAGGTTTTATATTTGTAAGAAGTTAAGATTTATAAAATGTTTGTTACTTCAAATAATGTGTAAGCTGTCACAGACAACTATAATTAGATTGATACAGTTGTCATTGGAACTTGTGTATATATTTAGAAATACGTCATAATCTGTTCGTGTTGACGTCACTTTCTCATCTCAGCAGAGGAAGTGAACCCACCTGAATGTTTTTCACCTGACGACAGACTCAGAAAACAGGTGAAGGTGAGAAATCAACAGAAACGTGGTAACGGTTAATGGAATGGCCGAATAGTGTAATTGGTAATTATTTTCGTTTCATTCTGGCTATACTCGGAAATAATAAAGTACGGAAACTTTCGTGTATTTACGTTTCTCTTGTCCAACGTTAATTCTATATGCAAGTGTGTTTAGTGATTGTGATGTGATTAAATATGCTATAGAATTGTTCATCTTCAGGCAGAAACTTAAGCAAACCTGTACCTTGCTTGTACAGTGGGATCCATGAGTAGTACCGTGCAAATTGTCCATGACTATTTTCATTAATGTTTCTCTTACATCTTATGTGTTTTTGAACAATGGATTTGTATGTATGCTGTGCAGAAGTTGTCAACAGCTTGTTTTGAGTTTTCTTTTAATTCTTGAAGCTCTTATTGGATCAAATAAAGTGCACGAACACGGTAATGGACAATTTGCACGGTAATACTCATGGATCCCACTATACGTCCACATACGATAGGAAATATAAGTGATTATAAAACTGCGTTTAACTTTGAAAACCATGTTGTGTTTCTGTTCTACCCAGCAAGCCCTGATGATTTGCAAACATTCTCATGTTCCCGACTAAATTAGCAGCGGACTAACTTTCTGACGACTGGTGTACAACCGGGGGACTTTGCAAGGGCTTCTTCTCACCTCAGTTCTCATTTGAGTTACGCTTAATTTTCTTTAAAAATCAGATTTAAGATTACAAAGCCGAATTTGCAAAAGGCAAAAAATCAGTCCTGTATTGTAACTTTTGAAGTATGATTTTGTGGGGGGGGGGTGTAATGGAAATGTAGAGGGCGCTTGACTTGCGCTCGGATCTACTCGGGGCTCCGAAAGTTTGGCAGCGGATGGCCGGCTCGAGATAGCATCGGTTGCAAAGAGAATCATTCTCCTTATGTAATAAAAATATCAGTCTTTCAAACTCTGACCATCGCATCAACTCCACCGCCCACTAACAACTTGATAATTTGTTCAAGGTCTGCTCTATGCACAGATAAGCTAATCGGGACTGGACATACGGTAAAGTGGAATTCGAAACCACTATGTGCCTCCACCGGGTATCGAACCCGTGGATTACAAGAGGACGACCTTATAACTACGCTTTAATGACTTGAATTTGTGTATAATGCCCGCGAATAGGGAAGGAGAACTAATGTGGACCTGTCGGGCTTAAGACAAATTTAGATTGGCTTGGTTCAGATTGAGGGATGGACACAATTCAAATGCTAAAGGAAAGACTGTGGCATAGAACATGGAGGATAGAAAATTTCGCGTTCTCCTCCAGTGCAAAGAAACAAGGAAGTACACTCACCAGCAATAAAAATGGGTCAACTAGATCTTGAAACACCAGCTTCCCTGTAAGGCGTTGTATGTGTTGCATAACTCTACGACGGCGATAAGTGGATTTCAATAGCAAATTTTCAATGAAAACTTCTACCACCGCATTAGAGTTAGGCAACACACACTACGCCTTGTAGCGAAGCGACAATTTCAGGATCTAGATGTTTCATTTCTATTGTCGATGACTGTACATTAGAGGCACAAATAAATAATGAAGATTCCTAGGGAGATAGATGAGACGAGGGGTATGAGGCGTTGAGGATACGAAGGGCGAACTCAACAAAAGTACATTTAGAGGAAAATATGTTTCAAGTTGTGAGGCACGGCGCAAACTCAACAGCAAACTTTGGTAATCGCGAACGAACTTTCCGATCTACCCTTACCACGTTTTTGTGGAGTTTGCACTGTGCCTGACAACTTGAAACGCACTTCCCTCACAATGTTCATTGTTGAGTTCGCCCTTCGTATCCGCAACGCCTCATAGGGAAACTGTGGGACCTTTCCATTATATACCTGGACTATACGGTGTCCCAGCTAACTGTGGAGCAAGGCCGCACAATGCGTCAGAGAAGCGAGGTAAATCGAGTGGCCAGAGCGAAGCAGTACACGCTGCTGGGAAGGCAGTCGCTTTCCCCCACTCCACGCAATTCCGTTCCTCTCACGTGTTCATTGGTGGAGCCGTCTCGCGTCACTACTTGCGCAGAGACTTGTTTTCGTTTGCCTGCTCTACAGTTAGCTGGGACAGAGTATAAGAGGGCACAGATCTTAAGAGGGGGGGAAGTACAGCTGAACGAAATAAAATAGTAAATACACCCCTATCAAAATATGCCGGATTGCACGATAAAACTAAAATAAGATTACCCAATAATTGTATTTAATAAACTAATTTCCCTAATAAATTAATAGATGGTGGGGCCGCCATTGTGAGAAGCGAAGAGGGCGAAGGTACGGTTACGGGCAATAAAAATGCCACAAGATCCTGGAATACTCGCTTCCCTGCAAGGCGTTATGTGTGTTGCCTAACTATACGGCGGTGATTGAAGTTGCCATTGAAAATTTGATATTAAAATCCACTTATCCCCGTAAAGTTAGGCAACACGGATAATGTCTTGCAGAGAAGAGAGCATTTCAGGATCTTGTCCCATTTTCATTGCCGGTGACTGTACAATGAGAGGTTTACACCAGAAATAAATTTCATTCCATTCTTTTTAATTCAGTTTAAAAGCTCTGAGTGGAAGGGATGTTGGAGAACAAAATGGAATAATGGAGATATTGTTATCATAAGCTACAAACGAAAGATGAAACGTCTTGTCTTCCAGGACACCAGACATTAAGGCCGTCCAGGGAAAGGAAAAGAGGGGAAAGAAACGAGATATACGTGACATGTCCTCCATGGCGCTCAGTTTTCGAGCTCTAATGGGGATAATTTAGTGAGCTCTAGATTTGATGATAATTCTCCCTCTCCCGGTTAAGTGGTGTCGAGAGGAACTGTTGGCTCCAACACAGGTCTCTGTCAGAAGATTGGACTGGCGCCAGCTCAAGGGTCCTCCATAGCCACACAGATAGGTTCCCGTTGTGGGGGAGAAACTGTGCTCTTCAATGTGTCAATAAAGATAATCCATCTACAGATATACCTGAAGGGAAGTGGTGCCATTATAATCGCCATTAGAGCGTTCGTTAGCGCACAGCATAGGCGGAGCTATAATTTCTCTCTGGGAGCGGCACAGAAAATGTTCTAAGAATGTGAGAGATCTATCACTGGAAATGTAAAGTGCAAGTTTGTTGTTAGATATTAAACACAGATACATACATGCATACATACATACATATACTTATATATATATAGTCCTCCTCCGTAGTCGAGCGGGTTAAGGCGTTCACTCGTCTTGAGATCGTTCGCTGCGGGACGGCGTAGGTTCGAATCCGGCTCTGGTCGGAATTTATTCGGCCTACGTATAGGGCCGGTGGCAACCCACCATCGTGAGGAAATTGGGGAGCTCCGAGTGAGTGAGCGTAACCTGGTCAAGAAGACCTACAATAACGGCTGGGGGTTCGTCGGTCTGATCACCCGTCACCCCAACACTGGTCTGAGACCTCCACGCTATAACAGGAGACGGCGGAACAGTGTGGAAGGGAGACCAGCAGTCGGTAGGTAAGCCAAGGCCCGCCAAGGTGCTGTAGAGCTGTAGGGTTAGGGGGGTTATATATATATATATATATATATATATATATATATGTGTGTGTGTATGTTTGTGTGTATGTGTTTGTGTGTACACAGGGTGAACCTAAAAAAATACACAGAGACAGATTTAAACGCTTTATAAATCCACAACTGTTTGTTTGTATTTAGTATTGTTTTATAGAGAAAGTGTTCAAGTTTATGACATCCACTTTTAGTTTGTTTTCATGACGTCAGCATCACGTGAGCGCCCTTGACGTCAGGCGAGCAATATGTCCGTTAGCCAGATAGAAAAGGCTTTCGGTGTGCTTGAATTTGCAAAAAAACATATTCGGTTACTGTCGTACAGCGTCGTTTTAGAACACGGTTTGGCAACTCAACCACCAAGGCAGCCCGTCTACGATTGGAGCAAGAATTGATTGATTTAGTTTACTTTACTTCGCGTTTTGTGCATCTTGGCTAATTTGCGAAGATGGGGATGAGTGATGAAATGGCGAAATTGATGAATGGACATTCACAAACAACCAAGCCCGAGCGGGATTCGAACCCGGGACCCTTGGCTTCGCAGCGCGATGTGCTAACCACTCGGCCACAGGGTCCGGCGATAGGAGCAAGAAATTTGATGAAACTGGTTCCCTGTGCAAGGGGAAAAGTCGTATTTGGGGAAAACCGGACTATCGCATTGATATCTGTCGTGTTACAAAAGGGTCGCAGATAGAACTTTTGTAACTTAGACATATAAACTTCAGGACATACTCTTCCAACCATGTAAGTATTTCAGGCATGTTATTAAAATTCTTGTTTCTGTAAAACTTTGAAACTGTCTATTTCATTTAGGTTCACCTGAATCAATATTCTTCTTAATACTTAATCATTCTTTTTGAGAGGGGAACGTGCACCCATGCTCCTCAATGGCTTACAGCAACATTAATTGATTTCGTTTGCCTTATTGGGGTTGTCAAATGAACAATATAACCATAAACAAACATGGTGGACGTGCGTGTAAAACAGCTCTGACCGCCCCTGTCACTCTTTATCATGTAGAATAGATCCACGTGTTTGCGTGCCAGTTTTGCTCAACACCACGTGTGTGTCTTTCGGTGACAGTTCAGCTGTTGAGATAATTTGTCACGTACGCTTGCCAAATGGAATGCATTTCTTCTCGCACTGTTCTACTTCAACGAGCCAGTCAATAGGGAAGTCCATAAATATCATCTTGCTTACTTTGGAACTAGGCTACGGAACTAGCGGCATCAATATTTGTCACTTCACTTTTAAAACAGTCTACCACAAATGTAACATGTTATGGTTTATTCATGTAGGTTCCTTAACAGCCTCTCTTGTCTGGGACGGAGAGGCAGGTGTGTCAACAGTGGGTGGGGTAGGGTGGGCTTTGGCCCAATCATCTGCTCACCTATTTGAGAAACTCCAGTAAGCTTTTTAACACTGTGATCAATTGCTTATACTGGGGCTAGATTAACACACAGACAATGCCAGAGATTTCTAAAGAAAGGGGAACAGAATGAAAGACAGAGAAAAAAGAAGACAATAAATGAGAAAGAAAAGAGAAATGGAGAGAAAGGAAAAGAAAATGAGAGAAAGAATGAGAAGAACTACGTCGACGAAGGGGAAGAAAGAGGAAAGCAATGAAAGACAGAGAGAAAAAGGAGAAAAGGAATGGGAAAAGGGAAATGGAGACAAAGGAAAAGAGATTGAGAATAAGTACGTCGACGAAGGGGAATTAAGAGGGAAAAATGCAAGCAGAGAAAAGGGAGAGAAGGAATGTGAAAGAAAAGGGAATCGGAGAGAAGGAATTACAAGGAAAGGAAGAAAGATGAAGTACCTCGACCACCGAAGGAGAGCGTAGTTGAAAATGTTTTCCCTTTAACTGAGCTCAATCAACTGAGTATTAGTGACGCCCTGAATACAGTCTTTACAAAAAAGTCTCCTTCTACCCACGTTATCCAATTCAGCAGCCGACCTTCGTGGCGGAATGGTTTGCGCGAGGATGAGCATGAGTGATGGTATGATGAAATTGATGAAGGGGCACTCACAAATAACAGTCATGGCCAGGCCGTGATTCGAACCAAGGACCCCTGGTAACTTAATGCGCTGTGCTAACCACTAAACTACGGAGGTCGGCGGGTCCCGGATTAGGAATCCCGTCCTGGGTAGAGGCTGTTCTTTGTGAGTGTCCCTTCATCAATTTCTTCATATCATCACTCATCCTTAAGAATTAGAATATGCTGTTCTAATACTAGATATGTGAGTGAAGATGCTAGTCAAGGGCATACGCAACTAAACCAGAATAATGAACAATAACATTGAGCATTTTAACATTAGCTCGTTCGTGTAAAGAAAATTGAAACTAAAAATTCTCAACTAAGCACAACGTACTGGAAGTTCATTACCAGAATAACGCCGTGAATCTGCAATTTCTGCGAATAAAAGTCTCTGCTGATAAATCCTATTAATAAGATCCTGGTCAATTAAAGTTGCTGCTTTTAATTTCATAATTATGCGCTGCTGTAACAGTATAAAAACCATGGAGTCAACGCGAACGTCAATAGCATTGCTCTCTTAAGTGAAGGGAGTTATTAATGCGAACACAGAGAAACATTTGGTTACTGATAGCATCCCACGTCGCCCAGGGCATCCAATTAAGTCAAAGAGAAAGTCTCTGGTCATGGCGAGATAAACTAATTTCTCTAACTTTCGCCTGAAAAGATGAGATGAAATACACAGCCATTTTTTTAAAAGCATATCGATTTACCATCCTACGTTTCTGTACTAAATAGCTTGGCAAGTGATCATTGCAAGAAGGATGCGAAAGTTTGTTTTAAACCCAGCTACAACTCAGAGAAGTGAATCTGTTTCTAAAAAGGTCAGATACGAAATAGTGTCATTGTCCGTACAGATTATATCTTTATTTGGAACAAATCTGAAACGCTGATATTCTTCACTTATCTATAGTTTCCACTACAGCTGTGCAAGTTCCTAGAGAATGTTTTCCAGAATCCCATCCTACCGTATGGATGCCGATGATGCATTTTTCTTGGTGAATAAGCTGTAATGGTATAGTCTCAGGTCAAGCAAATAGGTAGGGTGATCCTATACTTCCGCTACTAGCGCCACTGGAGTTCCGTGGCAACGAGTGTAATGTGATACTTCGATTTTTCATGATCGTTCTGCTTGAAGGAATCGTGGTTGTTGATTTATTCATTGTCTTTGTTCATTTTACTTCGCTTATCTGCCACTTTTGGCTAATTTCGAAGACAAGGAGGAACACTCACAAGGAGAACGGGATTCGAACCACAGGTCGCTTGGTCGGCTCGTGGTTGTTTATCATGGATATCAAAATGCGGTTCCTATTGCAGTTCTTTGCAGTCTTCAGAATCGAAAGTGTACTTAAAACAAACTTCCGTGAACAATAATATCCTACAAAAGATGCCCTATCACTACTTCGTGTAGGCTATATAAGTTTAGTATATCTCTACTTTAATTGAATTGACACTCGTGGAATGTTGTATCATCTGCGCAGAGTAGATGCAATCGTTTCTAGCATACCAAATTAACTGAGAGAGTTTATGCAACGGAAGTGCAACAAAACTTGCATTGATGCATTTCGAATTCCGTACAGTGTGATGTAGATGGACCTCACACAGAATTAATTGCTACTCGACTGGAATACCTTTGTTGTACGGCTTCAGCGATACCACTGTTTTGTACCCAGCCTTTGCAAATTCAACTCGAACCATGAAATGCCTGTACAGAAGAGAAGAGGATACAATCCTCACACTATACTCTGTCTCTGGAGCGAGTGAACGAAAACATGTCTCTGCGCAAGTGGTGACTCGAGAGGGTCCCACAAATGAACTCCCGGAAGGAAAAGTGAGTGCTGAGCCAGTCATTTGCAGCTGCGCTTACTGCTTTGCTCCGCCAACTCGCTCTCTCCTCTTCTCTTCCGTCACAATTATTTAAAGCAATGATTTACAACATTTTCTGAAGAAACCCACATTTTGAGTGGGTATTTTGGTGGTATTTTTCAAGGTGGGTTTTTCTGAAAAAACCCGCGAGGGAAAAACCCGTGCCAACCCTGTTATGCGCGGCTTTGATGCACAAATTCCTGGGACAGAGTATAGCTCTATATTCCATCCCGGGAATCTCTGGAGCAAAATTACGTTTAACAGCAGAAACCTACTGGGTGGAGCTAAGCAGAACATGCTCCTGCAAACTGCTCAGAACTGCAGTCCATTTTCCTCCTCCACTCAATCTCGTTGCCTCTTACGCGTTCATTGGTTGTGCCCTCTCGCGTCACCACTTACGCAGAGACTTGTTTTCGTTCGCTCGCTCCACAGTTTCCCGGGACAGAGTATACGATTACATTTCTCGGTTTAGCAGTCGTGGAGGATCATTCTGAGTCGACCTTTCGTTAGGCTACTTTTATGTAAATACCCACCCCCCCCAAAAAAAAAAAAAAAACACACACAGCAGTAGACTGAAAATTAAATTCCTCCATTAAGACAAGCTTTCAATTTGGAACATTTCATCCATAAAATTTGAAACTAAAAGACACATTGATGTGGCCACAACTGAATCTTATTTTACGAACACGCGCCTTATTTGCAATCACTTTAATTAATTCCTCTCGTTCTAGGCACAATAGAGAATAACCCTTCTTTGAGGTTTAGACCAAGCAACAAAGACGCTTTGCAAATTTCAGCTTTATAACCATTGAGCTTTTCACAGTTGGAAGTTTTACCGCAATTAACAAAAGGAATTATGCCGAGATCCTGAAACAAAACAAGGATTTCAGGAATGATGCGTGGGGGAGAGAAAGAAACGTTTCCTTTTGAATGAGATGTCAGAAATTCTAAAACTAGTTTGAGGAGAATGGAAAGATGGGAGAAGAAAGGAAGGGGAAAGAAATCATGACAAATTTATGAAGTCTACGCAAGAAGAAACCGCAGAGAACGACGTTCGATTAGTCTTCCACGGTCTTCGGCCCCTGCACGGAAATGCCCGGCTGTCTCCATTGTTTTGTCTCACCAGAGATCCTTCTTCCTTCTTTTTTTTCCCGCCGTTCCCTTTTCCGGAAGACGCCATGCTTTTGTTTTCGCTTAATGTTGGTGTATAAGGATTTTCTCCCTCCATCCTTGTGTCGTTGTTTCTATCCCCCTCTTCCCTTTGTCTTTTTTCGCTCTCTTTTGGCTCATTCTAAAGTGACTTGTCTTTGACGTTAAATTCTGGGTGATCTATCCTTCTTCTCCCCCCCCCCCCATCTTTATCGTCGTCATAAAGGGTGTGGAAGAAGAATTCGCTTTTTTTAATGTTCCTGCAAACAGAATGGGCCAACTCGGATCTTTACATCAGCATTAGGAAGTGAAATTTCAAACGAACGATCGCTCTTTCGTCAGAAGTCTCTCCAAAGCTGAGAAAATCTCTTGAGAGATAAGACAACTGTTACTGCAATCGATTGAATATCTCCAGTTACAGCCCTACAACGTAAATGTGTCAATTTGCCGTGACAAATTAAATTTATAACAATTTTAGCAGCATTGATTGTGTTGTAAATAGTCACTTCTGCAAGAATTGGGCGAACATTAATTATTTTTGTACTCCAAAATTTTTGTATCCCTAAATTGTTATCCATAATTTCTGTATCGCTACAATTTTGTAGCCTTACAATTTTGTATTCCTAAGTTTATGTATCCTTAACATTTTGTATTCCTACAAGACGAAATTTGAACGACTAAATGTTATTGTGTCCCTAATACATATTTATATCCAAAAATGTATTGTATCTCCTATGACTTATTTGTTAATACCGAGCGCTTTACGTAGTTCATTTCTGCGAAGATACTACGCACGCACTGTAATGTGTACATCGCGTGTATTTTTCAGACAGGGTAAAGTCCACCTTTCTCACGGTTTCTGTCAGCCAACTGGTTTTGGTATATTCTTATAAGTGCTCTTGGACCTCGTAGCACTAACAAAACCTTTCAATTTCCTCTACGTGTATTGCACAATAACATAAGCAAGGGGGGCCGTGGCCCCCCTGGAAGATGAAAGTCAACCAAAACGTATGTATTTCACACATATAATTTCATTTTAGCCACAATAATATGTGTTAATTATTGCATGAACAACATAAATTCAAATTTAAGCAATGTTTTTTTTAGGGAACAACACTATTTTTGGAGAAAATGTGCCTTGTTTGCCCCCCTTGAAAAAAATACCTTCCTTGCCCCTCCCTAGAAAAAATCCTGCGGACGTCCATGCACAATAACCATGATGTACGCAAATTCCAACATGTAGTAACGTGACGGAGACACATATCAAGATATTATGTGGAGATATATCACACATGATTCGAAGTAAGAAGGAATAGAGTAGATGACATATAACGAGGTCCAAGATCCTATCTCCTTGATACTACTTTCTTACAAATGGTATGCCACTTTTTGGTCACGTTCTGTTCTCTTCAAATCTTTTAAACTGTTCCGATTAGTGGACTTACTGAAATAGAATAAGCCTTGCCAGACTTAGTTTCCTACGGCTTAAGCACAATACATGCTGATTTCTGACTTTAGCCTGAATCACACGGAACTGGATTTCCAGTAGGAATGCCCTAGTTGGCGCTGGACTGGCTACCCATTTGCTAGTTTTCGCCTCACACGATACTTGACACCGAACTTGTCGATAGTCTTTTGTTCCCATAAGACATTGCACAGAGCAGACAATCTCTGTAAAGATGGACGAGCAATTTGAAGAATGTTGTAGGAGAATTACTGCTTTGTGCTTTTATTAAAAATTAAAAAAAGAAAAGTATGGACTAGAGATTGGCTCGAAAAAAATATGGTAATCAATGCGTACCTAAAAGGTTTTTAATTAACTCGGGTATGTATATTCATACATGAGATTCGCAGGATTCATTCATATTTTTTTAAAAAAAAATCAAACATTTCATTTCATACACTTGTAATAATAGGGATTTTCATTTTCGGGTAATCATATTTGTCACGTACACATCTCATCGCTTTGGATAAACACCTAAATATTAATGAGCTGAACACGAATGCACTGCACGTCATCTCTACTTTCTTTTATCGAACAAAAACAGCCAACACTCGGAAACCAAAGACAAAAAACTCCCCTTTGCAAACTCACAGATTATCTTCGCATGACCAAACTTTGCTCTGATTGGCTGTTCCACAGAATCCAGTTGAGGAAAGCCAGTAGCGATTAGAACATGTCCCATTCCTCCAAACCAGTCAAGCAGCCAGCCAGGCAGCCATCACATCCGGGCAGGTAGCCAGTTCAGCGCCAACTAACTGGAAATCCAGTTCAGTGTGATTCGGCCTTTACAGTAAGGAACTCACTATGACTTTATGCTCTGGCCTTCTAGAGGTTATTGTATTTCACTTTAAAATACCGATTCAACCGTAGGGTTGCTGTATTTCTCATTTGCCAAAACAAGACACATACTGAACGGGATAGAAACCAGTGATAATTCTAATGCACATTACATTATATATTGCATTAAAATAAAACAAAAGATCAACTTTCACATGACTGTAGAATACAAGCTATCGGACCCTCATTGTGAAGACACTTGCGTTTGGTTGTGAGCGGCCCTGAGTTCGATTCCAGGCAAGGAGTTTCGGTTTTACCAGTGATGGATTGTAGTACATGCAAAGCAAGTAAAGGCAACCTAAGAGCAAGGCAGAAAAGTTTGCCAGTCATGGAAATCGTGTGCATAAGACACCTAACAATTCTTCGAATTCTAATTATCTCCAAATAGATGCTACAATTGTGTGCATTACAGGGAAAAGTGATCAGTGATCTACTACAATAGGTAATGTTATCTCTTTATCAAATTTCTGAGCACATAAGCCTGCCACGCAATAGACCCGCGTTCGATTCTCGATGTAGGATATATCCAGTAGGGAATTTCTCAGACCATATCCCTGCATAAGGCAGCTCTGGAGTTCACCCAGCCTCTCACAAAATGGGTACTTTGGTAACTAGGGGGATAAAAGCGACAGGAGTGATGTGATGATTACACCACGGGAACAATATCCAAGATCGTGAATGTATGGAGCCCCTATCTCCAGCCCCTCCCAGAATCACCATGGGTTACAGTCACGAACACTTCTGGATTACATAACAAACCCATTAACTTCCAATGGTTTCATTACAACCCAGAAGTTCCCGTGACTGTACAAGGGAAGTACTTTCCTTTACACGTGTCTGTACTTTGTTCCATTCATTGCATTGTCGTATTCTTTGACATCCTCTTAAAAATTCCAACTTCACAGCTTTACAGGAATTTTCAAAGAAGTCTTCACGGAAACACGTCTCATCTTTGTTCAAACAAGTAAAAGAAAGTTCTCATTTTTCTTTAAGATCTTCTCATCTTTCTCAAGGCTGTAATGAATTATGCTTTTTTTTTTGGAGCAGTAGAAAATTAAGCTTTGACACATGTCCCTTCAGATTGCCAATGTCTATGTTGTTCTCGCAAGTTAGTGTATTTGCGTTTGTCCCATGAATACTAACTGCCCCCACTTCAGTACGCACCTTCTTCCCCCGGCGCATCCTACACCCGCGGCACACCAAAGGGAATCATCATTTGGCTGAGTAGAAAGACTCGTTAGTATGCAAACCAGCACGACAGCACAGGAAGTAAAAACCGACGAGGAAGAAGTGAGGAAAGGTCGGGATGAGGGGGGTGGGGGGTGGCAGAGCAAAAAGAGCACGGAGGGAGGGTTTTTTGCAGCAAAGAAAAATAGACAGTAGGGTGTTAGAATATGTCCAGTGTTTCCATCTTCAAAGGAAAATTAGCTTCCATTTTGTTTCGCGGGGAAACCGCTTGTGTGGGAGCTTTTGCCCCTGGTGCGTCAATCTCTCTTTTCTTTTTTTTTTTAAAAAAATCTTGACTGGGAGAGTGACAGTGCTGGCCTCTAGTGGATGTCTTCAAAATCTTGCTATGCTTCGCATGCACACACACATACACATGGCATAGCTTTTCTGTCACTTTTGGTTAATCGCGACGATGACGATGAGAATATTATGATAAAAAATCAACTCTTGCCTGTGCGGGATTAGAACCCGGGACCCCTGGCGTTGAAAGTGCTAACCGCTCCGCCACGCAGTTCGACTCACATATTCAATTCTGTTAGTTTGGTCAACAAGAAATCAGAATGTATATTTTCACATTAACGTCGTCGTCGTTTAATTAAGAAGTCCTGGGATCGATATCCGGTGGAGACAAATAGTGACTGGGATTCCACTTTAAACTGTAGGTCTTGCCTCTATTAGCCTATCTGTGCATAAAGTGGACTTAAAACAATGACTCGCACTCCACTTAATCTCAAGAAATTTGTTTTCAGTCCACTTTATGCTCGAATAGCCCAAAAGAGACTGAACCTACAGTTGAAAGTGGGATTGGAACCAATGTGCAAGTATAACCCTGGATCCCTATGTTACAAGGAGGCAGCGTTACCACTACGCTATCAAGGAGATACTCAAGAATTTTTAGCTACTGCACACTGCGATAACCAGATAAGTTCAAGTAGTAGGTCCAGTAGGTCCACGTATACGTTCGAAATTCAAATTAAGAATAGAAGCACAGATAAAGATATATAACCCGATCTTCATCTAAGGCAGGAAAACCGGTGCACGATGATCCCACTGGGAATAATTCGCAAGAAGTTTTGTAATAATCCGTTAAGAGGCGCTGAGAGCACCACTCACACTTTTGCTTCCACTTCTTCTACCAAACAGAATAAGAGATGGCGCTGCTGAATTTCACCGCTGTCTAGGTCAAGAACTTTATCCGTGATAGAAGTATTCCAATATAACATGAGGCACTACTGCACAGGATTTAGAAATATAAAAAGCATTGTTATGAATTATTTTTATGATATAAATATATTTAGGATATGTATATATGATCTAACATATTTTCTGAACTATCCAAAAAATATCGTTCAATCCCCAACGGCAATGCAATAATATTTTCCGACTAATTTTTTCTAATTTCAAAATAAAATTGTACCTTATTCGCGTGTCCTCGCCAAGTACCTCGCAATTATGAATAAAAAGTCAGGATGAAAGTTATTTTACTATAAATATTAGAATATCATTTTATAAAAAAACTTAAACATACAAAGCACATGAATATTTACCAAGTTTAATTTTGACAGTTACAAAGTAGCAAATGCTATATCCTTACGGGTTAAGTGCCCCAGCAACTTCAATAATAGATCCACATGTACCTAATACAATCGCAGTTAAGCTAAAAATGCCTGCTCGTTATACACAAATATAATCTAAACCAATCTCTCATGAAACACAATGCCAGATTTATATTTTCACTAGCAATATCAAGGAAAGTAATCTTGAAAACTGAATATTAAAAAAAAACCTAAATCTTATAGATAATACTCGCAGTTTGAAACACTGGATTGCTTTCGTGAGGGTGGAGGGAAAAGCAGACGAATAGTCAAGGCTTAAGCCAGACGGCAATTCAAACCACCAAAGTTCCCACTGGTGAATGATGTTCCTCCTCATTACTATGGTAACGATCATGAGGAGCTGCGGTTTGCTACACTTGTCACGGCGGGAAAGACAGTGTGGCATATAAAAGGGAGGCTTCAGCATTCACAATGCCAATTCTTCAGTCTGAATATCCATGGCAACCCTCTTCTTACAAAATATGTACCTGTGTCTGTGGATGTTAGGATCCAACCGAGGAAATTCATCTCCCAGCATTATGAATACAACCACTCTCTAGGGTCTTGTGTGTGTGGGGGGGGGGCTTAACTGCTTTAATAATGTCAAATGGCATGCAGTTCAAATGTACATTACTACAAATGCTCTGAAATTTTATTCTTTCCTCTCCTTTTAGACTTCCTAAATACAAACAGCCCACCTTCCTGCCCACACAAGTACGTAAACATGAGAGATTTTTAGATGGAGCAAGAGTTACACTCGAAGGGATAAAGAAATAAAAAGAAAGACAGAGAAGTAGAAGAACGGAAAACAGGGAGATGAGAGATAAATAGAAATGGAAAGGAAGAAAAAGACAGAAAGAAGGAGAGAGACACATAGGGACAGAGGAAGAAACGAGAGACAAAGAGAGAAACAGTAAAATAAATAGAGATAGTGAAAAATACAGAAACGTGGGAAGAAAGGGAAAATAGATAGGTAAATAGATAGAGAACGAAAGATGAAGGGATACATTGAAAGAAAGAGGCAGAGAGAAAGATGAATTGAAATAAAGAATAGAGAAAGAGATGTGGGGACAAAAGCAGAGGAAAAAACTAGGGGTTGTAAGAAATATAGAAACGTGGAAAGTAAGGGAAACAGGGAGATTTGAAGGGGAGAGAACGAAGGATGAAGGGAAATTTTAAAGAAAGGGGTAAAGAGGAGAATGAAAGATACAAAGAAAGAAATAGAGAAAGAATGAGAAGCAAAGAGAAAAAAGTACAACCCAAATCCCCCAAATTCAAGACTGGGTTCATTTCACTTCACTTTTCTGAAACTTTTTATTTGGCTAATCGAGAAGATGAGGATGACTGATGATATGATGAAATTGATGAAGGGACACTCACAAAGGACACCCATGCCCAGGCCGGGATTCCAACCCGGGAAACATTGAAAGGAAAAGAGAGAGAAAGAGAAGAAAGAAAGGCGGAAATAAGAAGAAAGGTTGGACTCTACAGTATCAATGACCAGTGACGCAGAGACCCACCTGAAAATAATTCTCCCATCTTGGAGTCCGCACGATAGAAATTCTCGCTCCACCACTGCTAAGTTTTCCTGCTTCTTGCAAACAACTTTCTTCCCCCAACGGTCCTATTTCCTGAGACTCGTGAAAGTACACGAGGAGAAATAGCGAGATGGGGTGAAAGTATCCTACCGATTGGCAACAGTGGTGAACACTGTGTTTAACATAGGGATAGAAGAAACTAGAAGACACTCACCCACCCGCTAATTTTCCACATGTAAAATATTTGCATTTCACGGGAACAGACTCCTCAGTGGCGAGTACCTTGGCACGGGTGTTCTATTGTGAGTGTCCCGTCATAAATTTCATCATTTCTCATCCTCATATTCGCGTTAGCAAAAGTTGCAGAAAAGCTAAATAAAAGAAACGAAATTAATCAATAATCAGGCCCGAGATTTAGGGAGGCTTGGGGAACTACAGCCTTGCCCACCGCTGGGAAAAATTGCTTTGAAAAGGGCTGCAATTCGAAACGTAAAAATATAATAAATTACTAGCCATCGAAAGTTACTTGTTAAGCTTTCGGCTGTATCTAGAGGGGCCTCGGCCACCAGACCTAGTCCTGCTCTGGTTATAAATAGGGCTCCAAAGTTGAAGACCTATAAATTGCAAAAAAAAAGACCTTTAAAAAGACCTAAAATATCAAAAAAAGGCCCTAAAAACGAAAAAAAAGGACATATAATGTGATCCAAATTAATTAATAACTTAAGTTTTGATTACATATTTAATGAATAAAAAAATACAAAGATAGCGCTGTCTGGTCGTATACACCGTGCTGAAAGCTTCAAAACAAGATAAAGTTGCCACTTACAGCGCAACCTTCCAGACAAGTTACGGTTAAAGGACCTTGTACCGTACCTGCTTCAGTCGTCCAAAAATGTTTTTCTCTCGTTTCAGGGATGGTTCAAATATATTTATTTCCCTCTTTTTTATTTATTTACTACAGAGAGGATGTTTAAGAGGTGATGATGATCGAATTGAATGGTTGGTTGGTTGATTTGGTGTTTTAAGTCCACTTTATGCACAGTAAGGCTAATCGGGACTGGACCTACAGTTTAAAGTGGGATCCGAACCACTTGTACCTCCGAATTGAGAATGGGCAGTAAAAACGTAGTCGAAAGAAGGTGGCGTTGCAAAAAAGAGCCGTTAGACCTAAAAAAGGCTAAAAAAGAACCAATAAGCTAAAACACGCCGAAAAAGGCAAAAAAGGACAAATAAAACCCACCTTTTTCTGGCCTACAATGACCCAACATGAACATATATTATTTTGGGCCTCGTCTTCGGACACTAGAAAAAAAAAGTTTTTTTCTCAACTTCCTAGCCCTAGTTACAACCGTATCTTTCTAGCAATAGAAGCTCCCGAGATATAATTTACATGGGATAGACACTACAGTCAGATCAATGTACATTCTCCCCACCTCTGGTGACAAATATCTCAACAAATTAGTTTTTAAAAATGCGAAAATAGACACTTCATAATAAAACAAGCATATCCGTATTCAGAGCACATTTTCAGTCATTATTTATTCATTCCCCCATCTCGGGTGACGGAATTAGGCCTCGTCCACACACTGTTATATCCGTATGTGCCCTACATGCTCAGTTGCCTTCCTTTTTTTTCAACTCTAATTCTCCCGCGCTTAATCTCGCCACCTCTGCACTCCGAGTAGGAAATCGGACGTGGTTTCATTCGGCGCTATTATGCATCCGAATAAAACCAATTTAATGCCTCGACGCATATGTGGTGTTCTCCTTTTTTTTCGCTTCATACGTGAAAATTGTTCATTAATATTCCGCACATGCATCGTGCCAACTGTTGTGCTTTACATTGGTGGAATTATATCATGGATGTCCTAGATGGCGTTCTACATATCCCTCCTCCTGAAGAGTAATGTGCGCAGTAGCGTCTGCGCATATGCACGCTGCACTTCCTTATAAAATATGATTTAATTAAGTTTTCGGAACGATGCATCACTATTATTACTAGTTTGTTTATTTTCCTCCTAATAGCATAATATTATCGACAAACACGTAGTTATTTGCACGGGCGCTAGCTTTAAAAAAAATGGCTGAGCTTGAAGCAAGCTCTTTTGCTTCAAACTCAAAGAATCATCTAAGTATTTCCTTTGTCAAATATTTTGCTTACATTTTGATAACATCAATGAAACTCGGAAGTCACTATTATAAAATCTCCATATATTAATCACTTATTGATCAACAGTCATTTGTTTCTATTCTTTTACCGGACCCTGTGGCTGAGTGGTTAGCACATCGCGCTGCAACGCCAGGGGGTCCCGGGTTTGAATCCCGCTCGGGCATGGTTATTTGTCAATGTCCATTCATGAATTTCATCATTTCATCACTCATCCCCATCTTCGCAAATTAGACAGAGGCACAAACCGCGAAGTAAAATAAAAACAAATCAATCAATCAAATCAATTTCTATTCTTTTGTCAAAATTAAGGCAACAAATTTGCACAGTGTAATTTTACATAAGCAATAATATGATCATAATTAGTATACATAATATTAAATCAAAATAACATTTGCGCGAAATATAACAAAATATAAATTGGTAACAACATCGTGCGTATTAAACACAAAATTAAACAATAAATAATAAATTAATTAAATGAATAATCATTGGGTCACACACAGGATGAAACACTTGAGTTGATTTGATTTTGATTTGATTTAGTTTATTTTACCTCGCGTTTTGTGCCTCTTGGCTAATTTGCGAAGATGGGGATGAGTGATGAAATGATAAAATTGATGAAAGGACATTCACAAACAACTAAGCCCGACCGGGATTCGAACCCGGGACCCTTGGCGTCGCAGCGCGATGTGCTAACCACTCGGCCACAGGGTCGGGCCACTTGAGTTGCAAGTTCACAAAAAAATGTCACAAATCCTTCCTCCGTGTATCATGATGTTAATACACACCAACAATGCATTCTTACTTTCTTTTAAAAAATCTGTTGTCTACTGATTTCAATAAGAACTCCACCACGCGATAACAATTACATAAAAAAATAATAATCAGAAGACAAAATTAACTGGTGGGCTCTGGCCTCACGGGCCCATATAAGTTGACGCCAATGGCTCTCGGTTCTCACTGGTGAGGACTGTCGAGGGAAACTTCTGCCTCCAAATGTCTTAAGTTCGGAAAGTTACTTTTTAAAAGTAACTATTAGAGTTCAAGAAGTTACAGTTGCACATTTTAGAAAGTAACTCAGTTACAGTTAAAGTTACTTTCTGCTCGAAATTTTCTTTCATAATCGTTAATTCTAATATAAATCAAATCTTCCATGTGTTTTATTTATGTTTCTAGACAGTAATGTTTAAGGACTATCATGTACGCAGACCTTCTAAATGTAAGTAAAAAATTGATCTTTCGTGTCAAAATGTCAAAATTATCACTTTTGAAGGACGTACGAAGATAAGTTATTTTAAAACTAGAGACATGGGAAAGTATCCACAGGATTCAAGATAGCATGAATTATTTAATAATGACAAAATTGCAAATAGAGCATTCCTAGTGTAAGTGTGCCATCTGTTGAGCATATACACTAGTCAAAACAATTAGAGGGACACCTTTTGAACGTGATTTATTTCATAAACGGTTTCGTTGTAAGGGAAAACATAAGTACATTCTAGTACACCAATCTTTCATTTTCAACGAACAGAAATTTAATTTACTTGCCACTTGAAGTATTCTACTTACCAACGAAAATGTGTGCCTTGGTACTAAACCAAACTGAAACGTCCTTACAATGAGACACTAATTCTTGATGAAACATACTTTAGTACTTTGTATGACCACCATTTGCAACTAATACTGCCGCACACTTTGAGGCATGCTTCTGATAAGCCTCCTGATGTCCCTTTGAGGAAAGTTGTCCTATTCCTCGTGAAGGGCCACTTCCAGTTCCTGTAGGGTGTGTGGGGCTATTGGGAAGTTGCGGACCTTCTATCCAAGATATCCCAGATATGTTAAATCGGGTTTAAATCTGGGCTGTTGGCAGGCCAACACATTGTCCAATTATCGAGGTCGTGTAGGACATTCCTTGTGGCCACTGTAGTGTGTGCCGTAGCATTATCTTGTTGCAGCAGAAACTCCAGGCCTCCACCCACTGCAATAGGCATCACTTGATCCAGCACAACCTCCGCAATGTACCTGTCTGCATTAAGGCGGCCTCTGATGGTGACAAGGTCCGTTCTGTTGTCTAAACTAATCCCACCTCCGACGATTATCGAACAGGCTCCAAATCTGTCATGTTCTAGGACTGCAGCATTTGTAAGTAGTTCGCCAGTGCGACACACACCCGTCCATCACAGTTTGTTAGGCGAAAACGAGACTCCTCGGTAAACAATACATTCCTCTAATGACAAAAGTTGCCAGTTTCTGTGCTCTTAAGCAAACACTACTCGACTTCTCCTAGGCTCAACCTCAAGTCGTACTGTCTGTAGGGGGCCTTCTTGATCGCAGACCCACTTCCCTAAGCCTATTTCTTACAGTCTGAGTACTTACATTTACTCCAGTAGCGGCCCGAAGATAATTTTTATGATCCTTAGCAGTTGCAGTGCGGCGTTGAAGAGCACAATGTTTCAAATAACGGTACTCTTGCAGTACCGATGTCTTCCCTTTTCGACCTTGCCCTGCTCTTTTGTAACTGCCTTTTTCTCTGTACCTCTTGTAAGCTCTGTCGATCACAGAAGCCACTGTTCTGATAAACCTCCCCCCTTCCAGCATCACTCGAATTCCAACAGTTCTGCATTAAGTACGGCATTTCTCATGTGACTGTGATCGGCCACGTCAACCTCGCCCAGATGCCGCATGATGACTGACTAGTTGTACACACACCACAGAAACGTGTCCACAAATATACGCCCCCTAGACTGTGCTTGACGTATGGACCCTTCCTGTGCGGCCTCTTTGATTTTGCTCCATTCTTGCTATGTTTCTTTCTCCCTCATCCATGGTCGCACGAAAAATTTCTTTGGTTAATGATTTATATACACAAACCACCAACAATCAATGTACAACATAGTTTCTATCTGCAACCGTCGAATGTTTTCTGATTTTCTCAATGACAATAGTGTCTCTCTAATTGTTTTGACTAGTGTATATTCAGGTTTCAATATTTAAACAGGCAATGTAAAATATACCTAATAATAAGCATCGGAATAGGTGGAATATGGACAGACTTACCTATCTGATGACGAATATGTTTGAAATAATGCTCAGAGATACACATTATAATATCATAGGAATAAGTAAATCAGAAAGAATGAAATTGTTTGTAACTGCTTTAAAATTTATTTTTGAATTTTTCTTGTAATTGTGTGTAATATTAATGTACTGTCCCCCAAAAATTCAAGGTAACGACGTGTAATGAGCTACAATAATATTTACTAAAATGATTACAATATTGGTTGAAAGTACTCTATAAAAACAATGCTTTTAACCTTATACCATATTATGCACTATCGTGAATTCTACCGAAAGTCGTATTTGCTAAAATACTTGTGATAAATCATGTGCCTGCATAGGTTTAAGGCTAAAAGAAATTTTTCTTTTTTTAAATAAGTGTAGTAAAAGTTACAACAGGAATGTTATTACACGTTTGTGACCAACTAAAAATATGTTTGACCAGAAGTCGTTATTCCTTTACGACACTTCCTACCTAATTTAATCGCGATGATGATATGTTGACATGGGTGACTGGATAACTAAGAAAATCACAATGCTTTATCCACACTCTAAAAGAGTAACTGAGTATTTTTCAAAATATTTATTTGGAAACTTATTATTTTATTGATGAGAGACCTTCAATAGTAAATATTCAGTATCATGTTTGGCCCCCGCCGTGGAGTTAGGCAACACACATAACGCCAGGCAGAGAAGCGAGTATTTCAGGATTCGCATTTTTATCGCCCGTCTATCTACGTCTCTGTGCGTGATTCCTACTGTACTACTTAGAAAATTCTCACACTTGACACGTCCTTTCCCCTTGGAGCAATACTTATTGTTGTTAATTACCTTTCTCGTTGTACAAATGTTTATTGTTATTAATCTTAATATCTGTAATTTACCTATCACTGATAATGTCAGGATAGTGACTTACCTGTATATACTGATCTTGTTAAGAGCTGTTGCCAAAAAATTACGATTGTGTTTTGTCTTGACTTGAAGTTCGGGCCAAGGTTCGGATAATCTGTGGTTCGGGCTTTGAGTTTTAAAAGATTGATGAAGCTGAATAGTAATATGATGTTATTTTTTTTTAATTCCAATGGAACTACGCACAGAAGTATTTTTATTTTGCTAAGAAGTAAAATATAGTTTTTCTCTTAGTGAAAACTTGACTTTGATTAGGTTTGAACAAAGAAGGAAGAGACATATTACCCAATACCCTGAGAGGCATCACGTGAATGTTACGAGTCTTCATGCGATCATTTTTATTCTGTTTTAGTTAAGTAATGATGTTCTTTTGACTGAAGAAACGTGTCACACAGACAATTTATGTGCGCAAATGTGCAATTTTTTTTTTTTTTTTTTTTTTTTTTTTGAAAAAAGACGAAACGAGGATTTGCTGCCATACACTTTAAACAAACGCACACACATTTACATATTTCGACTGACAAATTTTATAAGTTATGATTCTTAGTACTCTTGAAACACATTTATTACTTTCTTCGTAAAAGTTACGACGAGAGAGAAAGGCGATATTCACAAGAGCTTTGTAGCCTAATGCACATTTTCGGGAAGAGCAACGAAACACTGTAAACATTAACTGCAAAGTTATTATTCATGATTATAATTTTGATTCTATATTTATCCTATTAAACAAAAACTTTTCTGCAAACACTACTCTTGATCCGTTGTTTATCGAAACTCCGTATGGTTGTATAGTGTATAATAAACAAACAAATGAAGGTAATGATGTTTGAACATTAAATATTGATTTAGTTGCAACTAGGTTGAAAGAACTCCATCGGTTCCATGGAGTTCGAGCTCAAACGAATGGAAGAGTTGGTATTCTGGTCTGAAGCTCATGTTTAATGTTTTTGTAGCTAAAAACATTCGGGTGCTTTTACATCCGAGTCATTCGCCTCTACAATTATGGGCTAAACCTCTGAAGAAAAAATCATATTCCTTACTGTACACTACTCTTTCTAAACTGTCTGAAAGCCAAGAACTCTCCAAACTACTTCTTAATGGCAAAAGTTAAGGCTCTACAAATTGCATTTACATATAGATATAGACATTTTGAATTCCGGGTGAATAATCACAGTATGATCCCTGTCTCATCTGATGACCAATATGTTTGAAAAAAGCACGGATATCCACATGATAATAGCTATTACAGGAATAACTCCTTACGTGGGTGTCAACAAATTTATATAGGAGGGCAACTAAATAATAATTAATGCAATAGTTTGTAAGAGTTTTAAAATAAATTCGTTTTGAGGTTGTTTTTCTTTTTGTTTGAAGTCCATTTTAAGCACAGATTTGGTAATCGGAACTGAACCTACAGTTTAAAGTGGGATCCGAACCACTACGTGCATCGAACCCGGGAACCCTTGATTACAACTTTACCACTACTCCATAAGGGAGGGCCAGAAATTGTTGATTAATTGTGATTTAATCCAGGGTTGTTAAATGTCCAGGAATTTTAAATAAATCCAATTCCGGTCCAGGAGCGAAAATCAGCAAGCGTAAATGGGTTCTGGACCGTAAAGAACCTTTTATCCGTAAAGTATTTCAATTCGGTCCACGAATATTTTTTTCCGGATCAATTTAAATCTGGTCCAAGTTCCGTATAGAAATAAAGCAATAAACTTGAACCGAATTTAAATTGTGTGAGAAACAGGTTCCTGTTCTGTTACAGAATCCAATAGAACCCATTAGAATTAACGGATTCCTGGACCTTAAACAACCCTGAATTAATTACAGTAGTTTTATTACACAGACTACTCGGGATTGGACGTACTTATTTCTACGATGTTTTACTGTTAACGCTATTGACAGAGAGCGCCTAAAATAATGTCAAGGTATAGTTAGTTGTAGCATTGTGATAAGTCCATAGTTTGTGCCATCTGTGAAATATTCATCCTCCTCTTAGCGATTAACACCAAAAATGTAAGAAAAAGTGCGTAAACAACTGAAATACACAAGAAGTTAGATTCTCACTCACTCACTCACTCACTCTCTAGTCTTCTTAAACCAGAAGGTTCTAAGAAACACAAGCCTTACATCTGTCCCTATCCTGGGTAAGATCAATTCAATCTTCTCCATCCTTACCAATTTCCTTTAGGTCCACCTCAACGTTATCCTTCCAATCTTCGTCTTGGCCTTCCTACAGGCCTGTTACCCTCAGAGGGCCTCCCCGATGGCGCAGTGGTAGCGTCGTCGACTTCTAATCAAGGGGTCCCGGGTTCGATTCCCGGTGGAGGCACATAGGGGTTCGGATCCCACTTTAAACTGTGGGGGGTCCAGTCCCGATTAGCCTTACTGTGCATAAAGTGGACGTAAAACACCAAATCAATCAAAACTTACCATCAGGCTTCCCAACAAGAATCCTGTAAACTCTTCTTTCCTCTCCCATTCGTGCCACATGCCAACCTAAGTCGTCTTGATTTAATTATTTTAATACAGTAAAACAGATAAGTTGACCGGTTTAACGAAAGTCCGGATTAACTGAAATAACCTAAAAGAACAGTAGAAAGTGCATTAAAACTCCGTTTATAGCAACGAAGCACTTTTATTATGGTGTATTTAAAGGGCATAGGCCTAAATACACTATACAGTACAGTACAAAGTCTGCGAGAAACAGAATTTCATCAGTGGTTGACTGTCTTTTCTTTGGAAGTTCTCTTGTTGATTTCTAGCCACATTTAAAACCTTACATTCTGCTTTTTTTTTGCCTGTCCGGATTAAGCTAAGTCCGGCTTATCGGGATCCGGATTAACGAGGTTTTACTGTAATAAGTTAGATTCTACCTTAAATTATTAGCCGAATAAGGAGAATGAAAGTAACATGCGAAACTATAACGAATGTATAGTCAGAACGAATTTTCCTTGCTCTTGGACATTACGTCATAAACTGTAAGCCTTACTCATTACCGTGTGGGATGATGTACTCAGCTCTTGATCAAACTCAGCATACTGAGCGTGAAAAAGTTTTACCAACTGCACTCTGTTTTTGAGTCTCATTCAGCATTTTCCATTAACAACGTTTATCCACTCCTGTGTCTTTATGAACGCATGAGTTACCTCTTTGCTCGCTTGTTATAGACTGTACATGCAATGGTCTGCGTAGAACACACGGCAAAAGGAAAGCCTTCCCATCCAACAGCCTCCTACGTCACTTAACATCACCTTTATATTCGAAACAGAAGCAGAAACCGTAACAAATATCCCTGGCCTTCAAGTTGTTCAAAGCATATACACATAAGGTCACCGTAACATTTGCTAGTTGTGTTTCTGGCGTTGGAGGCGTTTTAATATCACAGACTATTGTCGATAAACCGAGTGCAAAATGATCTGTGTGTCCGATAGATCTATATTTAGACACTCATTTCCAACTGTTCAATTTACATAGGGTCATGAATTGTCTGTCACACTGTAAATGGAACCCAATGTTCCGTGGTTACAAGCAAATTAGGAGCAACTGAATCATCTAGCGTTGTATGAAATGCACCGCCTGAAGGAGATATTGATTGATTGGTTGAATTGACCCTCTCCAAACACATCCAAATGTCCATCCCCATTCCGCGTAGTACACCTGGACTGCATTTTGCAGACTAGCGAGGCTCTGGCGTCTGGACGAACGACCAGTACAATCCTCTGTTGGGCTCGCGTTGCGTCGTTCATATATATTTGTGATTGTCACCTTATCCATCTCATCTTATCACCAGGACCTCCCCGGTAGCGTAGTGGTAACGTCATCCCACTTTAAACTGTAGGTCCAGTCCCGATTAGCCTTTCTGTTCATAAAGTAGACTTAAAACAACAATTCATCTTATCATCATTCATCTTCATCTTCGCGATTATCAAAAGTGGCAGAAAAGCTTAGTCTCATAAAGCTAACCAATGAATCACTCAATATTAGTTCACTGTTCTGCCACTTTTGGCTAATCGCAAATATATGAGGATGAGTGATGATATGATGAAATTGATGAAGGAACTCTCACAAAGAACATCCATAGCAAGGACAGAATTCGAACTGAGGATCCCTAGCGTCGTAGCCCTCTGTGCTAACCACTCCGCAACGAAGGTAGCCCGAAGGAGACAATCGTCATTGATTAGAAGCATATCCAGAATTTCCTATTTTGGTATTGGGGATGTGTATAGCCGTTATAGAGGGTGCAAAGTGAGCGCCAAAATGGATTAGTTAGGACCTAGTGGGAGTGTTGGAGAATGTAGAGGTGCTAAGAGATGTTAAAAATTTGTAGATAAGCAATACATCGCCATCATACATTGTCAATACGACTGTTTCATCAATTCATATCCATCGTTGCGGTTAACTTACAGTCGGAATGCTTGTGCACATGGATTCAATTAAACGTAATGTATGTTTCAAATCTGGAATATCATTTATGCTAACCCTGTATAATTACAAGTCTGTCGCAGGTTCGTTTCCCAGCACCGACAAAAATAAACTTGTTCAATTGAAGACGAGGGAAGATACGTTCTCTCCAAACGTAGACCTAGTAATAAAAAAAGTATATAAAATAATAGACAATGAATTATGTCCGATTAAAGTTGCATGCTAGTAATCTAAATACGCAGGTTGGAATCATGATATAAGTAACCACCAGAAATGTCAATATAGACATCGACCGACCTTCGTGGCGGAGTGGTTAACATAGCGCGCTACAACGGAAAGAGTCCCGGGTTCGAATCGTGGTATTTTTTGTCAATTGCATCAACTGTATCATCATTTGTTTTTATTATTATTATTATCAAGTCTGCATATTATTTTTCGCGTATTTTATGTATTTTGTGTCATATTTATTTATTACATTTCTCACAATTACAGTTACCGTATAATTAGTATGCCATCAAAACTCAGTACCCTGTATTACTAATTCATGTTAAATTATGCGGTGGGATTGCATTCTGAGATCTCGTAGCAGCCTTCGTCTGCACGGACTTTGAACCTCGCACGGCCACTCTCGCTAGACTGGAATGCAGTGTCAGCTTCGTCGAAACCAAGTTGACACGAAGTGCTGACGCCAGTAACTAATCGGGCGTGTGTCCTCAACACATAGACTGCAACAACGGCGAGATAAACCTCTTATAGTAAGAGTTTATTAGGAATTAATACCCACTCAATTATTGAACTAGTTCAGTATTCAATGTGGAATTAACTTTTTTCTAAATAGCAAATTCTCACCACACACTACAATAAAACCTGATCTGGAAACCAGACAGGGAACTTGCGTCATTGCAGACTCTTCCAAACCATCACTCACCGAGATCCACTCTTAATGTAACCCTAATTTAAACCCTCACCCCATCATATCCCTCCCTCAAAATTGTTCTGGACACCAGAATGGTTGTTATCCTATACATAGCATTCCCTACTATCTATAAGATAATTTATTTATTTATTTATTGCAAATCCAGTACAGCAGAAGCCATATTAAACCGGAAAGACACAACAGTAAAACAGTACCCTAGTGTTAAAAAGAACACACGAAACAAGATAAAATAAAAGAAACAAAATATAAACATAAACATGCAAAGACAATACCAAGATAAACAGATTACTTTCACAATGCATTACTTATGTACAATTTTTTCTAAGTTGGTGATAAAAGAAGAATATGAACTGAAAATATCGACTTGGTTTGAGATGATATTGAATTGGTTCGGTAGCCTATGGAATAATGAACGTTGTATGAGTGATAGTCTGGGAGTTGCAGTGTGGAAAGTCTCCTTGCTCCAATAAACGAACACAAATTAATCCATACTACTAATAAGTTTAATCAATTACCAATCATACTAATGCATAGTAAAAAAAGAAGAAATTTCAAAATTTGTAACTAGAATCTTCATCTATATATATATATATATATATATATATATATATATATATATATATATATATATATATATTTTTCTTATTGTAGTTGTATTTCTATTTAATGTATGAAAATTGAAAATATAGACGAAAAGAAGGAGGATAAAAGGTGGGAGAACCGTTTAAATTCAGGAAACTGACGTCCTGGTTTATTTAAAGGTACTTCGGCTTACTTCGGGGGTTCCCCCCTCCTTTTCCTTTCATTCAAATCATATCATCATCGCGATCAGCCAAAAGTGACAGAAAAGCAATGCTAATTAACAAAAATCAAGTATACACATCCTTAAAGTAACGATTGATTGATTGAAATCAAAATTGTTGCTACGTCAGCACTTAGGCTATTTGCACCCGTCACATTATACGGGACCTAGCCCTTATCAAAACTGAGCAACACGTGTCTCTGAGGACTAAAGTTCCCTTACCTAGTTGAGACTGTACAAAACACAGGACAACACTACAGAGGAATGACCTGGTCGTAGGTCCAAACGCCAGAGCCTCGTTGGTCTGCAAGATTGTAATGTCATGGACACTTCTGGGTTGTAACCAGTCCATTGAAAGTTAATGGGATTGTTACATGTGTCCGTGACTGTACTACATGGAAGTAAGGTTGACTTGTGGACATATTCTCAACCCTCCATAAAGCAGCCAGAATCACACCCTAGCACCTAGTCTACACGTTATTTTACCGGGTGCATAATCTTGGAACATCTCATAAAAAATCCTGAATGGTATCTAAATACAGAGAACGACGATATACAGATCCCAATGGGCAATAAGCCTCTCCATAGCAAACATATACACGAGGGAGGTTCCTATGATTTCTATATAACGAGCTATATTTTCACAGAACAATTTCTCCTAACAAGTTTCCGGCCCCATGTAGTGTATCTTTGAACTCCCTTCCAGAATTCCCCCCACTGCCTCCAGGCGCCTTTGTTTACTGTCTGGAACTCCATTCCCGGATCCCCTAATACAACCATCGTAACGAGACCTGAGAAGACTTCCCGTCATTCCATCTCCTTCGCCTTCATTATCGCCCATTCCTCTTGTTCCCTCATCACGTTCCTTGGACTATAGCATGTTAAGTCTTCATCCCCTCTCTCCTGCACGGATGGATGGTTCCTGTGTGTGAAGACGCTGGGAGCATCTCCCCAGTTGTCGGGGTCGCTCAATCCGGACCTTTGAGTTGTTGATGAGAGTTTGGGCCGCCCTTCGGTGGACCGGTCACAGACAGAATACTAAACACTGGGATTTAATTTTTCATGATTCAGAACCCTGCCAACAGACTTACGATTACTATACACAGATCAATTTATCAATGGTGTTTCCACTGAATGTGCTGCTTGAGAGTTCTCCATTAAGGTTGTTGATTGGTTAAAATAGACTGTCTCACACAATTAACACACATTGTGCCTTTGATTGTCACAAAAGACACGATAAAGGTACAAGAAAACTTAACAGATTTAGTCTTATATTAACATTAACTATAGAATGCAAAATATGCAGCGTCGGCGATTAGGGGGACATTGGAGGCAGTTGCCCCACACTTTTTGCCCCAGCATATGACCTCTTCACCAAGAGAAAGTAAACTGTCCTAGCCCCATAGTCATCAAATCATTCATCAAATCATCACTCATCCCCATCTTCGCGATTAGCTAAAAGTGGCAGAAAATCAAAGCAAAATAAACCAAATCAATCAATCAATATATACTCAAATAATTAGTTATTGTTTTAAGTCCACTTTATGAACAGAAAGGCTAATCGCGACTGTACCTACAATTTAAAGTGGGGTCCGAACGACTATGTGCCTCCACCGGATATCGAACCCAGGACCCCTTGATTACAAGGCGACAACGTTACCACTACGCCATCTTAGAAGATTATCCTCAAAAAGCCTAAATCTCACAACGTGCTAACAACCAAACTACTACATCTATGAATTCAGACATTTCGAAACATGTGTGTGATTGTACTTGACCCACAAGGCTAGTTCAATCAAGTTGCCTTGTGTCAATTTTTTTACGCCATTATCAGCTGAGCTAAGAAAATATAATGTACCTAATCCAGTAATGTGACGTTTTAAATGTTAATTTTAAAAAGAATGCTATTCTCGTATTATGACGTCAAATCTGTAGGTCTGCTTTTCCGTTGCTAGGAGATGTTAGTTGTTTATGATGTAAGCTGATTCAAATTTATGGTTTCTGTAGTGTAATTGAAGAAAGGTTTTCGAGATTGATAATGTTATTTATTTCCAGATTTCCTGTTTTCCTTGTAATTGTAAATTATATGGAACTGACATCAGTGGGAGGTTGTAATTAGAGTTGACTGACAGGTAGTGTGGATACTTGCGATATTTCATCGAATGTCTTAAGGTTTATTCCACGTCCGAGTTGGCCTCTGAGTTAACGTCCTGTTCTCCCAACTCAGGACGTCCCAATTCAGGAACTGATAGTTTTCGCATTGGAACGTTTTAAACGGAATACAGTAAAACCTCGTTAATCCGGACTAATGGTGGGATAAGTTGATCGGTTTAACGAAAGTCCGGATTAACTTAAATAATCTAAAACAACAGTAGAAAGTGCATTAAAACTCAGTTTATAGCATCAAAACACGTTCATTATGGTGTATTTATAGTGCATAGGCCTAAATACACTATACAGTACAGTACAAAGTCTGCGGGAAACAGAATTTCATCAGTGGTTGACTGCCCTTTCTTTGGGAAGTTCTCTTGTTGACTTCTAGCCACATTTAAAACCTTGGATTCTGCTTTTCTTTTGCCTTTGGCCTGTCCGGATTAAGCGAAGTTCGGCGTATTGGGGTGCGGATTAACGAGGTTTTACTGTATTCCCAACTCAGAAACCGCTGCTAATTGAATCGGGAGGGAAGGGGAAGACGTAAGGGTCGATATTTTAGTTTTTAGTTCTTATCGGTACTACTGTTACCCAGAAATACAGTATAGCCTATACCCATTTGCAGAAAAAGAAGTACTGTGCTTTAAGGGGAGTTTCTTCTTTCCTCTAACATGTTTTGAGTATATTGCAGATATTGTGCCTGCATGTTAAGTTAGCAGTGTTACACAAGTGTGTGTAATATCAACTATTTCAAACGCCATTATATCCTGCCCCGAGGCAATTGATAGGACGTCGAGACTTGGGAAGACAATTCACTGGTATAGACCAGTTCCTTGACATGGCACTCTTCTCATTTGAGTTTCTATAGTTCCTGAATTGGGAAGTCCTGAATTCTTCGCGAAAGGAATGATGGTAAGTTTTTACTGCAATAAGAACTGGGCAACGTAACAATAACAACCATACGAGTCCTGCTATAGTTTGCCTTATGGAAACACATCTTAACGATTCGCCAGTGAATATATTGTTTCAGCACTCAAATAAAATTGACAAATGTCAACTCAAAACATCTACAACTCTCCTAATTCTTTTCCTGTCTCTCCCTTTTCCTGTTATATGTAATCTAACAAATACGATTCATGGCTTATTCTTCTTTGATCCCCAAATAACGATCATTTGCAGAATAAACTTAATATAAAACTCATCTAATTGGTAATATTCAGAATTTAGAAAGTTTGTAACAAGTTTCCTTTATCGGAAAAATAAATCCTCTTACAAAAATTACAAAACAAAAGCGCGCGTCTTTGATTTTTTCATTCATTTCCCTTCATCCTTATTGTTTCGTTTATCATAGATGAATAATTACCCTCTAGCATGCAATCTATTGTCTCTATTCTAACACTAAGTTACCGAGGCCTCCCCGATGACGTAGTGGTATCGCCGTCGCCTTGTAATCAAGGGGTCCCGGGTTCGATTCCCGATGGAGGCACACTTTAAACTATAGGTCCAGTCCCAGTTTGCCTTTCTGTGCATGAAGTGGACTTAAAACACCATTTCAATCAATCAAAACTAAGTTACCGAAATAAACTAATAATTTTTGAGCTGATTCTCACTATCTCACTATCAGAATAAAATAATAAGTTAACAATACAGGGTGAGTCACCTAAAATTACCACCGGAAATATTTCGTGAACAACAATAAATATTGAAAAACTTCTTCCGCAGATATATAAGTATGAGAGGGGCTCATGAAATTAATGGACACAATACGTTCAAGTGCGTAAGGAAGTGTTTAATACTTCCTCACTGAATTTTTAAAACTGTCATACATTCCTTAATAAGAACTACAACTGCACTGTCTCTGGGAACAAAATCCCAACGTTAAAAGCTGTAGGCTAATGACAAAAACAGTACGCCACCACCCACAGAGGATTATGCTGGTCGTGGATACAGGCGCCAGAAATACGTTGGCCTGCAAACATTAAGTTACTGGAGTGTTGTGTCCACTTATACCATTCATTTCATGAGCCCCTCTCATACCTATATATCTGCGGAAGCAGTTTTACAATATTTATTGTTGTCCACGAAATATTTCCTGTGGTAATTTTAGGTGACTCACCCTGTATAATAAGAAAATAAGAGATATTTAATAATTGTATGCTGTTGACTGTAACATTAAGACAAATACTAGTATCTAACGTTATTCTTTAAATCATCAAATCGACCTGCGTAAGTTCTAGATGGGGGTGTAAAGGATGAACTGAGAAGAAACCCAAAAGTCAAATTCACTTCCATGTAGTACACTCCAGTAACTTAATGTTTGCAGGCGAACGTAGCTCTGGCGCCTGTATCCACGACCAGCATAATCCTCTGTGGGGTGGTGTTGTACTGTGTTTGACATTACAGCTTTTAACGTGGGGATTTTGTTCCCAGAGAGAGTGCAGTTGTAGTTCTTATTAAGGAATGAATGACAGTTTTAAAAATTCAGTGAGGAAGTATTAAACAGGCATATTTAATTTTCTTGGTAGTACCCTATCCTCAATTTTGTTTTAAGTAAGGATCTTACCTTCGTATTACGTGATGGGCAAGAATACTCTTATGTGCTGATGTGTCCATATTAAAAAAAAAATCAATTCCTATCTCCTACAATGGCAGTCGTTTGGTTAATTTTATTGTAACCATTATCTACCATTAAATTATTTTTGCCTGAAACCATATTAGAACAGTTTCCCAAATATCATCATCTGAAACATTTTAGATACTAAATTAAAGTCCGTGGTGCAACAGCTCTTTCAGAGTAAAGGACTACTAAGCGACTTAATTGGATGATGCGCAGATTCAAGTGAAATGTAATCTGGCTTTCTGAAGCAAGGCACGCTGTTGTTTCTTTCGAGTACGTGTAACTTTACAATTACCCTCACGACGCTGGGTCAACACTGGTAATCGAATTTTCGGACCAAAGAGCGATAACTAATCGGTTAAAGGAAACCTCATCCCAAGCAAAACACTAGTTAAATGAGCAATGCATGTAATTAGTGCACTATATAATGCTTGATTACAGTTTCTGGCCTTAGGCGTGTTTCTATTGTGCTACAAGCAACAACAGACATCGGCTAGTGAGAGCTATAGCAATTTAAGAGAGACCTGACGTACTTAACGCACTAGCGTATGCAACTAATACCAGAAATAAACATGTAGATATACTCTATGTGATCAAAAGTATCCGGACACACCGCGAAACGTATGTTTATCATAGAGGGCGACACAGTACTGCCATCTACCGCGTGGAACACATAGTCAGCGAACTCAGTAGTCTGCAGACAGTGTGAGACAGCAGTATGGGATGGTCTGAGCAACTCGCAGACTTTCAACGTGGTCAGTTGGTTGGGTGCCACTTGTGTAGGAAGTCTGTGTGTGAGATTTCCACCCTCCTAAACATCCCTCTGTCCACTGTTTCCGATGTTATAGTGAAGGGATGTGTACAACCCAAGAGCATGCAGGCCAACCTCCCATGTTGACCTCCAGAGAGCATCGAGTGTTGAAGAGGGTCGTACAGCATTATCGTCAATCATCCATCGCCACCATCACACAGGATTTCCGAACTGCATCAGGATCTACTCCAAGCATCATTACTGTTTGGCGCAAGATGCGGAAACTTGGTTTCCATGGCCGGGCAGCTGCCCATAAGTCAAACATCACACAGACAAATGACAAACGCCGCCTCGTATGGTGCAAGGAGCGTCGAAACTGGACCATAGAACAGTGTAAAACCGTTGTGTGGAGTGATGAATCACAGTACACAATGTGGTGATCCGATGGTAGGGTGTGGGTGTGGCGAATGCCTGGTGAACGACATCTACCAGCCTGTGTAGTGCCGACAGTGAAATTTGGAGGTGGCGGGGTTACAGTGTGGGCATGTGTCTCCTGGTGGGGACTTGGCCCCTTGTTGCTTTACATGGCAATGTCACGGCACAAGCTTACGTTGACATTTTAACAGCTTTCATGCTGCCTACCAGTTCGGGGATGACCATTGTGTCTTTCAACACGACCGAGCACCGTCCATACTGCAGGGCTTGTGGGGGAGTTGTTTGATGACAACAACGTCCCACCAAATGAACTGGCGTGCGCAGAGTCCTGATTTGAATCCCACAGAACATCTCTGAGATGTTTTGGAATGCCGACTTCGTGCTAGACCACACCGATCCACATCAATACCTCTTCTCATTTTGGCGCTCTGCGAGGAATGGGCTGCCATTCCTCAGGAAACCTTCCGGCACCTGATTGAAAGTATGCCTGTGAGAGTGAACGCTGCCATCAAGGCTAAGGGTGGGCCAACACTGTATTGACTGCCAGTGTTCCCGATGGAGGGTTGTCCAAACTTGTACTTTATTTTCAGGTGTGTGTCCGGATACTTCTGATCACATAGAGTAGGTTACGTTAGGTTTAGTGCTCTTATTGTGCTTTGCACAGCAGTCAATAAATACGTGACGTCATAACATTTACTGCTGACAGTCACTCCAAGTAGCTATCGCTAGACGCTCACCCACAAGAACATCAAGCTTATATGAATAAAAAGAGATGGCACCATAGTAGCTTCGAAAAGTACGAAGCGAATCGAATATGATAAAACCATTAATACGTTTAGAAGTGGGAGTGATTCATGCACCATATTACAATCTCATAAACGTGAACAATAGATACAAGATAAGTGAAGCACAAGCGTTGGGTGATAATATCAGTAACCGATCATGGAACTGTACCTCTCTCCTTCAGTGGAAAAGTATCGTAACGGAACTGCTAGTTGGAGCAGCGAAACTCCTGATACCGTGGCGCGTGAGAAGCGCGACACGCGAACTTCCGTGGCGCGTGAGAAGCGCGACACGCGAACTTCCGTGGCGCGTGAGAAGCGCGACACGCGAACTTCCGTGGCGCGTGAGAAGCGCGACACGCGAACTTCCGTGGCGCGTGAGAAGCGCGACACGCGAACTTCCGTGGCGCGTGAGAAGCGCGACACGCGAACTTCCGTGGCGCGTGAGAAGCGCGACACGCGAACTTCCGTGGCGCGTGAGAAGCGCGACACGCGAACTTCCGTGGCGCGTGAGAAGCGCGACACGCGAACTTCCGTGGCGCGTGAGAAGCGCGACACGCGAACTTCCGTGGCGCGTGAGAAGCGCGACACGCGAACTTCCGTGGCGCGTGAGAAGCGCGACACGCGAACTTCCGTGGTGCGTGAGAACCGCGGCACAAATATCAATGAAAACATCTCCAACTTGGGAGCAATACTTCTCATCAGCGATTTTGTAAGACAAATGGATGAGAGTAGCTGAAAGGTACTTTGACTTTCATTGTGACGGGAAATTGAGATTGCCCTACCAGGGTAAGGGTTTCAAATCAGAGCCGAGACCCCCTCCCCCTCCAAAGAAAAGGCTTAGTGCCTCTCCATTCGCTCCAGCATGAATTATAGAGCAACATTTTAACATCAGATCTTGGGCCTCCTGTTTACTGGGAGACCTTGCGTATAAACAACTTGAACCGGGAAAATTGCAAGTCCGTGATGAAAATGCTGCAGGAGGAAAAATGCGTGGAGCAGTGAGAAATGCGTCCTATTGCAATATTCAAGACTTCATCAACGGCCCGACGGTGTAAGTCTCCAGCAACCATCACCATCTTTTCCTCTTAAACTCCTCTCGCTTCCTCCCACTCCGCTTCATGCAAGCGTAATGCATGCGCTCAAGGTCACTCGGAAGAATACTTATTCCGCCATAGCAATGAAATATGTACCTCTTTAGGGAATTCCTCGTACCCTTTTACTCTCCTTCATCCTTCCATTTGGATTCATGAAATATTTCTTCAAGCAGTGAGAACTGGTGGAAAATGCACTGGATGTGGTACAACTGGAAGCGGGGTTCAGGGCTGAGGTGAAGAAAAATTTAACGCCGAAGATTGAAGAGAAATTATTAGCAGTTACACACTCATGCATTTTCATTTAACTTTAACATTTTCATAAATTGTTCATTCTTAGCGCTGACTTTAAGGAAGGCAAACTCGTGAGACTAATTTCACTGCTTCCTCTTATTTCCTCTTTATCTTAGAGGTGATACTAGAATCAATTATGCCCAATTTATTTACAGTGTCAAACTTTGCCTTGTCGTAAATAAGACCTTTAAGGCCATGGACCCATATTCATTACCTGGAAGTAAATTGGTAACAAGTTTGGAACATTGGGAAGCTAGAAGAGGTAATGCATCAATGCGGGCTCTTCACTTTACCAGAAAAAAAACTTACCGAAGGAAGTAAAGAAAGAAGTGGACAACGTTGAATTTGACAGTCACCGCGGATTCACTTATTACGAATGGCACAACAGGGTTGGACAACTAGCAAGAAGCATCAATGCCCTGATTTTTATAGAGTGTTAAGCCAACTTCTACACTATACTGTATTGTAAAAATGTACCGCAAAATTTACATCGTTCAGCAGCTAAAAATTTAACGTTATGCATGTTAATTGGAAAAAACGAAACCCAACCTCTTCTTTTCTGAAAATATATTTTCTCTTGCATGATGATTATAAATTGCACTTGTGTGAGTCACAAATATAATATTTTAAAAAGGAATCATTAAAATTGCATTAATTAACTAAGTTAACTAACCATTAATTCTGGGAAAACAGCCATGGTCTTTCTCAACGATTTCTGGATGGCAGCCAAAATTAGACCGACCGTCATTTCTCCAAACAATTTCGTACGGCGTACTGAGGTGTGAGGTTAGTAAAAGTTTCTGCAGTACCCCGCAGATCAACCATATAATAACAAATTACAAGAAATTAACTTTACTAGCCATCAGTGCAAATTTACATTCGAAATTTACCCTGTCAGGGACTTGGATAGTACTTCTGAATTTGTGATGAAAACAAAAGTAATGTGCCCTTTCTTAAATGAATGTATCTCAGAAATGGCACCAAATTTTAGGACTGGCATGTGGGCAAAAATTCACGTTCCAACCCCATAGTTTTACTTTTGCTTCTGAGAGTTGAAAACTTCTTTTCACCAGAAGATAAAGTTAAATTTGGTGCAGTAGCTCTACGTTGTTTCTAGGTGAGGGTTACACATTTCACTTGCAATATGCAGGAAGTCCAAAGTGCATGCATGTAGTAAGTGAACAGATTTAAAATTTGCAAACACGTTCTCTCTTTGCTCAAACAATAATTACAAAATTTTAATCTTAGCAAGGTACAAGGAGCTGAACATAATTTTGCACTATTTTAAGTGTAATAAATAACAAAAAGTGATAATTCCAGATAGGATTACAGGTTTCCTGTGAGTTACTAGAAAGTTTACTTCCAACAGCACTTAACTCTAATAGCCTGTAATTTTATTTACACACTCACTCACTCTTACGCATACAGAAAACATGCATGCATTCAGTGGAGGCGATTAGGGGAGCGAGGAGGCAGTTACCCCCCCCCTCCACTTTTTGCAACTTTTGCTCCCGTACTATGCTAAACCAAGGAAAAGTAAACTGTTCTTGCCCCCCCCCCTAATTTTGGAACCAAATCGCCGCCACTGCATGCATTTATCTATTTTCTTTTGTCATTTCATTGACAATCATTCATACACTACTGTATAAAACTTCTTGTGTGATTATTTAATGTACTTGTTGCAGATCTCCGTGGCAGAGTGGTTATCACAGAGCGCTACGAAGTCAGGGGCCCTGGATTCGAATCCCGGACTGGGTATGGGTGTTCGTTGTGAGCGCCCCTTCATCAATTTCATAGTATCTCACTCATTCTCATCTTCGGGGTCGGTGAAAAGTGGCAGAAAAGCGAAGTAAAATAAACCAAATCAATCAATTAATTTGCCCTTTTGGAGTTATGTGGTAGATCGGAACAGTGGCGGCCCTAGAAAAAATAGTGGGGATGACAGAGGGGACAGTCGAATCTAGTATTCACCTAAATACCATACAAAAGTCATATTTGAGGTAGTTTTTTGTTGAGGAGTGGTCGACTGATGATGTCGTCACTGAATCAGCATTTGCCGCCCAGCAATTAAGCCAATTGAATTAGACTGAATACATGTGTCTTTATATCTCTCCACTTCCCTTTCTGACTTTCCTGCAAAACACAAATACATCCCGTTATAAGTAGACGAGCAAAAATTGTAAAAGTACTGGAGGAAATTCAATACAAAACATAACAACCAGGGAAACAACGACAGTTAGTGGATAAAACTCCCTCGCATTCTCAACAGAGATGTTCGAGGAGGAAAAATCGTTCAGCAAAAATTTAGCAGGGTACCTGATTTCCAATGCCTGCTTCCAAACAAAGGGACCAGTTGTTAAGGTCCGATCAATATCATATGCAGAGAAGAGCAGGCAAGTGGTGTGTTACAGCGATAATATTCATTCGCCCTGCCTTTCCTCCCCATCAGAACGGATTGTTGTGATTTTATCTGCAACAATGGGAACGGAAGATAATGGGACCAGGCGGCGGCCAACCGTCCAGCCCCAAGTTATGTAGTTTGAGCTAGAGGACAACCGAAGTTGAAGATCGTGGCTGCGATTTATGATGCGTGCTAACTGCGTCGAAAAACAGTGTTCATTTCTCCTAGTACGAGCACTATCTCGTCTGCTACCACATTTTTGCTCCTCTTGTTTCGCAAAAGCTACACTCAATTTGAATTATGAGACAAGATTTGCTGTGGAATATACGACAGTAGAGTTGGGTGCATAAATATGACCAAGCAAATTGTCCATTACCATATTAATTCTCTTTCTTTTAAACAATGAGAGTTTCACCTATACGTAAAAATCCATCCCTCCAAAACAAGTAGGATGCAATTTAATAAGTCATGGACAATTTGCCAGGCAATACCTGTGCAAGTGACTTTGAATTGAGGAAAAGCATAGGAGGAACTGGAATTTGTCTTGACGTTCAAATCCGGGATTATTCGATTATGATGTGACGTGGATTTCAGAGTGCAACTGGAACAATATTAACTATCCGAATACTTACTGGTGAGTTTGAGCTTTTCTGTTTTAAGTTTACTCTATGCACATTTAGGTTAATAGGGACTGGACCTACAGTTTGATGTATGATGTGTAAGTGTGATGTTAGTCAGAGGATGTGATGTTAGTGTGAGGACAAAAATGCCTTATAATGACTATTTTTGCCAAACGCTCACACACCTCATATGACAATTATGAGTGTCGAAGTCCCAAAATGTTTTGTTAAGGAACACCCCTGAGGATGACCAACTCTAGATGATGCCAACTAGCCACACTTCCTTATTCGTCTTACCAGACAGATCTTATTGTGATTAATTATTTTACAAACTACAAAGGTACTTATGGTGAAACTTATTAAACAAATAATAATTGAAGGGGTCGGGTGTAAAACATGGTAAGTGACATTTTGGTCACTTTGAGTTCATTAAGAAAATAGATTATTATGAACTATACTGTGGATAAATAGTTTTCGTGTTGTGTTTACCAATTTCACAAGGCTTCACTGAGTCCAATGCAAATTGTATGCATGGCAATTTCACTCGAAAATTGAAGGATGGTACATTTTACTTTGTAACTCAAAAATGACCAAAATGTCATTTACCACACGAGCCCTTCAATTATAAGAAAAACACATTTCTTACTCATCCGTAATAGGTTCTTGCATATCACAAAAATGATTTTAAAAGTGCCACCCTTACGATTTGAAATGTCTGGCTCCTTCCTTTATCCACCCCATACATCGAGCACAGATATACAGAGAAAGAGAGAGAGAAATTAAAACCAAATACGAACCCTGAATGAACATGAGAAAAACTTAAGAAAGAGATTTCCAATGCTGGAATTGAGATATAAGTGTGAACAATATTGCAAGTGGTTATAATTGTGCTATCTACACTCTGTCTCTGGAGTCTGTGGGGCAAGGCCGCGCATAACGGTATAGAAGGGGAGAAAGCGAGTGGGTGGAACAAAGCAGTGCGCGCTGCTGTCAACGTCTGGTAGATGCAGCCGCGTTTTTCCTTCCATGCGCTCAATCCGCTCTCACGCGTTCATTCGTCGACTCTTCTCGAGTCCTACTTGCGCCGAGGTCTTGTTTTTGTTAGCTTCCTGCAGAGATTCCCGTGCCTCAATGCATAGTAAATCTTGGCAAAAAGAAACTAATCTTATTGGTTGATTTAGTTTATTTTACTCCGCACTTCTACCATTTTTGGCTAATTCGCGAAGATGAGGATCAATGGCTATAAGATGGGATGGGTGAAGGGACAATCACAAACACACAAGGACAGCACACGACACAAACCCCACGGAGGATTATACTGGCCGCACGTCCAGACGCCAGAGCCTCGCTAGTCTGCAAAATGCAGTCCAGGAAAGTTGGTGTTTGGCATTTGGGTGTCTACATTGTTTGGTTCGTTTGATTTGTTGTCTTAAGTCCGCTTTATGCACATACAGATTAATCTGGACTGAGCCTACAGTTTAAAGTGGGATCCGAACCACTGTGCAATGTGCCTCCTCCTGGTATCGAACCCAGCACCCATTGATTACAATGCGACGACGTTACTACTACGGCATCGTGGAAGCCTTCGGTATCTAGAGGAAGGCTCACCCAAATTTGATATTTTTGTATTCACAAAATAGCAGAGAAATAACAGCATCACTGAAAATATCCTTCAGCAACAGCGAATAATCATAGGTAAGAAGTAGGTTTGACCTTCAGATGTTCCTCCAGGAAGCAATCCTGCATATCAAAGATTGCGATAACACTTGCTATCTTGGTATATTGCCAGAGGCTGCGATAAACACGGCTTAACGGGGTGAAAGAAATTCAATCGACAGCGTTTGGAGGAAGAAAGAACCGTGAATTTATGGCAGGGATGGGAGGAGAGCAACTGTATGAAGAAAATATGGAGACGCCAAATCAAATGACGTGAGACCTTGGATTTCCGTCCCGCTGCGCAAATGGGAAGTTAATACCGTCTCCCTCGTCACGCACCAAGGTGCAGATACGTCACTGCCAAAAATTTTCAAGAAGGCAACTCACAAGAAGTGTGGGTCTTATTTCTCACATGTCACCCTTGCTTGACATGGTCGTGTTTCGCAATTTTCTCTTTCCGAAGAAACTTATTCGATATTTGGATTTTTTGCCTACCTCCGTTGTGGACTGGTTAACACGGCTCGCTACGAAGCCAGTGAGCCCGTGTTCGAATCCTGGCCTGGGGATGGATGTTCTTTGTGAGTGTCCCTTTGTCGGTTTCATCATATCATCACACATCCTCATCGTCGCGATTAGGCAAAAGTGGAAGAAAAGCGACGCTAAATAACCAAAATCAAATCAAGATATTTGGGTTTTAGAAATAGTTAGGAGAGGTTTGGTGTTTTCTTATTTGCGTCACTTTTCTACCACTTTTGATTAACCGCGGCGATGAGGATTCGGCACTGTCGGGGCTGGGAAGGGTAATTACGCACCCATTATATTCAGGTCAACTCCCCCTTTCGTGCATATGTATTTATATATCTGTGTCTGTAGCCTTAATTCTCAGTTCAACAGTAATAACACTAACAATTATTTAATATTATTATTATTATAAGTGAATAGAGGTTGAAATAAATAAGTTGTAGTATGTGTTGGAATAGCAATGCACGGGGTGATATTCACTGAAGACACTCAAATATAAACCTCTCTTCGACGTAGTACCCCCTACAACGCATTTTGTATACTAACGAGGCTCTGGCGGCAGGATCCACAGTTAGTATAAGCACAGATAAAGATATATACAAAGAAGTGGAAGCAAAAGTGCGAGTGGTGTTTTAAGCGCCTCTCAACGTATTATTCCGAAACTTCTTGGGAGGGGGCGTTCCCAGCGGGAGGTCCGTGCACCCGTTTCCTGCCTTCGATGAAGATCTGCTTATATATCTTTATCTGTGGCATAAGGCTCTGTGGGAGGGTTGTCTTGTGTAGTGCACATGTATTTGTGATTTGTCCCTTCATCCATCTCAACAGCATTCTTACCCATCGTCGCGATTAGCCAAAAGTAGCAAAAATCGACTACAATAAACTAAGTCAACAACATATCAATGCATAGTAACAATGAGATGTGCTGGTAAATTTTCAGTGAGGATAAACATGTCCAAAGAGTAATATGATAAATATAATAATACATATAACTATCATTTTTGAACTATCATTAAATACGTAGTAATCGAATTAAAACAGTCACGAGTATTTTTCTTTCTGTTTTATAGAGTTAGTCGCTACACACATTAGTTACAAAACTACCTATGTTATGCTTTTTCATCTGATTGTTACTGTCTTCTCAATCATTATACTATATACAGGGTGTCATTTTAATGGCGCCCACGGACCACGGAAACGCATAGAGGACATCAAAACAAACAACTTTTCTCAGTAACATTTTTCTCGTTGGTGCATCGTTTCGGCGCTTCAGTCGTTCAAAAAAGCCCCTTTTTTGCCGCCTGAATGCTGGGAACCAAACACAGCATTTGATTGCATTTGTGACGTCATATCCCGTCGTGAAACGATGCGTTCCAGGTTTGCCAGGAACACACATATTCTCTGAAAAATGACAGCTACAATCAGCCACATTATATACCGTAAAACAAAACGATAAAACACATTCTGTAACCTAACAGGAAGTAAACAAACTATATGAAAAATAGTAGAAAGAAAATATAATTCAAGTGGAAGTGGTCATATCGAATTTTGTCTCAGCTTACATGTCAAATATTTGCAAATCTACTTACCGAGTTGGCATCTATAATTTAGTCTATCCACTTCGGCCTTCTGATACTAGTTGTCTGTGACACACTGAACAAATGACAAAATAGAAATGAAAGAACTCAAAATTTCAAAGGTAAGCAACACATAATATACTTGCGTGCAAAGAAATAGACCCACCTTACACTTTTGACATAGAATGTTATTAAATTTATTAACATCATATGTATTAATTACTGAACTTTATCTACATATAAGTAGGATTAGACGCTTCCATTTGGATAAACATTTTATGTGCCTCCAGACAGTTTGAAGAAAAAGTAAGAACAAGTAAGCATTTTATGTCAAAAGTGTGATGTGGATCTATTTCTTTGCACGCAAGTGTATAATGTACATTCAGGGCATTATGAGGCATGTGGCAAAAATGGTTGAAAATACAGGTATATAAGTAGTAGTAATAAAAACTCTCCGACGACTGTGTTTATCTATGCACCGGATACACATGTAGTAGTATGCAAACTGTGAACAGGGCAGTATATTCGCTACTGATTCATCATTAGATTGTTACTGTGGTTGTACGTGTTTTATCCGTAATATAACAACGTGAACCTCGGATACTTCCGTTATCAGTACAAAAGTACCACAAGGCATCTGGACACAAACATGTAGATATCAACCTTGCAACGAAATTTGCAAATACTTGACATGTAGCTGGGCGTAAACAGCCACAAGCTGTAAGTCCAATAAAATTTATTGTTGTTGATATTTGACATGTAGGCTGAGACAAAATCCTATATTGACACTTCATTTTGAATACCTTTTTTACCATTTCTCATATCGTTGGTTCACTTCCACCTTCCCCTGAGATGGCTGCTGATCATCTGGCTGGTAGGCTATGATGTTCGCTCTACTGGACGGGTTTCTCGCTTCGTTTTACAGCTAATAATGTGGTTGGTAGTTTGTCATTTTTCACAAAATGTGTGTGTTCCTTGCAACCCTGACGTGCGCTGTTTCGACGCAGGAAATGACGTCACAGATACGATCAAACGTTGCGTTGGGTTGCCAGCATCCAGGCGGCAAGACGATATTTTTTGAACGGCTGTAGCGTCGAATCGACGGACAAACGAGAAAAATGTTACTGAGAAAAGTAGTTTATTTTGATGTCCTCTATACGAATCTGTAATCCGTGGGCGTCATTAAAATGACACCCTGTATATATATATATATATATATATATATATATATATATATATATATATATATATATATATATATATATATATATATATATATATATATATGTTCATATAGTATCATAAAGGGGTCTCGGGTTCGATACCCGGTGGAGGCACATAGTGGTTCGGATCCCACTTTAAACTGTAGGTCCAATCCCGATTAGCCATACTGTGAATAAAGTAGACTTAAAACACCAACTCAATCAATCAATCAATCATACAGTATGAACATATATTACGTAAGTGTTAATATTGTACTTTAAATATGTGTGAGGAAAAAAGTTACCCCATTTGATTTTAAAAACTGTTATGCATAAAAAGAGGTAAAACACACAAAAAAGCTGTATGATTTCTAGAAGTTTCTAGAACTGTAAAGAAGAGATTTTCCATAGAGAACACTTTTGAACAAAACTTGATCAGAAGTCAATTTTTTGCTAAATACAATATGTCAAACGCTGAAAAATTAATGTTTTCCTACTTTCAGTGAAAATATGTTAAGGTTTTGAGGAAGAAAACTTGTCTTTCAAAGGATCTGGTAGACACGTGATCAAGAAATCTAAAAAGGAGTTCAGAATTAGTTTCGTTGAAGTCTGACTTGTATTTCCGTCAAAAGAATGAAAGTCAAAGAGAAATAGTGATATATATATATATATATATATATATATATATATATATATTGCTCGTGTTTTTCCCCGAAAAGAATTTAAGCAAGGAAAAAAAACATACTTCACGCAGAACGAACCATTCATTCTCACAGTTAATGGATCAAGACGCACATATACCATTTGTAGACGAACTAAAAGGGGTTGATCGGTCTGCTTTGCTTCACAAAACTCCAGCACAAAGGTCTTCCTGGAAGTGCTTATGAAATATTAAACGAAGATTCGTCTACGTTGCTTCCTCTTTCGATCGATTTTTTGGGCGATGCCGTTTCTCTTTGCCCTCCTCCTTCCTCTTCCAAAAACCAAAAATGATGATCTGCAACGGAGATCTGGTTCTTTCAGTTGAAAAGTTGGTCTGCAACTTCTGCTGCGCACCAAAGAAACCGAGAAGTTCTCTCTGCTACTCATTAAAATTCTTCAGCTACAGAGAACATCCCTTAGAGAGGAAATGTATACGTTTCTTTCCCTATCTTTAACTTCCCCAGGGGTTCACTTCTATTTACTTTGCCCTGTGTAGCAGAAACTACGTAATGTAAAGTTTAATTCGAACCATACATACCAACGTCTGACGATCATTCGACAGCTTATTGCAGATATTGTTGTGTGATACAAAAGAAATATTGAATCCTCCTCCTCCAACATATATAAAGGGCCAATCCCACCACTCACTGACATAAATGTTCTCCATGAAGGAAGCCCGCAGACAAAAAATGCTCCATCACGACCTCCACGAAAGTGTCTGGAAACACCGAGAAAATTTAAAAATCACTCACTTACCCTCTTTTTTAAGGTAGACGTCCGTTTCAGGAGCTAAAGATTCTACATTCTCTTCTCATACTTTATCCTCGAGATCAACAGTACGCAGATGATTCAATTCCAAGTTAGAAAACGTGCATCAAACAAGAGTGACATCTACCTAACAAGATTCAGTCCAGAGAATTGCATAAACGGTTATATACAACGTAGTACTCAAAATACGAAAAGGATCTCCAATGGCGCAGTGGTCGCCTTGTAATGAAGGGGTCCCGGGTTCGATATACCCGGTGGAGGCACATGCAAAGCGGTTCGGATCCCACTCTAAGCTTTAGGTCCAGTCCCGATTAGCATTTCTGTGCATAAAGTGAACTTAAAACAACAATTCAGTCAATCAATCAAAATACTAAAATAACTACACCATGGCCGTTCTAACGAAATGTTCAGTTTGTCGTGTTTGCCATGTATATTGTTGACCATGGAAACGGACGTTGTTAGGGATCTTAATGAAAGGGTATTTTCGCCCAAGAAACTATGGTGCATTTTCGTATGGGCCTGTTGAATTCGTTTGTATAAAACATGTAACTAACTATTGTAAAAGGCATGGTACTTGCTAAGTTTATTATTAAAAAATATACAATAATATTTTGAGTATTTGAACAATATATGGGCACGTACACACAGACCGTTGAGTTCTAAACTTTTCAAGAAAGCTAACGTACTTATTTGTTTCCCTTCCTTCAATTCTACATGCCGACATTTCCAAAGTAATTACAAGCATTGAGGAAGCGCATCTCTAACATGTGAGCGAGCGCACAAGACGTGGCCGAACGACGCCAGGGGCCGCGGGTTCGAGTCACTGCCTGGGCATGGGTGTTTGTGAGTGTCGCTTCATGAATTTCATTGCATCATCACTCATTCTCAGCTTCGCGATTAGCCAAAAGTGGCACAAAAGCGAAGTAAAATAAATCAAATCACGTCATGTCGGAAATGCGCGAGTCATTATATGTAACTTCCTATTTATGTTATAACGACCGTTCTTCCCAAGTTACAGTCCCGGTCTGGGCATAAGCGTTCTTTGGAAGTGTTCCTTCATCAACTTTATCATATCATCAATCATAATGATAGTCTCAATTAGCCAAAAGGAGGAGAAATGCCATGCTAGATAACAATACTCAAATCAAAATGAAATCAAATCTTTGTGGATTTTCCCATAACTATTTTAAAATTACAACATTCATTACTATTGTCGTCATTACCTTAGCGTAAGGTACTACGGACATTTTGACTCATGTGACTGTTTGCAATTAGCATCCCCAATTGTGAATTGTTTGGTGTTCACGTTGATCACTGTGCGTTAGCTACATCAGAGATCGTCAAAATGTCTCTCATTTGCAATATTTTCCTTCCAACCGGTTTAGGCGAAACGGGAAATCCCATTTCGCCTAAAATGGCAGACGGCTCTCAAATCTGATTGACGGGTGCTGATAAGCCATTAGGCGAAACGGGATTACGCGAATTGGGATTAGGTGAAACGGGATTTCACACTTCGCCTAAAAGGGTGGACATCTGTCACATCTGATTGACGGTCGCTGATAAGACATTAGGCGAAATGGGATGTCATCATAGCAAGTAATCTTATGATAAAAATAATCAAGGTAAAGAAGTCAACATGTTCAAGATTAAAGATGCCACTACCGAGATTATTTTTCGTTTCTCAACATTACTGGGTGTTCTGAAACTGAATTCATCGACCGTGCTGTGCGAGGAATATTTGCCTGCTGAAATATTCCGGTCCATAAGGATAAAAAATTGGCACTGTATCTCCCAGAGTCCCATCTCTTGCAGACGCATGATGCGGCATCTTCCCCCTCGCCTCGCTCCGCCCCTGCTCCGTAAATGAACCGTGTCCCGCCACATACATTTTGCGAGAAAAGCGGCGAAATAGTAGAGAGAGCGTGGTCGAAATAACAGATTGTCGTTGTTGAAGAAAAACTTAAACAACAAATCAACTCTCAAGAGCGAGATAACATATGTCCGCTTGTATGTGTGTGCGGTGCAGCTGTTGCGGTTTTTACTGGCAAAATTTTCCTTCCGAGCTTTATTTTTCGTTCCGAATGTCGTCCTACTCTCTCCCTGTTTCGCTCCCCCCTCTCTCTCTCTCCTTTTGCGCGGTTTATATACAATCCGGTTCGTTCAGTGTCGCCGTGTTGAATGTAATGTTAAATAACATGATGAAATGAAACTTCACTGCCGATGCAATAATTTGAGGCCAAAATTTGCTTTTAGTCGTCAATTCAGCAACCAGCAAATAACCAGAGTAAGATAAACCGCTCGCCTGACTGTAGTCAATGTCTGAAATCGCTTTTAGACATCAATTCAGCAGTCAACAGCTAATCAGAGCAAATGAAAGCGCTCACATCACTGACCAACGCCATTAGAATCACTTTTAGACATTAATTCAGCAACCGACAGCTAATTACAGCAAGCGAAAGCGCTCACGTGGCTCTGACAAGAGCCTAAAATCCCTTTTAGACATCAATTCAGCAACCGACAGCTAATTACAGCAAGCGAAAGCGCTCACGTGGCTCTGACAAGAGCCTAAAATCCCTTTTAGACATCAATTCAGCAACCTACAGCTAATTACAGCAAGCGAAAGCGCTCACGTGGCTCTGACAAGAGCCTAAAATCCCTTTTAGACATCAATTCAGCAACCGACAGTTAATTACAGCAAGCGAAAGCGCTCACGTGGCTCTGACAAGAGCCTAAAATCGCTTTTAGATATCAATTCATCAACTAGCAGCTAACCACAAACACTCAAGCCAACATATGATTATGCTGGGTGTAGGTCCAGGCGCCACAACCTCAATAGTCTGAAAAGATAGTATTGAGGTGTAACTATCCGGAAGAGAGGTTGACTTTTGGTTATGCTCTTCCAATTCTATATTTTCTATTAATAGATGGCAGCACAGTAATTGTGATATTAAAAAGTTAAAATAGCTCAAAGTAAATCGCATAATATTAAAAATATTTTAACACACGCGGATAATAATGCATGTCATTAATTCGATCATAGAAAATCTTACATAATTTCTCTCGATAAGTTAAAATATATTTTGAAATTTGGGTTTCTATCAAGTTATAGCGTAATGTCAAAACTAGTCTAGTTCAAGTTTCCATCCGCACAAATTATCAGAAGACGATGTCGGTTGTTGTACCAGGCCACAGTAACATAACTCTTATTCTCGTAATTATATGAGTGGGTTAAGCAGGACCGATTTGGTGTTTTTGTCTATTTACTGCCACATGATGTATCGAAGAGCATGGCTTAACGGGACGATTTCTACTTACATACAAGGAGAAAATTGTAAACTTACTGAGTAGGAGTAATAAGAAAGTGAAGTGTGAGAGAAAATGGACATCCAAAGATACACGAAGGGGGAAGAGGCCAATTTCGGACAACAACATAAAGAGATCGTGATGAAAAAAAGCACAGATTAAAACACTTATATTTGCGAATAGTGTTTGTGCATTAAGTCGGACAGAATTTTATTCTGGGGATCATCCCTTATCAACATCCGCCATGTAAAGGCGAAGAAGTGGAGGAAGGGAGAGCCCTAAAGATGAATTTCTCAGAATGTTACAAGTTATTATACAAGATGTTTAATCCTACTAAGGAAGTGGAATTAATTGATACTATATACTATTTAAAATTTATATTTGTAGGATTTGTGGGGGGCTTCAACTCCCCGAGTCCACCCCCCGGCTACGTGCATCGATTACGTTGTATTACACCCTAAACTACTACTTACCAACTCTCAGTACATATGCATTATCACAGAATTCTGGGTTCTTTTAATAGTCAACCAATAATGAAGAATCGACTCAATTTGATCATTTGATCCACTTGGACAACATATTAATTTTCTGATTGTAGCTGTAGTGTAATTTTCGCTGTGGTAGCGTCGTCGCCTTGTAATCAAGGGGTCCCGGATTCGCTACCCGTTGGAGGCTCATGGTGGTTCGGATCCCACTTTAAACTGAGGTCCAGTCCAAATTAGCCTTACAGTGCATAAAGTGGAATTAAAACACCAATTCAATCAATCTGAGTGTATATTCACACAAGACGCTGCTCACTAGTTCTTGAGATATATATTTTTACATTCGTTTCTTAGAGAAAGGACAGTCTAATAATTCACCATGGTTTAGGTGTGGCACTTAAGTCTGCGAATACGGCAATCTGGAATGTGGAAGGAAATAACGATCTACTTAACTATAGATATCCAGTTCCATGATCGGTTTCTAATATTATCGCCCAGCGCTTACTTAGATGTGCACAAACTCACTTATAATTAATTATCAATTCGCTGTTCCTTACTTACTCTTCATTCTTTACTCGTATATACCATACTAATATAGTGCAGTAGTAGTAATTTCTATTTTAATAAGTTTTGTCCAATTTCCGTTCAATTACTTCATATCGAAGTTTTATAAGGTTTTCTGTTGCCATCTTTTCTCATTTATATAAGTTTGCTGCTCTTGTGGCTTGTGACAATACCATTTTAGGCAAAGGATTTATATGTACCAATAAAGTGTTAGATATGGAAAAATATATTTCGTTATTTTAATCAAAATATGGAATTAAATATGGACTTACAATTGTGAAATTTGTTTTTTTATAAGCAAGGGGCTCAGCTAACTTAAAAATTGCATTATACTTACAAGACATTATTTGTAATGCAAAATTCAAATATAAAATGTTCTTTATTTTCTGGTACCAAAACAATGGATTACCAAACTTTGTTAAAAGTGCTCACAAGTGAATCTCCTAAACACTAAATATGCAATAGAAATCACTGTGGAAGCTTGCGCTTGAATTTTCAATTGTTGCGCAAAGATAATACAAAACAACATTGATTTTAGCATCAAAGCGGGCATTAAAACTTACAGGAAGGGAGGGAGAAGCATCTTAAGAATCGTGAAGAATGCAAATAAGAAAAAAGAAAACAGAGAAGAGGAAGAGGAAGGGATTATCTACGAAGTGAAATGTAAAGAATGTCAGTCTGTGTACATAGGAGAAACGAAAAAGAGGCTGAAAGACAAGTTGAAACAACATATGGATGATGTACGACTTAAGAGAGAGAGAAATGCGATATTTAAACACACGAGAGAAACAGCGCATGACAGAGAATGGGATGAAGCTAAGCAGATAGGAAGAGAGAAGAGAATACTAGTGAGAAAATGGAAGGAGACCAAGGAAATTGAGAAAAAAGGTGAAGAAGACACAATGAACTGGAATGGGTTACTGAAGATAAACAAACAATGGAAGAAGGTGTTAGAAAGAGTGGAAAGGACAAGAGAGAAAGAGGAGAGAAGAAGGAAAAAGAATGAAGAAAGAAAGGAAAAAGAGTGTGAGACAAAGAGTCCTACCACCTTCCAGATGAAAGAAAAGTTTAGCTAAATCGCCTGTCAGGTGAAAGTGCAGTTGACAAGGGAAGGCCAGCTGCTGGAATGTTCCAGGAAAACAACTTTTAATAGTCTTGCGTCTGGAGGGGAGTAATTGTTGTGTATGTATATCGTCCTGTTTTGTACCTTGTTTCATTTGTACATGGTACAGAATCTGATGAAGACCTTGCTAGAAGGTTGAAACGTCGTTATGTTTAGTTTTGTTCTATAATAAAAAAAAAAATTCTGCCTTGGTCAGCATATTGAGATTTTCATATCATATGTAGATATGTAATTACATGCAAATTCGTTCCGTGATCATTACGCCATTCCTTTACTTTATTGTGTTTAATAAAACAATACCTGATACTATACAGTTCTGTGCATCTTCTTGCTTTATACATTAAACCACCAATATGGAAATGTTACAAAGTCTGCTTGCTTTCTTCTTTATTCTGGTTCTGATTTGAAAAAGGGGGGAAGGGGCAGTCGCATGTATAACTTTTATTTATGGGGCTGCGACAGGCTATGCAGGAGGAAGAGCCGCCATTCCCCCGTCTTGTGAAATGCCGCGTTGAAATTTTGATGCGGTTTCTCTTTAGTTTCGAGGAACTGAAGACGGGCGACACGTCATTCCTGAAAGTTCGTGCCGATGTGTGTGTTTGGCAGCCTCGCTTCCTGTTGTGCCCCCTGGACAAGTGCATAATTCACAACTCACTCCGGCAATCCCTTACTGTTGTCACCACCAAATTTAGGAAAATGGTGACCTACCTTGAAAAATATTGCTGCCCCTTATACCATTTCTTCTTGGTGAGCACTCCGGCATCTCTGCGAAGTGGAAAGGAAAACAGACCTAGCTTCTTTTTGTTTATTTTATGATGTCCTCCTATCTACTTTCGATGGATGTTTGTTTTATTCTGTTGCCTTCAAAATTATGCACGGCGCTTCTAGTTCGATTCATACCTGTGTTTTCAATTGAATTGCTACTTTTAAAAAAAATTGTACTTGGTGTAGAGTCTGAAGAAGACCTTGCTAGAAGGTTGAAACGTTAAACGTTTAGTTTATGTTTTAAAATAAAATAAATTTCTGCCTTGGTCAGCATATTGAAGTTTTAAAAAAAAATGTTGGGCAGTGCGAATTAAGCAGTTTGCATTGGGAAGGGAGAGGGGCGGCGGAGGTGCCCACTCAGTGGCGTATTTATGGTCTCATTTCGGGAGGTAGTTTTCTTTTGGGTATGCAAATTTGTATATGTTACCAGGTAGTGAACTAAACAATTGCCTTGTGGTTCTGTGTACCTTAGAACAGTGGTTCTAGCCTAGGCAGTGGCGGCAATTAGGGAAGCGAGGGGTGCAGTCCCCCCCCCCCCACATTTCGCAACTTTTGCCCCCGCATTATGCTAGACCTTATCTACAAAAGGACATATAATGTCTTTTCCCCCCTCAGTTTTGACTCCTTGCCCAACCCCAGTTTCGGAACCCAATTGCCGCCACTGAGCCTAGGTCATAAAATGTTGTAACATTTACACGTAATTTAGAAACATTTAATACATTTACATTCTAAAAGAGCCGAAACTCGTACACAAAAAGAGCTATCGAACTATTTTCTATTGCCAAATACAAACAATGTCCACCTAACGTACCAGAAGTTTCTTGTGAACATTTGCATACATTGCAGCACTATGTCATGAAAATTTAAGTGGAAAACAGCCTGCGCAGTAAGGTTACTCACTTTCAGAATGTGTCCTTTAATGCACATACACACAGAAAACTAAAAGCATCATATCGATTGATGCACTAAAATGTGTTTTATGGCTTCTTCAAAGAATCAGATTCACATTTGATGCATTTGGGTGCATTTTTGTATGTCGTGTAAGAAACTCAAAAGTGCATCATTTGATTCAAGTGAGGATTTATTTCAGTCGAAATGCACTTCAATGCATCAGTTTATGTTCCTTGATGCACCGTCCTGCATCTTTTTGGATGATGCACTTAAACGTTTGGTCTGTAGCTCAGACAAAACGTTTAAGTACATCTTTAAAAAAGATGCATTCTGGGGTATCAAAACGGATCAACTGATGCATTGAAGTGCATTTCGACTGAAATAAATCCTCACTTGAATCAAATGATGCACTTTTGTGTTTCTTACACGACATACAGAAATGCACCCAAATGCATCAAATGTGAATCTGATTCTTTGAAGAAGCCATAAAACACACTTTAGTGCATCAATCGATGTATTCTGGTGCATCAGTCGATGTGATGCATTTAGTTCTCTGAGTGTACTTTACGACAGTGACTTTTTTAATGAATGGATCATTAATGAACACGAATTATTTTTAATTGTGCTTACGTTTATCAACTCTTTCGGTCTATCAAAACTAACGCCTAACCAAATAGGAAAGGGATTATTTCTCTCCAGCAAGACCCTTATTAGAATACACATGCGTACTAGCTATTGTGTTAGGATACTTAGTTGAGAATTAGTTTAGACGTAAAAATAAGTTTAGTTTTAGTTTCTCCCGAGAACTCTGCGATATTGCTTCTTTAAAAGTAGGAATATATTCCAACAAAATTGTCTCTGATGCTTCTTAGATTCTGAATTCACAGTTATTCCCATACGAGAGCCGTTGTAGTTTCCGGCGTGAACCCTCCCCTTTCACCTAGGCTGTTGCGTCACTAGGGAACGTGATTGGTTACTTTTGGGGTCGTCTTTCCTACAACGTCACATGTGACCGATTACTTTGGGTCACGTAAAATAACACACACGTAGGACGAAAGGGTGATTACGAGAAACACGAATAGTGCGTAGGAAGAGTGTTGGATTTTTCAGTGAGCGTGTTTTGCATAGGGTCGCAATAGAAGCTGTAGCTAGGCGGGTAAGAGTTTGAATGCTATTGGATAACATTGCATGGTGTGATTATGCTAAAACCAATGACATCCTTAGAGTTGCAATGGGGTGAGTGATGCAAAAAGGTCGAGAACAGTGTCCTTGGGAACAAAAAAGACGTAACATCAACTTTATCGGTGAGCAAAGATTTCCAGTAGTGCCTTCAGACGTCGCGTTGCCAGTTCCCAGCGATTGACCGAACTTATCCGGGCGTCGAGAAAATACGATTTAAACGCATTAGACGGTAGTTTAAATCGTTAGTAAAGTTAAGTTTGTGAAGAGTTGTTATTGAAACAAATTGTTACTATTATAATCCCACACCACATTCTCTGGCTTAAGAAGAACAGCATAAGAAGAAAAGTTCATATTGATTATTGGAAATACCACTGTTTATAGTGTAAAATGTAGTGAATATTGGATTGGAAGGTTTATTTTCAAATACAAGGTAAAAATTACATATTATTAGTAGTTTATTTCCTTTTGTGCTAATCTTTTTACAGTTCACTAATTAGCTAACTTAAGACTTGCGAATGACTGGTCGGTCTGGTGCCATAAACCCAGAGCTCGCAAGCCGAATCAGGTTACTACAATCAAAGCAATAGTAAAATTAGAAAGCAAGTAAACAACCACAAAAATAAAAACGGTTGAACCCACCCGGCGCTCGAACCAGCCAATGAGACGAGCTTGTTCTTGAAATCCGCCCGCGTTTACAAGCTATTGGAGGCAGGGAATAACGCCAACCATACTTTGAAATGGCAGTGATGAAGGAGAAAATAGAAACCAATCACCCAAGCCTCAACTCTTTCTCTCTCTGCATCTCTGAAACGTCAGTTTCCTTGTATTATGTTCCTTTATAATTTCACCGTAGCCAAACTAAATGCCGGGAAAAATGTTCGCTCGGACAAATTGTGCAATTGCTCACAGTGCTCTTAGTTTTATGTATCAGTTATACCTTGGCTTTTCTTATACATTCTAAAACGTATGACATGCATACTAATGTTACCATTTTCAAAGTTACAAAAGCGACAGAAGCACTTTCCTCAAACTGAAATCCTAAATTGTAGACCTGGATGTCATTTTTAGTGTTTAGCGATGTCATATTACATTGATTCATCGTGCACTTTGATAAAAGAGATACTTCCTGTCTATACCAACTCTCACGCAGAGGGCAAGGGGGCGGAGAACTCCCTTTCAGTTGTGCAAACAATGCGCCTTTTACCCCTTTACACGCGAGGCGACCATTAAACTGTCGATATATTCGAAATCTCACGCAAGCACAGGTGGAAGCGTACTTACAAGTGATGACTACCATCTGTTAAATTAATGCAACATAGCACAAACGCTCAGACAGAAACAAACTCAGCTCTGGGCAAAAAATTAAAATTAAGCGTTTGTTCACATACATCAGTGACTGTGAAAGCTAACTACTTTGAAACGCCGATGCGGATAAAAAAAATAATGAAGTTGAGTCTGCAATTGACTGATCGATATATTCCTCTTAAGGTTGCTTTGTGTAAAACATTGAGAAGCCTTTTTAGCAGTAGAGACTGTATTAGAAGGTTTTCCTCTACCATAGTTTTATAAATATAAAATAACCAGTGGATCGACAGCTCTCGAAGGGCCTAGGCCTATCTCCCGACTGCCAGTCTCAATCCCACAATCCTACCTAGAGGTGTGGACATCTTCAACCGGTAATGGGGTGACATGGAGTCAGCACGTCGAACCCCCACAGTTATAGGAGATTTCCGAGACCGGGTTACGCTACTCACTCGTAGCTCCCTAATTTCCCCACGATGGTGGGTTGCCACCGGTCCTAAACACAGGCCGAGAACCCAGACACTGAACCCATGCGGACTCGAATCCATGCCGTCTCTCAGTCGGAGCCCAAAGCACAGCACCATTGAGCCAACAGAGGAGGACTACCAGAGTTTTAAGTTATTTAGAAATTTATAAACATATTACATTTGCAAATCTTTGGTTCTTTCTTTAGTATTTTGTATCAATCTTTGCTTGTTCATAACCAGATTATTAAGATATAACGTCATCGAAGATACTACATTTTTTTAAATGTTAAATGCAGTGGAAACTATGACACAAAGCCTGAAAAATCTATGAAATTTCAAATACAAAAATTTATCTATGCCTATTATGTAAATACAAAAATTCTATGCCTATTATGTATATTTCACACCTAAAACTTGAAATGAAGTCTTCATTGCAAAATTTTATGATGTTATACATGTACTTTTATTTTTTAAAAAAAATAGATCGTACACAAATATTACACGATTGACAATTGAAATAATTTTCTTGTGGAAGAAAACTTTAAGTTCATATTGTGCGCAGATAGGATAATGGAGACTGGACCTACAGTTTAAAGCAAATCACTGTGGAATGTACCCTCCACCTGGGGTGATCTAACCTGGGACCCATTGATTACGAGGCAACAGTTTTACCACTAAAAACTCGGAGAGGTCTGAGAAATTTTTGTAGACCTACAATTGTCGTGCCTGTTTTTGGAACTGAAAAAAAGTTATTTTCAAGCAAAATAACGCACATCAGATTTCGCCGGCAAGCGGAGTGATTCCAACCTCTAAGCGGACACGCGCACGAACGGCACAATGTCCAAATGAAGGCACTGTTGCTTTGTCTCATTGAACACCATTGGATTTCCACATGCATATTTCCGCAAATGATGTATTTAAATACTGAACAAATTACAGCAAGGTACTTCTAAAATGAGAAAGATGGACATTAATCTCACGAATGCACGGGAAGTCCTTGCAACAAAACATCAAAATTCCGGCACGCCATCATGAAACGATTCCTGACACGAGATTTTACCCGAACGTTCCACTCAATCATCCGGAGATTTGAGTAAAAGGCGTAAGCCACGCCCACATTTCTTTTATCACGGAAGGATGATAATCGTAAAATATTTTGCCCCACACTTTGTACAATCCGTAAGATATTCTTAATACGAACATTTTAATGAAAGAAAAGCGGAAGTAAAGAGGTTTAATCAGTTTTGCTCACTAGATGGCATACAAATTAAACATGCAATGATTAACAAATAAAATGTTTATTATTATTGTTAATACAAGACATTGGATTTTGGTGGAGCACAAACAAAACAGGTATATACGAGGTTCAACGTAAATGGTAACTACAGTGTGTTCAGCCTAAAAGTAGACCGCGGATAATAGCTATTACTGAGAATTTTCATTCAACGTATTATATAAGTTGCAGTAAGATTCGACAGTTCTGGAGATAAATGATAAAGTATTTTTAGTTATCAGCACGTTTGTCAGTGGATCGTTACAATCCTGGAACCCATTGCTTACTAACCGACAGCGTTATCATTATGTCATCAGGGAGGACCTAACAAAGGTACGCTATGAGATTTTTGTTAGTTAATGAAACTATAAGGCCTAAGTACCGCCTATTTCGAGGGGGGGAGAGGTGTTGCTAGGTACCAGGGCTCAGTATGTCTTGACAGCTTCCCGAAGAAGGGTTCCTGCTCGAAGAGGTTTGTAAAAAAAACGAATGAATATGCCCAAAAGTCACCTGCGCTTTCATTGCAGAAAATACCGCATACCAACATATAACATTACAGCTGATACACAAACATTGCTTGAGGTGAACTAACGTAAATACCTTAACAAACATAACCAGATATGTTTGCGTGCATTTAGATATGTCCGTAGGCTCATTTTACTCACGTTCCAATTGTGATTTTTATCATGCAAGCATTCTGAAATAAGCTACCGGTAAGTATTGAAAATCCTTATACCACATGCTACTTTGCATGTTACAGCGTCAGTTGATATTGTCAGCAGAAAGACAAATGTAACCACATACATTATTAACATTTAAAGCAATCAAAAAAACTTGATGAGCTCGACCCGTGAGATATCGTGACGTTATACGGTGAACTAGAAAGTTTATATCTAAGGATCAAGTCTACAAAGAATGCCAGACATGAAAATGTAATGGTATAATAGCCGTGTTCCCTTCCAATAGGTTAGAAATCCCCCGTGTCTTTTTAATAGGGCTGTAATGTAATACAGTGTGTGGTGAGCTTGAAAGCTCTCAGAAAATTTCCTAAGGGGGTTCAAAATAGAAAAGTTACACCCTTAAGTGAGATCGTTATCTGAGAAAGTAGAAGACACCTTAAAGAAGGTATAAAGTTTGAGAGAAGGGCGGAGAACTAAATAAGTCACACAAATACACACTGAAAAAAGTGGAAAGGAAGCATTTTAAAGAAAAGGGAAAAGATGAATGTGATAGAAGAGGTACAGAATAAGATAAAGGCGGAGAAATAAAGAAATCAGACGAGGAAGAGAGAAAGTGGGAAAATGGAAGAGAGAACAAGAGGGCAAGATACAGATAGAGTGAGATAAGATAAGGAAGATGCTAGGAACGTAGAGAGAGAAAAAGAATGTGAAAGAATTGAAAGAGAGAAATTGAGAATCAAGACACAAATTCACATGCACTTACACAGAGAGGAGAGAATACAAATAGGACCGGAAAAAGTAGGATGCAGAGAAGGAGAGAGAAAGGACAAATAAAGGTGTGGCAGAGAGAGAACAACGGAGAAAATGGAAGAGAAAATAAGAGGAAGAGATACAGAAGGACAGAGACAGAAGATATACAAGATACGATGGAAATAGAGAGAGAGAGAGAAGCAAGATATGAACTAAGCAATCTAAAAGAAGATAAAGAAGACACACACACACACACACACAAAGGCACGGAGAGGGGGAAGAAAATAGACATAAATAAAGAAGCAGGAGGAGGGAGATAGAAAAGGAGGACAAATAGAAGTGTGGCAGATAGATGGGGAGAGGGAAGGAGAGCAAAAAGGGAGAAACGGAAGAGGACATAAGAGGGGAAGAGACAGGAAGGATACACCAGAAAATGAGTCATCAAATGGGAGAGGAAGCATACATAAGTAATTGATCTAGAAGAGGACGAAAGCACGAATAAACAGATACTGGGGAAATAAAAAGGAAAACGAGAAGAGAAAAAAAGGATTCTTCCTTCATCCAGAGGATCAAAGAACCATCCTTGACGGTCTCTTTTGGTGCCCATATAGTGGCCAGTCCTTCCCACATTACACATTAGTGGAGGCGCAGTTTTGTCAGAAATATGTCCACGAGTCATTTCATGAGAGATTGTATTGTCAAAGACTGCAGTAGTACGTAAAACAAAGACTTCAGTTCCTCTTTAGAGTTTTTTTCAGATAGAAACACACTTTCTTACTTACTGGCTGTTGGTTGGACTTGCCTAATACAACGTATTGCTTGTCTAATTTTCTGGCATGGTTGTTTCTTTATGTTTTTTCTTGTTCCTTCGTTTAATTTATCGGAAATAAACGTAACAGATTAGCAGGCAATAGATACATCAGCCACTCACAAGAACAAATTCGTCGTTGATCGCCACTGTGTGTATGTGTGTCCTATGAATTTATCGGGAGGGTTTTCTAAGGTCGGAATGTCCCCAGAAATAACACTGCATGAAGCGGCTCTGTGGTTCACCCAGCCTCAAATAAATAGATATTTGAGGGCAACCATGCGAGATAAAGATGGCAGGAGCGTGGTGCTGACCACAGCACCACTACCGATGGCCGAGATTATTAATGTGTTGTACTCTACCTCGACATATGTCTTTGTGGCATGTTGCAACGTGCAAGTGAATTGTATAAGTGTGGTAGCTCACCATGCATAGAACTGCAGCCAAAATAAATACAAATTAAATATACTTCCGCAATTCCGAGTTCACTTGTTACAACTGAAGGAATCATTGTTGGTGTAATTACACAAAACACCTGAAGACATGGAAACTGCGCTTAAATAAATTGCATCCTCAGTGTTTCCACCCTCCCAAGTGTTTGTTTCGTGTAATTAGATTGTGTTTTTGCCCCTCCACCTTCTGTTTTTCTTCCCACGATGCGCAGCTTGCTTTTATTTACCTTAAATGATTAACTTGGTTCCGCTCGGCTTTTGTTTTTGCACCAAGAACGATGCGCTGCCCCTTCCGTGCTTCTCCCCAATAACTGGAGATTCCTGGAAAGTTTCTGCAAACTTTATGCCTAGCGAGCAGCGTGTGCTTATTGTAAGAATTTCTTCCGACAGTGCTGACGCCCTGGGGGAAATAGTACTAGTTTCATTTGGGCAGAAAAAAATATTTGCAACCTGCAAAATTCTCTCGAAGTTCCAAAAGAGGAAACGAAATAGTATATTTATGGATATTTCGTGTTGATTTAATAAACAGTTTCGGTAAAAGTTCATCAAGTTTATCGAAAGTTTGCGCAGGCATTGAGGAATCTGTGTGATATATTTCTTCGTTAAAATTCCTGTAAACACAATCTTTTTACTACAAATTACAAATCGTTATTTCGTTGAAATAACTGTAAATACAATATTCTTTTACAATTTACATATCGTTATGAAAAGTAAATAATAATTATTGTTATGGCTCGATCTTTCATGAAGCTTTAACACTTGATAGCATCTCTTAGGGATATTTCAGACCGAAATTGCAGGCTTCAGTTTGAATTTTTGTTTTAAGCACACTTTTATGCACAGAGAGGCTAATTGGGACTGGACCTACAGTTTAAAGTGATATCCGAGCCAATGTTTGCCGCCACTGGGTATCGAACCCGGAACCTATTGATTATAAGGTAGGGACGCCCCATACAGCACACATATGTCCAAAAAACATCCATTGGATATCTCTTAGTTATTTAGATCGAGAGTTATGGATATCCAATAGATATCCAGGAATAGCCAACAGACATCCATCGGATATCCCCTGGATATCCATTTGTCCGCATACGTGATATCCAGGGGATATCCAGAAATGTGTATGTTTTGGACGTTTCCGGATCACTTTTGGACATGGTTTAGACATCAAGTAGGACGTTTTCTGGACATTATATGCTTTGGATATCGTACGGGTACGAAAAGTACATTAGACTACATTTGGATATTATCTGGACATTATATGGATATAACAGGGAAGTTTATTATTATCATTTTATAACCTTATTAGGGCACCATTTAGACATCAAATAGATGTCCCCAGGACTGATACGCCCTATGAAGCGACAGGCGACTACGCTACACATGTCGGTTGATTGATTTGGTTTATTTTACTTTACTTCTCTGTAACTTTTGACTAATCGAGAAGATGAAGATACGATCAAACTGATGAAGGAACACTCACAAAGAACACGCACTACGTGGTGAAGTGAGGTTGACATGTGGGTGTCCTTCGTGGAAGGGTCGCCTTTTACACCGCCATTGCTGACAATTAAGCGCGCTGGTCATTTCAGAAACGTGCAGTGTACTCGGTGACAGAACTAATTGAGCAGAGGAATCACGTTTTCGCCATCCAAAGCTCCGGATTTGAACCCCTGCTTCAGAATGTTTTTTCTTCATCATTATGGCCCATATTTTTATCCGCGATAAGTCTAAAGAGCCAGAAAAGTGGCACAATATCAGAAACACAAAAACTACAAAAATTGCACCAGAAGAAAAATTAGGTATTTCAATGAACGGAAGAGAATTCAAAAGGACGCTATTTTCAAGCGTAACTTTGTATTTGTAAAAAGCAAGCCATATATTATCCCCATTGGAATTGATTTCAAATCTAGCATCATTCCTCTACTTCAAGCACTAATTAAATCCCATTGCAAACAAATTCGGTGGAGGTACTGAATGCGATCCTGGATGCAGCAAATGTGCCTTAGCTTCGTTTGTGTTTATGTCTCTGGGAGAGAAAATTTAAACAGAAGAAAAGAGCTAATGCAGTACAACCGTTATTTTTCTGTTAATTTCACTTTGTATGTCCAGCATCCATAAAGGAAGACAGACAAATTGCATTTTGAGCTACAGTGCCGTGTATATTTCCGCTATATATTGTATATTAAACTTCTGTTGTATTATTTTTATTTTACTTTGTGACTTTTGACCAGTGATGTGCGTCTACGCGTAAACAACGATAGTCTACATTCTACACGTAGACTATTTTATGCACGTAGATGTAAACATCATGGCGAAAGGTGATAACTTATCAAAGGGCGCCGTGGAATTAAAAGAAAATTATAATGCGTATCAGTTAGTAATGTGTGAAGATAACTTTCCATACTCTTTCTTCCAAAGTCGAACAATTTCTCAGCTAGGAAGAAACCTAATATAGGAAATATTCTAGAGTTTTATGGAAAAAAGACCACTCTTGCCTCACGACTGCCATCTGTTGTCTTTTTTGCATACTATTTATCTTCTTCCATAGTTGATGATAGAAGAGAAGTGAAATTTTGTTGTAAGTAGGATTCTTTTCATTTCGTTAGGAACCAATATAGTTTAAAATGTCACTTTTCATTTCATGAAACCCTTGAAAATTAATTTTAATGCACTTCAGATTGTCTACGTAGTCTATGTAAACTACAACCCAATGTAATCTACGCGTAGATTACGTGTAGACAACGCATGTAGACGTAAACTTATAGTCTACGGCACATCACTGCTTTTGACTAACGGCAGCGATGAGGATGAAAGGGTGATTTATAGAAATCGGGTTTTAAAGGGGTCATTTTTTTATTTTTCAACACAGATATGGAATAAATAACAACAGTGTTGACAAATATCTTCAACTATCAAAATTACATGGTTTTCACTTCCCACATTCCCTTTCGTTTTTACCTTTTTCAGCCCACATTCCCATTTTCCCCCCTATTTATGAAATATTTTATTTTTTTGGTCCCTTTATTGACAAATTTTTCAGCCCACACTTCCTTTTTATAAACATTTCCTTGGTCCCTTTATTGACAAGATATCCCTAAACAAAACATTCAACAATTGTCTATTTCGTACAGCTTAGAAGAAAGAAAGAACAAGCGTATTCTACCTTACCTTCCATGAATGTTGGGATTACGTTTGCAGCGATTGTTGCAACAATGCGATATGGACTTAAGCAGTAACAAACGCGTTGTAAGCGACACGCCTGTTGAGTTGAAACTTGAATATGTACTTCTCTGGTAGTTTTAGACTTCTATTGTTAAGCTTTTGTAGAATAGTGTTAACTTTACTGTGTAACAGTAAATGCGGTAAGCTGTTTCAAGGAAGATTTGCACTCCACTAAAAATATTTCTTTATATGAAAACGCAATATACCATTCATATATGAAGTAAAGTAAAAAATGCAATAAATTTAATGTATTCCTTTTTATATATGAATGGTATATATTGAATTTTCATTTAAAATTATAATCCATAGTCCTTACTAATGGTCTTTTTTTGGCAATAATTTTCCCTTTCTTTGTCCTTGTTAGAGTAAAATTCAAAGAAACGTGTAATCAAATTGTTCATTACCATGTTCACCCACGTTGTGTTTTGTAATATGGGGTTCAAAAATGAAAACAAAGCCGTGGTCAAGACAGATTCAGTCCTCTCTAACATTAGAGAAACCACCCGTGTAGGCTAAATTAAAATTACTGAAAATATAGAGGTCTATTAATGTGAATACAGACTAGTGTGTGGAGAATACAATAAATGTTAATTCCTTACAGATATGTTTCGCAAGATTAGTGATTTTGAAGGTCAATATGCCAATTACTAAACCATGCAAAACAGCTGATAGACATGTAGTGTTAATGCAAATGTTTTTTTGCAAATTTGCAATCATATGTTGTTTTTCTATTGTTATGTGATCACCTATTCAGAATTTCATCTATCAGATATGGCATCTGGTGAGAGATTTTGAAACTAAATTTGGTGGGATCGCTGGGTTCAGCCTGGAAAAAACGCAGGACTGTACGTACCTACGTTGAAAATTAACCCCTTCACACTCATTGTACATGATCATGTACATCACTTTTATTATTTTTTTAATGCGTGATGGCGAATGTTTCAACATTTGATTTTGTATCCGCTTGATTTTGTACATTTCGTCTGTTGAGAAATCGCTAAGCTACTGACTGCCACCTGGTATCGCCGACAGATAATAGAGAGTAAATAGCAATGAAGGCGGGAATAGCTGACGACATTGAAGGTAAATATCCTACATTTTATTTCACTGTGACGTAGATTTAGATTAGATCATGTACATGACAAAAATGTACGGATATGTTTTCAGAAAAAAATGAACGTTGTTGTTTTTGTAACCAGGGCACCTTTTATAGATACATTTCAGCAAAAAAAAAATTTCGTCATTGAAAAAAATCAGGTCTGATGTAGTTTAATAAGTGTTTATTTCTACAGGGGTTTAAAACCAACAATCATCCAAAACATCTTCCGCCATATTTTGTTATCATTTTCTCTGTTGTCCTTTCATGATATTTTTAAAAAAATATAGCATCTCGAAATACGTCATGCAGTTTTACACTTTGCAATAAAAGTCTCCCGAATTCAATTCACTTGACTGAGGTGATCTTGTCTTGTGGAGACAGCTAGTGCAATGCTTCAAGCACTACGATACGTAAAACGCGGCGAAATGTAGCCCTTGGCAATCCGAAAATGGTTTGTAAAGCAATTTCATGCAATTTACACCACGGTACCCATCACCAATAATTAGCAAACAGGGTTTTATCACATTCCTGTTCACATAAAGAACAGCGACGATACGTTTCAAGTTTCAGCTGCTAGAGCTTTATGCAAAAAAAGTAAATATATCGTCAATAAGTGAATCATCTCGAATATGATAAGACGTAAGTGAATATGCATTTTATTCTGGCTTGTGACTGTTACAGCACAAGTTCATTTTTTCTTGTATTCATTTTTTAAATGTAAAATTATAATTATTATGTATTTTTTACTTCAAATGTGAATGTTCAATTTGTTTCCTCTTTACGTTAAATTGTACAACGTCTATGTGCTTGGCATCATTGGTAACAGGAATAACAGTTGTGGAGGTTTGTAATAAAAGTTTCTATCAAAAAGTGATTTTCTGCGTTTTCATTCATAGAAATATTCAAGTAATTGCAATTTAGGTATGTAATCAGCCCATAAGTTTCACCTTCACAAATCCTGAAAGAAAATATTATTTAGTTAATAACAGTACACGCGTAATTCATCATCGACGTCAGCAGCACAGACTGCATTTTCTACATTTTTGCTCATAACCGTACGTAAAAGCTTCTTTCATATCCTTAAGTTCATATTATAATCGCGAAGAAGTGGATGAATGATGATCTTATTAAATGGATTTACAAAGAACACCCTGTGCCCGGGCAGGGATTCGAACCTGGGACCCCATGGTGTCGAAGCGCGCTATGCTAACCACTCCGTCATTCTGAAAGAGTACCTCTCAGCGTACGGGCGCATTCGTTCGTGCCCTTCATCAATTTCATGTAATCATCATTCATCCTCACCGTAACGATTATCCTAAAGGGGACATAAGAGCAATGTAAAATTAGAAAACTACAATAAGAAATATACCGAATGAATTAAATGAGCATGTGACGCATTCGTACTCGGAAGGTCGCGGGGTAAATCCTAAAGTTTTTCAGTGGTCTTCCTCAGTCAGTCCAGGCTGAATGCTCATATGGACCTTCAACGAAGGTTAGAGACTCTTATCTCCATTTCCTTACGCTTCAGAAGAAGTACATTTCAACAAAAGTACAGATCTCCACTCGAGATGAGCAGTTATTAATCTTTCCGTGTTCCAAACAGTACTCGAGAAAGAAAAAGATAAGCTTACAAGATGAATCATTGAGGAGGCCCAGAGTGTTGCCATGGCAACAAAGCACTGTCCATGAATATACAAATGAACAATCTCTGAATTCAAATGTCAAACGTTCTTCATCAGCAATTGGATTAAAGGTCATGTTTCCAATACCATCTCAGCATTAAGGATATTGTGTCCTATGAAGTGTAGCTACCTTCTTCCGACAAAAAATTCGTTCATTTCAAAGGATGAGACCTTGAGTTAGAATTTCAGAAAATACTGTTACTGGGAATTGTTACTTGAGAATGATTTTGTGTGTGTGTTTTTTTTATATATTTCGGTAAAATGTACAAATTTTCCAGGAAAATTTGTGAAAAATAATTCTATGACATCCACTAGAATTAGACAGAAGTTTACTATTCTTCAGAATCATGGGACTAAATGGGGTTAACATTATACATAGACGTTTCTTGGCTGGGGCAAAGGAGTAAGTACTTGCATCCCCCAATTTTTAGGTTCACTAATTTTTTGAACCTTCTGCAACCTGAAGAACAAAGAAATAATGAGTAAATTTATGATTTCTCAAATGCAACCGTTTTTTAGCAAAATAGTTCTGGACGCTATTTTTAGGGAAATTTTTCGATTCTGCCTCCCCCTCACCAAAATTAGGCCCCAAGATCGATTTTGCACTCTGACATTATTCATGTTTTTTTATCCATTACGAGAATCATCACGGGCATTCCCCTTGAAAACAGGTGACCCTCATATCATATTTTGTAAAATAAATGGTATTATGTTGATGTCGAGTATCACTTTTATGAAAGGAATACATACACTATTACAAATGGTTGCAAATTTGTTAAAGTATACACTTATCCTTTAGAACAAATAAGGTATAGTTCTAATATATTATTATATTAATTGGTACTCCTGTGTTCACTTGTAACACATTAAAGTTTCGTGATGAATTTTATATTTTTTGTGGAGTTTGTCTTTCTTTAATTGTTTTGTGCATATGTCGTACGTGTTTAGGGGGGCTAATGTCTGGTTCTGAAGGGGCTTAGCCCCCCCCCCGCCCCTACACAACTACGCCAATGGTTCTCCGTTACATTTTTCCCGATGATGCATGCCCAGCCTTGTAAAGTGGCAAACAAAACGTATTTCGTTTAAGAAACGAATATATGAATGTAAGTTATTACATGTGACAAAGGAATGAATGTTAATGCATGTGGCCTGGGTATAAATTAACGAAGATCATTTTAACTAAATAAGGTTTATGGCTGCAGCAACACAAGTCTTCCATCTGTCCCTATCCATGGGCAAGATCAATCCAATCTTTTCCATCCTTACCGATTTCCTTTAGGTCGAACTCAACGTTATCCCTCCATCTTTGTCTTGGCCTTCCTACAGGTCTCAAAACACCAGGTTTCCCAACAATAATCCTGTGACCTCTTCTTTCCCATTATTTTTTCAAAGATCATTTAAACTATTTAATTAGTAATGAATCTAGACGTTCGTTTCGACCTGTTATAGGCCCCCCCCCCCCAAATCGTAATGATGATTCGAAAGGATGCATTTCTTCTGAATCACTCTTTTCCCAGAAAAAACGTCGAAAGAAAATTCCAGTACAGCTAGTTCTATTTATACAGGATATTTCACGTACAATTAATGAAAAAGAATACTGGTAAGAGTAATTCTTATCCTGAGACAGTTGCTTAACGTTAACAGTTAACTGCCGGAATGATTTTTCATCATGATAATTACTTTTACGTGTGATTAACTGCAACTACAACATAGATAACTTTCATAACTTCTTCTACTACCACACACAAACAATCAGGGGGGGATTTCCGACTAGGCTATCCTAGATCATAGTCTAGGGGCCGCACAAAAATGAGACGCTCATAAGGTAGAAGTGTCAAATACCATCGACCATTAAAAATTTTTATAATACCAACATAAAACATGTCAAGTTCTTTTAGTTGCTATTTCATGAAAGAAGATAGAAGGGATGAGCTTCAAGCGTTTTAAATAACTTCCTACATCAAACGTTTAACAGTGATTTTTTCCAAATCTTGACATTGTTCTGCGAATTCTTGTATTTTACCATCAAATGCCAGCTGAGAGCAGTCGTTCGGTGTTCTGAAAGGAATTAAAGCAGCCCTCAGAAATGCAGAGTCGAAAGCAGACTTTCTAATGTGGTATCTTTCATAGTGAATGCTGATGTCCGGCAAGAAATTGACCTGAGTCTCTCATTCATCAGTTTGCTGCCATGAAAGCCAGAAGGAAACAGTTTTAGGAGAGTGTTTTCTTGTGAAACCTAAGTGTATTCTTTTATCGGAGTTTAATTAATAATTTTAATCAGATGTGCCTATATTTTAAAGTTGGCAAGTGCTATTAATACAGAGTATGCAGTTACTTAAGTGAAGTACCATAATTACAAATTTGTTCATAATAATAATAATAATGTCGACATGGCTCAAAACTAGGGTTGCCAGACGTCTCGTATATACGGGATTGTCCCCCTTTTTTAAAGAAATGTCCCGGTATCCTGGAAAATGTTCTCGGGACGACCATTTGTTCCGTATTTAGCTAACGAAATAACGAATTCAAATTATAGTCTATGTTAATTTTGTTTTCATGACGTAAAGGGTGTGTTAAAAATAGATTCCTTCATGTAGGTACAATTTAAGCAGCACTAGTCTGCAGCAACTTGCACGCATTGCAGCACGATGTTAAGAAAACTAATTCCCGCCAAGATTTCGCGCCAAATTAACAATGGCACAACAAGCGTATCCATTTGGTCACACTAGGCAGTTAGGGGATATGCAACGCCCATAGCTCATCATAATGATAAATGACATAAATAGTATAACAGACATTAATATCCACATGTCTGTGAACAGAAAGAGCCAAATTGTATGTATTTATTCAATAAACAAATCGAAGTTTACTCCAATTATAACATTCACAGGCGAATTTTCACGACGCTAATTCCACCTTCCGCATTGCAATTAACACTCACGCTCATGTTAGCTTTTAATTAAACAATGCATTAGTGCTGGGTTCTTTGACACATTCACCGTCGTGCATAATTAGATTACACGTGCCAGTCTCGTGTATAATAACATCAAAGTGAAGCCCAACCTTCTGCACCACCTGTTTCAGTGATACCGTTGAAAATTTGGTTGATAGCTGACAGTTCAAATGTTTCATTTTTTTAAAAAAATGAACGCTGCGTAAATCAAATGTAACAATGAGTAATAATTAACGATTCTTTACCTTTTCATTTAAAAAAATGTGCACAACAACGTCAATTTATCGTTTCAGTGAGGCCGTTATCTAAATTCTGCTTGGTTACCTTTTATTGTTGCATAACGCTTGCATTATATTTGGAGATAAAAGGTTATCACGTGGCAGACTGCATGATGTATCCGTGTAGTATGTGAGTACTTATAAAACAATCAACACTGACTATCAATGTTACGTGCCTGACTTTTATCACAATCAGGCCCTTAGCGAGGCGTAGGCTATGGAGGCTGAACGGACTAAAACCTAACGTACCTAACCTACTCATCTTTCTGTACGATAAATGTCAACTCTCTATTTCATTTAGTCATTGATGAACTAGCATACTCAGCTGTCGGACACACCTGGTATTGCCCTTTGACACGATCAGTGTTGCCAGCGCATCTCGTAATTTGGAAAGAACATACTTTTTATGAATATGGTACTTGCTGCCTTTATTATGCCATAATTAACCCCATAAAATCGTGCGTAATGCAAAAAATGTGCAAAAAAAATATCGGTATTCCTGGAGTGTCACCCCGCTGCGCTGACCAGTCCGCCACGGAGGTCGACAACCGACACCGTGGGCACTCATTGTTATACAGGGTTAGCCTAAAATAAACAGACAGTTTAAGCTCTTTATAAATTGAAATTTGTTTGTTACATCAGAAAGCATTTAGTACAGTTGTATAGAGTCTTCAAGTTTACGACCTCCGCTTTTCGTTTGTCTTCGTGACGTCAGCATCTCATGAGCACCCTTGACGTAAGTCGAGCAGTATGGCCGCTAGGCAAGTGGACAAGGCTTTCTGCGTGATTGAATTTGCAAAAACAAATATTGTTACTATCGTGCAGCGTCGTTTTAGAACACGGTATGGTAAATAACCACCCACAAGGCAGTCCATCTACGATTGGAGGAAGGAATTTGAGGAAACTGGTTTTCTGTGCAAGGGGAAAAGTCGTATTTGGGGACAACTGGACTATCATTGATATCTGTCGTGTTACAAAAGGGTCATCACACATAGAACACTTGTAACTTACCAATGTAAACTTCAGTACGTACTCTTCAAACCATGTAAGTATTACAATCCTATCATTATAACTCTTCTTTCTGTAAAACTTTGAAAGTGTCTATTTCTTTTAGGATAACCCTGTATATTTCGCGTAAATGAGGAAATACAAGGTACCAAATAACAATTATTATACCGCGTTTGGTAGAACCTGTCCCGCTTCCCGCGCTAGGGAGCGCTCAACAGTTTCGGTGTCAATGAGAAACGAGGAAAAAATCGTCTGCTGGGCAGCGAGGAGCGAATGAAAGCCAGAAGAGAGGCGTTTACGTAGACGCTGTTGCGACGTTGCGTATTTTAATTGGCTGCCTGGCTTTGACTTTCCCCAGCACGGAAACTGTTGAGCGCTCCCTAGCGCGGGAAGCGGGACAGGTTCTACCAAACGCGGTATAAGACCTATTCACTTGTATTCCATGTTTAATAAAACACTCAAAAAGCTAACAAAGGTGGAATTTATTACGAAATAACACAATATAAACGTGACGTTTCAACTTTACAGCTAGGCATTTCTCAGACTCTGAACCAAATTAAAATGAAGAGTCTGGGGAATACCTTGCTATAAGGTTGAAACGTCACGTACATATTGTGTTATTTTGTAATAAATTGTGCTTTGTTCAGCTTTTTTAGTGTTTTATTAAACATGGGAACAAGGCTTAATATTGTTACCATTGTGTTTCAGGGTTCGAATACTAGCAAGCCAGTCAGTCATGTTCTTAATTCTCAATTTGGTTTCATCCACGATTACTCGCTGGGCATAAAGTGCATTTTAGTACAAACTGAAGCAAATTTCCACTAAATACTTCTTGATTGATTGGTTGATTTGGTTGATTTGGTTCATTTGCTTGGCTTCTCTGCTACTTTTGCATAATCGGTAAGGTGAAGATGAATGATGAAGGGACACTCACAAAGAACGGCAATGCGAAGGCATGGATGTTAACCACGTCATCACCAAATATCTTATTTAACAGGAGCATAGTCAAACTGTGGTTACAGAACGAAGGAGAAAATTTTGAACTTGGTAGCCTATCCTATATATTGCTTAAGAGAATAAGAAAGTTGCTGGGAATAATTGGATTATAGGATATTAAGAATCCATACTGGTCTTAAGTTGTGGGCTTAGTGATGATTGATAGTGTCCTTAAATCAATGGTTTTTAAATTTTCTATTACGATTGTAAAAAAATACTAAAATGAAAGCTACATTAAATATAATTCTCTAATAACTAGATATAAGACATTTGGATTCTCTAGAATACATAGCAATTAGTAATGCAAATACATAAGATTGAATGAAGGCTGCGGCTGCTTGGAAATGATATAGTTGGGCGCATCTTAGAAAGCCAGTTAGCAACACTGAATTGTTGCTTGGTGTACAGAGGAGGTTGGGAGCAAACAGCGGAATTTACAGTGGGTTAATGAACGCTTCATTAATTGAACCGTGCTTCCCTTCAGCCAGCTAATTAAAGCCGAGCTATTATAAACTGTGAATAATTAGAATAATTGGAAAGGGGAAAGATTATTCCTTCCCCCTTCTAGCAAAAACCTCCCTTGCATCCGTCCGCATATCCTGTTAACGTTTAGCCGAAGCGAAAAGAGTTCCAGGACTTCTTGCTTTGTTACTCGGAATGAAGGTGCTCTACTCGTCCGGCATTGCCAAGGTTCGGGTTGCCTAGGTGATGCTAATCATTAGGAAACGTCAATGTTTGAAGAAGTTGATTTTGTTGGTTCACGGTCCACTGCAAAGAAAAGTGTTTCGACACTCAATCACCCCTATAAGCGGCTAGAACTAGGCTATTTCCAGGAACGAATTAGGCCACGTGTTTTCATTGGGTTCAAGGAAAACCAAGGTAATGAGTAAATATCAAATATTTGCACATCACAGCGTAAAATTTGCGTTTCTTACCCTTTAGGTTAATTGCGAAGTGATGTATTAACAAAGGGACGGCTCACAATGACGTCATCGAAGGCTCGAGTACCGGGTTGGGCATGTGAATGTCTAATCACGATGCAAACTAATCATCATTCATTCTCATCGTTGCGATTAGCTTAACAAGCAGAAAAGTAAGGTAAGAAAATACAATTTCTCTCAGAACCCCTGACTTCGCAGTGTGTTATTCTAAGCACTACATTACAGAGGTTGGTTCAAAATTCATACTAGTTCGGCAATAGAAGGATGCAATAACCTTACCAGCCACTGTTGTATATCTGTAGTGTAATTTGTATTAACGGTTTAAAAGGCATAGGCTAGATCTTGCGTAGCCACTGGTTTTCAACATACCCAGGAACCGTCTACGTAAGTATGTTTGCAAAAATAACGTCACCATTTGCAATATACTTTTAAACTTTTCTAAAGATATAATATACCATAAACTGGGAACATCTGGCGTAGAACTTTGTACCTTTTGGGAACCACATTTCTTAAGTGACTATACAGAAAAATATGGTTGTACCCAATATTACTTCGGGTTTTAATTAAAATAGTCCCGTGAAATTAATTTTTAACTTGTGACCTACCGAATGGGTCTGATGCCCGTGAGTGATTACGAATGCTAAACAGAGATGACAGCACTAAGCGTAGAAGACAGAAGATTGCTGTAATATACATGACTGACAGTGTAAATAAGCGCCAAACTAAATTAGGAAGATGAACAATAATAGAGTACAGTATAAGATAGTAAAGAATATATAAGAAGATAATAACTTAATAAAAAATACTTGTGAAATGAAATATGTATGTAAATAGATACGAAGTTTAGAGAAGAAAATATATCAAATAGAAGAAATATATATCATGAAAGTTCAATTGAAATAATAAAAACTTTTGAAATAAGAAAAATGATTATGTAAATATTTAAATTAGTGTGTTCTCAAATATATCTCGTTAATGTAAAGAGATAAGATATAATATAATCTTATTAACTGTCTCCATTGGAAGGCTTTGCTGTCTGGTTTCCTTTTTTAAAAGAACCCTACCCCCTGAAGATATTTGACCATGGTTTAATATAAAAGATTGCACCCAAAGGGAGATTGCATATTAAGTGGCCCTCACAACGTGGAGCCTTACACGAATAGACGTTGCAAACTTCAAAAACAGTGCCTTACAAGGATTAATTTTTTATGTAAACTTATCAAAAGTTTGAAATTTGTTTTAAGCCCAAATTATGCACAGGTAGGCTAATCGGGACTGGACCTACAGTTTAAAGTGGTATCCGAACCACTATGCGCCACTAGCGGATATCGAACCTGGAACACCGTGATTACAAGGCGACGACGTCACCACCACGTCATCGGAGAGGCCTCATGATGTAAACGTATCCTATTTCTTAAAACCGGCGTTTATTCTTTCCTCACCACTGTGACGAAAGTATCAAATTACAGAAAATTTAAATCGAGATTGTATTTGGTAATATTTTGCCGCGCTGGTTGATCTGAAAAATCACTGAACATAAGTCATTTTAGGTTGTAATTTCAAGATTGGTTTTGATTCACTGCTTAGTGTCAATTTACAAACTTTATAGCAAGTTCTTGAAATGATAACGGGAATTATGCCATACCATACCGTACTGTGGTTCAGATAGATATATTGAGAAGTCATTTACCTTAAACGCTAAATTCCACTGAAAAAGGACACATTTGTATGTGAAACGTAAATTGTTTGGAACGGATGAAGTACTTTTGTACAACGCAATTTCCGGGTTTTGCAACAAATTAATACACAGTATATATCCCAAAATTCAAACTGTCAACATGAAAACTTGTATTTGCTGATTCTGGAGGTATGCGTGTCTTCAATATCCTCTATTCACTTGCCAACCAAGTAGCTTAATTGCGTGAACGGGTGCGTAAGTATACCGCTCACGTTCATAATCTTAAGCGTGTTCTCCCCATCGAATGGTGTAGTGTCAACGTTCGCACAGCTGGTTGGATAATAAAGGCTGTTAGAACGGCCACTACCTTTCACGTGCAACGTTGGAATCCACTGCACTCGGCACGTAGGCTCCCGCACTGGATAAAGCAACCCACTTAGTTTATATTTCCACATGAACAGTGGCGATACGAGAAAAAATGAGTGCGGGGCAGAGAGGCACAGGAATATAATATAGTCCCAAATATCATACAAGAAATGCATATTTGGGCTAAAGGAGCGTTTATTTATCTAATTTCTCTTGATGGTTTGAGGGGTGGATAGAACAACTGGGGGCGTCTGCTCCTCTGGCCCTCCGACGCCGTTAATGCAGTGGTATGCAACAAATTTCGTAAAAGGGGATTTAACCAAGTGTTATTAAGTAGCTTTTTTGTTATTGTTTTAACACCAGTCTACTGTTTTCCGACTTCTCTTTCCAGTTTAAAATGGCTTCTGCTGTACTGGAACTTTCAATAAATAAATAGTATTATGCCATATTTTCACGATTAAGGCCTAGTTTTCTTATTTTTTAGGATATTGGAGACCCCACAATATTTCATGTTACCTTGTCAACAATGAAACAGTCATAAGATGACCAAACCACACACAGATTGGATAACAGATTTACGGTGCAAATAAGAACATGGCGAATAAAAGAATATGCTGAGAGTCCGTAAAACTATCCGGATAATGTACACGTTCGGATATTTCCGATATCCGAACATTTTAGAATATCCGAATGTGTGAATTATTCGAAAATTTTTAACGTTAATATTCGGTATCCAGATATTTGAAATCCGGATAAAAAATTGTCAGATATTCGGATAAAATTTTATCCGAATTTCGCCATCCATAGTCATAATATCCATAAATCTCATCTTGGTCAAGCCACTGGAATCAAGACTTGCCAAATTGTGATTTTATGTAGATTGTTCTAACGAAGTAAGGGTGCTTATATTGTCCCAGGCAATATGGTAAATTGATTAGAAAGGAATGAAAATGCATAATTGAACCGTGTATTTAGTCCCAAAGTGACTTGAAAACTGTTCGTAGATCACTTTTTAGTTACGAGGCACAAATATGTGTTCTCATTAATTTCCAAATGTTTCCGAGCTGATATTAAGTGTTCTCTAATGATTCACGTCTTTATTTTTGGATAGGTAGGATAAATTGCTTTTTTGCAATACTTGAAAACTTAACAAATCCCCAATTAGAATCGTGCTAACAAGTCTGTATCGCTAATGAGAAGCAACCTGAGCCTAATTAAGCGTTTGATGAAGTAATCTGTGTTACGCCCATGGGCGTATTTAAGGGGGGTGTTCAACGGGTCCACCCCCCCTTAAGTTCAGTAAAATTACCGTATTACCTGTTCTATCCGCTATGCGCAGAGACTTGTTCGTAAAACTTGCTTCAGACTTATTTTGTTCTCATAAATTACAAGCGTATAGAACGGGATACGAATGGGAAAGAAATTAATTCCACACACCAGATGGGACTGCAAAGGAAATTTCTGCAATTTCCTGAAAGTTTCGGAATTTCTCTGGAAAATACTCAGAAAACTCCTGACATTTCATAAATTCTATAATGCCACATTAAATTTCTGCCCAAAGCAGCTGATTGTGAACTTATAGCACGAATATTATAATTTTATTAGAAGTTCCTGATATGGTTTGTTACCATTCAAGATTTAAGTATTCCTCAGGTTCCAATTTTTTGATAATAGATATAATCCCCGGATTTTCAGGGACAATCCCGGAATGGTATCATTTTTCCTGGTGTCCCGAATAGTTTCTTTGTGATGCACAAATGTCCTGAAATCGGGTGGGAAAGAAGAAATGATTAAGACTATACTTTCCTGGACTTTATTTATATTTTAAAATTTTACGTAAAATTAGATGTAATTTTAAAATGCTCACTTTACAAAACAATGTAACTCTACATTGAGCCACTCTCTCTCCATAATACAAGAGTTAACGAGATACAGACGTACTGCAAACATCTTTGACTTCACGATGGCGCCGCCGTCTGCTAGCAGTGCTGAATTTCAGTTACGATTCTCTTCCATTTGTACAGTAGCCTCTTTACTATAAAGAGTCAGTGCTTGGGTGCCCATCTGTTCAGTCCGCAGTTTTCAAATAAAGTTCCTACACAAGGGTATAAATGACAATTATGTTGTACATACATACAACTTTATCTGGTCCAGCACCCCCCCCCCCCTAACAAGCTACCGGTCAGTAGTTTCCCGGATTTTCACTTATGAAATATAGGAACCCTAATTGAACCAAAAGTTGACAACCCCCCCCCCCTTACGTGAGCTACATATAGGCCCATGGTTACGCCTACATATAATTAGGCACTTAGGCAATAAGCATTAAAACAGCATACTTTTCATTTGTTATGACGTCAAATATAGTAGATGATACAATTTTGTAATTTTACAGAATGGTTATTGTCTATCCCAGGGGTTCGCAAACTTTTTCATTTCGTGTTTCAAGATTTTTTCCACGGCGCCCAAGTAACAATGTAGGCCTATCTAAGACTTGCAACGCTTGGTTAGTGTTGTTAGGTTGCTTGCCTTAAGTGAAAAAAATAAACACATATTTCAAATTCAGAATCATTTTATATGTAAAAAGTACTAAATAAGCACATATTCGGAATAAGTATAATTTCAATGAAAATTGAAACATTTCGCGGTCCAGCTAACCACTGGTCTAACCTTTAGCTTTCCTGTTACTAAGGGACTGTTGTTTAGAATGATGGCATGTGCGGTTTGCAGATACAATATTATTTCGTCTTGTATGTGGAAATATTGAAACAGTAATTAACGAAAGGACGTCCAATACTAATATTATTATTTGTTTCAGTGTTTATTTTGATATGTGAGGTGTATAGAACGAATATTGTTGGTAGCATAGTTTTGTGATAAACGGAAGAAACCATGGACTGCTGCGTAGCTACCGATGGTATTGGTATTCTATAATTTTCCCCAAGTTTGATGGGGCCTCAGATTAAGCAGACCAATGCTCATTGTTTGCCGATAATGAGGCGAAGAGTCACTTATATTTTGACTCGAAGCTAGAGAAACGTCTACAAAGCCATATTTCAATAAGGTCAGGAAGAAATATATTTTATATTCCAAAAACATTCCCTAGCGAAAAAAACTCCATTGTCCTCTTAATGTAAATTGTAAAGTGTATTGTAAGTGTTGATTTAAGTGTAATCTGAATAGTGCAAGGAAATGTTTAAAAGTGAAGCATATTTCTTCATAACATTTCAAGAGCACAACTCAAAATTTCTTCGCGTATGTGTGCATTGCTTGCTTGCATTGAATAATTATTTCTCTTGTACTTTACGGTTGTTACAAACTCGTTTATATGGTTGTAACAACCGTAAATGATTAATTCATTTTGATGTCATTATATTAATATTGAATAAATATTTTTTTGTGTTGTTGCTTGAAAGCACTGACTGGATTTGAAGTTGTTGTTGAGGGTTAAAAAATAATGCTAATCTCTACCAGGATCAGTACAAGAAGAGTTTTAAGAAATCTTAAAGCTCGACTTATACAGAGTGTACATAAAGTCTGGTAACACTTTCAAAAATTTAATGTAAATAAACTATTAGCTTTACTAAGTGGCACAGTACATTAATTGAACGAATAAAGTCGTAAGTTTTTTTTTCTTTTTGTGTTGCAGTTGATTCCGGTAGTTCCATTTCTCGCCGCTAGATGGTGGCAAATTCAAGATGGCGCTTTCTGGAGCTGTCACTACTTTCTTTACAATAAATTTTTGAAAGTTTTACCGGACTTTATGTACACCCAATGAAACTTCCGTACACTGTATACTATTTCATTACAGCAATTGAGTATTGACAAATATTATCTCAGAAACTAATATTATCCAGATAAAATAATATGAGCCAGGGTTATTAATATAATTTAGTAAGTAAAAATGTTAGTGATAATAATAATACAGCGTCAACCATGTTCTGAGTTCCACTTAGGTATAACTATATAAACTTGTATATCAACACAATATAACCTATGTGGAAAAATTATCATCTTGAGAATGAAGTTTCTTTGTATTCTGTTCTTGTTTGCGACACAAAATAATTTATGATTAGATGACACGTATAAAGGAACGGCCATGCGAAGGCAGGGATTCGAACCCGAAACTTCGCATGTCGAGATAGTGATTCGACCATTCAAAATCGCTCTACCACCGAGGCAGTTCTGGAAATATAACGTGTCTCAATTTATTCCAGTGTTACAAACATCAAAGTGAAATCAATATTGGCATATTTCTACATTCTGTAGGGTATAAACGGAAGAGCGCCGAGTGTATTTAAATTATCGATTAGAGGTTACTCCCCTGCCCCTGAAAAGTTCACGATCCACTGATATTGCATGCAATTGTGCATGTCAGACCATCACCGAAACACCTGTCAGTGAGATGACAAATGTTGCAAAATAAGCTGTTGCGTGTTACAAAGGAACAAAGGAGCCTTTGATTGGTTGGCGGGACTGTTGATTGCTCTCGACAGCTTTGTTCCTGTTTGTGGTTTTTACAATGAAAAAAAAGAGGTTACAATAACCTGAGACCTATTGATAAGCCCGCGATAACTGGGAAGTGGCGAATTTGCCAAAAATGGAAACCTGAGTTATTTCATGGCTCTTGTTTCCAGTCTTTTGTTTCTTTGTATTGTCTAATCGGATGTTCGGAGTGAGTTTTGACCACGTTAACATGCTGATGGCGAGCCTATACTTCAAGGGCCCCCAGCAGCAACTTCGTTATCGTCTCTTTCCAGATGAGAGAAGACATTCTTGTTGGTTCCGCAACGGAAGTGTGCAATGGTCCCACGCGCAGCCAAACTGCGCAATGGTCCCACGGCCAGATGGGAGGAAAGCCGTGATTGGTGGAAACTCTACGAGCGCTAAATTCATACCAACAAAACAGTAAACGGATTAATATATACTTTATACGAACCGTATTTGTTTTCTTAAAATTTTGCCGTACTTAAGCCTGATTTTTTTAAGTCCACTTCACGCACCTAACCCGGGAGCTCTTGATTACGAAGCGACAGAGATATCCAATGCTATCTAGCAGATCTCTACTCCAATTAAGTGGTTAATTGTTAATCAACCATAAAGCTAAGCTAAGCTAAGACCGTAAGATATGCTTCATATATTTGAGTTTAAGTCCACTTCAGCACAGATAGGCTAATCGGGACTAGGCCTACAATTGTTCCTCCACTGGGTATTGAACTTCGACGGCATTATATGTTTTCAGTTCTTACGGCGGGCGTTCTAGAAGCTGGCAGGGGAAGTGGGGAGCGGGGATTACGCAACAGACCAACCAGACAACAGCAGTGGCGCCGAGAGACACGACGCGGCAGATAAAGGTACTACTTGAATCCCGTTCTACTGGCTGCTGCGTTCCTTATCGCGCTGGATTGGTCGCTTCCTCGCTCCCCACTTCCCCTGACACCTTCTAGAGCGCCCGCCGTAAGAACTGAAAAGAGCTATAATAGTACACCAGCTGGGATGCGCTTCATATAGAGTGGCAAGTTACTGTACAATTTTCATAATCTACCGAGAAAAATGAAACAATCTGCCAATTAGGCTTAGCCATTTTTTCGTTATAATCATATGCAAATGTATGTCCTCAGCTGTGTCCTGAGTCAGCAGTAAACATGGTGTTCCTAACCTCTAAGAATACTGAACACACACACAACACAGCATTGCGACATGCGAGAAAATGCTTTTCCATTCAAATGACAAATTCTTTTCATGCATAAGGACATAAATTGTTTTTGTTATTGCACATCACAGATTTGAATTTTTTTTAGATTTTTTTTTTATATATATACTTGGTTGGAAACCTAAATTGATAGTATTAGACCTTCGTTTTAATTTGTTACAGTGTCAGTCAAGTTCTTTATATTGAATGGTTATATGTTAAGAGACACGTGGGTCAGTACAGACATGCGGTGGCAACTACTTCTTTCCCCAAGTAGCTTCCTAATTGTACTCACTTTACTGCGCCAACGGGGAAAAGCCCGCGTATTGTATCTGTGGTGTGATTGGTCTCTGCAATGGTCTGACCTGGTTCTAAGTTTATTTCTATGCATTTACAGGATTCAATGAAGGTAAAATATTTACTTGTAGTCCAAGGAGCATTCGTAGAATACACAAACAATGAAGAATTATATATATATATATATATATATATATATAAACTGCAGCAGCTGAAATCATCAATAACCATCCCTGGCAATTTGTTCCAAAATATCTGCATACAAGTAAATGTAAACAACAATTAAGACCAAATATTGATTTAAGATAAAAATCACGGGTCGACGGGTATTATTGTTCACACAGAAATGTATGTTCTCATATTTGTATTTGCTTAAATCAATGGAGCAATGAGAAATATCAGCAACTACTGTAGATAAAGGAGGTCGATACAACGTTGTGCAAATTTACGCCCAGGGATTTTAATGAACAATACCAGAAAATGCTCTATAAAAATGCAAAACACAAGAATGTCCTATAAATTTTCAGAAAGCTCTTTCTATACAAACTTACATGTTCATTCTACCAGTACTGCATTCCAATGCGCTACTAACAACATACGTAGGTTGTCACAGCAAAATGACTTCCTATTGTCTCCCAACAAACACCTGAACATTGAAAAGCTCTTTTCCACCTTTACCGATACTAGAGGAGCTTACTTGAAGTAAAATATGTCACGAGCTTGCAAATTCCTTGGTAGTTCCTCAGTAGAATAATTTTCTGCTGACAAAACATCAGAAATTGAACATAGCTTACTAAACCCTTCATGTTTCTTCAAAACCAGAATCATTTTCTTGGCTACTTCTATTCCCACTTTCACATGAACTTTTTCTAAGTCGCTTGTAACTTCTTTCAATAGGTTTCTTTGTTCCAGAAGAAAGGATTTGCCAGATTTCCTAGAATGAAGTTTGTTGCTCTGAAACTTTCATACTGGCAAAATAATGTTTAAAAAATGTTTGAAAATGCGCTAAAATCAGCTAACAATGCAATATCCTGCAAAATCAGCAAAAAAATTAAATAATTTCCCATCAAACATGTTTGGTTTGACTTCTTTTATTATGAAACCCATGAGCATTTAACTGAGCAATGTATTAGGCTTTCCAATTACATACATACACACACACACACACACATATGTATCAAAATCCTAGCCTTAATAATTATACATACTAGATGGTGTATTTTGGAAACACATCTCCTCCTTTATGCGCGCATTGTATGCGAGTATGATGTTAGCGGTATGCTCCTCCCACATAGGGCGTTTAGCTCTTCTGCGCATGCGTAACAAACCACGGCGCACGCAACTGCGCATCTGCAGCTGGACTTCGTAGACAAGCGTTATAGGCTCGCTAACTGGCTACACAATCGAATCCAGATATGCTGCGAATGCCAGAGAACTATAATCAAGGACTTTGAACAGCGTTAGGAATTCACAAACCATGGAAAATTACAGAGTAAGAACTACTTTCTTGCTCGTAAATCAGGGCCATTATTCTTTGGTTTACAACCGGCATTTCATCAGCGTAGCCGCACATTCTTCTCAGTGAGACAGACAATTACTGGGAGTAATAATAGTGTTACGACTTCGACAAACAACTCACTTTTTAATCGCAGTCTCCTCGGAAAGACAAATATTTGTTTGCCTCAAAAATAGATACTTTCGCGGTCTTGGAACTCTACCATCCTGCCCACACCACTGCTGACGTCATCAATTTATGAACAATTTATAAGTTCCTCGTTTCTCCGGCAGAAGGGGACTCTGTCGGCCGAACGTGAGTAAACTGTACTAAACAAACGAAATTTCCAACTCCTGAAGAAATAATCGAGTTTCAGTTTCCACGAAGAATGGTCGGCACAGGTAATATGTTCTTAGTGAGACCTCTATTGACCCATGCCGGAACTAGCAAGCTACTCGAAAGTTCAATTTAATATCATATATGCTGTTTACGAAATATGTATGTAATAGCGTTGGTGGGTAATTTGGGGAGGGGGGGGAGAAAGGGGTCCAACGGTTTGTTTGGTCATGCATGCTCTTTGCTCGCTTTAACCATCCCAAGTCTAACTTCATTCTTATATACAGGGTGGTTTGTCAACCATATTTTTATTTATTGTTACGTCTTTATATGACATGACCGATTGTACTGAAAGTGATGTTTCAAGACAAGACTATTCCTTGAGGTAAAAAGTTTAGTAGTTGTTTTAATCCAGTTTATGTTCAGTTAGGGTAATTGAGAATAGACCTGCATTTGAAAGTAGAATTGGAACCAGCAGTTTTCACCCTTCGTTACAAGAGCTTTTAACTTTAGTATGGAGATTTTATCCTCAGAGACAGTATATATTTAGTTGTTGTTAGTAGTATACGACAGTATTAGTTTTAGCAATTGATTAAGGGAGTTTTTAATAGATTTTTCTGGTTTGTTTGTTTGTTTTAGTTTAGGGGGCTTATCCCCTTATTGCGTAACGCGCACAAATAACCTAACTGCTGACGCGCCCATTATTTTAAAAGCAATAAATCAACCCAAAAAAATCTACGAAAAAGATGAAAAGAAAGTGATAATCAAGACCCCGCTTGCAATATTGGCCTCAGCATGATTGTTCTTTCTGAGTGTCCCTTCGTCAATTTCATCATATTATCACACATTCTCATCTTTGCGATTAGCCAAAAGTGGCTGAAAAACGAAATAATATGAGCCAAATCAATCAATCAATTCCATAAGAGGATTTTAATAGTAATTCTGGAGGTCTTGCTTTAAGGATATTACCTTTAAGCCGTCTACATAATGAAAGAGCATGGAAACTCCTACCTTATATCGGACACTATAAAAGTGATTTATGTACCTTGATCTCCGGACTAATTTGATTTTCTCCTGCACATATAAGCTCCATGGTTACGGCAAACCCTATCTCTAACTACGTACGTTGCAGCAAGGTTCGGATGCAAATTCGGATCACAAAAAGAACACATCATTACCCAAGACAGAATTCCGACAGCAACACGTTGCTTGCCTGAGGTTAAGTTTCGAGGTCAGGAGTTCAATAGTTCTTTTCTCATGCATGCAAGAAGGCCAGACGTCAGATTCAGTTCTCGAGTCAGTTATCCGAGTCTTGCCTGCCTTCGTGATGTGGAAGTCTTATATCACGGGGGACGGTGGCAGGAAGAGGAGCGGAGATGACAAGACGCGGTGCCTGTGTGCGACAGTTGGATAACGGCGGAGTTGCGGCATACATGGCCAAGTAGACGACTTGTTTTTGGCCTCGAAAATGGACTTCCTCTCCACGGTCGTACCTTTGTAGAAGCAAAGACGATATACAGTAAATAAGTCGAGTTAGATACCACACGACGTTAAAAATAAGGCTCGTTACAAATTTAGACTTTTAGGATAGTTTTCAGTAGTTTCATTTGTACAAAAATTATTCACGATTACAATTGGCCACTAGCAATAGTCAATTCTCGCCGACCTCCGTGGTGCAGTGGTTATCACAACGCGCTACGACGCTCATGGGTCCCGAGTTCGAATCCAAGCTTGAGCACGGGTGTTATTTGTGAATGTCCCTTAAAGAATTACATAATTACCCAAAAGTGGCAGAAAAGCGACGTTAAATAACAAAAATCAATCCACAAATAAATAGTCTCGGTATTTGTGTTCACTGCTCTTTTAATATAAGTAATACTAGGGTTGATATTCGTCCCATATTTTTCGGGAAAGTTCCTTGTACTTCACTCACGTATTTTATGTAGGTCAAAGAGACAACATATTCGCCGTTGACCAACCGCCTTCCTACATGCTGGGCGAATATAACCATTTTGAATAATGAGATTTAAAAATGAAAAGTTTGTATCAATTGTAAGTGGTTTCTCGATTTACGAATTTACGTGGAATTTCATTAGTTAGAACGAAGGGGTTTTGGAAACAGGTAGCGTAAATCATTCTTGTAAACGATGAAATGTCAGCAGTAGGCTAAGACAAAACTACGTAAAATGAATGGAGAAATGGTCATATATAATATTTCACTCGCATTTAATTTCAACTGAAGCAATTATGATTATATGACCAATGAGACGTATTTGTGGAGTGATATATTATACGATATTTCATTACTACAATGAACTACCGCTCATTTAATTGTGCAGTAGTTTACAATATAATTTCAAATCAAAGATCGCACTTCCAAAACGTATTTGTATAAGTGATAGATTTGAAAAAAAAAACTGTACGATATAAGAATATTCATAAGAAATATCAGCAATTTAAAAAAATCTATCACTTGTACATAAACATTCTACATAAAGTTATATCATATAATAAGATTTAAACAAGCACACATTAATAACACAGTGCATAAATGAAACAACAACTTATGGTTATAGCTTTTAAAAATAATGTACTGCAAGCTCACATGCACAACTTACTTAATATCAGGACTGAGACAACAAATATACTTCCAGTGTCACTTACCTAAAAAGAAAGAAAATAAATCAGTATAAGATATGACTATTTTATAATATTGATAAGACAAAATACACATATATTTTACACTCTTAACAATGATCACAAAATATTCACATATTGATATCAGTATTTCTTTTTTATGCATGAGGATTGTTGTTGTCGAGTTCTAAAGCTTGATCAGATCGATAAGCAATGAGTTTGGAAACTGTCATGGTTGAGAAATTGGGTATGATATCTTATTTGGTTCTTGTTCGGATTTATTTTTAAAGTATTACTTAAAACGAAGCTTGAGTATGAACGTTGATACCTGGTGAATTCTTTAATGTGTTACTAGCATATTTCCATAAGAGAAAAAGAGAAAATCCCTTCCATAATAAGCGTCTCGATATCGTCAATAGTTTAATAGGCTTACAAAGGCATGGGACTATTCAGAATATCTGCACAACAGCGAGAGCAAACTGCACAAAGATTAATGTTAATTCTGGGTACCTGGAGAAAACTCTGGGAAGTAAAGGCGACCAGGGGCGTGGTGCTGATCATGTCACCCTCAACTTCGACCGTGATAACGAAAATGTGGGCCATAACCCCACACCCGCTATACGCCTCCATGGCGTGGTGCAAAGCACAGGGGAACACTTTACGTTACTTTTTTGCTCTCGAAGCAATTCTAAGCAGATGCAATTTTTCAGAATTTGAAAAGTTTTTTGAAAGCAGAGGAGATTTTGAGAACGGGTCGATGTCGAGCCTAAACCTATCTGATCATAAAAAGGACTTTAAAAAACTTTGCTTTGCTTTGACGCACTCTCACAGACGGGACATGACAATTACAAAGGGTTCTTTATCTGCAAGTTCCAGTTCTTTATTGTTCTGCAGTTTAAACTAAAGCTCATTCGCTAAAATAATCAATATAATAAACTTTGGCATTTCGAAATAAACCATTTCGATGAAAACCATACAAAAATATAAGCGGTAGAGTCTGTGCGTTTATATGCAACTATGCAACCAGCTTAACATGATATATGGAACAATTTGCCTGAATCTTCAGAGGGGACACTTCAACGGAACTTAACTGGAATTCCTTACGACCACCAGATGAATTAGTTTCCCACGTACATTACGGAAACACGGGGAAAGGTTTTGCATCCAGTCCTCTTGGGTGTGAAAGGCTCCCTCTTCGCTTAATTGAGAGGAAAAATTCAGCTCTTGGGACTTAAGTGCAGCTCTGATGGCCGGAAATTGTTTCCAAACTTCCTCTTAGAAGGATCTAGTGTGAGGTTCGGGAAATATTTCCTTACACAAGCAGGAGGTGGCGGAGGTATTTATAGATCAGAGACGGATCGGATTTAATCTTTGTTATTTGACGAGTACTGCTGATAGAAGTGGTCATCTATGGCTTTAAGTTATCCTCACAGTGTGTTAGGTTTCATTAACACGTGTCAGATTCTCGTATTTCAAACCGACCCTTCATTGTTTTGTTCTCATACGTGAATAGCGCGTCTATCCATTGCTGAAGGTATAAGGCTATTTTGAATCAAATAAATACGTAACAAAGTGTTAATGCAAGAAGGGCATCAGCAGACCTCCGTGGTGAGGTGTTTAGCACAGCGCGCTACGACTCCATGGGTCCCGGGTTCGAATCCCGGTCTGGGCATGGGTGTTCATAAATTTTATCATTCATCTCCATCTTCGCGATTAGCCAAAAGTGGGAAAAGTGATTATAAATAACAAAAATCAATCGATTGATTTATTTTACTTCGCCCTTTTACCACTTTAGGCTAATCGCGAAGATGAAGACGAGTGATGATATGATGCAATTGACAAAGGGACAAATAACATTCATGCCCAGGCCAGGGTTCGAACCTGGGACCCTTACAAAAACAAAAAAAAAGCAAGCAAGAAGAGAATATTCCATATTTATTTAAAAACGGAAAACAATAAAAGTAAATACGCTTCTTGTACTAAAAAATTAAATCTTCAGAAATCTGGCTCATAGATTGTAACAGGATTGAGGTTATTGGACAAAACTACAACCTTGTAGATACACACGAGATACTATTCTTCATTCAATGCACGAACGAAGTTGATGTCCACAATATCATGTAATTTCTGAGAAATAATTCCTTTCCTATGTGTTCTGGTGTTATTCTAGCTGTACCGTTCATAATATAAGTTCCCACAACTTCAATATAGCAGGTACGTTGAGCGGTGTGGTTTTATCACAAACACTATAATCCTACGCGCAGGATTCCTGCGCAACTGTATTCAAACAACCAATAATATTTCTCATAAGTGACGTGTATTTGTTTACATTAACGTCTTTCTTATAGCAGACAAGGAATAGATGACATCAGCTTCCAAATTATCGAATATCACTTTGTGCTGGAGAGTTGGATAGACCCTTCTTGTGTTAACCCCTTCAATCGATTCCTAGAAACAGTCAACATTTTCAAACTACTGAAAATCCATTGGACAATTTCAAATACTCTCCTATTCGAACTTTGCTGCTGCTGGATACGGTTCCAATATGGATAGGTTGGACAAGAATGAATAATATGTATTTAGATGAAATATGCATAAAACAAATACAAATGAACTACACACACCAGAAACAAATCTTGTTTGGAACAATTCCTAATTTCCCATATGGTTTCGGAAATGTTATCTTCAACTGCATATTTCCTGTTAAATCCACTTTAGACATAGACAATCGGAAAATACGCTTCAGTTTAAAGTAGGATAGAAGTTCTGAAATGTGGTACAATAGGAAATTAAACCTGAGAGCCCTTGTTTACAAGAAGATAACTTTAAGCATTAGCATGCCAGAGAATCCTAAGCATTTGGGACCTAACTTGAGCTCCAATCGTTGTGTTTTCGTCCTGTTCCTCAACATTGAGCCAAAGTCAAAGCAGAACTTGTTTTCAGATGTGTTTAGACAGTATAAAGATGGCTAAATGGTCTGGGCCGGATTTGACATAACAGTTTATATTCTGTGACTTTGTGGTTATGATTGTAGAGCAATTGTGCACATGTTGTATACAGTCATAAGAAATTACTATTTTATAAATTAAGTGTTTATTCAAGAACATGTAGTTTAAAATTTAACAAGATATAATTTTATGCACAGGAGCTATTAAGGATTAAATCTATTTAAACTGAATTGAACAACAATTGAATCGTGGCTTCCAGCAGGAATGTATCATTTGAACAAGTCGACACCGTTTATCTCTACGATATCGGAGAAAGGTTTTGTGTGCGTGCAATCGTATGTGAGAGTGCGTACATACACAACCATAGAGAAAGATAAAATCCTGTAAATATTACAACTAAAACAAAACATGTGAAATCTCAAAAGTTATATAGTATGAAATTATGAGTTCATATAAGCTCGTTGACGTATACGTATGGCGCTGATTAGGGTGAAAAAAAACTTTCATTTCACAAATAATTTATACGAGAGTAACAACTCAGCCATGTGTATTGCCTTGAGCAATAAATAGTTCATTCTTTTTAAATATATTCAACCATATGAAAATATGCAATTTTGTAGCACACAACACAAACTAGGACATAACTCATTTGTGTTTTATTTTGTATTCCCTTCAATGAGTTTTGCCTATCTTTCCGTCTGCAACTATTATTTTGTAAGTTGTGCTTGTCATTATATGATCAAAAGCCGTACGTTACTTTTTTTGTTTTAAAAAAATACATTGTAAAAATGCACGCTTTGCTCCAGCTTCCACCCTCGTCACACACATGTCTACATGTCCATAAGCCTCTGGCAACTTGAATTTACGTCATTCAAAGTTACAAGCGATTCATCCACTGCAAACAGTACGCAAATCTAAACAAGAGAAAGCGTCAGCCAATTTCTTCGCACAAAGCGAGTACTACTGACAAAAAGCCAGTCACAAAATCAAGCCTGCATTTCTATTTTCACAAAGAGAGAGTCCGAAGAGGAAATCGGGTTAAATTATCCGCCATTTCACGATTTTTCCAGTCCCACTCAGCCAGAAATCCGGTAGCAATTTGCGTAGTTTAATATTGATGAATGAATTTCGCCAAATCGTTTCCGGGATAGAGATAGAAAGACGATATCAGTAACTAATTAAAGTAGTTTAGTTTAAATTGGGAGATTCTAAGTTTCTGAAGATACCGTGCCGACATCCCAGCCTGTGGACTTCTGCCAGCAGCAATGCCGTTCTGGTTTGTCCAATATAATGAGACCTCCTCAGCAACAGGTCGATGGACGCAAAAGGGTTTTCATTTTGGCCACGAGTTCTGGTTTTGTCAGCTAATTCAAGAAAAAAAAATAGGAGCAGGCTAGGGTGGAGCTAGAAGAGAAATGGATGTTATGTGAACTTTGCGTGTATGTCAGCCAAAGGGCTGTGAATTATATTCCAGGGGACAGACACGAAAGTCTTTATCCTCTAGATAATATGCATTTAGTCCTCGTTGTCAAGGTAGTTTAGTTTAGAACGGTCCCTTTTAAATAGGTATATAACTCCACTTGAGACCAGGAAGTTCTTGACAGAAGGAATGTAAAACACCTGTTGTGATATACCATGCAACAAATAGGTATACACAAAGCAAGAGTATCTAAATTTGTATAACCCTTATTCACCTTAATATTTCAAATCCCTGACTACTGTCATGACTATGTGATTGAGTGCGTGTGTGGGGGGTGTATGTGCGTGTGTTTTGTTGTATGCTCGAGAGTATAGATTAGATTTTTATTCCCGTATGTATTTTTTTCTTATTCTTTCTTTATTTTCAATATTTACCTTTCTATGTAATGGTTTAAATGTTGTCTTCTAATTTTCATATGATGAAATTTCGATGTAAACATGGTTAAGTGGTAGAAAAGGCTACAAACCCTTAACTTCGCTATGATAAATAAGACGTAATAAATAAATAAATAAATCATCCGCAAGGGTCCCTGCGGACCTCAGTGGCGAAGTGGTTAGAATACGACGACAGGTATCGCGGCTTCGAATCCCGGTCTGGTCATACATGTAGATCTTCATTGTGAGTATACCTTAATCAGTTTCATCATATCATCACTCATCCTTAGGTTTCCTTCCTACAGTTGACAACGGAATCTAAGTGTGCACTGGCTGTGTGTCCGTCAACGTTCATCTTTGCAAACTTAACTGATGCTACAGGCTTTCAAAAGTCTCGAACGACTGCGTCCACTTTGTGTAGATCTCTCTAAGTGAATTCATGCCATTTGTCCATGATTGAGACAACTTCGTTGGCCTGAAACGTGCCTTGAATCAGTGACTAGCAGCTTTTATTATCTTTGCTCATTCTTCTTTCCCCGTCCACCTATTACATGCAAAATTCAATGCAATATCAATCTAGAGCGTTGTTCTTCTACAGTTTAAATGATATTCGCGAAATGGCTTCAATTTGACTATATTGTTTACGAGGTCTTGAAGCGAAGACAGCAGTTTCGCACGAGAGATGTTATTGACACACATTGAAAACTGTGTGACGTAATGTAACGTGTATAAGCGTTCGTAAGGTCGAAACGTTTTAATAGTGGCAGAGACAATAGAACAGAAATAAAAACGAGAAGCAGATAATTAAAAAAAATGTGAAAGATAGAAAAGAGAGAGAGGGGGAGGATACATGAGCAAGTGAGAGATAGGACCAGAGAAAGAAATAAGGACGCGAAAGACAGGGTGGGAAAAAAGAGAAACAAAGAAGTTGAAAAGAAAGAGAAAAGGAAAATAAGGAAGTAAAAGACAAAGTGAGAACAAGAAAGAAAAATAAAGGAGAGGAAGAAAAGGGAGAAAGATGGTAATGGAAAGAGAAAGAAGCAAAAAAGCGACAGAGTGAGAAGAAGAAAAAGAGAAAAAGAGAATGAGAAAAAGTAAAGAAGAAAAAGGTTAGAGAAAGTTTGTAAAGGTAATCAAGAAGGGAGGAAGTAAAGGACAAGAAATATATTTTAATAGTGAGAAACGAAAGCGAAAACCTAGCAAAAAGGGATAGAAATAAAACAAAATGAAAGAGTAAGTAAACATTTTTCCTTATTCCGATTGGGGACAGCTCAAATAACCTAATCCTCCCAATACGTATGGTCATTCTAAATAATGAACACGTGGTCTAAAAAAGTGGGTGGCTTTACGTACCAGATTAAACCTTCAAGCAAATAGGGAGAAAATAAAATCTCGCGACCCAATATAAACGATACAGTCCTGTTTAAACACATCCAAAGCTTCTCTCTTTAAACAAACGCACATGCGAAACACTTTCACAAAGAGAATTATCTGCTTTTTTCGATCTCTCCTGCATTTCCAGAAGGGTTTTCGCAAATTTTATCTTCCTGGATCTTCTTTTGGTAATAAAACGCCCTTCTTGTTTTTATCTTTTGTTATTCCTGCCCCAGAGCTCATCCAACCTACGCTTTAATGTTCCACACTTCCGCAGGCAAAAGCAATCGGCTAGATTAGCTAGTTCGAAGCGATGGATTACGATGATTTGAAAATCGCTCATATCCAACGGAAGATGGGGCCCTATTTTTTTTGTTTCTCTGGCTCGGAGGGGTCATTCCGGGATGTTTCGTTCTCCGCCAGTTCCTTTCCCCGGAGCTATAAAAATCGGAACAAGCCTGACATGAGATATACTGCCTCTGAGGTCTGAATGATTTCCAGCATCGTTCCCTTATCCTCGGAATAAGCCTGCCGAGAGCCTGGAGGCAACTGGAAGAGCGATTGCTGGACTTGGGAGAGTAAGATTCGAAGCGTTAGCTCCACGAGCTATCTGCAACTAGCTCTCTCAGGGATTTTGGAGTTGAAAGTCCCCGTTTGGCTAAAGATTATAAAAAATCTCCAATGATGGGTAAGCTAACAACGAAATCTAGGTCGGTGACCTCTCGTGGGTACGCGTCATACGTGTGCTATTTTCATTCATAAACCTATTGGGACTCTCACTATTCGGTACAGAAGATTGATTAAAGGCGAACATGCATTGCAAAAGTCGCTTGGATAGTAAACAATTTGAACAAGCGTCAACACAAGCATAAGCCTCTCCTGCCATAGGCGCACAATTTTATGTAACATTGGGTGGCATCTGTCACCCAGCCTTTTAACTGCCTTTAAAGTGTGAAATACAATGAGAACCAGTGTTCGGAAAGTTATTTTTTTAAAAGTAACTTGGTCATAGTTACTGATTTTAGAAAGTAACGCTGTTGAAAAAAGAAAGAAAGAAAGAAGCTCCCCCTATCTATCTCATCTCTCTCTCTCTCTCTCAAAGAAAGAGAAAGAGGAAAGAGAGAGAAAAGCACTCTTTCTTTCCTCCTTTCTTTCTTTGTTTCTTCATTTCTTCTCTCTCCTCTCTCTTCTTCACCCTCTTTATCGTGAGAGAGATATATATATATATATATATATATAGAGAGAGAGATAGTCCTTCTCTCTCTCTCTCTCTCTCTCTCTCTCTCCCTATCTCTCCCCCTTCCTCCCTCTATCAATAACCCTTTCCTCTTCTTCTTTTCACTTTTCTTCCTTCTACTTCCGAACGCTCTCTCTCTCTCTCTCTCTCTCTCTCTTTCTTCCATTCTCTGAGAGAGAGAGAGAGAGAGAAGAGAAGAACATCTCGCTCACTCTCTCTTTCTCTCTCTCTCTCTCTCTCTCTCTCACACACACACACACACACACACACACACAGGGTGTGCGGGATAGAAAAGGAGTCTCTCTCACTCTCTCTCTCTGTCTCTCTGGATAGAAAGTAAGAAGGAAAGAAGGAAATATCTACTTCTTCTTCTTTATTTTTTAGACGAGGAGAGAAGAAAGAGAAAGCGAAAGGAGGAGAGGAAAATGAGAGAGAGAGAGGGAGACTTATGGAAAGAAAGATGGAAAGTAAGAAAGAAGGAACTCCCTTCTTCTTTCTATCACCACACCCCGTCTCTCATTTCTTTCTTGTGAAAGAAAGAAAGATAGAAGAGAGAAAGAAAAAGGAAAGTTCCCTCTCTCCTTTTATTTTATTTTCTCTTTCTTTCTCCCTTTCTCTCTCTCTCTCTCTCTCTCTGTCTCTCTCTCTCTCTCTCTCGAAAAGAAGATAGAAGGAAAGAAAGAACGTTTATATCTCTCTCTCTCATCTTTCTTTCTTTCGTTCTTTCTTTCAGGGAGAGAAATTCTTTCTCTTTCTCTCTCTCTCTCTCTCTCCCTCTCTAGGAAATAAGGAAAGAACGAAGAAAAGAAAGAAAGATCGCCAGTAAAAGAGAGAGAGAAAAAGAGAGATAAAGGGGAGGGTCCGAACCCCTCCGGGTTAAGTTATTCATTTTAAAACGTAATTCCGTTACAGTTACTTTCTGATGGAAATGTTCTTGCAAACAAATTATACACAATCGACGATCATAAATTTTAATAACATAAATATATAAAGACTTACATATATTTATATTATTACAACAAATAAAAAGATCAGATGGAACAAGGTGTCATATTTGCTTGAATGGCTCATTCATTTATTTGACTCAATCTTTATATATGCATATACCTTAAAAATTTTCTCTTATAAGCAATGACTTATTTCTAGCACACCTACTACGTTTCAAATGAATGTGTTGATCCAATCAAAAGATCGAAGTCTTCGTGCAATTGGGAATAACGATTTACAATAAAGAGTGGATGTTCTAAATTTAGCATGCAACGAAGTCTAGCTTCACTGTCTTATGTCATTTCACTAAAATCTTTTCACCTTAGCATCCAGAGATAATACAAATTTTGGACTTTACAATTTGTGTTACAAGTAACTAGTTACTTCCAAACACTGATGTGGACTATACTGTGAATGAGTGCTTTTATGTAGTTGAACTGTCTTGTTTTGTCAATTTGTATGAAATTGACGAAAGTGCATTCACAAATGAACCTACGCCAAGGACGAGACTCGAACGCGGGACCTTCGGTGGTTAGATCATGACTGGACGCTCGGGCAACGAGGACCCCGAAGAAAATCACAGCGTGACGGTCGAAGATAGATTCCCGAGTGTGTTTAACATTCTTCCTGTACGCGTGTTTCAGTGGCTCAGGTTTCCTACTCGCATAGGTCTCTATCACGGGTCTCCCCGGTGGCGTAGTGGTAACGTCATCGTCTTATAACCAAGAGGTCCCGGGTTCGATACTCGATGGACGCCCATAGTGATTCTGATCCCATTTAAACTGAAGGTCCAGTCCTAGTTAGCCATTCTGTGCATAAAGTGGACTTAAGCATGGGCATGTGTAACAGCCAACAATGTAGCAACTATAACAAGGCACTACAATGGATTGAGGTTTAATGATGGTAAGGTAAAGTTGCCCGTGCACATATCCATGAAGGCATATTTTGGGGATGAGGGAATAGGGTCAAACATATTCTCGACCTAAACCATTTTGAAGGTGATGTGATCAGCACCACGCTCCAGCCGTCTTTACCCCCCAGGGTTGCACTAGTTGGCCAATGATTTGAGGCTGCTTTAATCATGAGCGATATTTTTAATGCATGTTATTTGAAACTATATGTATTCTGCACATGGTACCTGTTATAAACCAAATAGAACGGGCTTTGATATGAAACCCCAATGCTATAGTCAGACATCAAACATCAGTTTTCAGTCCGAAACTACACAACAGATCAGCATTAAGGCCCTTGTTGGATTTTTACGAATTCCCTGGTCTGTTACAATAAAAACGAATCTCCTTCGCACGCATGTCAACAAATCACAGTTTTACACCTTTGGTCCCGCAGGTGGAATTTTACGAAGACGAATATATAACCTTGTCCTTTCACGTTGCCAAGGACAACCTCCAAACTTGGAGTAAAACTACCAAGTTTTTTCCCCCCACCCGTTAACAGAGAAAGTCGCTGAGAATGAGAGACTGTGTGGAGATCGTAAATCTCTATATTATGGAGCACGTTTACGACAAAATGATGCGCACGTTGACTCCAGGGCTTGTGTACAAAATCCTGAGAGAAGGCGATATTTCTTTCGGGGAATGACACTTCTGCCCCCTCGTGACGCTCCAAAGACACCTATCTCGACGACTGTTCCAGTAAAATTTACCAACATGTTTCCAGCCGTAATGCTCCCAATGTCGCCGTTCCAATGTGGGGTCTCAGTGCGTGATGGTGTCATTGGTGAGGCTTACGGTGTGGCTTGGTGATAAAAGAAGCGTAGCGACTGATTTCGGTGAAGCTCGCTAGGTGCTACGATTTGTTGAGGTATGAATAATGCTTTGCATAATGTGTGCGCACATCCCGTTTAAACCGGCTTCTCCTTTGTCAGACGTAAATCATATTGATATTGTATTGTCTCGCTTTGGTGTAACACGAATTGAAACCGGTTTTACGTAACTCCATACCACGTGGGACTGGTATAAACTTTCAAATTCAGGATGGCCACTCTAGGACCATTATAAAATTCAAGTGTAATTCCCGGTTTTCAAGGCGAACTTCCCAAAAATTCAAGGGTACAAGCAGATGCTTTCTCTATTTCAACTTTACGTATTACCGCCCCTCAGCACTTACACACACACACACACAAATAGTATGAAAAACTCAATATGCTGACCAAGGCATAAATTTATTTTAATATAAAACATAAACTAAACGTAACGTTTCAACCTTCTAGCAAGGTCTTCTTCAGACTCTGCACCAAGAAGGTTGAAATGAAACGTTACGTTTAGTTTATGTTTTATATTAAAATAAATGTCTGCCTTGGTTAGTATATTGAGTTTTTCATATCATGGAAACAAGGCTTAATGGTGTTATGACACAAATAGTATATTAACAATGTAAAGGTTTGTGCGATTCCAATGTATCCAAAAATTCTAATTCAATTCAATTGAACGGTATATATTTATTTTAAAGTGTAGAGTTTACGTTTGGCATTTCGCGTACTCAGACTAGAAATGCATCTACAAACACATATCCCAAATGTTATGGAATATAGTAATCTACGAAAAATTGTTAATTGTATAAGAATTTCAAATTTACCTAATCAATTTCAAGATATCGTATCTTGCAATAATCTTCCGCTTGTCAGATATATTTGTATTATTCCACAAAGGACACAAACAAAGTAAACATATTGAGAAAATTCTGCTTTATTTTCCTTCCTGGATAAAAGTATAAGATAAAATGTGAAAACTTGCCTCAGGGTATTAATAAATATGTATAAATTGAATGGATTTGGATTAATAAAAGTTGCAATTTTTCACGTCTACGGAGAAAATTTCAAACAGAATCCACACATAATTCCCGGAGATAATAATTCACGCAAAATTCCCGGAATTCAAGGAATTCCCGGTGAGTAGCCACCCTGAAATTATTATGATATGAATCCAATATTTGGCTCTATGGTTGTTTTATCACCCGACAACGTTTCATAGTCATGTTTCTATGGATTGACAGCAAATGACAACATAGTGATGTTTAAGCCCCGGAATTGTATGTAATTACATATCTTTTCCTTTGTATGTGGCCAAGCAAAATTACAAATGTAGGAAAAATACGACGTTAGGAACCATATAGGGTGAATTTCACGTTTCATATGTTCACATATGTTGAGGTATAATACATATTTCCAGTTTACATTACATATTTTACATAAAATGAGGCATTCGAGCCATCTTACTAGTTTTTCGTTAAGTAAGGAGCTAAAATTGCGGACAAACATTCAAAATTTGATTTTTACAAACATCAAAAACAAACAAAAAATCTCTCAAAATGTATTTAGTGGTTCACTGTGGATCCCATTAACATAAAATGTACTGAAACACAAGCACTTTTTATTTCTTTACGAAACAATGTTGAATTCAATGTACATTTTTTTGTCTGATAAACCATTTTGTTCATTAAATCAAAATATTCTTCAATATTGCAGAAATTTGAATACATTTCTTGCGGTGAAAAATATCTTACCACACTGTACTATTCAAAACTGTTCTCATTCACGTTATTACGATTTTCCAATGTACGTTAGCACATTACAATTTTATTATATAAACGTCTTAAAATATAATAATAGTGAGAAATTCATTTAGAATAATTACATTGTTTACTGCCAGGAACCTAAAGAACAGCACAGAAATGAAAAAGAACACGCATATTAGACATTTTAATATTCTTACATTTTTACATATTTCAGTATATTCACATATTTTTTACATATTTCAGCGATTTTTCCTGCATATTTATGTACGCATTTTGCATTTTTTCCCTACATAAAAATAAATGTGCAGTGAAAACTTTATAAACACTTCAAATAAACCATTAAGGTCTCTACGGTGCGATATTTACTTTCGCAGTGAAGACATATGCACCCCCTTCTCCAACACACGCACATATATATACTCAGAATATGTTATATATATGTTTCGTAGCTGAGCTTGTTAAGTGGTGAACTTACCGTATGATCAGGGTTCGACCTAATGTGAATGGCACTTCATCAATTTCATCTAATCATTATTAATCCTCATAGACACGATTAGGCGAAAGTGGGAAAAAGCAACGTAACATAACGCAATATTCGAAAAATAATTTAGCTAAATTATCAGAAAATGCAAAACTTTAACAAAGATTTGAGATAAAAATGAATAATTTTCTCCTAAAACCAGCTGTCAAATCATTGTGCGCATAAAAGAACAAAATGAAAACAAACCCACACACATGAACCTGCAGCATTCCATCATCAATATTTTTCAGCGAAATATGCAAGTGTCAAGATCAGTTGCACCTGCTTTCAAGACATCCTGAATATAAATTGCTTTTCCATTTCCTAAAGCTAATGGTGTCACCGAGATATCCATCACTGTCACCATGTTTTCCTCAATCACTCTGGAATACGGAAGTGAAAGTGTACCGACAAATAAAATTTGACTTGAACATAACGTGCACGTGATACAATTAAATACTCACACAAAGTCATTATTAATAGTAATAAATTATATACTTGTTGGGAAACCTGATGGTAAGAGACCTGTAGGAAGCCCAAGACGAAGATGGAGGGATAACGTTGAGATGGACCTAAAGGAAATCGGTAAAGGAAAAGATTGGATTGACTTTCCCAAGGAAAGGGACATATGGAAGGTTTGTGTTGCTGCAGCCAGAAACCTTCGCGTTTATGAATGCTAGAGACTTCGTTAGTTAGTTGAATGAATTAATATAGGGTGACCCAAAAAAAGGTAACCGAAATGTAGAACCGTTGTATTTTGTGTTTGGTTACCTTTTTTGGGCCACCCCATATTATTTTACGGCAAGTATTACTAAAATCACATTTCTCTAACCCGATATTACAAATTAATGCTAGTTCCATTCCCAAAATAATATATTTATCATATATGTAGAAATCTGCTGCCTGCTTGAAATTTAGGTCTACGCATGTCCAATGGGACAACAACGACATAGGTGCTGCGAATGGAAACTCGTACTCACGACAAAATCAGGCGACAGATTTTTGCGACAAGGGTCTACCAAAGGTTTACAATGTGTCTAGTGGCCAACAGGCAGATGATTGGGCAAAAAACCGTATTATTTTCATAGGAAAGTTAATAAGCACTACACACGTTTGTCCAATCCAGGTTACGTCTGTTATGACAATTTTCATATTGTTTTCTTAGTATTCAAGTTGTAAGCACACATCTTTCAGAAAATAATGATTGATTGATTGATTTAGATTATTTTACTTCGCTTTTATGCCAATTTTTGGCTAATCGCGAAGATGGGAATAAGTGACGATAGGATGAAATTCATGAAGGGACACTCACAAACACCCATGCCGGGATTCGAACCCGGGACCCCTAGCGTCGTAACGCGCTGCGCTGACAACTCCACCACGGAGGCCGGCTTTCAGAAGACAAACACCCTCAATTGGATAAACTTGGGGTGTAGCGGTGACCCATTCCGAAGACAACCCAAATGTCAACCTCCCTTCCACGAAGTACACCCTGTATTGCATTTTGCAGACTATCGAGGCTCTGGCGTCCGGACTCACGCTTTCCTTGTGTGTTTGCGATTGTCCCTTTATCCAGCCCATTACCATTCATCCTTATCTTTCCGATTAGCCCAAAGTGAGAGAAGAGGGAAGTTAAATAAACTAAATAAAATCAAATTGGGTATTTTTTTTTGTTTCAAATCCATCTTTGACTGTATGGAAGCCACTAAAAAGCGTAAGAGTGCTATTTGAATGTTACTTCCGCTCCGTTGGAATGTACAGTCATGTTCAAAAATTCTGTCGCATGGATTTTTTCTAAGTCCAACGTCTTACGAAATTATGTTGGTAGCTCTGAAACAAGGAAGTGTTGTGAAATATACGATCCTCCAATCAGAGTGAAGTTCGATTCAGAGGAGCAGGAGGCGTGACTCACGGTCTTTTTCCACAGGAAGTTCAACCAATGCAGCATTTCCAAATATGAGATAACGTCCCCATTGGTTAAATATTGTTTCAATAATGCGAATCGGCAGAAAGATTTAGCAAAAGTTTACTTTGTCGTTTTAATTGCCTTTAATCGTTTCAAATTAGTATTAAATTGTCCCAATTATAGTTCACGAACTTAATATAATGTATTCATGTATGTGTTTGACAATCATATATCACTCATTACAACAATTTTCACATTGTTTTCACTACGTGAGATGACATTTCATTTACATTTACGATAAAATAGTGGTTTGGGTGTAATAACAGTTTTCATTAATTAATTTAGAGATGCATTTTTATTTGTTGAGTTAATGATTAGGTTAATTCGTTATTTCTCGCGAAAAGAGGGAACCACAGCTGAAAGAAAATACACAACTTGTATTATTGAGGTCAAGAGTTCGTTTTAACATCACTTTTTGCACCCATAGGCTAATCACGACTCGGGATACATTTAAATTGGAATCTGAAACATTATGCGACCTGACTGGAACTCGGAAAAGGACACACTGATTACAAGACGTCGATACATTACCACTTGGTCTGGCGAACGCCAATAATAATGAGGGGTTGTGGGAGTGGGAGAGGGGTGACGGAAAGTAGAAAATAAATAGTATTTTGGGGGGTATTTAATGTTATATTTATACACATACAAACCTAAGAAAATATTTATTTTGATACATGTGTGTGGGGGGTGGGGAAGGGGGAAAAGAGAGGGACAGAAATATATTGGGAGACATGGGACGAAGGGGTGATTGTGGAAAATGTTTTATTTGACGTTCAATCAATCAAATCAATGATGATTATATTATAAATACCATATTTAATGTAAATTTGTTTTAAAAATGGGGGCGGGGAGCTGTTTGTTTTACGTTCAGTGCAGGATAACAAGTGGAGACACATAGTGGTTCGTATCTCACTTTAAACTGTAGGTCCAGGCCCCATTAGCCTATCTGTGTATAACGTGGATTTAGAATTCAGTAGAAAATAACGTCGATCTAGTATTTTGGATTTTAGATGCGTTGAGACCACTAAAATTTCCAATTCTTATAATAAGAAACCTGTCCTCATATTACCATTTTGAAAGAGAGAGAGTTAATTGTATAATCTTTCGTTGTTAGTTTCAAAGAAGACTAATTCAAATAGTAACAATGGGAACGAATAAAGCTTACGAAAAGTTTTTGCCACCGTGGGGATTTGAACCTACGACCATTAGAGTGACAACCCAGTGCGATAACCACTACCCCACGAGTTCGTTGCTTCTTACGGCATGATTATGAGTTAAGACCAATTCGTTCAATATGCATTAGAAATATAATCCCCACCCGCCTCTTTATAAACAACACACCCAAACGCTCCTTTGTAGCAAATGAAATAAAGGTGGTATGAATGTCACCAAACATTTAAGCAAAATCTACTATATTTACGACGCAATCGTTTTACATGGAGAGGCTACAGCTTCGAAAATTGAGGTTGTGGTTTGACTGTAATTGTAGGATACCCCATAGGTATCCATAAGCCAAGGCTCTAGTGTGCACTAGATTGTTTTATTTGTAGTGACGTGCTCAGGAATTTGTAAAGAGGTATGTGAATATAAAAATGTGTTAATGGTTATTTTTTAAACAGTGAACTCATAATAGAATCTCTCTCTGTGCATCTCATTATCTATCTTAGGAACTAATTAGTATTGCAGGAGTCATATAGAAAAGAAATCTCACATGACAATGACAAGAAATTAGATTTACGGAAGGAATAGTTTTCATATTTTAAAACCTCGAAGGGCCTTGGGCAATCTCCCGACTGTCAGTCTCCCTTCCACAATCCTACCCAGAGTTATCTTCAACTTGCAACGAGGTGACGTTGGTCAGCACGTGGAACCCTCAGCCATTATAGAAGATATCTCAAACCAGGTTACACCAGTCACTCGTAGCTCCCCAATTTCCTCACGATGGTGGGTTGCCACCGGTCCTATACAGATAATAGGCCGAGAACACAGGACGACTCAAATCCATGCCGTCTCGCTGCAGTCGGAGTCCTAAGCACAGAGGAGGAGGAGAGTTTTCATATTTTGTTTCTTATAAATGTCGACAATACATTAAATATATTACGCACCAATAATTAGTGTAAAAAAATAGCCGGTTCTATAAGAGATTCGAACCTTCGATCTTCACTCAACTAGGCCGCTATTTTTAAAAATTTCCCATTTTCTCACTCAATAGCCTTCGTTGAACGTTTGTCTTAAGAGTTAGCAATCTTGTAAACCTTATTAACCTATCTGCTGTCTATCACTAATGTATTTTACAACCTGGAGTAGATTTTGATGTCTGCAATTTAGAACTTGACTTTCGTGGTAAGTAATTCTCTAACGTCTACTATAATAAATAAATCAAAGTCTACATATCTCATATTTTGTAAATGCGAAATGTCATTGTTAAATGTTACAAACTATTTCTTATTCCACCGTTAGTTCCAGATTTAGCCACAGCATTCTGGAAACCAGCGTGAAACGTGTTTCCCACACTTCCAAGGTCAGGTGAACCCTTATCAGTTGTATTGGATGCCTGTGAACATGTTACTTCATACGTCATGGTACTGTGGTGGATTTCTTCCCCTTCCCCTTTTACCTTGAACGGTAGTAATCCCCGACTGGGCACGACGAATCAATCACAGAAAAGCAGACTGTCTAGTGAATCGCATGCCATGTATTATTTCGAGCTCCTAGGTTTTGGAAAGTGAAATAAAAAAAAGTATGTAACATTAATTCATAATGGTTGACTTCTTTGGGTATTATTTCATGACTCTTTTCTACTTACTCCAATGAAACTTTTGTCTACTGTTTTCAGTAGATCAATAGGTGATTTGAAACATCTACTGTGTTCAGATTTTCAAAAAGATATCAATACAAAAAGTAATAAGGGGTATGAAATTAATATTTACAGCCAAAATATTAAACTTAACATATTATACACTATACTGAATAAATTAATTTCACTTGCAGTCTCTCTACTGTACTGGTTTCAGTAGATCAATAGGTGTTTTGAAACATCTATGTTAAGATTTTTTAAATTTGAATTACAATTTGTGTGCCTGAAAACTTAGGCTATACGGGTTCCAGCCCCTTATCATGACAAAAATAAAAGCGTGTCTGAAAACTAAAATATCCTTACCTGGGTTAAAAGCTGAGCCTGTAAAGCGACAGACAGTCAGCACAAACAAGGACAACACACACGCAGTCCTACAAAGATTATACTAACAGTAGGTCCAGTCACCAGAGCCTCGTTAGTCTGCAAAATGCAGTTCAGGGTGTACTACATGGAAGTGAGGTTGGTTTAAATTTTAAATAGATATAAAAACAAATTGTTAGTGAGGAGGAATAAAATGTTATATTTACAGCTAACATGCTGAGCTAAACACACTACAAGGATGTAAGGGATGACCTTCCACGAAGTATGTACACCCAATTGTTGCTTCCACGTAGTACACCCTGGACTTCAGTTTGCAGACGAACGAGGTTCTGGCGACTGGCCCCATGGCCAGTATAATTTTCTGTGTTGTCCTGTGTTTGGTCCTTGTGGGTGCTGAGTGCCTCTTTACAGCCTCAGCTTTTAACCGAATTCAGAATATTTTAATATTTTAGTTACAACACGACGTTACAGTTATGTTATTTTAGTTCTGGTAAGGGGCTGGACACCGTATAAAGTGACAGGTGCAAAATAGCCTAAGTGCTGACGCACCCAAAATTTTGAATTCAAATTCAAACACACTAGATGCAATATTACATGTAGTACTGAAGAGAATATTTCACTTGTAGTTCCTCAACTGTAATTACACATTAGGCCTACTGAAAGTGTTCAGTAGGAAATCATTGATTTTGAGTAGATTTCCGAGAAACACAGTAGAGTACTACAATTGATAACACTCGATTCTGTCTACTGTAAACAGTAGAAATTATGTAGGTTTATAACGACGATGAGAATGAAACAGAGGTAAAAACAATGATAATGAAATGCAGATGCGACCTGGAGCAAACAGGAACGTAGAATGTCTGGCAGCGAGACGCAAGAGTTGATCAAGCGATTGTAGCGTCAAATTTAGCTTAGAGCTCATAATTGATATTTCTACATGAGCTCAACATACAAGTTACATACAATGAGAGAATTGAATTGAGTTTACATCTCACGTGATATGAGTCGAAACTATTGTTGCACATTGAACTGTGAAGTGAATCAATATTCAATTCGATTAACTAGTGAATGGTGATATGCTGTGATTTTGTAACGAGATGTGCCAAATGGCTGACTGTATAATAACTTATGGACACATTGGTTTAATATATTTGAACAATCTTATAACGTGCGATTTTGCATGAAATTTTATTACTTGAATCTACATCACTTCATTGCAAAGGCTACAAGGCATTTTATGGGTTGTAAAATTCTGTGTTCGATTCACCGTTCTGTTAACTCTGCGATTTTTATTTCTTATTAAACCGAAAAATTATTTATTGCATTTTACTTATTACGAAAATTCGTATATTATTTGCTTTGCGAATGTAGAGAATATATTGTTTTTCATGCTTTTTACAAGACTACAACTATACATGGTGAACAAAAAATTATGTAAAATAAATACTATTCACAAAAGGATGTCAATAGTATTTATTTGTTTTGTTTCTTGATAATTTTCCCTAAAATAAAAATGTATAACTTTCGCTGTACATGACATTTCTTCAAATATGACACATGGATCATTTTTATGCAAATCCTAGTAAAATGATGAGAAATTCAAAAACATATTTTGAAAAATTATTTTCAAGAATAACATTGAAAAATCATTAGAAAGGAGTGTTATTTTTTTAAAAAAATATAACATTTTTATTTCTTTAAATTATTAATTAAATACAATACTTAGTTGCTATATATAATAATAATAGGGGTAATCGAACAGAAGTCAAACCTATAATCTTCGGCGTGTAATACTGATAGCCTATCACTTTACCATCATAAATAAAAAAAAATGAAGTTTTTTCCTCGGAAATTAATGGCTAGTGCACGCTGGAACCTTGCCATACGAATATCTACCCTACCACTACAAGAAGCCACGTCACAACCTCAATTTTCGAAGCTGTAGCCTCTCCATGTAAAACGATTGCGTCGTAAATATAGTAGATTTTGCTTAAATGTTTGGTGACATTCATACCACCTTTATTTCATTTGCTACAAAGGAGCGTTTGGGTGTGTTGTTTATAAAGAGGCGGGTGGGGATTATATTTCTAATGCATATTGAACGAATTGGTCTTAACTCATAATCATGCCGTAAGAAGCAACGAACTCGTGGGGTAGTGGTTATCGCACTGGGTTGTCACTCTAATGGTCGTAGGTTCAAATCCCCACGGTGGCAAAAACTTTTCGTAAGCTTTATTCGTTCCCATTGTTACTATTTGAATTAGTCTTCTTTGAAACTAACAACGAAAGATTATACAATTAACTCTCTCTCTTTCAAAATGGTAATATGAGGACAGGTTTCTTATTATAAGAATTGGAAATTTTAGTGGTCTCAACGCATCTAAAATCCAAAATACTAGATCGACGTTATTTTCTACTGAATTCTAAATCCACGTTATACACAGATAGGCTAATGGGGCCTGGACCTACAGTTTAAAGTGAGATACGAACCACTATGTGTCTCCACTTGTTATCCTGCACTGAACGTAAAACAAACAGCTCCCCGCCCCCATTTTTAAAACAAATTTACATTAAATATGGTATTTATAATATAATCATCATTGATTTGATTGATTGAACGTCAAATAAAACATTTTCCACAATCACCCCTTCGTCCCATGTCTCCCAATATATTTCTGTCCCTCTCTTTTCCCCCTTCCCCACCCCCACACACATGTATCAAAATAAATATTTTCTTAGGTTTGTATGTGTATAAATATAACATTAAATATCCCCCAAAATACTATTTATTTTCTACTTTCCGTCACCCCTCTCCCACTCCCACAACCCCTCATTATTATTCGCGTTCGCCAGACCAAGTGGTAATGTATCGACGTCTTGTAATCAGTGTGTCCTTTTCCGAGTTCCAGTCAGGTCGCATAATGTTTCAGATTCCAATTTAAATGTATCCCGAGTCGTGATTAGCCTATGGGTGCAAAAAGTGATGTTAAAACGAACTCTTGACCTCAATAATACAAGTTGTGTATTTTCTTTCAGCTGTGGTTCCCTCTTTTCGCGAGAAATAACGAATTAACCTAATCATTAACTCAACAAATAAAAATGCATCTCTAAATTAATTAATGAAAACTGTTATTACACCCAAACCACTATTTTATCGTAAATGTAAATGAAATGTCATCTCACGTAGTGAAAACAATGTGAAAATTGTTGTAATGAGTGATATATGATTGTCAAACACATACATGAATACATTATATTAAGTTCGTGAACTATAATTGGGACAATTTAATACTAATTTGAAACGATTAAAGGCAATTAAAACGACAAAGTAAACTTTTGCTAAATCTTTCTGCCGATTCGCATTATTGAAACAATATTTAACCAATGGGGACGTTATCTCATATTTGGAAATGCTGCATTGGTTGAACTTCCTGTGGAAAAAGACCGTGAGTCACGCCTCCTGCTCCTCTGAATCGAACTTCACTCTGATTGGAGGATCGTATATTTCACAACACTTCCTTGTTTCAGAGCTACCAACATAATTTCGTAAGACGTTGGACTTAGAAAAAATCCATGCGACAGATTTTTTGAACATGACTGTACCATGTGCGTTAATTTATTTCAACATTTTCTTAATATGTGCTTATATATTAATTTCACACTGTACCTAACCGTGATAACGAAGACGAAAGAGTAAATAAATGAATGACACAGATAATACGACCAAAGACAATAAATGTGATAATTTTGCTGCAAATAATAAACATTTGACGGAGAAATAAGATGCGAAGTAGGATTTGAAGTCGAGACCATAGATATGTAAATCCACTACAGTAACTGCCTTCCTGAATCAGTTTATGTCTCAATTATTTTACATGTGAACAATGCTTAATTGCTATAAATATATGAGAGGTAGCTAATTTGCATAAAACGTCATTATAATTCATGGTTTGTTCCGTAAAAATAAAGAGAGAAGACATTATTGGATTAAGTTAATGTGGCTAGGAGAGGGATGTTAATAGTTTTCGGAAAATTTCATTAAAAGTTCATGAAACTGAGTTTCATAAAGGCTAAACGTGCTAGGCATAATAGTCTCAAGTCGTGTAACGTGTTCTATAGAATACGATGTAAAGAGACACAACTGGATAAGCAAATACAGCTCGCTTGAAAAGCGAATAGAAAACAACGAAACTAACCATTTCTTAAAATTTTCGTTTTGATTGGTAGCGGAAATACTTGTAATTTCTTCCACAACCGATTTCTAATTCATTCGAATAAGCGAGCCACATTTTGTAAAAAGCAAAAACCCCTAATATTTACGGTCATATTTAATTATTTCAAAGACTCTTTTTAATACGAAATAAATCAAGTTGCATTTACCGGTATAACTCGTATCAATAAAATATAATAAGTGAATCTGCCTCATGTGCATTGCGCGGTGTCACGAATTCGATCTCTGTCCCACTGGAAGTGATGTGATCAGCAGCATGCTCAGCTCACCTTTACCATCTAGGAACAAACACAGTTTCCTGTTGATTAGAGGCCGATGAGCCCCAGATCACCTTTTTCGCAATGTTAAATTTTGAAAATATTCTTCGATGTATATGTCCGTGAGTGCAATGCCATCATTTTCTTTTATATTTCGATTCCTTTCGTGGAAGTCTGGTGGACTTTTCAATCGTAGTCGAAATCAAGTGGTTTCAGGTGGCAACACTGAAAACAGTATCAGTCAGGTGGCAACACTGAAAACAGTATCAGTCTTGCATATCCCTGCGGCTCTACACTTTGTCCCGGGAATCTCTGGAGCAAGCGAACAAAATCAAGTATTCTGCGCAAGTAGGACTCAACCAATGAACGTGTGAGAGGGGAAGTGAGTGCATGGAGAGGAAAACGGGGCTGCAGCTACCAGCCGTTTGCAGCAGGGAGTACTTCCTCGCTCAGCCTACTCACTTTCTTCCCTTCTTTGCCGTTAAGCGCGGCCTTGGTCCACAGATTCCCGAGAAAGAATGTAATGGACGCTTCTCAGATAATTTTTCCCCATATGTCTCTATGTCTGTGTATGTGTCCTCATCGGTTTTCTTCACTTTAAAGTCCTGCATGGGACCACTTTGGCTCGATCGTACTCGTACCCTTAAGCGTATACATTCGAATATCAATTTAACGTAACAATAATCGTAGTCATATGTAAAATATCTGCTTTGGTAGTTCAGCCCACAATCATCTATTTCATTTTCATACCGGGTGGTCCAAAAGTCCCGGAACGGTCACATATCGTGAGAAATACACATCGAATCGGAAAACGAAAAAATACGTGTTTAATAAGTGAAAGAAAGCTATTCAATGATATCACACTTCATTCCCCATCCCCGCTCCCTGGGGGTGGGCAACTGTGAAATTTTAATATCGGAAAGATGATTTAAGGGCGATTTTAAATTTTCAGATTGCAGACCCCCCCTTTCTTATACTGTATCGAAAGGTCTTGACGTGCAGATTCCGAATCTACAATCGCTATCACTCTAGCTTAATTAGGGGCAGAGCGAAAATTTGAAATCGCCATATCTCCGTTCCTAATTGAGCTAGGAGGATGGTTGATAGCTCGCAGGACTCGGAATGAAGTCCTCTTTCCGATTCTACAATACAAAATGGGGGTTTCCGTTTAAAATTTTACAGTTGCCCCCAGCCCCACCCCCAGGGGGCGGGGGCGGGGAATCAAGTGTGATATCATTGAATAGCTTTCTTTCACTTATTAAACACGTATTTTTTTTCGTTTTCCGATTCGATGTGTAATCCTCAAGATATGTGACCGTTCCGGAACTTTTGGACCACCCAGTATATCACTGTGTATTGGTAAGATGAACTACGATGAACTCGTATACTTCATTTTAACATGGAGATGATGACTATATTCACTTGCGTCTTCCGTGCGAACTATTTGGTGTTCGAACGAAATCCTCTCTCTGCAGCATTCTAGTTCACTTTACCCAGACTTTATTCTACTAGATTCGCATTACAGAATTATTATCTTGCGGACATTACAATGTCTTGAAAAAATGTTCACCATTTGGACCAGGATAAATTTCAGACGGGTGCACTTTGTTATGGCCTCATACTCAGCTTCAGAAACGTGATTGTGAGTGAAAAATAAAGGCAAGGTAGTACAGAATCTTTGTAAAAGAAGCCATCTGTTCCGGGGCGTTCTCTTTCGTTCCAACTGCGGATGTCTGTACGAAACTGTGGTTTTAACTACACGCACTGACCGCCGTTTTCTTTACCTTCTCGCAAAGAACGACGGGAAAAAGAGGGAATTTTCCTTGATGCAATTTGAGGATTGAAGGCGGGGAGAAAAGAAACATAACGGAAAAGAAAAGACCCATTTTGCCGCGAGTCCGCACTCGATTTAACCCCTTTTAGAGGAGCTCTTTCGCCTGGCGGGACTACACATATCCCCCCCACCCAGCGTCTTGGATGCAGGTTGAAGGTCGCGGGGCGGAACAGCACGGACATTCGTACGATATTTTCAAATTTTGCTTAAAACAGAAACGGCTCTTTCTTGCTGGTTTGTGGGGAGTGGTTTCCGCGCGTGTGTTCAACGATGCAATGGTTCTTTAAAGAGGATGTCTCAAGAAGTCAGGTACAGCAGAGCTACACGATGGTGCGTGTAGCAAGTTCCGGTACAATCGTCTTGCCGCGTTGCATCCTGATTTAGACACAACCACGCCCTTTCAGAAAGCCGTGAATATTGATTGATTGATTGATTTAGTTTATTTTACTTCGCGTTTTGTGCCTCTTGGCTAATTTGCGAAGATGGGGACGAGTGATGAAATGATGAAATTGACGAATGGACATTCACAAACAACCAAGCCCGAGCGGGAATCGAACCCGGGACCCTTGGCGTCGCAGCGCGATGTGCTAACCACCCGGCTAAGTTCTCTTAATCTTAATAACTCATGCCTGAAATACTTGTCATAATTAGAATCTGGTCCCAGGATGTAAAAATGCATAATAGGATAAATGCATTTCCTTTTATGCATTAAAAATTAGAAAGATTTCAACGGATTAGAAAAGAATTTAAGTCGATTCCACACCTTTTAGGTTCTTCATATCTCGGAAAAATGCATCAGGATTCAAAGTTAATGCAGAGGGATATAACCCTTGAGTACGGTCCGCTTGGAAATGATCTTGTTTATGATTTCAGCTTTCACTTCGGTATGAAATTCGGTAAAAGCAGACACTTTCTCCGGCTGTAATAAGGCCCAATAATTTCCTGGAAGAAGAGAAAAAGAGAGAGAGAGAGAGAGAATACATCAAGAAGTATTACACCTCTTCAGGAGAGATCTCTGGGAATAAAAAAAAGAGAAGAACATTCAGGATGGGAGAGAGAATGGAAACTTCTCGTGCAAGAAACTAATAAAAAAAGAAGGCGATAAAAGAAAAGAAGAAAGAAAATTGAAGGAAGAAAGGGAAAATGAGAAGCGGAAGATGCTGCTTTTAAGGAGCGACTCACGGGAGAGAAATAAGCCCTGAAACTTTGGCATTAGCCCTTCTTCCTTCCCTCCCATTTCTTCGGGCTTCCTCCGGAAGTCTTTGCGTGAAAAGAAATAGTTAGGTCAGCGAAGAACGCCCACTTGTTAGGCGCTGGGTGGCCACTTTTATTGGCGTTTCTCACATGACAGCGTTCCTCAGGGTCTGCTTAATGAAATGCAAATTCAATAAAATCAGTTTGCAATATAAATTATCCTGGATGCTGATTGAAAGTGTTGGGAACTTTTTCCAGTGCTGTCCCGAAGTTTTGTTCAATTCTGCAGCCTAAAACTTAAGTGAATATTCACCTTCAATTGAAGGGTTAGCTGAAAGAAGGGAGTAACTCAGAAAACATAGTTTTTGAGGTAACCATGTTACAATATTCATGTAGGTTTGCGTACAATATATATACGGATATTGTCATATTCCAGTTAGATGCAAGATTAATTATGTTTTCTGCGTTTTTTCCAGCTTACACTTAACTGATTTTACTTGGTACCATCACTTTCTATATTTTCATGTCATTTCGTATTCCGTCTGCTTAAGTTTCTAAATGTCAGTGTTTTTACAATAGACTTAAGTAATAACGTGGACCAAACAAAAGAAAATTCATTCATTCCCCATATCTTTCATATTTTACAGAGATTTTGAAATATACACATTCTTCTCAACAATTTCCTTTTCTAAAAAATACTTAAATACGCTTTGCAATATAGTAGCCGTCTAAGTGGCTGAACACGTTAAGTGGTTCATTCTTGAATCTCGTCATAGAATTTTCTTGGTTCGAGTTCCGGTCTGGAGTGTTCCTTCTCCAATTTTATCAATTCATTGTCACGATTAGCCAAAAATGGCACAAACGCGACGGTAAATAAACATAGTATGACAAACAACATTTTTAAAATATAAAAAATGTAACAGTGAAGTAAGATACTAAACGCATCTTCAAAGAAATAAGCAAACAAGGTTCTAGGAAATTCTGATGTATTTGATTAATCACGAGGAAGAAATATTGTTTATCTCTCTGCACCTCGCTCTTGTTCCATGCCTCTTTCTCTTTCTTCATCCATTTCTATATCTTTTGGTGTTTTGTTTTCTTATCTCGTTCTTTCTTATTTCTCCTTCTCTCACTTCATTTTTTTCTCTCTCTCTTTATTTTTCTTTCTCTATCTGTTTGTCTACATCTCTCTCTCTCTCTCTCTCTCTCTCTCTCCTCCTCTCTCTTTCTCTGTCATTTTATTTTATTTCTTCCCCTTCATTTGTTTATCTATTTCTTTCTATCCTTCTTTATCTATCTTTATTCTAACAATGCATTGAATGGTGCGGAATCATGTTTCAGAAAGTTCTTAGATCTTACCACAAAACCTAATTTCACATTCGTACTCTATAAGAAACATACGAGGGTCGTTCATAAAGTCTTTATTATCATTGTGATGAAATTGAGCTGGTGTCATGAAGGCCTGGGGTGGGGTTAGTCCTTCTCTGAATATGCACCACAGAAAGCGACGCAGTTCTCCCAGTGGTGGATGAGATGGTGGAGGCCCTGGTTGTAGAAGTCCCCACTTTGGCTGCCGAAGAACTGCTCTAACTCAGCAAGTACCTCGTCGTCATCCTGGAGATGTTTTCTACGCGGCGAGCTCTTCATGCGAGGGAAGAGAAAGAAGTCACCGGGCGCTAAGTCGGGTGAGTAGGGCGGGTGGGGGAAGATTTTTGAAACCCAACGCATCTGCGTGTCACCGTCCGTTGCGCAGAATGGCTGGTGCGTTGTCATGGAGCAGACGAACACCCTTTGACCCTTCCGAGCGTAATCTGTTAGGAGCGCGCCGTGGCAGTCCCAAAAAGTGTTCAGCATCACCTTTCCCGATGACTTCTGCATCTTTCTCTTTTTTAGAGCTGGCGACGCCGTGTGCTTCGCATTGAAAGCGCCTGTGCCACTTTACCACACTGTCATAGGATGAGGCATTTTCGCCATACACACTGATCAGTTCCGCATGGATCGCCTCCGCGTTATTCCTTATCTAAAACAGGAAGCGAATCACTGCGCGAGCTTCCACTGGGGGTGCCATCTTGGAAGCGACTCTCCAGCAGCGTTCTGCAGGACTGTAGTGCTTGTTGGTTCTGTTGGACTGACACTAGAGGGACGTGCCCTCACCTTAAAAACACAAACTTTGGCTTCAGTCTTGTTTTTCACTACGATAATAAAGACTTTATGACCAACCCTCGTATTCTTTCAAACAGGTGAAATTTGTTGCATTGAGCCAAGCAATAATGCGTCCAGCGAGAAACCAAAATTTCCAAGCTAACAAAGACAAATATCCACCAAATCCTGAAGGAAACACGACCTGCATTTCCCTTAACGTGCTGGCAACATTGAAAGAGGCGCAGTGCAGAATGAACCCTCCTCGTTCTCGATGATGTCCTCCTGGTCTGCGGTTGAGGTTGGCAAACGGCGTGCCTACACTTGGCGTTGCCCTAAATCATTCTTTATGAAGGCGGTAAATCAGGTGGGCTGTGCCGGAGGAATTGGCCCTCGGGTAGAGGGTTATCAGGACTACCTGCGGATGATCCATGCGCCTTCTTCTTCCACGGTTCTCATAATCTGTGTTCTCCAGGTAACTGCAATGTGCTGCGGTCCGAAGTCGCAAATAAATTAACTACCGAGCAATTAGTGCGACACCCTCGGGTGATGGATTACTGCGAGTACAATGGGAAATATTCCAGAAATTCGGTCTCCAAGCAAGTGGTGTGGTCTAAGCTAATAATTGTTGCATGGTAGCCTTTCGCTGAGCTCATTAGCCATGCGGAATTTTCTGTTATATTTCCGTTATAAGGAATGTTAGTCAGAAATTATGCACGAATTTTTATATCTGCATATGTGTTTATCTTGCATCTCTTTCTCTTGCAGGTAATAAATGCTGTAAAGGGCTAGCACATAGAAAGGGACAAGTAAAGGAATAAAGTGGATGATTGGAATGAAATATGCATTTTGCAGCATCAAAACTAGCATAATTTTACCTCCCCTCCTCTGGAATAATAAAAAAAATGCCTGGTTATTATTCTCTCCTCTCTTCTAACTGTATCAGTTTTCTCTACATATTTTCTTGTGTTCTCCTTTCTAGCTCTGTCTTCTTTCCTCAGTCTGGATCATTTCCTCTTCTTCTTGTTTTGTTCTCATTTTCCTCGTATCTCTCTTTTACTCTGCTTCTCTCTTGCTTCTTTGTTTTTCTTCCTCTCTCTCTTTCTCTTTGCGTGTGTTTCTTCATTGCTCTTCCTTTCTCTCTCTGTCTCTCGTTTCTCTCATTTTCTTAGTTTCTCTCTAACCGCCTCTCCTACATTCTCTATGTTCCTCTCTTCCTCCTTTTCTTCTCTCTCTCTCTCTCTCTCTCTCTCTCTTTCCTTGTCTGTCTATCTCTCTCTGTATTGATCTCTTTGTGACTCTTTTATTTATTCTCTTTTCTCTAATTCTTGATCGTTCCCTTCGTATCTCTACTCGTCTTTCTTAAAGTATTTCTTAGTTATGATAATACGTTATCATGATCTCACATAATGGCACAATTCCAAGATTTTGCCCCTTTGCTCTCGCTTAAATTTTTTACATGCATCCACAAGTGCACGTGTAGCGTGTACCATAAATTGACCCTGGGAAAGTTGCTTACTTGGCATTCGTAAAGTCATCAATCCGAATTGTACACATTGCGACCCTACAAATTTGTAATTCCAAACATTATTTTGTCCACATTGCCTCAATAAGCATACATTCTCTGGAATATGTATACTTCCAAGAGGAAGTAATTATTATTTTTATGGCATGTTTTGAAAGAGTGATAGGTCTCATTTAATCGATAAATTTTAGAAAAGAGTATAGCTAGATAAATGGAAAAGTAAATGCATATTTCCAGTCCCGCTCTCTCCCCTATATATATATATATATCACACCCCCCCCACCGGGGATGTGATGTGTAACTATTTCTTGAAGTAACCATTGCACTCTCCCCAAATCAAAACTCTCCTGTGCCATCTGCAGAATTTTCTTGCAAAACAATAACAATTCTTCTCTTACATCAATAGAAACAAAAGATAACGTCCTGGCCCTCTGTACTATTGTTGAAATGCTGTACACGTGACCGACAGCCACAAAATAATACGGGTTCTTTCCCCAAGCTGTGTTCCTTTTTATCCTGCATGAACCCCTTGAACTTACAACGCATCCCATTGTTTGTTTTCATCAACGTGGATGCAATGGAAGCAACACATCAGAAAGGGTGGTGTTGGTTTCAGCCTTTTGTCCACACGCTCCTCTGTGGAGCTCAATGTAATGGCACAGCCTCGTGCACAACCCCTTTTACTCCATTTTGGTCTTTGTAACTATCTCTCTTCTTTTTTATCTCGCAGTGCCTGTACGCGCGCGTGTGGACGGGAGCAGTGTGTGTGAGAGGGAGGGAAAGGAGGGGGGTGTAATTGTTGCATTATGGGGTAACAGCAGTGTTTATGAAGCGCATTCATGACACCTGAACGCCCTTAATCGCTGCAGGAGATGTGGGCTTGCAGCACTACGTTGGCGTTACATGTTTGTTTTTTTGTGTACAGGAGCGCCAGTGTGACGATTGTGTGAATCCTCTTTTTGAGATAGTGTCTGCCTGCACGACCCGAAACAAAATATTTAAAGCGGATTTGATGCAGAAATTCGGAGTGAGATTGTCAACACATATACTGTTCATCCGCTACTCTGCATATAGAGGTGGCATGTGAACTAAAATTTGAGTTTTTTGAGTTGTCAGTGATGGTGATTGTGTAACTAAGGCTGATTCATCGTCTGACTTCACCACAAGAGTTATTTCGCCTCCTACAGCTCTAGAAAAGTGTTAAAAGTAGATTATTTGAAGACGACATTTTGTCTACAAGGTAATCGTATATCACTGGTGTTGCTGCAGAATATCATTCACGTGGTCTCTGCTTCCATAGTTCTGGCTGCTAAGATCTCCACCCCTGTCATTCTCCCTTTCCCTTTCCCTCTCTCCCTCTCTCTTTCTCTCTGTCTCTCTCATTTCCTTAGTTTCGTTACCTCACTCCACTCCTATCTATATTTTGCCCACCATTTTCTCTATTCAACTATCTTTCTTTATCTTATTTTTCTTTCTCTGTTTCTCTATGTTTTCATCTTTCTTTCTCTATTTCTCCATCTCTTTCCTTCCATTTGTATTTTCTTTTTCTCTCTCTCTGCACATTTTCTTATTTTTGTCTGTTTCTCTCTATCTTTCTTCATTTTGTTATTCTATCGCTATCTTTACGACTTAATTTCTCAATTGATCATCATCTCTCCATCTCTGTTTATGTTTCTCATTTCATATTTCTTTCTTTATCTCTGTATTTATTCTTCTTTTTCCTCTGTTTCGCTCTTCCTCTTTATGTTTCTGTTTTTATTTTTCATCTTTATGTCCCTATTTCTCCATCTCTCTCCTTTCATCTGTATTTACCTATTTCTCTTATCTCTCTCTCTCTTTATATGTTTCTGTTTCTCTACCGTTTCATCTTTCTCTCTCTATTTCTCCGTTTCTTTACTTTCATCCTTACTTCTTTCTCTCTCCGTTTTCATCTTTTGCTCTCTTTCTATCAATGTCTGTCTCGTTCTATTACCGATTTACCTTATTTAATAGCCTGAATGATTCTATTTTCCTATGCTTTGAGCTTTCAGTACAAGAAAGAAAACCGAAATTTACCAACTGTATCCCCATCGAACATCCACACTACGACAGACATTCTGAGCAGAAATGAAGCCTCGCAGTTCCCGAATAAAGAGTGACTGCAACTTAAACCGCGACAGCTAAATAGGTTTCCATGTGACGTAGAAGAGATCTACACACGGACGGGGTAATGAGGGGGATTTCGCAACGGGAGATAGCTACTACATCACGGCCACCGAATATCAAGTTAACTTAAAGGAGTCGGGTCACCGTACATTTTGTCTTTCCACTTCTCCTACTGCCATTTCCTCTGATAGCCGGAGCTAATCGCCCACGTTTCTCTGCTTCCTCCTTCGCCGGGGAAGAAAATGCATCAGATCACGCACTCTGGCAACATCCCAACTTCCCAATCGTCTCTTCGCGACCCTTTTGTATCCTGCGGCAAACGAACTCCCGATTTTCATCTCTGATCCGTGTGTGGACGAAATGCGTCCGCCCAAGAGTTCATGTAAAAGTATTTCCTATTTTCCTTCTTTTTTATTGCCTATTTCTTCTTCTTTCAGAGCCTGTTTCACTTCTCACTGTATCTACTTGCCTGTTTTATAGAATACTATCATTATTTTAGTCCCTATTTCACTCATATTTGTGCCTACTTTTCATATTTCAGTTCCACATTCCTTTCTTAGTGCCTGTTTTCCATGTTGTAGTAAATTTAGTGGATCTTCTCAACATTTTACTGTTCTAGTGGCTATTTTCCTTCTTTCAGTGACCATTTTCTATAGTTTTTAACTTTTATTAATATTTATGTGCATATTTTCCTAATTTCACTTATGTTTCACGCCTTTATACACAAGGACGCACACACACACAGGCACACATACATACATACATTGTATCCTATCATATCTTACGGTATGGGGATCGAATCCTGGTAAGCGTGGCTCAAAACTAACTCGCTTAGCTGTTGTGGGCACCATTGGCCCAATAGGAGAGGTACATAAGTAACAAGAATGGAATGGCAACACTATACTTGGGGTTTAGACTTGTCAAGGCAGAATCGGCAGGTGCATGAGTGGATAATACGTAGAATTACCTGTCTCGTTGCAGATGAGTAGAGCAAAGCTCCGCCATTGTCTATTTCGTCTATCACTCCGGACTACCTTCTCTCTTAATTGTTACTCCCCGACTTGACTCTCCACTTCCACTTACTACCCTCATCTCTCTCTCTCTCTCTCTCTCTCGCTCTCTCTCCACCGACCATTCCATTACCTCCAGTCATTCAACTCTGTCATTCTCCTCTCATAATCCGGTGACTTGACTGTGGCTTGAGGAATGTCTTGATTTACACATTCCTTATATTTGCAGCCTGTCAGGTGGTTTCCTCCTTCTAAAAGATCGTCGTGGACTGTTCACTGCGGAAGCGGTAACAGCTTCCTCTCGCCCAGTCTGCGGTCTCTCCTCACACTACCTGTCCTGCGCTGACACGGAACCATCAAAGATCCAAAAGTTATCTTCTCCACTGTCTGTATCCGACCTGTTAGATTTAGACTTCACTTGATGCAGGTGTACCCTTCTCGTTGTTCCACCGGCATTGACCAATAACAAGCGTCTTCCTAAATGACCCGTAACTGTGGCTCGTACGTATTTTGGAAATCTGGATGTATAATTTCTTGTCCACACTGTACTTCCGATTGATGGTAATTCTTCGTTCTTATTGGTCTCACTTCTCACCACTTCCTTCTCCATTATTTGCGACCAGGACCAATTATAGATATTACGAGGTTGATATGACAACAACAACTCTGCAGGAGACTTCCCCGTAGTATGGTAAGGTGTAAACCTGGCTACTCTTAACGCACCTTCTTCGTCGTCAAATTGTTGTATTACCAACCACGGTAATATGTTATAATAAATCATGTGGGTTCGATTTTATACAAAATTATAATTTAATCCATAACTAAGAATATACAACATGGCTAACTCCATACTTGACAACAAAATAATTGAACATCTATATTCAAATATATAATAACATCATAGATGTTTCACAATCTAGCTACTGCAGTATTTCCTGTAGAGGGACAGCGACAGTGAAGAGGCATGTGGCTTCCACGCGAGGGATCCTGGTTCGACTCGGAATGGGCAATCTCAGGTAGGATTTTTCTCGAATTGTGCCTGCATATAGTGACTATGGGACTCACCCAGCCTCAATGTGTATTGGAATGAAGGCAGGCGGAGCGTTGAGCACCTTCACCTCCCTACGCACCTTGCAATACATACACACTGCAAATTAATATTGGGCCAAGAGAACAAATCTACATAAATGAAGCATTACTACAGTAACTGCCACACGGTTCACAGTGAAGTACTTGGGTGTTCAGAAATCAAACCATTGAGCTCTAGTCGGGATTCGAACCCGTAGAGCGTGTGTAACAGTAATGTCTTCTAAGATGTCAGGCGGATCATGTTTCAATCCTACTCAGCTTGATACCGTATTATACTTTTGGACTTCTGTTCCATGTAAAGAGCATCAACTGATTCAGAGAAAATAACAGTTTCGTGCGATGCTATTGGACATCAATAACGAGGACTAATATAGCGCTCCAATCTAGAGAACGCTATTGCCACTTAAATTAGAGGTCAGTGGCCATAGTGTCAGCACAAATTGAATCATTTGGATAGCTAATTAATGGACAAACAGATGCACGAAATCAAGATAATTAATTGGAGGGCAATAATTACTGTCAACAGAGTAAAGCATCAACAGTTAATAATGCATCAAACGCAAGTGACTCTTAAGTTGAATAATTAGGTTTTTGCACGACAAGTTGTTGCACTGAGTGCAATGCATTACGCATTTCCCAAGTTAACCTGTTTCGCAAAATGCTGGTAAAAAGTATTGCAGAGGTTCGTTTCAGGTGGCTTTCTTTATTATTAGTCATTTGTTTCCATAAAATATCTACATACAGGGTGCGCAATGACGTATTTAGGGGGTCCGAACCTCCCCGAAAGACTTATCAAGTACGAAAATTAAATAATGAAAAATATATTCGTTTCGCCTTTGTTGTATAATTTCCTCGGAACTTATTGGAAGACAAGGATTACATTGGGATCATACGGCTTTGAATGACATTACAAAGAATACTTACGTATGTACACAACTACTGAAAATAATATGCATAAAATATTAATCAGAAACTTACATTTCTCCAACTACATGTAACATAATTTTTGTTATTCGTTAAATATTCAATTATTCATCTATTACATTAATTTCATTGCCAGGCCGCTTGTTTTTATGTAAGCTACTGTACGTAATGAATATGCGCTGTTATATCTATATTATTATACAGTCTTTTTACCTATTCCTGTAACAATAATATAATATTAATTTATGTATTAAAATTAGTATTAGGGATTTAATATAATTATTTTAATTATTATTATTATTCCTGAGACACTTGGTTCGGACACTCCCCGAAACATATTTCTAAATACGTTCATGAGGGTGGGCAGGAAAACCTGATGATTTTTAAAATGACATCACACAGTAAATATAAAGAGTTCGTCTTTAATCATGTGCAAGACTTTCAGCCACATGTATGCCACTATTATTGGGGAGAAAATTATATACTCCACCATTAAGTGCGGAAATTAACATCTTGCAAATGGCGTTTCAACAATGAAAGGGTGGTGCGTTGCGTTCCACCGCTCTATGGTGACTTAAATGACAGCTATACTCTGTCCGCGGAATCTGTGGAGCAAGACAGCGCATAGCGGCAGAGAAGGGGAGAAAGCGAGTGCGCAGAGCAAAGCAGTACACGCTGCTACGAAAACTTGCACGCAATCCCGTCCCCTCTCACGTGTTCATTGGTAGAGCTGTCTCGCGTCACTACCTGCGCAGAGACTTGTTTTCGTTCACTTGCTCCAGCTATACCCAGAGTATATCCACACCACTTCCCCTCCCACGACCCCCACCACGCGATAACTAAACAACAATTGGCAGAGTTTTTCTTCCCCAGAAATGAAGTTTCAGCGACCGACTCCAGCAGTGTGTGTAGCGAAATGGGCGCAATTTGCAAGATGTTATTTTCCGCACTTAATTTTGGTGTATTTTTTTTCTCAATAATAATGGCATACATATGGCTGTAACGCTAGCACATAAATAAAGACGAACTCTTTTTTATTTATTGATTTACTGTGTTACATCATTTTAAAAAATCATAAGATTTTTCTGCGCCACCCTGTATTTTGTTGCTTCCTAGGCGGCTGAGGGCGTTGTGTGCTTGATTCACGATCTCGTCATCGAAGGTTCTTAGTTCGAGTTTAACAAGGGCTTGGACGTTTTAGCCTTTCTTGACTAATTTCATCTTCTAATTATTAATTTTCATAGTCCCGATTAGACAGAGGAGCGACGTAAAAGAAAAAGACAACTACATATTTTGTTGAAAGACGGTGTTCTTCGTTAATGCTGGATTACATTTTATGTTTACTATAGTGTGAAAGCACACATATTGTACAGTCACGGACACTTCTGGGTTGTAACGATCGCATTGAAAGTCAATAGAGTTGCTACAACCCAGAAGTGTCAGTGACTGTACAAATATTAAAAATGGAGAGATAGCAGAAATACTTAACAATATTAATGAAATGTATAAGAAAAAATAACCGTGATAACCTAGAGCAGAAATGTATTTTTTATTCTGATTTTTTATTTAGCGTCGCTTTTATGTCACTTTTGGCTAATCGCGACGATGAGGGTCAGTGATGATTTTGATGAAATTAATGAAGGGACAGTGAATACACTGTCTTCTTTCTAGCTAGACTACGACATTCCCAGTGAATGCAGCAATTGCTGAATTGAGCTGAGTTGTTGGTTCTAAGTCCACTTTATTTATTTATTTATTTCAGAAATTGAACGCAACAGGTATATTACCCATTTATGGCGTTCATTAAAGGCTAATCGGGACTGGACTTACAGTTTAAAGTGTGGTCCGAACCACTATGTACCTCTACCGGGTATCTGTGTGGGGTACATAAAGGATAATGTGTACTATGTTATATAATCTAGGGGTATGAAATTACTGCTCAGAATATTCTGAAAGCCAGTGCTTTTGGGCTGTTGCCAAAATAACTGCCAGCGGAAGGGAAAGGCAGAGAATTAGCTGTGTTCAATATGCAACTGTTTTTGTCTATAATGCATACACAGTATAGTTATATGAGTACAGTGAAATAATATAGTGAATATTTCTACACAGGATTATAATATATCACTGTAGCATATAAAAACTCAGACTCAGACATGGAATGTTCGAGAACGCCCACGACAATGACAGATCAATGTGTGTTTTGACACGAATTTAACTAACACCCATTGTTTTTCCAAGACAACAACTCAGCTGTGTCAACACGGTGGCAACGATATAAACAGACGCAAGGAAAATGAAAGGGTAATTGTCTGTGTGTTGAGAAGGTAATTTATGGGACTTGGACAGTCAGGTTCGAAATATCTTGCCCCATCTTATGATGAACCTTAAAATGGCGATAAGTTTCCTAACTGTACATCGTTGCACCCCTGCCATAGGGGTCGCCACGGACACACACTGCGTGGCCCCGCCCGATTTCCCTTCTAAAACCATACGTCGTATAGCAGATGACGTTCGCAACTTTTGTGTGTATAGTCTCACGAACTTGAGATATGATGCGTTGAACAATACCACTCAGCAGCCGAGGGCCATTTCTTAGCACTTAGGTTCAACAAGAGAAAAGCAGTCCTCCATTACATCGAAACAAAAAACACCCATTTCTGCCGAAGCCTATTTGCAAGTGCCTTTACGGTGCGAGGCATGAGAACAAGCGACTATGTGACCGTTATGTTGCATCTGCGACATAGATTGTCGGGCATTTGACCGGGATGGTTCTTACTGGAACTTTTCCAAAAGACCGGATTGCAATTTGTTCAGCATTTTTTTTTCGCGCCAACGATTACAGGGATGAACTGGAGTCGTTCGGCTTCTTCTACCCCATGCTAGCGTATTAAGAACAGACGATTAACTCCAAAAACAGGTCGCATCCTTGCGTCGTTTTCTGCTGTAACCATGGACGTCCAAAAGTGCTTCTCCAGCTGTGGATAGGTATGGCTTTGAAGAAAAATAACTTCATCCTCCTTTTTTCCTGTGCCAGCACAAGTACGCTAATTACAGATATAGAGGACGTAAACTGAGCACTTTTGCTATCTTCCACTTTCATTCTGATCATAAGCTCCACAAGCAGCCCATTTCCAATTAAGCATTCTTACTCGTATTATTTCTCCATTTACAGTGTTTGGAAATAACAGTTACATCTTTTTAGAAATTTTAACTGTAACTAGCTAATTTAAAAAGTAAACGGGCCTTGTAATCAAGGGATCCCGGGTTCGATACCCAGTTGGAGGCACACATTGATTCGGATCCCACTTTAAACTGTAGGTCCAGTACAGATTACCCTTTCTGTGCATAAAGTGGACTGAAAACAATAATTCAATTTAAAAAGTAAGCAACTGTAACAGAGTTTTTGGCAGTTACTTTACGACAGATTGTTAAATTGAAAATTTGTAACGTGGTAGAAGAGTTAAATTTGGCAACTCTGTTTCCCAATTGTGTTCTCTGGATGCTAAGGTTAAAGGATTTTCGTGGAATCGTCTAAGGCTTCGTTTCATGCGAAATTTAAAGCATCCAAGCTTTATTACTTTATCATTTTTTCACTTCCCAAATGGCGTAAAGGTAGTGTGGTCGTCTTGTAATCAAGGTGTTTCGGGTTTGATACCCGGTGGAGACACAAAGTGGTTCGGATCCCAATTAAAACTGTAGGTCCACTCTCGATTAGCCTTTCTGCGCATAAAGTGGACTTAAGAGCAAACTCAACAGAACGCTGAGAGGAGAACAAGAGAAAGATAATATTGAACTGTGTTGCATGCCAATACAGACATTTCTATAAATCAAGACTTTCCTGCCACTAGTATAGAACCTGTAAATTTCAAGAACATATCGCAAATTTGAAACCACCCATTCACCCTGGAACTTTTCCTACAGAGACCTCTGCCAAGTTTTCCGCTGTCTGGGAAGAAAGGCTTCTGAAAATAACAAAGAGGCAATATGCACATTTAAGCATTTTTTCCCTCTTCACAATCCTCGGAAAAGAAGAGAAGAATATCTTTCCATGCATATTATTGCAATAAATCACAAATATTAGGCAGATTAATAACCACTGACGAAATAAGTTCCAGAGTACTTCCATCTTGTACATCCCGTTTGGAAAATTTATGTTGACAAAGGGTTTATCTTGGTTCGAGTCTTTTGTCTGTAGAAGGAACCATATCAAAGTGTCTTCTGTCTCCATTGCAACAATAACTTCATCTTAACAACTGATAAAAGGTGCGACGTAAGTCTACTTGAACAGTTGTCGACCGCGTTGTAGCTGAAGCTTTTAGTGTGAATCGAACCCTGCACCTCGTAATTACTAAACGATTCTTGATTGAGCTGTGCTTCAATATTTTTCTCATTTGAAAAGTCTTTACAGGATACCATTTCTTGGTATTGTCTTAATTAATGCATTCAATTGATGCTTTAAGTCCACTATATAAAAAACAAAGGCTAATCGGGACTGGACCTACAGTTTAAAGTGGGATCTGAACCACTGTGTCATGTGCTACCCCCGGGTATCGAACGCGGGACTACTTGATTACAAGGCGACGACGTTACCTCTCTGCCATCGGAGGAGACCTTTAGTAATGTATTGTATACAAGTACCTTGAACCAAATCTTACTTTGTTAAATAATTGTTTGCAGTATTGTTTGTATTAAATCCAAATGTGCAAAACTATTATTTTATAAGATGGACAGCCGGCCCCTGTGGCGGAGTGGTTAGCACATCGCGCTACGACGCCAGGGATCACGGGTTCGAATCCTGGCCTGGGCGTGGATGTTTGTGAGTGTCCATTCATCAATTTCATCATATCATCACTCATCCCCATCTTCGCAAATTAGCCAAAAGTGGCACAAAAGGCGAAGCAAAATAAAGCAAATCAAATCTAAGATGGAAAACATAATTTCTTCAGCCAGCAGTTCAATGGTAGTTTGTAGTCAAGTTTTATTTCACTTTATGCTCAGATAAGCCAATCGGGACTGCAACTACAGTTTAAGATGGGGTTCTAACCACTCTGCAGTGTGCCACCACCGGATATCGGTGGCACTCTTTATTAGACAACAGCGTTACAACTGCTCGACATAGCAAACCCTAGTTTCTTGATAGTAGCATCATTCTCACCCTCGTAGCTACGAAGACAGCGGTCATAGGTTGTGATTGTAATGAATGCATCTTGTCTCCATCATTCATTTTCATCGTCACGATGAACCGATGGGGAGAGAGAGAGGAAAAAGGTAGAAACTGCGTGAAATAATAAGAAAAGTACAAAATATAACAGTAGCAGAAATACCTTGTTAGGACATGATGGTAAACTTCGACGTTGAGGCTATCTGACCAAAGTTTGAAAGATCTAAAGTTCTCATTACGTTGTAATTTATCTTTTACACAGATAGTTTACTTTCCATCTTGTAATGAGAACGAAGTTAGTAATAAGATGTGTTTTATACAGCTTATATTGATACACTTGTAGGTTTAATTGTATCATCTGCAAACATGCTGTATAAAGAAAATTGCCGGAGTACTAACTGAGGTGAGTGTACATACACGCAGATGCCTTCACCGGGAATTCAACGTTGGTTTTCGCAGCAAAGTTCCTCAACCTCAGTATACGCTCTACCATAACAATAAACCAGAGGGTTGAGGAGGAACATGTCGAGATGGTACAGTTACTCACAATGTTGTTCGTACAGAGTCTTCAGAGTCGGATTTGCTAAAGAGCATTTACATAAGGATCAGGAAGTTTTGGGACAACGTGATCAACCGTTATTGGAATAACAACAACCAAAATGATGGTGTGACCAGACTGTGGAGGAAGGCAAATACGCAGGACAATGTTGCCAATACAACACCTACGGTAAAACATGGTGGAGGATCCATTATGATCTGGACCTGTATGTCGACTATAGGAGTTGGGAAAATGCAAGTAATTGTTGGAATCATGGACAAACATGTCTGTAATAATATCCTGAAGAATGACGTGAAAAAAGTGTTCAGCAAATGGGGCTCCCAAGTTTGTTCACAGCAGGATAACGAGAGCAAACATACTGCTCAACTCAACAGGGACTGGTTGATTTTGAATGTACCAAAGTAGTTGAAAACACTAACGTTAGTTCAAAGTTCAGATCTGAATCCGTTTGAGCATTTATGGACATTTTTGAAGAAACGTGTCCATAAACATGAGTGCAAGTCGAAATATCTTCTGAAGAGGTGTGTAGCTTTAGAGTGGGAGGGAATCAAGACCTTGGCCGCTTCTATGGACAGGAGATGCCAAACAGTTATTAATGCCAAGGGTTATGATTTTGGCTATTGAACTGTCTCATTTTATAACATTCTTATGTTTGTTTTTCTGTTTTCATTGCAACTGTACGAACAGAAATGTGACATCAAAATACCATGTTTATGCTAAAATGTATGTTTTTTCGTTATTAATAAAGTTTATGGGGAACAAACGGTTGTAAATAAATTACCATGTGTATTATACCTACATGTAGGGAGAATATCTAATATACTAAGTCTTACTGTAATTTTTGCTTTCGTTTACTTCTCACACTTCATCTGTACGAACAACATTGTGAGTAACTGTATATGCTTTGGATATAGCCACTAGATGGTGTCCTCACCGAGAACTGAACCTGGGTTGTCGTAACAAAGTTATTTAACCGATAGCTGAGCCTTCAGCATACCATCTCCCAACCAATAAATCAGAGGATACGGACATGTTAATACCCTTATGTGATAGGTGCTTTGCCCACTGTTGCCTGTGCTTGATTTCTCATAAAGTTATTGCAACTGTTCTTGACGAGATTAACAATATCCGCTTTACGCTGAACTGGATACCTCATATAGAGTACAATCTGATGGCAAAGCGTTCATATTACAAAGTCAATACGAACCCAAGAAGAAAAATATAAAGAAAGCTCTCCCTTCGCTTCCTGTCAAAGCGTATATACTTCTGTTTGTTAGAAAAAGTTAAATGGTTTTTGTTTTCCTTTGCTCCCTTTGCGCCCTCTGAAAACTTACCAGGCCTGACAGCTTGAGTGCAACAGGAACGCATGTTATTGATGTTGTTCGAAAAGTGGGAGTAGATTGCCTTTGACCAACGGTCAATTCTCTTCTTCCATTCAGAAGCACGGCGTTTGCACATTCCATGCCATTCAAGCTTCGAAAGTCCATACAAGGTACCACTCGCAACTTTCCACTTAGGAGAAATAAGGTAGAAGAGCCACTGCCTTTTCCGGTCTTCCTTACGTTCCTTTTGACTCTTTGTTCGTCTTTTCTACTGCCTTAATTCCTTTGAAGCTCTTATTACTTGCAGGTGCAAAAGGAAGCAAGCTTTTTCAAACTTTCTCTCTCGTCTAATAACCGTGACTTAGTTCAAAGCAGAAAATTATTGCAGTGAATTCCTAATTGACTACTAGGTTAGGCTCGCTTCCAATTTCTACCACAACAGATATCACGTAGCCACGGCTTGAATTAGCAAAGCATTCTTGGGGATCCAAGAATAATTTTCAGCTCTGCCTTTGACGCGTTCACAAAGGATCATTTGAATCCCCATGGAATATGCAAAAAATCCTTCATATTATTATTTTCTTTCTTACATTGTGTTACGTACCCAATGGGACCAACTCATGTAAACGGTTTGCCAAGGTGGAATAGAGATGGCAGCACAAGGTGTGCAAGATTGGAGATTACCACAAGATACGCGAATGGCAGTGTAAATAAGCGCAGAGTAATTTGGAAAGATGAACAACAATAGAATCCATTATGAGAGATACATGGATTTATGTATTTACATAATGAGATACGTATTTCACTGATTCTTATTTACATTCCATTTGTATGCTTCACGAAATTATTTCTCTATTGCTTATAATCTTCTTTCGTATATGCTTTCTTCTGGACTTTCTTCTTTGTGGGAATCTGGATCTGGACTTCCTTCTGGATTCCTATGTATTTCATGGAACGTGGATCCTTTATTCCAATATATCTGGTACTTTCATATTTAGGTTTCCTCTCTTCACTAAGTTCTAATTTCACAAGCTGGTAACACCTCACTTTTTCTTCATTCACACCAAGTTCTAGAGGGTTACGATTTCGAGGGTGAGGGTTGATATCTACAAATTTTGCGTTCCTTCCTATGTCGAAGAATCTAGTTCTTCTTATTTCCTCTCTTTGTCTTCTTGTATCTGTTAATAGTTTATATCTTCTGTCTTGTTTTATCCTCTATTCTTCCTCTCTCTAGTTCCTTTTATATATATATATATACACCTCAGTCTTTCATACATATCTTTGACTTGTTTCCTTCTCTGCGTCTCTTAAAATATTTCAATTTAATGATGACCCGTGAATATGACGGCACCCGATTTTCAATATACAGGGTGATCAAGAAACGCAGCCTTATGGGGGAACAATATTTACAAAAAGTGCTGGAAGTGGTCGCTATTGTGAGATTCACGCAAGTGAATTCCGTGCATCATGTTTCTAAAGACTTTTCTTAACGTTTGCTGTGAAACTGTATCAACACAGTTTTGATTTTTTGATGGAGTTGGTTTTTTAAGTCCACTTGATGCACAGTAAGGCTAATCGGGACTGGACCTACAGTTCAAAGTTGGATCCGAACCACTATGTGCCTCCACTGGGTATCGAACCCGGGCAACACAGTTTTGAATATTTGCTTGCAATTATGGAATAGTGTGTAACAAATTTGCATAATCAGCTGTGTATGCAGTTTACAGTATACAGTATAAATATGGCCTCTGACAGAGGACAGAAGAGAGAGTGTTTATGAACCGGATAGCAGAAGGGACAGTGATCTTCGGTCTCCAGTGGCCTCCCATGAGAAAGAGCATCCCGAGGCAGTTCTGCCGATGCTTAGCTTCCACTTGGCAGTTCTGCCGTGGGGCTCGAGTTAGAGGAATGTAAATAATCTAAATTAGAGAATTATTGGAAGAAACCGAGCCTTGTTTTGTTGAATTGTAAATAAATGTATAAAGCCCCTTTCGGCGAGTTTTCAGCAATCACCCTGCAACATTAATTCAGTAAGTTCTTGCATGTGATTGATTCTTTGGTTCCGAGCGCTCTGGTGAGGAACGGGATGGGAACCCAGGAATAACAAGCCTATTTAGTTGTTTATTTGCGTTTTTCTTGCCAGAAGCGGCCCGGTAAGGGTGGAGTGTAGCATATCGCTTTGATATGTCAAAGAATCCAAAGTTCAGGAACATAAGTAAGACACAGCGGCGGCGAATAGGGGGAACGTGGGGCGCAGTCACACCCCCCCCTCTTTTTGTCACTTTTGCCCCCGCACTATACTAAACCTTATGTGCCAAGCGAAACTAAACTGTCGTTGCCCCACCCCAGTCTTGGCACCCCCCCCCCACCATTTTTGAAACACAATCGTTCATCATAAATTCGAGTACAGGACTCAAGCACTATAAGAGATCATTTAACGAAGCATATTAACACAGTATTTTCATTTCCATTATTAATTCTTGTGATTGCTAACTTTAATCAACTTGGAAAAGTTAGCCAACTTAGTTTGAGTATAGTCAATGGATGAACGAAATAGCCTGTTTATTTCATTTCCCAGTTGAAATAAAGGGGATCTGAAAGCGTCCGAAACTTTCAAGGAACTATGCCTTCAACGTGCTTTCACTCCATTTGTAATTAAACCAGTAACAGAAGTTTTCATCCATTGTTTCTTTGGAGCAAGCCAACATTGAAAGGCACCTGTGAGATTTACCTTTCACAGGTGGTCTATCGCTGGATGCATTTCCAGGTAGGAAACTTTGACGAAGCATAGGACAATGGGCTTGGAAAAGACCAAGTTTAAGTTTGCGAGCAATGTTTAGTTCTGGAGTTTCGGCGGTGAAGATACCGAAGTAAGTCTTCGCCAAGATCCAATAATTGAAGTGAATTTGTTCCTTGGGACGAGAAATCCATCAAGTGTGTGGACTTCTAGGTTCTGTCTCAGGATCCCGTCAGAATGATGTACTGTATTCAATTAAGGATTTGAATACAATTCCAGTGGTATTACAAAGCTGGTATCAAATCCTTCAGACATACTAGAAGTCCCAAGTCCAACTTGTTAGAAAGGTACTTGATTGCCAATCTTTGTAATATATAACTGTGCTCAATTCGCGAAGAGAATATTCTAGGATGCTATCTACATATTTCCTCTGCCCATATACCGAAGGAGTATTTTGTGGCCTCGGATTCGAATCACGGCTTGGGCATGGATATTATTTGTGAGTGTTCCCTCCTCATAGTCACGATTAGCCCAAGTGGCAGAAAAGCAAATTAAATCAAATCAGATCCGGTACGTCTCGGATCCAACCGCTAAAGGAATTTCTGTGGTTTTCCTCACGCAAATGCTGGAACAGTACCTTTAACGATAGGTCGAGGAACCGCTCTTCCCTTTCTTTGTTCCATCTTCATTCTTCGGTCTTTCCCCGCATTATTTTTAAAGGGATATAGATCACGAGGAATGGCCAGTAGTTCTTCAGGTCTAGAAGCACTAATAACCCGGCTTCGAATTGGACACAGCCGTCTCAAAGAGTCATTACCTGCTGTGCCGTGTCTGTAATGTTGTTTTAAGCGTTTGACACATCCTTCTAGAATATGCAAATTTTAATTTCCGTGGACAGAGTTTCAATCTTTCTACGATGTTGGGAGATGAAAACAGCGTTTAAACTAATGTGTTTAGTTTCTTTCGAAGAGCGGGCCTCTTACACTGTTTCTGAGGAAGATTCTAATCTCCCCTTACCTTTTTAATGTGTTGTGAAGGTCATGTGCACCTTGCACATTTAAAATTTCTCAAGAAGTTCTTTACACCCCTTTCTTAAATTTCAAGGTTAGGGTTTTAGGTAAGAAGAGATTCCACCTATATTTTGAAGGGTGCAAAATGTCTGTATGTGTTTAGTATTAGTAAGTATTTAGCATGGAAGCAGAATTACCCTTAATTTCTAAATATTAGTAAATACAGGATTTCTATAAAGTCACTTAACATTTCTGCAGGAACAGGATTTATGGTACAAAATACAATATGTACTGAAACATATATCACAGTAGGACACAAAATCAGTATAAGTCAATGTGACCACCCCTCAAGTCTAGGCACAGATGCCAACAATCCACCACAGCCCGGAACACCTTCTCCAACAGGTGCCCCATCCTGTTGGTGCATAGTAAGAAGCTTGGTGTGCCCCAATCCACCGTTCTATGAGCCACAGTTGGTAGATGCTGGGATTATGGATACTGAGTGGCGTGGTCGATGCGGTGGGGCTACGTGTGATCGCGTCCTGTACATTTTCCACAATTTGTGGTGTTATGGCTGGCCTACCAGGACGTTCTGTATCCTCAACACTACCTATTCACTTGAATTTGTTGATCATGTCCTTAATAGCCTGCCTGGTGGGGCCTGGTTTTCTGAATTTCCGAGTGAAGTCCGTCATCACCTGTTCATACGTCATTCCACGCAGACGAGCACAAACAACGGCTATTCTCTCTTCTATAGAGTACATTTTATCAGATCACTTGGAAGAAAGAAAAGATTTGTTATTAGTTCATTGAAATGTTAAGTGACTTTATAGACACCCTGTAAATAAGACAGTTGCAGGAACCCTCTTCTATTATTTAACTTGAACACCTTCGCAAAGACGAAAATTATAATTACTTGTTCTTACGATTCTCCCAAACTGGTTACAGGTATTTACAAGACAAATGGAACTTCTATTGAATGTCAGCATCTACGGCCAACGCAGACCTTAACATGGAACATTTCCCGCCATTATGGAGAGGCAGTACAATGGAGTAAAACTATAAGAGGCAAGTATTACGTGTCCAGCAAAGGCCACCATTGTCACTCGTGGAACTAAAATTCCGATTTATTTACTTAGATCTGCCCGTAAGTACACCGCTTACCCCTCTATCCACGGAGGGTGCATCCAGCTTAAAATAAGCTCGCAGGCAACATTGACTTTCCTGTTCCCATCCAATTTCCTGCAGAGTAGCTGGAAAACGCAAATCCACTTACAATGCGAGGCTTAAAACGCCGTAACTAATCAGCCCTGGTGTTTTGGGATTGAAGTCCCACAGCAGCACAAAAATCCTCTTTTGGGCGGAAGTCCGAACCGGCACCAGACGAGGTTCTTTTCGAGGTCACTGGCTGGAGCAGAAGTTTTCGAAATACAAAAGCAGAGGGGGAGGGAACTATCATTAGCGGAATTCGGTGGGTAAAATTCTATACTGCGCATGCTCAAGAGCTTTATTTTCCATTAACGTTTCTGATGGTGGGTTGAAGCTTTTACCAGTCAGCATAACGATCCAGAACGTTTCCTCCACAGACTGCAAAAAAGATGGACGAAAAACGCCTCACTGCCTGTGTTTGGTTATTTAATGCCGTTTATCTTGGGGTTAGAATTGCAAAAAGTTGTGCGGGAAATCTCCATACTCCTATTTCTATTTTGGTTATTTAACTTCGCATTTTCAGCTCTGTGTTGCAACGATACTTCACACTGAATATATATTGTACGCGAAGGATGAGCAGACTTTAATACAATTTTAAAATTAAATTGCAAGTCCTCAGCGTTCAACTGGTTTTCATAATGTTATTATACTTACATTGCAAGAATAACAACACATCTCAACTTCCAAAATATTATTTCACTTTATAAAATTTGATATAAACTCATTTTTGATTTCTGACACAAGACATTTTAAGTCAATCTTCTTACATATAACAAAAACGAATCGAAATCAACAACTTAAAACAAATATCGACATTGATACAGCGTTCTTAATTTCAATAGTTCCCTGTTAATTTTATAAACTTGTACGCAATAGAAATCAAGTAAATATTAGTTATTTGTGAATGTAGAAGACAGTCACAGGGTTTAATGGGAATGTATGATTAACTGATGAAGTGGATAATGCCTGACCAGGATTTAAACCTGGGACCTCGGACTTTGCTGACTCTCTTCTACCCCGTATAACAATATAAAGTTTATATTTGTAATCATTTAAATTGCAAACTTATTCGTGAAGCGAGTATCATTTTCCTGCTTCCAAATGTTACTGGTGTAACTTTTGATTCAGAGTTGCCTATTGTTAAACTGAATGTTTATTATTCAGATACACACAACAATATTTTTAGTTTTTTTTTTATTATTGGTTATAATTAGTATTATATTAATACGTTTCATGTAAGATGTACATAAGACGCGGTAAAATCCATACCAGTGAAAGGTTTCTAGTTTCATCATCCTTACAGTGAATTCTACACTCGGTAGACCATACACGCGCGAGCGCGCACACATGAAGATCTTTAAAAGTTAATGAAATTTAAGTATTAACTGTGTAACAACAGTATATGACTAATGCAAAATGCAATAACAATTGATAAAAGAGTAGCTGTCATGTGACAAGCGAAGAACAGGGAATGTGAGGGGAAAATATTTTCGTAAAAAAATAATTGAAGTTGCTAATATTTGTTACAGTTAATACTTTGTGAGCGTCAAATCATTAATTTCACCAAATCGTCATTCCATCATCGCGACTTGGCATGGCAGAAAAGCGACGATGAATAACAAAAATACAAACAGAACCAAAAATGCAAATTTTCTCCCTCCAAAAAGATAGTATATTTCCTGCTTACACCTGAATCTAGCAATAGATGACAACTCTATTTTCAAACTCCCTCTATGAGTTAATGGCGACGATAAGGATGGATGAAAACTACATGATATAGATGACAAATGAAATTGAATACCCCATACCACTGTCGTTTGAAAACGATTCCACCACAGGACTTACGGATTAAATCATTAGATTACAACAGGTCACCGTACAATCCGTCAATGAATTCTCACCATGGTAACAATATAAAAAAAGGCAATGCAATCAAGAAACAACTTATAAGAAGACCATAGACAAACAAGTTGGCAACACTTGCTGTCAATAGAGACGTTATTGATTATGATCGATATATATCGAATTATCCATGTCCTTGTGGACCTCAGGCCAGCAGTAACTTCCCGACAGCTTCAACAAAAGAAACCCCTTTACAGAATTCTCTTGTTCAGTTACATGTGCTTTACTTCATTTATCTCATGTCACTTCTAAAACATTTATTTGTCACCTAAACCAGAGCTCCAATTACAATGTGTGCATTTGTAATAATGTAAATAATACCAATTACAGCAATACAAAAGAATAGAAGAAGACAGAACGACGGAAAAAGAGTGAAAGAAAGAAAACAAAACTCCATTTAAAATTGCATATGAGTTCAACATTATTTAGTGAATTTTCTTTCAAAAAATAAAATACTACCAGATGTGTAAATACCTACATGAAAATCTTCATCTTTTAGGTTCAGTGGGTAATTCCCAGTATCCTTTGTACACAATACTAAACTGTTTAAAATATATAGATGAATCCAAATCTCCACCACTGCTCTCTCATTAGAGGTGAATTGTTATTTTCTGTCGAATTGTTTTGTTTTATTTTGATTGGAGACCTCCCCGATGGCGCAGTTGTAGCGTCGTCGGCTTGTAATCAAGGGGTCCCGGATTCGATACCCGGTGGAGACACATAGTGGTTCGGATCCCACTTTAAACTATAGGTCCAGTCCCAATTAGCCTTACTGTGCATAAAGTGGCCTTAAAACAACGAATCAAATCAAAATATTAAATTGAATTCTTGTTTTAAGTCCACTTTATTCACAGTAAGGCTAATTGAAAGTCGACCTACAATTTAAAGTGGGATACAAACCACTGGGCCATGTGCCTCCACCGGGTATCGAACCCGGGACCCCTTGAGTACAAGTCGACGACGTTACCACTACGCCATCGGGGAGGCCCGGCGCACTGTCGTCGAATTGGATTTACGCGATGATGCTTTAAATATTAGGTGAAAATCGGGGGAATTTTCAAGCTGGGATGCGAGCATAAAGCCTTTCGATATGAAAAATAATGTCAGTGGCAACAATGAATCTGTATCGCGTGGTTGCAAACAGGGACACTGTTCGAGGACTCGTAGCTTCAAAATGAGAACGAACAAAGCATCATGAAGAAAAATTGTTCGTCTTGATGTCTTGTACAATGAGTGAAAATTTGTCCGTTCTAAGGCAGCGCCGTGTATGGACCTCTGTCGCCAAGATGATCTTGCTAAGCAGTCCTGCCATGTACGGCGACAGGTGGAAATTTCCTTGTCCGGGTACACCTATTCTAATGGTACAATTCATCATCGCGAAGGGAGTGTCACAATGTTTGAAGCGAACAGGAAGACCATCATGAATCTTCAACGGCCGAGTCGTGTTTAATAATTGATTCCACAACCGCAAAGTAGCTTTTTAGAAGTCAAATACGCATGCACCCCGATCGATAAAGAAGTGCTTCTTTCGCTTTGCTGTTTCGACTAACATGCCCTGTGTTTAAACATTGCATTAAGAAGAAGCTAATGGCATTCACAAGTTAAGCTACCATTAATCAAATGGCTCGCTCTATTTTTCCAGTCGAAGCAGAGAGGATATTAATCAAATTACTTACATTCCTCATGATTAATCACATCTCAATAATTACATACGCATAACGAAAGAACTGGATTTTAGCGTTTAGTGTCCATTACTAGGAATGAATGACTGAAAGTAAAGCAAACTGATGATTCTCTGAAAGGTTGCAGGAAAATATTATTTTTGTGATTCTCTAATCCTAAATTCTTAAGGCTACGGTACTAAGCAGCAGAAGCTTATAAAGATATCCTTATCTCACTGTCCCTCCGTCAGAACCAGCAGACTTGCAAAGACAAAATTTCATGTACTGAATGAAGCATAAATTACGTGTAACCCAATCCGTGTGGCTGTAAGGAACAATTACTGAAAAGTCTACATACCTATCTCTTTAATGATACGATATTTCATGAACTAAGGTATAAATAAGAAAATTGGTAAGCTAAAATGTTTGCAAAGGTGGTATGCCGATGTTCCGACTAGTACAGTCACCACAGACACTTCTTGGTTGTAATAATCCAATTAACTTTCCATGGAATCGTCACAATCCAGAATTCTCCATGACTGTACATATGGACCCTAACGTAGTTACACCTTAGAATAATTTCAACTTATTTTCTTTTCTTGATCTACGCAATTTCAAGTACAGAAGTTATATTTTTATAGGTTTAAGGCACACACACACACACACACACACAGGGGCCTCCCCGATGACGCAATGGTTACGTCGTCGCCTTGAAATCAAGGGGTCCTGGGGTTCGATACCCACTTTAAATTGTAGACCCAGACACTATTAGCTTATCTGTGAAAAAAGTGGACTCAGGAAACACACATCTTTTTTCAGTACATTCTTCCTGACCGTGCATAACGGTACGCCGTACTGGCACGTTTTACAGGTGAGATTAAAACCTAATAATGCTTTCTTTTGACGCAAGAAATGTGTGTGTAACTACATCAATGCGCGATCATTTATGAACATACCATAATATTTTGAGTATTTCTTACAGAACTACACAGAAAATGTTCCAAAAATCGAAAAGTTGCATCCTTAAGTTAGATCATGTTGACACCATGTTTACATGTCACCATAAGAAGGGTTTTAAAGGAGATAGAAAAAAGAGAGATGAAAGAAGTGGTACAGAATGGAGAAACGAAGGGAACCCATGAAGCCACACAGAGAGAGAAAAGGTAAGAATAGGGAAACATAAATGAGACACGTGCAGAGAGAGAGAGAGAAAAAAGAGAATCCACAAAGAGTGATAGAAATAGAGAAAGAGAAAGAAACAGAGAATCAAGAAAGGGGGAGAGAGAGAGAGACAGAAAGAAAAAAATAGTAGAGCGAGAGAGAAAGAAAGGAGAAATGTACAAGAAAACATACAGAGAGAGAGAGAGAGTAAAGGAGAAACGTATATAACATGTGAGGGAAAATATATAAAAGGAAAGAGCCAAGAAGAGATGAAGTAAACACGAACAAATAAGTACTAAAACAGAAAATATCGAAATCTAGAATGAAGTATAACGAGAGACACAGAGAAAAGAGTTACAAATAAAAGGGAGGGAGAGAGGATGGAAAAGTAGGAAATTTTCCTTATTACGACGGGGGAGCAACCCTCCGCCCCTTGATCCTCCCCGAGAACGCCTATGAATTATTAAATAATAACAATAACAAACCAAGTAGAAGAGTACACACACACACATACGCATATCTGTGTGTGTGGGGGGTGGGGTCTCCAGAAACATTTCTAGATATTCCATCGCATAAATACTATATTCTGGTAGTTCTGCTTTAAGAAGAATTTGTCTTAGCATTATTTTATTTTCAAGCGAGGTTCCATTACACGAGGGAATAACATCCTTTTCCTGGAGCTTACTAAAGAAAGGTATTTTTCTTCTTTATTTCTATTTGTTACGCAACTTTTCTTACATATTTCATGTTCTTGCTTACTTCTTCCATCGTTTTTTTTTCTGCATCTTACAACTTTCTTCGCATTTATATTTCAAACATTTACATTCGGATATCTTTCTATTTGCCTTTGCTAAAAATTGACTTTGTCTTATGGAGTTTGGCGACTGTTTCAAATATAAAACTTTCACCAATGGAAAGACCAAGTTTCGATTCCCGGCGCTGATCTTCTCAGGTTTTCCGTTAATATCCATTTATACGGCTCTAGAGCTCATCCAACTTTTGGGGTAAACCTGGTAGAGAGTAGAGAAAACTCAAGCGTGGTGGTGATACAGAATGTGTAGAGCCCTACCTCCACCCACATCCACTCTGTGCGTTCATGTAACGGCGTAGTGGACAGGGGAAAGCTTTACCTTTACTTTTTGCTCCTTAATTATCTGTACACATGAATTGGAATGCATTGCCAAAAGTAGTTCTCGTTAAAGTAACGAAAGGGACTCATACACTCACGGACATTTCTGCGTTGTTACGACCAAAACACTACAGGTACAGTATATCTGATTGCCTACCATGCAAGGATACCTATGAGAAAATATTAATTGTAAATTGCCCTCGGTACAAGATTCTGTGCATCTTTTACTATTCAGATTTGATTATCGTCATGATTAAAATTTAAACTTTCAATTTTAAACAATTAAGAGTATCTAGCTTGAAATACTCTATAGAACGTTGGCTCTTGTTAACTGCCATGTGTACTTTTGGAGGAGCATGGTAAAGGTTGGGGGGAGACACGATCATCGCATTAACATTTACGACTAATTGAGCTCCCCTTTGAAGCTCCTAGCACGTGCCTTCTGATGCACCCGACTCGAATCGATGCTCCTGTAATCCACCAGCAAGATGACAATGCGTATTAAGTAGTCTCCAGCACTTAACGACAATAGTCGTTTTGAGTGCATCATTTGGCCGAGAGTGGTTGGCCGATGGAGGGAAAAAAACAAGTTGCTGGTTATCTATAGGGCGGTAGGTATCTCGTTTTATGACTAGTTATGGTTTGAGAGCCGGCTGCTGGTAATATTCATTTAGAGAAGTTTGCGACGTTATTGTTACGTCATGAAACTTGTGTCGTCGATGATAAACACGTTTCTGATGAAGACCCTTGACAGTAGCTCCGACGTGACGTGTTCCGTGGTAGTGTGATAAGTATGAATACCAAATCAGACACGCACAGACTAGAGGCGCAATGGTCCAAACGGTAGGGCGTCTGACTGCGAATCCGTGTTCGATTCCCAGGGCGGATGGTGTAGCCTGGGAGATAAAAAGGCGCCAGAGCGTGGTGCTGATCAAATCTATTATGACCGAGAGCTATATATTTAGCAAACAAGAAAGTCGTGGAAGAAATATTAGCGCCTTGTAAGCTTCACGCATGTTTCTCTTAATGCTTTTTTACATTATTTATATCATTCATCTTCATCGTCACGATTCATCTGGAGAGTTAGAAAAGGAATATAAGTCACAGTATTCGAGCAAAATTCTGCAAAGGGTCTGAAATAAATAAATAAATAAATAAATAAATAAAATTACACCAAATAATATGCACTGATTGCCTTATTATATGAGTATATTGTTTACACCAACATTCTTCTTCGGGAAGAATTCTAGTGCTGTTACAGAAAATATATTATCATTCTTATTAAAATGTTATTGTACAATATTATACAACTCCTCTCTTACTTCCTTATCCAATTCTTATTATTGTTGTCAGAGCCCATTTTAAATTGTCTGACGATATTTTATTTTATTAAATTAGCTTTTCAACATTGCTTTCGCCATGCATCGTTTGTCAAGTACTGATCTTTCGTTTGTACTTCGAAGAAAGAAAACTCCGTTTTACCAAGAATTTTTATATCTCATCAAGTATCCTTCCTATTATAATCCTTAAAATTCCTATTTATTCCATATTTTAATGCTTTCTACGAACACAGTGGCGTGCCCAAAGGGGGGTTGGTGGGGGTTATAACCTCCCTTCTTTGGCTCAGTACTCCTAAAGAAAAGAACATCAAAGGTTGGAAAAGATGACAAAATGAGGGCTGACTGCCAGAAAAAGCGTATATATAACCCCTCCCTTTCGAGTTGGGTGTGGTTTGAGTCGGTGTTTTTAAGTCCACTTTGTGCACAGTAAGGCTAATCGGGACTGGACCTACATTTTAAAGTAGAATCCGAACCACTATGTGCCTTCACCGGGTTATGAACCTGGGACCCCTTGATTACAAGGGGACGACGCTACCCTCCCTTTCTAAAATCCTGGGCACGCCACTGTATGCACACATGACAACTTTAATACGGTTTCTTTAGTAGCCTACGTGTTGTCATTCTTAAGTGTCGATTTCACGCTTTAAGAATTCAACGCTTATTTTCTTCTCTACACTTTTAAGCTATTTTCAAAGGTTATTTCCCCCTTGTGGTATTCCTCAAGTGTCTAGTTTGGATATGAGGGCCCGTAAGGATGGCAATGTCAATTAAAAATTATATGCGTGTATTTCACAACATAATATTTTATTTCAGTCATACTAATTTATTTTGACTATTATAAGAGCATCGCGGGAACATGATACCTTTAAACTGAAGGACTGATTTTTTCAGAACGTAACTCTATTGTGGGAAAATATTATACTTTTACCAAGAAAAAATACCTTGCCTGCTCCTCCCTGGAAAAACCCATGATTTTGGATCTTTTTATGACACTTTTCCAGTTTATGTTTCTGGTTTTCTCTTTTGTGCAAGTGTTTATTTTCCATTCTTGCTACATTTTAAGTGCTCATATCCTCCTTATCAAAAACTCAATATGCTGACCAAGGCAGAGATTTATTTTATTCTAAAGCATAAACCAAACGTTACGTTTCAACCTTCTAGCAAGGTCTTCTTCAGACTCTGTACCAAATACAAATGAAATAAGGTACAAAACAGGAAATATATATAAACACAAAAATCACTCCCCCTCCAGACACAACATTATTAGAAAGTTGTTTATCTGGAAGGCCAGCGGGTGGCCTTCTCCTGTCAACTGTTTTTTCACCTGACAGGCGATTTTGATAAGCATTTCCTTTCATCTGGAACGCAGCTGGACTCCTTATCTCACGCTCTTTCTTCCTTATCCTTTCTTTCTTCATTCCTCTTCCTCTTTCTCCTTCTTCGCTCTTGTCTTTTCCACTCTTTCTAACACCTTCTTCCATTCTTTGTTTATCTTCAGTCCCCCATTCCAGTTTATTGTGTCTTCATCCCCTTTCTACTCTATTTCCTTGACCTCCTTCCATTTTTTCCCTAGTACTCCTTTCTCCCTTCCTATCTGCTTAGCCTCATCCCACTCTATGTCATGTCCTGTTTCTCTCGTGTGCTTAAATATCGCATTTCCATTCTCTCTCTTAAGTCGTACATCATCCCTATCTCACCGGGACCTTTTGGTACATGACCTATGTTTGACACTTAGTCCGGAGACCGAAGTCCCCTTCCTAGGTGCCGGGCCCAGCTAACGGTTTTGATTCCAGGGTACGTGTGACCGGATCGGTTTTTACCCCCGACGAATAGCCGACTCGTGCATAAAGTGACGTTGAATAATAATAATAATAATCAATAATAATAATAATTGATGTTAGCCAGCAGAAATGCTTTGCTGACTTAACGTTGAACTAAAATATAAATACCACCAGTTATGAGGATAAGTATACTATATGTTTAAACACAAATCATAGTCAAATCATATATAACAATAATGTATATTATATAACACACAAAAAATAGACACATTACACAACCCCTCACTATCATTCAAGCATTCACACACTCTCTCATACCGCAGGGGAATAATTACATTAAGATAAGTACATTGGCCCTTTTTAGACACCATGCAATATTTAGTTCTTCATAGGAATATTAAACTGCGTCCGAAGACGTTAATGTGCTTAGAATTAAAGATACTAAACTTTCATCTGCGCGTGCTCATTACATTCTGCCAACGGGCATGACACGTAAACTTTTTATTCTTGCAATTTATTTAGACATTTAAATAATTGTGGTAGAATTATCACTAATGCGCCTTGGAACTTCAATAACATTAGGCTTAGATATCAACTGCAAGACACACATGTTTACAGACTGGAAAGTGAAGACACTTATGTATGAATATATATTAAAAATAGCACGAAGTTAACTTACTTCCTCACTTAGCAAACTTGAGGGATGATTTCTGCAATAGATACACGATTTATGCAGTTTTAATCAAATATTACCGAGCAAAGCATATAAGGTGACATAAACAAAAATATTACTCAACAGTTCGGCGCAGAGCGTGGAAAAACAACAGTATGCTGTGAATCGATCTTCCTAATTAGCAATTGTTTTGAAATTTAGATTATGTTGACAAGAAATAATTATAATCAATACCTTCGCGACTTTTAATTTTAAATACAGGTATCTTTTCGTTCGACGGCCGATCTTTGGAGGCTTGGGTAGATGATCACTCACACATATAGAAAATTAACAGTAGTATACTATACCATCTCGGCGTTCTAGACGTTTCAGCGACGTTTACCGTAGTCCTCTAAACGGCGGCGGGACGTTAACCCGCGGTCCTCTTTGCGACACTAACACTTCCCCACGCTACTTCTTTGTAGCGGCACTTCGCAATCTTCTGGGACACACCTTCCTTTACGCTTCAACATCACGGCGATCATCTTGTCGGCCTCATAATGGAGCGATTAATTGCTTCGCATCGTCTCTCTCTCTCTTTCTGGGGGGACGGCGAAAAATGGGCGAAGTTCCTTTACAGGGGGTACTCGTGGATTCTCGCTGCTAATCTCACGCGGGACGTCGGCGTCGTCTCAAGACGCAGTAGGTGTCGCTTCATTATCTCAATCTTCTCTTCTAGACGGTAGATCTAAGTGTGGGCTGGTGTCGCTTCATCTTCCAATTTCTCTCTCTCTCTCTCCGTAGAATTCTCGTCGGGCGTCGGTGTCGGCGTCGAAGTACTCTAGGAATGCTGTTTCGACTGGCGGCTTTCGGCGGTATCATTTCATGGCTTCTAATCGGGCTGTGGGCGTCATTTGTGGCTTTTGTAGCGCTTGTGGCGGCGTTTTAGTGGTGTGGCGTCGCGACGCTGAGCGATGATCTGCTGCGTTGTCGGCTTCATGCAGGCTAGGAAGACCCAAGGCCCTCCTTCTCTCGTGATTAGCCCGCCATAGTGGTATTAATGTTCCTCGTCACAAAACGAATAACGCGAATCCAGTGCACAGGTCACTAATTAACACTGCGTATTCGTACAACTAGTCACTGTCACTCACTCACGCAGGATAAAAATACACGGCGCGGTAGAAAAAAGACAAAGTCCCGAATCTTTACTCCGACTGTCGCAGAGGTGTTGTCGGTTCGAAAACTGGCGGTAGACTGTACTTGTTTGTTCGTTCTGCCACTATATAAAGACAGCTTGAAACTTCGAATACAACGGACTGACTTTTAGGCGCGGGAATCTGAAGTTACGACGTTGGTGGTCAAGCGTCCATTTTTTGCCTGGTCCAGCTTCTTGGGGCACACGTGTTGCGTTAGAATGGGGTGAAAAGAATAGTTCTACCCTCGTCCGGAACGTAACATGTTCCTCCAGTAATTGGCCTCCCACGTTGACTTTCCGTCGCCAAATGCACAAAAGTCGCTCAAAAATAGTGAAAGATTTATCACAGCACATTGTTGGTTCCGAGCTCCTACGACCGAAAGGGGGAAAAGTTGACAAAAGCAGAAAAACACAAAAGGTTCAGAAACGTGGTGTTTTTCTACCGAAGCTTCAAGCGGATACGAAGTTACAGAAAAATATAAAATAACGAAAACCTAGGATAAAAAAAGTAGGTGACAAAAACTGACTGTCATATCTCGCCCCCCCTAACTTAAAAAAAAATTGTAGGCTTGAAAATCGCTCTCGGCTGGGGAGATTTTTGAAGGTTACATATTTTTTTAAAACACCCTGTATATGAATACTTTTTTGAAACACCCTGTATATGAACCTATACATGAAAAATACTTTTAATGTGAGCACCCTGTATATAAAATTTCACACAAAAATTCCTTGATGATTCACAATAATAATACACAAGTAACAGGGCGCAAATAATACATAATACGAAAATACATAACGTTGAAAACTAACAATGATATTAATAATATTGAAATAAGTGACATGAAAATAATAATAATACAAAACAAATCAAATTGTGAAGTCACTGATATGAGAGCTGAACTTAACGGTATCCCGAAGGCTGTAGTCCGGAGACACCAGGTGTTGGGGAATCGCTCCTTGGGGTCTGCTCATCTCCGACTCTTCTTGCTGGACTTTGCGGTTGCCTGGTCCAGGTAAGTCGCTCCCTGCTTCCTTCGTCCGATCGCGGACTCCTCGATCGACCATTGCGCTCGTAATAGCCATCGCGCACTTGTCCTCTCTGAAAAAAGCCGTTGCGGTTATTTTGTCTTGCGCCCCGCGGCGATCGGCGCCTATTCATTCCTCGACGCGTCCCTCCTCGAAACGGTCGTGGTGAAGGTGGAGAGTTTCGTCCGTCGGCGCGTGGAGCGTGGTGCTGTTCACTTCCGCGCCGTACCATGTGCACGTCCTGGCGGCGATTGCGGCCACGTCGATCGTCATCCGTCCTTCGTCGCTTGTCCCAGCGCTCTGCTCTCTCACGTTCTTGTTCCTCGGCGCACTGGTATAAGTTTTCCAAGGTGAGTGACATGGAGTCCGGATCATATACGCATGTCCCGTTGAGATGACGTCTGACATCCTGGGGAAATTGGTATATCAGCGCTGCGATTACCTCTGGTGGTGTCATTTGCGGCTGGAGCTGTTTGAACTCGTTGTATTTCTTCCAAAAATATGTTGAGTAAGACAACCCGGCGCTTCGGTTGTAGCGTTCATTCCTTAGACGAATCAAAATTCTTTCTACCTGTAGGGGCCTCTGGAAGTAACTCAGGAACATTTCCCTAAACACCTCGTAGGAAGTGAAATGCCTTTCGTTGGTTTCGTACCAATTTTTGGCCCGATCTTCCATTAATCCCCGCAATACAATTAACCGTTCGGCTTCCTCCATTGAAAGTTCCTCCGCGATTGTCTCGAAGTGATCTAAAAAGGAAGAAGGCAAAAGTCGGTCCGCTCCATTGAACCTTTTAAACTCCTTTTTATACTCAAGGGGCAAAAGGGCTCTTCTGGTCATAGCTGGTGCAGGGCGACGGTCTTCCCAGCTGGGTGCTTGGAGTGGGGATGTATCATTCCTTGCCCCCCTTTCGTCGTTTGTCCTCCTCGGCGCTGAAGGTTCATCGTGGGTGTGCAAAGCAAAAGGAGGAGCAGGAGGGGGTGAAGTTCTCCTGGCCTCTGGCGTTTCTCGGTCGCGAGGGTGAGAAAGGTCCAAAATGTCCATTCTTCTTTCCAAAGCCTGTATCTTTTGGGAATGGTCATCAACCTCGCCTATTGTTTTCGCCACGCGCTCTCTCAAACATTCGGAGTTTTGGTGACAGGTAGCCTCAAGCTGCGCCGAGGATTTCCTCAATACTGCCAAATCCTGGTCCGTCTGGTCTGTCCGTCGCGACAGCGTTGCCAACTGCTGGTCCTGGTCATCAACACGGGAATCCAAGCGAGCGACTTCTGCGTCGAGTTTCTTTTCATTGTCTTGCAAGCGCGTGGAAAAACGTTCAGTTATTTGTTCAGCCGAAACACGCACCACTTCCTGAAATCGGATCTCAAGTTCTTCGATTCGCGCTTGCGTTTCCACATTAGCTGCGTTTATCCTCTCCTGGAGCCTCCCTTCCAGTTTCGCGTGTTCCGCTTGCAACAATTGCCGTAGCATTTCAAAAACTTGGTCATTGGTGCCGGTGCTATTGTTCGACACATCAGTGGCCGGGATGGCTTCTTCCGGGGCAGGGGGAATATCGGTCAGCTGATTCAGGTCTTGAGAAGCCGGGGTGGATTCAGTATTTACAACTAAGCCCCCGTGTCCTGACATTCCTGACGAAATAACACAATTACTACAACGCGGCTGCGCTTCGTTCAACGGGTCTATTTCACCTAATGGGATTTCAATCCCACAAATTACACAATTCCGTGCTTCGCTCATGTTTCCGTAAATAATTTTATCACTTCGCAATTTCATTAGATTCTTAAAAGCACTCACTATGTCCTGAGGTTGTCAGAAAATAAGTCTACACTTCAAAAACATGAAACGCACTACAGAAAAAACAATACAAACAAATAACTATCAAAAGTGCAGAGAGGAGGGCACGACGGGTCCCCTTTCTGCTACCTACAAAGAAACCTACGCACACACACACAAAAGAAAGTCGCCACTAAATTTGCATGAAATAATTCCTAGAAAATTCGCCCTTGCCGATATTCGCCTACTTAATTGCCCTTTACGTTAATCAAATTCGCGTCAAGAATGAATAACGCAAACTCAAAATACTAAATGTCACAAAAAATAATAAAAACGCCACAAGAATACACGTAAACACAAAATACCCAATAAAAGTTTAACCAAAGCAATGAAAAAAATCCTCACGCTGTCTATCAATTAAAAAAAAATGTACTTCCCTCGACGAGGGTAAAAGATAGACCGGTCCCTGATCGGGATGCCAAATTCTCACCGGGACCTTTTGGTACATGACCTATGTTTGACACTTAGTCCGGAGACCGAAGTCCCCTTCCTAGGTGCCGGGCCCAGCTAACGGTTTTGATTCCAGGGTACGTGTGACCGGATCGGTTTTTACCCCCGACGAATAGCCGACTCGTGCATAAAGTGACGTTGAATAATAATAATAATAATCAATAATAATAATAATTGATGTTAGCCAGCAGAAATGCTTTGCTGACTTAACGTTGAACTAAAATATAAATACCACCAGTTATGAGGATAAGTATACTATATGTTTAAACACAAATCATAGTCAAATCATATATAACAATAATGTATATTATATAACACACAAAAAATAGACACATTACACAACCCCTCACTATCATTCAAGCATTCACACACTCTCTCATACCGCAGGGGAATAATTACATTAAGATAAGTACATTGGCCCTTTTTAGACACCATGCAATATTTAGTTCTTCATAGGAATATTAAACTGCGTCCGAAGACGTTAATGTGCTTAGAATTAAAGATACTAAACTTTCATCTGCGCGTGCTCATTACATTCTGCCAACGGGCATGACACGTAAACTTTTTATTCTTGCAATTTATTTAGACATTTAAATAATTGTGGTAGAATTATCACTAATGCGCCTTGGAACTTCAATAACATTAGGCTTAGATATCAACTGCAAGACACACATGTTTACAGACTGGAAAGTGAAGACACTTATGTATGAATATATATTAAAAATAGCACGAAGTTAACTTACTTCCTCACTTAGCAAACTTGAGGGATGATTTCTGCAATAGATACACGATTTATGCAGTTTTAATCAAATATTACCGAGCAAAGCATATAAGGTGACATAAACAAAAATATTACTCAACAGTTCGGCGCAGAGCGTGGAAAAACAACAGTATGCTGTGAATCGATCTTCCTAATTAGCAATTGTTTTGAAATTTAGATTATGTTGACAAGAAATAATTATAATCAATACCTTCGCGACTTTTAATTTTAAATACAGGTATCTTTTCGTTCGACGGCCGATCTTTGGAGGCTTGGGTAGATGATCACTCACACATATAGAAAATTAACAGTAGTATACTATACCATCTCGGCGTTCTAGACGTTTCAGCGACGTTTACCGTAGTCCTCTAAACGGCGGCGGGACGTTAACCCGCGGTCCTCTTTGCGACACTAACACTTCCCCACGCTACTTCTTTGTAGCGGCACTTCGCAATCTTCTGGGACACACCTTCCTTTACGCTTCAACATCACGGCGATCATCTTGTCGGCCTCATAATGGAGCGATTAATTGCTTCGCATCGTCTCTCTCTCTCTTTCTGGGGGGACGGCGAAAAATGGGCGAAGTTCCTTTACAGGGGGTACTCGTGGATTCTCGCTGCTAATCTCACGCGGGACGTCGGCGTCGTCTCAAGACGCAGTAGGTGTCGCTTCATTATCTCAATCTTCTCTTCTAGACGGTAGATCTAAGTGTGGGCTGGTGTCGCTTCATCTTCCAATTTCTCTCTCTCTCTCTCCGTAGAATTCTCGTCGGGCGTCGGTGTCGGCGTCGAAGTACTCTAGGAATGCTGTTTCGACTGGCGGCTTTCGGCGGTATCATTTCATGGCTTCTAATCGGGCTGTGGGCGTCATTTGTGGCTTTTGTAGCGCTTGTGGCGGCGTTTTAGTGGTGTGGCGTCGCGACGCTGAGCGATGATCTGCTGCGTTGTCGGCTTCATGCAGGCTAGGAAGACCCAAGGCCCTCCTTCTCTCGTGATTAGCCCGCCATAGTGGTATTAATGTTCCTCGTCACAAAACGAATAACGCGAATCCAGTGCACAGGTCACTAATTAACACTGCGTATTCGTACAACTAGTCACTGTCACTCACTCACGCAGGATAAAAATACACGGCGCGGTAGAAAAAAGACAAAGTCCCGAATCTTTACTCCGACTGTCGCAGAGGTGTTGTCGGTTCGAAAACTGGCGGTAGACTGTACTTGTTTGTTCGTTCTGCCACTATATAAAGACAGCTTGAAACTTCGAATACAACGGACTGACTTTTAGGCGCGGGAATCTGAAGTTACGACGTTGGTGGTCAAGCGTCCATTTTTTGCCTGGTCCAGCTTCTTGGGGCACACGTGTTGCGTTAGAATGGGGTGAAAAGAATAGTTCTACCCTCGTCCGGAACGTAACATGTTCCTCCAGTAATTGGCCTCCCACGTTGACTTTCCGTCGCCAAATGCACAAAAGTCGCTCAAAAATAGTGAAAGATTTATCACAGCATATTGTTGGTTCCGAGCTCGTACGACCGAAAGGGGGAAAAGTTGACAAAAGCAGAAAAACACAAAAGGTTCAGAAACGTGGTGTTTTTCTACCGAAGCTTCAAGCGGATACGAAGTTACAGAAAAATATAAAATAACGAAAACCTAGGATAAAAAAAGTAGGTGACAAAAACTGACTGTCATACCTATGTTCTTTCAACCTAATTTTTGTTTCTCCTTTGTACACTCTCTGACATTCTTTACACTTTACTTCGTAGATAATCCCTTCCTCTTCCTCTTCTCTGTTTTTCCTTTTCTTGTTTGCATTCTTTGCTATTCTTAAGATGCTTCGTCCTCCCTTCCCTCCTTATCATACTTTGAAGTAGCTATTCACAACTTTTCACACTTTATATCTGCTTCCATCCATTATTTGAAATTATGTTAAATGAGTGTATCATACCTTCAGCACCTTGTATGTTGTATTTCTCCCAATTTAGAATTTCTCAGAATACTAAGGGACATTTAAGTACCTTTTAAGTGCCTATTGTTACATTTTTGTTTTCATTTTGTGCGTGGATTTTCACCATCTGACAGTGTCATTTAACTGCATTTTTACCGACTCTTTTACACCATTAGTATCTAAATGTTGTTGTTAGTGTAATTTACCGCCTCTTTATTCACTCCTGGCATTTACTAGTCCTGTCAAATCTCGTAAACAGTGAAAACTCCAAACTACTCCGATGTGCATACGGAGCGAATATGTAGGACACCTCCATAATTCCTTTCCAGTACGAGAAAGAAATGTGGACTATATCGTTGACATCACATGAGATCTATGGCAGTATGACATGCGCAACTTAGCTTAATGTCCTTCAGCCTGCGAGCACGCTATTCGACCAAACGTGCTTATCGTCACATATTCTCGGTCACATACTCTTAATCAACGTGCATATGCGTGCAAACTGCAGTCCTAATTTTTACCACAGGTTGGCTTCCTGCCATTTGAGGCATTTCTACTCTGTGCCTATCTTCTTTATTTTGTGTGTTTTTCGTATAAAGTGTAAACAATTTGATCGTTATCTAGTTGTAACAGCCAGCACCAAAATGACATTAATACATTCAGCACACGAAAGTAAATGCATCGGTATAATATTGATATCGTTTGTGTTATTGGTGTGTTCATTCATCGTGAAGAATTCAAGCTTTGGGGTATAGGTTAAATGATACAGCGGAAAAATGTACATACGTAACTTAATGCAAATTTGATTCTTGCATAATGTAGATTTATCGACTCCACCGCATAATTGTATTACTAAAATATTAATATTTGAAACCTCTATAGAGTCTACCATCTCTCTATTAACTCACCCATAATAATTTTTAATAAACAAACAATCCACGATCCTTTAAAAATGGCACATACATGTAATCATGTAACTATGTATTACAAATGCATGGTTCAGTCACGTCACAAGAGAGTTTCAATCGGAGGAAGGGTTCTCAAGGGTAGACGAAATATTTCGAGATGGTCACGGATGATGTTAAGCTCATCTCTTTCCTCAGGGGCGAATTTAGCTACTTGGTTTGCCTTGTAATCAAGGGGTTCCGGGTTCGATATCCGGTGGAGGCACATAGTAGTTCAAATCCCACTTTAAACTTTAGGTCCAGTCCCGATTAGCCTTTCTGTGCATAAAGTGGGCTTAAAACAACAATTGAATCAATCAATCAAGCTACGTGACGCCACTAGTTACAAGAAACCTATTCCCACCAACTAACTACATTATTCAATATGCATGCATGTATTATTAATACAAATACATGCATGCATATTGAACTCACCAAGTACCTAGTTCTATCTGATTAGAAATTATGGGTACTCGAGTTTCGACTCCAAATAAAAATTAACCAGTGGAACTACATAAAAACTAGTTACATCAAAGTTTAGCTTGTTCAATTTTTTATCGTCCTGAGAACCAAAAAAGTGCCGTCTTTTGTGCTTCCCAAACGAACGCTCCCTTTGAAATGCTATACATAAAATGAAAACGTGTGGTCCGGTCACGATGAAACTTACATATGGTGCAGGTAGAAATGTTTTAAATACAATTGTAAATTTTAGATTCTTTAATCGGCTAGAAAAAGTTCTTATGAAGAGATGTGCGCGTTGAAGCATGAAATATGCAAGATATCACTGCGACTCGGGTACAGACAGCGTGTGTGCTGTTGACACGGTCTATGCAGATAGCTACTCCGTTGAATATTAATCTGCAAAATCGGTTTCGCAATGTGAGTTTACAACGGTATTGGATTTTAAAGAAACAGCTTTAGAGAGCTTGAAAAGAATACCAAGGTGGTGTTTTTAGGACTAGACAATACTAAGATAGAGTTGTTTCACAAAATTGATAAGCAACCACCAGCCGTTTGCAGAAACGTGCACTGCTTTATCCCCTTCTCTACCGTTATGTGCGGCATTGCTCGACAGACTTCCGAAATAGAGTGTAGATGATACATGACTCTCTCAGGCTACTACTGTATTTTTGTCTTCATGTACTGAACCTAGTGATGGTTCCTCTGCAGATATTTAATTTACAACCACAAGCCATAGATGCATCATTGTAAACAAAATGGCTTCTGCTGACGTAATTCTGGATGTGAAACCACTACGCACAGTGAACAGCATAGACCAGTTTCAGAAGCAGAAGAGAGTTAACGCAAAATAGAATTCTCTCGACGTGCTTCATTTGCAACGAGGAATCCATTGAACAGATCCCGCTCACAAAACCCTACGCAGTGATCCCAGCGCGTGCTGAGAGCACAACAGCATCCAAAAATCCATTCCATCTCCTCCCGTCCACATTAGCCTGCCTTTCAGAGGGATTTTACAACTGCTTTGTTTCCCTCGACCATCAGGAGGGTGTTTGCCCACCGCAAGTTGCTGCCCCACTCTCCAGAGACTAAACAAACTCCGGCTGGAGATTATTTTGTTGCTGGCTGCGTAGAAAATTCTCCCCCCAGAGGTTCGCGTTTCAGAAATTCTCTCCATATACCCCGGCCACCCAAGCGTCCTGTTTCGTACCACCAGTTTTATTTCTTTTATTCCCTTTTTTCTTTAATTCGGCGCTAGGTCCTGGAAAATTTCCAGCAGATCTCCCCATTCAATCGTGAATTATCTTTTCTAGTTGGCTACCACGAAATCGAAAAGCTAAAATATTGAGGTTTGGCCTTCTTCAAGACCCAACAGCAAATACTGAGTGTTTGTTCTCTCCCTTTTGAGTTCATTTTCGCTCTGGTGCGCATTGTTTGAGGAGAAGTGGAGCAGAAGCTGCTAAATCTGGTGCGCATGGTGGGTTTGTATTGAAACAAACAAAAACCAAGAAATTATTCGTAGAGATGAGTATGAAAAAAATCTGTTTTAAAGCAACGAAAATATGCGTATATTTAAGTGAAGAATATTGCACAGTAAATCTGCAAGAAACAAAGAAAAACAAACGATACATCTTCTACTACTACTACTAATGGTCATTCAGTCTGTTCTGAAATAAAAACGCCACTTCAACTTCAATATACGTAGGAATAAAGGTGAACCGACCTTCGTGTCGGAGTGATAGTACAAATCGCCACGACCTCAGGGGTCCCGGTTGTTGAACATGGATGTTCTTTGGAGTATACTTTCATCAATTTCATCATGTAATCACTCATCCTTATCTTCGAGGTTAGACAAAAGTGGCATAAACGCGAAGTAAAATAAACCAAATTCAACTTCAGTACATATAGGAATTGTAAATTTATCTGCCAATTTCATACAGATCAAAAATTGCTGTACAGAAAATAGAAGACGTCTTTCCTTTTAAAATTTCAAAATCGCATATGCCTAAAAAAAGTTGAAAATGTCAAATATTCACACACCGCATGAGATACACAAACCTGCTGACAGCATATTCCTACATAAAATAGTCAATGGTAACATCATAAGGGATCGGTTAATTAATTAATTTTCGAGTGCCACATCACACAGCTCGAAGCAGTAGCAGCTTCTGCCTATTCGCACATTATAACGTGCACACCCGAATAAATTTGCAATGCAATTATTTTTTTATTATACTTATTCACTGTACACTGTCTCCTTCAAAACATCAAACGTTCCGAAGCCAAATCGCCCCAACGGCTTCGCTTTACCAGCGCCTGCCGTGAGATACGTTCGCTCGGAACACAAGTCGACTGGTGCTCTTTGGCCGCTGTTTGCAGCACGCAAGAAAAGAGAAGGGATTAGCTCTTCTAGATCGCTGTATTATGGGCTTCACGCACACTGCTAGTGTTGTGTTCACGATACAGCAGTGTTGCAATCCCGTTCCATTCGAGATCGAGTAGCGGAGTAGAGGCAATCGTCGTAAATCGAGGGATTTTTTTTTAAAAAAAGGAATTTGTATGGTATCTTCGCCCACACTTCGCCCGAGCATCACAGGGGCAAGAATGAAGGGAGGACGGAAGGGGGGGTGGGGGGGAAACTGAAAGCGAAATGTCTTGCAATGTCTTTGCTTGCAGCTTGGTCAAAACAAACTGCCCTTGTGGCGCTGTAGTCGAATTATCAACCCGCGCAGGGGAACCGTGAATCAGTCAGCTGTGCTTGAACGTGCGTTGCAAAATTGTTGCACTCTCAAAAGTTCGTTCATGTTTGAGTGGAAAGTGTTTGCTCTCATAATGAAAGGAAAAACTGTACATAGAGAAAGCAGAGACGTAATATTTAACGTTGTTGATATTTTGGAGGGAACTTAGCTACAAGGCGTGCAGCGAATACAGTAAAAATGCGGATACGGCGGAAGGAAAGGAAATGTTTGAAGTATTAAGATGGCAGTGTGGAGTGGAGAATATTTATTATTCTCTTGATTTCGCTTGCATCTGTCGGTCATTAGATGTAAACAACTGCTAGGTAGATTACAACTGATTTTCTGCATGTGGTCGTTGGATCTGCTACCTTGTTTGCAGGAGTGGCTAGAGATAAAATGTTCACCCGGGCGAGATGGAACTTTGGCGCCCTCTACTTTGCACCTTCCTCCAATATAAATCATAACCAAGTTATACAGGGTGACTGGTAATTAGATGTATTTATTCCCTGAAAGGGGTTAAAGTAGAGACAATTTGCAATAAATTTGACCATATGATACCCCGTCCGAAAATTAGTAGTTTTCTAGATAATCGAATTTCAATTGTTTTTTAAAAAACTGACAATTTTCCACATAAAATCAGGAATTGAGAAAAAACTGCTCATTGTATGGAACATATTTCAGCGTTTTCTGATAGCTAACGAATAAGTGGTTCGTTGAAAAAAAAGTTTTTCCCAAATAACAATCACATGTAAGTACCGGGTGGGTCTAAACTTACAAGTGATGATAAAAAAATGCACTCTTAGTTTACTTGGCAACTTATTAATAACAAAAATTGTATGACACGAAGCGTACAAATTACTTTGATTACTTCCTTGTGTCATCTGCTATCCCACAAGGTACAAATGTTGCTGACATTCACATTTGTGTACAAGAAATAATACTTCATTCATCTTCATGTGAATGGATTCAATGAACAATACAATTAAAGAAAATTACACGTCTTGCTCAAAGTGGGCACCTCCGTTACGAATGCAGGCACGCAGGTTTTTACGGACATTTGGTCTCTTAACTCGTGATGTGATGGTGTCCTTGATGTGTTAACCAGCTGCTAAGATCTTCTCCCTGAGATCTTCTTGCGAGTTTACCGGTGTCTTGTCATGTGGCTCCAAATGTAAAAGTCGCAAGGCGTCAAATAGATCGGGGGATCGAGCTGGGCAGTCATCATGCTGATAAATCATGTCACGTCTTGTAGCTAGAGGCACATCCTCCAACAATATTGCCATCCCGTTCCTCAAAAAATGTTCATAAGTGATGCCATTTAAGATTTGGGGCAGGAAAAATGGCTCGATCAAATGATTGTTGATGACGCCCATCCATACTTCTGCCTGGGCGTGCGACAGTGGCTGGATGAAAATTACCCAAAGAAATGGATTGGCCGAGGCGGCCCGTTTCCCTTGCCGGCTCGATCCCCAGATTTGGCGCTTTGCGACTTCTCTACATTTGGAGTCACATGACAAGACACCTGTAAACTTGCTCAGGGAGAGGATCTTTACAGCTGGTCAACACATCAAGGACACCATCAAATCAGAAGTTACGAGATCAAATTTCCCGTAAAACCCTGCGTGCCTGCATTCGTAACGGAGGTGCCCACTTTGAGCAAGACGTGTAATTTTCTTTAATTGTATTGTTCATTGAATCCATTCACATGAAGATGAATGAAGTATTATTTCTTGTACACAAATGTGAATGTCAGCAACATTTGTACCTTGTGGGATAGCAGATGACACAAGGAAGTAATCAAAGTAATTTGTACGCTTCGTGTCATACCATTTTTGTTATTAATAAGTTGCCAAGTAAACTAAGAGTGCATTTTTTTATCATCACTTGTAAGTTTAGACCCACCCGGTACTTACATGTGATTGTTACTTGGGAAAAACTTTTTTTTCAACGAACCACTTATTCGTTAGCTATCAGAAAACGCTGAAATAAGTTCCATACAATGAGCAGTTTTTTCTCAATTCATGATTTTATGTGGAAAATTGTCAGTTTTTTAAAAAACAATTGAAATTCGATTATCTAGAAAACTACTAATTTTCGGACGGGGTATCATATGGTCAAATTTATTGCAAATTGTCTCTACTTTAACCCCTTTCAGGGAATACATCTAATTACCAGTCACCCTGTATATTTAAGGTTTTAATGCCGAAAAATAATAGCCATATTTTAAAAATACTCAAATCCTGTTGAAGAACACGTTTATTGTAGGTATGTGTTTAATTAATACCTACATCATGACATCAAAACAACAAAAATCTCTTTGCTTAAATTGGTACATGGTTTTGCAATATACTTATGAAGTTATTCAGCAGTAACTTCAATTAATTCTTGGCAACAATAAAACCAACTCTTTTTAAAACAAACAGCCACGGACACGGTGGAGGCACATAGTGGTTCGGATCCCACTTTAAACTGTAGGTCGTCTCTATTTGCTTTTCTGTGCATAAAGTGGACCTAAAAATAAACTCAAACAAAGAAACAAACAGGATTTGCCTCTAATCAAGGAGGATCCTCGGTTTGGCGCCCAGGATAATCGCCTGGCCCTGCTTGTTTGATGTATGCAAATGATGTTATTCTTGTTCAATATTATCAGTGGAGCGAAGCAGAAAATGTTTACTAAATATTTTGCAAATCGATAATAATATTGAATATTGTAGATCGCTATTTCAATGTTTATAGTGATTTTGTCAGGTTATCGAATGTTGAATTATCTATACCCAATAACATCGCTCTTCTCGTGATCGACGGAAAATTCACCGAAGTATTTCCAATTTATATATAATAATATTTTTGATATTTTTCATGATATAAAACTCTCTCGTAGCCTCATTTTCAGTAAAAGGTCATAACTTGTTTTTCCAATACATTTAGCATCATTATGTGAGAGTATTTGAGAAGGTTGCTAACATTTCTTCTGGACACGAGTCTGAACTGAAGTGCACACTGAAGTGCACACCCATAAAGTCAGACCACGAGCCACCCCTGGCTCGAAGCACTAAACTTTTAGCTTGTCAGAAGCCCAGATTATGACTCATCCAGTGCTCCTTGTTCCACAGATTACCCACCCAATACAATAGTCCACCAAACCAATGTGACATTTTTTTTAAAAAATCAGGCACGTGCATTGATTCTCAAAATTTAAACGAAACCGATATTTTGACTTTTTAAAACTATTCTTTCAGCCATAGCAAAAATTAATTTGGTTTGATATTTTCGTGTTTAATATACTGATTTTTTTTAAAGCGCGAGGATAGCTGAATTTGTCCATTAGTCATCGAGGGTGAGGTGGAGGCGTAATCCCCTTTTGTGTGGAAAACAGAAATTCTCACTAAGGCAAACCGAAATGAGTATCATGTCCTGGAGTATGTTAGTCTAGCTAAACGTATTTTCGTGGTAGCGTCTTCGCCTTATAATCAAGGGGTACCGGGTTCGATAACCGGTGGAGGCACATAGCAGTTCGGATCCCACTTTAAACTGTAGGTCCAGTCCAGATTAGTCTTTCTGTGCATAAAGTGGACTTAAAACAACAATTCAATATGAATGAGGACAGTAACAAGAGCAAACAGTGGCGTACAGGATGGCGGTTAGCTTGATGAAGGATATAATATTCTTCTAAATATGTTGGTTGAATGAAAATATGATGATATGTTGCAGAGAAAACTATATAAGGACTCGCATATTTCTTTTAAGGGTTAAGTTCCCCCTTGCAAAGAATCTTGAACACACAATTGGAAAGCAATTTTCCGAAAATTCTGTACCAAGATATAATTGGAAGATAGTCTGTTGTTTGTTTACAGATTGAAGGAAACCGGAGCAATAAATCTTCTGGAAATCTAATCTGCAAAAGAGGGTCATAGAAACTTACTTAAACTTCGAAAACTATTATTCTTACGGTTTGTTTGGGATATTCAAGTTTAAATTAATCCAAATAATAGTTAATAATAATAATATATTCTAAGCAAATATGACGGAAATGGAAGTATGGATTTTGTTTTAAGCCGATCTTAATCATAAAATCATTCCAAAAATACTCAAATGTCCTAATAACGAAGAAATGTCCGTTTCTGACACTGCAGTGTAACGGCCTTGTCATTAATCCTGACAGTATGACGTATTTCTGAACATTTGTGGTTCACGACCAACCTTTATGTTAACCTCTAAGAAAAATGTCAGAAAGTAGAGGATTTTAGTTATGAGATCCCAGACAAATGGGATTTCGTAAAGGTTATGGAACCCAGGATGCATTAGTAACATTATCTTCTCATATTTATAGCGTTATTAAAAAAAAACAATCAGTACTTTCAGCCTTTATTGATATTCAAAGTGCATATGACAACGTAGATATTAATGTTCTATTGAGACAACTACAATTACTAAAAGTGCCTCATTGTATACTCATATTGACATGGAAATTGTTATCTAAAAGACAACTTTATTTTCATTTTGGTTCAGAAATGGTAGGTCCAATATATATTGGACAAGGACTACCACAGGGAAGTCCTCTTAGCCCATTATTATTTAATGTTTATTTATCAGATATTAAAACAATAATAGATTCCCCATTTCAGTTTCTACAATATGCTGATGATGTATGCATATATTTAGACTCAAATAATCACTTGAAAGATTTTTCAATGTTTGAAGATAAATTAATAGAATTTAACCAATGGTTAAAGCAGAAAAAATTATCAATATCTTTAGAAAAGTCCAAAATAGTAGTATTTAAACATAAGGGTCTTCAAAATATTTTCAACATTAATCATAGGAGATTACAAATTCCAATTGTTTCACAAGTAAAATATCTAGGTGTATACTTTGATGCATCATTATCATGGCAGTATCAAATAAATATGATGAAAAATAGATCCGATAAAATATTTCATTTATTTAAAGCTATGGCGAATACCAAATGGGGAGCACATCCTACCAGCATGCTTATGTTTTATAAGAATTATTATCGAGCAGTATTAGATTATGGATTAATGGTCTTGTGTAATCTTCCAGTAACAAAACTTTCTCCACTAGAAGTCCAGCAGCGAAAAATTCTAAAAAGATGTTTGGGATTAATGAACAGTACTCCTAATGTAGTGGTATATATGGAGTCAGTAGAATGTTCGGTTTCTGTGAGGATAAAGTTAATTGCAATAAAAATGTTATTTAAAATACAACATTCACCATGGCATCCATTCAATGATGTTTTATTAAATCTTTTAGAGCTGCATGATTCAGGAATAACCAATGATAAATCAGCTACCCTTTGGGTACAACTATTTAGTAAATATCACCATGAATGTAGTCAAGTACTCATAGCAAGAACATTGCCAGTATACTCGTTAGAATTTCCCACACAACCAATTCAAAATATATATATCCCGAAATATAATCATTCAGCTGAGTTTAGAGAATCTTGGGAAGACTTTTATCATATATATACAGATGGGTCTAAAACTGAAAGTGGAGTAGGAGCAGCTCTTTATGATACTGAAAGAAATATATCAAAAATGTTTAGGTTACCAGTGGAGGCATCCATATTTACAGCAGAAATATATGCGGTATATCAAGCTTTGATTTATATTGGTACAGTTCCTGAACAGAAATTTCTAATACTGGTTGATTCGCGAAGTGTTTTACAAGCAATACAATCTAATTATAAAAATTTATTTAAAATATCACCATATGTCATCAATTGTATTCGTGCAACTAATAGCTTAATTAGCAATGGAAAGGTAGTTCATTATGTGTGGGTAAAATCACACATTAATATTTACGGAAATGAACAAGCAGACAGATATGCAAAAGAAGCTGCTCAAATGAATGAAACAATCCAGTTACCATTGCATTACACAGATCTTCTTCCGAGGGTTAAGAAGAAAATTTTTGAAGAATGGAACTTATGGTGTAATAATGCATTAAAAAGCGTTGGTGAAAGTTATCGTCCTTATGTTGATTACAATAGAAAAAAACCTTGGTTTTATAATTGTAAAGGATCAAGAAATGCAATTGTTTTAATAAATAGACTAAGAAGTGGTCACGCGAGAACATATCATCATTTATTTAAAATACACATTTTAAAATCTCCGAATTGTGATTGTGGTGATTTAAGGGGTGATGCTCATCATATTATTTTGGAATGTCTAATTCACTCAGAGAGAAGAAAGACTTTATACAAAACATTGTCAAAAATTAATGTTCCTTTCCCTATTAATATGACTTCAAATGTTGTATGCTCCAGATATTAGAATTGGATATGTTATACTTGCTTTTTTTAGAAAAGCTGATATAAAATTATAATATACTTCTGTTACTGACTGACTTAATGTAGTTACATAAAATTGTATTTAAGAGCGTTTATGAACTTTGTGTGTAAAATTTATATTAAAAATGTTTATTATGTACTTATAATGTATGCTGGGCATAAACAGCCATCTGTAAAGCTGTAAGTCCAATAAATCTTTGTTGAGTTGAGTTTAGTTATGAGAAAAAAAGCAAAATGTGATAATGAAGATATTGGTTTATTGGAAAAGGTAGTAATATTGAGTGTAACAATGTATAAGTTACATACTAAGTATTTTTCAGTGTTGTTATGCAATTACCGTTAATAAATCTTAATATTTGTGGAAATGTGTAGGTTTCTTAAGATCGAGGAAGATACAAATTGAAACATCCGAATTCGGTAAGAATTTACAATACCGGACCCTTCCGTAATTTCTATTCTACTTCTTATACTCACGAAATACGTAGTCCCGATGAAGTATCTGAGGTTAACATGTGGGGGTGACGTGTTGAAATTGTTAATTGACGTGCAGAAGTTGTAAAATAAACTTTTCAATTACCGCGATCGTTCTCTGTATACAAGCATGGAAACCATGTTTGTTCAACGTAGCGTTCACTTGTTCAGTAATCTGCGTGTGTGAGGAAGATTGCGTCTTTGATGGTAGGAAATAAAATTCTTTCTTTCGTAATTTGGCTTATTTTGCAATTTCTACACGTGACCCCCAAATTTTAACTTCAAATTCGTGATTAGGAAACCTCAATTAGTGAGTATGCGAAATATTACAAAAATCGGGGAGGTGTCCGGTATTGTAAATTCGCTCCGTTTAGTTAACGTCACTTTTCTCAACAAAGTGGAGGAATGGTGATACGATGAGATGAATGAAGGGACAGTCACAGAGGATTATACTAGATGAGAGTCTAGACGCTAGAGTCTCGTTGGTCTGCAAAATGCAGTCCGGGGGATACCTCGTACAAGATGGGTTGACAATTGGCTGTCTTCAGAAAGCGTTACCCCTTACACACTTGTCTCTATGTATAAAATGGAGCTTAAACGAAACTGAAATACTTGCTAAAATTTCAAACCCGCAGATCCATTATCGACTGCAACAGCGTAATGTCGGCAATGTAAAATGCTCTGTCATGTGGAAGTGAACTGTTCTTCAACCTATCTTTCAATACGTATTGGAAACAAGATTTCAACTCCATCCATTCTCAGAAAGAGCTCCAAATTCCCGGGTAATATCGATTTCCGGAGTTCTCGATAATTCTAACAGCGTCATACAAATCTGATTAGCATTGTAAGATTCGATCATAACCACCAGAGTTGCATATACTGTTGATGGTGTTTCCGAACACACCAGAGTTGCATACATGATTTCATGTGCTTCCGAACACATTGGATTAAGAGTCAGAGTTGCATACACTGTTGGTGTTTCCGAACACACGGGTTTGAAGTTAAGAGTTCCACATATGATTCGTTGTGTTTCCAAATACACTAGATTGGAGTCAAGAGTTGGATACAAGCTATACTGTGTGGCAGAAAAGCGAAGAGAAATAACATGATTGCCAATTTTCATCTTGTGTTTTAAAAGATGAGTATTTGAATTTACATGGAAGCTTTTTGGAAGTTCATTTTCATGTTTCACGTCCATATAACACTAGAAAATTGAGCATTAGATCTTCTGTTCAGACTGATGTCCAGTGTTATACGTGACTCTCTGAGTTAATGCACAACTTGTGCAGCCTGTGGCGGCGATTAGAGGAGACAGTTGCCTCCCTCCCCCCACTTTTTTGCCCCACACTATGGTCTCTTATTCTAACTAACCTTGTCTACCAAGAGAAAGTAAACTGTTCTTGCCCCTCTCCCGCCGTAGTTTTGAGCTATTGCCCCCCACCTTCCCAGTTTTCACACCCAATCGCCTTTTTTGGTGTGTACTGCTGTATTTGTTTTAAACTCAGCTTCCTGTTCTTGCTTCGTATAATTTCTCCTTGTTTGACCTTTTAACTTTAAAGCCGAGATATTCCGAGTTTCTAATTTCGTCGACAAATCAAAACCTCAAAAATATTCATGCAACCTAATATTTTGTATATATATGTAAAATTCGATTTATACGTTTCCTGCAGTTAGTTACAAGAGAGCATACATCGTCTAAGTTGTCATGTAGAGTGAGATTATTTTCGTAACATCTCTGTGTGTTCTGCATTTGCAGCTTGGGAGCGAGTCAAAGGGTCCGAAGCCTCCAATCAAGAAGCGAGCCGCTGACGTCATCTCAACCCCAGCACCTATCGCTAACTCTCCCGCTCACGCTCTACACTGTTGGTAGGCTCGCTTGCTGGACTCGCACAGAGCTGGAAATGTTTTGAAAGTAATCGGACTACAAAGTATATACTTGTGTTTCAATTCACGATGCGGTACCAAAAGTTTCAGGTTCGAGTCCTGGCCTGAGCATTCCCTTCTTAGTGTCCCTTCATCAATTTCGTCCAATCATTATTCATCCTCGTAGTAGAGACGTAAAATTGTTACGCTCCTGTCTAATTAAGTAATACGAAATATTTATATTGGACGTCATTTCTATCAAATGTTTTATTTTTCTCCGGTTGCTAGGAGATGTAAGTTGCTCATTGAGAGGATGATGTAAGCTGATTAAAATGTATGGTGTCTGTAGTGTGATTGAAGAAAGATTTTCGAGATCAATATTGTTATTTCCCGATTTCGTGGTTACCTTGTAAGTGTAAATTATCTGTATCTAAGATCAGTGAAAGCTGTATTTAGAGTTGGCTGACAGGTATTGTGGATGCTTACGATATTTCATCCAATGTTTTAGGGTTTTTTCGAAGCCTGAGGTGGACTCAGAGAAGGCTGTTAAAGTCTTGTTGTTCTCCACGAAAGGAGTGATGGTAAGTTTTTGGGGTAACATTTTTCGTATCGGACAAACGGATTTCTTCAAATTTACAGGAGAAATTACTTACCGAATGCAGTTTCTTTAGACTTGTGGAAGTTCGGGGAAGTGTTTTCTCGCATCGTTCATTGAATTTTGCCGGTAAATCATCTATTTTTCGATATAAATGTGTGAGCTGTGCACGAAAGCTCTTGCATCCATTTACTTCCAGGTGGATGTAGCCTGTATCTGATGACGTAATCCCGGTCAGTGTTTCCAAACACATGTTTTTGTAACTGAAGAAGGTACGTTTCCGCAAATGGTTTGTGGGGCTATGTATCAATGGTTCGTGGGGCTATGTGTCAATGGTTCGTGGGGCTATGCGTCAATGGTTCGTGGGGCTATGCGAGAATGGTGTGTGGGGCTACGCATATTTTTTTCGAAACCAATTTTTCACTATTGTAACCTATAGTGACCCTACCTAACCTAACCTTAGCGGAAATGGTTCGTGGGGTATGTATGAATGGTTCGTAGGGCTATGCGTCAATGGTTTGTGGTGCTACGTAGGTAGTTTTGGGTGCAGTGGGGTGGAAACACTGCATGCCGAGTACGGTAGTGAAACTGTGACCGCCATTTTGCGTGTTACCGAAGGCAAAAAGAAACGAAGAAAACTTACTCGATATGTCGCAAATAGAGCTTATTTCCGTGAAATAAGCGAAATGCCACCTTCAACAATGTTTCTCAATGCAGAATACGTAAGTACAAATATTGAAATTACAAGAACTAGCAAATTTCAGCCGTTTGTCCGATACGAGAAATTTACCGTTTTTGGTGATAAAACAGGGCAACATAACAAAATTGAAAAATATAAACATAAAAGTCAAAAGTGAAAGTTGAATATGGAATCAAGATAAATGTGCGAAGATTATTTTAGACCGATTGAACGAATGCCATACGACACCAAACATATGACAGTGACGTACGACATATTACGGCAGAAATTGTGTCGTATTTTCCAAGCTAATTTAGGACAGTTGCTAATTACGAGCGACCGAAATGCCTTGAAATATTCATTCACCGGCAAAAAAAATTCACAGCATGCATTTTTACTTTCTGACAGCACCGATCAGTTTGAGGTTGTTGACGAAAAAACCCAAGAATTTTAGACCAATTTTAATTAAATGACTGGTAAGTTAAGGGCTTAATATTACATCGCAGCACGAACACAGCTCACTTCATTTCATATTCCCCCTCTACTCAACAAACGTGTCAAATTTAACACCGCTTTTGTTCTTCAATTGGGCAGCCATGTTTTGGTGGTTGATTAACAACTGTTATACATCGGGGTGAAAAACATTTCCTCCATTTCTCGACCGTGATTGTCCATTACATCGCACACACGCACAGCGACGGAACTCGCAAACTTCAACATAACTGGCTCGCAAAATACACTACATCGAGCACACATGTTTCGACTTAATTATTGAAAAGTTGCTTAGGCAACAGATTGCGCTGCGTTGTAAATTAGAGCTAGGAACAACCCCCTTCCCCCCATTTTCTCAGAGCAAATAACGCCCTGGTTACGTACAACAGAATTTTCCTTGAAGTAAAAACAAGCAAGTGCAGATGTTCCCATGACTGTAGCGCGACCACTGTATTCGATCGTTCAACCATGTGGGCAAAAATCATACAAGTTATGAACTTACACCGACCCAAAAACCGCGAAATTGTGCCTTGTTTCAACGCTGTATTCCACGGGTGGCACCAATAGGTTAAACAAAAAAAACTTGTATAAAGGAAATCCATGAACAGCAGAGAGAATTTTGAAATTGCAATGCAATGAAGTTAGTTAGGAATTATAATTAGCCATAACTTTGTAAACGGATACCGAACCAATACATACACACAAAATAAATTATTATTCTACTGTACTGGATAATTTACAATTCGTTACTATAAAGTTCCAGTTATTGCTGCAGTTAAAACAGTAGTATATTTGTTAGAATCAACATTGCACAAAATATGAGCTTTAAATATAAAATAACACGAGGAAGAACTATTTTATAATTTTCATTATTAATTAATACTGAGAATCCTTTACATCTTTTAAAGCGATGATCATCCCATGAAAACATTTCAGATTTAACAGTTTCTGATATTCAAAAAGCTTCCATATACACTGTTAGTAATATTCTGTATGTCGATCATTAACATCAATCATATAGTGCGATAACGGTTTTTAAGTAATAAGTATAAACTTGATATGACTCTTGCAGAGATGTTTATATTGAGAGCTGAGTAATAAAGAAAATACATTGTATTTACTAAAAACTAGTATTTGAAATTCTACAATAGGGCACCAATACTTTCACGGGTACCACGTCGTTTACTCTTTTCCATTCTGGTCTTGTGGCGCCCTCTTTGGCTCAGCGCCGATAGCTGAGTATGTAATATATTCCACAGTTCTAAGCAGAATACTATATCTACATGGTAGACTAGAACAAAAGAAAATCGGCTGAAAAGTTGTTACGTTATTGGTTCCCACATAGAGTTCGAATTTCATGTAAATTGCTCTATAGCTAATACGTTACTACATGAGATAAGATCAGTGGCGGCGATTAGGGGAATGTGCACTTTTTCTCCAGCACTATGCTGAACCTTATGCACCAAGGGAAAGTGAACTCTTCTAGACCCCACAGTTTTGGCCCCTTGCCCCCGCCCCCGGTGTTGGAACGCAATCGCTGCCACTGGGTAAGATAATAATTCCGACATTGGTATCGGCACATAAGATAATAATTACCCATGAGAAGAAATACAGCTGTTCATGTGACTAAAGTGAATATTCGTAAAGTCTCACATGAACAACTGGCGACACTGTTTTGATTGCGAATGCTATATTTTTCATGTCTTGGCATGGTTATTTTTCCTACACATCTAGAAAATCTGAGGCTATCTCTATCAACCTCCACTGGATACGCCACTATCAGTCATTGAAATTGGTCTCTCCATCTCACCATAGACAAAAAATTCGAATCTGATAAATTAAATTTCTATTTCCTTCCAAGAAGATGTTGACGTTTGGTTCACTAAACCTGAGATCAACTTTGAACTCAAGTCAACCCCTTAGGTTATCTATCGATATATCGTCGCAATTCTTGTCCCCTGAAAAGAAAAGTATCTACTTTGCTCTTTCTAACTCTTCCTTCGTCGGAATTGGACGGAGAAAATGCGTGATGAGGGGGGCGTGGCTGTTCGTCTGTTTGATTAAAATTGAAAGCAAAAAGAACAAGAAAAGGAAACCTAACTTTCCTAAGAAGGGAAGAAATAAAAGACATTTGAATTCCGTCCGTTAGGGCTGCAGAGAGAACGAGGCAGCCACCAGATCCTTTGGAAGGTAAATGTGGTGAACAATGAAATGTGGTACAGTATGAAATTGGAAAGTTTTATCCAATATTGAAAGAAGAAGACAGAAGAGTGGGCACGATCGACTTTTGTCTCAGGCTCTGTCATTTCTGCTTTGTTCTTCTTCGCGGACCACGTTTCATCCTCTTCCACTTTTCTTCTTTTTCTCTTCGCCACTCTTTGTCTTTCTTTCTTGTTGGAATATTTCGTGCTTGTTAGGAGAGGCGAAATAGGGGCAGGAAGAGGAAAATCCCTTTCTTGCTCTCCGAAAATGTTTCATTTACCCGACGCTGTTATCCCCTTTTCGCTCCATCGACTTTTTCATATTTATTTGCATCCTCTTCTTTTTGCCAAAATACCTTATGTTGTTCCTTCTAGTTTCAATTTTCGTTTCCATTCTCTGATATGTCTAGTCTCCTCCCTTCTCCCTTACTCTCTCCTCATCTATTTATCTCTTGCTGTACTTGAACCACATTGTAGTTCCCATCCCCTTTTCTCTTGAATTACTATGTCAGATTCCCCTGTCAAAGAATCAAAGAACAAATGAAAATATCGACAAGTCTTTCCACTTCACTATTCAATGTATCAGGAGATGTCGAGAGGTTGTTTCTAGGTCTACTTTATGCACAGATTGGCTAATCGGTACTGAACCTACAGTTTAAAGTGGGATCCCAACCACTACTCGAAACCCTTTGACTATTCAACGTATGAGTCCATATACTCATATATTCTATTTTACATAGTTTTTTTGTTTTACAGAAATGTTTAAAAAATGTTAGTGAATAACACTGGTCAACATGAAATTTGTTACAAGGAATGTGAATGGTGTTCTAAGGTAAGTTGATGGTGCTGATTTCGAAAATGAAATCAGTTTTTTCCTATCGGGCTCAGTTTTCGTGTTACACACTAACCTGTACCTAATGCAATTCATGAAAATTCTGCCTATTGGGCTGTGGTTTAACCTATATTTACTCTACAGATATTGTTGAATAACAGTCATTATATGACCATGACCATTCCTAAGACCAGGGACCTTCCTCCAATTGCAACAAACCAAATCGCGAATAAGAGAGAGGCATGGCAACACTGTCGGCGTGTCATGTCCGAACACGTAGATTCGCAGTATTGTTTGTTGTCACATGCATCTCAGCATTGTGAGTCTGACAGAGTGGGAAGTGACTGCCTTTGATTAGGTTGTGATTCGAAGTTTCAGAAGTTGTGTGTAGTGTTAGTGCTTAAGAAAATGCCTCGTACCTGCGTAAATAGCCCCAATTATATATCTGGATAGTTGACATTTAAGTAAAAAAAAGCGACAAATTACCCCTCTTATAAAGAAGTGATACGAACTTTATTTTGGGTGTAAAGTTGGGGACCAAGACAAAACATGGGCTGTTTGACCTGTGTTACACTTCTGACAAGCTGGTTAAAAGGATCACGTCACATGTGATTTGCTGTTCCCATGGTTTGGAGGGAACCATCAGATCACACAACAGACTGTTATTTCTGACAGACCAAAATAGCTGGAATCACGTCGAAAACAAGGAACACTGTGCAGTACCCAAATTTACTATCAGCCATGAGACCTGTATGTCTCAATGAAGAATTGCCGGTACCAATGCCTCCTGAGAATGTGACTGTGAATGAAGATGATTGTCGTGACCAACACGGGGAAGAAAGTACAAGAGGTGAAGAAACTGCCGACCCAACATTTAAAGTGCCCGGTTCATCAATGGAGCCACACTAATTGTCACAAGGGGATCTGAACGATCTTACGCGGGATTTAAATTTGTCTAAGCAACAGTCTGAACTTTTAGCTTCGCGACTGAAAGGTTGGAATCTCCTCGCTTGCGATACTAAAGTGTTTTTTTTTTCGTGAACGCCATACTATTTTCTCAGAATATTTCTCCCACGAAGGAGACATGATTTTTTGTAATGACAACTCATCCGTTATGGATTGTCTTGGCCATGAATACAGTTCACACGATTGGCGTCTTTTCATCGATTCCAGCAGAGTTAGTATGAAAGCTGTACTTCTCCATAATAGAAACAAATTCCCATCAGTACCAATTGCTCATTCTGTTAACATGAAGGAGACGTGTGAGAACTTGAAACAGCTTCTGACAAATATCCAATATGAGAAATACAAATGGAATATATGCAGAGATCTGAAGGTAATTGCAATTCTGCTTGGCATGCAGCTTGGGTACACAAAGCATTGCTGCTTCTTATGCGAGTGGGACAGCAGAGACAGAAAAAATCACTATTGTGGGAAAAAATGGCCTCTTCGCAGTGAATTAGTGCCTGGACAGAAGAATGTGGCGAACACTCCTCTTGTTGACCCCAAAAATGTGTATCTCCCTCCTCTGCACATAAAATTTGGATTAATTAAAAACTTTGTGAAAGCAGTGGACAGAACTTCACATGGATTCATGTACTTGCAACAGAAATTCCCAAGAATCAGTGATGCCAAAATTAAAGAAGGAATATTTGTAGGGCCTCAAATAAGGGAATTGATGAATGACGAGAATTTCATTCAACAATTAACAGATGTTGAAAAAATGGCATGGTTGTCTTTTACAAGTGTATGTAAAAACTTTTTAGGCAACCATAAAGCAGAGAAGTATCGCAATATTGTACATGGACTAATTAGATCATACAAACGCATGGGATGCAACATGTATCTAAAATTACATTTCTTGAATGATCACCTGGACTTCTTCCCAACTAACGTTGGTGCCGTTAGTGACGAACACGGTGAACGGTTTCACCAAGACATTGCTCTAATGGAAAAGCGGTATCAAGGTAAATGGAGTGCCGCTATGCTGTCCGACTACTGCTGGACCTTACGAAGAGATGTTCCTGAGGCAAAGTCTCGTAGGAAATCGGGAAGGAAACATTTTCAGGTATGTTTATACACTTTGATGTTACTCATTTACTTCATTCCTTTGTATACTGACACAGATTTATTACCTTTTTCGTTTGTAGCACTTTTGTGAAAGCGAGTCCTTTCGACCAATACACATAGAACATAGGCTGAGGTAGGAAAATACAAAAAATATTTTTACAGGAAATCTGAGCCCGATGGAGAAATTCTGAAATTAGATTTGCATTCAGGGGCTCAGCAACTTATAGAAACAGCTTGTTTTGTTCTTGTAACATTCACAAATATTTTTTTTGTAGACCAGTGTAATCATTAAATGATATGAACAAGCAATGGTTGGATAGGTATGGCAAATTATGTTTTATGTTTCACCACTATCATAAATGTTACCATACAGATTGTTCGGTTGTATTTTTATGTTGGCACAGTTGGCATTAATGGTACTGTGTCGCCTCTGATCCCTATAGAAACCATAGTTGCATCATTCTGAATAACTGTTTCTTTGAAGCTGTCTAAAACATATTGATTGTATGCAAGCAATTTGGCATTATTTAGCTATACCTACAGACTTATCAAATTCATGGAGCTAATATGAACTTCTTAAAGCAAATACATAAATTAAACAAAATGTAATTGCAATTAGATTAATATGAAAATAGTTACTGTCAATTTTTTCAAATCTTCATGTACATTTGCTAAATTAATGTCAGTAGAGAACTTACGTTAGTAACATAGAACTGTTACACATGTAAATATTTTGATTGCATTGTAATTGGGAAATAAGAAAAGCTGTTTATCTTTACTTGATTAGTCATTGTTTGATACTTCAGAAGTTTTCTTGTGTGCCTGTTCATCTCACAACAATATGGCAGTTATTTAGCGAAGACGTGTTTCTTATGGTTCCTGAATTACGTCTGTAACAGGATATATTTTTATGAATGTATAAAGATTACAGCTTAAGCCTCCAAACTAAAACTGTGTAAAATAAATGCCCACACTTACTTGCTTGAAGTTAGAAGTGGAACGCGTAGAATATATCTTATTTGGAGGGTATTTTAAAAGGATCACTTCAAGTACCTAAACTACTTCGAATATTATGTTTAAAAGTGAATCACCACAATCTTAGGAAGAATAGTGCACTATTACGTATTAATAGATCAGAAGCATAAAAACAATTTGTTTCTAGTTTTTCTTATTAAGACTTATTATTTACTTGTCAAGGTTAAATATTCAATAATTGTTGTATTACCATTTTAATATCTCACATCAAGATCACCCAAAAAGCGTTTAAGTAAATATATCCCTCCTCAAAGGTGTCAATGTATGCATTTAATTGTATTTTACCACATTTACTTTAGTTTAGGTTCAGCTGTAAACTATTATACCCATTTATTGCATGCCTTACCAAATTGCTTGTGTCTTTGTAACTTCTAATTGTATGAATGTATTTGTGTCAAACTGCTGTAAAAAGGTATGTTGTAAATAATAAAAAGTAATAAAACAAAAAATATATAAAAACTTTATTAGTTACCGTGAGTTTCAAAAATATACATACTAGTTTAAGTTTGCTTTTGGAATTTTGATCTGCGGAAGCAAAGTTGTTTTACAAAATTCCTTTCCTTTAAAAATTTCGAATAGAGCATTGCAGTGAATCTTCGTGAGGTTTTCCTTCACTGTTGTTGTTGTATACATACATATTTGTGATAGTTTGGTGGCAGCATAAATCTGTTATCTTGCCTATGTGGAATTGACTAAATGCTTCTTTTGCAATTAGTCTAGAAGCTTATTCTTTGTCTTTAAATACAATTTGGTAAAACATCATTTCCTGCCTGAGCTAGCTAGACCTTCATGCAAATTACCACGTCGCAAACCGATGGCGTTTGCTTCCCCCTAGCAACGGCGACATCTCGTGGACGGAAGCGTTTAGCTGAAATAATCTCATTAGTACCTCGTCCTTTCATCAATGGTGGCGGAATAATGCATTTGCATCCGGAGCTATGACAATACGCTTATCGCTGCTGGACGCTAAGGTCAAATAGGTTTCGATTGAGACGCGTTTAACCTAGTGCAGCGTTACTGCTGCTGGCGTTCACGACAAGATTGACTGCAACGCACAGTGGAAATGACAGCCATTGATCTCTGGCTGTTCTCGCTGATACGCACGCACCAATATGGTTCCTGACAGGGAGTCGTAACGTAACGAAATGGAACGGTATTTTCAATTACGGTTTCCGTTACGTTACAACCAGAAACAGAATAACTTTTTTCGTGAACAGAAACGTTACCTCAGGTATATAAACATTACGTTACAGGTGTGCATAACGGTACCGAACCAGAACTGATCTCTAAAGGAGTAGGTCTTTACGTGACACTTTAACGTTCCATCCATTGCCGGCAACCAGTAACGTTACAGGGTAAGAAAGAGGTTCGTCACGTATTGACTAGTAACTTTAGTGTGTGTGGAAAGTGATAGTAACGTTACTATTAACCAGTAACTTAATTGAGGTCACGACTGTAAAAACGTTACACTCCTTTTTTCAAAACAACAACGTTATTTATAGCTGGTATCATACAGACGTTCCGATGTGCAATACCGTGTCCGATGCCGTGTTCCGGAGAGAATAACATAGGTCTCTCGTATAATTGTGCTCGTTACTTTTGTAACGTTACAGTTCTTTTCCTCCACAAAAGTCTGTTTCCAAAAAGTGATACACATGTCCGTTACGAATAGCAAATACCGTTATCGAAGGCGTTTTCGAAGAAGCCTCATAATTATGATCGGCAGCTTACTAACATTACAGTACTTTGACCCCTTGAAAGTCACTAAGTTATAATACGTATTTTCGTTTTGGATGTCAGTGAAAAAATTAAATTGTAAAACAAAACGTTTGAAAACATCCGTAAACAAGATTCGGCGTGACTAAAGTTCTGGTTATTGGAATTTACTTATTAACTATGTATTTATCACAAATATATTTCTTTTCTGCATACTTAATCGCTTTATGTGAATTTGTTCTAATTTGATTATTTATGCGAGATGAATTTTAACATGTACGTTCACTTTATACGATAGCAAAGCAAATGTTTGTTGAGGGAAAACGTTTATATCTCTCTCTCTCTCTCTCTCTCTCTCTCTCTCTCTCTCTGTTTACATGTGTTACATCATTTTTTTTTTTAAAAAATACAGTTGTTTGGCGATGAGAATGATTCGTGCTTAGATTAAGTTGCTGAAGGACGAAACATAAAGGACCAACCATGGTCGAGCCAAAAAATCATCCGTGCCACGCGTTCGTCCACCTAAGCGAGAGGCAAGCTTTCTCCTATCAGAAGACGAAAAATAATTGCTTGTTGCGCGACCTTGAGAAGGCGAACCGAACTGATAGCAGCAGCACCACGCAAAATCGGAAAATCTGAATCCTGAAACTTTGTACACGTGACCTTCGATCACGAAGCATCCGAGTAGACAACGCCTTGGGGCGATATGAAAGGCACTTTTGGCAAGTAGAAAATGCGTAGAAACGAAATGTTAGATGGAATTGTTGTACGAAACAAACGAAACCGCGTTTGTGCAACTGGTCTGTAGCTAGACAGGGCCATTGGACTCTCAAGAAGTCAAGAATTGTGTGGAAAGTGATTCTCAAAACTAAGCGAATAAAAGGACAGCATATTTTATCATTTACAAGGGCCCTCATCCGCTTACAATTTTGAAAATTACTTTCAGTAATTCTTGTCTTCTTGGACAGGAAGTGCATTAAACTTTTTGGTGTAGAAACAGACAGAACGCCCGCCTACCTACCACGTTTGAAAGAAGGGCATAGACAGACAAGAAAGTAATTTTCAAGAACGCAAGAAAGGCAGTCGACATGGACATTGACCAACGTGTGACTGAGAAATACAATCGGAACAAAGGACAAGATTCTTCAAGAAACAGTAATTTTATAAAACTTCCTATCATTAACTCAAACTCAGTTCATTCTTTTATCCTCTTTTGTTTGTTATACTTTTGTATTATTCATGTTTAATATCGCTTTTCTGCCACTTGTAGATAATCGCGACGATGAAGATGAATGATGATCATATTAAATCTATGAAGGGATGCTTACAAAAAAAAAACAGCCATGCCCAGATGTCTACTCGAACTTGAAATGTTTGGTACCGAGTGTATGAGTGGATCACTAAACGACTTCGGCCTTCGAGGCTACGGTTTCAGTTGCAACATGGAGTATAATTACGTTTCTACTACTCTGAATTGACCAAAGCATGTGGTATGTATCCTTCATTTTACTTAAAAAGCCCCCTTGATACATGAGATACTACAAATAATTTCAGGCATACCCTCGAATTCTGATTGCCTGGCACTTTTTTTTAACTAAGTAATGAAGTGACGTTTATATTCATATTAGTCCTACGACTAGCTCGAACTAAAAACTCTTGTGAAATACTGTGTATATGTTATCCTTGTGAAGTGAGGAACTTCATATTTTGCTAAGAAAATATGTATGAAAAATTATATTTGTAGCTACTACTTGAAGAATTCAAATTATTATTATGATGGAATTTCAACTTACGTATACTCTGCATATAATGTTATCGGAGAGGAGTTTTTGTCTCGCAGTCAATTTATTTTTAGTTGAGGAACTCGAGAGGAAATTGGAAATATATAATGACCCACGTTGTGGTGTGTTGTTCGATTAATCGGAATTGGAGTGAGAGAAATCTGTGGTTAAGTTCATTCAACACGTCAATTTGTAACTGTGAATGCAAGTTTTCTTTGATTTAGCAGGAAATCAGTCTGCTATTGTTGTAAGTAATAAATGGAAATATATATATTTTCTGCTCGAGTAGGAATCCGCAGCCGTTATCCGATCAATCAGTTTCTGTGTGTGAAACTTCTGTCTAGGAAAGCTACATACAATTTGCTTTTAATAACAGCAGCTTCAAAATAACCTATCCATTCTTGTCATGCCAAGTAATGTTTGATTTTGATTTGTTATATTTAACTTTGGTTTTATGCCACTTTTGGCTAATCGCGAAGACGAGGATGGGTGATGACATGACAAAATTGATGAAAGGACATCACAAAGAAAATAATGCACAGGCTGGGATCCGAACTCGGGACCTGTGGCGTCGTATTGCACTGTGCTAACCACTTCGCCACGAAGCTCTGCAAAGTAATGTTTGACCATACATCGTTCATGAAATAAAAACATAACATATACAGTGGCTCACATTAGTAATCAAATACGTAGCATTTTGCTGCATTTCTTAACAATATTTGAAAATTAACAACATGTACATAAATATAAACGATGGTGAAATATTTATACGCATTTCTTAAAGTTATATGTAACTTTTTTTTTTAAATTTTGGGTGCGTCAGCACTTAGGCTATTTTGCACCCGCCACGTTATACGGGGTGCAGCCCCTTACCATAACAAATAACATAACTGTAATGTCGCATAAATGAAATATTAAAATATTCTGACTTAGGTTAAAAGCTGAGGCTGTAAAGAGGCACTCAGCACATATGACAGAAAGCAGGAGAACACACAGAATTATACTGGCTATAGGGCCAGTCGCCAGAGTCTCGTTAGTCTGCAAAGAGCAATCCAGGGTGTACTACGTGGAATGAAGTTGAGGATTGAATGTAATACGTTGAAGGTACCTTACACCCCTGTTACGTTTTCAAATCTGAAAATAGTTATTTATGTTTGGGTGTGAAAAAAGAGATCACTTTAATATTCAGACAAATCGTGAAAGCCTTCTGTTTCTGTTAAGCTACGTTTCCATTCTGACAAGTTCCAGACCCATGACGCGCAACATGTCCCGGCGCATGTTGCGCGTCATTTAGTGCACTGTTTCCAATTCAAATCTACTTCTGCAAAATACGCCCGCAACAACACCGGAGTGCAGGACTTGAGTGTAGCGTTGTTCCATTGTGCTTTAGAGTAGTCAGTGTTTCTTCTCTTGTATTGTAATAATTTGGTAGTGATTTAACTTGTGTAAAGATGAACAATACAACTATGGCGGGTTTTGTGGTTATGGCAGGCGCGTACCATGAACTTGTAAAAAAAAAGAGGCGAAAATGACCTAGATGGTGGATTAGAAGTTTTCTAGCGAAAAGAAATTCGGAAGGAGCGTATAACTCGTTGATGAGAGACTTACGTCTTCAAAGGGGATACGAAAACTTTGTAAGAATGACTGTAAGTGATTTTGCATTGTTATTAAATCTTGTTGGACCACAGATGGTAGTCGCGTCGTCTGTTTCTACTCTAGTGCGCATGCCCCAGGAACTTGCTGCAGGCTGTTTCCATTGTCCGCGGCGCAAGTTGTGCGTCTTAATCGTTTGGGGCAATTTTGTCCCCGGCACTTGCGCCGCGGCATGTTGCAGACAGTTTCCATTTCAACAAATGCTTGGCACATTCAGCGTCGCATGCCGCGCGTCATGTTGCACGGCAAATTTCTGGTAATAGAAACGAGGCTTTACATAGTTTTTTTACTGGTCAACTACAGTGCGGGGAAGGAAGAATTGATGCTACTTCCTGACTACATTTGTTACCAGTAGCTGCATTGCTCCCTGACTGAAGTACCAGAAAAATGGGTAACAAAAACAAAAATACAACATTTGACGAATGGCAGCTATTTACTTTTACCGTACCTAACCAAAGGGTACAGGGAAATTGAAAATGTTAAGTAGTACATGTAAGCGTACCGTGGGTGATGCAATAAAACGTAATGAAAAGCAAAATGAGGGAGATTCCGTATCTCAGAAAATTCAACCAAGAGAACGAAATGAACGAGCTTCAGTATAAAAAATCAAGACCCTTTCCTCATCCCCACCCCCTTTCCAAACCAAGAGCTCCGAAAGCAGCTGTGCAACTTGGAGCAGGCATTGGGACTGCTGTACGGTTCAGTAGCGTTTCGTCCGAAAGCGAAATTTCTAGAAAAATGCTACAGTTCGTCTGCGACGGTTTAATGAGTTGCGTTTCGTTCGAGCCTGGCTGATGATGAGTCACACCTTGACTAACCACTCGCAGCGATGGAATTGGTGACTAGTATACCTCGGTTTACAACTTTTAGAACTAATTTGCATAGACAGCGCAGTGCAGACTCAAGACAAATTGTCGAGAGAGAGGTCCCGGGTTCGATACCCGGTGGACGCACAAGTGGTTCGGATCCCACTTTAAACTGTAGGTCCAATCCCTATTAGCCTTAATGTGCATAAAGTGGACTTAAAACAACAAATCAAATCAAAACAAATCGTCGAGAGGAAGTGAACTTGGATCTAGAAATTTTAGTCATGGCAGATGGTAACACTTTCTTACTATCTGACAACTACGAAGGTGAGATTTGCAATTTCCAGAGGGAAAGAAATATTAAAACAAAAAAAAAAAATTTTCTTCGATGGAGCATTTAAGAGTGTTAGCAAGAGTTTGCTTCATTAAACACTATTAGGATGGTAGCCCTCGGACGAAACGCTACTTGGTCAGGTAACCGTAAGTTGCCTGTTCCTGGAATTCGGACGCGAAACGCTACGCCACGTGCTGTACACCTGGCGGTTCAGAAAGCGAAGATGAGTATGAGCGACGAATGCTGAAACTGATGAAGGGACACTCGCAGAGAACACTCATGTGCAGGTCGGGATTCGAAACCGGGACCCCTGGCGTCGTAGTGCGCTGTGCTAACCACTCTGCCACGTAATATTTTTTATTTACTCATTTTTAGTTACTTCCTTTTAAACTAACTAACTAACTCTCTAGCTTTCTTAAACCCGAATGTTCATGGCTGCAGTAACACAGGCCTTCCATCTGTCCCTATATTGAGCAAGATCTATATACTCTTTTCCATCCCTACCGATTTCCTTTAGGTCCATCTCAACGTTGTCCCTCCATCTTCGTCTTGGTCTTCCTATAGGTCTCTTACCATCAGGTTTCCCAACAAGAATCCTATAAACTCCTCTTTCCTCTCCCATTCGTGCCATATGGCCTGCACACCTAAGTCTTCTTGATTTAATCAGTCTAATAACATCTGGACATGAATACAAATTATGTAGTTCTAAAATTTTGTAACCTTCTCCACTCACCTGTCTCCTCATCCCTTTTAGGTTCAAATATTTTCCTAAGAACCTTATTTTCAAATACTCTCAATTTATGTTCCTCTTTCAATTAAAGGGACCAAGTTTCACACCCATATAATACGAGCACTACATACAAAATTACTGTTTTGTATATTTTAACTTTTAGTTTCTTAGTTATTAAACTAGAAGACAAAAGTTTATGAAGAGAGAAGTAACATGCATTTCCTGAATTAAGCCTACTTTTTATTTCCTCTTTAATATAATTTTCATTGGTTAATATTACTCCTAAGTATTTGAATTTGGAAACTGGTTCAAACGAGTTGTTATCAATAATTACATTTTGATTATTACCTAACCCTTGGTTTCGGCCTGTAAGCATATATTTAGTTTTCTCTTTGTTAACTTCCAAACCTGTCTTTAGCAGTTTTGAAAAGTATTTTAGCATTATTCTTAATTGTATTTATATCATCCCCTAATAAGTCTACATCATCTGCATATGCTAACAACTGAGTCACACCATTTAATTTTAGTCCTTCGTCAGTTTCTGTTACCTTCCTAACAGCATATTCTAAGGCAAAATTAAAGAGCAATGGATATAATGCATCTCGTTGTTTTAACCCATCATGAATTGTAAATTTGTCAGACACATAAATACCCACACGAATTTTACTTTCTGTTTCACTGGTGCATACTTTTATCATAATAACAAGCTTCTTAGGTATTCCAAATTCGACTAATATATTATATAATTTATCTCTTTTGACCGAATCATATGCTTTTTTGAAATCAATGAATAGCTGATGGACATTTTGATTATATTCCCACTTTATTCAAGTGACTTCCTTTTACCTACGCTAAAAAAAGAAATTAAAAAAAAATTAATATTAGTCTTTTTTTCAACATGTCTATTGAGAATGTAAATGATCTGTCAATTTTTTACTTTGTCAGGAAACCTTTAAAGTTTGACATTATAGTTATTGGACCTTTGTCGCCATTGCACTGAAAGTTTACATCATTGCAAAGGTTGATATATCTATCTACCAGATAGAACACTGGAATTGAATGAGATTAGGTAGTTGTTCTGTAATGGAGATAACACAATTCCATTATAACTTTGTCATTCGGTAAAATAATCGATTACTTTGATTTCACTATTATTCAAAATGTATCTATCTGTTAAAAGCAAAAGTAAGAACCGAAGTCCACCATGCCAGCAACACTACTACTTCTAAGCAGCTCCCACAATTGACTGAGGTTAGAATGAAAGTTTGTCTTGTTTTAAGTTCACTTGTATGCACAGATAGGCTAATTGGGAGTGGACCTACAGTTTAAAGTGGGAAATGAAACACTGTGCCTCCACCAGGAATCGAACCCGGTTAGAATGCAAGTGGTTTCTCATACTCAGATGGCAATTGTAGTTGATTGAGGGAAATTGTAGGCTGCAATTGTTTAATCTCTTATCGTCTGATGTCTACATACAAGCAATTTGGTATATTGAGTGTGTTTTTCGTTCATCTAAGCAATATGGCAGCAGCCACAAGAATGCAAACTCAAGACAGGCACACAAATTTGGAAGTAGTAAATACTGTATAGATGAATGAACAGGGCAAAATTTAAATTAACACACAACTATTGCTTTCGAAAATCTTAGCATGCTGTGGAGCAAATTGTGGTTTTGCATTAAAGGGAAGACACGCGAATACCACTACTCACTCGTGCATGCAGTGATCGAAGTGGTAGTTTGTAGCTAGGGTGAAACGAGCCTTGGAAATCGGTTGGGAAGTTGTTTGTTATTGTTTCACATAATGTGTAGGTAGTCACACGTAGTCTGAGAAACAGAAAAGTCACACATACAAGAACCTTGCTTGCAGGCCAAGGATAATAATCCTGGGGAAGTGGCGCTACCAGCTCCTATTTTCCAAAATTTGGCACGTTAGGTATTACACCAGATGTGGCATTTGGGTATGATACATTTTTATTATATTCCTGTGGAGATTCGAACAGTGTTCTCGGCTTGCGAGCCAGCGTAAATCTGCGTTAGCGTCCAATGTTTCGAGCGCATACATTGCTCCCATCATAAGGTAGAGAGCATCCTGCTTAGAGCAATGTATGCACTCCATTAGCTTGAGAAAATCTAAAATAAGAGGAATTCCTATCCCTGTTCTCGTGTTGATATTTCCTGGCAAATAAGAGGCTGTCGCGGTCTATTGCCGCGCTATACATTGAAGAAACAATGCTTTCTAATGACCGCCATGTTGGGCAGATTTCAGTTGTATATTGGCATTTGTCTTATTCGTATATTTTCAAGTTAAGAACTTGGATTAAATTATTTATAGTTAATTGTTTTTATAATTCATGTATATATTACGTTTCTTTATATTTTATAATATTATTCACGTATTTTTTTTTTACTTTCTTTTTCGCGTATTTTTGCAACATTTATTCAGAATTTATAGGATCCCAAATAATATATGCAACGTTTTCATTGTTTTTGAAGCACAAGTTAAGTACATTTCTTCTTAATATCGATTTTTGTTCAACAATGTACAAGATTGAAGTAATTTGTCTTCCTTATAAACTAAATATTTATTTAATCATTTTTTTATGTACAAGGGCAAGTATGATTTATTTGATAAAATCAGTTTAGTTATTTCTATATAGTTTAATATTGTAATATTATAGCAAAGTATTTCTCCCTCGTTTTCAATAAAATATCGTTTTCCTATTGGCTGTTTATGTTAGGAGTAGGGGAACCACGCTTCGTGTTCTTCGCGATGTAAAAACTTCCACGTTGGCATTTTTAATTGTTGCCAACCTTAACTTTAGCTTACTATCGCTAATTAACATTGATGTGTTATATAAATTATCAGTTTTTCTTGTGTTATTTTATGTGATGAGTTTGTATTGTAAGTTAGAACAATCTGTTATGCTGCACCTCGCGCTTGAGGTAGCAGTTGAGGTCTTGCTTTTAACTGTGAAGGCGGTGCGCGGACTCTCGTGTTAAATAAATTGCTTATGACTGCCTGCGAGCGTGCATGACCCAATAAGTTATAACTTTTAACTTGTGCGAATCAGTATGCACGCGCGCGATTCGTGATTAAAGATTTTGGACATTTTAATTATAAAGTATTTGGAATTTTATTTACTGTCACGTGTCGCAATTCGGTGGTTTCCTTCCTGGAGGAAGGGTGGATCGTCTTAATCCCGATCCCTGGGTGAGAACTGGTGCTCCCAACTGACCAGCCGGAGCAAGGAGCGATGTGTTGCCAATTCGGCATACCCTGGAGTTACGAGTGGTGGCACGTTGCAGCTTTATACTCCGAAGTCGATACCAAAGGTTCATGGACGTCTGCAGGATTTTTTTTCCAGGGAGGTGCAAGCAAGGTAGTTTTTTTTTCCGGGGCGGGGGGGCAAACAAGGTGCATGTTCCCCCATAACAGTGTTGTCTCCTCAAAAACCATTGCTTTAATTTGAAGTTATCATGTTCATGCAATAATTAACATATATTATTATAGCTAAAATGCAATTGCGCGATATATATAATTTTTGGTTGACTTTCCTTTTCCAGGTGGGTCGTGCCCTTGCCTCTTTTTCGGACATTCATGCAAAGGTTCTATTTTTATTTCGCGTCTACCACTTTATGTTAATCGCGATGATAAAGGATGTGATAGGTGATGGAAGTGGTATAAAGACAAATGACCCATCCATATTTTCTAATCCGACATTAGACTTCGCAGTGTATTACGCTAACTAATTTGCCACGGGATCGGCTTCTTCGTGTTTGTCTGCTCATCAAATGATTGATTAGTTATTCAAACTATATAGGTAGCAAAGCTATATAAAATAACGAAACAGAAAAAAAAATCCACTTGACGTCTTGTAGTACTATCATCAACCTACAATTTCATGCTCTCAAATCCACACAGAAAAATTCTTGTGGCATTAGTTTTACGGAATGGCCTTCGGGAATAAAAATCGCCCATTTCCTGGTTCAGCTCGAAACAATTCAGGTGCCTTATCGAAGCTGCTCTTCAGCACGCAGGGTTTCTAACCTACTTCGCCGTAATTCAGTTGTTGTATCTTGTTTAATAAGATGTATTGTAGAGCCAACCGCAGATTAAATAGGAGGAAAAAGACTTTTTCCGACGGAAAATAAGTTGGCAATGCTGCGAACACCGAGGCATTCTTGATAAGACGCTTGAGGAGGGTCGAGAAAACTTTCCTGAAAAAGCGCAACCCCAGTATCGAAGGTCATGCTACACGTGGATTGGCAACTTTAGGCATGCTGTCTGTCTACACAATTCTACCAAAATACCTGTTTGAAAATGAATCTTCTGCTCGCATTTTATTTTTCAAATGTAGTTCTGACATTGTAGTCATTTTGCAATTATTTTTATTTGTTCTTATTTTGCTTTGCTTTTATGTCACTTTTATAATTAATCGAAACTATGAAGATGGATGATAAATAGATGAAATTGATGAAGAGACATCTAAAAAAGATATTTACAGACCAGGATTCGAACCCGGAACCTAAAGCGGATAGGTTGGGGGGGGAGACCGTCAATAACTCCCGGTCACGAACTGGCTTATAATTTTTGTAATTTCTCAGGAGTATTTTTTGTTCTGTTCATGCATAATGCCTGCTTTCGGAAACTTAATTTATCAGTGACACACTTCGTTCGGTGGGGACAAGCCACGAATTGTTTGAGAGGAGGGACAAATCTCGTTCATATACTAGATACAATCATGGACTATACTTGAAATGGCCTCCCCGATGGCGCAGTGGTTGCGTCGTCGCCTAGTAATCAAGGGGTCCCGGGTTCGATACTCGGTGGAGGCACAAGGGGTTCGGATTCCACTTCAAACTGAAGGTCCAGTCCCGATTAGCCTTACTGTGCATAAAGTGGACTCAAGACACCAAATCAATCAATCATATACTTGAAATGTGACGTGCTAAACACTACTTTCGGAGATCAGATGGACATGGCAATTTTGATATACAAGTTGCACTTTTTCTACTTAGATTATTTATGTCCAAATTTTATCCTAATAGATAATCTCGCAACAACGCAAAATGTTTAAATTGACTCGAATTCACAATGGCTCATATACAGTGTGTTTATAAATGAACGGTGCGGCTTCAAAAATTAATAATAAATCTATTTATTACCTTACACGGGCAAAACTTACACCGTAATCAGCAGCAACTGTCCAAGTTTATATAACTTTATTTAAATTGGTATAAAGATAGAAATCGAGAGGGGGCAATTGCCCCTCTGTGCCCCCTTGCAGGTGCTCTTCGCCGTCTGGAAGAAATAGTGCACGAAAGACGTGAAAACTAAATCCATCTTGAGTATCCTTTTGTTTTGCTACTCTTAGATTCTGCAACCTTTCTTTCTATAGTCCAATGTTTGCCTTCCTTACCTCCTAGAATTGATTTCTGTACAAGTTTGAGGGCTAATCTCCCCTGCCCCCTGTGGTTGTGCCACTACACCTTCTTCCGCCGTTGTTCCTTTGTGAACTTTCATCGGCTTCAAAATACTACATTTTCTTCAAGAGCATAATATCGTTTAATAACCGGCGATATGATTCGTCTACCCTAAATTTATGGAATAAAGTATAATAATATAGGGGCATGGAAATCTGGAAGGGGGGCGAGGATGGCCACCTCTCCCCTTTAGAAAACGAATGCCAGCTAAAAGTATATATTTCACACGTATAATTTGATTTGTCATAGTAATTTACATTAATTATTATAATGGGTATGCAGGAATGCGATAATTTCGAATTCAAGTGGTGTTTCTTGAGGGGGCAACACTATTATCGGGGTAATATGCCCCATGGAAAAATACCTCGCTTCTCCCTCCGTCGAAAATATCTGCAGACGTCCATGATTAGGGCGGGGCATTAACCCCCCCTTTGGACTTCGTGCGCACGCCTATGGCTACTCATTTCTACACTACATGGAAGGTTTATTCAATTTCGAGCCAAAAGTGTAATTTTCAAATCAGGGTTTTTAAACGTCCACGAACCCATCAACTAATGGGTTCTATTGGGTTCCGCAACAATACCGGAACCTGTTCTATCACAGTGTAAATTCGGTCCAAGTTGCGTATTGTTTCATTTCAAATATGGAACTTAGACCGTCTTTAAATTGATCCGGAACGAAGGACCCTGTGCCGTATTTCAATTGATCCAGAAAAAAGGTTCCTGGAACTTATTTAAATACCTTAAACATAAAAAGGCTCTTTACGGTCCAGATCCATTTATGCTTGCTAATATTCCCTGCTGAACCTGAATTGAATTGATTTAAAATTCCTGATCCTTTAACAACCCTGGTGGAAATTCATTAATTTACAAACAACCATATTTTTAACGAAACATTAATCCCACACAATATACTGAGTTATTTTTCGCAATGTTCCAATGAATGGCAAGAGATTTGGGCTATTCCTTTTTCTTCCTTGATGTTTAATAGATTATATTTGTCACGCACCTATAACGTTACTAGCAAACATTTGTGAATTGTTCTTTCCTTGTAACGTTAACATCTACCATACTGAATTTATTTACGTTCCTTATGCAGATGGTATGTACCCAACTGCATTTTGTTCCGTTCCGCTACAGTGGTTTACATTTTGTTACATTCCTATGTAACGTTAATTAACCATATTGCCTTTCACTTCGTTCCGTTACGGAGGATTGCATTCATTACGTTCCTATGTACCGTTATTTACTACCATGTTGCATTTCGTTACGTTTTTTTGTAACGCTAGTATATACCACAATGCATTTCGTTACTACGTTCCTTGTATCCTTGTAACGGTAGTATATACCATATTGCATATTACGTTATGTTCCAATGTGCTCATTTCGTTCCGTTCCTTTATAACGTTAATATCTACCATAATACATTTTGTTACGTTCTCTGTAACGTCAGTCTGTAACATATTGCATTTCGTTACGTTACATGGGTACCAGCAGCTGAACCATACTCTTCCTCCTACAAAATGGAACGTAACGTGTAACGCAAATTGGGTACGTTACGACTCCCTGGTTCCTGAGGGAATTTCGGCGATACGCACGCCACCTGGTGACCGGAAAGTGAAATTGAATTATCAAGCACCGTTCAACTCTCATCTATTCTGATAAATGTGGTATTGTGGTTAGACGTTGGTGAAAATTAAGCTTATCTTTCCACATACGTCCTTAATAGCAGTCTTTAGGTGTAGTGAGATTCAGCAGATATCTGCCATAATTATCCAAGGGTGTAAGGAGTGAACGCAACTATCACTCACTTCCATGTACCCTGGGATGCATTTTTGCAGGCTAACGAAGCCGTGGCGGCGCCTGTACTGGCAGCAAGTATAATCCTTTGTGCGGCTTGTTTCGTGTCCAGTCCATGTACGTGTGCGATTGTCCTCTTATCAATTCCCTCTTTGTATTGAATTGAAATTGAAATGTAAATTTTTGCTTACATCAGCACTTGGGCTAATTGTACCCGTCTCGCCACCTCAGTGGCTGAGCGCGCTACAGCACACGGAGTCCGAGTTCGAATTCCGGCCTGGGTATTTAACTTGACTGTACAATCAGGAGAGCCATTGTTAATTACTTATCGAAAAACACGGCGAAATTCCTACAACTTATATACTTTGTCCTGGAAGTCTGTGGGGCAAATGAACGAAAACAAACCAGATTATTTCCATCATCTGGTGTGTCATCCTACAAGGAATATACATTATTGTAATTTAGGGGATATCTTAATGGTACCATAGTAACAGCAAATCTCTAATGACCAGATTCCTACCACGCCAGATCCAGTAAGTATCTAGAGCCGCTTGCTCAAAGGGTGTACCGCGAAAATCCCCACACACAAAAAAAAAAAAAAACTTTTATTAAAATGGTCAAAGCATGAACATGTACAAAACAGGAAAAAGGGGAATTAATTATTAATAAAATCAATCTACTGTACAGATGTGCCGCAATATTCTACATGGTGAAACAGTGTACCACGCGCTGAGATAGAGTGATTGTGATTTAAATTGCCGAAAAGCTTCACTTCTGAGCTCTGAAAGTTGTACGGAAAGATACACTCCGATTTACTCTCGTAGAATTGAATGGGGCCTGTATTATATGGCCGGAAAGCAATAAATTTATGTCAATTCTTAACGCTGGCAGGGGAAAATGAGCAGGGCGTGTTAATTTAATGGAGAGGTAGTCAAATACCTTCCCAAAAGTGATGTACATTAACCTCGAATGCCAGGTACCCAATGATAGGTACCATTTTAGGCTGTTAATGCCCGTGGAGCACCAACCGTGTTTTCCCGCCTGTTGCCGCACGGAACAAGAGGTTCTTCCCCTCCCAGGACCTTCTCTCTGGCTGTCCGATGAATAATTCACCGGATTTCAGACAGGCTGCCGTATCGACCCCCCTTAGTGTGGTGCAATTCTCTGCTACCCTTCTATCAAGTTCCTTGTCTCCAAACAAAACCTACGGCCCGCCATTTTCAGTAAACTTCAAAATTCAGAAGCTTCATTGAAGATGCATAAGAATTTGCCAAATCAAAAATGAAGGATATCCCTCCCCCCTCCTCTACCATAGTCCAAGAGCTGTACCCGAATCCTTTGGTTTAACAGTACTAACACATTTGTTTACACTCAAAAGGGAACTTGGTCATTGTTGCTGGTAATCGTTAGTGATATGGTCACTGTCGCATGTTTAAAAACTCTGAAACAATACTTTTTTTCTTTTTTTAGCGTACGCAGAATTTTATTTTAGGAGGGGATGCGTTCTTTGGCAAGTAGGATACGCAATAAAATATTTCGTAATTACATATTTTAACATTTGTTTAGAACGTTGTTCAAAGACAGAAATGGTAATCATGGATAATTTTAGGGAGGGTTTGCATTTACCATTTTGGTTTTTCCCGGGTTATTTAATGCTTTCATTTCAAAATTTTGATTTTCTCAAAATTTCAGAGGGGGCTGTATCCCCACCATCTCCTCCTTGCGTGAACCAGTGACTGACATATGAGGTATGGTACGTAGTCACAAGAAAGTGGTTGAGCCCATAGGCATCTGTGCACAATTGCGCATGCATGCTAATTATAATGCTCTCTCTGCTGTTTTAAGCACTTTTTGATCCCCAATTTACATCGAAATTTTAGTATATGGAAATTAGCCAACTGGCTGTGAGCAAGCACGTAGCCAGGGAGAGGGCGCAGAGGGCTGTCTCCGCCCCCCAGAAATCCTATAAATATCTAATTTAAATATTATGTACTGATAATTAATTTTATTTCCTTAGCACGGTTAAGCATGTTGCATAATAAGTTGTAATGTACTGAGGAATTCATCTTCAAGGCTTCTACCTCCCCACTTTTTTGCCTTTAGATGGTGGCTGCTGATAAGGAATGAGCCTCCCTGAAATAAAATTGTGGCTACGGGGCTGAATGCGAGTCCAGATGCCAGAGCCTCGTTAGTCTGCAAAATGCAGTCCAGGGTGAAATACTTTTATCAGAGGTTGACATTTCAATGCTTATGGGCAAGTCACTCCTTACACTTCTGCTCTTGCTCATTACACTGTATAATGAAGGCACATTCTTGATATCGACAACTTTTGGAGGTAATGTGATCAGCACAACGCTCTTGCCGCCTTTACACACAGATACCAATTTATTAGAGGATAGGTGAACACCAGAGCAGTATTATGCAAGGACAAGGTTGGACATTAAGACCTTAGATCCGAATAGATTCCGGGTTTCCCGCGTAGGAGTCAGACGCTCTACCCATTCTACCATTGCAGCACCTTCGTAGCAAATAACTGGGCAAAACAAAATTCACTGTTATAATGTAGCAATTCCATACCAAATTAACTGTAGCCTCTGTACAAGGGACAGCCAAATCAAAACCTCGATTTGTTTCTGTTTCTTATCTAGTAGATTGCTGTATGTAGGGTTGCACAAGTGTGTTGCATTTTAACACTATTGTTGATCTATATACTCTTTCAACTTTGAGTTAGTGCCTGTATACCTTAAGTAAGTCTTTGGGATCCACGTGCAGTCACTTATAAGCCTTTCCACCCATCCGCCATCGACTTCAGGCCATTGCCAAACTTTCTTCTTCATTAGTAAACTTGCTGGTGTGGTATGCATACACAGAGATATCGAATTTTCATTTGCCAAGAAAATTATGTAAGTTTTAGGCTGACAGAGGACAAGAAACCACTCTTCTTCATTGGCGAAAGTGTGTATAGAAGGCGCCATCTTTAAAATAACAGAATGGCGTTTTGAAGCTCACTTCATTAGTGTTGCAGCCTTGAGGTCGTTTTGTAAATAACAGTTGATATCTCATGTAAATTTGGTCTGTATACAGTTTGTCCTGCAATTTTTATTGGACTTTTAAGGTTTTCATTGACTCTTGTAATTTATTCCAAACAGTAATTCGTATACACAATAAAGAATTTTATCAGATCGACATACTTATTAAGTGCGCAGACATTTTTACACCGCCCGGCTATATAATCGCGTGCATACTTCAATAAATACTAATAATGGTACTGCTTCACTAAGATCTAAATCAGGCCAAAAAGGGGGGGGGGTCGTTGATCACCTCGTGGTAAAGTATGTGTTTCTGTACTTTATTTCCAGTATTTCCGTTGAAAATCTTTTAGAGTCTATTAACCCATGCCTAGGCCTGTATACAAAATAAAGCTAGCAGATTATTCTAACAATATTATAACTACGTATGCTACATCTGGTAATACATATCAGTGGTCCAGATTTCATGTGCCCTTCTTTGTGAAAGGGAGCGAGAGATGAAGCTACCCCCTGTGTATTGCATCATGGTGTTAAGACATATGAGGAGATGTGGTGGTCATTTGTGGGGGTGATGTGATCAACACCACGTTCCGGCAGCCTTCATCTTCCAGGGTTGTCCCCCAGGTACCCATTTATTTCAGGAGTGGTGAACCTCTGAGCTGCAGGGACATTGTTTGAAATATTTCCAGCTGAAATCACACACCCCGGGTCTTCCGCGTGGCAGTCAAACTGGACCACTGCAGCTCCACACACACACACACACTATTTATATTGAAATAAACGTATTGAAAATATTACTCTGGAATGAGAAATATTCATGTACAAACTGTACAAATACAGGGTCAGCAAAAAAAATCTGCTTTAAAATTATGTTCCACTACACAAAATAGCTTTGTGTACCTTTTCTCTAGTTGATATTGCCTACCTCCTGCTGTATTCATTTCTAGTCAGGCGTTTGTGGTTTGTGTATGTAACATCACTCTGGTTACCTACTAAACGACCGTGTTTTTCCGTTTCGCCGTTTCCAATTTCGCCTTAGCACATAAAAACCCTGTTGATTTCCAGTAGTCAATTTAAGGCGAAAGGGGAAGTCCCATTTCGCCTTAAAACCAGAGAGATGGAAATCTTTTCGTTTTTAAACAATGTGCGTACACCCTGTGAGAATGTTGTTTATAAGTAGCGGTGCAGTGAAGATTTTGGGAATAAATTTATCTTTCCCTTCTTCCACTTGTGAGTACACACATGTGCATTCTCGCCTTAGATTGACCACTGGTGATCAACCTGATTTTGTTTACTGATAAGAAATAAGTCGAAACTGGCATAGGCCTAAACGAACTGATGGTTTGGAGAAACTAAGTTTACTCTATTTGTCTATAGCATTTTAATACAAAAATTATTAACTGAAAGGGGGAATAAATGGTATATTCCCTCTCTTAAGTAGTCTGTGGGGGCACAGAAAGTGAATTATCCACAAAATTCGGCGCCTATGGTGCATATCGATTCTCACAATGGAGAGAGTTCAGAACCCAGACAGGCAAGCAACCTACCAACAAATTCCTCCATTCTAAAGCTTAGTAAGAGAGATTTTTCCAGAAATTAGCCCGAACAAAGAGCCACCGAACTAGCTGCCTAGTCAAAGTGTCCTAAATTAATTTGGACGCAAAGTTCTTCCCGGGGCAACGGCGGCAGAGACTAATTCTCCTTCCATTCCAGGGAACATCTCTTAACCTCGTTCTCTTTTAGGTTTCTATTTGTATGCAAATTCGCCAATTCTACTTTCGCTCCATCTCCCGCTGCGCCGTTTTCATTTCGCTCTTCCTACCTTTTCCTCGTGCTTCCAGTTGCTTCTTAATCTCTTCATCCGTTTTGTCCATTCTTTTTTTCTTCTTTGCATTGTAATTTTTAATGAGAGCTGAAATTAAATTTGTGTCCCTCTTCTGTGCAAACGCGGATCAATTGAAATGATATCTTAATTGCAAGCAGTTAGTTAGAGACACGGAAGCAGCGTCTGAGGAACAAAGGTACCCATAGTAAAGGAGCATCTTAGAGATGATATCTTAAGTAAAAATTTCGACATTGCCCATTGAGATTTCAGTGAATTGGCATCGTTCAAGTTACACAAAAGCAGGAACGTTGTTATCTTCATAGTTAATAACAGAAGGTTCAGTCAGTTCGTTTTCGAACAGAATAACCAAAGTTTTACTGCATTAGATCGAAACAAAATGAGTGTAAAATGCAGGTTATGCATCCATATTCCACCATTTAATCCGAATCCTAAGTGGTTCCAAGTTTTCACAATTCAAATGAAAAAGAAGTTTTATGGGAGAGGTCACACAGCATAGTTTTATGATTCAATTTTCCCGCCAAATGTTAAAGCTTTTTCTTTAAATAGGTGTGTAAACGTTAACAAGAAAAATATGTGTGTGTGTACATTTACTATATATGGTGTCAAGAATAATGAAAAAACAGTCGTATTGGATATTTACTTAACTGGCGGATCGAGAATAAGGGTCTCCCCAATAATAATAATACATAGGAAATGAAGGAAAACACTATCAGTGGAACTATTCTCAAAATCGGATTGGTTTACGAACCTTCACTAACCATTTCCAAGTTCAGATGTCACATAAGAATGCTAAAAGAAAATGCTTCACACAAATCTTCCTGAAATTTGCTACAACTTCGAGAGAACATTAACGAGTTATCACCCGTAGACTAACCAGGTTTACTAAATAAAGTGAAGGAAAATATATGCCTATACATGCGTAGAACATGCTATCACCCCGCCAAGAGAGCTTCACTAGTATAGTTACTTTATCATCCTTAGGGCCCATCCTATAACTACGCACTATGTTACAAACTTCTTATGAAAACATAGATCGATTGATTCCATAAGACAGCTGGAAGTTTCGTTTCTTATTCTCCGAAAATATAGTGTAGAAAGTGATTTGAACTTGCCAGCACATTTGGAGGACCCACAACAAAGGAAAAAGCTATTTTTCGTCCTCCATCTTGAAATACTTCGACTGATATGGTCCAAATGCTACACCAGTAGCAACGGGTAGCAGGAGTATGGAATTCTTTTGGAAAATACACTAAAAAAAATAAGGAACTTCCAACTATATCCTGTGTTACATGTGCTTCTAATGGTGCTTATACTTGAATCATATGAGACTTAACATGACTGGACTTTACCAATAAATAAACCATCTTTGGTCTGTTTTATAAACTTTCAAAATTTGCGAAAATATTAAAATGGATTTTTGGATCAGAGACGAGGGACCCTTTAGAAACTGGATGTTGGATATGGAAATTCCCCAATAACGAAATACATGGAGTGATTTCAGCAGAGATGGCCAGGGAATTGCTGGGGGTCCACTTTGATCAACTTGTTCCATCGATCTGGCAGAGCGACGTGTAGCTCCCCCCCCCCCCCCTCCCCAAGAGTGAGGAGACGGTGGAAGGGGGATACAAGGAGAGGAGTCCTTTGAAAAGAAGGCAACCCAAGAGAGCCCTACAAGGACTGTTGAGTAACAACTGAAAAAGAGAGGAACGACTTGATACATACAAGAATGGAGAAGAGGAAGAGAAGAGGATGAAGAAATTCAAAGCATCAAGAGTGGTCTGTTTGAGGAATTCAGTCTCGCTGATTGACAGGCCTGAGATTTGGTACCTGTGGTATTTCATATTATGTATTTCTGTGTAATAAATATAGCTTGGTTGGCAAATTCTGGGGATAGAAAAAATCTTCAGGATAGATATGTAAATATTAAACAGGAAAATTTGAAAATATAGACGGAATTGTTAAGAGTATAAAGAATTCTAAATGTTCTAGGCTAGATATGAACTAAAAGGTTTATATTCTGTGACTGTGTTGTTATGATTGAAGCAATGGTGTATGTGTTACACATTTCTAACAAATGTTTATTTTATAAGTATAGTGTCTATTCAAGGAGTGTAAAGATGGCTAAATGTTCCAGGCCAGATTTGAACTAACAGGTTTATGTTCTGTGACTTTCTTGTTATGAGTGTTGAATCAATGGTGTATATGTTGAGTAGTTGTACTTGTAACAAATGTTTCTTTTATAAATGAAGTGCTTGTTCAAGGAAATGTAGTTCAATTTTACAGGTATTACACTGAAAAATAAGGATTTGTGATAAAGAATAGATTAGCGAACTGCAATATATAATGCAATTTTTCGTATGGAAAGTGTCTATCTAACCTTATCTGAGGTGTTTAATTAGGCAAAACAAACATTACAAACTGTTATTTTATGTATCTGGTAATCACTTGTACAGTGGGATCCACTAGTATTGCTCGGCAAATTATTCATGACTATTTTCATTCATTTTCTCTTACATCCTATGTGTTTTAAGCGATGGATTTTTATGTATGCTAGTGCAGAAGTTATCAACAGCTTGTTTTGAGTTTTATCTTAACTCTTGAAGCTCTTATTGGGTCAAATAAAATGCACGAACATGGTGATGGACAATTTGTACGGTAATATTCATGGATCCCACTGTACGCAAGTGACGCTTTGGCATTGAAATCTTGGAAACTACATCAAACTTCAATTAATATAAGTACAATATTTTATTTCAATATCACTGTATTAGAATAAATATAGCCTATTTGTCAATTCGTGATTCAAAATACAATTTCTCAAATACAGATATGATTGATGTTTGTTATTCAGCGTCGCTTTTCTGACTCTTCTGGCTAATCGCGACGATAAGCATTAATGATGATATGAAATTAACGAAGAGACATTCACAAACGATACCTTATGGCCAGGCCGGTATTGGACTCGTCGTGTCGTAGGGCACTGGAGATCGGCATGAACGGAATGGAGAGCTGTCTCCAAAGTATTCCCTTTTTTATAGGACCGGATACAATTTCGTTTACAAATAGAAAATACTCACGACCGGCTGTTCTGCACTAATATCGGATTAAAAATTATAGATAGATATAGTTGTTTCGCAAAATTGTTAAAAACTACTTTTTAAAAAAAAAATAATAATTGGAAACCTGAAAATTAATAATTGTGTTTAAAATCTTTCTGCCTGCATCCTACTAAAATTTCATAACGATCGGACAACTCGTTTTTGATTTACAGAATGTCAAAGATAGTGATAGTTTGCAAATAAAAAAAAATCCCATTTTGTTCTCACAACGATAACAAATTAAAGGTCTACTCGAGAAAAAGTTGGTTAGCATAGGCTAACGCAGAACTGAATAAGCTAAATTTTGATGTTACTCGTTTTAATGTAGGTCTACTGGTAAATTATTAATTGCAGTCCAAACTGGAGTATCTAATGATAGAATGACTTCAGATATAACAAGCAACCTGGATTAAACTGGATGAACTAATGATAAGCGAAATGAGATCACATTGTTAGAAATAGAATTTAAATATTCAGTCTTTAATATAAAAATAATTCTCAATTCCTATTTACAAAACATTTTTGCGTGTTTGTTGACAATTATTAATGTTACACTAATTAATGCATTAGTATGACGTAAAATAGAATGAATACTTGTGTGGGAATTACTAAATATAGACTTATGTTTCTTCCACACATGATTCTGTAAGACTTCATATTGCATGTAATATCTCCCGTTTGATACTTTGTTGAAATTATCATCCCCCATGACAGTTTCTGAAAAAGTTAAATTCAGGATTTCTCAAATGCTAAGTTTAAATGAACACAAAGAAATTATTTTAAGTGTATGTCAAGGTTTAGTATTTTATTATAACGTTAATAACCATGTACAATTTTTTGCATGAAAATGTTTGGATAGAGTCGGATTTTCGTAAAGCTCCTTGAATAATGGGACAAATGAATGTAGCGACCAAACTCTATAAAAAAAAATAGTAAAGGTTCCGAGTGAGTGTTTGACGTGACTTACACTAACTCGCATCCAAGCTGGTAGTGCACAAGTACTAAGGACTTTATGGAAGTAATCACACTCTATCGACAATTCCATTACAACTGGAACAGTGTTTAAAATGTATGTTTTGTTTCCATTAATTTGGTTGTTTATAGCAAAGAGTAGGTTAACCCTCGTTGTTACATTGCAGAGAGTGTAATGTAAAAATGGTGGCAATTGTTACTGGAATTTGAAAACCAGAACGAAGGTGAGCGACTCCGAATGCAGCACAAAGCTTAAATTAAATTCTCATACATTACACAGCAGTGCGCTGTTCTCGCTCGTACATCAGTAATCCAACACACGAGTTCCTCGTTTGCAAGTTACCCGTATTTAATCCCTTGAAATGAATCCATTTTTTCCCCTCAATGCTTCGCAATAAAGTTCGCATGCTTCCAGCATTTTGTCAGCTTTAACTTCAAAACAGCTCGTTTTACTATCTCCCTAGTCTTTCATCCCTCTGTGCACCCTCTACTTCATCAACCCCCCATTCTGCCCCCTTCAGAGTATCAAGGGACTTGCAGCATGCGCAAATCCTCCTGAGTATAAACAGAGGTTTTGAAGAGCCTGGTACCACCCGGGGGAAATTGGTGAAATTAACCCTACTTGTTACTCAGGTCTTTAGAGAACATCAGACTTTTCTTTATCCCTTCCTTTACATGGTGTGATACCAGTCCGTCCCTCACCGCTGTGCCCTTTTTTTAACGGAGTGGACCCAGTCTGCAATAATTCCCCCTCAATCGTCGCTGAATTACAATAACGAGACGACACAGGGTTGCAACCCCCCCCCCTGGAAAGGGGAGGTTGAAGGGTAACTCAGAGGGGAGTCATAACGCAACAGCCAACAAAGAAGGCCTCTGCTGGTTGCAGCGACTGTCATGGCAGATATTCAGGGTTGCCAGGTGTAGATAAATGATCATTTTTTAAAAAAAATCAAGAACTCTGATTTCAGTTGTTCACGAAAGTAAAAGAACTGTTCGTGGTAAGATGGAGTCGCATTGATACATTTATAAAATATGAACTTTTAAAATATTCACTATGTTGGCAACAATGCCCTACCAAAACAAGTGAATGTTTACAAGCAAGAAGGTTTATACAACTTGTCTGTGTTTATACTAACAGTATATGAAAACAGAAGTTTGGGGTGGTGTTGCTTTCCAAAGATATACGTAGCACTCTGAACTTACTCACATCACTTTTTATGAAAAATGGATGGCATGGTCTTGAACTTTGACATTATCTACAGGGAAGGACATTTGTTTTTTTTTCAGGGTCTCGTGACCTACTTCAACATACAAAAAAATCACGGAGATCAAAAAATACAACTATCTCACTTTGTCTAAATTTCAAAATAATGGCTCTTAATATGTGAGGAAAATGTAGTGAAAATCAGTGACTCATTTGAGGTTCCAAGCTGTAGGCTATCTCACTATATTACAGCGTTCGAACTGAAAAAAATAATATACAACAGTGTGGGGAGGGGGTGGGGGTTGCTTTTCTTCATTGATATTTTGGAATTTGAAGTTGAATCCATGAATCACACAATAATGATGATAATGTATTGTTATTTAATGTTGAGCACAGCAATGACAGAAAATAGTTGACAACACACTTAGGTTTAAATTATCTGTAAGAGTTTTTATCAGTCCACCACTATTGTTGCGTTTATTGAAATAAAGGAATTGCGTCTATTCTTGATTTAGGAACCTTGTAAGAAATAGCGCTCAAGAAATAGTCAGTATTAATCTTTGATGAGAGTATTTTATGTACAAATACACAAATATTATTATTATTATTTTCATTATTGGCCCATGGTCATAAAGATGGGAAATAGTAAACAAGGAAGCAACATGAAGAAAATAGGATTATTAATAAGTAAAATTGTCTACTTGGGGGAAATAGTGCAGATTACGAACATTCTCACGGTGATATTTAATACTATGTTTTCTATGGTGCAATTCTTTTTTAGGTGTTTCTCCCTTCTGCCCTTTCCTGGGAAAATTCCTTGCTGGGAACGATACGAGCAAATGCGGAGAGTAACTTTCCGGCATGGGAAGGTGGAGGGAGGGGGCGACATGGGTTCTTCCGCAAATTCTTGAGGAAGCTAGGACGGGTTGCCAACTCCTGGATCACAATCATCCTATATTGAAATGAACAATTTTATATATATTTTACTAATTTCTTTTTTGTATTTAGTCTCTAGGCTTCTTGCTTTGTAGTTAGCCTAGTTAGACTAGAATATACACTCCTGGTAAAAGTGTAGTTGAACATATAAAATGTGCAACTACAGGGTGTCCAGAAAGTCTTTTCAACATTACAAAGTTGTATTAAAGCTGCATGGTTTGTGGCAAAAGAAAGAGAAACTCATGAAGTGTTTTTCCCTTTATTCTAGGTAGAGGCTGAGTTCATATAGGAGGCGCTACATTCGCTGCAACTGAAAATGATAACTGTAATGGTTTCTTAATACACAGTTATTGATCATTCCCACTTGTGGCTGTCCTCTACATTCACAAATAACTAATATTTACTTTATTTCTATTGTGTACAAGTTTATAAAATTAACAGGGAACCATTCAGATTAAGAACGCTGTATCAATGTCGATATTTGTATTAAGTTCTTGATTTCGATTCGTTTATGTTATATGTAAGAGACTTGATTTTAAAAAATGTCTTGTGCCAAAAGTTGCAAAATGAGTTTGTATCGAATGATTTAAAGTGAAATAATATTTAGAGTTGTTTTGTTTAATTCTTGCAACGTAAGTATAATAACATTATGGAAACCAGTTGACCGCTGAGGACTTGCAATTTAATTTTAAAATTCTTAAAATTGTGTTAAAATCTGCTCATCCTTCGCATACAATATATGTATATTCAGTGTGAAGTAAAGTTGCACACTCACATTCTATATTTTTGATAAAACTAAATGTACTGTATTTAACGTACACGGAATGAATACGAGGCAGTAGCGATTAACATATGACGTTATGGAAGTATTAACTTTACCTCAATTAACAATGAATCATACAACAGACTAAATTTTATCACGCACTATGCCAACATTTGTTTTTACTTCTATGAGTTACTGGATAAAGAGAAGGTTTTTCAAGGATCGAATTTCACCGAAATCGTACGTTAGTTGAGACTTAATGAATGTGTAAATGGATCCACCGAGAAGTTTTATTGAGATAATAACTCTCAATCGCTCAATTCTATTTAGAAAGCGAAATACGACGAGGAAAAGATATACACAAATTGAGTAATACTAATAGCAAAGGACTTGCAAGAAATATGATACATGAAATTTGCAATTTAGGTTTCATGTGGCCCATTAACTTCAGAGGTGATGCGGTAGAAATAATTGGACTTTTATAAAAATAAATGGATATTATTATTGTGTAATGCACCGTGAGAGTTGCTTCGTGTTAGCATAGTGACAGTATAGTAATAAATTGTATTTTAGTTCAAATTAAGTGTTTTTGTATTTTTACAAAGTTGATGTTTACTTTTCAACACATATAGCAGTGGCGTATCCTGGTTTTAACTAGTGGGTAATCTCCGACACTTGATTCATCCACCCACTCCTGAAGTCTCCCTGCAAATTTACCTCAACATCCATACAGGATTTATGAATATATGTGATAAAAATGTTACCTTATTGTTGCGACCACTGTCGAATAATTGTTGTGATTGCACTTGCAGTTAATCTACGTTTAGAATTTCAAATAATAAAACAAGAAAATATAATAAATCTATAAGAAAAAACCTGTAACAAAGAATATGAAAGGAATGCGGTAGTGAAATAAAAACCGTCAATATTAATTGAAGTCTAAAATTCAAGTTACCCCAGTGTCCAGTTACTCGTGCATTCTCGATTTTTGTTTGTATACATGGAAGTTTAAGTTCAAGACCTGTGTACAAGAGATGTTACTGGCCTACCTACATTAAATATTTCCAATTTCTCCGGAAAAGATCCCGTTCCAAATATTTTCACACACAAATATTGTATTATATCCATTGCTTTTAACTTCAGTAAACACAGCACTAGCACGAATACTAAACCACTAACAGCTAAACAAATATTACATTTTCGAATCGCTAATAGGAAGAACAGCACAAAGCCACCTACAGCACGCATTCAATTCCTTGCGCCAATCTTCTATTGTGGTTCCTTACTTCTTGACTCAGAATTAAATTCCCTATGGATGCTGAAAAATTCCCTTTCCCAGCTTTAAATTCCCTGCGATGCGCAAGGTTTTATAAGTTTTTTTTTGTTTATATATTTTATTCATACATCTTTTATCTTTATGATCATTATTAATCTAAAGCGGGGGAAAAACAACTTAAATTAACTAATTTATGTGTACGTATATATATATAATTTATTTCTGATAGCTTTCCCTTTTAAAAATTATTCATTTCTGTGAAAGAAGTACTGGTTTTGAAGGCTACAAAGAAAGTAATCACGCATTTTAAAATACAAAAATGAAAAAAAGTAAGCATATAGTTTAATTACTTCATTAATCGATTGATTAAATTGTTATTTGACGTCGCTTTTCTGCCACTTTTGGTTAATCACTACGAGTGATGATATGACATTGATGAAGGGACATTTACCAAGAACACCCAGGCCTGTATTCGAACCCTGTAGCTCTGGCGTCGTAGGGAGCTGTGCTAACACTCCGCAACGGAGGTCGGTGTAATTTCTTGAATTTCTAGTTCAAATTTTAATTTATTTAATTACCTTCATTTTCAATATTAAAGTTTTTTTTCCTTTTACAATATCTGTTGAAATAGCAGAGATCAGTAAGACAGAAGCAAATGTAAAATGAGAATTAACATAGAATTGGTTCGCAAATGTTGTTCAGATTTCCCTGTTTCTCGCGCATTTTCAGATGTATTTTCTCTACTTTCTTTTTCAGTACGCAATTTGTGAACCCAGAATTCTGTTTTTTTTCCCGAGAAATTTCCCTGTCGTAAACAACACAGCTCCTACGATACAAAGGCCATCGGGGAAGAATGGCAGAAGAGGGCTCCACTGCCAGCCGAGGGAACGGCAAAGGCTCTGGGGTGGAGAGTGCGACCGATGGACTCTCTCCAGAAGGAGCTTACCCTTGCCACGGAATAACCGCGCCTGAGAAGCAGTGTTTCCTTCCCCTCCCGTAAGGGATTTAAAGGGAGCCTGTGGAATCTCACCCTGACGTCACCAGATTCCACCAGCTGGAGAAAAAGCCTCACGGACATTCCGCGGCAAACGGTTGAAAACATTTGCGCGCTGGAAGCAAAGAAATATGTGACAAAGATTGGTTCGGAAGAATATTGTGAAGAAATAAAAAAACAACTTTTTAAAAATTTATAGCCGGGTCATCTCCGATTACCTAGGTGACCCAGAGTATACGCCGCTGACATATAGATGAATCAAAAATGGAAACAGAGTTAAATTAGATCCCTAGAAATATATATAATGTGTCATGCACAAACTAACAGGTGCGGCAGTGAAACGGGCGATTTGGCAAACCTGGAAATAGCAAGTTACGTAAGGAATCAGAAAACGGGAGTAGTGCCATCTGGACAACAAAACTTTGCCATTGACACTGATATCGGTGTTCAGTCGAAATGGCGTCGTGGACCCGTGAACAACGCGGTTTTGCCGTAAAGGCGTTTTACAAAAACAACGACATCTACGTCGCCGCGCAGCGTTTTTATCGAATTGCAATTGCCACTAATAAATTAACTTATCAATTACAAAAAAGAAATATACGTACGACTTATCTATTGAATGATCACATAGATATCCATTTGATATGTCTGAATAAGGCCCATACTAAAGAAGTTTGGGTTCGAATATCTTACATTATTCGTAGTTGACTAAAATCTCGAACGAAAATCAGTCTCGGAAACTAAGTCTCATTTTGTTATATATCATAACATGACGTATCCAATATAGTGTGGCCTCCCCGATGGCGCAGTGGTAGCGTTGTCGCCTTGTAATTAAGGAGTCCCGGGTTCGATACCCGGTGGAGGCGCAAAGTGGTTCGGATCCCACTTTAAACTGTAGGTCCAGTCCCAATTAGCCTTACTGTGCATAAAGTGGACTTAAAACACCAAATCAATCAATCAATCAATCAACCAATACATTGTATTTTTATGCATGGTGAACCGGCACCTTTGGCCAATTGTAATAGTCTGTGCATAACAACTATGTATTGGCATTATTTATGTTTGTCTTAAGTGTTGAAATGTAAATCCATCCACCTTGTTGTAACTTAAAATATATATTTTATGAAGTTCCACTCTTGACATGTGTATTTCTGTTTATGTCATGAAATTTAAATTTTACACGTGTCTGTCTCAATCTCGATATCGTCGAAACATGTTTTGAGGGATCTGGTCTGGTCTCGTCTCGTCTCTGTACTATGTCTGTCTACTCACTACAAACTCGGTAATGTTGAATTACAAAGTGAATATAATTCCAGTCACTATAAAATAGACAATACTATCAGTGCTGTAGTGTCAAAAGTTTAAGAGTTTATAAGCTAATTTCATGAAACGACCAAATTACATGAATAAATAAAATAAGAAACGAAAGTACAAGGTACACGCTTGTAGCATAAGGTACGTTATCGAGTAAGGTTAACCAGAGGGTATACGGCGTGTACCCTCGACTACACCCCTGTATATTATCGATTGTAACAATGAGAAGAAAGATGGTCGAATCGCCACTAACATGAGGGTTAAGATCGCTGATTCTTGAACTCAAATATACAACAGTTTCAAGTTTATGATGGACGATTCACATATCAATTCTGGCAACACTGTCTAATAACTCCCAGCTACGTCGATGACGTAATGCATGCCGCATCACCATGCAATACGGTTATTACACATTGTGCAGCCTTCGCCTGTCGCCTGCCTGTCATGCAAAGGCTCCAATATTCCCCCAGGGTTGCGAGGGACATCTCTATCCAAATCCAATTTGGGAACTTTTGAAGGCAGCTTTCGTCAAAGCATACGAGGGATCCCTCTGGTCGAAGAATGCCCTTGAACTCTCATCTTCTTTTAAGCTTCCATAAATTTAGCCGGTGCCTCTGAAGATTGGACCAATATACAGTTGTTATTATCTAAACCCCAAGCGTCTGAACCCAGAGGAGTAGAGAAGCAACGAGGGATATTGAAAGTCCAGAGAGCTCCAGAGTGTAAGAATATCCCATAAATCTGCCACATGGACAAGGCAGTCATGGATAATAAGATCAAAGTTTCAGATAATATTAAGTTTTGTATTGGGGTATCAGATTCTCGAGGTAAATCATTAGTTACTATCATTTGATCATTCGTAGATCGATTCCAAACTTAGTAGTTGATCAACAATTCTGTATAATCTAGCTGTTGTTGTTGAGTGTTAGTTTATGCACAGAAAGGCTAATCAGGAATGGACCTACAGTTTTAAAGTGGGATCCCAACAAATATGTGCTTCAACCGGGTATCGAAACCAGGACACTTTGATCACAAGGCGATGAAGTTACCGCTATGTCATCGGGAAGCTTTGTACAGGCTAGTGTTATTAGCGGAATTTCAGCAGGTTTTATTGAAGACAAGCACAAATATTGTAGGGGTATGTATGACTCGGCTGTAATTTTATAGGGGTATGTATTTATGGCTTGACTGAGGAAATCGTACAAGCACGAATATTGTAGGGGTATGTATGGCTTGGCTGAGGAAATCTCACAAGCACAAATATTGTAGGGGTACGCATGGCTTGACTGAGGAAATCTCACAAGCTCAAATATTGTAGGGGTATGCATGGCTTGACTGAGGAAATCTCACAAGCACAAATATTGTAGGGGTATGTATGGCTTGACTGAGGAAATCTCACAAGCACAAATATTATAGGGGTATGCATGGCTTGACTGAGGAAATCGCATAGATAGCACAAATATTGTAGTGGTACGCATGGCTTGACTAAAGAAATACCACAAGCACAAATATTGTAGGGGTACGCATGGCTTGACTGAGGCAATCTCACAAGCACAAATATTGTAGGGGTATGTATGGCTTGACTGAGGAAATCTCACAAGCACAAATATTATAGGGGTATGCATGGCTTGACTGAGGAAATCGCATAAGCACAAATATTGTAGTGGTACGCATGGCTTGACTAAATAAATACCACAAGCACAAATATTGTAGGGGTACGCATGGCTTGACTGAGGAAATTTCACAAGCTCAAATATTGTAGGGGTATGTATGGCTTGGCTGAGGAAATCTCACAAGCACATATATTGTAGGGGTATGTATGGCTTGGCTGAGGAAATCTCACAAGCACAAATATTGTAGGGGTATGTATGGCTTGGCTGAGGAAATCTCACAAGCACATATATTGTAGGGGTATGTATGGCTTGGCTGAGGAAATCTCACAAGCACAAATTATTGTAGGGGTATGTATGGCTTGGCTGAGGAAATCTTATGAAGTTGTTAGACATCAGCATGCTATGCTAGATTTGGACATTCTTTATTTTCAAGACGGTGATTTTTTTTTAAGTTCCGTACGGAGAGATTTGACAGTTTCGCCAGGAAAACGGAAGGTAATGGTTTAAATTTCTTTAATAATAATAAATTTTCTTTATTCAGCGGGCGAGGTTCAGCCAAGGGCTGCTCTGCCACCTAACCCTTGTCAATATGAGAATACATATGAGATGATTATAAACTTATGGAGCAGTAAGCTAAACGTAAAGTAATAATAATAATAATAATAATAAAAATAAAAATAAAAAATGAAGAAAGAAAAAATACATAGGAATTAGTTGCAAAAAAAAAGTGTAACTAGAAATAAAAAAGACAATAGTAATAATAATACAATAATACAATTCCTTATAGTGAGTGACTTGATACCTTCAGTATGTGCCCCGACTCTGCCATTGTTCCATTAACAGCAGATCTTTTATTTTACCTTTAAAATATAATGGGTTTTTTACACTAGCGATATTTGCAGGCAATGCATTCCATGCTTTGGGAGCCGAAAAGGAGAAAGAGGATTTGTAGGCCGTGGTAGAGTGATGGGGTAAATCGAAGTTGTTCCGCTTACGTGTAACATACTGATGGATTTCCCTACGGGAATGCATCTTGTCAAACAGGTACTGCGGTTTACCTTCTGTCAGTATGCGGCGTATAAAACAGAGATAGTGCAACTTCCTTCTGTTTGCCATGGTAAGAACCTGATTATTATTTAAGAATGGAAGAATATGATCGGATCTTTTTGCTTGAAAAATGTATCGGAAGCAGGCATTTTGCACCATTTGTATTTTTTTACTGAGCTTTTGCGAGAGTTGAGGGCCGTAAACATTATCACAATAGTCGAACAATGGGTAGATTAATGCTTGGATGAGTCTTAGTTTGCATTCCGCAGGGAGGAAGTCACGGAAACGATTCAGATTCCTAAGTGTTCCATAAGCTTTCCTACATTGCGTCTTTACATGTTCTGTCCAATCAAAAATTTCGTCAAAAATCAGACCAAGATTTTTAGCAGTGTTATTCCTGACAATGGGCAAATTGTTTATTTTGAGCTCGAACTTAATATTTTTAATTAACGACCTTGAATAATTAGAACCAATGATTATGAAAGTGGATTTTTCTGGATTTATTTTAAGACCGTTAGATACACACCAGTTACTGACGCTGTTCAAGTCAGAATTTAGTGACTGAAGCTTATGTTCCAACGAAGCGTAATGATCTGAGAAATATAACTGGGTATCGTCTGCGTAAAAATGTGGAGTGAAGAATTTTATAACTTGCTGCAAATCTGCAGTGTAAAGGGTGAAGAGGAGGGGGCCTAATATCGATCCTTGCGGCACGCCTGCTTTCAGCGTTATAGGTTGAGACACGTGAGATGGTGAATTATGTAATACGACCCTTTGACGTCTGTTAAATAGATATGTTTGAAACCAGTTTAATGTTGAAGGAGAAAACTTGTAATATTTAAGTTTGGCTAATAATAAGTCATGCTGCACAGTGTCGAAAGCCTTACTGAGATCCAGAAGTACTAAAATAGTGACTTGCTGTTTATCAATGGCATAGAGAATATCATCCACAACTTTAGCAAGAGCAGTGGCTGTGCTGTGTTTCTCACGAAATCCGGATTGCAGCGGGGGCAGTAAATTATTCGTGTTAACGTAGTTTAACGTCTGCGAATGCACTAGTTTCTCGAGTACTTTAGATAGAACAGGCAAAAGACTGATAGGCCTAAAGTCATTGTAAGAAGTGGCGATCTGCTTTTTCTGAAGTGGCAGGATTCGTGCTTCTTTCCACATTTCAGGAAAGACGCCACTGGAAAGAGAGGAGTTAATGACGTGCGTTAACGGAGATAAAACATAAGGCAAAGAAAGTTTGAGCATTTTAGTGCTGATACCATCTACTCCAAAACTATTTGAGCGTATGCTATAAATAGTTCTATGTACATCTTTTTCAGTTACCTCAGTAAAGTTAAAATACTGTTCAGCGGTGGAACAGGTTTTGTTCTCGAAATGCTTTATTTGCTGAGCCTTAAGTGGATGAGGAATTTCAGATTCATTGCAAATTTTACCAAAATGGTCATTAACAGCATCTAAATCTTCAGTGGTACTTATGAGAGAGAATGTATTATCGTGAGACTTTTTATTGTTAACAATACCCAATTGTTTCAACTCATTCCATGTTTCTCTCCGGTTTAAATTTTTCCCGCCAAATTTGAAGGTAAGATAACATTTCTTTTCTTGTCTTATGACAGTTGTTGTAAAGTTCCGGAGTTCTTTATATTGTTGCCAGTCGCTTGGATCGTTCGAACGTTTGAACTTTCGTAGCGCGTTATCTCTGATTCTCATCAACAATTTAACATTACTGGTGATCCACGGTGCATTTTTCTTATTGTGCTTTACGATTTTTAGAGGTGCGTGCGTGTCAAAAACATTTTGTATATTTGAGGTCAAAAACTCCACTTTATTATTAACATCATCAAGTGAGTAAAGCTTCGACCAATCTACATCAGTTATATCTTTTGCAAAACTTTCTTCGTTGAAGGTATTAAAATTTCTACAATAAACGTAACTCGCTTGAGGTTCCGGTTTCTGCAACAAGAAATCAGCGTACGCAACGCAGTGATCTGATTTACCGATTGGGACAGTGACGTCAGTTTTAAACAGTAATTCTGTATTGTCAACGGCTATGATGTCAAGCAGCGTTTTACTTTTTTCGGTGATACGGGTTGGTTTATTAACTATTTGCGTTAGACCAAATGAATCAAAAATCGATCTTAAAAACCGTGTTTCTGGTTTATTCGGGGTGAGATAATCGCAGTTTACATCTCCTAACAGGAAGAGATTATCAACTAGTGGATAGATTTCGGACATTAATTCTTCGAACAATGTAAGTTTTGTGTACGGGACATTGGGCGGTCTGTATATGGAACATACGCCAAACTGTTTATTCATGTACTTCAGAATCAGAGTTAATGTTTCGATGCCTTCAGTATTTACTTTCGTCTCTATTGTTCGGACAGTTAAGTTAGATTTATGAAAAACTACAATTCCGCCACAGTTTTTCTTGGTTCTATTTTTTGTTAGCGTTTCATAACCCTGTATACTAATTAGAGATAGTGGTGTTCCGTCCTTTATCCAGCTTTCTGTAATGACAATCAAGTCGAAGTCTCCCTCTTTTACAACAAGCCGCAGTTCGTCCATTTTCGGAACTAGCGATCTGACATTCGCGAGAGCGACACGGAAAAATGAGTGATTGCTTGGCCCTCCCCTTCCCAGCAGCTGGTCATTACCTCGGGGGTTAACGGGAACCGTCCTCACATTTGAGCCCTTGCAAGGAATGCAGTGAAAATCTTTGGATGTTTTCAGGCTTACCAACTATTGAATACTTGCTATTAAAGAGTAAAGGCTTACCTTGTCTCGTGGAACAAATGACAGGTCGGGCAGGTTGATATTTGGACACTGAGGTAACACGATTACACACATTTTCTTCATTACGTCACTCTTAATAGGACAAGGAAATATATATATATAAAAAAAAGAATATGTTGAATATATATGCGAAAAAAAATTGAAGCAAAAAAAAAACAACAAAAAACGAGCGCACACGCAATCACTTTTGTTGCTAAAATCAGATTCAATAATAATAATATGATATAGTGAAGAATTTAAAGTACGTGTTATTATTATGCGGCAACGGATTAGATAAGCACAATATTTAGTTCAGGTGAATGCAGTCCTTGTGTATTTCATCTTGGGTCACTTCGGGGAGGAGGGGAGACTACGATGACATCTGCTCCAGATCTCTCATGCGGGTGACGGTATGTTTCCTGCCATTCTCCGTGCGTACGATGATACGCCCATCCTCTGTGTAGCAAGGATGCACGGCCAAATCTGTCTTTAGCCACTCGCAGGATCTCTTGGCGAGTGGCCGTGAGGGACTCCGTGATGAAATAGGGGCACCCGGCGTCCCTTAGCATCCTCTTCGAAGACCAAACCAGGTGGCGTATTTTGTAAGTGGAGAATTTCACAATAATACATCGTCTTCCCTCTTGTAAGGCGTCGGCCACGGAGCGATTCTGTTTGCCCAGCCGATGACAGCGGGCAATTTCCTCGCTACGGACGTTCAGATTCAGTGTCTTGTTCAGCACATCCAGCACTTTATCCTCCACGTTTTCCTTTATGGTTTCTTGAACGCCGTGGATAAGCAGGCACTCCCTACGCGAGTACTGCTCCAGGTCATCGAGCTTCAATTCTTGGGCCTCCATTTTAGCCAGCAGGGAAAGGAACTCTTCTCGTTGGTGCTTGAACTTTTCTTCCATTTTGGCCTCCAGCTTGGTAAGTTCAACCTGTAGCTTCAATATGCCTTCCGAGTTAGGAGAAGCACTGGTGATGTTACCTCTTATTTCGCTTTCAAGTGCATCCTTGAAAGAAGAAAGTTCGCTTCGCACTTCTTGTTCAAAAGTTTCGAGGCGATCGTTGAGTTCTTTCGCTGGAGCGCGTGGCATCTTCGGTTGGTACGCCTGAGCCAGGAATGATGAAGCGAAGATCTCACTGAACACAAACTGCTGCTTTTTTTAAAACGCGTCTTTTTACAACGTATGTACAATGCTCTCGCTGATGCACACACGTTCACTTCACTTATTAACTTGTAGCCCAAAGTCCAGCAAACCCAATATCCAGCGCAGAAAGAGTTTTATCCGGAGCCGATTCGAACACGTCTAACAACCTGTCGCCATCTTGAGCTGTGCGTAGAGTGATCAGAGGAGGCGATAATAGATAACTTATATCTGTTCCAAGAGTGCGGAGGAGACTTATTTAAGGGTAACTTTGGAACAATGTTAGTTTCAGCATGCTCACTCATTACTCTGACGTCAGTTGTGTTGAATTCATAACGATCTATCGATGAAAAAATGTTCAGGTGCATTTGACTGAAAGAAATATTTGGTATTACCAGTACGCCTTCAAACTGAAGCACGACCTACGAAGAAACCGATTTTACATGTAATAAATATGTAATTTGTAATATAAATATATGTATATTTCTGAGAATTCATTCACATAGATTTGGGATGTTTTTTTGTGAATTCGTTCCTAGTATTATGAATAGAGAACCTTGGAGGAAATAATTTTCCACTACACTCTCTCCCTGGAATCTCTGGAGGGAGTCTTTGTGCATGTAGGGCTCGACCTACGAACTCGTGAGAGGAGAAGTAAGCCAACTCACTTTCTCCCCTTTTCTTCAGTTATGCGCAGCCTTGCTCCATGGATTCCAGAGACAGTATGTCATCATAACAACGGCTATGCACTCAAAATAGTGATTCAAATTTGAACAAAAGGAAGGGATAGATGATAAGGACATTGAGTATACACACATTACATATTAACTGTTTCCACTTATTGAACTGGCTGCACACCTGTAAAATATGTAAGAAATCTATATTATCTTATGATTCGTTTGGTTTCGTTTATTTTACTTCGCTTTTCTGCTACTTTTGACTAATCGCGAAGACGAGGCTGAGTGATGAAGTTGATGAATCATAAAGAATGCCCAGGCCGAGATTCGAACCCGAGACCCTTGGCGTCGTAGTGCGCAATGCTAACCACTACACCACGGAGGTCGGGACCAATTTTGTCTTTCCGTTCCCAAGCATGAAATGTTCGTATGAATTCGTGAAATACTACTAAATATTGGAGAAAATCCATTTATGCTCGTTAACAGTATTCCGAATAGCAAACAAAGTCCCTTGAAAGGTGGATATCGTTATGGTGAAACCCACATATTCGAAATGGCTTTGACTCGGAGGATTCGTATAAACACCTATTTTATGCGGATGAAACTGCTCGTGGAAGGCGAGAGAATAGAGCAGGAGTAAAATAAACATCCAATAATGCAGTAGCTTATTCGCAAAGTACACAACATTGTGATGTGCTGGAAATGTAATCCTTACACGTAAATGTATACCTTGCCCCACAGCTGTTATTGATTACTCCCTGATGACCAATATAAGCAAAGTTGCACGTACCGGTTTTCGATTAATGTTCCCGAAGATATAAATTTTACTGGTACGCTCTTTTTTTTAAAAGTTGATCTTTCTTCTTCGCGAAACTGTAAAAAACATTATTTTTCCAAGAAGGCGAGAATGGAGAAAGATTTACGGTTGTTCATTTGCGAAAATACCAACGCGAACAAACTATGCTTGAATTTCTCCAGGTTTGCTATTAATGCGATTTTGAAACCTACTAAACCTCGTAACAAACAGTAAAAGCTACAGGAATAATGTGTTGAGTGTTCTACAACTAGTGCTTGTTAATTTGTTTTGTATTCTCACAAACACTCCCTCAATATGTTCAATAATAGCTCTTTCCATTTTTTCTGTATCTCCATTCTTTGCAATTTTCAGTTTTTTATAGCTACACATAATTTCATTTCTATTTATCTTCCTTCCCATACACACTTTTTCCATATAAATGCTATTTATTGAGTTATTGTACTAACTGAACACTTGTATGTTGTGTTCGTGAGTATTTTCTACCTTGTGAGATCAGTTTAGAACTTGAAGATGGATTATAATTAGATAAATGTATAAAAGAACAAGGTTATTAGAAGTATAAAGGTTGGGTCAATCCGTTGTTTACTCGGATGACGAAACGACGGTAAGAGGAGGTGAATTTATCCATGAAACGAATTCCAAATCTATGCACTAGTGTTGCACTATGCAGATAAGAAACCATGCCAGAAACTGAAAACACGAAATCGAGTACACAAATGAGCATTTCCACCCATTTGCATTTTGTGGCTTCATACAAATTGGAAATATCGATAGGTACTATTTATTGTTATGCGGGACAGAATATTATTGATCGGAATGGGATTTTGTACGGGAAATATTAGCAATTTTCCGACTAAGTCGGGAAATCTTCCGGGCGGGAAATGTTCGAAATTTTTCGAGGCTCTGGAAATCTCGAATTCTACACGTCATTTTCAAGTTAAGTGGTTGTTCTTGCATTTCTGGAATAAAAGCTAACATTTTCCGATCAGTTCCAGACACTTGCAATGCAGAAAACGTCGAGAATTAATAACGTTTTAAAATGACCATTCGGTATTTCCCGACTGCTCGGGATCCAGAAAAGTAGGGAAATCATTTGCTGAAATAGGGATCGGGACGGATTTTTTTTTTCCGATCCCGGTCCCTACTTTTCAAGATCCCGTACACCACTTATTATTATTTATTTTAGTTCAGCACAAGATAAGGTGCGTTGCAAAATGATAAGAACGGTACCGCAGATAGCGAAATGGGGAAAACAAAAAGCAAACGGAAAATAAAAACGATGGCCACGGACACAGATAGACGTGTGTATTATACGAAAGCAGTTACTGTTCGCGCAGACGGGGATATGTACGAGCAAGTACGAAAACATGGCACATGAGGTCGGCCGAGTGTTGCAAAATGATAAGAACGGAGCCAGGTAACGGCTTTCCCGTGACACTAGAGGCAGCGAATGAACACGTCTCAGCACGCACCAACGGCAGACAGTTGTTAACAGTGATTTGCCCAGGAAAGGTGGCGAGGAAGTCGTGCGGACAAGTGTAGTAGAATGGGCCGTGGAAAAGTGTTGTCAGAACGCGAAAAAGGCCAGATATTGGCTTATAAAGAAGAGGGAGTGGCTGCGAATGTGACCGCACGTCGGCTTGGGCGGAGTGCGTGTGTGGTGAACAATTATCTGCGATTAAGGGAACAATATGGTATAAAGAAAGCGCCGGGAAGGCCGCGAAAATTAACGCCGCGGCAGGAACGTTCTGTTGTGAGGAAGTTGGCAGCTGGAAACACATCACTTGGACAGTTGTATATAACACACCTTATTACTAACTTCCTTGCCCCTGTACATCTAGGGTCAAGGAAAACAAAGAAATGAGCATAATTTTCTCTTCGGAGAAGATGTTGAACCGGAACCAAAGAGAACACAAATGATGAACTCGACAATGTAAATTGATGAGATTTAACAAATCATTTGATGAAGTGCACTAATTCTGAGTGGACTAATCGCAAAGGACATAATCAGCTCAGACCCTGTTACTTCTTCATGATAACGTAAAGTTTCCGCCCAACTGTTTGACGGTGTTAGTGGCTATCGAATCTCCTTCTCCATACTAATCCTAATATAGACATTGTTCTTGTTCTGGTGTTTAATATCTGTATATTGCAACACTGTCGTTCTGCACTTCACGTGACTTCACATTGAAGTGATACATACATTCATTTGACCGGTTTCACGTCATCGCACGCAAAAAACTTCAACCGTTACCATGGATATGGACCCAGGCTGGGTGAAAATGCCCTTACACATCCTTAGCAACCGTTGCCACGGGCATTTTTTGCAGCACACATTGTTTCCTTCATTTCTTAATTGTCTAGCTACATTATATTTCTCATAGATCACACACAGATGAATGAACTCCTGGTTTTGAAAAGATGCTTCAAACAAGGGTAACATCTACATAAGAAGACTCGTGTACTTTCGACGTGACCAAGGCCACGTCTTGTACTCTCGCATGCGTGACCTTCGGTCACTTTGTGGGCGTAATCATATTATAGATGGGGTAAAATGTCTGCATGTTGTATTGGATGAAGGGGAACAAGTGTATAAGTTCGCTAATTTGAAAAGTTTCGAAAGTTACTTTATGTGTGTATGAGCTCTAATAAGGTACAAATATTCAAAAGAGTATTGTCTAATTTCTTAATAATAAACTGAGTAAGTAATAACCGTTTCAAGATAATTAATTCGCATAAACGAATTCAATAGCGACACTAAATTGAAAATGCAATATTTACGTCTTTTGTCATTTCCACATTTTTGAACGTAATTGGATAATAACTGTTTTCCGCCATTTCCCCAAATTCCTACCTTGCGTCTGTAATAAATTCTGACGCTCGTATTTTGAAATACGAAATGTATAGTATAATTCACTTACATTAGTTTTTGGGGTGAAAATAAACTTTCTTTAAGTTCCCTAGAAACGTCCGTTTCCATGGTGAACAACAAGCACGGCAAACTCTCTGAATAAGTGTTTGTTACTATACCTCTAAACATTTAGTTAAAACAACCACGATGTAGATAATAATTTCGCATTGAGTTTACCAATATATACGTAATTGTATCTGGGCTGAAACTCCTTATTATGTAGATGTCACCCTTGTTTGAGCCACCTTTTCAAAGCCAGGAGTTGATTCATCTGTGTGTTGTAGATCTGTATGAAATATAATGTATCTCGACAATTAAGAATTGAAGGAAACAATGTGTGCTGGAAAAAATGCCCGTGGCAACTGTTGCTAAGGACGTGAAAAAAGGGCATTTTCACCCTTAAGGAAGGGCCGATTGAGCGATTTCTTAATTTTCTCGGCCTTTTGGGACGATTTCATGGGGGGTCGTAATCGGGCGTTTTTTGCCTCCGGGGCTTCCTTCATGGAGAACATTTATGTCAGTGAGTGAGTGGTGGGATTGGGGCTATATATATATTGGATGATTCAGTCCAGATACAATTACATTAAAATATCTACATCGTGGTTGTTTCAACTAAATGTTTAGAGGTATAATGACTATCAATTCTTTAGAGCTTGCCGTGCTTGTTGTTGACCATGGAAACGGACGTTGCTAGGGAACTTAGAGAAAGTTTATTTTCACCCCGAAAACTACTGTAAGGGAATTATGCTAGACTTTTCGAATTTCAAAATATAAGCGTCAGAATTTATTATATAGGAAAGGTAGAAATTTGAGGGAAATGACGGAAAATAATTATTTTTCAATTACGTTTTCAAATTTGAAAATGACAAAAGACGTAAACATTGCTTTTCCAATTTAATGTCGCTATTGAATTCATTTATACAAAAAAACTAACTATCTTGAAACAGTTATTGCTAACTCACTTTATTATTAAGAAAATAGACAATTTTGAATATTTTGTAAATTTGTACCATATTAGAGCCCGTACACACACAAAGTTACGTTCAAAACTTTCGAAATAAGCGAACCACTGCGGCGAGCGCATGAAATAATGGAAAAAATTATCTTCAAATTACGTTTAAAAATGTCCATTATAGTGTCGCTATTCAATTCGTTTATATGAAATATTTTAATTATCTTGAAATGGACAATATTTACGCAGTTTATTATTATGAAAATAGACAATAATATGTTGAATATTTTTACAATATTAGTGTACACACACAAAGTTATTTTCTAACTTTTCAAATTAGCAAACTAATACACTTGTTCCCCTTCATCCAATACAACATGAAGGCAATTGATCATTGAGGAACCCCATCTATAACGTGATTGCGTCCACAAAGTGGCCGAAGTTTAAGCATGCGAGCATAGCCACGTCGAAAGTACGCGAGTCTATAAATGTAGCTTAATGTGAAATTATTTGATAGATTTTCGTTTTTACTTCGTTTCCTGTATTATTTATATATAATCTTAAACATGCAGCTAATTGTTTGAATTTTTGTTTTAAGTCCACTTTATGCCCAGATAGGCTAATGAGACGTACAGTTTAGAGTGGGATTCGAATCCCTGTGCAATGTGGATCCACTGGTTCTCCAAACAGAGATCCCTTGATTACAATAACGAGGGTTAAGTTGCAGAGCAGCCTATGGCTAAACCTCGCCCTCTAAATAAAGATAATATTTTATGTTGGTATTATTATTATTATAATCATCATTATTATTTTAAAAAGGTGAGTTTCTGAAGTTCATTTCAGTTTTTTCAATCGGAACACTGGATAGGAGTTCCACGGATTACCTCTATATTCAACACCTCATCCAACCAGTTCTTCCCTTAATAGTTTCTGCCTTTCAAAAAGCTTCCGTTATCGACTGTGGGGCTGTCCCGATTCGAATCCATTCTACCCTTCTGGCCTCTTTTCTTTGTGCGGCGTTTATAGAGGTCTTAAACTAGTGAAATCCAACCCTTTTGCACTTTCGCCCGAAGCGAAAGCGAAAATAAAACGCGGAGGAAGAGTAAGAGAATAAGAGGAAGATAGGGAAAAAAAAGGAAGAAAAAATCGTAAAACTACACTTGTCAAGAACTTTGCGAACCCTCCCACTGAAAGCTACACGAGGACCTTTCAGCACATTAAACCAAGGAAAAGAAATTCTCTCCCTTTATCCTTCTCATCCACTCCTTTCTTCCTGATCTTCCTCTCACTCACTTTGGGATATACTTCGTTTTTGGAAATTGAGTTATTGAGAAAAGAAGGAGGAGGGGGGTGGAAATCTGAACCCCGAATAAGATGGCAGGTGTTGGGAGGTGAGATGAAAGGGGGCTCAAGCCCCTCCCGAAAGAAAATTTTGATTAATGAAGTTCTTAAGGAGAAATAGCACTTTCTATGTGATCGGAACAGGCCATTAATTTGAAAGGACTTCATCAATCTAGCTAGCATTTCCCGAGTTCTCGTAATTCCCCTGGATGCTGGATGGTGTATGCAATCTATCACTGGAAATATGCAGTCCTCTACCCATCGGTATTTCATGCGTAATGGAGGGACTCTACTAATTGATTATGAAGACCCAAGACTTGTTTTTAGAGCGATAAATCTTAGAGAGTTCGATTCGCTTTGTCTGCGGAATATTTGTATATCGTTTCAAAGTATTTTTTGTCTAATACTCGCAGTAAAACATTACTTTCATCAACTGTTTTTACATTAGGAATTCTTCACTCTAGGGACTAAATTTTCATGAATAATATACTTATAGGAAGCACAGATTACAAAATTACATAGAAATTGGAATTGCCCCAATCCCAGCAAGTTCCGTCTTCAAATAGATTCTTCCAGTTTGAAATTTCTCCACTTAAAATAAAGAGGTGGTGAATGACAGACAGTTCTTGTTCTCCAGAAAGGAATGTATCACTTTCTCAAGTCATGGATTCATTACACACTTTTATTTGTAGGTTCAATGTATTCCAAAGATTGAGTAATGAGCTTTGATTTTTATTGTAAGTTATAACATCTGGTTTATATGTTACAATAAATTATACACAAATTTCAACCCGAATAATTTGCAAAAAAAAAGTTGTAAACAGCATAAAGCTGTAGCAATTTTATATATGATGTGATTGGTTACACACCTACGCACGCACAAACACACACACACACGCGTACGGTGCTTTTATCTGGCGTAAAGCAACAGCATCCTTACAGGAACCTTTTCAGAGATAAAAGCACTGTGTGAATATTAAATAATGATTGGATTAAATATATGGAAATATAGGCATATACACATTCGAACTTTACTGCACAAAAAAATACAAACTTTTACAAAGAAAATAACACTTTTTGTTACTTTTTCTTTTTACTTTACTTGTTGCTATGACTTAACTACATGCAGTAATGTCAGAACCAAATTTAAGCTGTGCTATCGAATTTCAATTTTGAAAGCGTTTAATCTGTTCCTTGTCAAAATGGAAGAGAAAAATTTACTTCGAAATTGCATTCTTATTAAAAATGAATGCATTTTAAGTCCGTTCCTAAGGAAAAGTCGAATTCCAAACAACGCATTCTTTCCGAACTAAGGTAAGAAGTACACTAATATGCTATATGTGGGTGAAGCTGCATTCGTACTATCACAAGATATCGCCTGTGCCATTAAGATAATGCAGGCTTCTTCTTTACAACGAAGATTCCTTCTCTCTCTCTTTCTCTCTACTAAAATTGCCTTGCAGCAGGAAACTTTGCGATCATCATAAAATTCCTGTGAACAGTACTATCCATAAGATTTTGGAACGTCTTGGTATATTCCTTATCTTACATTTTTAGTGTTACTTTCTCATGGTACGCTGCCATTTTTCAGGAAACTTATTTCATCCTTTATCTCTGCCTCTTTCTTTAAAGTCAGATGATACAACACAAGTGAGAGCAGAAACGTTGCTGTTTGGCTCTGGTTCTGTAACTGAACAGGACTGTCAGTGTACGAAGGTTGATGCCAGGGAACCCCCCCCCCTCAAAAAAGTTTTATCGCCGGCAAAAGTAAATTATTTTTATCCCTGCCTGGGATGTTTTTATCCCCCTTAAAGAAAATAGAATTCAAAGCTATAGAATACCACTTCTTGCCAGGGATGTTTTTATCCCCCTTAAAGAAAATAGAATTCAAAGCTAGAGAATACCACTTCTTGCCAGGGATGTTTTTATCCCCCTTAAAGAAAATAGAATTCAAAGCTAGAGAATACCACTTCTTGCCAGGGATGTTTTTATCCCCCTTAAAGAAAATAGAATTCAAAGCTAGAGAATACCACTTCTTGCCAGGGATGTTTTTATCCCCCTTAAAGAAAATAGAATTCAAAGCTAGAGAATACCACTTCTTGCCAGGGATGTTTTTATCCCCCTTAAAGAAAATAGAATTCAAAGCTAGAGAATACCACTTCTTGCCAGGGATGTTTTTATCCCCCTTAAAGAAAATAGAATTCAAAGCTAGAGAATACCACTTCTTGCCAGGGATGTTTTTATCCCCCTTAAAGAAAATAGAATTCAAAGCTAGAGAATACCACTTCTGGCCAGGGATGTTTTTATCCCCCTTAAAGAAAATAGAATTCAAAGCTAGAGAATACCACTTCTTGCCAGGGATGTTTTTATCCCCCTTAAAGAAAATAGAATTCAAAGCTAGAGAATTCCACTTCTTGCCAGGGATGTTTTTATCCCCCTTAAAGAAAATAGAATTCAAAGCTAGAGAATACCACTTCTTGCCAGGGATGTTTTCATCCCCCTTAAAGAAAATAGAATTCAAAGCTAGAAAATACCACTTCTTGCCAGGGATGTTTTCATCCCCCTTAAAAAAAATAGAATTCAAAGCTAGAGAATACCACTTCTTGCAAGGGATGTTTTATCCCCCTTAAAGAAAATAGAATTCAAAGCTAGAGAATACCACTTCTTGCCAGGGATGTTTTTATCCCCCTTAAAGAAAATAGAATTCAAAGCTAGAGAATACCACTTCTTGCCAGGGATGTTTTTATCCCCCTTAAAGAGAATAGAATTCAAAGCTATAGAATACCACTTCTTGCCAGGGATGTTTTTATCCCCCTTAAAGAAAATAGAATTCAAAGCTATAGAATACTACTTCTTAACTATGTAACAAACAAAATTGAAAAATAATTCATCTCCATTAATGGTCCAGTCATCAAAGATTCCCCTGCCGAGAAGTGTGCAGCATTGTGGATTAAAGGAAGACGCCATTCTACAACCGACCAAACTCAACGAGCTGTTTTCATGGCATAGTGCTGATATTTTGCATGTAAAGTGTTTACAAGAAAATCGCATGTGGGTTAGATGGACGTTAAGCTTGAGCTTGTCAATAGAAGTTTGATCACATTTTCGGTGTTATTAGATCGAAAGCTCTATTTTGTGTACGAGTTTGTGCTTTCTTAGAATGCAAATGTAGGCTACAGTTAAGTGTTTCCAAATTATCTGTAAATGTTAGCATAAAATTTAATGACCCAGGTTAGAAGCAATGTTTTAAGGAGTTTAGAACCTTAAGGCTAGATTACTGGAAAAGTGGCATAAAATGTTGGGCATATACATCTAAGAATGTTGATCGTGCCCAAGAAACCTGCCTCCCAAAATCAAATCACAAATATGCCACATAGTTTGAAGTGGGATACAAATCACTGCCTCCACCGGGTATCGAACCCGGGACCATTTGATTATAGTGCGACGTCGACCACTACGTTATCGGTGAGGTCCGCTACCTTAATATGTGTGCACCGGTAGATAGCCATAAATTCACCATTAATTATCAAATTTACTTTCATTCTTAATGTATTCTATTTTACGGTCTACAAAGACAATATGAGACAGCGACAGTAAATTTTGAAAAAAAGGAAAATGTAATTCATTCAGGGTAAGACTTGTAAAAAAAATGTCACTTGAAAATCCTTGTTATCCAGTGCAGTACAGACCAAGAGTAGCAAAAATTTAAATTTCCAATAACTGTTGTTCCTAAAAGTAGCCTATTTTGAGACCAAGGCTAAAGTCTGAACACATCACCCGTGTTGAGAAGAGAATACTTCCACATTCGGGGTGGGAATCTGCGGTGGTGTCAATGAATAACGGAACACCAGTGTGGGACGGATACCCGAAAAGCTCGTGTGAAAACAAGCACACTGGGCTTGTACGTTTACCACAAATCTCTCATGACAACAACTACGTTCAGCTGGAAACTTTGAAGCCATTTTTCCCCTTGCGACCATTTCCTATAAAACAGGGAAAACAGTGCAATATTAGCCAATTGTTTTGTTTGTTTTTTTCAATAGAAAAAGATGCTTGTACAGTCATGTACGTAAGTATCAATGAGTAATGCTATTCTTGAAAACAAAGTTTCGTATAGTATCATCACATTGAATCACTCTGTTTTGCTCAATGTGAGGGTAACGAATAAAAATTAAAAAGGCAATAAGCAGACAACATCAGTTCAATTACATTACTTAAAACAATATAGAATGTATAATTTAAGTGATGAACAATTTGCCTTAGTTGTTCACAAGACAGAATTCTCAGCAAATGTATAGGGACTTCGAATGTGTAACGTCCTCGATTCGTTCAGAATGCTGTTTGTGGTGTATTCATACCGTGATATTAATCATGACGATGGAGATGATACTGTACGACCGCAGAAGACGAGACTCGCTGGAGAAGACGAATCTACAAGCGACAGAGGAGGTAGTTAGAGACAACGCTATAGATTGCAGAATAGTATTTCGTTTGTATACGTCGTTTGTTTTGTTTGCTATCGCTTTGTTGTTCGTGATTTCCCTTGCCTGTTCAACTTGTTTGCCTGAAACGTTGCTTAGCCATAATGAAATAAAAACGTCCAGATAACGTTCCATTCACTTGAGCCAAGTATCACTGATGTTCCAAAACATATCCAAAAATAGTCCACAGAATGTCCAAAACAAAAATCAAAACTTATCCACATTATATGCATGAAACATTCTTCCTGGATATCCTTTGGATGTTCCCTGGACAGATAGGGGGTATCCAATTGGGGACATTCCGCGAAAAGTGTTCCTAGTCCATGTAAATAACAAAATGAATCAGTCTGGAAATTGTTATTGTTTTTCATTAAGGTTTAAATATGTTTGAATGCATATTTGACCAATACAAATTATTAGCATCTGTAGCCTATATACTTCACAGACATATGAGGTCAAACTTGGCCACCTTGTCAAAGCGTCACTTTTCATGCATTCAGACTATATCATCGTGCTCAAGTTCTTTCATTCGTTCGTAGGCACCGTAAAGCCTACTTCGTAGTTCTATGGAATCAGGTCATTATGAATATTTTAATCCAATCGCATGTCTAGAACCTTACATTTTATGTGTGAATACCACACACGTGTTAAATGTGGATATTTATTGAATGAAGTTTACAAACAATTGAATGTTGATTCTACATTATGATGTAACGCAATTCAAACAATTTTCACATATGTCAAGTGTGGATATTATTTGAATAAACTTTACAAACAACTGAATGTTGATTGTAAATGATGATGTAACAGAATTCAATATTTTTCACAATAGTCAAGTGTGGATATCATTTGAATCATCTTTACAAACAATTGAATGTTGATTCTAAATTATGATGTAACACAATTCTAAAATTTGTCACATTAGTTAAATGTGCATATTATTTGAATTAACTTTACAAACAATTGAATGTTGGTTCTAAATTCTGATGTAACACAATTGAAAAAGTTTGCACATAAGTTAAGTGTGGATATTATTCGAATCAACTTTACAAACGATTGAATGTTGATTCTAAATTATGATGTAACACAATTCAAACAATTTTCACATATACCAACACGTAACGGTGGAATTCCCTATGGATATCCAGAACGTGAGCACGGATATCCAGAAGATATCCATTACGAGCCTCCTGGACATTTGTGTGTGTTTGGGTAGCTTAACTAGCGAGATCAGATGCAGACGTAACGAAAACAATCCGACTATACATTGCGGTTGCATCCTCCCACCGCCAAGATAAGCAAGGAAAATAAATTACGGGACGCTCATTGCAAAAGCGATAACACGAAGGAATACATTAACGAGAATCAGATTTCAATTAGAAGTCGTACCTCATTCACGACAAAAAAAATCGAGCGATGGAAAAAGTTTTCCGTCCACGCCGAGCAGCAAAACTTCTACGCATGCCTAGAGAACAATTAGTCCACGATGGGGGGGGGGGGGGGTAGAGGCGGACGTGTCAGTCACCGCAGAAAAGTTCTTTCTTGAACCTCGTCGCATGGATGTATCGATCCTTTCCCCCCTGCCCATTGAATCGTAGGACAAATGACGAGGCCCAACCGTCCCCAACAAGCCCAGCGGGGACTTTTCCAACTGTCAAATCCCCAAGGGACTGTATTTAATAACGAGACTTGGATTGCGAAGCGAAGCTTGGCAAATAATAATCGGAAAACGCTTAATTAGCCCCGGCAGTCGTCAATCTCAGCCAGGATCAGCCGTTACCCTGGGTCAGTCCCGCCTCCGGTGATCGTGCAGGACTCCACTATACGGGTTGGAAAATCCTCATGGCGCACTTTGCACCAGGTTGGCGTGGAAGTGTCTCCTGATGCACCAGTCTAATTGAAGGCGGATTAGCTTCTGTAATGAAAAAATATTTGAGTAATGAGAGTCCAGGGCCTAACCGGTGGGAATTATTAAGAAGAGCTGTAGATTGGCAATTAGCGTCAATGTGGAATGAATGGAGCGAAGGGGGGACAAAAGAGACCGGTGTGCAAGTCAAACAAATAAATTTCACACCAGTACACTCATTGCACTTTATCAGTTCTGCCAATGTTTCTAAAGATATAATGATAATAATACTGCCTGTGTTTATCAGTATTGCTTTTTAAGTAATTATTTCAGGAAAACGTTTCTCATTATGCCAACACACATTAACTTGGATTTTTCGCAAAAAATCACTCAATACAGTAATCCTCAGTAATCCGGTAGTTATCAGACCAGAGAACTGCCGGGTTAGTGGAGGTTCATGGAAAGAAACGCATTTTAATAGCAAAACGTATGTTTATTGCACAAAATATTATAAAATATGTACGTATGTACTTTTATTACGGAAATTAATGTTGCAAAAAAAATTACGAAACAAGATACATATTGCATTTTCCTGTAGTTTACATAACCTTAACTAGGCCTGTTTTCCCTTTCACGCTCCCCACTCGCTCAACGCCAGACTACTGGAGGGGCAGGATTGGCGAAGTGCCGGATTATAGAGGGACCACTGTACTTAGAGTGCGTTCCGTCTTCAACTTTCAAAATATTATATGGCAATGAGATCTGCACACAGGAAACTAACTCTATTTGTGTTTTTTGGCCTATGCCAATAATCAGATTTACAATTTGATGCAGTTTTGTGAGTAATTTGTAAAGGTAATGCCATAGCTAGGGACATTGAATTTTCGCGATGCGCGAAATCGCGAAATGTGAAAAAAAAAAAAAAAAAAAGATGCAATTTTGAACATTCTGCACGTAACTACACCCCCCAATGATGAAATATGCATGAGTTTTATTCGCGAAGTAATGCGAAATGTGTGCTTTTCCACGAAATGAACGCTTTTTCGCGAAATAACCATGAAATATCATCAAATTAAGTAGAAAACACGCAAAAACCGGCAATGGAGGTTGTGAGCGCAAACTGTCGATTTGTAACGAAACGTTCGCCTAAAGTTTCCTACCACTTGCATCTAAAGAACGTTTTATCTTCGATCATATCAGGAAGACGCTGCAAATTGGGATTTTCCATGCACATAATCTCAGTTCGAAAACTTCGCTCCCTGTCAAGCTGCATTCCTTTCTTCCCCCAAATATGCATTTTAGAAATGAAGTGATTTTGTGTTGATGTTTTATTTTTGGTTGGACAGCTAAGTACTTGTGTATGTGTACAGTATATAAAAATGAAGAAATAGTTTATCAATTTATACCTCTTTTGTATGTTTGTATGTTTTGTTGTTTCCTCTCATGATGAAAAAGTGTATGCCAATTATTTTTTTTCCACCGCTGGTATATACCGCTGATCTAACATGTTATTTACCGCTCTCCTCAGTTTTTATTTACCATAAATTTGTGTCCTTAGCCATAGCATATCATATGATGCAAGTGAGTATTTTTATGTCGAACTGTACTTTAATGCATCAATTGATGGGTTTGTATGCACCTTTCTCGATGATGCACTTCAACATTTTGTCTGAACAACAGACTTTATGCATTTTCTTGTTTCAACTGGTGCATTTACTTTTCTGTGTATTATAGCTACTACGCAGTATTTTCAAGACATCTTCATATTCTTGAAACTACTTTGTGACGGAAACTGCTCTATGCAAAGGAGCGTTATTACCTATCCCGTTGTACTATGACCCAGGAATTATATACGTATTTTTATTCTCTAATTTTCATCCAAAATTATCATTAGAGCACACACACATATACGGTTAACGACACATTTTACAGTATGATATTTCAAATTCAAATTCAAATTCTTTATTTGCGTGGGCGAGCTTCAGCCTGAGGCTGTTTTGCCACCTAACCCGTGTTATGGAGTACATTTAAATTTACGTTTCTTATATGTGCTTACAGTATTAACTATTAATACAGTACAAAAAATGTACGATTTAGCTACAAAATGCTGCTTTTGATCAAATAATTAGAATAAATGTTACATGAACAAATGATACAAGATATGGTGAAAAGACAACATAAAAATTAAAGTAAAATAAAAATGTAAAAGAAGATGTAGACAAAACATAACATAAACGTACAAGTTATATAATAAGTATTTGAACACCAGTGTGTTACAGTGTGGAAGGTTAAATTTGGAATTGTTTCTTGTGTGGTGGCTGTGCACTCTTGTGCGAGGAATATTCAAGCTCAAACCACTGTAACCCATTTCCTCCTGTAGAGACGATACACTATAAATTCAAACCTCACGTTTAATCATCAGAGGAGAAGCTCTAAATATGGGCGAAAATTTAAATATGGGTTTTGGGGTTATCAGCGCTCCCGGGTGCTGCAGCCTGGCAGAGGCTATGGGAACTGGTTGTCTGTCAAGGACAAAGGTTACGGCGCCAATTCGCAAGAGAAAGTGGTGGTTAGTTTCGACCTTGGACGCTGTTACAGAATTGCGACCTCCGAAAACTTTTTGCAGGTATGTTTTAACTCAGCGTTTTTTGAATTCTCATCTGCTTTGTATAGGTTATGATATTAGCGGTACATAAAACAAATGTGGGCTTTTATAATGCCTTGATTTGTTTGTGAAATATGTACCACAGAGACAGAAAATAAATTGAAGAAGAAGAATAGCGTGAGGGTCTAAATATGGGATATGACATGATGTCTAATGTTGAGATCACATTTTCAACAAATATTTGGATTTTTTTCTTAATTTCGATTTTTGCCATTCCGCGTGATTTTCAATACAACAGATTATTCATAAATATGAATTCTATAATGTTTTAGCGATAAATGACTGTTTTTTTAAAATTTTAATTGCTTTTTGTGATATTGCCACTAGTAGCCCATATTTAGACCAGAATTTTGGTATACATCATTTTACCATTTTTTGTAAATTGCTTTTTTTCTTTTAAAAAATGTTGACCTTCTATACTTTAACATGCTATTACATTTAAGTATATATTTCATAGATATGCATTTTAAAGGCATGAGCTTGATATATTATTTTTTTCCCTCCAAAAATGACAATATGAAAAGGGGGGGCCATATTTAGACCTTTTCCTCTAACAGATACTGATCTCTCTTCCAATTGACCGCACTAAGCTGTACAATGATCCTATTTTTATTATTATTATTATTATTATTAGTATGTTTCTCTTTTGGTTATGTTTTAAATACCTCGTACAGTATTTGACACACAAATAGAATAATCGGGACTGGAATTCGAATAATTTCATTAACCCACTAAGAACTGAACTTGTTACTATGAATTACAAGGATTTGACATTAACTTCTATGCTACGGGAAAGCCATGCTAATTAGTATCAATACTTAATTGCTTATAAAGTGAAAGCTTTGTTGTCTGTACTTTATGTAAAATTTGCTCATTCTGTCATATCGTGGTATATGCAAGTGAGAAATATTGATGTCTACAAACCATACAACATTAACGACTTACATAGCATTTGAACACAGAATCCTTCATGACGACCGAACAGCTCAAACAGTAATCCCAGAGGTCATATTACTCCCCGATAAAATTGTTGGATGGGTAAATAAATCGCAATAAACTTGATTGCATTTTAATTACACTTTTTTTTTAAAGCGTAGTACCTTTCAATTGCAAAGTAAATTCTGTTTGCATTTAACGTTGGGAAAAATTCATAATTTCCTCCGATTTTGCTTCGTACAGTTGGCGAGAAAAGGGAGTTTAACCCAGGAAACCCTAACAGAAAGACAACCCATGTTACACTGAAGTGTACAACATTGCATATCACTTTAGGATATAACTTCCTATGAGAAAACAATTGTGGTAAACGTAATTGTGTGTGCTTTTTGCTAAACTGCAACCTAATTTCACATCTGTAAAATGAGGGTTGTTTCCAGAATTTTCTAAATGTCGTGCCTCTTTCACTTCCATCTTCATTAATCATCTATTGATTGACAAAGAAATTACCCACAAAATATATCTGACGTGTTATTCTTTTCATTCATTTTCAATCTCATGCATTACAACCACTTGTTCGTTACAAAATGCAGGAAATCTACAAGCAGATCATTATTTTACACGTTTGTATATGGCAATGAGCTCTAGAGATATACAAATGCATTCTTCTAAGCGAATAACTTGTCCGTCAATATATAAGGAACCTCATTCTCTCTCTCGAAAGGATGGCTAGGTACCTGGGCTTGTGCAGACGTAGTGGCTAATCAGAAAAACTAACTTTCCAATAGATTTGTTCCTTCAATATATTTCAGTATTTTTACCTAGGCTGCGGCCTATAATACCATGCTAAGCTTGTTGATGAGGCTTTTGTTTTTCAATTAGGTAGATGAGGTATTTTACTCAAGGCGCCCCACTAATGAAATCCCACCCCCCTATTGGTGTTCTAGTCCGGCCCTAGTATACCTGTGGTGTGAATTTGAAGGCAACAACAACATATCCATTGCGTGAACAAAAAAGGAGAAGGCTTTGTGTACCAACCTATCCCTAGAATTTGAGTAAGCTAAACAGTTCGGTCGCACGACCTCGTACATACCATCAAAACATATTGGGTTACGATGGAAAGGACAAAGCACTAACATTGTGTATAATAATTTAATCTTCAAGCCACAATCAAAACCGCCCTTGTTCATTTACTTTACCCGTTGAACGTCGGGGACCGCTAGTAATCAGGGTGAGGAGCCGCCGTAACAATGGTGGCTGTTGAAAGCAAAAAGGGTGACGTTGCACAAAAGGTTTCTCCTAAAAGGTTGTGCGGGATGTGACAGAGGGCTGGCATGTGGGTGAATCGCTTTAATGCTACCCATAAACAATAGCAGTAAGATTTTTCCACAACGTGTGCTTCTTTATAATTAATATAAAAGCTGTAGGAAGAACAAAACACAACAATAAGCTAGTGTAGGAAAATGAAGACAGTTATCTTTTACGGTTAGGTATTTATGAAAATAAACTAAAACGTGAAATGTTACATGAGAAATTTATGCGTAATAAAAATTGGACGCGACTATTATTATTATTATTGTTGTTGTTGTTATTGAGATCATTTGGCCTAAATACATCACTACAACAATGGAAATTCATTGGTTTATTACTAATTACTGTAGAGACAGAGAGACAGGAAACCTAATTGCCTAACCTAGTAAACAGCGCAAATAGAATGAACTCAGATAGCACGTAAGCTTCTAGCAAGCTTACAATAGCTTGCTTATAGCTTGTTAAAGTAAGTTTGATGTGGCAAGCTGGATGCAAGTTCGATGTAAGTGGTACTCAGCAAGTGAGTTTTGGTAAGCACAACTGTCTTGCAGAAAGGCTACTGCTGAAAGCTAACAGCTAGTTATGACAAGCTTGATGGAAGGCTTGCTTTGGCAACTTTGCTGCAAATTCGGCTTACGGTAACTGGACAGCTGGGTGCAAGCTTCTTCACTTAGTACGTTAAGCTTGCTTCAGGCTTGCAGTAAGTTTTCTGTGCCAACTGGGAAATATCTTGCAAGAGAAATGTATGTTTTTTAAAATAAAAAAAACGATACAATGGTGGATCACGAGACCCAGTGAAAATAGCACAAAAAGCAAAGGCAATCACTTATAAATATTATTTCCTGTTAAGTAACCACAAAACAAATTACAAACAACAGAAGATGATTGTGCTTAGGAAAGTTACAGTTGTCTCAAAAACACAAAATGCAACCTATTTGTAACAAAGGTTTCCCGGTTTCCGTATGTAAAGTATTTAAAAAGAAAATTGCCTTTGTAGAGCAAGCAAATCTGCACATCTAGTAAAAATAATCTTTGAAAATTAGTGCCACTCTATTTCTAAAAAAATCACATAATAATTTTTCAAAAGCATTGAAGATTGAATGTTAAAACATCCTATAGCTCATACCAACTCTTAGAAAGTATCATTAAAAGTTATTTGACAAATAACATGATTTACGTATCAGAATTTAGTAGCAGCTGCGAAAAGCTTGGATATGCAAAATGACTACTAATTTAATTAAGGTATAAGTTACTGGAAATTTGAATTCACTTGTTCCCCTTTACACAGAAAAGCTTGGATTCAACAATGCCAGGCTCAGTTATCGAATTCAAGACTTCATAATCTAGCTTCTCAAGGAGAGGGTTCTCATAGGACAGCTAACAATCTCACATCTGCTTGAAATCGTCCCCAACTTTCTCCATCCAGACAATGGCTTTACAACTGGATTGTCCGTCCTTTTGTCTGCGTCTCCAAGGACGGTCCGCACCTCATTAATGCAATGGAAGGATATTAAGGACATTCCTCTGACCGGAACTTTATGACAAACTTTAAATACCAGGAGAAACGCTGTAAAATGTGTTATAATCTGGAGCTTATGCAGGCAGAAATATGGCGTCAAATACGCGTGTGCAATATTCGATGCAAATACCGAGGGCCTCTTAAACGAATCTATAAAAAGAATCCATCCTTCTCACAGCAGTCGGGACATAAATGAGCTGGTTTCCGTGTTGGTTATTCTGAAGTAGAAGTACAGCCTGTATCAGGAGTCTGTGGAGAAACGTCGCTCGTAACGGTAAAGAAGGGGAGTGGGCGGAGCTGCTGCACGCGACTGGTAGATGAAGCCGCGTTTTCCCCTCCATGCAATCATTTCCTCTCTCACGCGTTCATTGGTCGAGCTCTCTCGAGTCCTACTTGCGCGAAGGGTTTGTTTTCGTTCGCTTGCTCTCGACAGACTGCTGGGACAGTGGCAAAAATATTTATTTCTTGCAGACACTCAGTATTAAGAGAGCAAATAGGTACTTGTTTTTCGTCAGAAGATACTTCCTTATGATTCCCTCAGTTTTACCACATACAATCAACCATGCGAGAGGTTAGAAATGTTCACAGGATTTTTGCTTGGAAATCATGATAGTAACCTGTAGGAGGATCACGACGAAGATGTAACGACAACATTAAGATGGACGTGAAGGAAATTGGTAAGAATGGTCAAAAGTATGTTGATCTTGCCTAGAATGGTGGCAGATGGAAATCTTATGTTGCTGACGACTTTGTTAGTTACTAAGAGTGAGTTTATTTTCCAACATCTCTGGCTGTTATGAATGTAGAGCCTCCCCGATGGCGCAGTGGTAGCGTCGTCGCCTTGTAATCAAGGGGTCCCGGGTTCGATACCCGGTGGAGGCACAAGTGGTTCGGATCCCACTTTAAGCTGTAGGTCCAGTCCCGATTAGCCTTACTGTGCATAAAGTGGACTTAAAACAACAAATCAATCAACAAATCAAATCATGTTATGAATGTAGCTTGTAGCTTCAAAGCGAGTCATATCTCCCGAAGCTGCCAATCAACAAGCGAGCCGCTGACGACATTTAAGCGGAGCACCAATCGCTAATCTCCTTGCTCAAGCTCTACACACTTTATAAGCTCACTTACTAGATTCGTGCGGTCAGGTGGAGATGTTCCGAGTAAATATTTTATTTTTATTTTTTAAACTATAACTTGGTGGCAGCTACTCTCCTTTACAATAACCAACTCTACAAGAAAAAATGAACGCATTTATTGAAACTATGACAACTGAAAGCCACAAAACATGGAAATCCTGAACACAATGAATCGGCAGAAGTAAATCCGGCACAGAGAAGCATATGAAATGTACTTTACACCCAAAAGGTTTTCCGAGATCAAAGAAGCGAAAAAACCGAGAGAACTTCCGGTTCAGAGACGTTAAGGAGAGGAACTTTACGCAGGAAGTGATGTATTAGGTGCGTAAATTCTGCTTCAACCGCGTCAGGCAAATTAAACGCTCGCCTCTATTTGAGTTACGCGTCTGCTACAATGCTAAATAAATCCTCTGGTGCTGGCGAAATGCCGCACTTGAACATCACAAGAAAGTAAACATCCGTATAAATTTATGCAAATGGATACGGAATACAGCAAAATTATACACGATGAAGCTGGAGAACATTTCTGTTAATCAGCAGGCAGCGAAGGGGGTATGTTCAGAAGGAACGTTTGGATAACAAACAAGTCTCATTTGGTGGCTCAATCTGAACCCTTTGAAGGACGAGAGGGCTCCAAAAGCACCAAGGGTTTGGATCTTTCTGCTACCATAACAAACTGCGGTAGGCACAGTGTAGCAAGCTGAAGAACTTAGTAACCAACTGCATCAATTAATGGGGTCTCTTCACTGGAAAACTTTTCCAGTGAAGATGTTAGCATTGCTTATATCCCAGTGTAACGTGCAAGTTTCTGCACATTCATGATTTTCTGCAAACTTGGATTTGGGTGCGTTGCGTTGGTTACTTGAAACAGATTGCGATCAGCTACCCCACATGAGAGCAACCCTACATGTGAGGACTAGGGATGGCCAAACGGATCCGGATTCGGATCCGCGTCCAAAAGTTACGGATCTGCATCCGGATCCGAAAGTTCCGGATCCGAAAATCCGGATCCGGATCCGAGAGTTTCGTATCTCAATCCCATTATAATATTACCACACCTTAAAAGGTATTATGATCATCGATTAAAAAGAATTTTTTCATTAGTTGGTCCTACAAGAACTTTTTTCAAGTGTTGTTCCTAAAATACTTTGCTACGCAACGGCTAACACACTCGTGCACAAAAATAATCTTACTTGTTTAACATAAAATGTCAGAGGTGATTTTGTATTGTAAATGAAAACACATATAAATGTGAGACATTATATTCCAGGATGAAACCTTTAACATATATAACAAGATATAAATGTTATACAAAAAATATACAATTGTTCTACAGTTACAGTTTTACAAATTAAAATAAAACATTATAATATATGCAGTGTTATATAATTACAAAGTGTAAGACTAACAAGGGGATTATCTAAGTGTCCCCCTCCGATTTCCATGAAACTTGGCAGGTGTATAGTGGGGCCCAAAGGAAGAAATACGTGTTTTTTGTTTCAGCTAAAAAAACGGTTTTACGGGGCAAAACCCACTCAAATGTCAAGATGAGGACAAATTGAAGTGGGGATCTGACACCTGTGTCCCCCTCCGATTTCCATGAAATTTGGCAGGTGTATAGAGAGACTCTATGCCCCCTGTTTCTTCCTATGCCATATTTACGTGGTTTCGGAGTCAGATCCCCACTTCAATTTCTCCTCATCTTGACATTTGAGGGGGGGGAGCCTCTATACACCTGCCAAGTTTCATGGAAATCGGAGGGGGAGACTTAGACCTCCCTTGTAAGTGTATTAATTAATTACAAATCGCGCACGCACACTATATACATACATACATATATATATATATATATATATATATATATATATATATATATATATATATGTATGTATGTATGTATATGTGTGTGTGTGTATGTATGTATATTATATATATATATATATGTATATTAGCAAGTAACAATATGTTATAAACACATTCTTACTTTCCAAAGAAGCGCATGTGGGATGGCAAAACGGATCCGGATCCAAAAGTAAAATTCCGGATCCGAAAAATTTTAGGATCCGGATGCTTGGAATCCGGAACCAACCGGAACCGGATCTGGCCATCCCTAGTGAGGACACCACATGAGAACGGCCCGATGGCTCAATAGCAAGGACACCAGATACGATCAATCTTCTGTCCACGCATCCCTGACCATCTACACTTCCTGAGAACAACACGAGGTCACACCCAAAGGATATAAATCCTAGTCACAAGACTAGAGATGTGGAAATCATAAACGTGGGGAAACTTGTACATTACACCAGCTTCTCTTTTGCTGCAAATTAATTCGTTATAATGAAAGTGGCAGTGTTTACTGTGCATCTGTATGAGGATATATAACGTAAAATCACATGTTGAGGAAGGTGTGAAGCAAGAAAGTAAGTCCACAGAAGTAGGCAGTACTATATACAATACTACACTCATAGTTTCCAACCACTGTCATACCATCATCCTCCTCTAGAGGATTTTGGTTCGAATACTGGTTGTTAAGGGTTTTATTTATGATATTGTCTCTTCACCTCTTTCATGAATTCGTCATTTATCACCACTGTGGTAATTAACTCCTAGAGATGGAAAAGCGATGAAAAATTAAGAAATATAAAAAACACGAAGAAGTTCAATGCCATGCTCTTTCTACGTACAGTTGACTGGCACTACAAAGTTTCTTTTTTTCTTCATGCCTTTAAAAGTATAAATCTCTGTGTATTTTAACATTCTAGAGAAAGAATGCTTTACTAGATTTTCCAGAAATGAATGAAATAACATGTTGGTGGAGTCGCACATGGTTTCCTCAATTTTGCGTTAATTATATACATAATATGCGGAGCTGTGGTGGTAGAGCGTCTGACTGCCACGCGCGATATCCGGATTCGATTCCCGGGGTAGGTGACCTCAGGCGGAAACTCTTATGCCCATACACAAATGTGCCTCCGAGTTTCATCCAGCCTTCAATAAAATGGGTACCCGGAGGCAAACCTGCGGAGTATAGGCGGCCGGAGCGTTATGCTGATTGCATCACCTCCACAACTGAGATAGTGAATGTGTGTAGTAGGCCCCTACCTTCACACCCCCTATGAGCAGTTTATTGCAATGTGCGGGTAAAGGTTTATCTTTTACCTTTGCTTTTCCTATGGGAGGAAAATTCCAGCGTCCTGATATCATATACATTCTATATGAAGCATTGCCTAAAGGCATATACATGCCTTATTTCTACACAACGGGTACACGAACTCTAATTTCTTTATCGACAATTTTTAAAAAATAATTATCCACTTATTTATAGAAATACAAAATATTAAATCTTGTTCAGAAACTATGGCCTACTATTCAGTAATTTACACAAAATATGCTCAAGGCTGAGCCTTTAAAAGATTTTCCATACTTTTGACATGTCCTCTGCATCTTCTTCTTCCCATTTTCATGCTTTGCTTTGACTGTCCATAGCTGAGTGATGTCCTAGCAAGGATAACTTCACTTACTTTGAAGGATCAAAAATATTTTAGGGGTGGACGATGTCAATGGGCGTGAAATATTTTGAAATAGACTAAATTCGAAATAACATTATCCAAAAATGTCCGTTACAAATTTTCGACTCTATAGAAGTGAATAACATATTTTACACTTAAAACGTGCGTGTGTGTATATATACACACAATCCAGGACACACAAACAAACATATTTGTTGATACGTAAGAATTAACTTTGAAACATTTCAAAATGGCCGGTAGGCACCACTGATGGCAACAATACAAGAGAATTCCCTGAGAACCCCTAGTGACATCTCGCGTAAGATTTGAAGGAAAGAGGATGGGGTGGTTGGATCTTGTTTGTCCAGGTGCTGGGCGTCTCAAGCCTCGTTTTCTAGCGACGTCTGCGTCTCTGGGCAAGCGTAAAGCCCTTTCATTGTTGACTGAATAATGTATTGGGAGGAGGAGGAGGAGGGGGTCCCTGGCATCAGATCACCTTCCAGCGTCATAGGAAGAGCCCGTGGGGACGCCGCTCTCACAGCTTTTTCCGGGTTGTGTGGGGACGGGAAGGAGGGAAGGATATTGGATATCGACACCAGGCGTGTCTAACTGATAAATGTGCTTCGGATTCCAGGTTTGATGGGGGCCAAACTGCCACGCATTGAAGTATGTCCATTAGACTAGTACAAAACTCGCAAACTATGTTTGGAAACAGATGTCTCTGTACTCACGGTCGCTGTGTTCAGCCCGAATTCGCCATTGGAAACTTCGTACATTGCCGGTAATATGAGGATGACATTGTAAAAACTTCCGTGTGGATATTGTCAAAAAAAATCGAAGAGAAAGAAATACTACCAAATATGCCTTTCCCTAATGAACATCCAAGAACTGCAGCAAATACATAGCCATTGCTATACTAAAGAAAAGGCAATGTAGGGAGTTGCCACCCAGAGTGGTGGCGACATGACACTCCTTGTGGTGCTAATGCGAAATTGGTGTTGTTTAGCACCATCTTCGGTGTCTTGTTACACCATTTGCTGGGAAACCACACCAAGCATGGAGACCTTTAGCACTTGGTTAGTTGCTGTGTTACACCAATTAAGAAGTTAAGCGACACAATTACATTTCTTCACAGTGTAGGGGAAGCAAGGTTGTTGTAAGTCTATTGAATGATTGATTTGATTTATTTTACTTCGCTTTTCTGCCACTTTTGGCTAATTGCAAAGATGAGAATGAGTGATGAAATGAAGAAAGTGAAGAAGGGACATTCTGATGCTCAGACCAGGATTCGAGACCGGGACTCTGGCGTCGTAGCGCGATGTGCTAACCATTCCGAAACGGAGGTCGGCAATTTTAAGTCTAATTTTCGCCCACATAGGCTAATCGGACTTGACCTACAGTTTAAAGTAGGATACGAACCACTAAACCACTAAAAGGGTCCACCAGGAATCGAAACCAGAGTCCCTTTGATCCGGAGCTGACGGTGTTAACGCTACTCCTTAGACCCAAGTAGTATACTTGTATATGCATTTTTAAATTTTTTAACCTTGCTTTTCTGCTTCTCCGTTTAATTCTAGAGCGATATTTGCAGGGGAATGAGGAGGCAATCTCCCCTCTGAATCACATATCTCAAACTGTAAATGCAAATTGTAGCGTTTGCGAGAAACTTTATATATTATACAGTATAATATTCTATTCCAGTTGTTCGCAAGAAATTACTAGAATTCTCCCTCCCAATTTGGAAGTTTTTCAGTACCACATTGGTTAATCGGAACGATGAAGATAGACGATGATTCGATTATGTAGAGAGAAAGAACAGTCGCAAGTCTCAATCTAGTTTTCGAATACATAGCTTTAGAAGGCAAGACAATGAGGGCCATCATTCAACGCACCAGTATGTATTATTCTATTTACAGAAAATAAAAGTAAAACTCCTGTGTTGTGTGTCTTACACCGTGCCATAAAGGCACACATTTTCAATATCAGTTACAGTGAATGTGATGAGATTAGCATCACGCTTTCACCATGTTGGACTCTGCTCCTAGGTAAAATTTAATGAGAGGCTGGGTGAGACCCAGAGCATATGGGAACATTGCTATGAGAATTCCTTCCTGAGGTTAGCTACCCGGAATCAAGCGTCTTCATACTGACTGCCTACTATCATAAAAGGAATTTGGCGATGAGATAAGTTATCTTAATATTTTTAAATCTTTCTGTAATTTTAAACCTCAGTACTGTAGTTTTGGATATTACACAATTCCGATGAAAGTACCATCTGCAGCAACAATCAACAATAACAACAAAGAACCAAAAAGGTATGGTGCATGAACGTTCTTGGAGTGTCGAGCCGCAACTCCGAATAACAAATTGTAGTGAGCTTGATGGTTAAAAAGAGATCACTATAGTTCATCCTAGTCACTGTTCGCGTACTGAGCTGATAAGCCCATAACTATCGAAGAATTAATACCTAATAATACCTACACTCAATCTTCATTCTTGTACTATAAAAAATAAAAGTTAGCAAAAATATAGCGAGTATATATGTATGTTCATTTAAGTGAAAATTCACGCATCTCAATAATATTATTTTAGTTAGTAATGTTCAACAGATATTTTCCAAAATATTCCAAATATATAATCAACGGTAGATGACATTCTTGTACATTTGACTATTTTTTTATTCTTTCTAAGTAAAAGTGCACTCTCGCGGCGTTTTTTGTACGTTCTGGCTTATAAATTTTGAATAGGCTATGTAGGGTGCACAAGAAAGCATGCAAATGACATTGATTGTCGATTCTTTTATATATATTTGATATTATTAGTATTACGAAATGTTAATCATTGTATTTACTCATTATTGTTTAGCAAATATACATTTTCCTCTTCTCTACTTTTATTTTTACTCTAATTTTTATTTTCCCTACTTCCAATAACTTATTCACTTGTGCGTTTCTTCCTTTGTTATATTGACGTTCAATATTTATACTTCTTCTTTTCCTTTCAATTGCCTTTTCACTGTATACACTTCAACATAACAATCTAATAGCATTGAAATGCAAATGCGCCATGAATCTCTAGAACAAAATGAAAGAATGGCACATATAAATCTTAGTTAATGTATTACACGCACATTCTGTGTATCGATCGTCTCTAACGCTGTTCCCACATTTCTTTCACATTCTTTTTCCTCCTCTTCCTCCCTCCATCTCTCTCTCTCTCTCTCCTTATTTCCTATTCTAGGTTCTGCATCTTGCACAAGCCTCCGAGGCAGGTTCAAGCTGTCCAATTCAGCCTGTGGTCTTCATTCAGATGGAAATGAAGCTGTGTTAGAAACCCCCTCTCTTTCAGGCTTTCAATGCACCTTGGAAAAGTGTTGCAACCTAACGAGGTAAAAGTTCTTTCAAATACGTTTTCAAGAACCCATTACATACGCAAGAACCCAGCATCAGAGAACCTAATTTTTGACATTCCTGCTAAATAAATATTCCCGACCTTTGATGTTCAAGTAAGCCATCTTAATTTGGGTATAGTGTTTAAAAATGTGATATTTTAGTTAAATATGTCGCTTCATATTCTTCACGAAGTGAGAGTATGAAAATACACTGCTGGACAAAATAAACCGGACACTTGCATTTTTTGTGATAACGCATAAGTTCTGATTCGAAGGCTAACTAAATGTTGCAGAAACTGAATTAAGTACAAATGCATAAAAAAAGTCCGGGCCTATGAATGGTGCATATGGTACTACATGATCCTGCCAGACATTCTGTAATACCTATATCATTGCAATTCAGATGCCAAATATTAAGGTGTCCGGTTTTTTTTGTCCAGCAGTATATAAAATCCTAGAGCTGCACGAACTGTTAAGATGGTCAGTGGCGTGCCCAGGATTTTCGAAAGGAAGGGGGTACGTGTAATATTTTTAGGTGTAGTCCACCTTCATTTTGCCATCTTTTCCTGCTTTGGACATTCTTTCTTTTTTTTAATTACTTGGTCAGGGGAGGTATTGACCCCGTTGGGCACTCCACTACAACTGGTGTAATCAAGACGTACATTAAACGTAACATAAAGGAGCCTCTGAGGAAAAATCCCTAGTCCTCCAAAACTTCAAGATGTTCTTTGGCAAAATCGTTTGATTGGTTAACTGAGTTGGTGTTTTAAGACCACTTTATGCACAGTGAGGCTAATCGGGACTGAACCTACAGTTTAAAGTGGGATCCGAACCACTATGTGCCTCCACTGGGTATCAAACCAGGGATCCCTTGTTTGGCAAAAACATTTTACACAATCATACATCTAATCTCAACTATTTGACATGTACAGTCACGGACACTTCTGGGTTGTAACAAGACAATTGATTTTAAATGAAATCATTACAACCCAGAAGTGTCCGTGACAGTACATCATCATACGTTGTACAGGGTGAGCTTAAAGTCTTTCCCTGATTACAAACTTTTATTGCTAAGGAACTATGCTAGATACATATATGCGGTTTGTTGGAAATGGTAGCTGAACTCATAATGTTTTGTTATCAGTACACTTCAGTACACTTCGACGTGTGCTCCCTTTGTTGCCCTTAGAACGTCTCAATTTCTCTCCATGTCTTTGCCAACATCTCTTCCGTCACCATCTCTAAAGCATCCCGTATTCGTGTCTGAAGAGTTTCCATATCAGGAACTGGTGAACTAAACACTGTGTCCTTAACGTAATCCCATAAAAAAGAGTCAAGAGGGGTTATGTCCGTGGCCATGATATGGGAATGGGAATAAGAATCAGACAATACAAAGAAATGGGAAAAAATTGATGTATTGCACTACTTATTGCCATATAAATATTCATAATCATAATCAGAGAAAGAATTTATCCTCACCCTGTATAAATTGATATCTTCATTTTCTTCACAGCGACAGAAAAATGCTTAATAGTACAATACTTCATTGTGACTTAAACCTACTAATTCTGGTATAATATAACTCCTACAATGTAATACAATGTTAAATGTCCTATTAGCAGGACAGTAGGGCGAAAGGGGAAAACGTCAAAACAAAGCAAGATAAGAAAAGTAGAAGGCAGGGCAAAAAACATTGCCGAAACTTCAACAAAAATCAAAATCGCCACGATGACTCCTGTTCTGTCCTGTTACTAATTCTAAAGCGCTGAACCACAAGATTGGCAAGAGCTAAGGGGAAGAGACAAGAGATGGTGCTTCTATCTCTCCAAGCGCCCACACCTCACCCACCAGAATACGAACCTAATAATCTTGATTGAAGTATTGCATTAGTTTCACCTTTGAATTTTATGTTATTAGAAGCTTAACGTACTTGTATATCCCCTGGTTCACTTCAATAATATCTTACCTATCATTACAAGTTATTACAATAAGTTATTAATTGATATAATATGAACAATAGTGTGTGCGAAAATGTCGTAAAGGAAGTTTAGAGTCAGTTTTTACATTGTAATAGTCAGTGCTATATTTATCATCAATCCACGTAATAAACGTTCGTTTTTTTAAGATAAATTATGAGCATTATTTCATCCTAGTAAAATAAATGTGATTACATATTTTCTGTTACATTTTTTTTAAATAGTTATTGCAATACGAGAATGGTCATGTCCGCATTGTGGCTTATTTTAATATGGCACACAATTTAAGATATTAGGTTGCCAGTTACGGCGACCACTAAATTTACATGCATGCGTGTATAAACGTAGTTGAAAGCTTCTTTCTTGTGTTTGTTTTTGTCCTGAAATACTTCATTTTTCCCCGATACCCATGTGTAATTCTCTTGGGCAATCAGTTTGGCTTGCACTTTCTTCTGTTTTGAGTATATAGCGCCACTTTGTACACCCCTGACCTAATTTAATTTATAAACATCCATTAATATCTGGCAACATTCATAACAGAACTACCAAAACAAAATTCCTGTTCTTGGATTGCAACACAGAACCCGAACTTCAGATCACCAATCAAATTCCAAGCATTTGGTCTGACGAAAAAATATGCTAATTTTCGGGATATATACTTAACAGATACAGATTGTTTTAATTTTGGTTAAAAGCGCGTAAACATATGTTGTTATTATGCGATAGTTTTGGCGTCTCATTGTTTGCTCTTGGATTTCAATTTAGCAACTAGCATTTTAGGTGTGGTGGTGGTAGAAGTCACCATTGAAACTTTACTCTTGAAATCCACTCATCGCCGTAGGGTTAGGCAACACACATAACACCTTGCAGGGAAGCGACCATTACAGGGTCTAGGTGTCTCATTATTATTAACGGTGACTATACATATCACGTATAACTAACATAAGTTAAAAGCTTAAAGATAAAAAATGGGCGATCGCCAAGGAAAAGCATTGGAATCGAATTAAATCAGAAGTTTGTTGTTGACCTACAACTACAAACGAAAACAGGATACGTAGTACTGTAATATATCCTCACTTGAGCTCGAACCCAGGAAGCCTTTGACACTAGGCAATCGTAAGTAACAAAACGTTGTCTCGCAAAATATACTTACGATGTTACCACAGGTTGATTTCCGGTGAGAAATTCCTAGCTACGTTTCCGTCAGGATGGAAACACTGCTTGGAAATCTTTGTTCGGCTAACAAACGCGAATCTCCATTATCAGACCTCTTCAATCCTGCACAAGAAGTTCTCATATCCAATCCCAGCAACGTCGTAACATCCCCCCATCCCTCTCTCGCTGCTAACTATCAACCCTGTCCGCCCTTAATAGGTTGCCGTCGCTCTACCTTGGCCGGGAACCATAAAAAAAAAAAAAGATTCCTCGCGTCCTTTTTTGTAGGCAAGATCTTCCATTGGGCCATGATCCCACTCATAACTTACTCTTCCTATCACGGTGATGTTTAGAAGTCGCAGCGGAGAATGCGTATGGAGACGTTTTAATGACCATGATGCTCTCGTCTTAAGTATGCAGGAACTTCTCAGGGACTGAAAAGGGATTCCTTTCACCGTATTAGCACCACAAATAAGTTAGTGAATTTTCAAAACTAAGTTATTATTTGGTTGATTTTGTGCGGAGCACCCTGCAGGTCTACCTCTACGCCGTGATAACATAACTGAAGTACAAACTAATGACAACAGAGCTACCAAAATATCTTTGTATTTTTCTTTTTCTGTTTTTTTTTTTTTTGTATTTTTAAGGTAATCGTGGCGATAAGGATGAATATATGAAATTGATGAAGTGCTACTAGGAACACGAGACCTAGAAACTGGAATCTTCAGGTGATATCATATGTCGTCTACTCAACGTTCTCCGCTCCGAATCGGCTGGCTACCAACAAAAATTAGTGCGTCTACATACAAACGCCTTTGCAAAATCGTTCACCTAACCTTGATTTTATTTGAGTTTTGTTATTTAGCGTCGCTTTTCTGCCATTTTGGATAATCGCGACGATGAAGTGATGATATGATTAAACTGATGAAGGGACACTCACAAATTACATCCATGCTCAGTCCGGGATTCGAACTCGGGAGACCTGGTGTAGCGCGCTGCGAGTTCATCGAATAATATACAAGTATTCGCATACGAATCTGTATATGAAGTATCATATCTATTATGTTTGCTATTTAAAGGATGGATGTACCGTCGTAGCAAAACTACTTGCAGTCCTTCAAGTAGAGCAATATCCTTGTATACAAGCAACTTAGATAAGTTCACACAACTTATCGTGTTGCATAACGATAAGGATGAAATTTGTAATAGAACAGAGTATAATGGAAAAGTTACTTGCGAGCAGCTTTGCTCAAATACACGCCGACTGTACAGTCATGCCCACTTCTGGATTGTAACGACTCCATTTACTTAAAATAGAATCGTTACAACCCAGAAGTGTCCGTGACTGTACACAGATAGTAACGACACAAAATTATAATTGTGATAGCTTATTGTCACGTCTCTAATCGTCATCATTCGGATGTAATGTAATAATACTATCGGCAAGGTACTGCAACGGTGGAAAATGATTGTGAGCACTTCTGAATAACTGTGATAAGTAGAAAGTTGCATGGAGAGTACCATGGAGTCTGTGCAGCAAGGGTACTAAAACAAGTCACCTGTGCAAGTAGTGACCCAAGTGATCAGTAAACGCTTGAGAGGGATTGCATGGAGGGGAAGTCGCTGATGTAGCTATCAGCCGTTTGCAGCACTGCTTCGCTACGCCCACTCACTTTCTCCCCTTCTCTACCGTTATGCGCGACCTTGCTCCACAGACTCCTGGGACCTACTATAGGAGAGGAGCGTCTTTAAAACATATGCTTTAAACCATATAACGTTTTCTCAAACCAAACACCAGTCGCTTCCTCTCCACACATCTTTTGTCTTTCCTTGCGCTTTTACTCCCTATGACATTCCTTTCGTCCATTTACATCAACATTACCGTAGGTCTGACATCTTCACTATTACAATATTTATATTCGCCCTCAGCACTTTCCCGCGACGGTCTCACCGCAAATATCCTATTCAGTGAATAGGGACTATTAGCTTTGACTCGTTCGCGTACAGTTCTTCCCGGAGGATCCGATACTATCGCCTACCTCATCAACCCTATAGAAGTGACATCTCTCCGCCCCCTTTCACGAACTGAAGAAGCCTTTAAAAGTAGGCGATGCAATTACCTTAAGAGATCAGAGAACAAATCAGCATCCTTATAGGTTTTTCATTTTTGTACGTTCAATTTTGATACAAGTGAGAGAGGAGGGAAAGACTCTTAAGAGCTAAGGAGCGCCGCCGGTGGGAGATCCTGGAACTACAGTCGGTTCCAGGAATCACAATCTGTCAGTCCGATATGCAAAGCCAGAGACAAGTTCCTTCAGAGTTGAGATTGGCTTCTCTTATTATTTTCCGAGGATCCGGGACGGGGATTGGGGGCGCTGTGATTGCTATTCATGTAACGCTGCATTCCGAATGTCGAGGAGCAATTTTTACGAATGACAGCCTCATCAATCATATTTTAAATCTAAGTTCTTTTATAATCTTTTCTCAGTTGGTGACTGGCAGGTAATATTGCTTTTCTCTCATTGGTACGAATAGATTTTTCTTCCAAGTGATTTCATTTCTTTAGGAACTTAAGAGAATATTAGATGTACCAATTGGAATTGATATATTTCAATGTGAAAAGTAAAAATGGATTCTAAAACGTACAATTTAGATTCAAAATACTAGCAAAAGTGAAGATCCCTATTGTTCTGAAGTTACACAGCAGATGCAAGATCAAAGTAATCGAAAGTTAACAATGGATTAATCTCTAATGTTGCGATATCTTCGAAATTATTCAAGATAAAAAAATCAGTGAGATGAAAGAAATATCAGTTATCAAATATCTAAAGCATATCCTAGGAGTGTGTGGAGCAACGCCGCGCAAAACGGCAGAGAAGGGGAGAATGCGAGTTGACGGAGCGTAGAAGTGAGCTCTGCTGCAAATGGCTGGTAGCTTGCAGTCGCGTTGCCCCTCCATTCAATGACCTTCCCTCTAACGCATCCTTATCGAGTCACTACTTGTGCAGAGGACTTGTTTTCGTTCGCTTGCTCCACAGACTCCTGGGACAGACAATAGTCAGCAATCGAACCATATCGCGATTGCGCAGTAAAGACAGCTCTAACTTGCTCAAGATACCTCTAGCTAGGCATTGCGAAGATTCCTGTTCCCTCAAGAGCTGAACGCCAATTTCACTGAGTGCGGTATCGTATTGTTCTGGAATTGATAGCAGCGCTCTCATTAGCACAATAAGGAATGACGGATAATTTATCGCAGACTTTTGGTCGTTAGCGTTGTGGAAAATATCAATAACATTGCAGCAAACGCGAGAGCAAAACAAGAAGCCTCGCTTTCTTCCTTTCTTTCTTTCTTTCTCTCTCTCTCTCTCCCTCTCTCTTTCTCACACTTTGTATACCTCTCTCTTTATTTATTTTCACTCTCTTCGTTTCTGTCTCTCCCTCTCTCTCTCTCCCTGTCTCATACACACGCAAACATATTGGAGAAGTGGTTATGGAAACACTTATACGGGGTTTCGCACACACTGTCTCTAGTATTTCCCTCTCTCCTTATTTATTTTCATCTTTCTCCCATTCTCTCTTTATTTATTTCCCTTTTTCCCATTCTCTATTTATTTTATTGATTTATTAATTTGTTTTATTTTACTTCTCTTCTTGTGCCACTTTTGGCTAATTTGCGAAGATGGGGATGAGTGATGACGTGAGGAAATTGATGAATGGACACTCACAAACATCAATGGCCAGGCCGGGGTTCGAGCCCGGGACCCCTGGCGTCGTAGCGCGATGTGTTAACCACTCCGCCATGGGGGCCGGCTCTTTATTTATTTCCGTCTCTATTTATTTTAATCTCCCACTCTCTCCCTCTCTCTCTATTTATTTCCCTCTCTACTTATTTCCCTCTCTCCCATTTTCTCTCTCTCTCTCTCTCTCTCTCTTTTTACTCTCTCTTTTTCTACCTCTCTTATTTTTCTCTCTTTCTATCTCTCCCTTTTTCACACACACACACAGAAACATATTGGAAAAGTGGATAAAGAAATACTTAGACCTATGTGGAATTTCTTTAAAGACAGAGTAAGAAAATGTATAGCTTCGTTTCCTCTATAGTACGTTGCAGATTCCATAACACGAAGTAGAACTCATTTTGGAAACATTCAGAAACAATTGAGACCATTCACACCGAACTGACTGACGGTAGCGCTACATGATCCCAGAGTCAACGCTTTTCATTTGTTTCCACGTGTTTAAATAAATAGACTAGCCGTTCAGGAACTGCCACTGTGGTGAATGAGCTACTTTACATCAGCGATAATATTTTTAGATATTACATGATGATTACAAGCACGAACAACTTGAAACAGAAAAGACAGCATCTTCGAGCCTACAGATTAGACTATCATATGGGGAGGAAAAGGCTCTGAATTATATTTGATATCTACCGAAGCGGTCCGCATTTACAAAACGAATCCAGAACGGTTTTCTGAAGAACACAGGCATGTTCCAAGCTGATAATGCGTAAAAGAAAAACGAGGAGCAATGTGTGGGCAACAAACTTCTCCAACTTCTTAAATCACACTCTCTCGCACCTGCTCCCATCCTAAATATCACGGGAAACATTTCCTTCATCAACCGAGACGATGCTGGACCGGGACGAATTCGATTCTGGCTAACGCTGAAGCCCTCCCCTTTGGCAGCCAGACTGAAAATTCCTTGCCAAGGCGAACCCAAGGGAACCACCATTCATTGTTTTCTTAGAGATGGGTGGAACGCGGCGTTCCTTCCTTGCGTCCATGCCAAATGATTCGGTCTTGACTCCCCGATTCGACACACAAAGACTTTTTATCTTCTGTGCTTCTTTCTTATCAAAGCGAAGAACGTTCTCGAAAACACGGACCAATGAGAGAATTTAGAATGCTATTTGTTTCGTCACTATGTGTCTAATCTTCTAATATAGTGGTTCTAATGTATGTCGCTAAAATGTGAAACTTGTTGGGAATTTTCAAATTACACGTCAATTCATTCCTAAAGCAGGTATTTTCAAGAAACATTTCAAAAAAGTTTAACTTTTATCTAACTATGCTCTTATTAACGAATATGGGTATCCTAATTATTTCGTTTCGTATAGAATGTCTAAACATGTTCAAATGCCTGCTATATTTATATGATAAGTTGTTACTGAAGAATTCAAGTGATAAAAGGAATGTAGGACTAAAATGTGTAATTTTCAACTGGTAAAATCCTTCATATACCAAACATTAGTTCCCAACATCATAAGGAAATCCCATTCAAATTGAGGCTCAAGGATATGTTAAACATATAATGCCGAAAAACTAGTATTATATACAGCAAGAATAATTTTAAAGTTCCTTGACTGTAATGCAAGAATCTCTGAAAGTGGCAACAATAAGCCATTCGATTTTAATGTACAAGTTATTCAAGTGAATATAATTAAACTAGCTAGTTGATAAGATTTTACTATAAACCAATCTCAATTGGAAGAATAGTTTAATTCATATTCATTTCAAGAGACATGGCTGTGGTTCGTAGATCAGGAATCAGTAGATATAACGGTTCGGTTCAGAGATATTGTCTATTAAGCGCATGCGGTATTAACGTAATTCAATTGTCTAATTCAAGGACTATTTATGATGGTAGAGTTTCTACTTGAACTTATGTTGATTCATATAATTAAATGTCCTATGTACAGCAACAAGAAGAAGAAGGAAGTTGCAGTTCTGACATAAAGGAATAAGGATAAGCGAACTTAGAATTGCAATCACAAAAATCCGAAAGAGTAAACAACAAATGGGCACGTTACATACAATGCAAGGATTTATACATACGGAAGATAACAATAAACTTAGGAAGAGTATCTCATCTGACCATCCAATATAATGAATTGTGTTCGCTATTTTCGGCATTTCTTTCCTGTTGTGTTTTACTGGAATTCCAGTCTAAAAAAAAATGAATAAATGGAAAAATGAAAGAAAAACTATCTCTTTGTCATCTCTATTACCATATGCTCAGTATTTCCATGTAAGTTGGCATTCGCTTCTATATATATGTTGCGTTACATTTAGTCCCTTGATCGGATACTAATTACACCTATATTGCAGGCCCAGGGGTTTCAAAAAGTTACTGTTCAGAGAAGTACCACCACCTTATGGGGCTTGTTGTTCTCGTAAGCCTTTCTTCTCAATGAACCACATTCGGGAGTGAAGTCAAGATCTCGACCAGGCGAGATTTCACCCGATATTATGAGAAATATGTCCTCCAATAACCAGAGTGACTGCGTGTGCTGCTGGGAACAAGCGTCTTTAGTTCCACGCTCAGTTAATTTGGTTCAAGAACTTCGAAGTGATAACGACCCATTATTATGGCACCACTGAAAAAAAAAATGATACAAATTTGGAGCAGATCGTAGAGAGGCATTTCCTTAAACTTAGATTAGAGTCAGAATGCACACACAGCGAAACCACTTCTCTCGTTTGGCGTTTATTCCAGTGCACAGTGACGTTTGGGGCATACTGTACTGGAAGGAACCTAACTAAAATTATCGACTGCTTTCTTTGGTTTTGTTTCCCCCCTGCTGAAACAAGTTTTTAGCGTAACGCGATATCGCTTACCTCGTCAGGCGAAGAAGTTTCGAGGTTAAGGAACGGTTGCCGCACAATCAAAAGTAAATGAGCAACTTAAGAGGGAGGTTTCTTCGCGTTCTAATTACCGCCTTCCCCGACTGCCAACTTCGGCTACGAACTTCTGAACTTCCTCGATGGCAAATACGGGGCCGCCACTCTAAGAAGCCCCTCAGTTTATATCCAACTGTAATGAAACATTCTCCCTCTCTCTCTAGCTGGAAGCACACGACGTTGTACTCCTTGTGTGACACAACGTTGGATGCTTCCATTACGCAGATAACCCCCGAACAAATTGGCGACGAGGAACTATTGTAACAGTTTTCGTCTGAGTTCTTACGTCACGTTCCCTGAGGTAAGAAACTCTCAACATATGATGAATTAAGCGTCCTTAGCAATAATTAGCCTCTTGGTAAGTAAGATAAATTGTTGTGGCTTTGCTTAAAGTAATCCGAAATGGTCTCGAATAATGTTGGAAGGAATGTATAGCAGCAGTTACACGAACGTTAACTTGCAGGAATTTTGAAGGTCAGTACCTCAGGTAAGAATTATGAAAGGACTACTTCAAAGACTAAGAACGTTTAAAAGATTAAACCTCACCACATGGGCGGAGTTTGACCTTTTGCTTTAGGGGTGCCAGACTCTGGGAGAATCATATGATGTACCTGAGGGTCATTGAATATCCCTTAGTTTATAAGGGGTTCGGAGGCCTTCCCCCGGAAATAAAAAAAACCAACTTAAAAATACTTAGTTTTAGGCCTTTTAGATTTGAAAATGTTAAATTTCCTCGCTTAAGTAAACAAATATTAATTAGTATATTGGTTGTCAGTTTTAAAAGAAGCAAAACAGTACGAATATTGCATTTAGCATTTCATTTTTTTTTATTGATACAACACTCGTATTACTTTAAAAAAGTTACGGTACAATAGTAAGCTTCAGAAATTTTAGAAAAATTAATTTGAAAAGTTCTTTTGATGCCTCAGCAGTAACTGTTGACTCAACACAAACTCATTTTACGTTTTTCTTTCTTCAAACTGTACACATCAATCAAATCGTCTAAGACCCGCTATTGCGGCGCAATTACCGCACATGCCAACATGTCAAATGTCAAGATTTGCGGTATGGCTTCATAACAAAAATGTAGTTACTGAACTTAATCATGTGTTATCTTTTTAGTATTTTAAGTTGGGATGGCTAAGACCCCCCCCTGGCCCCTCCAGAACTCCGCCTATGCCTTACAAGTCAATAGGAACAAACATTTCAGATTCATTTGGACGAACTTGAAGACACTTTGGATTCATCAAATATGATATTTAGATTATCAATAACATAAATACTAATCTGTTAGTTTAAATTGATTCTATAAAATGAACTCTTAAGAAATCGCAAACAGACGTTATATAAATAGACTTATCAAAAGCTTTTGACTCAGTGAACCATAAATTATTATTACATAAAATGGATATTCCTGGAATATTGCCTAGATTTTTTAAACTGTTCTAGAGTTATTTACTGAACAGATCTTTTACAGTTATCATGTGACACACTCGTCTAAAATTCCTTTACTTCAGTAAATAATAACAATGGTTAACTGATAACTGATAAAAACTCTTACAGATATTTAAAACGGCGATGTGTTATGAACTAATTGTAGAAACATTGAACGTGGAGGTGTAATTGCCCATTGCTGTGCTCAGCGTTAAGGAACAATAAACAATTATTACTTATTTCATGTCACACTGCTTATGCTGAATTCATGGAATAGAAGACTGATTGCATATAATGAAATAGCTCATTACGCTGACCAGTTCACCAAAGAGCTGTTTTGTATTACATGTAATACAATTACTGTAATCGCAGTGACTTATCAACATAATACAGGAAAGCAATTGAAACATTAGCCCCGTCTAGTTCGCTGCACTTTTAGACTCTCTCCCTGCACTCACGCGTCTGGTTGGTTACACGGTGCAACACCAATTCGTTGATTTGGTGTCAACCGTCAAGTGGTGTATTTGGTGTCTGCACCGTTTGGACTACGTTCTGGTGCGGTGTAGTGTGTTGTGAACGATCTCGTTGTGCGTGCTAACGAATCACATGAACGTTTAAAACAGCAGACAGCCATTTGTTTAATATTCTGAACTTGAACACCGCTATTCGTCTACTTGGTTGAACGCCATTTCCTGACACGGGATACACCTGCACTACACCCAGTGTCAAACAGTGCAGCGAACTAGATGGCCCCAATGAAAGTGTAAAATATAATGAAAACGTCGTGTGTGTTTTTAGTAAAGAGAAAATATAGGTTAAACAACTTTGGCCTAACGTTTAAAATGGGATCCAAACCACTGTACAATGTGCCTCCGTGAATCGAACACAGAACCGCTTGATTTCAAGGCAACAGTGGTAGCCACTACGCTGTTGCCCAAGGAGGTATCTACCATCTTCGGAAGCCAGCTACGCACATGTAGCTAGTGTGCCTGACTTCTCCAGGCTACGTAAGAACCACTCTCGTGCCCTTGCCTTTGTTGGTTGAGTTTCAGTTAAGTTGTGAGGGGAGGGGGGTTGGTGGACGAATTCTCCAGGCTCCCCTCGTTGACTGCCGGAGAAGGAACATTTCCCTGCTGGAGCAAAACTGGAGGAAACATCTCCGCCGAGACTGAAAATTAGGAATTTAACAGCATACGTGCCATAGGCAGAAAGGGGGAAGGAACTAGAATGGGGCAAGGCTTCACTCACCCTTTTACAACCAAAGCCTCAATTTCCGCCCTTAGGTGCACGCTCCCCCGCCTCACTAACCCTCATTTGAATTTAGATACGAGGGTTCTCTCCTTCCATGTGGATCAAGATCTTCAACTTTTATGCCGTCGCGACGAACGCACGGGAACCTTAGAGCAGTATTGCCAGAAAGTCTGCGCGGGAGCGTTGCCATGGAAACGCGGAGGAAATTTATCCCGGTCTCCTCCTGTCTTTCTACTATTTCCTCTCTGTGTCGGGCGTGGGCCAAGGTATGAATTATTTGTACTTTTCACTGTATATTAATATTTTAATATCACTTCATTCTTATTCGATTTAAAGTTTCGTGGCTTAGTTTATGCTCGGTTATGTGAATCGGGACAGTGTCTATAGGTTAAAACGGAATGCGAACCACTGTGAAATGTACTTCCATCAGAAATCGAACCCGTGACTTCCTGACTATGAGGCGGTAGCGTTACCATTACGCCATTGGGAGGCCCAACTCTTATTTGTATTTGTTTTAGTACTCGCGAGTAGCCGAATACTTATCGCCTTGCGTGGTGGAGTAGTTATCACAACCCCAGGGGCACCGGGTTCGAATTCCAGGTAAGACATCAATAGTTTTGCTCGCTTGAACGAGAAATTAGAGGTGCCAGTAATAACTAATGCAAGGAAGGAAATGCCGGCCACCCGTGGCGGAGTGGTTAGCACATCGCGCCACGACGCCTGGGTCTAGGGTTCGAATCCCGGCCTGGACATGGATGTTTGTGAATGTCCATTCATCAATTTCATCATATCATCACTCATCACCATGTTCGCAAATTAGCCAAAAGTGGCACAAGAAGTGAAGTAAAATAAATCAAATGAAATCAAGCAAGGAAGGAAAGAATGATTGAGAAACTACCGCATTGAGTCATTTAAAAGAAACGATTAACGCTCTGGCCTTTGGCGCGGGCGGTCACGGGTTCGATCCCCAATCGGGACTTTAAAATTTAGATGTTGCCTCGGCACAATGGGGAAAATTGAGGAGCCAATTGAAAAGAAGAAGTAGCGAGCTGTGGTGTCAAAAGCAAGAAAACAGCGACGGATGGGACGCGATACGCTTACCACGAGTCACCCAATGAAAACGACATTTGACAGGAGTTGACCTTGAAAGGAATGTTGTGTCACGTAGTTATGTTCATTTAATACCCGTTTTTCTAATTTAACTTAACTTTTCTGGCTCTTCATAATCATGACAATTTTGATGAGGTTACGAAAGTACACACACAAAATAACACCAATTCCGGGACTCAGAACCAGAGCCCTCGTTGTCAATGGTTGTTGTTGAGTTTGTCTTTAAGTTCACTATACGCACATAAAGGCTAATCGAGACTGGATCAACAGTTTTAAATTGGGATTCGAATCACTATGTGACTCCACCGAGTATTGAATCCTGGACCCCTTGACAAGGCGATGACGTTAATACTGCGCCATCGGGTAGTCAGCCCTCGTTAGCGTACTCCACTGCCACCTAGAGGGCTCGAGGGGAAGGTGATATAAAATTTAAAATAGGCTTCCCGATGGAGTGGTGGTAACGTCGTCGCCTTGTAATCAAGAGGTCCCGGGTTCAATGCCCGCTGGAGGCACATAGTGCTTCGTATCTCGCTTTAAACCAGGGTTGTTGAAGGTCCAGGAAATAAATTCAATTCCGGTACGGGAGAGAAAAATCAGCAAGGGTAAATGAATTCAAAAACACTCCTCTAACTTTAAAGTATTTAAATTCGGTCGCGGAACCCTTTTTACATATCAATTTATATACGGTCCAAGCTCGGTATTGAAATGAAACAATACGTAACTTAGATGTAATTTAAATTGTGCGACAGAAAAGGTTTCGGTCCTTTAACACCGCTGCTGTAAACTGTAAGTCCAGTTCCGATTAGCCTATTTGTGCATAAAGTGGACTTAAAAACCCACTCTTTGGTTTGCTTAGCGTCGATTTTCTACTTCTTTGGGTTAATCACGGAAATGAAAAGGTGTGATGAAGTTCGTGAAAAGAACAAAGATCAACTATGTCTTTACCCCTTTTCCGAATGCAAGGAAGTAACCGAGAAGAGAAAATAGGCCGTAAGCAAGTGGTTGAACCTACACTAAGAGAAGCAATTTGTAGAAGGATTTGCAAGAAATCTTAATATGCACTGGTCGTGTTGCTTCGGCCCTGGTGGTTGGTTCTTGCAACTCTCCGGATGCCTCCCAAATGAGGCGATTACAACGTCACAGCTCTGTAGGAGCAGAATGAGGCAAATAACCCGTGAAGCTGAAGGAAATACACTCAAAACTTTTCTCCGTCATCAACGACATTTGCATGGTGATTCTCATTCTTCTCAAGAGTCTAGATAGAGTGTCACTTTTGTGCTTCTCCTCTCTCTCTCTCTCTCTCTCTCTCTCTCTCTCTCTCTCTCTCATTCTTTTCTGAAGAGAAGAAAAATATGGCTCGAGTAGTTATCCTACATCGTGAAGTTTTCTTGCTGTGAATCTCTGCGTTTTCAAACGGAATCTGAAGTAATTTAAGATCTTTGGCAAGTTTCTTCGAAACTTTTACTTACAAATATAACTTCTTGCTCCGTAACATTAAGAAAAGTATGAGTAAAGCTATTTCGTGTGCATTACACCGTGCATGAAGTAGGGAAGGGTACAAAATTCGGATAACGGATATTCGGATTTGAAATTATCCGATACCCGTTTCGGATGCAACGGATAAACCAGATAGGACAGATTTGATGAAGGGTTTGTAGAAAATCCGTTCAGTGAAATACGACAATTACGAATAAAATAATATGTGCATTGCCCCTTAAAACGTATAGACGATAAAACTGTTCGGATAATGCACACATTCGTATAGGAGAGTGAAAAGTTTTGAGCCTCACATGGAAGTAGTAGTGCTAGGTAGTTAAAATTTTGGAGGATGTAAGGTTTGAGTTTTAGGACACTCTGTGCGAACTTTTATGAAAGTCACATGTTCTCTTCTATGTTTTTGTCAGGTTGAAAATGAATGAAGTGTCAGAGAAGAGAGTGGCCGACAGGGCCTTGATTCGGTACCTCTTTCGGCAAGGCCTCACTGCACAGGCTGCTTTGGTCGAGTGTGGCTTCACCGCACTTCGCCATTCACCTTATTCCCCCGACCTGCCCCCTTCAGATTCTCGTCTTTTTTTTTGCTATGAAGAATTCGCTTCGAGGACGTCACTTCCACACGGAGGAAGGCGGTCATTCAGTGGTGTGAGATTCGGGACAAATCATTCCACCAGATGACTGTAAACAAATTGCAGGTGCAGCACAAAATGCATTGATCTGCGGGGTGAGTATAGAGATTATGTGATTATGTAGAGAAATCAATGGGAAACTGTAGCTCAAACACCCCTTCCCTGCGAGGCTCAAAACTTTTCACTCACCCCTCGTATAATCCGTATATACGGATATCAGAATGTTCCATATCCTGATATTTGAAATATGGATAGAAGATTACCCGATTACCCGGAAACCCAGAGGAAAGCGTGGAGGTAGCCCTCCCCCTCCCCAATACAAACATACAGATTCTCGATTGATTTTGGATGTGAAAACGACTTTGTTAAGTGTGGGTACCCGGTGTTCAAATTACAGCTGAGCCGATACCAGTTTGAATACCGATGCATCGCCATTTTTATCGGCACAGCCCTATTTCAGGAACGGTCTCCGACCTTACCTAGCTCATACATACGCTATATTTCAGTCACAAACAGTTCTGGGTTGTAGCATTCTCATTGAGTTTCAATGGGTTAATTATCACCCAGAAGGTTTCATTTGTTTCTTTTTTATATTTATTTATATTTTTTATATTTTTCTGATACTTTTGGCTAATCGCGAATATGAGGAAATTGATGAGGAGACACTCACAAAGAACACTCATGCCCACGCCGAGATTCGAACCCAGGACCCTGTCCTTATATCATGCTGTGTTAACTACTCTGTCACAACTCAGAAATGTTCGTGACTGTACCATGAAGCCCGTTCTCACTTCCGCCTCCATGACAAACAACTTCGGGTTTCAAGGTCTGGTTCACTCATTGCTTTGAGAACCAGTACATGAGCGCTTCTAAGAATCGAACCTCAAGTAACAACAGTAACCATTCGGCTACTCCCTTGCAAGTCGACACCACTAAGTCTCCACCTAAACGAATTTGTTGATGTTGTTACTTAAAAACCGAGCAGTCAACACGAAAAAAAAACCACTTTATTTATCAACATAAACGTAAGCTAGTACTTAGCAGTCGGGACGAAAGTGGAGATGCTTGCTGTTAATTGAAGTTGGAGATGAGTCAACGTGTGTCAACAGAAAGTTTGTTGATCATCTCTCTGGGAGGTCTTATAGCTTCCTGGCCCCAGTCTCCAGAATTCTATCCAAGGTTGTTTACCTACCCTGATGTCTTCAGAGGTTGCTAAAACAGCAAAAGCTTTAATCTTGTTTCCCGGTCGTTTGCCTGGATTAGGTTGAAGCTGAACTTCCAGCAGCTCATATATTCTGCTGCCTTCAGTAAGTTCAGGGCTCGATTTGCCTCCATCTTCCATCTCTGACATATTATTTACTATCTTCTTGATTGGAATTGGATGCGCTAATGAGGTTTGTGCTATTTAGACGCATTCTCGTCTACCTTCTTTCCTTTAGCAAGTTTCCAAGAGAGAGATGTCCAATAAGGTTCTTTTATAGAATAGAATAGAATGGTCTTTATTTAAGCAGGCGTGTTTCGGCCTCATGGAACGTCCTTACAACCAACCCTTGTCAAAGATACAATAAATGAATAAAAATAAAGAGAAAAAACACATAATGATCATGATAATACAATAAAGATAATATAAAGATTATACAATGATAAAATAATACATTGAATAGATTAGTATATATACTGTGGAGTAAAGATAAGTAATAAGTCTTCGGTAGTTCAATGTGTGTGCGGGGGGGGATTAGGTATGCATTATATGATGTATAAGTGCAGGTGCAATTGTTAACATATGAAGGTTAATGAAGTTGTTGGGACAATAGTAAGTTCTTCAGATTTTTCTTAAAACTTCGATGGCAAATAATGTTAGTCAATGGTGCAGGCAGTTTGTTCCATTCCCTGATCCCTGTAACAATGATGGACTTGTTATATGTGGCGGTTTTATGTTTGGGGATTTTTAGATTGTGCTTGTTGCGGATATTATGTTCGGCTGATGTTCTACGAGAACAGATCTTATCGGATAAGTATTTTGGGGAGCCACTCTTAAGTATTTTGTGCATCAAGGTGAGTGTTAAGTATTTTCTTCTATTGTTAATGTTTAGCCAAGAAAGTATCTTTAAATAGGGGGCTACATGTTCCTTTCTGTTTAGGTTAAACATGAAACGTATACAACAATTCTGAATTTTTTGAAATTTATAGTTTAGGCCCTGGGATATATTACTGTACACTGGAGCGTAATAGTCTAACGTGGATAGGACGAGTACTTGCATAAGACGATCTTTAACATTAGCGTCCAGAGTATGTTTTAAATGATACAAAGATTTAAGTTTCCCCATACAGTTTTTCACAATAAATTCTACTTGTGCCTCCCAATTTAAGTGTCTATCGAACACAATTCCCAAGTTTATGCTTGTATCCACTTCGCTTAGCGGTATACTGCCGAGAGTTGGAGGAGAAGGTGCGTTTTTGTGAAGTTTTTTAAGGGTACCATGAGTTCCTATGATCATGAAGCAAGATCTTGATGGATTTAATTGAAGAAAGTTTCTCCGTGACCAATTTGTTATAGCATCAAGAATTGAAGTTTGGTCATCGCATTATCGTAGTTTACTGTATTACACTGAATATAGATTTGCGAATCGTCAGCATACTGATGGTAGTGGCAATATACTGATGATTACAACATAGTGCAGAAACTTGACTCAGATGTCTTCTGAGGACTTTCTAAACTCATCGTAAAAAGGATTATTTCGTACTTCCCTGTACTTTCACAAAACGATTCATCTACACCTCGTCCCGTTTCTTTTTCTCTGTCTAACGCTGTATTTCCTTTTATGTTTGTTTCCTTGTATTTGTTTAGATCTCATCCTCTCTACATCTCAGCACTTTCTTTTTTCTCCCTCTCTTTCTCTCAATCAAAACATCCCTCACTCTCTCCTTGTCTGTTTCTCTCTCCCTTTGAGCTCTATTTTATCTTTTTCTCCTTTCCATCTTCATCTCTCTTTTTTCTCCACCTCATCTCTTTATTTTTGTTCCTCATTGACTTTCTCTCTCTATCTCTGTCTCTTGTTTGTTTCTATGTATCCCGTTACGTTTGTTTCTTTCTCCATCTCATCTCTAACTGGGCCTCCCGATGGCGTCGTCGCCTTGTAATCAAGGGGTCCCGGGTTCAACACCCGGCGGAGGCACATAGTGGTTCGGATCCCACTCTAAACTGTAGGTCCAGCCCCGATTAGCCATTTCCATTTGCCATTTCGTCACTTCTATTTCTCTTACCATCTCAACCTCTTCTGTCTTTATTCTTTGCATCTCTTGAAATTTGTTTGGTATATTTTACTTCGCTTTGATGCCACTTTTATCTCGTTACATTTGCTTCTCCCTACATCCTATTTTCTCCTCCACCCCTCTCTATCTCTTCTACACTTCACCTTGTCTGTCTCTTTTTATCTCTGCATCTAGGCCCCACCCTCTATTTCTCTGTCCGTCTGTCTGTATTCTGTGAATCTTGGCGCCCCCATTTCTCTCCCCACATCATCCTCTCTCTTTTTTATGTTTCTTTCATCCTGCCACCTCTATCTGCACTTTTTTCCTACAGCTCGGCTCTCCTTCGCAGCACACACACACACATAATTAATTCATGGTCCTCGGTTAGGTATGCTCGGTACTCTAAGCAATGGACCTCGGAGATAAGTGATAAGCAAAACTTGTGTGCTTTCCAATCATCTCTAGTACTATCGTAAGATCATTAGGAGTCCCTGAGAGAACCCTGATGCATTTTTTAATTTCATGAAGCTAGTGTCAGAACACCACAAGCGATTCGCATTTGTTTCAAATTTTAAGCCAGGCACTGATTAGACCGAGCCAATTCTAACGGGTAGTTATCGCGTCAGCCAGAAATCCCCTTCCGATTCGAAAACCTAATCTGACATTTATAGAGAAGAAATAACGACAGATTTAGACGGCCTTGAGGGAAGCCATTACAACAATGCCGCCTGGAGAATCAGATGATTGTTTGCCTGTCTGAAACCGTTCCGACGAGAGTCACTAATTAGCCACAGCGGAGGTGGCTGTTCGTTGCCGAATTAATCGCTGCCTCTCCAACCGATGCGACAGTCGTTCTGTTGGATGACCACATCCCAGGATGCCTCGGCGGTCTGATTACTTGCTGGCTTCATCCGGCCGTTCCCTTTTGGCATACCTAGCGTTCCTAGTCGTAAAGGGAGCAGGTGCGCTTATTTCCGCATTGTCGCTAACAGCTATGGCGCTCTTAGGTTTCAAAAATTCCCTGAGAGGGACAGGATTCCTATTGTGTTGGGTCTCGTCCAATCGGGAATCAATCGTTCCTCATATTGTCTGGAGAAGTGCGGCCCTGGGGAAAAATTTCGGGACGTGTTTTGAAAAAGTCATGAATGTCACACACACATGCATGCACATACTTGTATCATAATTCCTTCATGTCGCTTCTCTGCCACTATTTACTAATAGGAACGATGAGGATGAAGTGGAAATTACACGAGTCGGTGTTTTAAGTCCACTAATCGGGACTGGACCTACAGTTTAAAGTTGGATCCGAACCACTATGTGCCTCCACCGGGTATCGAACTCTGAACCCTTTGATTACAAGGTGACGCTACCATTGCGCCATCGCGGATGCCCTTGGAGATTACATGAAGTTGGTGAAAGGACACTGGCAACCAATAAACACGCTAGAGTAAGGACTCGAACCCGAAATATTTTGATGTACGATTGAATCCACTTTGTATTGCAGTTTCAAGTGCATTTCGAATCAGTGGGCAATGCCTATACTGTGGATCGAACCTTCCACCCCCTTGACTAGCAGGCAATAGCGTTACTGCAGATACAGAAGTTTTCAGCTAAATAATACCTTATCTTACAACTATATTGCGCTTTCCAATTGCCTCGAGTATACCACTGATAAACAGATAAGGGTCCTAGGCAGGCGCAGATCCACGGAGAGCGCAATGGGGGGGGGGGGCGATCCCCCTCCCAAAAGCCTAGACTAGGTTTCTTGCATACATTATATTTGATCTATATTTCATTTGTACCCAGTGATGTGCATCTACGCGTAAACAACGATAGTCTACATTCTACACGTAGACAATTTTATACACGTAGATTACGTAATCTATGTAAACAACATGGCGAAAGGTGATAACTTAGAAAAGGGTGCCGTGGAATTAAAATAAAATTATACTACTTATCAGTTGTTGATGTGTAAGGAGAACTTTCCATACGCTCCCTTCTAAATTCGAACAATTTCTTACCTAGGAAGAAACCTAATATAGGAAATATTCTTCTTTTTATGGGAAAAAGACCACTCCTGGCTCACAACTGCCATCTGTTGTTTTTTTTGCATACTATTTATCTTCTTCCATAGTTGATGGAAGAGAAGAGAAATTTTGTTGTAAATAAGATTCTTTTCAGTTCGTTAGGAACCAATGTAGTTGAAAATGTCACTTTCCTTTCATGAAACCCTTGAAAATTAATTTAAATGCACTTTAGATTGTCTACGTAGTCTATGTAAACTACAACCCAATGTAATCTACGCGTAGATTACGTGTAGACAATGCATGTAGACGTAAATTTATAGTCTACGGCACATCACTGTTTGTACCTCAGAATTGTATATGTAAGCTAGCCTTTATATCAATGGTATAAAACATTATGGATGGTTATTATGGATATTTTGTAACTATTGTAATGTATTGTACTGTAATATCAGTTATCATAATTATTATTATTTGTTCCTAATTCTTTATTTGGGTATTCTGGTAATAATCTACATTTCAAATCAAAATAAAATAAATAAAAAATGGCCCTAATGCTTTGTGTACGTACATCAAAGAGAAAAGATTCTTGTTTTTTTTGTTTCCACTCTATTCGTCTTATCTTTATAACGTCAAGTTCATCATGACCGTGAAATTATATAATAATGCTGGAAGAAATTAATAAACATTCTTTACTTATAAGGAATTCGAACCCAGTATTCCTATGCGTACGCTAATCCCTGTAGGCCACAGAGTAGTGCTATGTATTGTTCACATAAAAACTATGTAAATATTGGTTAGAATGGAGTTCCCCTGGAAAATCGCCCCTCCCAAGTACCATTCCTGGAACCGCCACTGGTCCTGAGTTTGAATCCTGGTGGTGATGCATCAGTAATTTAGATTGCACTATAGTTCTAGGCCCGATTTCTGCATAAAGTGCAAATAGATTCAAAATGCAAATTCTATAACTTTTAATAAACCGCATTAGTGCAAACCTAGCGTTTGTATTGAGGACATTATAGCAAAAGGCTAACTCAGTAACCTTTTAATCCAAGTGTTCGAACCTACCAGTTTGTGATTATAAACTGCAAATGCATGCTTATTTAGAGTCGCGGTATCACACAAACTTCAAAGCAACTTTTGTTGAGTTTTGCCTTTCACACAATAATAAACGTATCTCGTTCCATTCAGAGTAAACAGGAACTGCACGAACTGATGAATATTAAACATGTCAAAACATGTTTCTGATAGAGTTGAATTAAATTTTAATTTAAAATCAAGTGATATGGTTAATTTGCCAACAGGGACACCCGATGTAAAATAACCAAATAATAGAACGAAATATATCCCCATAGTAAATTGATCCGGTTCAATAGTTTAGTTAAGTTATTTCATGTATTCAGTTATTTTAACAAATAAGTTCAATTTTAGACAATTTAAATGCATCTTATTATCTACCCATGGCTCCGTTTATCAAATATTATTTTGAAGGTTAAATATCTTTAAGATGACAGTTAGGACCGAAGGCAGGAGAAATATATTATACAATGTATATACCTAAATCATGCATACAATACGAATGTTTATGTTTATCGTACAATGATAATGAAAAATTGAGGAAAGGAATTAATAATAAACACAAATAAGAATCCATGCCTTTCCTGGGATTCGAACTCAAGTACTTTTTCTAACCAGTATCAGCGATTTAGAATGTTAAAGAGTATTCGATCTTCGGCAAATATTTACTTCTTTATTCCGAACTCTTTCATATAATTTTGATACGCAGAGAAGGAATGATCCATGGAAACGTAGTGCGAAAGGATTTTTAAAAAGTAGATGCTATAGACAATATCCAACACATGGTGTACCAAAAGTCAGGGTCCATTTCAATGAAGGAAGCCGTGATTGAAAAGCATCATTTATTGTGTTAGTTCATTGTGTAAGTCAATGAATGAATGAATGAAGGCCAAGTCGCTTGCTACAGTCAAATGATGTATCCGCATATGAACTACACTATTGTCAAAACACACAATCCAGTTTTCATGGTGGTGCAACTGCAACGTTGAGTGTAATCATGTCTGTTGTAATTATACGATTATGTAACGATCGCAATCTTTACATTGATGAATAACATGTTAACAAGACAAAAGGAGATAGGTTCACTCGAACCTATTCATCCTTTTAGGAAAGAAGTCATTGACATATTCAAGAAGAATGCAAAAAGAAGGAAGACTTTTGAGACACCGTGTACAACATTAGTGAATTAACATTTGATTGATTGATTTGGTTTATTTTACTTCGCTTTTCTGCCACTTTTGACTAATCGCAAAGACGGGGATGAGTGATGATAAGATGAAATTGATGAACATCCATGGCCAGGCCGGGATTCGAAACCGGGACACCTCTCATGTCGTAGCGCGCTAGGCTGAACTAACATTTGTATAACTACCAGTTACAACGTGAATATGGTTGTTGGTGTGTATAAGCAGCTGTTTCTTTCACGACTCCTTGTGTTTTTATGCTTAAGCTGGAGTTTCCATCACTTCCAAAGAAGGTTGAACTCCGTAAAAGTTCCAGCAGATCAGTTAAAGTTCTTAGACAAAAACGCTAACCAAAGACACAGATGAAATGAAGAGATAAGCAATTCGTTTGGGAAAAATTAAGGAGATTAATCCAGAAGGAGTGACAGTCGAGCTCGTTCCACAGGGAACCGGCACCAAGCTTGGTAATGTGAGATAAAAGAAGTCGCATTAGTTTGTGACACTCAGCGCTATAACTCACATCCTCCATATTTCAAATAAAGTATCTTACCTTCCCTGTTCTTCTCAGTCCCGCTTGATAAAGTGCAAGAGGTCAATTACCCACACATCCCATTCTACTGTAACTAAAAGAAGTCTCCCGAGTATTCGCGGTTTGGGAAATGTTCCGTATGAAGTATTTGTTGATTTAAAAAACGAAACTAAACGGACATAATTTCTAAATAGTATCGTAGGAATCCATAAAAGATAAAACCACCATCTGCAACAGCATGCCGTGAAGGCGGGATGGATTTAAAAGTCAAGCTCCACACATTCATAATTTTGGCTTTTGTGAGGTGATGTGATCAATACCACCATCTGTCAGTCTTTACCTCAAGGTTTTCCCCTCCCCCCACCAGGTAATTATCTATATAGAAGTTGAGTGAACCCCAGAGCCGCTTCATGCAGGTAGAAGAAAATCCAACTGAATCGAACCAGAGACTCTGGTCTCTCGCGTAGTAATCAGACGCGCAATCGACTGGACCACAGCGTATCTCTCTCTCAGTTAGTCAGTCTCTCTCTCTCTTTTTTTTATCACACATATATCAATATATATATACGCACAATAGAACTACATGTATATTAGTATTATTCGTATATTTATTGGTAAATTTTCATGTATAGGAATATAAAGTAATTAATGCTTCAATGACAACGTGTAATTCAATGTCATATCCAGAAAAATAAGTTAGGAAGTTTAAACCCAAATGAAGTATCCTCGAATTAATAAAAAATATGTAATAAAACATGAAAAACTTACAAATGCTCAAGCCACAAAGTATTTCCACCCCCTTGCATACATACATGCAAACCTGTGTGTGTGTAAACACTTGTCAAAAAATATTTCCTAGGCACGGCCGTGATTAATTTTACTTCTCTGAACCGGTGTAATAATGTAGCAAGTATACACACATGAACGAAATATATGGCTATGTTAAATATACAATATATAATAGGAATTATTTAGAATTACTTTGATGTTTGGAGCTGGACCCTGTGGCCGAGTAGTTGCCGGACCTCGTGGCCGAGTGGTTAGCTCATCGCGCTGCAACGCTAGGGGTCCCGGGTTTGAATCCCGCTCGGGCTTGGATGTTTGTGTTGTTCGTAAATAGAAAACTGAGAATAAGAGAAAATTTGATATTCGTGAATTATAAGATATAGTGTGAATGACGGGGGATACCACCGCATAGGGGTATTCCTTTTTTTTAAAAAAAAATGGTTAGCACATCGCGCTGCTACGCCAAGGGTCCCGGGTTCGAATCCCGCTCGGGCTTGGTTGTTTGTGAATGTCCATTCATCAATTTCATCATTCATCCCCATCTTCGCAAATTATCCAAGAGGCACAAAACGCGAAGTAAAATAAACTAAATCAATCAATCAATTTGATGTTTGGAAATACGTATTTCACTATCATGCATCTGTTTCATTGGCTTGTATTTCTTCAAAAAAATATTCGTAAAATTACTGTACTGTACTGTACTGTACTGAAAAACACTGGTGTTAAAGCAGCATAGACGTAGCTTCCAGGAGATCCACACAACAGTAGTGTCAAAAAGGTTTTTATTAAAACCATGAAATTTTAACACAATAAGATTAAATATTGACCAAAATGTGGTATGGACATCCTCGACCACTCTTTTCATTACAGTGTATGCATACCTCAGTACGGACATGTGTTCAAGATTCAATGTAATTCTCATTCCGCTCCTCATTTGTTTTTATTTTCCTCCCGCTGGGAACTTCTTCACGAGAACACGGAATTTTGGGAGTGATGTACATGTGGCATGGCGCATGTCGGCTCGCAACAACGAGAGAAACGTTTCATATCGTATCAACCTACTTGTATTTAGACATGTGCATTACCAGTTTGTGTGCAAATGTGTTATGGTCATTGTAAAGGGTGGCGCAAAAAGTCATCATCCTATTTGGACTGACCTTTATTTAGACATCTTGTTGTTTATATCAGTAGTGTTTTGTCAGTTAAATAGACGATACTCACGAAATTTATTGTGTGCGAAAATGAATAAGTATACACCACAAGAACGTGGAAAAAATTGTGACAATTTTGCGTGAAACCTTTCCGGGCAGAGTAATATCCCGTTTTGGTGATTCGCCATGGCCGGCCAGGTTCCCCGATTTGACTGCTCCAGAGTTTTTCCTTTGGGGATTTGACGTCATTGGTTTATGTGAATAAGCCAGAGACGTTACAGCAACTAAAGGACAATATTCAGCATGAAATTGAAAACATTTCCCCGCAGATTCTTTCCAACACCGTGGAAAACGCAATAAAAAGAGCCCAAATTTGCATCAACTCGATTGGTGGTCATTTATTGGATGTTATCTTTAAAAATTGAGGACATAAAATTTACAAGTATCAATAAAAGTTTAACACAAAAAACCTACTTTGTTTATTTTAAAACCAAAGCTATAGGGTAAGAAAATCAAGTGATGAATTTTGCGCCACCTTGTAGTATAGTTAACCAATTAAACGTTTTGTACAAAACACATTCGTGTTAGTGTTAGTGTATCCGTAAGATCCAGCACTATGGTAAAAGTTCCAAGATGGCGCAAGTCCCAGAGTGAATTCGTACAACATGAATATTATTTTTAAGTTATGTTTTTTTCCTGTTTCCAATTCCAATCAAAAACCGATTTCTTAACAAAAACAGATGTCTGTACAATTGAATCACTGTCATTTTGTTTCTTCAAATTTGTGCTATTATGTACAACACGAATATTCATAAATAAGTAAAAGTAAGAATTAAAACAGAACATTGTACGCTGACGAGGTGAAGCTCCTTCTTGTGGGATGCTTTTGATGTAAGGATTCTTCCACAAATTTGCAACTTTCGGAGGAATATATGGAGCCGAGCTGTTGTTAATATGCATTCTGTTATTTGGAAATGGGGTGTTTAACGTGAAATCGCCATCCATCGGCATTACCTTTGCAATAAGATCCAAGATTCCGTGCAGTACAGAAGGGTGTTCTATGTCAAGTAAATTTCTGCGTGCTGCATTTAATACGGAGAATGAGCGACAGTAATTCGAAGAGCGAACATCACGGTAGGAGGGAGAAGACGTCAAGAACACGACAGAATATATCAAAGAGAAGAGGAAATTAGCGAAACGAAGGGGACCAACAGAGCGCCACGTCAAAGGGGGCGAATTTCCAGAGAAACATACGGGTCCTCTGGATAATATGCGTGCAAGCTTTCACTGGGGAGGCACAAACGGCAAGCGTAGAGCTAGTAGAAATAATAGGAGAGGATACACTCAGGATGAATTTTCCTAAGGTTGAAAACGAGAAAATGTATTTTCGCATCTCCGGTTAGTGTTCCGTCACCGAGAAGCTGTATGAAAAACAGTGCATGAAAAGGAAAGTGAAGTGTGTAGCTAATTTGGGAAAGGGCATATCTGCGTTACTCTTGTGACCATCTGAGACTTCGTCATTAGAAGTAAACGAATTTATATGTAGTAAAAATATGCTAAATATGTAAATACATATTTAGTTATTTTCACCAAAATATGGCGTTATTATGGACTTAAAATTGTAAACATTTACCTTTTTAATAGTAGGTTTAAGACACTACACGAGCTCATGGACGTTCGGAAGGGGGCGGCAAGGGGGGGTCGTGCCCCCCCTGGAAAATGAAAGGCAACCAAAAGTTATATATTTCACACACATCATTTCATTTCAGCCACAATAATACGTGTTAATTATTGCACGAACATGATAAATTAGAATTTAAGCAAAGTTTTTTGAGGGAACAACACTAGTATTGCGGAAAATGTGCCTTCCTTGCCCCTCACTGGAAAACATCCTGCGGACGTTCATGCACGAGCTAGATAAAATACAGTATGCTTACATCGACAGTACTTTCTTAACGCAATTGGAGGGTATAGAAAGGTCGTAAACTTTCGTTTGATTAACGTCGATTCGGACTTCGTCAGTTATTCGCAAGAAATTCACCCAACTCTTTTGGTCCCACGGGGGCATGTAGTTATTGCGCGAATATGGAGTATATGTTGAGCAATATTCTGAAATATGGAAACCATATGTACGAATAACTAAAATATGTAAAGCCTAATACAGTAAAACCTCGTTAATCCGGACCAGATAAGCCGGACTTCGCTTAATCTGGACAGGCAAAAGGCAAAAAAAAAAGCAGAATGCAAGGTTTTAAATGTGGCTAGAAGTCAACAAGAGAACTTCCCAAAGAAAGGGCAGTCAACCACTGATGAAATTCTGTTTCCCGCAGACTTTGTACTGTACTGTGTAGTGTATTTAGGCCTATGCCCTTTAAATACACCATAATAAACGTGTTTTGTTACTATAAACGGAGTTTTAATGCACTTTCTACTGTTCTTTTAGGTTATTTCAGTTAATCCGGACTTTCGTTAAACCGGTCAACTTATCCCTCCTTTAGTTTAACGAGGTTTTACTGTATAATGGAAAATAAAAACTGATTTTTTGAATCTACATGTGATGATGTGCAAAGATAATACAAAAGACTGATTTCAGCTTCATACTTAAATATGTATTTAGTACATATAAATCCGTTCCCTGCACATTAGATTATAACAGAAACGTCACTAGCATATAATGTTATTTTTGCATATACATTGTTTTATTATATGTAGCAGTAATTTTAATATGTAAGTTATATCAAATTGGGAATGGAAATTTCGGAGCGGCCAGTGCCGTACTACCGCGGGCCAGCATTAACGACGTCCGAACGACAGACCTGTGCTTTTACTATGAATCCTGTGGTAGTATGGTTGCCACTACTAACTAATGTACAGTCACCGGCAATACAATGGGACTCATACTTCCTGAAATACTCGTTTTCCCGTTTCCTAACTCAACGGCGGTGGTAGAAGTTGTCATTGAACATTTGCTATTAAAATCCACTTATCCCCGTAAAGTTAGACAACACACACGACGCCTTGCAGAGATCTAGCTGTCCCATTTTTATTGCAGGTGACTGTACCTACACTGATTTACCGGCTACAATTTCTGCTTATATTTAGTTGTTTCTTGTACTAGTGCATTAGTAGCAACGATGATGAATTCGAAAATTATTAAATAATGTAAACACAAACATTCATGTTCCCCTGGGATTCAAACTCAGGACCTCTGACTAGAAGTTCGTTATAATAGCCATAGCTCCAAATAAACCTCACGATCTCAATGAATCACTATAATCTCAACACTACTTTCGAATCTATTGATTTAAATATATATTTTCATTACATTCTAAACGAATTTTCTCCACACAAGAAGCATCTTTGAAAACCTAACAAGAAACAAAGCCATGCACGAAAAACGTAACCACGATATAAATGAAGATCTGTTCGATTACATGTTGAGATTATTTTTTCTGGTATCGCTCAAGGAAATCCATCTGGGGGGTGAGTTATTGTTCTCGACGTTCTTCAGGGTATTGCGAATAAATCCAGTGCTGTCACGAATGACTTGGGGTCTGTAGAGAGTTTTCAGCGACCTTTATGTCAGTCTGGCCCACTCCCGAACAATTCAATGCATCTTTATCATTTCTATCAGCCCATATATTCTCCGCTGTCAAATGAGTTCTATCTTGTTGTGCGAAGCTTTTGTGAAATCTTATAAAGAGCCACAAAATATTTATTTTCCCTGAACGTCTATTTTGAGCACAGAGACTCTTATACTAAGCAGTAAATCTTGGGACTCTGGCACAATGTGTTATTGCCCTACAATTGAGCTACCGATTCTGCTTTCGCTGATTTTTCGCTTGCGATGTTTTACCTGTGTGGAAGTGTTTCTGTCAGTAAAGCCACCACTGGTGACGTACAAGGTACGAGGTGCCTAATATCTTCCGAGCAGGAGCTGTATACTATCTTATAATTTGGCTCATAGAGAGCCATATAAGTCCGAGTTTTTATTATCCTTTCTGTGCATAAACTGGACTTAAATCATGCTACCACGGAAAACTTGCCGTTTTTATTTTATATCTTGTTTATATTTTCCTATTTCGTATATACAGGGTAGGAATGAAAACCTAGAAACATTACTATTCAATTAGTTTGGGTGCTTCAGATGTTCCCCTCACACAGTCTTCTTCCCCGGTCATGACTTTGCTGCATGCTACTTGGGCATCTCGCGAGGGGGACCATAATAATTAATGGGAAACGGAAGTTATTACTTGGTAGGCAGGCACCACTTTGTGTTTCGGACAGTCCGAATAACCTCGTGCCTTTATGGAAGCCTGTAATTTGATTTTCGACACACTTCCCCCTCCGCAACCTTTCGTTCTTCGTCTTGGACAGGAGATCGATTCGGCTGGATGTGCCCACAAAAGGGGTTTCCAAGAGCGTTCCTGCGCGTGATTCCTTCCCGCACCACCGATGGCCTTTCGCTGCTGAATTATATATGAACCGTTGTACAAATAGCCATTCAGGTGTTCCTCGCTGTATCGACTGTTTCTTTGTCTCTCTCGAGAACATCCCGTCGGGCTTTTCCTTGCTCGGCGAATGTTGGAACTGCTCTCCTATGCATGGCTTATTAGCGGAAGATAGGAAAGGAAACTATTACGGTAGAGAAGCTCATGATGGCTGCTGGATAGATCTGTCGTGGGAGCTTGCGTAGCTCCTGCACAAGGAGTAGTGCATAATGGATGAATTCGAGATCTAACGGTTAAGATCTCCAGTCTATATCAACATCTATAGACCACGGTAAGAACGAATGTTATAACCACATGCATTGCCTTTAGAACAAAACAGAATATAATTGGAGGGCTAGGGTGTAAAACATGGTAAGTGGAATTTTGATCATTTCCAAGTTCATTAAGAAAAAAAGTTATTAGAAGCTATACTGTAGATAAATTGTTTTGGTGTTGTGTTTACCAATTTCAGAAGGCTTCACTGAGTCTAATGCAAATTGTATGACATGGCAATTTCACTCGAAAATTGAAGGATGGCACATTTTACTTTGTACTAACTCAAAAATGACCAAAATGTCACTTACTATGTTTTAAACAAGAGCCCTTCAATTTATTTCAAGTACATTTCTTGTACATACCGTTTTTTAACCACATCCCTTCAATCTCTTTGTTTTCTTGTCTTCACAACTACCGTCTATCACTTTCACTAGACTTTTACCCAGTTGATTCTTAGAAGCTTTAATAGCACTCATTTTCATTCTTCCCTTTAAACTTTATGGCTCTCTTTGTCCAGATTCCTTATTTTCGAATTTCTCCCCTCCCAACGGTCTTACCCTCCTCGAAGCGTTTTTCCTCATCTTATCCATGTTATAATTATTTATTTCCCCTATTCAATTTTCGTCTTGCCTCCCTGGTTTCTTTACACTGGAGGAGAATATGAAATTTCATCTCTTCGCCGTATAGCGGGCTTACTATGCTTTCGTCGTTCCGTTTGAGTTACCTTGTGCCCATCCCCTAGTCTGAACCAGGCCAATGCTGATATATATATATATATATATATATATATATATACACGTATATCTCGTGCACCTTCTCTATTATTACTGATGTTGAAGATTTTTTTTACCACATTCTACGAGAATTTTCCGTTTGTTAATAGTCTTCCAATCTGTACATATGGCCCATATCGCCTTCATATCAATTCTCCCCCTTTACTTCCTCTTACCCAAGCCCTACGCTTTATAATTCCTTCTTTACTTCTGCTGCCCATTGCCCCTCATTACCTATACTTATTTCTCATTGCACACTAAGTTTCTTACCTATCTGTCATTTCACACTAAGTTTCTTTAAATTTCCTCTCTCCACAGACCTCAGTTTTGCCCAGTATTTAAATCTGCTCATTATAGTCTCCATTTCCTCTCTGAATTTTCCCATGTCCCTACGCGTCCTTCACGTTGTCATACACCTTCCTACACGTAGCTCTTGTTTTAGAAATCTATAATATGCATTTTATGGAGTTACTCTTTCCACTTCCTCCCAGAACCAGAGTTCGACATCGTCCAGACTTTTTATTGGTAGTACATTTTTGGTACCTTCCATTTTATTTTCCTCGTTTTCTCCAGAGTATACGCTGATTTCCCTTTACTTCTTATTGCACACCTGTCCGTCATTGTCATGCCTAAATAATTGTGTTTTGCCAACAGATAGCATCGTTAAGGGTCATGACCATTATGTAAACAAAAGACGGAGGAGAAAGTGAACCTCCGGAAAGAGACCACTTCTGACTGATTAGCCCAGGAACACACACACAAAGTTTATACTCCCTTCAAATTTAAGAGGACTAACCAAACGAAACTTGTTTTCATTCACTTCGGGACAGAGTGTAGTCTAATTTATAACATCACTGTATCAGCGTCTGTATAATGATATAACAGTCGTGACGGCTCCCATCGAAACTAGCCAATAGGATTTCTCACACGTCACGTGCTTTTGATTCCATTTCATAAGAAGAGAAGATCATAGCATTTTTTTCTTCTTTCATACATTTGGCTCCCTTGGGATATTACAGACCTTATTGGAAAATATTTCCTGTCTCTGCACTACACAAACAGGAGTTCAATATGTGCTCTATAACTTGGAACAAATACATGCAAGTACTGAAGAAAACCAGGCGGGCTTTTTCTTTATCTTCTCTATATGCCGGAGGTATTGTAACAGGCAATACACTATCAGATATATTGGAGTCTAGCCAAACTTTAGCAGGAAATGACGTGTAGCAATTGTTACGTTATGAAATAAAAGCAAGCAATAATCTGAACAGACCATTTTTTTATATACTTCTTTACAAGTTTACTTACGCTCTGGACCTGAGGAAGAGTTACAGTTCCTAATATTATTGAAACATACTGTATATCAGGTAAATGAAAATACATTATGCAAAAATTAAAAGGCTGCTTCACAATATCCAATGGTATGGAAAGGCTGTTCAGGAATTATTTATCCCAGTTGGCTAAGGTCGCCATAATAATCGTTTAAGGGAAGAGACGGTGCTCAGCTTAGGATACATCTGTGCACGATACTGTCAATACTCACTCTGACTGCTGTGCGGGAGGCCAGGGTTCGATTTCTAGTGTGAGTGATTTCTGGTCCAGGAATGCCTCTGTGAGATGTGTTTCGGGTTCACCTGGCCGCTAATAAATAGGTACCTGTGGGCATCTTTGGGATAAAAGCGGCAGGAACGTGGTTTTGATCGCCTCACCTCCATCAATGGCCTACATTGAGAATGTGTGAGGCCCTACCTCAAATGTATGTTGCAATGTTAAGGGACTATCTTTGCCTTTACATTACGATACTGACGATAAGCTAAATCAATCAGAGCTTTAGTGAGAAATGATTATATCTAGATACGATGGTATACTTTCGAATTTCACAAATATTTAATAAATAATTTTCGAAATTGCAAACAATTATAAAGAATGGTTTCAATCTACATTAGAAAATATTGTTATAACCACAACACATTTCCATATTTGTAGTAAAACGCATCCAAGTATAGCTTTTTCGAAAATGGTCAGAATATAGAATTTTTCGCTTCATTTCTTGATATTGGTCTCACAATGTAAATAGACTAATCGATGTGCATTTACTTTTAAAATATGCCACAGACACAAGACGAATTCTTGGTATAAGAGGTGCCATCAAAAAGTATCACGACTATTAACTTCGATAGTAAGAATTCGATTCTTTATGAATAATCTAACTGTGTATGCCCTCCCCTTGAATATAAAAGAACGACGCGGTACAAATTATTATCAGGTACTCTGAAATAACTGCCGCGTGGAAAAGCGTGCCTGTTCAGTGTCGCATTCGATTCTACACTCAGAATGTTGGCAAAAAAGGTGTGTGCGTGTGTAGAAAATTTTGTAGAGAACTAAGGAAAACATCAACACATCAACACCTACAATGAGTCATGCAAAAACATTTAAGTTATTTATTTTTATTTTATTTTATTTCGCAAAGATTCTTAACAGAACATAATGTTCCAATAATAAAGGATCATATTAAAAACATTTATAATAAAGAATAAATATACATTTTAAAAATTACAGAACTACAGAATTACAAAATTACAAAATACAAAAAAAAAGATACAGAAAATAGAGAATACAAAAGGCAGTAGGTATGTTATACAAAGTTACAGAACAAAACAATATAGTACAATCACAACAGAGTATCGCTAAATGCTTTCAAATGAAAACATATAATACATCGCACAATAGTCGATGAACACTAAGATTAATTACACAAATTGTAATATGAGAGTAAATGAATCATGACTTTAAATACATAGCATCAATAAAAATAATATAATACAAACACAGCTTCACTAAACACTGAATAATTTTAATACAATCAAATTTAAATGTTAGGCAATGACAATATATTTATTTTTATTAGTGAACTATATGTTATAAAGGAAGCGTGAAGTCTACTTTAATTACCTTTTGAACAAGTTTCTTATAATTTGTGCATAGTCTGATAACAACTGAAGATTTATGTGTATTATTTTTCGATTTATCAATATAAAAGGGAAGCAGACATCTAAAATTTACTGGCTTAGCACTAAGTTTAAAATATTGCAACACTTCAGGCGAATCTATTAAGTAATTCATAATCTTATAAAGTGTAAAATATTGAGCTATTAATCTTCTAGATTTCAAAGGTGGCACCTCAAAATCTACAAGTAAAAAATAATAAGAAATTCTATTTAATACTGCTGAACGATTATACTTTTTAAAATACAAATATCGTAAAAATTTAAACTGAATTCGTTCAATATTATCTGAATGTATCTGATAAAATGGATCCCAAATTTCACTTAAGTATTCAAGCCTTGAACGAACGATTGAATTATATAGGTTCATTAAAACCTGCGTATTCTTAAAATCTTTAGTTGACCTAATTATAAATCCAAGACGGTTATATGAATCCGAGCAGATATAAGAATAATTATGTTTATAGTTTAAATTCTTATCCAATATTAATACTAAATCATTGATTACATCTACGCGTGTAAGTATACTTCCATTATGAATATAATTGGGAAGTACGGCTTTTGTTTTATTTGTAAACGTTATTGTTGAACATTTACTAATATTAAAATATAATTTATTCTGAACGCTCCATTGATAACAAACATCTATATCTTTTTGTAATAAAATGACATATTCTGGAAATATGATACCTTTAAAAATCTTTAAATCATCTGCATACAATATGAAAACTTTATAACAGATGGAAGATCATTTATATATAAAGCAAAAAGAAGGGGACCGAGGTTTGATCCCTGAAGGACACCTGAATATGCTGTATATAATGTCGATGTACCATAGTTATAAACCACTTTGTATTTCCTGTTTTTCAAATAGGAGATAATTATTTTTAATAAAGCATCAGATAAGCCAAAAGAAGAAAGTTTATTTAATAATAAAGTATGATCAATCTTATCAAATGCCTTAATAAAATCAGTATATATAACGTCTAACTGAATGTTTTCATTAAAATAATCCGAAATATATTGAGTGAAAGACATTAAATTAGTTAAGGTGGATCTTTTTGGATAAAACCCATGTTGAGCAACAGAGATATAAAGCTGAACATGAAAAAAAGAATACTATACAGGATCTGTTCGAATATCTTCGCTGGGGTTGAGATTAATGCAATAGGTCTATAATTTTCAATGTTATTAATGTTTCCTTTTTAAAAAACAGGCGTATTTTTACTAATTTTCCATTGATCAGGAAAGGTTTGTGTCGATAGAATTAGATTATAGATAAAACATAGTGGGCGTCGAAGAGGGTCGGCACAACCTTTATAGATATATGAAGGTATTTCATCTGCACCACTTGATTTCTTAGATCTAATTTTTTTCAATGCTTTTATATAATCCGTTGAAGTTATAGTATTTATGTTTAAACAGTGAGAAACGCCCAGAGTTTCGCCTGTAGGAATATCATATGTTGGAGTTACCTTAGCATAAACACTGCTAAAGAACCTTGCAAATCCATCTGCAATATCCTGATTCGACGTTAGTGTAGCCTGTTGATATGTCATAGTAGACGGTTTTAATTGAGGTTGCTTCTTATTTTTGATATATTGCCAAAATTGTTTTGAATCATTTCGAATTTAATTTTGCACATTGTTTACATAGTTTTTATAGGCCAAGTTTATTAACTTCTTACATTCTCTTCGTAACTGAATAAACCATTCATTATGATAATTAGAAATATGTCTTTTACGCCTATGTAATTCCTTGCGTTTCAATATTCTTATTATTTCACCATTAAACCAACAAGGATACGAGTTTGTTTTATGAATTATTTTATTTGGCACATGTTTATTAAGTATATCGTAAAAGGTCTGATAAAACTTATCAACAGCATTATTTGGGTGTTTACATTGAATCAATTCTTCCCAACTACCACCAGCAAGATCCTGATACAACTTCAAAAATTAGCTTGTTTAAAGTTAAAACCCATAGCTGAATATAATTTAGTTGATAGCACTTAAAATTAAAAGGTAAGGTTTAAACTCAAGTTTAGGATGATCGAACTCAGTTGATGACCCCATACTTACCCGACATGACTCACTGTAATATTTAGTTATTTTCTCAGATGAAGATTGCTCTAATAGGAAAGAGATAAGGAGTCGTAAAGACAATAAAAGCAAATTAGAAGCAATGTCTAAGAAACATATCAAATAGTTCTTTTAAAAATATTTTTAGCACTATAAGTATACAGATTAACAATTTGTAGCGAGAAATAGTAAAGTCAACTGGTCTCGATACTTATCGACCACACCTCGTATATTGCAAACGCTCAATAAAATAACACAGGAAAAAATTAGGTGTGCAGAGCAAGCACTCATGCATTTTACATATTTGTTGCTGTTGCCCCGTAAGTAATGCATTTTATTAAGAACTTGGAAACATTTTTCCATACACTGAATGAACACACTAGCGAGCGATATTAGCCAATGCATATTTCGTTGCATATGCAGACACGAGGATTAAAGTACATTTCCAGGCAAATATCACGAGAACTGCATGCAAATGCATGTCTGTAAAAAGTAGTCGCATCATCATATTACGTATGTACATGCATTATTCTGAGTTCTAAAGAACAGTAGGGCTGTTTTCTTGAAAAAACCTGTGTGTGTTTACATGTAGATATTTTGTTTGCAATCAAACAATTAAAAATACTATTTGTTGTTTGCATAACACGAAATCAAATCGAGTAATATTTATTTTCTTTAATAAAGTTAACAGAAAATGTGTATTCAGTTAATTTACACATTCTTCCACCGATATATTTTTGCTTCGTGTGTTTTTCCTTTATCTCTGGAAAGATAATTACATAGCGAACTAGCACCCGTGTTTTGTTTGCTGTCGTGTAATTAATTAGCACACAGGATATACAAAATAGCAAAGCAACGAAATCAATGTAAGATTTTTTGTTAACATGTAAGCTCAAATTCTGAAACAACATACGTCATTAACGGCATGTTATCATTGCTGTATAGCCAATACCGTTTACATTTTTATGGTTAAGAGAATATATGATAAATCCTATATTTTTGGCCTGAGCTTTGTAATATTCATTGTTGTCTAATAACCGTATTACACGCATCAGCTTGCAGTAGAGAAAGACCATATCCGATTGCCGCGCGGCAAGATGACGTGTCAGATTGTTATACTGCGCAGGCGCCAAACGATTGTAATATCAAACAAAGAACACGTGCGGGGCTTCAACAACTTTCAGGTCAGAAAGCCTGGCGGCAAGATGACGTGCGTAATAGGATCCCGGACATGATCATCATGCTGTGCGGCATCCTGAAGCCAACTTTCTACGCAGAAAGCTGGGTGTATGTAATGCAGCCATTACATGAACCAGCTTGCAACGTGGCCATCAGAAAGCATTAAACAAGCATGATGTTCGAGCTACAATCTGATCAGACTGACCCCTATTACTCGATCATCTTTATTGGCAGCAATCTTACTCGTGCTTTCTGTGCGGCAAGCTGATGTTTAACACCGCCGTAACTCTGAAATGCATTCAAGGTGCATTTTTATAAACAGCGTAGAATATTCAGGAGTATATTTTCTTCTTCCGCACTTTCTATCATGTTACGTAAAGAAGATAATCCAACCGCCCAGGGACGAAGAATTGACTATTCTGGATTACAGGGTGTCGATAAAGGTTTTTTGAAATTTCACGCTTTTATAACAAGAGCTGTAATTGACATACTGAAGCACATTGCCATTCGAGAGTCGAAACACTTTGTCCTTGACATAACCCCACAAAATATTCAGGGGTGTATCAGGGTACCTAGGAGGCCAGAGAATTGAAGCACCTCTCTGCTGGAAAACTTGTGTTCAGGACATATCTCCTAATTCCGGCTTAATGTGTGGTGGTGCATCACCATGATGAAAAATCTGAGAGAAAAAAAATTGATTTGGTGCTTTTGTTTGATTGATTGATTGATTAATTTAGTTTATTTTACTTCGCGTTTTGTGCCTCTTGGCTATCACTTTCACTAGACTTTTACCCAGTTGATTCTTAGAAGCTTTAATAGCACTCATTTTCATTCTTCCCTTTAAACTTTATGGCTCTCTTTGTCCAGATTCCTTATTTTCGAATTTCTCCCCTCCCAACGGTCTTACCCTCCTCGAAGCGTTTTTCCTCATCTTATCCATGTTATAATTATTTATTTCCCCTATTCAATTTTCGTCTTGCCTCCCTGGTTTCTTTACACTGGAGGAGAATATGAAATTTCATCTCTTCGCCGTATAGCGGGCTTACTATGCTTTCGTCGTTCCGTTTGAGTTACCTTGTGCCCATCCCCTAGTCTGAACCAGGCCAATGCTGATATATATATATATATATATATATATATATACACGTATATCTCGTGCACCTTCTCTATTATTACTGATGTTGAAGATTTTTTTTACCACATTCTACGAGAATTTTCCGTTTGTTAATAGTCTTCCAATCTGTACATATGGCCCATATCGCCTTCATATCAATTCTCCCCCTTTACTTCCTCTTACCCAAGCCCTACGCTTTATAATTCCTTCTTTACTTCTGCTGCCCATTGCCCCTCATTACCTATACTTATTTCTCATTGCACACTAAGTTTCTTACCTATCTGTCATTTCACACTAAGTTTCTTTAAATTTCCTCTCTCCACAGACCTCAGTTTTGCCCAGTATTTAAATCTGCTCATTATAGTCTCCATTTCCTCTCTGAATTTTCCCATGTCCCTACGCGTCCTTCACGTTGTCATACACCTTCCTACACGTAGCTCTTGTTTTAGAAATCTATAATATGCATTTTATGGAGTTACTCTTTCCACTTCCTCCCAGAACCAGAGTTCGACATCGTCCAGACTTTTTATTGGTAGTACATTTTTGGTACCTTCCATTTTATTTTCCTCGTTTTCTCCAGAGTATACGCTGATTTCCCTTTACTTCTTATTGCACACCTGTCCGTCATTGTCATGCCTAAATAATTGTGTTTTGCCAACAGATAGCATCGTTAAGGGTCATGACCATTATGTAAACAAAAGACGGAGGAGAAAGTGAACCTCCGGAAAGAGACCACTTCTGACTGATTAGCCCAGGAACACACACACAAAGTTTATACTCCCTTCAAATTTAAGAGGACTAACCAAACGAAACTTGTTTTCATTCACTTCGGGACAGAGTGTAGTCTAATTTATAACATCACTGTATCAGCGTCTGTATAATGATATAACAGTCGTGACGGCTCCCATCGAAACTAGCCAATAGGATTTCTCACACGTCACGTGCTTTTGATTCCATTTCATAAGAAGAGAAGATCATAGCATTTTTTTCTTCTTTCATACATTTGGCTCCCTTGGGATATTACAGACCTTATTGGAAAATATTTCCTGTCTCTGCACTACACAAACAGGAGTTCAATATGTGCTCTATAACTTGGAACAAATACATGCAAGTACTGAAGAAAACCAGGCGGGCTTTTTCTTTATCTTCTCTATATGCCGGAGGTATTGTAACAGGCAATACACTATCAGATATATTGGAGTCTAGCCAAACTTTAGCAGGAAATGACGTGTAGCAATTGTTACGTTATGAAATAAAAGCAAGCAATAATCTGAACAGACCATTTTTTTATATACTTCTTTACAAGTTTACTTACGCTCTGGACCTGAGGAAGAGTTACAGTTCCTAATATTATTGAAACATACTGTATATCAGGTAAATGAAAATACATTATGCAAAAATTAAAAGGCTGCTTCACAATATCCAATGGTATGGAAAGGCTGTTCAGGAATTATTTATCCCAGTTGGCTAAGGTCGCCATAATAATCGTTTAAGGGAAGAGACGGTGCTCAGCTTAGGATACATCTGTGCACGATACTGTCAATACTCACTCTGACTGCTGTGCGGGAGGCCAGGGTTCGATTTCTAGTGTGAGTGATTTCTGGTCCAGGAATGCCTCTGTGAGATGTGTTTCGGGTTCACCTGGCCGCTAATAAATAGGTACCTGTGGGCATCTTTGGGATAAAAGCGGCAGGAACGTGGTTTTGATCGCCTCACCTCCATCAATGGCCTACATTGAGAATGTGTGAGGCCCTACCTCAAATGTATGTTGCAATGTTAAGGGACTATCTTTGCCTTTACATTACGATACTGACGATAAGCTAAATCAATCAGAGCTTTAGTGAGAAATGATTATATCTAGATACGATGGTATACTTTCGAATTTCACAAATATTTAATAAATAATTTTCGAAATTGCAAACAATTATAAAGAATGGTTTCAATCTACATTAGAAAATATTGTTATAACCACAACACATTTCCATATTTGTAGTAAAACGCATCCAAGTATAGCTTTTTCGAAAATGGTCAGAATATAGAATTTTTCGCTTCATTTCTTGATATTGGTCTCACAATGTAAATAGACTAATCGATGTGCATTTACTTTTAAAATATGCCACAGACACAAGACGAATTCTTGGTATAAGAGGTGCCATCAAAAAGTATCACGACTATTAACTTCGATAGTAAGAATTCGATTCTTTATGAATAATCTAACTGTGTATGCCCTCCCCTTGAATATAAAAGAACGACGCGGTACAAATTATTATCAGGTACTCTGAAATAACTGCCGCGTGGAAAAGCGTGCCTGTTCAGTGTCGCATTCGATTCTACACTCAGAATGTTGGCAAAAAAGGTGTGTGCGTGTGTAGAAAATTTTGTAGAGAACTAAGGAAAACATCAACACATCAACACCTACAATGAGTCATGCAAAAACATTTAAGTTATTTATTTTTATTTTATTTTATTTCGCAAAGATTCTTAACAGAACATAATGTTCCAATAATAAAGGATCATATTAAAAACATTTATAATAAAGAATAAATATACATTTTAAAAATTACAGAACTACAGAATTACAAAATTACAAAATACAAAAAAAAAGATACAGAAAATAGAGAATACAAAAGGCAGTAGGTATGTTATACAAAGTTACAGAACAAAACAATATAGTACAATCACAACAGAGTATCGCTAAATGCTTTCAAATGAAAACATATAATACATCGCACAATAGTCGATGAACACTAAGATTAATTACACAAATTGTAATATGAGAGTAAATGAATCATGACTTTAAATACATAGCATCAATAAAAATAATATAATACAAACACAGCTTCACTAAACACTGAATAATTTTAATACAATCAAATTTAAATGTTAGGCAATGACAATATATTTATTTTTATTAGTGAACTATATGTTATAAAGGAAGCGTGAAGTCTACTTTAATTACCTTTTGAACAAGTTTCTTATAATTTGTGCATAGTCTGATAACAACTGAAGATTTATGTGTATTATTTTTCGATTTATCAATATAAAAGGGAAGCAGACATCTAAAATTTACTGGCTTAGCACTAAGTTTAAAATATTGCAACACTTCAGGCGAATCTATTAAGTAATTCATAATCTTATAAAGTGTAAAATATTGAGCTATTAATCTTCTAGATTTCAAAGGTGGCACCTCAAAATCTACAAGTAAAAAATAATAAGAAATTCTATTTAATACTGCTGAACGATTATACTTTTTAAAATACAAATATCGTAAAAATTTAAACTGAATTCGTTCAATATTATCTGAATGTATCTGATAAAATGGATCCCAAATTTCACTTAAGTATTCAAGCCTTGAACGAACGATTGAATTATATAGGTTCATTAAAACCTGCGTATTCTTAAAATCTTTAGTTGACCTAATTATAAATCCAAGACGGTTATATGAATCCGAGCAGATATAAGAATAATTATGTTTATAGTTTAAATTCTTATCCAATATTAATACTAAATCATTGATTACATCTACGCGTGTAAGTATACTTCCATTATGAATATAATTGGGAAGTACGGCTTTTGTTTTATTTGTAAACGTTATTGTTGAACATTTACTAATATTAAAATATAATTTATTCTGAACGCTCCATTGATAACAAACATCTATATCTTTTTGTAATAAAATGACATATTCTGGAAATATGATACCTTTAAAAATCTTTAAATCATCTGCATACAATATGAAAACTTTATAACAGATGGAAGATCATTTATATATAAAGCAAAAAGAAGGGGACCGAGGTTTGATCCCTGAAGGACACCTGAATATGCTGTATATAATGTCGATGTACCATAGTTATAAACCACTTTGTATTTCCTGTTTTTCAAATAGGAGATAATTATTTTTAATAAAGCATCAGATAAGCCAAAAGAAGAAAGTTTATTTAATAATAAAGTATGATCAATCTTATCAAATGCCTTAATAAAATCAGTATATATAACGTCTAACTGAATGTTTTCATTAAAATAATCCGAAATATATTGAGTGAAAGACATTAAATTAGTTAAGGTGGATCTTTTTGGATAAAACCCATGTTGAGCAACAGAGATATAAAGCTGAACATGAAAAAAAGAATACTATACAGGATCTGTTCGAATATCTTCGCTGGGGTTGAGATTAATGCAATAGGTCTATAATTTTCAATGTTATTAATGTTTCCTTTTTAAAAAACAGGCGTATTTTTACTAATTTTCCATTGATCAGGAAAGGTTTGTGTCGATAGAATTAGATTATAGATAAAACATAGTGGGCGTCGAAGAGGGTCGGCACAACCTTTATAGATATATGAAGGTATTTCATCTGCACCACTTGATTTCTTAGATCTAATTTTTTTCAATGCTTTTATATAATCCGTTGAAGTTATAGTATTTATGTTTAAACAGTGAGAAACGCCCAGAGTTTCGCCTGTAGGAATATCATATGTTGGAGTTACCTTAGCATAAACACTGCTAAAGAACCTTGCAAATCCATCTGCAATATCCTGATTCGACGTTAGTGTAGCCTGTTGATATGTCATAGTAGACGGTTTTAATTGAGGTTGCTTCTTATTTTTGATATATTGCCAAAATTGTTTTGAATCATTTCGAATTTAATTTTGCACATTGTTTACATAGTTTTTATAGGCCAAGTTTATTAACTTCTTACATTCTCTTCGTAACTGAATAAACCATTCATTATGATAATTAGAAATATGTCTTTTACGCCTATGTAATTCCTTGCGTTTCAATATTCTTATTATTTCACCATTAAACCAACAAGGATACGAGTTTGTTTTATGAATTATTTTATTTGGCACATGTTTATTAAGTATATCGTAAAAGGTCTGATAAAACTTATCAACAGCATTATTTGGGTGTTTACATTGAATCAATTCTTCCCAACTACCACCAGCAAGATCCTGATACAACTTCAAAAATTAGCTTGTTTAAAGTTAAAACCCATAGCTGAATATAATTTAGTTGATAGCACTTAAAATTAAAAGGTAAGGTTTAAACTCAAGTTTAGGATGATCGAACTCAGTTGATGACCCCATACTTACCCGACATGACTCACTGTAATATTTAGTTATTTTCTCAGATGAAGATTGCTCTAATAGGAAAGAGATAAGGAGTCGTAAAGACAATAAAAGCAAATTAGAAGCAATGTCTAAGAAACATATCAAATAGTTCTTTTAAAAATATTTTTAGCACTATAAGTATACAGATTAACAATTTGTAGCGAGAAATAGTAAAGTCAACTGGTCTCGATACTTATCGACCACACCTCGTATATTGCAAACGCTCAATAAAATAACACAGGAAAAAATTAGGTGTGCAGAGCAAGCACTCATGCATTTTACATATTTGTTGCTGTTGCCCCGTAAGTAATGCATTTTATTAAGAACTTGGAAACATTTTTCCATACACTGAATGAACACACTAGCGAGCGATATTAGCCAATGCATATTTCGTTGCATATGCAGACACGAGGATTAAAGTACATTTCCAGGCAAATATCACGAGAACTGCATGCAAATGCATGTCTGTAAAAAGTAGTCGCATCATCATATTACGTATGTACATGCATTATTCTGAGTTCTAAAGAACAGTAGGGCTGTTTTCTTGAAAAAACCTGTGTGTGTTTACATGTAGATATTTTGTTTGCAATCAAACAATTAAAAATACTATTTGTTGTTTGCATAACACGAAATCAAATCGAGTAATATTTATTTTCTTTAATAAAGTTAACAGAAAATGTGTATTCAGTTAATTTACACATTCTTCCACCGATATATTTTTGCTTCGTGTGTTTTTCCTTTATCTCTGGAAAGATAATTACATAGCGAACTAGCACCCGTGTTTTGTTTGCTGTCGTGTAATTAATTAGCACACAGGATATACAAAATAGCAAAGCAACGAAATCAATGTAAGATTTTTTGTTAACATGTAAGCTCAAATTCTGAAACAACATACGTCATTAACGGCATGTTATCATTGCTGTATAGCCAATACCGTTTACATTTTTATGGTTAAGAGAATATATGATAAATCCTATATTTTTGGCCTGAGCTTTGTAATATTCATTGTTGTCTAATAACCGTATTACACGCATCAGCTTGCAGTAGAGAAAGACCATATCCGATTGCCGCGCGGCAAGATGACGTGTCAGATTGTTATACTGCGCAGGCGCCAAACGATTGTAATATCAAACAAAGAACACGTGCGGGGCTTCAACAACTTTCAGGTCAGAAAGCCTGGCGGCAAGATGACGTGCGTAATAGGATCCCGGACATGATCATCATGCTGTGCGGCATCCTGAAGCCAACTTTCTACGCAGAAAGCTGGGTGTATGTAATGCAGCCATTACATGAACCAGCTTGCAACGTGGCCATCAGAAAGCATTAAACAAGCATGATGTTCGAGCTACAATCTGATCAGACTGACCCCTATTACTCGATCATCTTTATTGGCAGCAATCTTACTCGTGCTTTCTGTGCGGCAAGCTGATGTTTAACACCGCCGTAACTCTGAAATGCATTCAAGGTGCATTTTTATAAACAGCGTAGAATATTCAGGAGTATATTTTCTTCTTCCGCACTTTCTATCATGTTACGTAAAGAAGATAATCCAACCGCCCAGGGACGAAGAATTGACTATTCTGGATTACAGGGTGTCGATAAAGGTTTTTTGAAATTTCACGCTTTTATAACAAGAGCTGTAATTGACATACTGAAGCACATTGCCATTCGAGAGTCGAAACACTTTGTCCTTGACATAACCCCACAAAATATTCAGGGGTGTATCAGGGTACCTAGGAGGCCAGAGAATTGAAGCACCTCTCTGCTGGAAAACTTGTGTTCAGGACATATCTCCTAATTCCGGCTTAATGTGTGGTGGTGCATCACCATGATGAAAAATCTGAGAGAAAAAAAATTGATTTGGTGCTTTTGTTTGATTGATTGATTGATTAATTTAGTTTATTTTACTTCGCGTTTTGTGCCTCTTGGCTAATTTGCGAAGATGAGGATGAGTGATGAAAGGATGAAATTGATGAATGAACATTCACAAACAACCAAGCCCGACCGGGATTCGAACCCGGGACCCTTGGCGTCGCAGCGCGATGTGCTAACCGCTCGGCCACAGGGTCGGGCACTTTTGTTTGAGAATCGTAATTCATGTGTTTGGGGTGTAAAATTGTAAACAACCTATGTGGATACTCTGTACATACTGAATGAATTTGGATAAGTCAAGCACGAAAAAAAAGCATCACAGAAACTTAACGTAAGCCTAATATCAAACTATTAATTTTTAAACTTCCAAATAACTAGGTTCGCAAGGAATTGTTTATTTCAAAGTTTCTGTAAATTTTTCATGTGAAATAAAATATGTACCTTACTTGTCCTCCACTAAAAACATTTTTGCAGCATAATCACATGTTCCAGTCTGTGGGTTGCGGAAACTAAACTAATAAGCGAAACTTTGTGCAGGAAATTCGCCATGAGCATAACAATATGGCCAGAGATTTTTTTCATGGAAAACGTTAATGCTGAACGCAGTGATGTAATTTGAGGCACCGTTCCGTTCCAAATAAGTGACAGTCTGTTGACAAACATGCACATATGAAGCCCACGAAGATGAAAATGATGGATGTATAACCAAGATGTATTTACCCTAGCGACGACGAAAAGGCGAGGATAAAAAACGTTAACATTAAGATCCATTAGTCTCCAGCATTCTTCCCCTCTCTTCCTGGAGGAACAACAAATTAATGATTCCTGGGAGCTTGTTGGCTCCCGAATTTAATGCCTCTGCACGTTCTACTGTCTGGAGAAAAATAAAGGGTTGGTGAAAAAATTAATTGACGAAGACAAAAAGCGTAATGACACTACCATTTGCTTAATCTTGGGATTATTTATGTTTCTTCCTTTGCATTTGTTGCCGACCTTAAGGGAGGGGAAAGGCGAATTTGCTCAAGCAGTCTCTGACGCTGGTGTGGAAACTTGATATCCTAATTTTTAACTGTCGTTTCATTCACTGTTCCTGAAGTGACAAACTGGTATCAGAAAAGTATGCAACCGCAATTGCTAAATTCGTTCGATATTTCTTGCAGCACCCTCCTCGGTGATGGAGTGTGTTTAGTGGTAGATTCATGACCTCGCTAGCGGGTTCGAGTCCCGTCCTACGGGAAGGAGAGATTTGTAAAATGTGGCGTCTTAGGCTATCCTTTGCTTTGGGTCCTGCTGACACTATTATCATTATTATTATTATTATTATTATTCAGAGTTATTTAATGAATAGAACGTTTAGAGTAAAAATAGGTCAAATAACATCCAATAAGGCAAAAATATCGTGTGATGTACCACAAGGATCTCCTCTTGCTCCTATTTTATTTGCAATTTTTATTAATGATCTTATATTTAGTGTTTGAGAATCATCCTGTATTTTATATGCCGATGACCTAAAAATATTTAGGGAAATAAAAATGGATCGGACGTCTTAAAATTACAGGATGATCTTAATAGTTAATACAATGGTGTGACATAAATGGTATGCAAATTAATTTTGCTAAATGCAAACTATTGAGATGTTCGAGAAAAACAAGTTGTATTGTTTCTCAATATGTTATAAAATCTAATAAGATTTCTATTTGTTCTAGTCATAAGGATATAATCATAGATTCTAAATTGCTATTTGATGAACATATAATTGAAGTTTGTAAAAAGCTAAAAATATTTTAGGTTTCATATATTTTAATTGGACTTCCTTTAATAGAATGAAAACTTTTAGATTCCTATTTTTAGTTTTGGTTCGACCATTAGTGGAATATGGAAGTGAATTATGGAATGTAGCAGCAAATAGTCACACCGAAAAAATTGAATCAATTCAGAAATTATTTATTAGGTTACTTTGTATGAAAATGAAGAAAAGTTACATATCATTAAATTATATGGAGTGGTTGGAGATACTTAATTTAACAACCTTGAGCTCAAGAAGGAAAGATAAAATTAAAATTTTGTATTGATACAAAACATTTTGTCAAATAGAATTGATAGTGAATACTTTATAAATACAATAGTATACAATGTTCCAAAATATAAACAAGAATGAATTCATTATTGTCTGTAAAATTAAAAAATGGTGGAGAATTTATAAAAATATTTATCGATGATTTTAATTATGACTTCCCTTAAAATATTATATTTAGGTATAGGATGTGGTTTCCTGTAAAAAAAACATTATGGATCAATCCTTTGATATTACTCTTTGTGACATAGTGCTGTATAAGGTTTATTTTTAACTGTTCTCAGTACTTTAAATAAACTATTATTATTATTATTATTATTATTATTAACTTCTTCTAGGAACAATTGTTTACTTCGAGCGTTGTTGCGTGACCTCGCGCGGCTTCCTTTGCAGTCTGCCATACAAACTTGCACTCCGGTTAAAATACATACTGAAAATTGAGTTGTGATGTAAGAAGTTATTTAAACACTAGAAACTCCTTCCTTCTACCTTCTTTCATGAAATAAGAAAGTAAGGACAGCATGTTGTTTTGTCTTGCTATCATCACAATATTGAGGAATTTTAATAGTCTATTATCTTTGTCATTCTGCCCCTTCAGCGTCTCACATCTTGCGGCCCCCTTGACTTTCGGCCCCTAGATTATAGCCTAGGATAGCCTACTGGCAAATCTCCCCCTTTTACTGGTCATGTGTTACTTTGTCAGGGGACCTTTCATCAATTTGTTCTAATCATAATTCATCCTCATCGTCACGTCATGCAAAAACTGACAAATGTTTTAAAAAATATAAATATGTTATTTCGTTCACTAATTTAACACGGAAGATTTTTATTTTCTTTCCTTGACCCGAAACTAGAGTGAAAACATCTAAAAATACCGAAAAAAATGTAAAGCTTAAAATTTGTGCTTGTATTCTCAAGTCCTTTCTATTCCTTGTATTATTTTCCTACTTGTAGTAAAATTTTGAATTGCTTCTGCAACACACCATTTACAGAGGCAAATTCTTTTTGCTAAAAACGTTGTACAAAAAAATGCCTTTGTTGACTATATGACAGCGATAGCAACGTAAAATTAGTTGTAAAACTGTTCCTATCAAGCACTTCAGTACTTCGGTAGATCGCATTTGTACCAAACTATCACAAAGTAAAACATGCTATACGAGGTGACGTTTCTTACATGAATGTTCACAATGATATGCCCTTCAGGGTATGTATTCTAAGAGTAAATTTTATAATATATCCACCTATGACCAATCCACTATCATAACAGGAGAAAATTGACCAGAATTCTATCTACTCAAGTCAACTTTACACATTATGGTTAATGCACAGATGTGAGATCCAAAATTCAGGTGCTCCAAAAATTCGAATCAAATTTAATTTGATTTCAAGCCAATTGCAATCAGTGACAATGCACACACAGAAATAAAAATTAAAACACTCTTACCGCATTAGTCTAATCAGGCTCGGATTTAGGGGACTTAGGGGCAACAGCCACAGGCTTCCTAGTACAAAGAGGTCTCTCACTGGGGGAAATTTGGTTTAAAAAGTTTCGCAAAATGTTAAAAATATAACTAGCAATTTGACATAACTTGTCTAAAAGTTATAACTCAAATTATTGATTGATTTGCTTTATTTTACTTTGCTTTTCTTCCACTTTTAGCGAATCGCGAAGATGAGGATGAGTGATAATATAATGGAATTGTAGAAACGACACTCACAAAGAACACACATGCCCAGGCCAGGCTAGTGCGCTGTGCTATCCACTCAGCCACGGAGGTCGGCAATATATGTGAGATTGCATATTCGGGACCTAGTGATGCTATTCCGAGTCTAATATGACTAAGATTTGTGAAATGCAAATTGAAGCTAGTGTTCAATGTCAGAATTGAGGGTCTCCCCGATGGCACAGTGGTAGCGTCGTCGCCTTGTAATCAAGGGGTCTCGGGTTCGATTCCCGGTGGAGGCACATGGTGGTTCGGATCCCACTTTAAACTGTAGGTGCAGTCCCGATTAGCCTTACTGTGCATAAAGTGGACTTAAAACAACAAATCAATCCAATCAATCAGAATTGAGAGGTTGGTTTGAAAATCTTTCAATCTGTACGTATTTTGCCCAAATGCAGCACACAGGAAGCTACATTGCAATATTATTTCTGACATTTGCTCTGCTTTCCACGTTGATTATCCTAAATTGCACAATTCCAATGCTGTTTCCCACACGCACACGTTTTAACCGTATTTATCTGAGGTTTCATATTGCAGCTGAAGAAACAAGATATTTCTATTTCAATCCTAAATCATATTTGCAGAGTATTAAGCTGATAGTTGCGAAAAAGGGTGCAAAGCGCCCTGCAGATCAGTATGCAAAACGATGCTAGTAGAGTGCTTTTCCCGAATATTTAAATATGCGCTTAGCTCGGCTATAGAGAGAGATTTGCTAAATAGGATTTGTTAAAAGCGCAGTCTCATCTATATTTATTGCGGTTCTATTATTGTTCCTTCGCTGAATAAACAAGAGATCAACAACTTCATGAATTAGCATTTTAACAAAATGGAGAGGAGAAATATATTTGCAAGGAAAGCGAGAGAGGCCACTGAACAAACTTTGCTGAATGTTTATGTACGATTACCGCAATGAATGTGCAACAAAGCAGAATTTTACAACAACGAGAGATGCACAATGCAACATAAAATAGGCGGCATTCAGTGTTTAACTTTCTTTTTGCAAGTTCTTGCAACAGAAGATTACTTGCATTTATACTGAACATTTTTTTATTTGTGAGAGGCAGTTGATAAAAAATACACAGACTACAAAACAAAACAAAATAATGCATTAATTCATGGTAGACTTTTAAGAACAATATTATTATATATTATGACAGACTTTTAAGTAATGAAGCTGTAGTATGTATAGTATATATATATTCAGTCACTGGGTGTAAGGGATGATCCTTCCACGTAGTACACCCTGGACTGCATTTTGCAGACTAACGAGGCTCTGGCGTCTGTGTTTTGTCCATATGTGTGCTGAGTGTCCCCTTTACAGCCTAAACTTTTAACGAAGTCAGAATGTTTTAAAATTTTAGTAAACGAAATTACAGTTTTGGTAAGGTAAGAGGCTGGACCCCATATAACATGACGGATGCAAAATAGCCTTTAAGTGATGACGCCCCCAAAAATTCAAAATTCAGTCATAACTTTCAAGCCAAGTTATGCAAGAATGGTAATTATATAGGCCTATATGTTTGTTGCTTTTATTTCATAAGCCGTACATATTATTTTCTCGGAGCATATTCCCCAGGGGCCTCACATGAATGACATATAACTTTCTCCAATTATGATTAGCGTATTTGAGAAGAATTGGACAAAATTATCAACCCTACGTTCATAAAATAGATGTTTGAAATATATATTCATGATAAATACAGCTTTACTACCTTAATTATCTTAATGTTGAGAAAGGGAGTAATGGTACCTGGGGGTAAAAGGTAGCTAGAGTGTGTTGCTGATCACATCACCTACAACACCACATCTTCTACTCACAGAACTCAAAATGTATCAAATTGACAAAAATATGTTGACTACAATGGCACATCCTGTAACTGCGATTGATGCATTTTGAGAAACGTATCAGCTTCTGCCGAGCTCCGTGGCGGTACGGTAGGTCGGCAGGGGTAACGGGTTTGAGTCCCGGCCTGGGCATGAGTGTTCTTTGCGAGTGTCCCTTCACCAATTTCATCATATTATCACTCATCGTCGCAATCAGCCAAAAGTGTCAGAAAAGCGACGTAAAATAACCACACCCAACCAATCAAACGTCAGATGCTGTTCCGTGCGATGCACTAAAATGCATCATTTGCAAAGACCAGACAGGGTTATTTGAGGAAAACCAAAATTAGACGTTTAACTGTGGCAATTGATGCGTTTTAAGTTCCGTGAGTACACACAGAAAGCTAAATGCATCAAATCTATTGATGCACTACAGTCAGTGGCAGCGATTAGATTAGAGGGGGCCTGTCCCCACTTTTTGCCACTATGTTAAACCTTATCTTCCAAAGGAAAGTAAACTGTCTTTGCCTCCCCACCCCCAGTTTTGGTACCCAATCGCCGCCACTGACTATAGTGTGTTTTATTGCTTCTGCAAAGAATCAGGTTTACAGTTTGATGCATTTTCGTATATCGTAAAGTTAATGCAAAAGTGCCTCATATGATGCATTTCCTTCTGTCAAGATGCGCTTTAATGCATCATTTGATTCGTTATCTTTCTCTATGATGCACTTAACATTTGATCTGAGCTACGGGCTTTATGCGTTTCTTTGTTTCATTTACTTTTCTATGTGTATGTGCCTTCATGGTACTGTGCAGTGTAAAAGCCATTATCTCTCACCTAATCCTCATAGAATGTAGAAACTTCAATAGTAGCTTTAAGTATAAAATGAGCAGCGTTAACGTTAGTGTCTTAAGACTTACAGAACACCCTCCGAATAAAACGATGGGGCACGAAACTATAGCAAACTAAGCTCCACAAACATCCCTACTATGGGAGAAAGCTTTAAGGTGCGCCATTATTAAGCATTAATACAAACGATGACCCACCTTCGTAAATCAGCATTAACGAGAACGTCGTGAATCAGTATTACAGAGAACTCTGCTTTCCATAAATCAGAATTATTGAAATTTCATGTCGGATACGTCTCGAGGGGAATTTTTTCAGCATCATCCTCCGCCATCTTGGACGTTCTTCAGCCCTTCCCGTCAACAATTTTGGAGAAACGAGGAAGCGAGGGGAAGAAGCAGGAAAGGATTTGAAATAGATCGCAAGATCTCTGCCAAATTCCTTAGAAAATATCTAGAAAATAACAAAATACAAAAGGCGTAAACATTTAAGGTTAGGAAGCCCTAGCTTTCCAAATATGCTCCAGTTATGAGCTCTGAAAAACAATTAACAAGATACAAGTACTCATTGTATGCTTGTGACTGTTCTCTTTCACAACAAGTTTAGTTTCACTGTAAATTTAAAATAGGCTATCTCATTCATATATGTTTTAAGCTTCAAATGTGTACGTTCGACGTTTGATGTACACTGTCCTTGCTTAAAAATGGGACATTTTTTTTATACAACACATTTGGAAAGCATACAATTCGATTGATGGATATAATTCAACTACTTTCTAACCGAATTCTCTTTCATTTCACCCAAGGCTCTTTCATTCTTCTTTACTGAAAATGAAAGTTTCTCTAACGAGTTTTATAAGGGTGAAAATGAGTGCATCAAAATTATGTTGCACAAATGACAAAGTACTACGAAATTCGTTCAACCTAGTCGTTAAAACCGTTGACGAGACCGCGTCTGTCGCCAACGGTGCTTTTAGCATAACGCTGCGTTTACTATATTTGTTTTATACGATTTCCGGTAGAATTCAAGTCAGCGGATTTTTCAGACCCATTGAAGATCGCTAGTGTGATTTGCTTCTAAGAAGCTCTTTTCCAGCGCTTCAGCGGGACACCTTTATGAAGTGATTAGACTATCGAGCTATGCCGCCAGGATTCCCGGGTTCGAGTCACGCCTTCGGCATGATACGACAATATTAAATGACTTTTTAAAATCTGCAATAAGTTGTATACTGTTCTATGTGTTTGGCAACAGGGAGGTGGTGTTTCATTTTTAAATTATTACTTTTATAGCATTATGTAAAATATATTTTAAGGCCTATTTTTTTAAATTTCATAGCCTAATTTCACACTTTAAAGCCTATTTTAGGCGGATAAGACTTAATTTTTTTAGCCTAAACTTCCGACGTATAGTTATAACGCAAGGCATGTATAGCAGGTCGAACAAAATCCATTTCAAAGTCCTCATGCATTTGCTTAAGGCGAGTGTCCGTACTATGTTGGATACATTTTCGGGTGATCTGGGGTCGAATGTGACTCCCATGCTGGTCATTTACTATCATCTTATACACATGCAGGCGAGTCATCAGTCCCAAACTCCAAGTGGAATTCCGAAAAAACCGGGTACAGTTTTTGTACTTTTGATTCCACACTTGCTGTATGCTAACGAAAGTCAATCTTCGATCCTAAGGGTACTACACAGTAAGTAGTAGAAGTCTTATTCCGAAGACAATATCATTTTAAACATAGCCCATAATAATAAATCCTCATATTTCGAAATCAAGGAAAGTATTAAATATGATGTCTCGTTCAACCTTTACGTCAATATTTTATCAGTTGTTTAAATGTAATGAAACTCGAACTACAGAATTGATCTTCAGTTGTTCAACAAAAAGAATTCTTCAAACATATTCAAATTTGTCTAACAAGGGAGGTTATCTAAGTGTCCCCCTCCGATTTCCATCAAACTTGGCAGGTGTATAGAGGGGCCCAAAGGAAAATATACGTGTTTTTTCGGCTAAAAAACTGTATTAGGGCGCAAACCCCACCCTCAAATGTCAAAATGAGGACAAATTGAAGTGGGCATTTGACCCCTGTGTCCCCCTCCGATTTTCATGAAACTTGGCAGGTGTATAGAGGGGCCCAAAGGAAGAAATACGTGTTAAAAAACTGTTTTAGGGGGCAAAACCCGCCTCAAATGTCCAGATGAGTACAATTTGACGTGGGGATCTGACCCCTGTGTCCCCCTCCGATTTCCATGGAACTTGACAGGTGTATAGAGGGGCCTTATGTCCCCTGTTTCTTCCTATGCCATATTTACGTGGTTTCGAGGTCAGATCCCCAATTCAATTTCTCCTCATCTTGACATTTGAGCGGGGGGGTTAGCCCCCTAAAACGGTTTTTAGCTGAAACACAAAAGCACATACTTCTTCCTTTGGGCCCCTCTAAACACCTGCCAAATTTCATGGAAATCGGAGTGGGACACAGGGGTCAGATCCCTAGCATCAATTTGACCTCATCTTGACATTTGAGCGGGGGGGGGGGGGTTGCCTCTTTAAACAGTTTTTTAGCCGAAACAAAAAAAACACGTATTTCTTCCTTTGAGCCCCTCTATACACCTGCCAAGTTTCATGGAAATCGGAGGGGGACACTTAGATAACCTCCCTTGTAAGTGGAAGTCATTTGTACTTAACCCAAACATTCGTGATGTGACAAGAATATTTGGTGCATCATAAATTTGATTGCATGTTTTCAAGCAGGAAGATATCAAATATGCACATTACTATTGTTATCTTTTATGGCGTGTCGTCACGACAGCTTATAAGTTAAGACTTTCGCCTTATGATAAGGAGGTCTCGTGTACGATTTCCGGTTTGACACACTTCAGAATTTCGGACCCAGTTTTAAACATTTTCTCCAGTTACGGTTAGCGCAGAAATTGACAATGTACATTACATATTTTCAATGATAACAGATGTTTCAAATATTTGTTCATGATAACATCAACTTTACGATCACCTTTCTTAATGCGAAAAAGGGAGTAAATTGCAACATTGCAACACCAGTTAGAATGTCAATATTTCCAATTATGAAGGGTGTGATGAAAGAAGGAGGGTCTTTTCAAACCCCCAATACCCTAGAAATAATAATAGTAATAATAAATAATGAAATATTAGCAATATTATAATTGCAAAGTTCTCCTTCTTGACACACACAATATCTATCCATCCAGGTCAATGTACCTCCAGTGTCGTCAACAGTGGGGCGGCGGGGCGAAGAGAGAACGTCCCGCAGTTCGACCGGTCCCCTCCCCCAACAAAGATGAAAAAGCTAGGTAAATATATGTTCTTCTGGCCAAAATATCCACCTTTTGTATTGTATTTAAATGTAAAAGCAAAGTTCCCCGTGCATATAGCATCGTGCCATGAAGGCACATTTAGGGGATGTGGGGATAGGGCCCGATCTCGATCGCGGCCGTTTTGGAGATGATGTGAACAGCACCACGCTCCGGCCGCCTTTACCCCATTGATTTGAGGTTGGGTGAGCACCAGAGCCGCTTTATGCTGGGACAAGGCCGGAAAAATTCCGACCTTAGATCATCAACCCCGGGAATCGAACCCGCGTCTCCCGCGTGGCAGTCAGACGCCTTACCGACTAGTCACCCGCGGATGCGATTTCATGTTTGTTATTTAGCGTTTGCTTTTCTACCACTTTAGGCTAATCGTTGTTGATTAGTTGTTGATTTGGTGTTTTAAGTCCACTTTATGCACAGTAAGGCTAATCGGGACTGGACCTACAGTTTAAAGTGGGATCCGAACCACTTGTGCCTCCGCCGGGTATCGAACCCGGGACCCCTTGATTACAAGGCGAAGACGCTACCACTGCGCCATCGGGGAGGCCCTTAGGCTAATCGTGACGATGGGGATGAGTTATGACATCATGAAAATGATGAAGGGACACTCATACACAACGCTTATGCTTAGGTCGAGATTCGAACCCAGGATCTATATTAAATGTGACCGCCCCTAGAAAATATTTGCGTCCCATTATTTTATTGTGCCATCACTCTCTACTCTCTCTCACTCCGTACACACACACACACACACACACACACACACACATACATGAATTGTGCCGCGATTAAATCAGTAGGTAGATTTTTTTGATTGATCGAGTTGGTGTTTCGAGTCCACTTTATGCACGTTAAGGCTAATCGGGACTGGACCTACAGTTTGAAGTGGGATCCGAACCACTATGCGCCTCTACCGGGAATCGAACCCGGGACCCCTTCATTACAAGGCGACGACGTTCAGTAGGTAGAAAAACGAAAAAAAATGGTCTTCTTCATTCAACTCGTTACATATCATGATTTCTGTTAAGAGTTTGTAGTGGTTCTGTGGCTTATTCCCTTTCCATTTTCAAAGTACACATCTCAAAAACAAAATATTTATGTCCTAACGTACAGTGGCCAAATATCTGCCCACATCTAAGTTGACGCGGTTGTGGATGTGATACTCATCATCCAAACTAACAAAACCCCGTCATTTTGGCACATTAAGCCACTTCTCCCCGAAATTAACTTTATTAACAACGTGCGTACCGCGAGGCGAGGACAATGTTGGTAACACCATCATCAGCTTCCCTGCTAACAAGTTTCGTTAAACCCTCAATGAGGCCAGGTTTCAATTAAATTTCAACCAACTTTATCTTCTGCGCTTTCTGCATCTGCTCCAAGGAAGCATGCACAGCCGAGAGAGTCTTGGTTATGTAGAATCAAGTATTCTTGCGCCTCTCCCTCCAACAGAGGAAGGAAGGGGACATGTACAGAAATACAAACGTTTATGGGCTGCAGTAATGTTGCTTTCGTATAACAAAAATGCTCGAATCACGCTCTCACGACGTGTGATTCTAGTCTCGAATCTCGACTTGATAATGGATGTTTCTTTTCGGCAGTCCTTCAACATTGAATCACAAAGCGCGCTACGACGCTGGGGATTCAGAGTTCGAATTCCGCCCTGGCCATGGGTGTTCTTTGTGAGTGCCCCTTCATCAATTTCATCCTATCATCGCTCATCCTCACCGACCTTCGTGGCGGAGTGGTTAGTACAGCGCGCTACGACGCTCGGCTAACCAAGACCGGACCTACAGTTTAAAATGGGATCGGAAGCACTGTGTGAAATGTTCCTCCACCAGGGATCGAACCCGGGACCCGTTGATTATCAGGCGAGAGAGTTAGCACCATGGTGCGAAATTCTTGGGGGCCAAGGAGTAGTTCCCACAACCAACAATATGGTCCTACTAAACTCATCCAAAAAATCCAGTAATGGGGGGAGAATTTTTGTTGTACATAACAACAAGATAAGCAATTAGCTTATATGTGAAAATGTGTATATATATAAAATGTACTTTACTGAGGATAATATAGAAAACACACAGAGAGAATGAAGGATAATGTTAGTCCCCTCCTCCTCTCTCTCTCTCTCTCTCTCTCTCTCTCAAGAGATCATTAACAGATCTACACCAATGACAATTTATGTACAATAAAGTTAAAACAAGAATTCAAGACACAAAATAAGTATGAAATCTATTTTGTTTAATTAATAGAAAGGAAATACTGAACAAAAACCTATACATAATAATACCAATTATACTATTTTGTAATTTATTGGCATTTGTAACCAGTTGATAGAGGAATTAGTCTGCTACTGATATATACAAAATTAACATATGACTGAGTTTCTTTAAATGAATTTAATAACACAGGCCTGCATGGGTTTGGATGACTCACAGATGACTGTTGTCCCTGAATAATTTCAGTATGCTGAATCCAAAAATGAAATCCATTTTTACCCATTACGTCTAGTCTTTTCAGAAAATTGCAATATAGTAAGTGCCATTATTTCACAATAAAATGTGTAGTTTCATGATTTCCTCAATAGATGGCTCTGTTCAAATTATGATAAAATATTGCTTTTCTAGAATGCAAATCCTCCAATTTTGAACTATAAATGCATAAAGTAGTAAGTATTTAATCCACCTTCTATTTTCATAAGACACATTGACATAAAAATTGTAAACTTTGATTACATAAGTTCCATTTTCAAAATCCCTCATGGAAATATTCTTCACAAAATGTCTAAAATTCAATGTTATAATGTAGTGGGTAGATTGAATTTTTTGACAAATTTTTTTTGACGTGATGGTAAGAATCTTATGTCATAATTTTGATTGTGAAATTGTGAAAAATCCTGACGTGATGGGGGAAAATGGATATCATGTGCATGATTAGCATTCAAGATACTTCCAGAATCACTTATTGGTTTGTAAACAACCGAAATTTTGCTTGCTTAAATTTATTTTTATGCGTTCTGTAATGGAATGGCAAATATGATAACTTTGATTCTGAAATTTTGAAAAATTCTGAAGTGATAGGAAAAAAATGGATGTCATTTCTGTGATTATCACTGAAAAATACTTTCGGAATTATTGATTAATTTGGAAACAATCAAAATTTCTCTTGCATAAAGTCTTTTGATGCGTTTGTTGAGTTAATGCATGTAATGTAATGTCGAATATGAGAACTTCCAGAATCACGTATTGATTTGAAATCATCCGATTTTTTTTCAAAAATGCAGGCTGGTGTAATAGGTTTATACATATAAATATTTAACAATTTACTTTTATACGTAATAACAAAATAAATGTGTATCACGCAATAATCCACACACTCGTGGATTAATATTCCCCACCGCCACAAGTCTTCAATGGTTTCGCGTCCTGATTACCACTACGGGCAGAAAAACGACGCATAATAAGAGTGCATAAATTGTCAAAAGCCTCAACACCGCAGAGAGAATTTACAACACTTGCCTCCCGGCGGGTGCCACACACTTTTTTTATTTCCTGTAGTGGGTACTCGACAGCTGCTTTCGATACGGCGTGCTTGCTGTGCGTTTCCCAGCGAAGAGCCAGTTTATGGAGAACGAAAAGATGCATGATAACAAAAATCGATGCAGTTGCAAAATAGCTGACGTTCCACGTTGTAACCGAGAGAACAACAACACCGTGGGTTTAAAATGCTCTGAGCATTTCTGACAGATATTATTGACTTAAATGTCATCAAGTCTATCTCGTCATCCAACAAAAACGGCTAAAGGTATATTATTGATATAGTGTGTTATAAATAGAGCCCGGAAGTTTGGCAAAATGCCTCTTTTTATCTACAGCATATATTGATAAAAATTTTCCGGATATACGTTTCTTATGTTGTTTCCAATGTTTTGGAAGCCTTTTTATTTTGCCTATTTGGGACCCCACTGCCTATTTTTAATTATAATGCCTTTTTTTGCCTTTTTCAATGAAATTTGACAATTATTTTTAAAAAAATGTGTATATAAATTATTTTTCTCCCAAAAAAACGTTGTTGGCATTTATTTTTCTTCCGTTTATTATGTGAATAATTTTCGCTTTATTTAAGTAATATTGAACTCACGCATGTTTCAACATAGCTGAAGGAGAAAAGTGTGAGAAAAAAGTATTTCATGCTCAGTTAGGATATTGCCTTTCGGTTAACATTTCTTGTACATGATTGACTGCTGAAGTGGATAGGTCGATTTCGAACACAAAGAAGATATTTCTGAAATCTCCCTCTCGAACCCGAAGATTTCAGGAAGTTGCGATTGAGCTTAGTTTACCTCAGCAACCAGTCTTGACGAGATAGGGAACCTGGATATCAGCAGCTATATATTATGTTAACAACCTTCAAAAAATCAGTGAGGTGATCGATGCTCTTCCAGAAAATGAAGCGGCTTCAATTCGTGAAGTGAAAGAACTCCTGTGCTATTCAAGTTTATTTTTGCACATTATGGTGCATTGCCAGAGACAATTACAATTATAGCATCCATGAAAATCTTCGAGGAATCTATGCAGCAGATGATGGAAGTGCCAGGAGAAAAGGAGTCAGCTGTTGCGGAAAAGTGCTAACGGGTAGTGAGTGCAAATGAGGACTTGAAACAATTGAAAACAATTTGTGATATTCTAAAAGGTGAAAATGCTGTTACCGAAATGAGTCCAGCTACATTAGCTTGTTTTATGTATGCTCCAATAACTTCTGTCGAAGTAGAAAGATCTTTTTCTATTATGAAAAACATTCTCTCTGATAGACAACTATCAATGAATGTTGAGAATTTAAAAAGCACTTTGTAGTTATGTGCAATCAAGACGGAGAAAATTGAAATGCTCTTCCCAATTTAGATTTTAACATTTTGCAAGAAATTATAGATAAAAGTAAGTGACTTCTAAATGTGCCTTTTTTCGGTTTATTTTGCCTTTTTTTTCATTTTTAGTGCCTATTTTCCACATTATAAATGCCTTTTTGCCTCCCTATTTTAACGAAAATAAATGCCTGAACTTCCGGGCTCTAGTTATAAAAGTAGTTTAAGGTGAGGAGGGACAATTTCGCACCAGGCATGCATTTATTTAAATATCGTCGGAATTGGCACTGCTACTAAAGATAATCCACGCATAATTTGAGAGTATGAATTTCTCCCCATGTTGCAAGTGGAAGCGGTTTTTAAAGTTGATTATTAAGCTAGATGCCATGTTTGAAAAAAGTGATGAATACGTACTTACAGAATCCCATGTATTCCTTATGGAGAGACAACTTTAAATTGAATTTACGGCTAAACAATTGGGAGTTTCGACTATTTCTAGCGCAAATATCATCTTAAATGGATCCTTTACCCGACCATATATTTTTTTCCGCCATCGGAAGTTTGATATCTCCAAGAAAACGAGTAAAATAATTCTCCTATAAGCGTAATGTATTTCTCCTTGCCTCCTACAGCCATCCTGGCAGTGTTGCCAAACCTGATGTGCATAAAAGAGCTACATTTCACAAAGAGCTAAAGATGACTTTCAAGGATCTAGATTAACGAAGGCTGCATAAAGTGTCTCCTAGGGTAATTTAGGTGTCAGAGGGGTGGGGGCGCTGCTATTATCGTTATCTTTAAAGTGATGGAAATGTATTCTTAGTTTTCACCGCCTAGATTTGGCGGCATTACCCATCTCAATAATTTTATGATGTAAAAAGGTAAAGTGCTCCCCTGTGCTTAGCACCACGCCATGAAGGCGTATAGGGAGTGTGGGGGTAACGCCCCACACTTTCTTGATCCGGTCGTGAGTGGGGGTGATGTGATCAGCATCACTCCCCTGACCGCCTTTACCCCCCAGGGTTTCCCCCAGGTACTCATGTTATCCGACGCTGGGTGGACGCCGGGGCCGCTTCCATCGTTAGAAAATTTTATGATGTTCATATGAAATCGAAAATAAAGGATTCCCGGATAATAATATTGACATCTTCACCTTAAGCCACAGCTCTATATATAAAAATACCTGGGGAGGAAAGAGGGGTGTGGGAGACGCAGCCTATATATGAATATCACGTCACGTGCAAAATGTACACTCATGGCAAAGGTTGGTCCTTATGGGCCGGAGCCAGTGGTGGCATCACGGTGGGGTAGAGGGCGGGTGCCACAGTTCACAGTAACGAGTACACGAAAGAGCCAGATCTGGCTCCAAAAGAGCGAAGTTGGCAACAGTGATCGACAGCTGTCCCAGCGTGAAAGACCTAGGGGAAATTGTCCCTCCTCGCCTTAAGGCTATGCAATTTAATTAAACAACTCAAACAATGACACGTATTAAATAACCTGTCGTGTCTATTCCAGATGGCAGGAGTTGCATAATTTGAAAATAACAATTTTAGTTAGTAATTGTATAACGGTGTACAAAATTAAGTATCGAATAGATTTTAATTTCATTCTTGTTATTTAGCGTCGCTTTACTGCTACGTTTCGCTAGTTGCGACGAAAAGTACAAGTGATATGTGACGAAATCGATGAAGGGACACTCACTCACCGTGGACGGGATTCGAACTCGAGACTCCTGATGAATAATTGATGAAGTGACCGATACAAGAGGTGTGTGTGTGTGGGTGAGCGTACATGTGCATGTGAAATTATTAAACTAAAGAACTGAATCATTAGGAAAATTAGTGCAAATATTTACTCATGATCGCTCTACATGAAGATTAAGAAACATAAATAATTATATATATGGAAATGATTTCAATGTGTATTATAATACAGTACGAAATAATAACAGTGACATCTGTGAAACAATAGTGGTAATAAAACCAGTGAGGTCTGAAGAAAATTATTTCGGTATTTATCCTGAAATTAATTAAATTGAGTGAGTAAAGACCAAGCACGATGTGAAAAACGATATAGGATACTATTATAAGCTACAAATATAATTTTACCCGCTTTTAAACTTCCTTTGTCAATCGCGACGACGCTGTTGTGATGAAATATATGAGAAGACAAGCAACACAAGAACCAGGATTCAAACCCATGCCACCGCGACAGAGGCTGGTTCGACTAGATGTTATGGTTATGTTACTTCTTATAAGCCAGGGAGCAGGGAGTTGTCCTCTACTGTCAAGGATTGATTGATTGACTGATTGATTGATTGATTTGCTTTACTTTACTTCGCTTTTTGTACCACCTTTTGGCTAATTTGCAAAGATGAGGATTAGTGACGATATGGTAAAATTGATGAATGGACACTCACAAACATCCATGCCCATTGCGAGACTCGAACCCGTGACCTCTACTTTCAAGGAGTACTTGAAAAAAAATGTCAGTATTCAATAAACTGTTTCAAAGAACATAGAGTGTGAATATTGAACATTATATTATTATAAATGAAGAAGACAAACAGAAACACACAAAGGCGTAATATACGTTGGTGAGTTATTTATATAAATCAATGCAGTCAAGCAAGATTTAAAGTGCCATTTATATACTTATATTCTCCAATATTGTGAATGTTACTACAAAGTGATTTTTTGAAGTAAAAAACACGTTTTGTTAAGCATTTTGGAGACCGTAAACCAAACATTTGGTAGCATATAATAAATTTGCTAATTTTTACTAATTTGTTTGTCAACTCTAAGAAAATATATTGTATTTGTTTTTCTTGTGAACAATCAATTGTGTGTCGCCTACTTAAACAACTATTTGGTTACAAGAAACTGTATTTTTGATTATTACAAGCAACTGCCCTTCCCACTTTCTCTGAGTGCGTATGTGTGTATGTACATATATACATACATGTAATATATATCAGACACCATGGCTGCTCTGAATATTCACACTCCATCCTTTCGTCGTGATCTAGCTGGCATGAAACTTTTATACAAGATAATAAATGGCAAAATCAGAACAGATCTCCTAATCAGTAAATTCACACTTAGGGTACCCTAAAAGCAAACGTGCAACCTGCAACTCTTCCACAACCCAACCACTAGGCTATCCCTTCTACAACGCTCCATGTTTTACAGGCTCCCACAAATCAACAACAAACTTCCCTTGAATGTAGATATTTTCCTTCCAGAACGTAATTTTTGTATATTACTGACCAAGAACATGTAAATCTATCCAACGTTGTTATTGTTTATATCTATTGTTATTCTTTGTTTCTACTTTATGTTGTTTCAGTGTAAAATGGCCAAATTAGACTGTATCTGAAACTCTGAGTAAATAAATAAATAAATAAATATATACATACATAATGCATAATCTTTGTAATAATACATGAAATACTCTTCCGAAATGCCTTTGCAGTTACAAGACAATATGTGTTGCTATCTATGACCTTACCAGTAATTACAGTAAACACACCACCGTGGCCGAGGGCGTTAAGTGGCGACATTTGATCTCTGCACCGAAATTTCCGTATTCGAGTCCCGGCCCGGGCATGGAAGTTCTCTGTTGGTTCCTTTATCAGCTTCATATCATCATCACTCATCCTCATCACAGTCATTCGTCAAAAGTAGCAGAAAGGCGACGTAAAATAACAAAAAATGCAAAATTCAAATAAACACCCCCACCCCCCAGTGTCTTGTATTGACACGCTCACATGCATAGGTATTCAGATGAAACGACAAAACGTAACAATCTTCGCGATTAGCCAAAAATGGCAGAAAAGCGATGTCAAATAAAACAAATCAATCAATCGACAAAACATTACACAATGTATGAAATCTTGAATATATATCTAAATTGACATTATGGAACAAGTAAAAATTCAAACATAAATGAAGTTATAGTTGAACTAAGTAGGAAACATAACGTAATAGGTCGGTGCAAGAGAAAAAAACAAGGGTACTTTAGTATTATACGGACTACCTCAGTTCAGACCGTCTGTTTTCTGGGAAAGCAAAATGAACACTTATGGACATAATAGGAACACTGTATTTGAAAGTGTACAGTCAACGGCAAAGATAACAGTAGGCAAATTGTCGATCACTATTTTCATTACTCTTTATTCCACATCCTGTGTTGTTTTAAGGAATGAATTCCTGTTTATACAAAGCAGATGTTGTCCTCTGTCTATTGACGTTTTTACTTCAATTCATGATCATCACATTGTGGAAAACGGACTGAATGAAAATTGTGATGGACAATTTGCCTACTATTTCTTTTGCCGTTGGGTGTACAATATGTGAATCGGTTAGGTTAGGTTTATTTAACGTAGATAAGTGAGGTAGTCCCTATAATACTAAAGTACCAAAACAACACTCACAATCATTAATCTTCTGGAATCCCCACTATGCTAGCGAATACGTGGAGTAACGCTTCGCCGACGGTAACATCATCGCTTTGTAATGAAGGGGTCCCAGGTTCGATACCCAGTGTAGGCATATAGTGATTCGGATCCCACTTTAAACTGTAGGTCCAGTACCGATTAGTCTTTCTGTGCATAAAGTGGACTTAAAACAAAAGAAACTCACGTGGAGTAACATTAACTTAGCTAAATGTGAACTAAAAGCTGCATGTGTAAAATTGGGTCCTATTTCAATTAGAAGAGTTTGCAGTACGGTGAATGTCCAGCATAAGAGAACTCAATTTTATGTGCGAGTTGTTTCCTTGAAGAATACAAGGAAGTGTAGTGAATTTGATCTCTTGACATCCAATATCAAGCCTCACTTTCCTGCGAGACGAAGAGAGCGCGTGGCTGACCACTTCAATACCTTCAAGGGTAGCCATGAGAACAGGTGATTGATGGAGTGGATAAAATGACAAGCACAAGCGCCCATGCCTTCACAAGGGTCTTAGTTCCTGTCTTCATTTCTTTCCACAGCGTGCTATTTCGACTGGTAGACAACGTCAAGAAACATTTCGTAACTTAAACTTCATTCTGTTTATGGATCTGAGAGTGCTGTGCCAAGGTGATGGAACGAAGCATGAAACAGGAAACAATTAAGGTAAATGCGATGCTATCGGAATAAGGATCACCTTAGGGACTGGACGATATCGCATTAATAATTGCCATGGCCTTGCTATGAATCGGTATCGAATTCCATTTCCAATTAGAGACAATTCGGTGGTTCGCATTCATGGACGTCCGCAGGATTTTTTCCAGGTGGGGGGGGGCAAACAAGGCACATTTTCGCCAAAAATAGTGGTGTTCCCTAAAAAAAACATTGCTTAATTTTGAATTTATGGTGCTCATGCAATAATTAACACATATTATTGTGGCTAGAATGCAATTATATGTGTGAGATACAAAATTTTTGGTAGATTTTCATTTTTCAGGGGTTGGCACGGCCCCCTTGCCCCCCCCCCCTTCCGGACGTCCATGTTCGCATTTAACTATAAAGCTGAAGCTCAATTTGTATATATCTGCGCATGCAGTAGACTTTACAACAAACGTTTCCAAAATTTCTCTGGTAATCTCTCCGATGATTATTCCTTAATCTGTTCCACACCTAGATTATTATATGACGCTTTTCTACCTCTTGTGTTTGGCGCAGTGGTAGCGTCATTGCCTTGTAATCAAGGGGTCCCGGGTTCGATCCCCGGTGGAGGCACAAGTGGTTCGGATCGCACTTTAAGCTGTAGGTCCAGGCCCGATTAGCCTTGCTGAGCATAAAGTGGACTTAAAACACCAACTCAAACCAAAACCTACATCTTGTGTTAATCGTGACGATGAGAAGGGATGATGAACTAATGAAATGGTGAAGCACTTCTTGACCCTCTGCATTCGCGGGTCTAGTCGGTTACACGTTGCAACACCGACTCGTCTACCTCGCTGATTTGGTGTCAGGTAGTGTATTTGGTGTCTGCACCGTTTTCAACACGTTCTGGGGCGGTGTGGTGTATGGTCGCGTGCTAATTAATCAAATGAACTCTTAAAGCAGCAGACAGGCATTTGTTGAATCTTCTGAACTTGAACACTGCTTTCCGTCTACTTGGTTGAACATAATTTTATTGCACCAGTGTAACACTGGGATACACATGCCTGCACCTAGTATCAAAAAGTGCTGCGCACTAGACGGGGCCAGTGATACATCAATACCTGGACAAGCTTCGAACTTGGAACCTTTGGCTTTGTAGCACGCTCATGCCTCCTCCACGTAGGTCCGGTTAAACTTGTGTGCGTGGTCTAACTCGTTCGTCATTTATGATAAGAACAGCTGGTCTCTCTCTGTAGGTGAGTGGTCAGCGAAGCCAGAGGTCCCAGGTTCGAACTTTGGGTAAGGCATGGGTTGGTCTCAGCATCGATTTCATTCTCATCGTCGCCATTAACCCAAGATGTAGAAAGGTGACGTAAAATAAGTGAATACAAAGGAAGATAATGGGGTAACCCATTGATGGTGAAACAACAACGTGGGTGAAAACAACAAACCATCATATTACAGGAGAGCGGGATAATTAAACTGGGTTTCGGATACTTGACCACAAAGTTGTTAACCAGAAGCCTGTAAAGTAAACACCATGTCTCTAACTACAAAAGACAAACACAAAAGAAAGTTGTACTTACACGGAATGAAGAGTACTACAACACATGATACAATACACGGAATTATCCAATCTTTCATTCTTTCTTGGGACAGTGTGAGTACATATAGTTTTCTCCTATGGCTATCTGTCACCTAGCTTACACTGGCACACTCCATGACACTGACTGTTTTCCCGATCACGCGCGCGCCACTACACGAAGTAGAAAGAGCGAACCACTAGCGCTTCCGCCACTACCCAACACACACCACTCACTGAACCGCGATCCTCTCGCGCCATCCAAGACAAGCGCGCACGGCGCACGCGCGCAACCATCTCCTTCCGTCAAATGCTCCCTGTGGGGCTAAGGGGGAGAACGCCTGAAACAGGAGGGTTTTTAGATGCAAACCGACCGTTGCGAGGGGTGAGAGATGGGACGAAGTTTCATATAGTTACACTCCATCCATTTCTAATGTGGCAGAGATTGCACTGCAACCACCACTATGCTATTCCCCCTGTTCAAGCGTTCTGCTTCCCGCTCAACTTTTTAAAGCGCTATCTTTTCTTCAAGAGGGTAATTGGATTAAGTGAAAACCAGCTACCGAATTTGCAAAGAAATTAGAGTTGAATATTTAATGCCTTGTTTCACTTTCATTTTGAAACCGCGCTCTCCTACCCAACCATTAAGCTTGTTAAACTATGCCTCTATTATTCCCTAGACTTTATATTAAGGCTAGACCAAGATCCGCTTGCCAAACTAAATATATAAAATACCCTTAAATTGTTACAGCTCTCGAACGGCGTTGGAAAAACCAATACGATGGAAAATGTATACACTGAAGGGATACTTACGTGCTTGAGCTGGTCAGCCTTGCATACTTGAAATATTAAAGACATCTAATTAGTAACAGCAACAATTCCCCTGCACAGAGAAACTGAGCAAGAAGCCTGGACTCGAACCAAAGTCTTGGGCATCTGCTGTCATCATTCTTGAGCATAGTTTCAGGGAGTTTTCCGACAGAAGTGACGAGACACTTGCTACTTGGAAGCAAACGTTCAGAAATAAATGCAATATTTCGCGCCGGCCACAGTGGCGTAGCAACATATTGCGAACCCCCCATCCGTTCTTTACATTGGAAATCTGAATGTGAATCCATACAAAATCTTCAGGAATACGTCGGCAAATTATCATATTTCAATAATAACAAATTACTGACGAAAATGATATTTAATAATTTCACTCACCTAAAAATGTATTTCTTTGTTTTCCGCGAGCTGAAATCTAAAACTTTAGGAAGGAAGGATTTGGTGATTTGGCACACACACTGGAGATGTACCATGCCAGAAATGTCATCGAAAGATGTAATCTCGACCAGGACACGAACTCGGGTCTCTACTTTCTCAGCGACTGGGTCAGTTCTGGTTTCGTTTGACTTTCCACTTTTTCACCTGCATGGAATTGTCCCTGTTAGATATTATAATTCAACTCCTAAATGGATAAGAAATGTACAAGAGAAGCAGACTGGAAATAGGAGGTCTATCATAAACATGCATAAAATAGACATTAGGGACATTACCACACCCAGGCACGAGAATAAAGTCAATGTTAAGTGAGAGAGACCGTAAAGAATAATCTAAGAAGAATAAGAATAAAAGGAATATAAATTCAAGAATAAAATTGGTAAACGCTGTAAGTGCCACAATAATTCAAACACCGTTTTCCACGTTAAACTGTGAAATGTACCATGCTTTATAATGTGGTAAACGTGAATAGTGGCTGGTAGCCCTCTAAGTAGTTCAAAGGGCGTGTAAAGAGGTCACTAGTGTGCACGTTCTTACGGGCTGATGTGCGGAACGATGCGATTTCCAAACACTTTCGCTTTTGGCACTTACAACGTTTACCACTTTCAGTCCTCAATACATCTCGCAATGAGTTTAAATAGAGGATACACAACCTGGAATGTAAAACAGGGGCCAGGCTAAGCTAAGACTGACTTGCTGGGTGAGAGGGTGAAGCAAGTGCGAGGGGGGGAAGGAGGGCCCGCTTCATGTCTCTGTTAGTGTTACTGCAAAGGGATCTGTTGCCTTTGAAACACTGATGACGTCGACTGTACCTACTTTCTCCCATCGGGGCCTCCCCGACGGCGTAATGGTAACGTCGGGGCCTTGTAATCAGAGGGCCTCGGGTTCGATGCCAGGTAAATTCACATTGCTCAGTGGTTTGGATCCCACTTTAAACTCTAGGTCCAGTTCCGAATAGCCCATCTGTGCATAAATTGGACTTAACACAAGAATTCAATTTGTGCCAGGCGAGAAGCTATACTGATCGCAAATCCAACTGGCGGTTGACCTTGAAGGCTATTTCTTGCGAGTTCTGTCCCCCAATCATTTTCGGGGGCGTGTGGTCCGATCGGTGTCAAGAAACTCAGTTGCGAAGTAAAATCTGAAGGGATGACGTCGCTCTCCCGAAGCAACGTTGCCAAGCGAACTTCTGTTTTTGCCAGTTGTCTTTATATGACTTTGTGTCCGCCTGCATTCCGACCTGTGGGTGGGTCGCCCTTCCGGAAACTTCATCGTTCAGGACATCGTGTGCAGTTGTACCATCAACCTCCGTTGATTTCTGGGCTGTCAATACTTTTGCCCGAGAAGACTTTTTCTCCCTTACGGTACGTTTGGAAACATGTGGTGGACCTAACGCTCATTTGTTTCGTCCCGCGAACAACGTTCGGTAACTTGTGACCCGATCTCAGACGAAGAAAATTCAACTGATCCCTGATTCGCTGTTTCCCAGCCGCCAGTAGGAGTTGCGTTCAGTATAGCTGTATACAGAAATACACAGATGCACTCATAAGCGTGCACAGACTAATTTATTTGGGAATGCCTTAAGGGGAGTTTAATTGTATTAGTATTTGAAATAATTATTGGTTCAAAAATTACTGATAAAAGATCCAACACAAAAATAACAATTTTGAAGAGAAGGGCAATATTTAAGTTATTAGAAAATCCGATTAAACTAGAAGAAAAATGTTGTAAACCTTTGGTAAATCTATTATCATTTAAATACTATTCTATTAAAACGGTCTGTTACAATAATATCGACAATCGTAATACCACTGATAGTGGCTAAAATATATTAAAATATTAATTTGCATATTGTATTATTATCCACTTAGAACTTCAGTGATCCCCTGTAAGATAATAATAATAATAACCCATGACTCGACAGCTCTCGAAAGGGCGTGGATCTATCTCCCGGCTGCCAGTCTCCCTCCCACAATCCTACATAGAGGTGTGGAGTTCTTCAACTGGTAACGGGGTGACGTGGGGTTAGCACGTCGAACCCCCAGCCGTTGTAGGAGATTTCCGAGACCGGATTACGCTACTCACTCGAAGCTCCCCTATTTCCTCACGATCGTGGGTTGCCACCGGTCCTATGCACAGGCCGAAAATCCAGAGACTGAATCGAGGCGGACTCGAACCCATGCCGTCCCGCAGTCGGAGCCCAAAGCACAGCGCCTTAGACCGCACGGCCACGGAGGAGGACCCACTGTAAGATAATTCATCAAAACAAATCTTTGTCCACTTTATACCAGACAAAAACAACTTCTCATAATTACTATTTGCCGTTATTAAATCACTATTATTATTGCTTTATAAACTGCACACAGCTCCTTAATAAATCGGTCACATTTCGTTTTCTTGTGGGTGCGGTTTCGATTCCACTGATTAGGAGGTGCCCAGGACCTCAATTACCCCTGGCACCCCCGGTGCGCATACTTATAGATGCACTACATAGAACCTTTAACAATTCACCGTTTTGATCGGCAGGATTCGCATAAAAAAGAGAGGCTACATATAGTTATTAACTGATAACGGTATAGTTAGCAGACGTCAAAAACTTTTTTGCGGTCATAATCCCTCAACCATGTCCTGAATATGAATTTAAAATTCTCAGAAATATTCTCACCGCGGCTCCTGTAAAGTGAAAAATCTTGATTTATAACCTTTTTTTACACGAATCATGAGGGACATCTTACTCCGCTTGCTATTCTACGTCATAGAGATAACGAAAGATTTATTGCAGGAGACAGAGCGCGAAGTGGATAAATTTATTGTATTTCAAGCCGTGCACCTCGTGGAAAAAGTTGGAAGGGACAGTAATGAAAAAAATTACACTGAAATAGCTGCTTCATAAAGATACAGCTTCAAATATGTTTTACATTTCAAGATAAACTCGAAGATGAGTGTATGGATTTTTAGATATGGTCGATTGGAGCTCTGATTTCACGTGCCTACATTACATGATATAAACGAGTTGAAATTTAAATGAAGTTTCAGGAAGGAGTTTTTAAAATATTGAACGCGTTCCTTATCCACCGTGGGTCAAAAATCACAATCGGATACTATTTATAGTGAAAGAACGTATTATTCGCAATGGATATTGACGTAAAAAGTTGTCGTAGGTTGAGAACAATATTTATCCTCTTCACATACGTCACGTGGTAATAATTAGTCTGTTTTCCGATAGAGGTCAGTCCAAATGGCTGTGGTCTTTCGTTAGGGAAAAGATTTTAAAACGGAATTCGTATGAATCTCGTTTAGGATTTGAAAATAGAAATTACCTATGTCTTCATAATGATCGCACACGAAATGCTGAGGGGGACAAGGCGTCGCTCATGTCAGCGAATCCAGCTGTGCACCGAGAATAATGGTCAACATTGCGAGATGTTCAATCATTAAGACATGGGCGGAGTTTGAGCTTTTGCTTTGGGAGGGCCAGACTCTGGGAGAAGCATATGATGTACCTGAGGGTTATTGAATATCAACTAGTTTATAAAGGGTTCGGAGGCCCTCCCCTGGAAATTTAAAAAAAAAAACAACTTAAAAACACTTAGTTTTAGACCTTTTAGATTTGAAAATGTTAAATTTCCTCGCTTAAGTAAACAAATATTAATTAGTATATTGGTTGTCAGTTTTAAACGAAGAAAAACAGTACGATTATTGCATTTTGCATTTCATTAATTTTTTATTGATACTAAACTCGTATTACTTTTAAAATGTTACGATACAATAGTAAGCTTCATAAATTTAAGAAAAATTAAATTGAATGTTTTTTTTATGCCTCAGCAGTAACTGTTGACTCAACACAAAGTCATTTTACGTTTTTCTTTCTTCAAACTGTACACATCAATCAAATCGTCTAAGACCTGCTATTGCGGCGCAATTACCGCACATGCCATCATGCCAAGCGTCAAAATTTACGGTATGGCTTCATAACAAAAATGTAGTATCTGAACTTAATCATGTGTTATTTTTTAGTCTTTTTTAAGTTTGGGGGGCCAAGCCCCCTCTGGCCCCTCCAGAACTCCGTCTATGCATTAAGATCTGCACTCTAACGTTAAGTCCCATTTTACTCCGATACAGTTTCGGAACTGATTACCGCATTTTCTTTCACAATAATAATAGTATATGATTTTCATTGTTAATTCAGGTTACAATGTGTTCTGGTGAAGTTCGAAGGTGGAGTAGTGGCAACGTTCGCCTTGTAATCAAGGGATCCCGGATTCGATACCCGGTGAAGGTACTGTACACGGTGGTTCGATTCCCACTTTACGCTGTAGTCCAGTCTCGATTAGCCTATCTGTGCCTAAAGTGGACATAAACTCTTTGTTGTTAGTTGCTCTTAAGTTTATAGGTGCCATAAAGACATATCCAAGGAGGATACTTATGTATTTGGGGAAGACAACAGAGATATTGCACCTTGTAAGTGTTCCACGCGAGTGATCCCGAGTTCGAACTTCGGCGGAGAACTACTTCAAAAAAACGTAGTGACTGAGTTCTACGTATTTATATTTTACGTTGCTCTTACGTCTCTGTCGTTTAATCGCGACGACGAGGCGAAATGATGAACTGGTGCAAATCTTGTCTAGGAACTAACCATAAGACCTTTGGATTCCACTCCACGATGAAGGCTAGTAGCTCTGGGCTAAAGAGTTTGTACTGGCGAGGAGCTATCCAACATACAGCTTTTGGTCTCTAAGCTACGTTGCATCTCGTAGTAGTAACCCTTATTGTCAAAGGTGCTGTTTAAGGTGGATTCGAAGATATTTGGAGCATGTTGTAAGGTGCTTCCAATTAGGATCGAACCCAAGACCTCTTGACGACAGCATTGTCGCTACAATGCCAGAAAGTAACCCTATTAACGAGTTACGTGGATAAAGATAAAAGAACAAGTCTCGAACCAATGGCGGTATTGTATTGTTTTCTGGTTACAGATTAGATATGACATTGAAGAAAGACGACCGATTGGAAACAATTCTTCTTTTAGATTGACCTGACTTCAACCCCATGAAGTTTCCATTGTTGGGAATTTTGAAATCTGAGACGTATGCTATGAAAATCCTTAATTTGGATCATCTCCGGAAAAGGATTGATTGATTTGGTTTATTTTACTTCGCTTTTCTGCCACTTTTGACTAAGGTATGGATGAGTCATGATATGATGCAATTGATTAGGGGACACACAAGAACACCCATGCCCAGGACAGGATTCGAACCCGCGACCTCTGGCGTCGTAGCACAATGTGCTTAACCACTCCGCCACCGGGGCCGGCCATTGCTGCGGATACTCTGTAGCCTCACGTTTTGAAGACAATTCAAGGAAACATATTGAGGATGTGTGTTGAACTTGCTTGCAGACATATGAAGCACGTTTTGCATTAAGAAAATGTGTTGTACATCAGGTCTTCCATTAGTTCCAGATTTTATGGCAACCCTGAATATAATCCTAGTTACCATGAGTAAAATATTACTTAAAACAGCTTTTTTAAAAATGTTTTCCTCATTGTGGCTCTTAGTCAAGATAAATTACTAGCATTAAGAGTTCTGCGTAACATCTGTCAAAGGATGTTCGCCGTGCACACAATGAAAGAACACATTATACCATTTTCCGAATATAGTCGATCTTTGTGAATATACTAGAAGAGACGGGTGTAGATTTTCGTTACTTTCAACCCACGCTCGCTCATCCTACATAGAAATTCATGTTTATTCCAGTTTTTTCATCCTGTGGTTACTTTTGAGGAAAAGTGAAGACTGCTCCATGGTAACGATCATTAACATTTGGAGACAGGACAAAAATAGCCCCGAGGATGTTGTTTACAAAGAATATGGAGATGTTAACAAAGGAAACTTATTATCAGCGGAAACACAATGGGCAATAAAGAATTGACTGTACAGACCTTTTGGAAAAGCAGAAGGCTGAGCAAAAAAATCTATTCTATTCTCTTTTCCTGCTTCTTCGTAAGTTATATTTCTCTATTTGCCAAAATAATTCCACAAGTGATGAATGTCCTCCAGAATAGTTTCCTGAGGGGTCCGTCAGAGTCAAATTGCGAGTCGACTTACTCGTCTTAGAAAATGCACCGCAGATGATTGCTAGTTTTTTTTTTGCTGGTCTCTTGGCTCCAGTTAGTTCTGGGATGTGCTCGAAGTGTGACAACGTTCAAGCTCCCAGCTGTCGCAATATTTCGTTCCTGTGTTGCCCGTGTCACACTGGGAAGAGCGTGAGATAAAAAAGAAAGAAGGGGGGGATATAAAGGAAAGTGGAGGCGCCGAAGCAAATCGTAATTTCCTTCTCCGACTTATCTGCCTCCTGACTTCAAACAAAATCATATTTTCTGCTCGTTTCTGAGGAGCGCGCTTTGAATTAATGACTTGCATCACGGCCTTTTGATCTAAATCTTTTTTCTTTTTTCGTTTTTATTTTCAGCGACCCAATTTTATTTCAACTCCTTGCTGTTCTCTTCTGCAAACTCCGTTGTTTCGTCTGAATTCCTGTAGTTAACTTCTATACGACAATGTGAAGGAGAACTTGATGAGTATAATAAATGAATAATAAAACAATGCAATTTTCTCAAACAGTACTCGAAGTGGAGTCATGGTGCGAAGGGATGGCATCCCCAGCTAAGAAAGTTTATTCAAAAGCATTCCTCCATCCCCCATGTTATAGTTAAAGTATAGGAGTCCCCCCTCCCCTCGGTGGTCATGGAACTCGGGCAAACATACCCCTCATCTAACAATTTCCACTTCGAGCTGGTTACTTTTATATAAATATTCGCTCTTTCACCTTCAGTTCGAAGTAAAAATCGAACTGACGCCTCTCTAGAAAATAAGCTTTCTACAGATCGTTCAAAATAATAAGTACCTTAGATTCACCACGAAAAATTTGAAGCTTTCTACAATTGTAATTACGATTACATTCAAAGTTAAAGGTTTCAAATTACGGTTAACAGAAAAACTCAAAACAGAAAACTTCTGTCTCAAAAACATGATAAATATATTAATATTAAATATCATGCACCTACCTTTCGAAGATTGAAATCATTCTTGAAGAGTTGCCCTTCAGTTCAGATCCTTCTACCGTTGTTTTACAAGCCTCGCTGTAAAGGGAACATCACTTTTAGAATAAAGAAAAAACAAACAAAAAGTACATAATAGTTTAGATAAACTTTATAGGCAGGATAACCAGGAATTAGCCTGAACTTTAGATGTTAACCTATGAGATATGGTAACACCGTTAATTAAACCAGGATCATCTTAATTACAAGTCTACAGTCTAAATCTCTTCCACGGCAAGAGAGTTACACAAAACATTAAATAATTTATTTAAAATACTATCTTTGGCTACTTTATATTATAGATTAGTTTGTTTTGTAATGAATATTAGTGATATTTAAGAAACATTGCGAACCATCAAACACAATTACGTGTTTGGGACTCTTCCAAATTTTCCGCACGATTTCTCCTAGATCTGGGTTATACCGAATTTTACATTGTGGTCTATATTTATTTGTAAGGATGTTATCGAGACGAGTCGATTTTCTGCCACTTTTGACTAATTGTGAAGATGAGGATAAGTGATGATATGATGAAATTGATTTAGGGACATTCAAAAATAACACACATGCGCAGGTCGGGATTCGAACCCAGGACCCTGGCGTCGATTGCGCGCTGTGCTAAACACTCTGCTACAGAGGTCGGCTCGTTTCGAGTTGTAAATGCCTGTCTCGTTCTCGTATCGGTCTCCAAGGGCAATTTCCGGTGTCGTCTCGTGTCTATGTGTCACCGCACAAACCTTCACAGCGTAAAGAGATCACTAAGACAAAAAAAAATCTTTATTTCCTCTTTTTGTTTCGCGTCTCATTTCGAAGCTACGAGTCCCCAAAACATGTAGTTTATCTTGACCATGCATGCAACCACACAGCTCTGCTTCTTGCATGCCAACAAGGCTCTGAAGCCTTGACCCACGGCCAGAACAATCTTTTGTGGGTTTGTTTGTCCTGTGTTTGTCCCTCTTTGTGCTGAGTGTCCCTATACAGCTTCAGCTATCAACCAGATAAGGAGATTGTAGTCCTCAGCAGCATAGGCGTATATATAGTTCACGTAAGGTGGGGGGGGGGGGGTTCATAAGCAGGGCACTGCTGACCGGAAGCTTATTGGGAAGCCGGAGAGTGTGCGTGTGTGTTCGACCCGACAAAGTTGTGTGTATGTAGCCACGAAGTCACGCTACTTAGTATGATACTTTTCTATTCATCTTGTGTCAAACAACTTGAGAATGTTACGATGTTTACCTGGTTATCTTACGCTACGTTTTAAAAACCCAAATTTCTTTAAGACGACTCCAGGAAAAAATATGATAACTGATTTGACAGTCCCAATATAGTTTCATTTCGCAGAAATTCCGAAACTTTCAGGAAATTGCAGACGTTTAGTCTGCAGTCAAATCTGGTGTGTGGAATTATGTAATTCCCCTCCGTATCCCATTCTATACGTCTCTAATTTAGGAGAATAAAGTAAGTGCGAAGAAATTTTTATGAACAAGCGGACAGAACAGGTAATCTGGTAATTTTAATGAACCAAAAGGGGGGGGTTTGGATCAGTTGAACCCCCCCTTAAATACTCCCATGGTCCTCAGATATAGTGTAGTTTTAGTTGTTGTTACCATAAGTAATGAACGAATTAATTAGTTTTAAAAATCTAGTAAAACGTTTTTAACAGACATATTTTATTTCCTTGTTAGGTGACTGTCCTTAATTTGCGTTAGTTAAGGGGCTTATCCCAGTATTGCGTGACGGACAAAAGTAACCTATTTTCTGATGTGCTCATACCAGGGGCGGCGCCAGGGTGGCGCGAGGGGGTGAGCTTGCGCGCCCTTTAATTTTCTTCCGCACCCCCTTCAGCACCCCCTACGTAGGCTTACCATACGTCCGGGATTAGCCCGGACAGTCCTGGTGTTTTAGTGTTGTCCGGGGTGATGTCCGGGATTGCAAAATGTCCGGGGTTTTGAGAATCTGAACATGAAAATAGCTACCGGTATTGAATATTCAAGACCAATTTTTAAGGTGTTTCAAAAGACTGATATTTTATGTACAAATATTTCTAAAATGGTTGACTTTGCTATGTCTTAGCCTGGAAAATGTGCTCCAGTTGAGAGAGTATTTTCAATTATGGGGTATATTTGGTCAGCAGAAAGATGTAGACTTCTAGTATCCACTGTTAAACATCTGCTGAATGTTAAAATTAATTCAGAACTTTCATGTTGTGAATTTTGTGATGTTATTAAAACAATCAAGCCATTTCTGAAAAAAGTCATGTCTAGTGAAAAGTTCAACTGAGTCAACTAACAGAACAGAGAACGGAGAGGCTTCCTAAACATCAGACAATGTATTATTCAATTAAACATTTGAAAATTAATTGATTGATTTAAGAAAATAATGTTAATATTTTTTCTTGAACAATTTATAGTTTAATGTTCCAATAAAATGTTAAGGCTTTTAACTAATTTCAATTTATTTTTGTAAACAAAACTGAAATTCAGCAGTAACGAGTTGATCGCAAATATGTCCTGGGTTGGACTCCAAAAAGCCTACCCCTACGTTCAACTGAAAAACTAACATTAATATGTAATATTATGTCATGTTGCCATATTGAGCGCCGAATGATAGGTACTGAAGTAAGACTGTTATTATTGTATGCAACAGGGAAGCACTGAAAGAGGTGCCGATACTTTTCTGTAGCCTACTGGCGGCAGCCTCTGTAAAGTTCAGCGGCCATTTTCTTTCAGCATTGTTGATATGAATTTTTTCTTCTCTTGTTTCTTCAAGTTGTCTGTTCTTGGTTCTTGATAATTTCCTATAGCTTAATGTGAGTTATGATTTTTTTTTTTGCATTGTTGATAAACGGTTTATTTTCCGCCTAATTGTTCTTTCATACATTGGAGCAAGAATTGAGGACTGAAAGTGGTAAACGTTGTAAGTGCCAAAAGCGAAAGTGTTGGGAAATCGCATCGTTCCGCACATCAGCCCGTAAGAACGTTCACACTAGTGACCTCTTTACACGCTCTTTGAACTACTTAGAGGGCTACCAGCCACTTTTCACGTCTACCACATTATAAAGCATGGCACATTTCACAGTTTAACGTGGAAAACGGTGTTTGAATTATTGTGGCACTTACAGCGTTTACCAATTTTAGTCTTCAATTTCAGCTGCTTTTAAGGTATCAGCAGGTCCTGCTCGGGAAATTATTTAATGCGAGTTGTAACACGAAGGGTAGTTTTCTTGTTAATACTTTCTATGTATTCGTTCCACGTAATATGTTTAGTAAACGTACCATTTCAAGCTTTTTCAAAAACTGTTAGGCAGAGGCCCAATGTTCATGAAGAAATTATACAGTTCGTTGTTGGGGATAGTGCGGCAGAAGGGTTCTTAAAGATGACACAGTTGCTGTACTCTTCGCGTTTTGTCTTGTGGTAGACGGAAGGTATAATGTACTATGTATTTTGTGCCTTCATTGGTTACATTCAAAAGGTTAAAAAATTGTGGTTTTAAGGGCAGGATGATTTTCTTTTTGTATATCACTACATAGTTCAATAAGACTGCAGCGTGTATGTGAATGTTTACACTGTACGACCACTTTCTTGGAGTAGAAGACTTAATACATATATCATCATGGAGGTCCAGGGGGGTGGCAAAGGGGGGGGGCAGCATCCCTGGAAAATGAATGTCAATCTCAAGTTATATATTTCACACATATATTTTAATTTCAGTCAGTAATTTATATTAATCAGTGGCGGCGATTAGGGATGCAGTTGCCCCCCACTTTTTCTTAATTTTGCCCCCGCACTATGCTAAACCTTATCTACCCAGGAAAAGTAAACTGTCCTTCCCTCCCCCAGTTTTGGGACCTTGCTCCCCAAGTTTTGAAAGGTTGCATGCGTGTTTCATGTTTTCCTTATTTTCAGAATCGCACCCCTTAAATTTCTTTCCGCACCCCCTCAGCACCCCTAGATGAATAATCCTGGCGCCGCCGCTGGCGCGTACTATAAAAACCAATCAAGCAAGCAAGCTCGCAATAGCCATTTATGTATTGACTTTGCAATAACCATATCTATTCGTTTCAACAAGTCTCGTTCTTGTCTCGATTTCCCCACAAGTTTCTATTGGTCTCTCTACCCTCACTTGACTTCTCTTTTCCCAATATTTCGCTTTCGTTGCTTTTCTACCTCTTCGGTCAATCGCGCGATGGGGATGAACTGAAGATGATGGTTGATTGATTGATTGAATTGTTGTTTATGCACAGATAGGCTAACGGGACATTACCTACAGTTTTAGGTGGGACCCAAACCACCTCCACCGAATATCGAACCCAGGACCACTTGATTACAAGGCAACGACGTTACCACTACCCCATCGGGGAGGTGCTATTAATCACAAACTGTACGTACAGTTTAAAGTGGTGTCCGAATAACTGTGCAATGTGCCTCCACCGGGAATCGAACCCGGGACACCTTGACTACACTGACGATGGTGCGAAAAAGCACAATAATGCGTCCATACCTGAACCAGGGTCGAATCTGAGACCTCTTGCGTCGTACCGAATCGCTCTAACCACTCCGCCACGGATGCCGGAGTCATCCCTAGATATTTGGAATCCATTAATGCAGAATGGACCCCTACACGTTTTTCTGGAGACACGAGAGGAAAACACATCAACCAAGCTGTCTCTCCCAGGTTTCCCCGCAATCGCCATAAGAAATCGGAAGAGCACTTATTGATCCTGTTGCAATGTCATCAATATTCCGCTTTCCTCAGACTTGTCGTCTGACTTGGAGATTTTCCGACTTGGAAACATTTCCGAAAGAAGTTGTCCACAGCTGCTGTCAACAGAGTTTCTATTTCGGTCTCGCCCCTGTCTGTTAGCTCTTACCAAAATTTCCGAATGGTTCCTCCTCTTGGGAGAAGACTTCGACACTTTGCAGCCCAGTGGCTGACAGGTTCTTGAGCCCGTACGGCTGACTCCACATGCTTCTCATACGCAGTTACACATTACCTTCCCTTCGCCAAACCACGGTTGCCAGGTGCTTTACATTCAGTGGTCTTAAAAGCTTATTGTGTAACGTTTATTGCCATATGGTAAGGATAAAAAGTGAAGGAGGGTGCGTGAAGCCGCATTCTCCGGCTAGGTCATAGTGCAGGTGGCGTGATCAGCACCATATTCCGGCCAGCGCAATGAAAATTAACTTTCATTGTAATTAATCGCACATGAGGGGTTCAGAGCAATATAAGTTTCAAGTACCCTTTTTAATAACAACACACGTACACCCGCTAATACACACACATATCGGGTGTTTCAATAAATTTGATATAATTTCGTAACAGTGACGACGCCAGAGGGGGCGGGGAAGCGGGTGCCCCCCAGTCAGACACTCCGACCCCCCGTCCGACCCCCAACTGAAGTCAATTAAATATCGAATAATTAGACATTGATTGATTGGATTGATTTAGTTTATTTCACTTCGCGTTTTGTGCCTCTTTGCTAATTTGCGAAGATGGGGATGAGTGATGAAATTGATGAATGGTCATTCACAAACAACCAAGCACGAGCGTGATTCGAACCAGGGACCCTTGGCGTCGCAGCGCGATGTGCTAACCATTCGGCCACAGGGTCCGGGGAGTAAGACGATTTTCACCCTTTCTAGGTGGTGTATTCTGCATGATATTACTTTTCATGCTTATAATACCAACTTGACTATAAAAAATATTAATTTGTTTTAGTATATGTACGTGTGTGTGTGATTTCGTTCAAGATTCGAGCGCTGACCTGGACGTAGGCGATTTCTCATTTATTTATGTCCTGTAATCGTGGCGATTAACCTAAGTTTTAACCAGTTTTAAGAGCTGGAAAAAAAGGGTTGAATGTGGATAGTTTTAAAACATCACGAACATTCTGAGGACCACAAAACATCATCTGTAGTACGGGTAAATTATTCTAATCGTGGGTCGTTAGTGACAACGCTAATTAGTAAAAAATATTAAAAGGTGATTCAAGATTTGGTTGGTTGGTTGATTTGGTGTTTTAGGTCCACTTTATGCACAGTAAGGCTAGTCGGGACTGGACCTACAGTTGAAAGTGCCTCCACCGGATACCGAACCTGCGACCAAAGGTGATCCAAGAAATCCGACACTATATGTCAGTTGTTGTGGATGACTCGCGGTTTCTTACTATTCAGGGACTTGATTTTCGAGATTATGAGTCTGATGCAAACCTTAACAAAGGGAATTTCTTTGATACCCTTTAAAGTTAATTTCAAAATGAGGGAATGTTGCTCGGAAATATATTGAACTTGAACCTTAAAATGCAAATTATAATCAAAAGTCGATTCAAAACAAACTAATCTGCGTAATATCCACACTAATTCTCAGCAAAATAAGCCAGGAAGTGAAAGAGGCGAAAGTATTCGCACTGCTGTCAGATGAAACAAAAGACATTGCGAGAAAGGAACAGGACAGATATTTGTATAGCGGGCAGGTAAAATAACCTTTTTAGGATTTGCCACTCTTCAATCAGTAGATGCAGGTTCGCTCTTTCTCGTACATATCAAAATCGAAGAACTTCTTCTCAATAGGTTCCTGTAATTGTGTAGCACAAACATACGTTGGAGTGGTAGAGTGAGAGGTGCACCAGGGTAAGAATATTTTTTGAATTATGATATAATTGTAACCCTTTTGAGATTTTTATTCCTGTGATAACATTTCCCTGAAAGGTGAAACACAGATTTTGATCAAAACTCTTCAGCGTTACGAAGATGGAAGGAAAGTTCACTAAATGGATTTCTTCGAAATAGTAGGAAAGTATAAATTAGCATTTCAGGAGATTCACATTCTAGTTGTATTCTCTGTAACAATTTCAGTTTCCAATGTAGCGTGTGAAAGAACCTTTTCGTCTTTGAAACCTTCGAAAAGCCTTGCTCGAAATAGGATGCTGGATGCCAGCTGCCTCATTCGGCTGTCCTTGCTATTGAGAAGAAATGCCAAGTCTTGGACGTGCCAAAGGTGGGGCAATGTGTTCTCCAAAGCACATACAGCAGAATTCTCCTACAGGAGAATTGCACTTCACTAAGCGACTTTCGTTGTTTCTAATACTAAAGAAGTTTTCTTCCAACGTCATGTTTATTTTGCAAGAAAATTAAATTCTTTGAAACATTTTTTATTAATTTATATTATTATTTTATAACTTGAATATTTATATCAGTAGTTTCATGTCAAGAAAGACAATGAAGTATAAAATAAAATGTCTTACAATACTGAGAAGGCCACTAGAAACAACGCAATTTGCGGCACTTCCCACGAATGAAAAAAAATAATTAATGCCTTTATTAAAGCAAATCATGTGGAGATAAACTCGTAATCAAGAAGTAAATTTAGGCAGTAAACGTCCACTCTAAATAACTAAATAAAGGACAAACACAAAACACCGTACATGAATATAATAATAATAATAATTATTATTATTATTATTATTATTGTAAGTATTATAATATATATAAAATATCTGTTGTGTTTTCGGGCGTTTTAATATGACTGGCCCCAACAATATTTTCTCGCCCCCTTCCGCCCCCAGACCCCCAGTCACTTTTCCCAGGCGTCGTCACTGTTTCGCAATCTAATAAGTTACCAATTCTCGTGCAAATGATCTGAAAATTCAACAGTAGCGTGTACAAGCACCTCAAAAATCAATGTATAATGTTGTATGTTTTTGTCTTTACAGGCATAGACATGCCATTCACTGGAACATAGAAGGCATTTTGTTTGTTAGAGTATGCTCGAAGACAGTCGAACAAGACTTGATGCGAGTAGTGACGCGAGTAGTGACGCGAGATGGGTCCACCAATGAACACGTAAGAGGGAACGGGATTGCGTGGCGGTGGGAAGCGACTGCACTTACCAGCATCGTAGCAACGTCAACTGCTTCGCTATGCCTACTTGACGTGTGTCACAGGCTGTGCGCATATTGAACACTTGTGAACTATTATTTGTGACATCTAGGAGGGGAGGGGCAACCAAGGTAATTTTTTTCTAGGCGGGGGGGGGGGGCAAAGGAGGCATAGTTTTCCCCATAATAGCCAGTGACTTGGGCTACATATGCCTGTGTAGTTTCCTTTACTTTGACTATGTAGTTACTAGTTACTGAGATTTTTACATCTGTAATGACATCAATTTTTTCCAAACGCTGTATTTCTAAAATTTGCCCTTTTTTGTATTATGAAACCTCTGTCTAGTCTACTATATAGGTTACAATTGTGGACAAGCCCAGATTTCCCAATAGGCCTCATAGGGCCGGGCCTAGAGCACCACTTTGGTAGGGGCGGCACGATTGTTTGTTTTAAATTTATAAGGAATACCTAATTCTCGGATTGACTCTTTTTTTTCTCCGGACACACGAATGGAATGTCTTAATATAGTTGTATTGTAACAATAAGTTAACGAAGAATGTTTCTTAAGAGAGAGAGTCTAGCAGGGCTCGGAACTAGTTTACTAATTTGTTGTTTTAATTACCGACGTTGTTGTTTCGAATGTAAAGTATTGTGCTGAGCCGGGTCGGCGATTGCGGCAAGAACGTGGAGCCTGCCGCTTGCTTTTGAAAGACAACACCGGCTTGGCTGCGTTCCAGGAACGCCGTTCCTTGTTACTGCCGACATTGGCCGCATAACAAAAGCATGTGATTCGCGTTGAATTGTTGAGAATTAAACTGTCGGCGCAAGCATTATTATCATTTAAATAAAGTAAAAGTAAAAGTCTTCTCTGAAAAACAAGGAAAATGTTAAAATGTAATTTATATAATTTATGTCATATCGCTTTGTTACATTTTCTGTATGTAACTATCATTTAATTAATACTGCATGCCGTTCATAATAAAAATAGTAATACAGAAAATAATGATTTCTTTTTTCATTCTTGATGAACGGTATGGGGGCGTCAGAGCTTGTTTGGCCTAGGAGAGGCAAAGGGATAAATCCGGCCCTGATTGTGGAACGTAGGGATTGAAACTGACAGTACTTTCAGTACATCACTTGGACTACTGGCGTACGAAGGATGTTTTTCATCTGGAGGAGCTGGAATTGTAAAGATGGATAGTGCATAGCTACTGCTACGCTCCAGCTACATAGATAGTTAGTGTTGTCCACGGGACGAGACGGGACAGGCTTTTAAAAATTCGAGACGAGACGAGATTGACCATGTGTCATGAGACAAACGAATATTTTCGAGACGAGACATCATTTCCACGAGACTTCCACGAGACGAGACAGGCCAAAGTCTCGTCTCGTGGGCAACACTATAGATAGTGCAAGCAGGGTATTGCATACAATAAAATATTTCGTAAATGTATAACTTTCCAATCGCAAAAATAGCAATCGGGCTAATTTAAGTAGGTTTGCACTTAACACTCTGTTTTTTCCCAGAGTTCTTCACTGTTTTTATTTGAAAATATTGATTCTTCTCATAATTTCGGATAGCGGCTGAACGCCAGTGACTTGGGCAACATATTAGTAATGAAAATGTAATATCCTTGTAGATTCGGCGATTTAGGAGAACCAGTGGACAGACTTTGATACCAATGTTGGAGGACTAACTTGAGACTGTACTTCAGCAAAATCGGTCACCTGTATCAAGACGTTGAGAGGATAATGTGGAATAGTATTCCATATTACCCTCTGCTCTGTTTATTACATATCACCATTAGAAAGTATTTCTTTTTGTTTCTTCAAATAGTAGAACTATGAACAAGACTTTATTACAAGCTTATAGACTTGGATATATACATATTTTAAAGAAAGATTATGTAATGTAACAGACATAATAAATGCAGTAATTCGTATTTTCACAACAGGAATTTGCTGAACTCACTACTACAGGATGTTTCCGGGCTGATGATACAAACTTTCAGGGATGATAGAGAAGAGCGCATGTATCAATTTGAGATAAGGAACCCTGGTCCGCTAGCGACTTAGTCGAAAGTTATAAGCGAAAATCGGTGTATGAAGATGTAATACTTTTATTACCTGCACAAGTTTCATAAGCTGCTACATTCACAACAGTTGTTCAACAGATGCGTCCCCACTAGATTTCTTCTTGTGGGGTCATGTGGAAAGTCTTGTGTACGAGACACCTGTCGAGACTGAAGAGGATCTTCTGGCAAGAATTCTCGCTGCCTGTCACATTGTTCGAACGACCCCGGGGTTGTTCCAACGGGTACGCCAGAACTTTGTGCGATGATGTCATGCCTGCAGCGAAGCTGGGGGACACTACTTTTAACAACTGTTGTGAATGTAGCAGCTTGTTAAACTTGTGCAGGTAATAAAAGTATAACAGATATTTGCTTATAACTTTCGACTAAGTCGTTTCCGGACCAGGGTTCCTTATCTCAAATTGTTACATGTTCCCTTCTCCATCATCCCTGAAAGTTTGTATCATCAGCCCGGAAACACCCTGTATATGGTTTCAATCACCACTTTCATGGAAGCAGGAAAAATACTATTCCACGAGGCTCTGCCATCAGGTATTCTCTTCACCCACTGCCCGCCATATTGCTATTTGGGAACATATTTCTGAACTGATTGCATTAATCTGCACGGTGAACTTATCGTTTAATATTTACAACTATCATCATATACATACATTATTACGTAACACACTTATTCGTCCTCAACCTCATGTTCTAAAACACGTGCTTCTTGTAATGACGAGACATTCATCACAACTTTCATTGACCTTGGTGCAGCAGTTTATAACATTTCCACCAGATGTCACCCCTTATGGGAGCTAGAATCGTAGTATTCCACATTGCCAACCTATCCCACAATACTCGCACTTACTCTATTGAAACTGTTGGATTGGATTGATTTGTTGTTTTAATTCCACTTTATGCCTACAGTTTAAAGTGGGATCCGAACCACTATGTGCCTCCACCGGGAATCGAACCCGGGACCCTTTACTTACAAGGCGACGACGCTACCACTGCGCCATCGGGGAGGCCTGTTGAAACTGTTGAAATATTGTGCGTGCTTTCGGAGAGATGAGAGGTTGAATGAAGAAGTTAAGTCGTTAATATTGTGGCCGCTTTAAGTGTTTAGAGCATTCAGTCTGAATGTTTCCAACTGGGTTTGGTATTCTATTTGAGTGAAATCTGTTGGTTTCAAGATGGCAGGCGATAAACGGATTTCCCCTACCACGCGACCGTACTATATGAAGAAAATATTATTGATAAGTAGACCTTTCATAACTGACAAATATAGTGAGTTTTAATATTATTGAAACCAAACTTTAGTAAATATTCGTATACTTGATGCGTTGAGTATATATATTTCATATTGCTGTTGTTAATATGTTGTGTACGATAATCGTAAAACGCACAATAGTACACTGTATGATATTTCCTGGATGAACGTGAACGTACAATGTTCCAGAATAAAATATTGTATACAACACTGGCGAATATTACATATTTACTTTCCTCAGCGGAGTAGTGGGCTGTTATATTATCAAGAACTTCCATTAGCACAGATTAGTACATTGGAATCGACAGAAACGCCCTGCATATGCTTGTTTGTACGTACCCTTGACCTCTTCACGTGAAACATCAAAGATTGTTTGCTTTGGAAACTGCCACAGCTGTTTGCAAATGAATTGACTGTATTAGAGAATCGACTGGCTACTCTTACGTCAAACCGAAGATTCAAAATTACAAATATAATATTCTAATTATTCTAATTGATAAAATTAAAGGTATCGTTCCATGCGTCTGACTACCATGCGAGAGACCCGGGTTTGTTACCCGGCGGGGGAGAACCGGGATTTTTTCCACCTATTCAAACGACTCCGGCGACCACCCAGCTTCGTATAAAGGCGGCCAGGGACGTGGTGCTGATCACATCACTCCCAGAAATTGTGGGACACTAACTCCACATCCCCTATACGCCTTCATGGTGTGGTGCAAAACACAGTGGAGCACTTTACTTTATTTTATCGTTCTATGTGAGGACACAACTTCGTATACTTCCATTTCAGATTTGTCACCACTAGCACGGGCCTCTCCGATTGCGTAGTGGTTACGTTGTCACCTTGTAATCAAGGGGTCTCAGGTTCGAGAGCTGGTGCAGGTACATTGAAAAGTGGTTCAGATTTAACTTGAAACTGTACACTCTGCCCCAGCTATCTGTGCAGTAGGCGAACGAAAAGAAGTCTTTGGCTCCACCAATTAACAGTAAGAAGAACAGGATTGCGTAATGGAGGGGTAGAAGCGACTGGAGTTACGACTCTTCCGGCCAGCGTGTACTGCTTTGCTCTGCGGCTTTGCCCACTCGATTTCTCTCCTCCTACTCTACCGCTATGCGCGGCGCTGCTCCACAGTTAGCTGGGATAGGGTATAAGTCCAGTGCCGATTAGCCTTATATGTACATAAAGTGAACTCAAAACAAAAATTAAAAACTCAAACTGAGAAAAGAAGGAGAAATGAACCGGTTGGGAACGAATTCGAAATGTAGATCTTAGGAATGAAAACTCAAGAGGAATTCACCTTGTCTACCTTCAATTCGAACATTTAATTTATTTTCTATTTCGGATATTGTATATCGCTTTTCTACTTCTCTGATTAATCGCGACGACGAGGCTAATTGATGATGGGATAAGCACATTACATCATATTTCCTGCAATTATTTATCTCATTTTCATTACTTTTCGAATCTATATCGTTCCTTTCTCGGCAACAATGTCACCTTTTCAGCAAAAATGTAACCTTTTTCTGCAATTATTGCACTACTTTCGAGATTTTGATCATTTTTTCAGTAAAAATCAATGCCTTGACCTTTATTCGAACCTGGAACCTCTGGTTTCGTAGCGCATTAAGTTGACCACTTCGCCACGGGGGCCGCGTTACCTAATTTAGGGCCTTCTGATAGTTCTCAACGTCTGTGGAAATAAAATGGAACGTGAGATAACTGAAGACCTCCAGCACTGTTAATACATGACAATAATACTTAGTGGTAACAATAGCAGAAGGTAAACAGCATTATCTTTGAATATGTCCTGATGCAAACAAAATAAATTTAACTAATTAGTGTATAAGGGAAAATAAACATTGAATATTTGGAACAGGACAGGTTAATGAAAACAATATTTCGAGGCAATATCAAAGGGGAATTTGTGAAAACACAAAGAATAAAATATACCAGACAAACTGTACAGATATTACTGACGCTACAGAAATACAAATAAACTTAACAGTAGAGAGTAAGGCACTGAGAAAGAAACACATCAAAGTAAAAGATAATGCCCTCAGGGAATCGAAAAAGGACGAGTGTAGTAGGAGAATTGTTGAAATTATTTACAAAGGACTTCAAACTTTGCATCAGTCATCAAAGTTTCAAATACATTTACAAAAGCTAGGAGAATCGATGTTATCCTTAGTAACTACAGGAGCATTTTTCTTAAAAAAATCTGTTGTTTATTTCGGTTGGCTGAAATCGCATGGAAGACGAATACTTCATCGTTCGTGTAATAAACCACGCTCCGCTCCCTTTGTCTTAAACTGTAGGTCCAGTCCCGATTAGACTCTCTGAGCAACCGACCTCGATGGTGGAGTGGTTAGCACGGCGCGACCCGGAGTCCCGGGTTCGAGTCCCGTCTTGGGTTCTGTGGGAATTAGAATGCTGCGGGGAGAGAATTTCGCTTGAGCGAAAATAGTTCGTAGGGACGACACCAGAAAGGGTATGGAATTGAGAGCTGATTTGCTCGGGCGAGTAACGCTCGAACAGGCAAAATGAGCGCTATACACTCAAAGCCCAGTAGTATACGTATAACCATAATTTGTCTGTGGTGGTGAACCCAAATGTGGACGCATTATCAAAAAGAATTTTAGTCTATGTTACCAATACACAATGATATAGGAAAATGAAATAGATGATTGTGGGCTGAAACTACCATATTTTACATGTACGTATTTGTCTAAGATTATTGTCAAATGGACAAAAAACGGCTTAAAAAGCTGTTAGGTCCAAAATAAAAAAAATGATTGATCGATCGAATGTAGAGTGCTGCTGAAAGACGTAGTGCGATTGAAACTGAAGTGGTCATCATTTCCATGTAAAAATGTAATTTAGTCCATCTTATCTATGTTCCTCCTTAAATAGGCAACCAAAAAGGAAAAAAATACCCTGCACGACAAGCTTTGCTGAAGTTGTAGCTCCTAGCAAGAAATTGGAACGAATGAGAATTTTATAGGATAATAATCTTAACATAATATCTGCATCAAAAGTGTTATACAGACTGACACACACTGAACCATCCATCTGCAGATCTACTGATCTGCTTGGATTTCCGCACCGTGGAGAAAATGTGGAATAAGAAAAGTGCTTTCATGACGTAGGACAGTTTGTAGATGAAGTCAGTCTTGGATGTACTCTTTCAGCGATTGCAGTGGATAACATTTACGCTGTGAGATCATGATCTCCGCTTTCCGTAGCAAAGAGGCTGGAGTGAAACAATGTAATTATCTTGCTGCAGACGATACCAAATGATTAATTCTAAGTTTAAACCAGAATTGAACAATGGTACTCTGTTTGAAAAAAAAAAATCTGATGAACCATTTCCGCACTAATTCACCCCTGGAGGCAATGTTCGAATTGAAGGGGGTAAAGCTGGTGAATTCTCCACTTTGAGAAGTCTATACATTTCTAAATTAATTCCCATCCGGAGAAGGAAACTTTCCTTCCTTTTGGGCATATGTGTACGTTCATAATTATTTTTTATTATTAATCAATGGTTTCTCGTAATAATAATTTTAAAGATGGAAAGTGAGAATTATTTTACTGGCATAGCAAACCTTTATTGAAAGAAGAGAAATTCTATAAATGGAATTGATGTTAAAATAAAATTGTGGTTTAAAGTAAAATGAACTGTGGCTTCTTTAATATAAACCTTAAATTGTTATTTTTATTGCCATTGTTCAATTTCAATTGACTTCCGTTAAATAGTCCATAACTCTTAAATAACTATCTAAATACGAAAGAAATAAACTCTGAAGTCCATCGTTCCGCCCCCCTCAGACCAGTGGCGTGCCCAAAGGGGGGTTCGTTGGAGTCACAATCCCCCTTGTATCAAGCTACTCTAAAAGTCACCGTCAAATACCGGAAAATATGGCGCAATACATAATTGACAACTAAACAAAGAAGACAAAACCTCCATCAAAAGTGTAACGCTGTCGCCTTTGGTGCGAGCGGTCCATGGTTCGATTCCCGGTCTGGCCCCCAGAACATCAATGTTGACAAAGCATCGTGAGGACAATTGGGGAGCTACTTGAAAAGAAGTAGCTACGATGACGAAAGCAAGAAAACAGCGGAGATGGGACAGTATTCGTTCACGCGTCACGCAATGAAAAAGCCGTTTGAGATGCCTTGGTTCTGAGAGGCCTGTTGCACAATGGGGTTTGGTTCTTTACCATCCTTACGGTCATATCTCCCTTAAAAAATTCCTGAGCACGCCACTAATCTAAGGAAACAAGAAAACTGAAACGGAATTCGCCCAAAAATAAATATACCCAAGTGTCCTCCTGGGATATCTGGTAAAAGTTAGGGCTGAGCCGATACCGATACCGATGTATCGGTATCGGCTAGTATCGGTTCAATTTTTTTTGCCGATACCAAAGATTTTGAGTGGACAGAGCGGTCAAGAGAAACGTCAAGATTTGTCCTTTTCAAAAGTTCGTTCACCCTTCCTTGTGACAGTTTGGGCTCCCGCACAAGAATTCCGTGTAAGTTTCCGAAAATGATGCACGATCCTGGGAAGCAGATAACAAGATCAAAGGCAGGGCCAAAGTGAAAGCGCTGCACCCAAACGTGACATTGAAGGCAGGCATGTAACTGCCTGGTGGTCAACGCTATGTGAAAGTAAAAGAAACCATTCCTTGCCAATTCTTGTTCGCAAGACCGTGGGTAAAAAACGTGACGTTTTCAAAACCAGCATCATTATAATGCTAGGCTCATTCCGGAGTTCCTTAGAAAGGGATGAATGTCGCTGTGGGAGGGAGGGTTGTGGATTTTCTTCTTGCGTTCTACCCTTCTGTGTGACTGCTGCCCAATGCCGACACTGCAGTGACTTGTTTTTTTGTTGTTTTTTGCAACTGACAGAGACTAATGGACAGCAGGGCATATACAGAACTGCCAAATGAGCATAAAATAAATACAGTAAAAATAATACTTCTCCTAACGGACACCTCTAAATTACAGACATTTTTTTAAATTCCCGGCAGAAATACATGGAGTTTAATGGCAATATTACTTCTTAATAACGAACATTCTTAGTAACGGACGCAGACACTGAAAAATACCTCCCCAACGCAAATAAAACTTCTTAATAACGGACAACCTGAAAGAAAACTGTCGCAATTTCTGGAATTCGACACAATGGTCAGTAATTCGAACTAGCGTGCATTGTTTCATGTTATACCGAACGTATTTCATTTTAAAAGTGCAGACTGTAGGCAGTATTCTTTGTGGTTATCTTGAGAAGTGTGTGTCACTTCTGCTACGATGTCGCAGAAACGCAAACGACTGACTTTAAAGGAAAAAGTTGAAGTCATCAACATCTACGAGAAAGAGAAACTTAGTGTTCGAGACATGGCCGTGCGATTTGCTGTTGGAAAAACACAGATCAGTGACATTTTAAGAAACAAAAGAGACATCCTTGAATTGTGGCCTGGAAATGAAATACTGTAATATGCTTATCATATTGTGTAGATCCTACACTGAATAGCTGACACTTCTTAATAATGGACATTTATTTTTCCCCCAGGCCTGTCCGTCGTTTTCCTCCCTCTTCAGGTTAATCCAAAGGATAAGAATGTTGTTTACATTTGTATTTATTTTGCATTCCTTGTGCAAGTTGTACGCTATATGCACTACATAAATTTCATTTTACGCGCTATAACTTTTTCTCGCCTTAAAGATATGTATAATGAAATTGGGGATCATGAAATGAAGCAGGGACATAATAATTCACCGATTTCTTCGGTGTATATGCAACATTCTAACAATGCTTGCAACATTTCCAAAACTTTTTCTTTATTTTTGCATCCTCTGGGGGTAGAAAGAAGTTCACATAAAATGTCACAGGAAATTTTAAGTGATGTAAAGCTATATGAGAATAATTTGGGAGTATTTGATATCATTAATATAATGTGATGTGATGGGTTTTGTGACTCGGTAACTAGTCTTTGTTAATTTAAACTGAAATTATACAGGTGTCGGTATCGGTATCCGTTGGAATCGGTATCGGAATCGGTATCGGTATCGGTATCGGTTCAGCCCCAGTAAAAATGAATGTAATTCGAATGGTGAAATTATAGCAATATTTTATTGCAAATAATATTGTTTTCTGCCATTTGCCATTTCAAACAAAATAACATTTTCACAAGAGACATTAGAATCATGACTTCCGTAACTAGGGGTGAGCGGGACGGGAAAAGTTTTGGTCGGGGTGGAATTGGGAAGGAAATAATAATTCTGACGTTCGGGACTGTGAAATTCTCCATTACCCGATCAGGCCGGAAAAATCTTCCGCACCAAAAAATTTTGAAATTTCACGATGCGGTGAAAATCTCGAATTGTTGTACACACTATATACCTGTTCAACCTATTTTTGCACTTCTGGATTAAAAACTGTTTTTTCAAGAAATTTCAGAGCAGAAAATATCAAGAATTAACCTATTTTAAATAAGATATTTTTGGATTTTCTCGGCTGTTTGGGATTACAAAAGAAAAAAACAAAGTTGGGATCTGACTTTGATTAATTCACACTCTGTCATGTTGAATTATTACTTCTCCCTTACAGTACCCTTGAGCATAATAAAACATCGATCAGAGGTACCGTGAAGGACAGTAAATTAAGTGGTCTCTGATATCTATACTATGTCCGTGGGATCTCTTGACGAAGCGAACGAATGCAAGTCTCTACGCAAATGGTGACTCGAGATCCTCGACCAATGAACGCGTGAGAGGGAAAGGAAATGGGGGAGGGGGGCGACTGCAGTTCTAGCCTTTGAATCAGCGTGTATAAGAATGTTTTCTGCCATTTACAGGCTGTCAGTTATAGCAATTTATTGCCACTTCAAACAAAATAACGTTTAGCTCCGTCAACTCTCTCTCTCTCCCTTACTAGGCGGCCTTGCTCCACAGATTCCCGGGATAGAGTATATACATTATGAAAAAGTACAAAAAAAGACATAGAACAGTTCATCAACTAAGTGATAGTAGGTACGTTTTTTCAAAAGGAAGCAAGGGGATACCAGTTCTGTTTAAATAGTAGACTAGAGTCTGAACTTGTATACAACGCCAAAGAATTTTCAATTCAGGTTGAATTTTATGATTTGTAAAGTATTCATAATAATAATGACAGAAACACTAATAATGATTATTATTATTATAATAATAAAAGAATCTATACTTGACAAGTTATAAAACCTTATCCCCCCCCCCCCCCCGGGCAAAAAACTTTCCGGCACCCTTGAATGTACTAACTAGAGGCCAAAATTCTCTGGTATAAGTACTTAATGTAAATATGTTAAAAATTTAAAACCTGGCAACACTACTTCCCATCCCATCGTAGCTTAACTCGTTCGTTGAAGTCGAGCCAAAGAAAGGAGTCTATCTGCTTTTCAAGACGTGGGCGTCCTGCCTTCCAGTTGTCGCCGGACTCTGAAATAACCTACGACATGTGGTGACCACCGACGGAGGAAAACAAGCCCCCGCAGGCAGACGACTTCATTTTATCTTCCGGAACAGGCGGGTATGAAGTAACTAATTTGGCGAGAAACAAAGTAAGCTGTCTGCCCTTGCTGGCACCGTGTGAGGTATGGAATATTGCGCTTCTTGTTTTTACGAGGGAGTTGCACTTTGCTCCGAGTGCTATAACATAACTCCGACATGTTCATGGTTAGCTGCCTGTGGTTCACTCTTCAAACGTGGAAGGAACCAGTGTAAAGCATTCCTATTTTGATAAATGTGTCGATCTGCAAACAGTCCCGTGTTCTTCCTACTATTGTGAGTTCTTGCCCACCGTGAAATAGTAGTAGAACAGTTCTGCTCGCTCATAGATTACAGAGAAATTTTCAAAATTTGAATCACACACACAGAGGATAGTAGAGTAAAATGGGTTGATACACATAAACCAAAAGATATGGGAAAATAGATCAAGATTTGAACTAGAGTTCTGCATCCGACCATTTTCGCTCGCTCAAACTCGGTCGAATCTCTCACGCTCGAGCGTGCGACGCTCGAACGTACCTTACTGGTAGTGGAATAATTGGCATCGTCCCGTATTTCAGGGCCTAATATGCAGCACTGCCAACCTAAGGCCCATACATGGAAGGAAACCACTCTATGCAATTACAATTCTAAACAATAATTACGTATATTATGTAAGACTGAAATACAGCACATATGAAAGTATGCACTGTCTACAGATCGAAACGTAAAATGGATACACATGCTAACAGACCTGCCTAAGCAATTACAAATATTGTATCACAGTGCAAGAAGTACGTGTACATCATTGTTCACTTTCCGAAAAGGATAATCATATTCTGCGAGATAATAAAATGCAACTTCATTTCAATGTGAAAATAATCGTACAAACATAAAATGTCAGTCTATGTAGTTTCAACCCATAATCATCTATTTCATTTTCACATTTCTCGCTAAGATATACAAAACTGCATTTTAACATGGATATGATAACTATATTCACTCGTATTTTCCAATTTCACTTCATCTTTTACTTTATAATCCATATTTGAGAGCCCACTACCATAGACAAATTACGGAAATACGTCTACTAATAGGGTTCGAGTGTTCGAGTGTATTTTGCTCGTTCGGTCGAATTTTCGCTCGAGCGGAAGAATTATCAATTCTGTGTGCCATCTAGCGTCGAACTATTTGCCGCTCGAGCGAAAAACGCTTATTGCAGCACACTAATTTGAACAGATTTTTTTAATGGCTCATTGATTGTACGAATTTATGTGAACAAATACTGTCTTAAAACCAAAGTAGGTAGAATACAAATGTTTTGGTGTTTCTATCTTATTAATCATACACAACTTATGTAATGAATGATCCTGCAAGATCAACATCATCAACTGTATCGTTATTTTTTACTTTCTCAGTTAATGTTGATTGTAGTGTATATGGTGCGTTTATAAACTTGTTATACTATATGTTAAAGTTAATATATCCCTGCGAAGTTATGGAGAAATTGTAATATTTTATCTTACAACAATTTATATTAGCGTTTAGCAAGCACTTTTCTTCAAGTATGATCACCTTTAGAGCAATATCTCTGTGGCACAAAAAATTCGAAAAATAACTCGAGAAATACAGGAAAATTTACACATCTCTTTAAAAAAATGAATCAGCATTGGTTTAATTTACAAGATATTCACAATTAGTTTTCTTCTGAATGTTCCATTTTTAGACTATTAATCTACGGTCTAGGTCTATGATGAACAGAGTTCTGCAAGGTGTACATAACTTCTTCAAGGCGTTGCTGCCCTCAAGTGTACCTTTAAAATATTACTGGGTTTACAGCTTATATTTGAAAACATATCAAAATTTTTATTCTTTTCTTTCACAGTTTACACACAACAAATGCTTGTTGGTGTTATTAAATGTTTCCCAAGTGCGGTTTCAATATTTTATTGTTTAACAAAAGTTTCAGTGTAAATATAAATTTGAACAAGTATAATACTTTTAAGTTATTCGTTATCATTTCACCTGTGCGCTTTAGATTCATATTCAATTTCTAACATCTAGTCTTCCCTGCACGTTAATTGTGCAGGAGCGAGTGTGTATCGTTTGACACTTGGACAGTTTGCTACAAAGCATGTCTCGTTGCAGAGAACGCCCACGCAACTGACCGGAGGTGGAGTGTCCAAAGCAGCTCCAAAACTTTGAACGTGAACATTACCGAAATTTAAAGCACAAAATGTTTATAGGTATACATATGCACACCCTTAAAGATAACAGCATAAAATCTGAACTCAACCATTTGAAATTCGGAACACTGACAGTGCTTGACTTGCAATATAGAATTCTTCTTACTGTACAGACATGGCATATCTAAAATACAACCTTATTTAATAATCGTTGTATACAATTGCATGTTATAATTCATTCCGAAGTTGCTAAGTTACTTAAATGTTTCCAATCCTTGCATTCGACGATTGAATTGCAGATGCACGTTAGTACGGACAACAAGTTAGTAATAATGTTTGTTTTATACAGCGTATATTGACACAATTGTAGGTTTACTTGTATGTCCTGCAAATATGGTGTATAAAGAAACAAAGTACCGGAGTACTAAGTGTGGTTAGTGTAGATTTACAACGTGAGTGCAGCCCGAACGTGAGTGAGGTGAAGAAAGTTTGTAAACTAAAATAAATCATGAGATTTCACTTCACAAAAGCTGCAACTCAAATTGATCCACACACCATCATGCAAAGACACTGCGATAGAAACGCTAATACAAGATGTGTGCTAAATTATTTGTATCCGGTACTGGAAGAGTTCAAGGAAGAAATAAATGAAGCGCTACCAGACACCACAAACAAGCGGGGAAGTTAATTAAATAAACGCAAATTATCTTCCCCCTCGAGGATAGGAGGGGCGGATGAGAGACTGCGGTTGTTGCTCTGTTGATGTCAGAGGTACGCAATGAAGCACGCACAATGATGAGGAAAATAAATGTCACTCTCGTGTTTATCCGAAAGGAATGAACTCAGAGGATATGGAATCAGGGTCAGCAGATGCTGATATGGAATATGCATGCGCTCAAGCAAGGATACTTTGTAGTCAGTGCTATGAAAAGTAACGCACACTTGTGACAATTTCCATAAGTATTCCTAACAACAATAAAATTTTAAATCAATTAAAGTATGAAATTTGAGAATATGTAGGACTATATCTTCGAATATCAATACCATTCTATGGAATATTTTCATATATTTCTTGTTGGTTCATTTTATGAGCAGTTAGTTACAATGGACAATGCTTTGTCCAGATTTTCTCATATAACTGACAGTCCTTTGTCAGCCAATAAAGCCTTGTAATTGGAAAAGCTTCTTTCTACCTCGACTGAAACAAAAGGAGCAAATGTAATTCATTTTGAAAATAGCTACAAAAAAATTTCATTTATACCCTGAAAAAATCTGGAATAATGGTGAATATTACAGAACATTGTCCAAAATGTACTTTATCAAGTACAAAATAATCGAATATGCATTCATATGCCACAACGAAGCACTTTCATGTAATTAATTTTTCATAATATGAATTGCTGTATAGCTATTTCACTAACATGCTCATGCCCGGTTCGCTCAACCATCTTTAAAACGTTCTTAACGAGTTGATAGTTAACGCATCACTAAAATCTTAGCAGCCTGTTAAACTTTTAATGTTCGCTCAAGCGATTTTATAGGCCCGTTAACTAACGACATGTTAGAGACATTTTGCTTTGATGCCTTACTATTCTCATACTTTGATACGAGAAATGCAACGTTTTCATTGGTTGCACCGTGGACAGTAGACTGTGCGTAAGCGGATTTGGGCTTTTTGTATGAAATCCCAGGAACAAAAATAAATAAAGTAATGTGTAACACAAATATATGTTTAAGAAATGAATGTTAGTTAGGTATTTACGTCCGCACACCGAAAATATTATGTATTAGGATTAACAGTTACATTGTAATTTCGTAAGTTAGATTTAAATGCCTACCGACTACCAATACAAGATCATAAATATATAAATAAAAATTACTGTTCTAGGTTAGGGTAATCTGTTTGAAGTTTTATAAATTTAATTATATTAAAATGGCATTGCAAAAGAGGCCTAAAGGTGGAAATGAACGTGTGTTTGCTATAACAATTTTCCTCAACAAAAGAGAACATTTCACGAAATGTACACCATGCATAACTTAACTTACTATGCCATGCCAATTAAATAATATGTAAATATTGCAAGTCACTTCTATTGGCATTGCAAACAAGAAATCTACTGTTTCCAAATAATCACTGACAAAAAATGAAGGCACGTAAAATGTTTAACCAGTATGATTACCGTTCATGCATATGTACAAGGGAGGTTTCTGAATCGTTGTGTTTTTGTCTCGTACAAATATTTTTCAAAGAAAAAATATATATAATACAATACGATATTTAATATTTGATTTATCATAAATGGTAAAAAGGACAAGTACACTGTTAGACAGTATCCTCACCACTTGTACGAACGTACCGTGCAAAGAATAATTTCCGAATGCGTGGTAGTGTGTTTTACAAAAAAGCATACTTTTACAATGTCCATGCACGAAACTACATTACCAGAAACAGCTTAGCATTAAGCTTTTTTCTTAATGAAACATACATGTGTACTACGGTATTTTACATTATGTTTGGTTATTCATTATGTGATGAAATTGTAGTCATTCAGAAAATGTACCTTGTACATGGAACTGTTGATTAATATGATATTTTATTTTACATTTGATTTATCGTAACTGGCAAAAAAAAAAAAAAACAAGTGCACTGTTAGACAGTACCATTACCACTTGTATTGTACGTATGTACAAGGAAAAATTTCCGAATGGATGGTAGTGTGTTTTTCAAACAAATATGGATACTCTTACAATTTCCATGCACGAAACGACAACACCTTTAAACTGCTTAGGACCTGAAGCTTTTTTCCTTAATGAAACATATATGTGTAGTACGGTTCTTTACAATATGTTTGGTTGTTCATTATGTGATGAAATTGTAATCATTCAGAAAATGTACCTTGTACATGGAACGGTTGAGTAATATGATATTTTACATTTAATTTATCATAACTGGTAAAAAATATAGCGAGTGCAATCAGACAATATCATTACCACTCATACGTATGTACAAGGAATAATTTCCGAATGGATGGTAGTGTGTTTTATGTCAAAATGTTACAATATCCATGCACGAAACTATATACCTGAAACTGCTTAGGATCTCAAGCTTTTTTCTTAATGAAACAACATATGTAAGCTATATTACGCGATGAGATGGTAGTCGTTCGTAAATGTACCTTGTACATGTAACGGTTGATTTTTTTTTCTATTTTTAACTGCTCTTTCAGTTTGTTATGAATACGATTTAATTTCCATTTGCACCGTTATATGTCAGCCCATTTTCAATATACTGCATAATAATTGTTTTGATTTTGTGATTATATTAAGACTCACGTTATACTAAACAACATGTTTTATTATACAGTACTTACGTACAGCTACGAGCTAAATAAGTAAATAGGTTAGGCAGGGTTTCTTTATTTCTGTACTTGGTTAGGTTAGGCAGGTTAGGTTTGGTGCTTTTAGCATCTCCAGTTTGCTACAGCTGTCCCTAGCCGCTTGTGATTCAGAATATAGAATGATGAACATTTGTGTCAAGCATTCTCGTCACTGCAAAATCATTTTTTTGCATTATGTTAATTGGAGTAGGTGGATAATAATTTGAAAAGTTCGAAAGAACAATTCCCTACTACTTTGAAAGATTGCAAGTTACGTTGTGTAATGTCACAAATGTATTTTGCACTAAAGGAGAGTACAGGACGTGTATTACCTATTTCTAGGACAGTTGCTTCATTTTAATTTTATCTCTTACGTTTTCTGACATTTTTCAGTTTAAAAAACAACATAAAATTTGAATGGTAGTTATAAGCAGACATAAGCATAAACACAAGAAACCACGACTTTCTCCAGTTATGTGATCCACTGGAAAACGGCGTGGACGACGACACCGAATATTTTGGTGAATAACTTCACCTTATACAAATTGAAATATGCAAAAGGAGGTTACATTATTTTAAAAAGTCATGCTATATTTTGTGTTTATGGTTACAGTGCATTAAAGGTGGAAGCCCAATATGCATTTTAAAAACACCACGTTCGTATAATTAACTATAAGCATATATTTTTGGCTCGACAGGCAAAATTAATAAAATTTGAATAATGTGTGATGATCACGATGCCATTATTGACAAAACTTTAAAAAGTATATTGATACAATATTTCTCATTTAACTTGCATGTGATTTCTGATTTGCAGTACGAATTTATAATATGAAATACGAAAAGGGAAAATTATTTTTGCTGTAGAAAGACATGGTATGGAAATAATGTGTTCAAATCGGTTTGGGATAACCTTTCAACACAACAGCTGGCATACGCAATTTCTCCATCTTATTTCCGACACAACACAACGCGCTGTTAAGCACTTTAATGAAGCAAAAGAGTGCCATTAGATTTAACGACGACATTAGAGGTCTGTTAGCCTTAACGAAGGTTGGAGAAATGCCTCAATGTGCTAATGTAGCGTTAACTTGATTTAACGCTTCTTTAAAATTTAACGCGCGTTGAGCGAACCGGGCATCAGACTTATGAAAGTCCTAACGCTATTAATTAACAATTATATCAGAATGAAGATGAGCAACATGCAACGCAGATAAGGTGTTTATTTAATTTACTTGAATGATATTAGAATCATGACGAATAGTGCGTTTGCACATTGCAGTAACTTTGACAATCCTATATTTGTTTAGCTTCAAATATTCCAGACGAAAATACCTAGGTAAGGATTGTGAGGTTATGGAATCAGAAAATGTTGCAATTGTGAACGGTAGCGAAATTTAAAGTACGAAATGTTGATAAAGACATCATTAACAAAGAGAACAGCTTAAAACTTGAATTCAATTATTTGAAATTCGGGACCCGGACAGTGTTTGACTTTCGATATAGAATTCGTGTTATTGTATAGGCATGACACTTCTAAAATACAACCATATTTAACAATCGTGGTGTGTGTATATTTTATTTCACTTTGGAGGGCTAAGTTTGTTTGGTGTTGCCAATCCGTGGATTCCACGATTGAATTGCAGTTGGATGTTAGCACATTTACAACATAAGTGCAGTTTATTACAAAACAAAAAAATTTAAGTTGTATTAATTTGTGATAACTGTAATATTAAATCTACGTACGCAAAAAAGATAACCAAATAATAATACAATTTCAAGTTTTTAAAACCTGTACAACTCTTTCGTGTGTGTGTGTTTGTGTGTGTGTTTGTGTGTGTGTGATTGTGTGTGTGTTTGTGTGTGTGTGTGTGTGTGTTTGTTTGTGTGTGTGTGTGTGTGGGTGGGTGGGTGCGGGTGGGGGTGTTGAAAAACTCAAAACATTTTTCAGAATCTGTTAATATACTTATACATCATACGAGTTTTTCTGGCACTTTTGGCTAATTGCAATGAGGATGGGAGAAAAATGATGAAATTCATGAAGCGACATTCGCAAGCTCAGCCCGGGATTCAAACTCAGACCCCTGACGTGCTAACCACTCCGCCAGAGAGATGGGCACTTATATTACGTAAATAACTAATTAACATTAAACAATTATTTGCATTCTATGTAGATTTTAATTTTTGTAAATAACTCTTTTTTTTCTGTGTTTCAAAACTAAGTTGTAACTGTATCAGAGGCCATAAGGTTAGACGGCGAGGAGAAATACGCCGCTGCCAAATAAGGGAAAGACAAAGCAAGTGAAGATTAAGAATCGGTGGTTCCCGCACACGATATGACAACGTTCACCATGCAGCGTTGCCTAATTCACAAACCTCAAACCTCCCTGCAAAGAGAAATAGACCGTTACCATCCATGATTTTTCAAGTTAATACTAATATCATTCTTTAAGCGCGTATATTAGAAAGATGGACTTTAAAACGGGAACAAACATTGTTGTAAACTTCCGAAAATATCCACTTGCAAGCACAGATGTTGCAACAGCGCAAAGCTTGCCACCCGCCTAACTTCGTGTCCCCGATTATATAGTCTGCAATAATACTGACCACTGCAGAACAAGAATAAACCGCCTCCTTGTATTGAGTACTTGGGACCGTTGCGTGCACAAGGTTAGTCGCATTCACCGAGGTTCCCCATGGAAACTTGGAGCTGAATCTCGGGTTTTATAGTTGCCGGCGCGCTACGTATTTCCAGAGAATATGGAGTTGGACCTGTCACTTTTATCGCCGCATTTCCCTTTACACCTCAGGCGGGACTTTCCGCTTGTTTTTACGACAGGGGGCCAAAACTTGCGAGCGAAATAGTACACAGTATATTACGCCAGGATGTTGATACCAGCACGTGCACATTCGGGGAGGCTTATCTGAATTTCATGTAGGTTAATCTGGAGAGGTTTCTACCAAAGAATGGCCCGGAGCTTCTATTGATCCTTCCTGGAAGAACTCCGGTGGAGGCATTGAGTACACCTGTGAGTGAACGTGAGGGAACTGAATAAAGACCAATAATAAAAAAGTAATTTACATTCATCATCGTCCCTCTGCATAGTACTTTCTTTCCTTCTTCGGAGTTATTATACCATCTAATACTAGGTAATAAGAAACTGTCCAAATTTTAGCAATACTACTTCTATCAAGCTTCTTTATAGTGCCTTAGTTAGAAGTAAACTAGAATATGTATCTATTGTTTGGTCGCCAATTTATAAAACCCACATAAAGCAAATAGAACAAGTGCAAAAATGTTTTTGAGATAGCTATATTACAAGAGGTACAACATGTCTGCATACGCAAACAGAGTTTCGTATGTCCTTTTACTGAAGGAATTCTCGTGTATCACACTCAGCAACAGAAGAGAATTAGGAGAACAGATATTTCTTTATAAAATAATAACTGGGTTGTTGGATAGGCTAATACGGAGTTTCTTCACCAAATATAGGTATGTTTCAATGCTAGCACACGTAATTTTAGAATAAGAAATTTATTGCTATATAATATCCCTAAAACTGAAAAGTACAAACAATCACCATTAATTAGAATGAGTAGTATGTATAATAAAATAACATCCACAAATCCAAATATTGATTTTAATCTTAACATTTTGGAATACAAAAATGCTGTAAAAGCCACACTTAACAGAGATACTTTCACAAATGGTTGATTATTTATTGTATTTATTAATTATTGTAGAATATGTTCTATATGTATCCCTATATCCACATAAATGTGTGTGTGTGTGTGTATATATATATATAATGTAAATATATGTATGTGGATAAGCTTAAGGATATGTGTCCATTAATATGTGTATGTATTTATTTCATTATTGTTTCTATCCTATTATGGTCATATTTATTCTGTACATTCATGAGAAATGTGATAATATTGGTTGTGGATATATGGATAATTTATGTGTGTTGTGTGTGTGTATATATATATATTTGTGCGAGCACGTCATTACTTTACGTTATATAAGTGTACTTATGTTATAGTTAATAACTATGTAATATGTATGCATGATATTTAATCTCACTTATATTCATATTCACATTATTTATGTTATGCCTCTGTAATTGGAGATATCCTTTCTCTGTAGAAGGCAAATAAATAAATCTCTTTCTTAACTCATTGAGGCAACTGGAGCAATATGATGAACAGTGCTTCTCATTAAAGACTAGGGAACAATCAAATAGGAAAGTTTATAATTCAATGTAAAAATCGGAGCTGCCATTTATATCTAATATTTCCACCATTGTTGATCGCAGTAAATCTTTCTAAATAACAATACATCAATTGTGAGGATCATATTTAATTAAAACAACTACAGAACCTATTGTTACAATTATTGAGTTTCATCTTCCCGTCGCCGCATTGTAAGCTGTTGTGTATGCGGGATATAATATATGTGCTTGTAGCAAATGTATAATACAAGCATACTTTGATATTTCATAACAAACTTTAATGGGCCACACTTCGACAATGCATCTTCCATGCAAGCTCTAGACATAGGCAACTCTCAAACAAAGGCCCTTACTATATTCAACATCACAGGAAACGGATTTATATGTAGATACTAGGGATGTAACGAAGCCGATTACAGATGTATAAAATTCGGCAGAAATTAACATATCGGCATCGGTATCGGCATCGGAAAAAATCCGATATTTAAACCGGTACAGATTATACTAGAGTTTTTACCTTCTAATAAGTTTTATATTCTAGTTTTGTAAGATTTATTGAAAATTTGGTTATGATTCGTCATTATTGTAGAGTTTTTGTAATAAAATTATTGCAAACTCTCATTCAGAGGATCAACCTAACTCAAAATCGGAAATAAAACAGTACACTGCTGAGCCAGCATCTGCTGTTGTATTGGAAATTCAAAAATGAGTATTCAAACCTGAAGCAAGTGCTGAGAAAATACTTGGGCATACCTGCTGCAACACTATTCAGTGATTGAGTGTTCACTGTTTCTGAACAGATTTACGATAAGAGAAGAAGTAGGTAACTTCCTGAAGTGCTTCCAAAACTCGTGTTCCTGAAGTTGAAACTGGCAGCAGTAAATTTCCATCATTAAGAACAGGAATTCATTTTGCATTTCAAAGAACTGCTTGTGTACTAATGTAAAATCTCTTGAGAATCCATGTTATTCTTAAAGGTTCACAGAACAACCTTTTGTAGATGCAAATGTACATTCGCATCTCTTGAGAATATATATGTATATACATGTGATATGCAATACAAATGTACATAGCAAATTTATTTTTGTCATGCTGAAAATAACATCCCATTTCTGTTTAATAATCTTATGTATCGGAATCTGTTAAATATCGGCATCAGTATCGGTTGCAAAAATTATCGGTGAGTACATCGGCATCGGTAAATTTTCAGCTTCGTCACATGGCTAGTAGATACTAAAAATGTTAGATATGTGTGTGCGTGTGTGTGCGAGCTTGTGTGCGTATGTAAGATCTATATTTAGTTCTTTAGTAAAATAAATGTAATACTTATGATAATACATGAAAAATGAAAAAATATGTGAAATTATAAATGGACTTACAATTGTGAAAATGGCAATTTTCACTAAGCAGCGGCTCACCTAGATAAATAAAATACGTTTGGCTTACATGCCATTATACCATACAATTGGTTACCCAACTTTCGTTTAAGTGCTGAAACGTGAATATTATTCTGTTGACCCTAAATACAGATTTGTCTTGACTGAAACTGCGTTCAATATAGCATGAAATAATTGGAGCATATTGAAAATATTCAATGGATTTCACAGCGAAAGCTTGAGTTTGCATTCTGTATTGTAGACAAGAATATTGGAATAACAGATGCAAGATTTATAATAAACAGAGAGTACAAAAAGAACAAACTGCAAATGAGCGGTAGACCTTTGGTATTTTACAGAAGAGGAGAAAATGTAGTAGGTAACAGCGTAAATATGAATACATGTCGGAAAATATTTGAAAGTATGAAAAATTAAATGTAAAAATAACCAATTTGTAAAATATGTGCTAAACGCTAATGTATGTAAAAATATCTATGTGAAAAAACTATAGCATTTTTCGAGCTTACCTACCACGATTTACAAAGATAATACCTCATAACATTAATTTTAGCATCATATGAAGATACAGCTATATTTACATGTAAATCTGTTCACTGAACGTGAAAATTGTACATTACCGTAAAGTGGAGTGACTTCGGACATGCGAGGTGACTTCGGACACGTGCATGAGCAAAACATTCCATTGTTGAGGGTCAGACGTAGGCCGCCACCGAAACGCAACAATGGGAAATAATCTGAGCTAACCTTCTTACAATTGCATTATAATGGGTTCAAGGTCAAATATCTTGTGATCAACGGAGAAATAACACATTATTGTAGCCAGTCGGCTTGTCAACTTTGCATTGGCTCCTGTAAAACCTCATTGTGCAGACGTGTGTGTTTGACATTAGCACCTTATGAGTAACGAAATATTATCTTAATTTATATCATTACTTGAAGCATACTTTGTGGGATCGTAACCGTGTATTGTTTCTATTTTAGGTCCGTTTGTAGTGAATTCTGTGTATTGTGAGGTGACTTCGGACATGCCAAGGACATATATAAATAAGTGAAGAGGACGTTCCTACCAAAACTATTTTATTGGCAGCAAGTTTAAAAGAGGGTTCCAGATTTCAATCCCGGTCTCACAGAAAATGAGAATGAACAACGCTGGACTGATACATTTGTCGAAATGCTTCGAGATGTTCGAAGTGACAAGGCTCCAGAGTCCCAAAGACGAGGAAAACGTATCAATATCGAACCCTGGAAAAGTGTTACGTGTAGCTTCCAGTCCTCGTCACAACAGGATTCAGAGAATCCAGACACTAGAGAATTGTCGTCAGCAGAGGAATCGTCTGAAACCAGTGATTCTGATGACACCGAGTGCCTTCATTGTGGAAGATTGTGGTCAACAAGCAAGAACGGAGAAGATTGTTTCCAATGTCATAGTTGCAAGACATGGGCACATGACAAGGGTGCCAAATTTTCTAAGATGCAATATAAATGTGCTCAATGTATGAAAAAAGTAAATTAAAAAGATGTCCAATTGTAATAGTTGTACTTTTTATGTTTGAATAATTTTATGTAAACATTGATGTAAATTTAAGTACTACAGTGTAGTTCATGTAAAAACACACTATTCAAAACATTGCTTATTTAAAAAAATCATGCAATAGATCCGAAAACACCTAATACATGCAGCATACATCGGACTATATGAAAACCACAATGTGTGGTGACTTCGGACAAAATAAAAAAATATTTTTAAAATGTATGTTTGTGTGTGATATAGTTTTAACACTTCGTGATTGTTTCTAAAACTCTGATACATATGATTATTACATTTTGTGCAGATACAAGTATGATTGTGAATATTACCGTACAAAACGCCCAAAAACTGTCCGAAGTACCTTACGGTATTTACATCATATCAGTGTCCACTCGAGAATATAAATGATTGATTTGGTTTATTTTACTTTGCCTTTCTGCCACTTTTCACTAATCGCGAAGATGAGGATGCGTGATAAATTATTAAATTGATGAAGGTACACTCACAAATAACACCTATTCCTAGGCCGGGATTCGAACCCGAGACCCCTGACGTCGTAGAGCGCTGTGCATTGTGGGGAGCATTTGCATTTATGTTTGTATCTCCCCTTTAAATTTCAACAATATCCTGTCCAAGCTATCTGTGGAGCAGGCGAACGAGAACAAGTCTCTGCGCAAGTAGAGACTCGACACGGCTCCATCAATAAACAGTGAGAGGAACGGGATTTCGTAATTGGAGGCGACTGAAGTTACCCACTTTACCTGCTTCGCTCTGGGGCCCACTCGATTTCCTTGCTCCTACCCTTCCGCTATGCGCGGTCCTGCTCTACAGTTATCTGGGACAGGGTATAGATGCCAATTTCGAACATTAAATACTGTCTAATGAGCCCACGGCTATCAGAACAAGAGCTACATATTAATTTTGGTAGGTATTTGGTTTCCTTTGTATAGGCCTTCCTTGAAGCATCTTCATCTGGCATTACTACAGGAGCATTGCCATTATCACCAACCATACTAGATACTTGCATTTGCATAGTTAATCCAATATTCAGGAAATGAAAAAAGTAAGGGAAGTAGGTTCCAGTTAGTTTGTTCAATAGCTTAACTCTTAAGGACATCAATTGCATAAATGCAAACGCATTTGAATTTTCCAACACCAAGCATACCCTTCGTTGTAAATTATGCAATCAAGTTGCTTTCTTTCACAGTATGTCAATCAGATAAAATACGCGCACAGAGGCAACGAGGAAACCTGTATTTAATCGCATGTACCACGCTAATTCTCCCCCTTTTGTGTATTTATTCAATTAAGGAAGAGCGCTTCTTCTGGTTGTCAGTTCAGCACTGAATGAATAAATATGGGCAGTGGAAACGGAAACATAAATACAAAATTTGCCCCAACTGGCTTGCGGGAAAGGAGTTTTTGCATTTTGTTGAACAAAAAAATCACCGTATGTAATTTCGGTGTTTGCAGCTCAGCTTGTATGCTCAGTTAATTAAGTTGGGAGCATGCGGTCGAATGGAGTGAGTGTATGACAATTCCAGAAATTCCTCCTCTTGATGTAGGACAGGAGGAGGACATCTCTGCAAGGACGCTTCACGTGTTAATGGTGCCACAAATCATGAGGCTGGATCCGAGGGTCAAGCCCAGCAGGGAAGGCCGAGACAAATGGTACAGCCTCTGCACGTTTCTGGAATCCAGGGCAAGATGACCATGCCCTTCCCTATATATGGAGTTTTGCTGTTAACATATTTCCTAGCAAGGATGTTGGGAGGAGAAAAAATCCAATGGTAATCGTGCGTGAAGAGAGATAGGTCGGGGCGTATTGCAGCGTCCAGAATGGATGCGGTGCCTCGAGCTTCACTGATTGGTTCAGGGGAGAGAGTTTGCGAGCAATAACAAGGCGATAAATCCTATTTCACATTGATTTAGAACAGCGCGTAGAAAGTAGGATGCTTCCGAGAAATACAATTTCTCTCCTTTCTGCTGTTGGACAATTCCTTTAAGGTTCTTCACGTTTAACCAAACTTTGGTTCCACATGGTGGCTACTCTAGGACCATAATAAAATTCAAGTATAATTTACGGTTTTCAAGGCGGACTTTCCAAAAAATCAAGGCTACAAGCAGATGTTTTCTCTATTTCAACCTTACGTATTATCGCCTCTCAGCATCCACACACATACAAAGGCAAATATATTAACAAAATAAAGGGTCTATGTGATTCCGATGTATCCAAAAATTCTAATTCAATTCAATTCAATTGTATATACGTACTCGTATATTTAAAATATGTAAGGTGCGTAGTTTACATTTGCCATTTCACATACTCAGACTCGAAATACATCTACAAACACATCTCACAAATGTTACGGGATATATACTAATCTACGAAAAATTGTTAATTGCAGAGGTGTCTCGTGAACGCATGCGGTGCATGCTGCTCATGCGTCAATTGTGGGGGAAAAACAACTTGCTCTGCGACGACATTCATGAGCATTTCTACATTCTAATTTCTTCATATATGAGAAGTATTCATTTTACACGAGAGCGCTGAACTAAGCTTATATTACATTTCTTGGATCTGAAGTGACGCATGCATCAATTGTGGGAAAATAATTATTACTTTCTTTCACTTCAGATCCAAGAAATGTAATATAAGCTTAGTTCAGCGCTCTCGTGTAAAATAAATACTTCTCCTATATGAAGAAATTAGAATGTAGAAATGCTCATGAATGTCGTCGCAGAGCAAACTGTCCTTTTTTCCCACAACTGACGCATGCATTCACGAGACGCCTCTGGTTAATTGTATAGGAATTTCAAACTCAAATTTACCTAACTAACTTCAAGATATCTTATCTTGCAATAATCATTCGTCTGTTAGATAGATTCTTCAGTAGACGACACTAACAAAGTAAACGGATTCAGAGAATTCTTCTTTTTTCCCATACAGCTTCCTAAAGCTAAGCTGTGAAAACTTGCCTCAGGACATTTTATAAATATGAATAAATTCAATGGGATTTGTATTAATAAAGTTGTAATATTTCACATCTATGGAGAAATATTCACGTAAAATTCAAGCAGATATTGTCGTCGTCGCCTTGTAATCATAAGGTCCCGGGTTCGATACCCGGTGGAGGCACATAGTGGTTCGGATCCAACGTTAAACTCTAGGTCCAGTCCCGATTAGCCTTACTGTGCACAAAGTGGACTTAAAGCAACAAATCAAATTTGCCTATTGCCTATTGCTTAACTTTCTAAATGCTGCATATTCATCTACCATGGATCGTCATAAAGAGAAATCGAAGAATTCCATTACTTTAGAAACTTTTTAAGCTACGAATCACCTAAGGTGAGTTAACTCTACACACATATGAGAAACCAATATCTGAATAAAATTTCATTAATGGAACAACCAACACATCAATTACCAGTTCATTTCAGCTAACCTTTTCTTTTTAAGGAAAAAATTTTGAAAATTCAGGATGTTAAAAACTGCTCAGCTGCCTGTTCATCCCTACAAATATGAAGAAATATCACACTTATAACACGATATCGTTGTATGATGTTACGTTAGGGGACAAATTAGTTTCATATGATATTCTGCCCATGCAAAATATGGAAAATGTCCTGATCTTGCGTTAGAAATATAGCTCCAACTCATTTTAAATAGCTTTTCCTCATTGTTTTATCCTCGCACGTCAAGATTAAAAATATTAGTAAAAGTGTCCTCTGTAGAAGGAACCATGGCAACAACGTGAAAAGAGAACATCTCCTTTACCTAATTCTCTTAGAATTTGTATAGATTAAGGAGCAAAATCATGAACATCGTGTGTGTCAAAGGTATGTAACATCTCTTGACCAGGAGAGAACATTATATGAAGACTATCAGCCTCTATACCATCAGAATACAGGTTCTTTATTGGTGAAGATGAGATCACACCATGTCCTGTTTTTGTTCACCCATGTCTCTTTAGATTGTAAATGACTTTATTTTCGAAACTTTCGTACATTTTTGTAACATGGTCTCTAGTCTCAATATAAACAAGTTATATCTCGTAGTGTTATAAAAATTTAAAATATTGGATGTTTAGCCCTTAACAGGAAGTATGATTTTTTATTACATAAATGGAAGTATGTGTCTGACAGACACGGAACGCCGAAACTTTTGTTTCCTTGCAAAGTATTACATAGATTTATTCTTATAATCTAATATTATAAAATTTATTTCAAAATACATACACAACGCAAGTGCTACGTAAGAAAAAATAACTATTATTGAGAAAAACTTTTCTTTTTTTATGAAAATGCAACTTTGTTTGTCTCCTTCCGTGTTTCTCTTGTTTCAGAGTCGTCAAATCAGAGGCAGAGTAACAAAATTTAGAAACGCTTCACTGACATAGCTGATCTAAATATGGGTCTACCCATAGAATCAGTAGAAAATAGGAAAACCATATCCTCATGTCCAGACTTACAAATTGATGTAAGCATAAAAAGAGCTAAAAGTGCCTTTATTTCACACTTATGAGTTGGTCTGTAATTGCTCTTTTGATGCTCTTTGACTTTAATTCTTGTTTTCTCTAATTTTACATTTGTCCACAACAGAATATGATCAATAATGTCGTCATCAAAAATTAGAGACCAAATATCTTCCATTTGAGGATTTTCACCTAAATTTCTAACAATCTTTGTCAAGCTTGGAATTCCTCGTATTATGTTATGACGAGGAACACGTCTAGTCTTTGTTGGTTCTTTAGATTCCCAACAATATCCTTCCTTACCTTGAAAGAAAGCTGGAACGTCATTCTCTTTATTTGTCCTGCAACTTACAGACGAAATACTAGCTTCGATATTACGACAATCTTCATCATCAGTGGAAGAACCATATGTCACAAGAATGAACATGGAGTCCACATCGGAATCATCATCAGAAAATCGATCTTCCATCTCCTCTTCTAGCCCGTCTTCTTCTTCCGTTTCTTCCCACATTTTTGAAACCTTGGCGCAAAAATTGGGTTCACCCACTTTCGCTACATCGCTTAGTTTCCTTTTCCTAGATGTAGAAGGTCCTTCCTCCATTATAACTAAGTTCTAATCATCAACATCAATAATACTTGTGTGCAAGAAAACTCCACTACTGGAAGTATGTGTCCAAGGGACACGCAAAAAAACTTACGTTATTGGAAGTATGTGCCTCTCAGACACGGTAGGTTACAAAAAAGCTCTTATCAGCTAACATACAAGCGCGACCGACAACAATGAATCACACCACCAAACTAAGACAAAAAAATTATGAAGGTATTGAGGAGCTCGCTTCACAGAAACATACAGGGATGCCAGCACAACGAGAAAAAAAAACATGCGTGTCTGTCAGACACATACTTCCAGTAAAGGGTTAGTACTGATTTTACTAGTTTGTAACGTATTTCCTGAAATGAATTGTGGAATTCGGTTATCTTAAACTACCATTTATATAGTTTCTTCAAATTTTCCTGGCTCGAACTAATGTAAATAAGCTAACGTTAGTTTACGGGGCTAGCAGTTTCGTGTGTGATTACATTTTCTCCAATTATATGGAACGAACCAGTATGCTGGAAAACCATGCAGTCAGTCTACGCCGTTAACAAATGGAGAAGCTGTGTTTGGTTAATATATATGAGATTTTCCTTTTAAAGTTGTACGGGTTTATATTGCTTTTAAAATTCACTTTTTTACGCCTTTATGCTCCATCCTGAAAATACGATAATTTGCAGCCGCGTTGTAGTACAAATGCTGGAACACAAAAGCTAAGCAGAAAGCGGGGCATGCTGGGAAAAATGAGGCGAAACTTTATGACAAGGTTCGTGTGTTGCGTGTCACGCAGTAATATTTCACCTTCAAAATGGAGCCGGTGATTTTTCATCTCGCTCCAAAAGCCAGCCTGCCATACGAGATGTGGAAAGAGAGAGAGAGAGAGAGAGGAAGCTGGGATGCGAGATTTACAGTCAGGGGTGTGAAACTGAGGCAAAATTGTCTTCGACATCTCACCCGCTGAATCCTTTCCATGTCCCCCTCTCCCTCTTATACATTCTCTCCTGCTCCCTTCCAGATAGAAACGAACTGGGTCTCCTTTCAAAATATCATCACTTGGAGATTACGTCTTTCGTTGCCATGGTTACGGCGTTCCCTAGACAAGATAACCGGCAAGTAGTTCCATGCCCTCTGGGGTCGCACCAGAGTCGAAAACGACAAGGAATGCAATCAAAATGAAGCACAACTAGTTCTTCTCTCTTATTACTTTGTTTGATGTGCTACGAAGATCAAGGCTTCTTTGATGACGCTTTTACCGTTTGCTCGGTAGCCGTGTACCACCTTTTCCTTTTCATGTCGTACCATATAAGTATTTATTATTAACAGTGAATTGTCTGACTGTGAGTCTCTAACAATATAGATTTTACTAGGTCTTGGAATACAAGTACAGAATTACAGCGGTTGAACAGTTACAAATATACTTTCAGACAATCAGAATAGTATAAACAACTAACTCATCCTGACAAATCACGGTTCATTGGCAAGTGTTCTACGGATTTTGGTGTCATCGACAACTTCATATGACTTTTGAGTGACCAAGGTTGATAAACTTACACATATAAAACAAACAAAAATATATAACATTATTGAGGATTCAAAAATAGTAGTGTACTATCAGCTGTATCCTGCACTAATCTATGCTGAGCAACCTTTTGTATGTATGGGTTACCTCGCTGAGATTATCTAGTGATGTGAAAGAAAACATATATTCTGTATACAGAGTGAACCAAAAGTAGGTGGACAGTAGGAGAATAGGTTTTGTGTTAAGGTTATACTATAACAATGGTGTTCATCATAACTATAAACCTCTGCTGTAGAGGTTTGTGAAATGCTCAATTCTGCTGATGCTCTTCTTGTAGACTTTTGGGAACTGTGAACAAATGCTTCGGCAACAAGTTGCTTATGATCCTCTGTGCAAACTGTTTTGGGTCGACCAGTTTTTTGGGCATTAAGAAATGAACCAGTGGTATCAAATTTCGCACGAATGCGGTAAATGGTTTGTCTCTTTGGGGCTTGAGTACCAAATGTTATAGTATAACCCTAACACAAACCCTATTCCACCTACTGTCTACCTACTTTTGGTTCACTGTATATATGATGTGACCTTTGACCTTGAATACCTAAAAAAAGCGCATCTTCAATTTTGGTGGGAATAAGGTATGTCATACAGTTAAATGTAATCTCTTTTTTGGTGTAAGTTTCAATTTTGAATGGATTTGGCAACAGGAAAAAAAAATCTGACAGTAGTATATGAATGCTAAATTGAGTGAAACACCTTATAGTCTACTGAAGTAATGTCGTCCGTATGGGGGACTAATTGCAATAGAAATTAAACTAACTGTCTCTATAGTAAAAATGTGACGAATCCGATTTTGAATAGTTTACCACTCTCTAACCTGTAGGTTCCCCTCGATCTTGAAAAAATGGCGCAAAAATTTACCTTGAAAATTCTAAGAAATTAATATCTCGAAAACAATGAAATGTACATAAAAAGTGAAGATAACCAAAATGGAAGAGCAGAAAATTTGATAAATTATGGTTGCTCTTTGATAATGCTACCTTAAATCTTAATTGAATTGCAAAGCTCCAATTATTTACTTTAATTTTGGAATTAGCGTAAAAGTTTATTTCTGACACAAATACAGTATGCGCCAAAATATACAGTACTGAAATTAAAAGAAGAACATTACATTGTTGTCATCTGTGAGCTTATTTATCCTGAAAGAAATACTAACATACACACTATTAGCGAGTTATAACTTCCTTTTTACTACTGAGAACTCGAGCGGCTGGAGTTATGCCCCATCGCCAAACGCACATGCGCGTTCGAGGTGCGTGAGTTTCAGTACTGTATATTTTGGCGCATACAGTACATAACAGCAAATATGTAACAAACTATGTAATTTACGTCTTAAGAACACTGTACCAAAATCATAGCTCATAATTTCCTCAAGAGAATGGTTAAAGAAAGGTAGAAAGACTAAACGGGACTGGACCTACAGTTTAAAGTGGGTTCGAAACCAATCTGTAATGCGCCTCCACCGCCTATCGAACCCAGGACACCTTGATTACAAGGCGACGACGTTACCACTACGCCATCGGGGAGGGCCCAGATAGACTGACCGACCGAGTTGATTTATATTACATTGAAATATAAGTATTGGTTAAGCGAATCAGTGCACCAAATTTTATCTTTACAGTTCTTGTAGTTTTTGAGATACCGGTAGTAGAACGAATACCACCAGCATTAATTTTTTCAGCATGAAATTAAAGCAAAGGAAGTCTGTTAAACGCGAAATATCACGAGACATTCCTGAACGATTATATCAGATTGCTCTTCGGAAAACAGTATTCAAGTATGACATCGCTTTGAAGTCAAAGAGGTCATTTTCTTGCCAGGATGAAAGGGTTGGGAACGTCTTGAGCTCGAAACCTTAAAGGAACACTGACACAGTTACAAACATCCCAAAGATCTCAGTGTGTGCTTAGCATGGAGACAGATAGGAAGGGTAGAACCACGACTATTAATTTTCTTCTGGAAAAAAAAAAACCTGAGCCCAAAAGCAAATCTCCCAGGAACGGAGTTCCTCCTTTATTCTCGTAACAAAACACTCTTTCTTCTCGAGGTCACCAGGGACAGATTCCATTTCCCTCTGCGATAGTTTCACAAACTCCTTCTCGTCTTCAAGTCGTCTTCCATTAGAGTCATATTAAGTCCTCTGAGGAACAATTGCCTGGAGTAGCTGGTTCCTTCTTCCCAAGCCTCCATTTCATGGTATTCAGGAACTAATATTGACTCGACCCGACAATTCCGGGAGAGTTTGTGTGGATAACCTTATGTAAACATTGCCGGATGAAAACCTGGATATATATATAGAGAGGGGAAGAAGATTTCAGTGGTGGGGTGAAGGTTAGCCATAGGGTGGTAGGAAATAAAAAGTAATCCGGAAGTGCTGACTGAGTTGAAGGAGCGAAAATAGAAATCCTTCTTAGGGATGGAGGGTTGATGAAGTCCATTAGTTGCCATATCATGTTACCGAATTACAAGTATCAGCTTTTATGCTGTACCTTGATGAAGCCTAATTTCGAGTTTTTGTGTGTTGGCTCTTTTGAAATTTTAACCTTCTAGGTCTAATTTTTCTTTGGCGGGGAGTAAAGAAGGTAATCAAGTGCCAACCTCACTTTCAAGTACTAGGCTACATTGTTACCATTGCTATAGACCAACGAAGCTCACAGCCAGTATCATCCTCTGTGTCTTGTCCATGTGAGTTTGTGATTTCTTGCATAAATATCTTATCATCACTCATCTGTAAACAATATTGTACATCTTGATTTAAAAAAATCGTGTTGAATCGAAGCTTGACACGCCTATTTACGCGAGGAAGAGTATAGTGATTATTTAATTCCCATCTCTCAACTGCATGCACGGGTCTCCACGATGGTGCAGTGATAACGTCGTCGCTCCGTGATCAAGAGGTCCCGAGTTCGATAGCCGGTAGAGGCACATAGTGGTTTATACCATACTTTTAACTGTAGGTCCAATCCTGATTAGCCTATCTATGCTTAAAGTGGATCTCAAACAAAAACATTAAAGAAGCACTCAACAGCATACATGAAGTTCCGAACTTCATCACCAGCTGGAAGAATTAGTCATTTACATTGCATAATACTGTTAAGTGATTGGGCAAAATAAAAGAATGGGGACACCAATTGGAAAGCCTAGTTTATATTTTAATTCGTTTGTGGAGAGAATGTACAAAAATGGCAATTTGGGAGCAATTTTTGGGTCAGTTTGAACATTTTCAATAGTTCTCTGGAAGGCAAAGGCACTTTTGTTGTATTTTGAAATTTGATCTATTAGTGCTTGTCACATACAAGTTAACTACTTTACCAGGAAACAAAGTAGCAATGATTTCAACCCCTATCTTTCAAGTTTTGTCGGGTGGACTGCTCGCTGACTGTGAATTAAATCCAGTATGCTCCAGTTGATTCAGTGGAAGTGGAGAGGAGGTTCTCCATACACAAGTCTTGACTAGAAGACAATATACAATCACTTTTATCTGATAATTAATTACTTAGTTAATTAGAAAATTTAAAAAAAATAGTTTATTCTTACAGGGGGTGTCCAGGGGCATTACTTCCCTTCTCAAAATGAACATTTTGGACTGTCATCCATTAAATTACTCTCCAAAATTAAGGAATTAATAAAAATAAAAGAGTTTTTAAAAATATTGGGCATTTTTAATGAATCATTGTTTTGCGATTTTATGCCAAAAATACATTTTTATTCGGTATTTTATACGCAATTTTCAGGTCACTAAATTCCTTGCTCTATTTATATGCAATGTAAAACAAATAACTCAATCATGAGAACATAAAATAGGAAAAAAATAATCAACATGCCTCAAAACTATAGTATTTTCATTGATATTTGTAACACACCAAAGGCAAGTTACTTGGCTGGTGCACTGCATAGGAAATTCTTGTTATATTTTCGTTTAAGAATACGCTCACTGGCCGCCAGATATTCTCAAAATAACAATGTCTTTCGGATCCTTGGGCAATAAAACGTGATCTTTCCTAAAATTACAGCATCCAAGACAAACATAACATTTCTCCGTTTGGCTTTATGTCTTCTTTAGAGAAAACATGTTCATTTTATCAACACAAAGACAGTGAAATTGATGGCGTGCATTTCTGTTGCTCTTCTTTTTTAACTTCCAGTAAATATAGAGTCGAGCTGAGTTTTCCCGGTTCGAAGCTTGTTGTTATTGGCTTCTCTTTTATTGTTACTTTCGGGTTCGGAGAAGTTACAATTGCAACATCTTAAGATGTAATTTGTCTCCCAGCGTTCTCCTTGTGAATTTATGTTCCGGAAAAGAATGTGTAGGATGTGACAACAAACGTTCCCGTTCCGAAACTATGCATGTCGGCTTGGAGGAAACCCTTTTGAGAAATGGTCCACTACCAAAGTAACATGCTTCCTTCTTGGTCGTTACTTTGTGTCTAAGCATGCTTTAAGAGTTGAATACAGGAAGGAAATTTCGAAAGAAAAGTGTCAGCCATTGAACTCTTTATATATAAGTGGAACGCCCGCCGCAATATGGATTGACTTTGAAAAGTGTTTCCACAGTTGCGTCTAGTTCTTCCATGTCAGGAGTGAAGTAATCATGGTGATTCCATGAGCTATTTTCTCGCCTTTTCCGAAGGTGGGGGTGATGTGATCAGCACCACGTACCTGGCAGCCTTTACCCCTCAGTTTAATCCAGGTACACACTTTATAAGACGCTGGGTGGGCGCCGGAGCCGCTTGAACAGATGGAAAAAATCACGGTTCTCCACAGCCGAGATTCGAACCCGGGTCTCTCGCATTGCAATCAGACGGCATAACAACTTTATATATATACAGGGGGATTGGTAATTCGACCTATTCCTGGAAAGGGGTAATACTAGAGCACATTTGCAACAAATGTGACCCTATGCACCGGGGGTCGGAAATCAATGGGTTTCGAGTTATTACAGTTTGTAGATTTTCGTGACATATTCCGACTTGCGACCAAAAAACTACTAATTGTGAAAAAACTACTACACCCTGAGCACTTAATCGACACGTTGCTAACATCTGACGAATGAGTGATTACTGGGAAAAAAATTAATGCCTAAAATTCCCATGCCCACAGAAAGAAACAGTCATTGGAGCACACGTCATGAAGAAGTTTGGAAATTATCGTTTAAAACGAAGAGGATTGCTCAAAAAAATGATAACACACTTAGCGTACAAATTACGGAAAAAAACTTCCTCGTTTCATAAACTCTCCAAAAAGATACAAATGTTGTGAACTGGCACATGGGTTGGGGAAAAAATCTGAATAAAAAGCGGAGAAGGCGCGTTGTAGACCTCTTTGTAAAGTGAAAAGAAGTTGGCAAATATTTATGATGTCATAGACAAGTGTCAGATAGAAAAGAAACTAACCTTGATGTGTCAGGAGGACCTGGCAACATTTAAGAAACTGATAGATTTATCAACACGCAAGAAATACCATAGCAACTAGGAAAGGTAGTGGAAAAGATGTCTTGAAAATTCGCAATATGGGATTTAAAATTTATTTAATTGCTGTTAAGTGTGTATTTCCAAGAATAAACCTTGTATAAAGGTGAAACAGTAAGTTTTGTTTTCCACGCTTTGTAATTGATAAGTCTTGAGACAACGACATGCGGAGCGAAGGGTAAATTCCTGAACTTAGTGAAAGGTACGTAAACAAGCTTCCGTGTCAAATTGCTGCTTTCTAAAATGCAGAATACGCGGATATCTTGTATTGTTACGGGTTTTGTGATGGTGATGGCACGAAGAGACTACCACAGACGTTTCCCTAACCGCCGTTTACCTGACGTGAGCGTGTTTGGTACGACATATCGGCGCATTCGAGAAACGGGATCGGTTCAACGACGCCAAGGCGATGCTGGCAGACCCTGAGTTCATGATCCTGTCGAAGAGGAGGAAATCGTGCAGTGTTTTCGAGCAAAACTGTGGCAAGGCGACTTGGCTTGACTCAATGGAAAGTCTGGTTCACTGTGCATACAGCACGACTGTATCCATACCATTACACGCCAGTGCATGCTATTGAGAAGGGAGATCCTGTCAGAAGGATGGATTTTTGTCGATTTTTACTACATACGGACACTGAAGACCCCCATCATCTGACAAGAATTCTGTTGACGGACGAATCCAAATTCGATCGCCATGGTAGTACGAATTTTCATAATGCGCATTTTTGGGTCCCTAAGGGTCATAACCCAAGAAAATCTAAAGAAAATGCTCACCAGGGAAAATTCTCACTAAATGTGTGGATGGGAATCATCCACAATCATGTGATCGGGCCATTCTTTCTGCCACAAAACCTAAACGGCATTACCTACGAAAACTTCCTAAGGGAAGAATTGACGACGCTGCTGGAGGATGTGCCGCTCGCCACAAGAAGGGGTATGATTTACCAACATGATGGCTGCCCAGCCCACTATTTCCGGGATGTGCGACAGTGGCTGAACGACAATTATCCCATGCAATGGATTGGTCGAGGCGGCCCGACTCCCTGGCCGGCGAGGAGTCCGGATTTGCCGCCATGCGACGTTTATATTTGGGGTCACATGAAAGAGTTAGTCTACAGTACACCAGTGGATTCCCAAGAAGAGTTGAGAGAGAGAATTGTGACAGCCACCCAATACATAAGAGACTGAGTGTCAACGCTAGTGACTGTGTCTGAAGTACGCCGTAGGCTGCGTGCTTGCATACGTAACCGGGGGAAGCAATTTGAACAGGATTTGTAGTTTTTGTAACAGTTAATTCTGACAACCTGGAATCATGAGAATGGTAAATAACATTATTATTTCACTCATTTTCGTTCCTTTATTTCTCACAACCGACAACTTCTTTTCACTTTACAAAGAGGTCTACAACGTGCCTTTTCCGCTTTTTATTCAGATTTTCCCCCCAACCCATGTGCCAGTTCACAACATTTGTATCTTTTTGGAGAGCTTATGAAACGAGGAAGATTTTTCCGTAATTTGTACGCTAAGTGTGTTACCATTTTTTTTAGTAATCCTCTTCGATTGAAACGATAATTTCCAAATTTCTTCATGACGTGTGCTCCAATGACTGTTTCTTTCTGTGGGTAAGGAAAAGGACTCGATTATCGTCCCCTCTCTCAATACCGTCCTCCATGGTATTGGCGTTGTAACGTGCTGCCAACTACGGAAAACAGGTAGAACTATTTGAACGTGGCCTGTTTAGTATGCAGTGAGAGAACAAGGGTTGCTGTGTGCAAGCTAGCGATTGTGTTGTGGAAAATAAGTGTTTTGCAGTTTCCAAAAGATTAGGAGTGCTGTATTCATTACCACCACACCACAGAAAGGTAGGTGTTTCACTTTACTTTAATCTAGCACATCAAAATATAGGTTGTAAAGTATATTTAAATGTATTTGATTGGTCGTTTCTCGTACCACGTCATGCTCAATCACGACACCATAGTGCTTATAGGATAGATCTGTATATCGTCCTCCTATGTGTGCTAAATACCGTCCCCGGGACGATATTAGGCTCCCAGTGACATTGCGCTTTCATCGTTTCAGATGCCTCCTGGTCCTACAAAACGAAGAAAACAGTGGGATAAAGAAGCTATTGTTCGAGCCGTGGAAGCAATTCGCAAGAAAGAAATGGGCCTGAAGAAAGAACAAAAAGAACATCAAATATCCAAGTTCGTCATCGGAAGATGAGGAAGAACCTGAACTTGTAAGCACAGGTGATGACGACAGCGATGACGATTATCCAGACGGAGACGAAGATTATGAAGACAGTGAAGAAGATGCCGTGTGCTTGTATTGTGATGGTTAATTTTCTGCCGACAGGAAATGGGTGCAATGCTCAACTTGTAAAAAGTGGTGCCACGAGGACTATGCTGGAGGACAGAAGCCATCTATTCACTTCACCTGTTCAGTTTGCTTAAGTGCCTAGATAAACGTTTGCGTTTTTTTTTCAGTCCAACGTCCATCACCTTAAGTTTTTCTCATTATGGATGCAGGGGACGATATTAGGCAACCCATTCCTTACTTTCGTGCATTTTTATTTTTGTACAACCCACATATATAAGAAATATATATAATATTCTAATGAATCGTGTTGTTTTCCATTTTTGCACTTAGCTTTTTCAACTGAAATTTTTGTGTTTTAAAAAAGGGACGATATTCGGGTCCTTTCCCTTATGGGAATTTTGGGCATGCATTTTTTTCCCAGTAGTCACTCATTCGTCAGATGCTAGCAACGTGTCGATTAAGTGCCCAGTTTTTTGGTCGCAAGTCGGAATATGTCACGAAAATCTACAAACTGCATTAACTCGAAACCCATTGATCTACGACCGCCGGTGCATAGGATCAAATTTGTTAGAAATGTGCTCTAGTATTACCCCTTTCCAGGAATAGGTCTAATTACCAATCACCCTGTATGTATGTATGTATGTATGTATGTATATATATATATATATATATATATATATATATATATATATATATATATATAAAGAGAATACCTCTAAGCCAGCGGTTCCCAAATATTTTCGTTTCACGGTGCCCTTACTCTTTCAAAATTTTGCAGCGGCGTCCAAGTCAAAATGTAGGCCTATCAAACACTTGTAAAGCTCAGTTAGTGTGCTTACCTTAAGTTAAAAATAAACACATTTCAAATTCAGAAACATTTTACATGTAAAAAGTACTAAAACAATGTGTAGACTGACAAGTAAGTGTCATTTCAGTGAAAATATAAGAACATTTCGCGGCGCCCCTGTAAGCCAGGGAACACTTTGGGAACCACTGCTCTAAGAGGTAGTATCCCCCGTTTTTCACTTTTTTCTCAATTTTTACAAATATCAATTTTTCTATAATTTCTCTGTATTCTCATTAGGACAATCACAAACATCCATGTCCGAACCAGGATTCGAACCCGGAACCCCTGACATTGTAACGCGCTCTGCTAACTACTCCGCCAAAGAGGTCGACATGACTGAGCTACCTCGGCTCATAAAATAAATATGCTTAAGTCTTGTTCATGCATCAGTGTTGTAAACCCATTTAAATAGTGGAGGTCAAATCGACCACACGTAACTTCTCCCGTTTATCCCTCTTGGACAGATTGTTGTTATTCTGTTGAAAAACAAGATTATGAATAATCAACGTAGCATTTATGTACGTAATTATATCATAAGAACACTCAATGCACCTACATTGAAATTAACCTAACAGGCTACAGAAAGCGATGTTAATTAATGAAAACACACAAAATACAAAAACACTAAACCAATCGATTTGCCTGTATGTCATTTGAAAACAGAAATACACACAAACTAAAGTCTATATGGCGAAGTGGTTAGCATATCGCACTACGTAACCAAAGATCCTAGTTCTATTCCTGGGTAAAGTGGTGGTGTTCTTCTAATTTCATAGTCATCCTAATCGTCTCGGTTGGCATACTGACGTAAAAAGCGACGTAAAATAATAAATATTACATAATTCTTATTGTTCATATGCATCTGTAGATGCTTCATATTCAGGAAAAAGAATTACCAACTGAAATTTAAGTCGACTTTGAGTCTCTTGAAGTTACTAACAAACAGTTCTAAAAAAAATAGCATGCTTTTCAGCTAAAATTACACGAGACCACCGCAGGTGGCAAGAAAGGAACATCTACAATCAAACAGATTTTCATGGAGATAATAAATGATAAGGGCGCTGTCAGGAAGTGAAAAATTAATGCAACTTCACACTTTGAGTACGTCGTGTAAGCACCATGCATTGATATGATTACAGCAGATGCTCCTCCCTTTGGAGATGAATACGTCAGCGATGTGATGCTCTTTGATCTGTTCTTGCCTTGCTACGTTGCCCCTGTTTCGCTCTGATGTGACGAAACTTACAGTCATTATTCTTTTATAAGATGCTTCCAGATGTTGACCAACATGTAAGTTTATACTTAACAAAGGCTTTAGGGCGATCAATTCCCTACGAAGGGGTATAGACAAGACGAATTGCTTTTGGGCTTTTATAATACAGGGTTATTACACACGATCTTCCTGATTTCAGACACATGTAAATCAGTTTAATGAAACTCAGATACAACAAGGTTTTTTATATCTATGTAAAGAGAAACTCATAAAAATGTAAAAATGTAAAAATAATCGAAAACGACCTATGTTAGTGTGAATTCCATAGTTTTCCGGGTCTCTAAGATAAAGAGTGACACTCCCAATGCCGTTCAACTATAAGTACATCACCTATCGGGATGGAGGGTGCGAGGGGGTGAAAAATAAAATGTCAAGATGTCAATGACCTAGATTAGAGTCGAATCCATAGTTTTCGGAGTCTCTAAGCTAATTGGTGACATTCACGATGACCAAACTTGGTACACATATGACTTACAATCTGGAAAGGAATACCGTGGAGATAAGACACCCCTGGCACCCCTAGGGGAGGGGGAAGGGGGTGACATATAAAAATAATCGAAAACGACTGATATTAGTGTGGAATCTATAGTTTTCCGGGTCGCTAAGATAAATTGTGGCACTCCCAATGCCGTTCAACTCTAAGACATCTCTGGCACCCCTAGGGGGGGGGGAAGGGGTGACATGTGAAACGACCAATATTAGTGTGGAATCCATAGTTCTCTGGGCATCTGAGATGAATAGTGACACCTCCAATGAAATTCAACTCCAAGACACCCCTGGCACCCCTAGGGGTGGGGGTGGGAAGGGGTGACATGTAAAACGACCAATATTAGTGTGGAATCCATAGTTCTCTGGGCAGCTGAGATGAATGGCGACACTCCCAATGCCGTTCAACTCCAAGTTCATTTTACACTATAGTTAGAATTCATTATTTTCCTGTCTAATAGAAGATTGGGATAAATAAATACCCGGGAAACGCCGGGCAATCAGCTAGTATACTATATATAATGAGCCTCAAGACGAGACGAGAACGAGACGTGAACGAGACTTGCCCTTCGAGCTCAAGACGAGACAGCATTTAAAACTCGGCATGGGACCGATGTTTTGCAAAATCTCGTCTCGTTTCGATAGCACTCCTAATATTTAAGGTCTTATTTTCATGGCATTTTCTCCAACCGAAATCGCAAAATCATGGATAAATTTAAACCTTACGTCAGTTTGTAAAGAAAAATCGCTACGACACAATCACTCACGCCATAATAGAAACTGCGAAATAAATAACGAGCCATCTGCATTCTGATTGTCTCTGCGAATTCCATTCTCGAACTCTTTACAAGCTTCGTTCCCAGCTCCGCTTCTTGCTTCGTATTCTCGCGCGTAGCTTTAAACCCGAAACTTTTTTTCCCACAAACGAAGAAAGTTCCTCCGCTCAGAACGAATGGAAAGCCAGTCCCACGGTGGCGAAACTTTGCCAATACGACCAATAAAATACGTCAACTATCTTTGTTCGCAGAGTTTGGTTTGGGGGTTTCAAAGTATGTGAAAGAAATTGTGAGGTGTTTTTTTTTTCCAGTTCGTTTTCCCTTTCAGCTTCCTACTCTGACAAACGAATGTAAGGGTAAAAGTTTTTCAACGGAATTCAATGCATGTATTTTCTAATGTCACGTAGGAACTAATACATCTGTTATACCTGAGTTGACAATGGGCTTCTTGTTTTTTTTTTGGGGTTTCTTTTTGGGCTACACCCACCAATAAAACATAACATTCCAGACGGGCCATCGACAAGCATAACGAGTAAATTGTAACGACCCTGCGTGATAGCCATATTTATTTATTTATTTATTTATTTCCTTCAACAGAGAAATTTTCTCCTTTTACAGAAGGTAGCCAATAAAAATACAAATAAAAATAGAAATACATAAACAAGAGAAACACATAATATAATAAATACAGTGAGACATAAGACAGGTAGAACACATACACAAATATAATGTAATATAAATTACTAAACTATACTATAGAATCATATAACACTCAATAACACTCAATTAGCAATTTAGAAGCGCTTCACCCAATATAATTTATGTTATAAACACTTGTCTTAATATTTTTTTGTACTCATTGATTGAGATACTAAAATCAAGATTAGACTGCAATATGGATATTTTGTTGTATGCAAAGGACATTCTAAATAATGGCGAATTCTTGAATCTTTCTGTTTTAGGAATATCATAAGACATTAATTGCCGCAGCCTTAAGCTACATTTCTTTCCATTGAAACATATCTTTTGGAGAAAAGTAGGGTTATCTATGATGCCAGTCATTGTTTTGTACAGAAATATTTGTTGTGTTATTTCCCTTCTATTAATAAGACTTTCATAATTAAACTCATTAAGTAGGTCATTGTATGATAAGTTATTATAGTATGATGGTACATTATACTTTTTGTAATACAAATATCTTAAAAATCGTTTTTGAATTCTTTCAATTACCAACTCCTGGGATTTATAATATGTAAACCAAACATTAGAACCATATTCAAGCTTACTTCTAACTAATGCATTATACAAGAGAGAAATACTGTCTACATTAGTTAGATTCCTCGTATTTCTTATAAGAAAACCTAATGATCTAAATGCATTGTTTACCATGTATGATACATGTTTGTTAAACATCATATTACGATCCATAATAATGCCTAGGTCCTTAATAAAATTTATTCTTTCAAGCTCTTCTCCACACATAAAATAGGAGATTTTAGAGGTATTTATTTTACTTGATAACTCCATAAAAGAACACTTCTTGATATTAAAATTAAGGTCATTGTTTATACTCCACTCATACACCATATCTAAATCTCTTTGAAGTTTCCTATTGTCTCTATCATTATTAATTTGTTTATAAATCTTTATGTCATCAGCATACATGAGACATTTAGATTCAATTTGTAATGGTAGGTCATTTATAAACAATACAAAAAGTAGTGGACCAAGATTCGATCCTTGTGGTACACCTGACTTCACAATATATTCAAACGACTTCGATTGTCTATAGGTTACATATTGTTTTCGACCATTAAGATATGAGGCCATGAGAGCCAGAAAATCACTAGTAAACCCGAAACTTGAAAGTTTGCGTAATAAAATATTGTGATTAATTGAATCAAAAGCCTTAGCAAAATCAAGATAGATCGTATGTATAGGTAATCGAGTTTGAAATGCTGCATGAACATCTTGAACAAAATTAATTAAATTTGTTGTTGTTGACCTTCCAGGAATGAAACCATGTTGATTTTCATTTATGTAACATTTACTGTGATTCCAGATTCTTGTGTACAATACTTGCTCTAATATTTTGGCGGGCGCACAGAGAATTACTACAGGTCTATAATTTTCTATTTTACAGTTGTCTCCTGACTTAAAAATTGGGCAAACTCGAGTTGTTTTCCAGATATTCGGAAAAGTTTGATATTTTAGAACTAAATTGTATATAAAACAGAGTGGCTTCTTTAGTATCTCTGCACATGCCTTTAATAAATAGGGTGGAATTTTATCAGGACCACTAGCTCTCTTAGGTTTCAATTTCTTTACAACATCAAAATATTCTTTATCAGTAATTATATGATTTGATATAGAATATGATACATTCATTTTAACATCATCATGAATATCATATGAGCTTATACCTTTCGCATATACAGATTTGAAAAAAGACGCAAAACTATTTGCTACACTTTGACTTGTTTCCAATTTTCTATTTTCAAAAACCATAGTCTGTTTAGTACAGTTATATCTCCCTCTTTTATTTTGTATAAAGTTCCAGAAAGATCTTGTATTATTTTTAATATTTTCTTAGGTTTCTTTAACATACCTAGAATAAGCCCTTCGTACCATTGTTTTAACTATTTTTCTTGTTTCTTTATATAACATGTTATTTTCTTCAATGCATTTCATGGATTTCCCAGTGTCTTTCATACATTTCCTATAATACTCTTTTAATTTTAATGTTTCTATAATCTGTTTTGTAAACCAACAGGGATATTTATTATTTCTGTAAAATTTTCTTTTTGGTATAGTTGAGTCAAATACAAAATTTATTCTATCATAAAATAAATTAATAGCTGTTTCCACATCCTTTAATTTATATAGAGAATTCCAATCTGTATCGCGCAGCATTTCATACAATTTTGGGAAATTAGCCTTACAAAAATTATAATCCAATACCACTTCATTTTTTGTATTATTTCCTCTTTTTCTTAGATTTAATTTCATAATTAGAGCTGGATGGTGTAGATCTTCTTTAACAAGGGGTAGATCCTCTTTATTTACTACCATAGTACTATCATCATTAGTTAGTACTAAATCTAATGTTCTATTGTTAACATTTCGAACATCATTAATAGAGTGTAAGGAGTACAAATTCAAAAAATTTTCTAATGCTTTATAACAAGGCCCCCCTTTTTGAAGTTCGTATGAAGAATCAATTATTAATGGGAGATTGAAATCCCCAGCAATTATTACATTACTACCTTGCAATTCTTCGTTATTTTCAAAGAAATCATAAAATGCTGTGTATTGATCAATACCACTGTTTGGTGTGAAATATACGGTAACTATATAATAAACTACATTTTTTAGATTTACTTTGACACATAAAGAATCAAAATTATCGTGCAGAATAATATTCTTAGACATAATATTTTGCTTAATTGCTATAAGTACTCCACCACCTCTATTCCTATCTAATCTATCATGACGATAAATTCTATAATTATCAGTAAATAACTCATTGCTATATACACCTTTATGTAGCCAAGTTTCAGTAATAATAATTATATCATATTCATTTGCAATGTTATTTACATAGAATTGTTGTATCTTTGTGTTGAGCCCCCTTACATTTTGATAGTAAATTGTGACATTCTCAGAATTCGCCATTACATTAACTTCTCCACGTCTTCAATTGTTTTCAGTAATATTATATTTTGATCATCTTCATTTTTCTTTAGTTTGATATTACCTGAATAATCAACCCATAAATAAGCATAATTCTTAGCATTTCTAATTTGTCTGGCCTGACTGAATATACGCTTTCTATAGGGAGTTAAAGATTGATTAATATACACCATGTCATTACTTGAGTAACCCAAGTGAGAAGTATTTAAATTTCTTTTTACTTTTCTCTTCTGAATAAACATATCTTTGTCAATACGACGAACAAATTTGACAACTATCCCACTTGACTTTTGATGTGGGAATTTTTTTAGCCTGTGACAAACATCTATCATGTCCTTTGTAATATTTAGATCTAAGGCTGTCCCTACATTTGCACAACGTCAAAGGTATTTTCATTTGGTTGTTCAGGAACACCTTGAATTTCTAGGGTATTTCGCCTTCCATACTGGTCCAGTTCATCCAGATCCATCTTGGTTTCTTGAAGTTGTTTCCTTAATGTGATATTTTCTTGTGTTAATTGTTCAATTTTAGAAACACACATATTAAGTTTCTCATCTTGTTTCTTCATTAATTCTAAGTTCTCGTCTAATTTCTGATGAACATTATCTAACGATTTACCAAGTTCGCGTTCGGTATCAATATTTGTTTTCTTTAAGTTCATAACTTCTTCCTTCAAATCTCGGATCAGTTTGTAAATATCGTCGAGAGTTGGCAAGTCTGTCTGCACAGTTTCTAGGTGTATAGTATATTCTTTAATATATAATTATTAATGCTTGCGAAATGCCCTGAGAGGCTAGTAGTGGTAGTGTCCGGGTTGAACGCCATCAAGTGAGGATCTCCTTACTGGATTTCTCTCGTAAGGCATGATCTTCACTTGATGGCGCAGTGTTGCCAACTTCTTACTCGAAAAAATCACCAAGGTTTTTGGTCTAACCTAACCTAAAGCAAGGAGTTGGCAACCTTTTTCTCGCAGTGTTGCCAACACTGCGCCCGAAAGTAAAACTCGGTGGGGCTTGTCTTAATGGTTTGCTCTTGTAAGGCATAAACCCCCCCCTATTTTCGGGCGCAGTATTACCAACATCTTACTCGAAAAAATCACCAAGGTTTTTTTGTCTAACCTAACCTAAAGCAAGAAGCTGGCAACCTTGCTTGAGGCTTGCCTTACAGTGCATAAAGCAAGGTTGCCAACCTACTGGTACTTTTACCATAGTCTTTTACAAAAAAAAAAGGGAGAGGGGAGAGAGAGAGGGAAGAGTTAAACAACCGACAGCCTACCTACAGCTTTTTTTCCTTGGTCTAACCTAACCTAAAGCAAGGAGCTGGCAACTTTGCTTGAGGCTTGCTTTACAGTGCATAAAGCAATTTTTGCCAACCTACACACACTAAACAAGGAAAACCGACACTACCATAAAAGAGAGAGAGATGGATGGATGGCAACACTGCACGGGTTCAACGTCATCAAGTGAAGATCGCCTTAATGGTTTTCTCTTGTAAGGCATGAGCTCTATTATCTCGCAGTGTTGCCATCTCCTACCTACACCTTTTTTTTTACTTGGCAAGGGCTAGAGAGAGAGAAAAACCTATAGCTGACAACAGTAATGAGCGAATGCGCCATATCGTAATTTTTTAACTCTGGCAATGTTTGTATATCGTGACCTTTGTAAACCTCTCTCGGGGGAACGATGTGCCACACACACACACACACACACACACACACACATACACACGCGCGCGCGCGTATGTATTGTGGCGCAAACAAACAAACAAAATAATAATTGTTGTTTTTTAGGATACCTGGCCCCTATAACCTCGCCAGGGTGCGTGGTGCCCAGCCAAAAAAGTAAAGGTTTTCTAACGGCTGCGGTTCTAGATAACCGCACCTCTGTAGAGTTTCACGTGTTTTTTTTTTTCTCAAACTTCCATGAAACTCTACAGAGGACCTCCGTAATGCATGCAACGTGTACTAACGACTCTAGTGTTATTTGATGTTGTGATATTTTTGGATATAGAGTTTTATTGTGAGATATAGATAAAAATAATTATGTTTATTATAATATTTTCTTGATGAAGATGGAGAATATGTGTGTGTTACAAATAAAGTTGCATGCTTTTCTTTTCTAGTGTGTGTATGTGTTTTTGATGTTTCGACAGCATCTGAAACGATAAAAAAAGAAAGAATTTTATTGTTAATTTTCACGTGTAAAAACAACAACAAATTTTGTGCAAATTCTGATTGTCTCGTGCTATAGTAATGAAAAAAAGATATTGTAACTGATAACTGATGAAATTGACATTTGTAACTGATCTGAACTAGTGAAATTTGTATTGTGCTATTGTAACTGATTGTGCTAGTACAAAAAATTTCTTATTGTGCAAGAAAAGATGTAAAAAAGCCTGTTAAAACTGCTCTGTGACCCTCTCGTTCTTCACGTCGTGGACGAAGGACTTCTCTGCGACCAGGATGACGCTGCATAGAGTATCGGCGGGCAGCGGACTGTTGAACTCGCAGACGACCTTGATGTTGGTGCGATCGTTGACCACCACCTGCTTCCTCTTAGATGTGTTGATGACGAACATCGGCCTGCGGGTTTTGAATTCGCTGGGCGTGTAGTACATGTCCACGCTTCCCTCGGTCACGCGTTTGAAAGAGGTGTAAGCTTCGTAAAGTTTGAGGTAATCGTCTTTGGTCATGTCGAGGTTGTAATTCTCGCGCGGGAACACTTCGTTGCGTCCATTCTTGAGATAAACATTCTTGATCTTGCAGTCGTCGAACTTGCTGGAATCTTTTTCCTGATTCTTATCGCGCCCGGTCTGAAAGAGCACCACGACGAAATCTGGCATGTCGAACTGTATGTTGTTGAACTGAGTCGTCACGTCGAATTCCATGTGACTTCCCGTCGCCATCTTCTGCACGCACTGGTAACCGTGAAAGTGAATCGACACCTGCGGACTTTTCAAGATCTCCGCTTTGTACTTGAGGGCGTAGTTTGTCTCGTATTCCACGATCGGCATTCTCAATTCCATGCTCCGGATGACGCATTTGGCTGCTTCGGGTAATGTGTTGGCTATCGGCGTGCCGTCGGCGTTCAAGTTGGTGTATCGCATCAGTGCGTCGTTGTCGTTGGCTGCTCTTCGAAACGTGACCCTCAGTCCTCCCTTCCACATGATCTCCTTGTAGTCCGAGAAGAAACCGGGCAGCAGACGCATGGGAAAAAGCACCGTGTGACTTGTCGTCGATATTTTGGTTCCCGCTTCGAATCCTCCCGCTTGATAGTATGCGGCGTCCGTTTTGGATAATTTCAACGTTCCCACTGCCGTCGACGTGATGCCTGGATAGTCTATTCTGTCAATGACGGTGTTGTGTTTCCTCACCTCCACCTGCGAGAACAGGTGAGGCACGAAGTTGTCCACGAGTATCAAGTTTGCTGCTGCGGGAAACGCGTCTCCGCTTTCTTTCTTCACCACGTCGAATTGAAGGTAGAGGTCCGCTCTGTGAGGATGAACAAACCCATCGCCTACGTCCACGTCGTATTCGATCTCCCTGTTCGCTTCGTTGAGATTGGCGAACGTGCGACGGTTGGGAGGGAAAGATTGCAATTCGTAACTTTCGATTTGCTCCATTCTCACTATGTGTGTTATTTATTATACGCTGATCTCCACGATGGCCGTCGTAGTGGCACCTGCGAAATCCACCACGTCTCCTTTCTCGTTCGTCACCACCAACTCTATGTCGTCTATGCGGTTGCGACATACTGGAAAATAGATCGGCGAAGAGGGCGTGTAGATGATCGGTTCCATGAACTCGGAACTTGGTTTGAACGTGGCTATGATTCCCGTCTGCTTGTGACTTCCTAACAATCCGTCCGAAGATTTCGTGATCATGCCTTCGGCCACGTTACAGTGTACGTTCAGAGTCTCTATGGCCAAGAATTTAGGAATGTTGGTTGCCACGTGCTTGATGCCAGCTTCGAGTTTGGTGTCGTTCTCGAAACCTAAAAGTTCTCCCATGGTGCCCAGGTCCACGGTCTCCGTCGCGGATAGGATTTCCACTCTGTGCGTGACCGAATTTTGAGAAAGGTACGTGCCTTTGGGTAACTGAGCTTGCAAAGTGGAAAGATTGTATTGGCCTGGCGTGACGACGATGTGTTCGCTTCCGACGCTAATTTTGTTGTTGTGATGCGTGACGTTAGGTATGAGGTACATGCTGTAGAATGCACGCAGAGCCACGGATTTAGGATAGACGATGTCGTCGTGCAGCGTGAGTTTCAAGATCGAAGATTCGCTCGTGAGATGGAACACGCCCATTGTCGCGATGCTGTTTCAGGTTCCACAGTGCTTTCTGGAAATCTTCGATCGTGGGGTTATTTATTTTAGAGAGAAACGCGAGCACGGAGAGGCAGAGATGACCGCAGTTCACGTCTCCGAAATCTTGAATGCGTTCGTCGTTGTAGTATATAGAGGTTTTGTTCGTTTTCAGATAATAGACTAAATTTGTAGGTGGAACACCTCCGAAAGAATCAAAAACGAATGCTTTGTTATTGTCGTTTTTGTGGTAACATATCCAATGCGTGCCTGGATTTTTTTGATTGTCCAAGTTGACTACTCCACATTCTCTTCTTTTGACGGTTGAAGGTAACGAGTCGGACATGAAAACTCCTCTGAAGTGTTTGATTCGTAACGGTTCGATCAGAGATTCAATGTCTCGGTTGGTGAGTGCTGCTGTTTCTTTTTTTAAACTTTCTCATCACGCCCTTTCCTCCTTTCTTCTCCATGGCCAGGTTGTGACGTTTCTGTTCTTCCAACTCGGCCTTGTTCTTCTTCGAGTCGATGACGGTTTTCGCGATGGCGGCACTTCCGCCGGCCAAACTTCCCACGGCCCCCAATGCTGCCAGGATGGCCGGGATGCTGAATATGAAACCTCCGATCTTTTGCTGTTTCCGCGAACGCTGCAATCTTTTCAATTGAGGTGTGCTGAGCAGCAATTTCATTCCGTGTCCTTTCGACAAGCAAGAACGTTTCTTCTCGCGTTGTTTCTTGGTGAGTAACCCATCGAGGGCACCTAGATTTTTTAGATTCGAATATGGTATCTGGTACACGACACCCTTGGGCTTCATGTTGATGTTCTATGTGTTATTTTTTCACGGTATGTTATTCATATATAAATGTTCTGAGATTTTTTTTCAATGGATGTTATTTTATATATACTCCGCGTAGCCCCGTTACACAAATTCTATTACATGCTTTGTTTTCTTACCAAGAAGTTCCTTTGTCCTCTTGTACACGATTCGAGTTTTGTTCTCGATTAAGATAGCTAGCTTCTCGTCGGATAACATGATAGCGTATCGATCTGGTAAAAATAGACTGTATTGTCCGTTGAGCAACAGACACACCTTGGGACCATACTGGGTAGAAACGATTGAACCGGAAGTTATCGTGTAAGGTTTGTCGACTTCCAATTCCTGAATTTTTACATACTCGACTGACAAATTTAGCATTTGTTTTAATGCTTGACACACACATGAATATCAGCTAAGATGATATTGTGAACTCTATCTAACTATAGTTATTATTATTTGTTTTTTTATATTGTGTAGTAGTTGTGGTGTGTGTGTGTTTATATTGTGTTATAGTTGTGATGTGTTTGTGTGTGTCTTGTGTAGTAGTTATGCTGTCTAATGTGTTTGTGTTCGTCTTGTGTAGTAATTGTGCTGTCTAATATGTTTGTGTTTGTCTTGTGTAGTAGTTCCTCCATTCATATCGGGGGTTAGGCGTAGAGCTGACAACTCTGCACTGTAAAAAGACATGTCAAGAAACAGAAATATAAGGCCATGGATGTTCCCAAGGTAAAATATTCCGGAGGTAAAATAGTCCCCCGTTCGGATCTCCGGGTGGGGACTACTTTGGGAGGTCCCTGGACTAAGGATAAGATCTACGTTAGGAATAAGGATATTAAATTAGGCACCTGGAATGTTCTGAGCCTTTACCGGCCTGGGGCATTTCAGTGTACAGTTAATGAGATAGTCAAGTACAAATTAGATGTAGTAGCTGTCCAGGAAGTTAGGTGGCCAGGAGAAGGGAATTGTAAAACTAAAAATTATACTTTTTTCTATGGTGGTACTGAAAATCATAATTTTGGAACAGGCTTTTTCATAAATAATAGAATTATCTCGGCTCTTAAAACAGTAGAATTTATTAATGATAGGATATCATATGCAGTTTTACAGGGTAGGTGGTGTAAAATTATTTTAATAAACATACATGCACCAACGGAAGATAAAGATGATAATACTAAAGATGATTTTTATACAGAGTTAGAACAGGTCTTTGATAAATTTTCTCAGTATGATATGAAAATTCTGTTAGGTGACTGTAATGCACAGATTGGCAAAGAAGAGACATTTAAACCCACGATTGGTAAAGAAAGTCTTCATGAATTAAGTAATGATAATGGTATAAGATTGATTACTTTTGCAACCTCAAAGAATTTAATTGTGAAAAGTACCACTTTTAAACATAAAGATATCCATAAATATACCTGGTCTTCTCCAGATGGTAAAACTCATAATCAGATAGATCATATTCTCATTGATAAGAGAAGACATACTAGTATAATTGACGTTCGTACACATAGAGGTGCTGACTGTGCCAGTGACCATTATTTAGTAATTGCTAAATTAAGAGAAAGACTCTCAGTGATAAATCATAAGCAACAAAATCTAAAAGTTATAAAATTTGATACAGGAAAGTTTGCTGATGAAAGAATTAAGAAAGATTACCAAATTAAACTGTCAAATAGATTTGATGTTTTGCAGGATTTAAATGATGATGAAAATATAAATGAAACAGACGTAAATAAGAATTGGGAGCACATACGTAATGCAATAGAATCAGCAGCTAAAGAAAGTATAGGATACCATAAACCGAGAAAAAGTAAGCCATGGTTTGATAATGAATGTCATAATCTAATAGAAATAAGAAATCAGGCTAGACTTAGGTGGTTAAATAACTCGGATGATACAAATCTAAGCAATTATAATAGAATAAAGCGAGAAGTTAACCGCACGTTTAGAAGTAAAAAAAGAGATTACTTGAAAACCAAAATTAACGAAATTGAAACAAACAGCAAAAATAAAAATATCAGAGATTTATATAAAGGTGTAAATGAATTTAGAAAGGGGTGGCAACCTAAAGTAAACTTGATAAAAGATAAGGACGGTGATATTCTAGCTGACCCAAGCGATATTCTAAATAGATGGAAGAACTACTTTAATGATCTTTTAAATGTCCATGTAGGAGATAAATCAGAAGTGAATGAAGTACACACAGCAGAACCTTTAGTTCCAGAACCAAACTTGACTGAAGTTAAAGATGCTATTAAAAGGCTAAAGAATAACAAAGCACCTGGCATTGATTTAATACCAGCTGAGTTAATTAAATATGGTGGAAATTCATTAATATGTCAAATTCATAAATTAATTTGTTTAATATGGAATAAAGAAGAAATCCCTCAACAGTGGAAAGAATCCATAATTGTTCCTGTGTTTAAAAAGGGTGATAAAATGAACTGCAATAATTACCGTGGAATTTCTCTACTCTCAACAACATACAAAATATTGTCTAACATTCTTTTAACAAGACTAACCCCATATGCTAATGAAATTATAGGTGATTATCAATGTGGATTTAAACGTAACAGATCAACTACAGATCAAATTTTTTACATCAGACAGACACTTGAAAAAAAGTGGGAATATAATCAAAATGTGCATCAGCTATTCATTGATTTCAAAAAAGCATATGATTCGGTCAAACGAGATAAATTATATAATATATTAGTAGACTTTGGAATACCTAAGAAGCTTGTTAGTATGATAAAAATATGCACCAGTGAAACAGAAAGTAAAATTCGTGTGGGTAATAATATGTCTGACAAATTTATAATTCATGATGGGTTAAAACAAGGAGATGCATTATCTCCATTGCTCTTTAATTTTGCCTTAGAATATGCCGTAAGGAAGGTAAAAGAAACTAAAGAAGGACTAAAATTAAATGGTGTGACTCAGTTGTTAGCATATGCAGATGATGTAGACTTACTGGGGGATGATATAAATACAATTAAGAATAATGCTAAAATATTTTTCAAAACTGCTAAAGAGATAGGTTTGGAAGTTAACAAAGAGAACTAAATATATGCTTATAGGCCGAAACCAAGTGTTAGGTAATAATCAAAATCTAATTATTGATAACAACTCGTTTGAACCAGTTTCCAAATTCAAATACTTAGGAGTAATATTAACAAATGAAAATTATATTAAAGAGGAAATAAAAAGTAGGCTTAATTCAGGAAATGCATGTTACTTCTCTCTTCATAAACTTTTGTCTTCTCGTTTAATATCTAAGAAACTAAAAGTTAAAATATACAAAACAGTAATTTTGCCTGTAGTATTATATGGGTGTGAAACTTGGTCCCTTACATTGAAAGAGGAACATAAATTGAGAGTATTTGAAAATAAGATCCTTAGGAAAATCTTTGGACCTAAAAGGGATGAGGAGACAGGTGAGTGGAGAAGGTTACATAATTTAGAACTACATAATTTGTATTCATGTCCAGACATTATTAGAATAATTAAATCAAGAAGACTTAGGTGGGCAGGCCACGTGGCACGAATGGGAGAGGAAAGAGGAGTTTACAGGATTCTTGTTGTGAAACCTGATGGTAAGAGACCTGTAGGAAGGCCAAGACGAAGATGGAGGGACAACGTTGAGATGGACCTAAGGGAAATCGGTAGGGATGGAAAAGAGTATGTAGATCTTGCTCAAGATAGGGACAGATGGAAGGCCTGTGTTGCTGCAGCCATGAACCTTCGGGTTTAAGAAGGCTAGAGAGTTAGTTAGTTAGTTAGTTAGTTTTAATGCTTGGAGGTCACTCATTTTTTCAGTTGTCATATCGAAGAAGAGAAATTTTCAGTGTGCGTGTTAGAGAAATTTAATTTTTTTTTCACGATGTGTGTTATTTATATATACCGAAGATTATTTTTTTTCACGATGTGTGTTATTTATATATATTTTTTTTTCACGATTTGTATCGAAGATTTTTTTAACAGAGGAAGAAAGTTCGTGCTTCGGAGAACGCGATGATGTGCGTGATGATTTCTTCAGTTTCCTGTTTGGACTTACGCCAATCATCAGTATATCGTCTTCTTCCCTGCCTCGCCTCGTGCAGTTCGTCCAACCTCTCGTTCAATTTCTCCCCCGCGGCCGACAGAAGAGTGTCGAGATCACCGCACCTCATTCCACTGATCTCCCGAAGATGGTCCTTGAGAACTATTTCGCATCCCATGCGAAATGCCGGCGTCGTTCTAGCTATGATCACAAGTTTATTAACATCTCCGTTAACTACCTTTTTGAATATTTTAGATAGTAGTTCGTGCGGCAAATCAGTTATGCAAGCCATGTTGTTGTTTTTTACTGTATGTTATTTATATACCCCACCCCAATTTTTGTTTTGTGTTCATGGCGATGGTGGTACCCAGTGCGGCGACCCGTTCACCCAACGATGCGTCTCTGCTCACGAACCTTTCGAAAGCCGCATGTTCCAATTTCTTGTCTGCTTTGTGACGTGCGTCCAGATCCGTCTGCGTGGTGTTGTAGGCAATGTCGTGATCTTTGCATGCCACGTCCAACGGATTCACACCCTTGTCTCCTCTCTCCAATCTTTTCTCGAGTTTGGTACCCGGTCCGCAGTACTGGTAGCCAGGTAGATGCATCTCGAAAGGTAACTTGTTGATGATGTCGTTCACGAGTCCCTTTCCTTCGGCCACGTTCCAAAATTTCGGAGGCAGCGTGTTGATGATTTTGATCAGGTAACCTATGCCCTTGTCGTCGTTCACGATGAAGTTGGAAAGTTTCGTGCTGATCATGTCCACGATGCCAACCTTCTCGTTGTAGAAATTACGATTGCCTGCATTCTCTTCGCCGGCTATCACCAACAATCGGTCCACGAGCTTCCTCACGTCGTCCACCCAAACGAATTCTTTGGGTAACGTGTTGTAGCGTTTGACGCCGCTGCCTGTTTTGACCTGGTTCCAAATCGGTTTGATGAGATTCCTGTACTTCTCGCCGCTGCTCGATTTCACCCTATTCTGCGAGGCGTCGTTGTTCTGGTACAAGGCATCCGTCATGATCAGAATTTCCTTGTAACTTTGGTAATCTTCGTCGGTGTAATCTTTCGGCTGCTTTTTGGCGACGAGTTCCCACAGTCCCACCGTACCGGGATACCTGTTCCAACTATCCTTGTCGCCTAAATTGACTTTAATGTCGTTGCCTTCGAAGGTCACCTTCGATTTCCCAATCTTCCACACCACACCACCGCCTTCGTTGGTTTCCATGCTGGGATACAATCCGAACACTTCATCCTTGTCGAATTTCCCCGTGCTCAGGTAGTCTCGTGCCAAAGGTCCCAACTCGATTTTATCCGAAGACGAGGTGCTACCAATGGCTCGGCGTCGTGTCGGTACGTCCTTCAGTTCGAACGGCGTCGAAGGAATGCTCGAAATGGGCGTGGGTACAGCGTAACTTTTAGCTGCGAGTGGGACGAGTTCGTTGATCAAATTTTTATTTTGTTCCGTGACACTTTTAATTTCTTTACCTAGACCGCTGATGGCATCGATCACGGGTTGATCCTGACGTTTCTTCTCTTCGTAGAATCCGCGATTCTCGGATTTCCAACCTTTGAAGCGTTTCGCGAGGTAATCGCGAAGCTTGAGATTTTCGTGTTCGATTTTTCGTTTCGTCATGACGTTATTTATACACGTCGTTTCTCACAACGTTGCAACGTTTAGAAAGTCGTTGATTTTGTTTCTGTATTTTCCGTCGATGGGTTTCCTCGTCATGTCGATCGTAGCGAATCCGAAATCGTCACTGTTCCAGCAAGAAGAGCAGCCTTCCGAAAATTGATTGTAGTTCATGTCTCCGCCTTCGTAGTCATCGTACGCGTGCTTGAGGTTGGTGTGATCTTGACGAAACAAACATATGAAATTAGCGTTGTCGCGTAGTAACTGTTTTGGAATTTTGGAAAACGTTTGAGCTAGGTAAAAGCAATCCATTCCTTTGTGACGACCTTGCGTAAAAAAGTTGCGAATTTCATTTTGATTTTCCAGGATGGCGTCGTCGAACACAACGACTGAATTTTCACGACAATCGTCGAGTGGTTTTATTTCCGAAGCGAACGTTGCAATGTCCAGACCATCGTACAGTTTCATCAGTTGCTGGTATTTGGATTGCTCCAAACTTTTCGAGAACACGTACAGGTGCCTGTTCTTCCAATCTAACCAATTCGGTGCGAGGAGAAAATTGTCCACGAGCAGTGTCGTTTTCCCACACCCCGAAGGACCTACGATCAGACAGCGGATGTTGTCGGGAAGCAACTCACCGTTCTTTTTTTTTCTTGTTTGACTTTCCGGATCCGGTAGACGCTTCACCACGTTCCACGTACTCACAAGATCACTTCGTTCGCGTCGATCCAACTCTTTTCCGGAAGTCCCAGCCATTTGACAAACAGTTTGTCACCTTTCCTACGCAATACTTTCTCGATGAGGTACGTGTCGGGGTGTTTCGTTTTAGAGAGTTCCTCTTCGTAAAATCTTCCTTTCAAAATCTCGCCGCTACTATCTTTTATTATATACGTGTGTCGGTTTCCAGGTAAAACTCGAACCACCGTAAAGAGTTCCGTGCTCCAATTTTTTGTGAATCCCTTCTCGAAGGTGCGTTTGAATTTGCTGATCCTCACCTGGTCTCCAATTTTGTATTTTGCTTTTTTTGTCGTGGGTGTGTACTTTGGACAGTAAACGGTAGAAATTAAACGCTGCTCGTCGGACTTGGTAACGTCGGCTGGCTTCATGCCTATCGTTCTGTGTACCGTATCATTATAGGTGTCGACGAGTTCCGGCAGGATGTCGACCCATTTGTAATTTCCCCGAAGCGTGAATCGTTTCCACATGTGTGTTTTCAAGGTTCGATTGAATCTTTCCACGATGCTGGCTTTGATGTGACTGAAGGTCGAATAATGTTGAATGTCATGTTTTTGAATAAACTTTTGGAATACAGCGTTGTAAAATTCCTTCCCCTTGTCTGTTTGCAGAAACCGTGGTCGTCTGCCACCGCTTTCGCGAAAAATTGTCTTGAATGCTTCCGTGACGCATGTTCCCGTTTTGGCTTTCAAAGGTAGAGCCCATGCGAATTTCGAAAACGTGTCTATGACGGTGAGGAGGTACTTGTTGCCCTTGTTCAATTTATGTACATTTTTCAAATTGCCACTGCTCATCTCCACGAGGTCACTTTGCCAGAGGTCGTCGATGCCCTTGGTTACCACAGCCAAACGTTTGTAGTTACGGCGTGCAGGTTTATGTAATTCTTCGACGATGGTTTGCCTAGACATTTTTTAGAGATTACGTTTCAAGAGAAGCACCAGCGTGATGGGATTCAAAGAGGGTGGCACCTCGCTCGTGTTTTGAATGATCAGCTTATCGCCGGCACTCACGTCGAAAACGGTAAGATCTTCGTCTTCGTGTATTTCATATATGTTGCGCGTTTCGTTCCAACGTGCCAGAGGAATGTTTCCTGCTTTCTGGACACCACGATTCGATATCAAAGTCATGGTGGGAACGCTAGCTTTTCTACCGTGAGACCAGTACGAAAATTCGTTTATCTGAATCGTACCATCGAGGAGAAACTTGTAGTACGGATGATAAGGATGTAACATGTACAGTTTGTTACCTTCGACGAACGTGGAGATTCTCTGTTGATTGGGTACGCTGTTGATTTCGATGGCTTGCAGAGAATGCAGTTTAGCGAATTTAGTGTCGACGCCGAGCAGATTACTGTGAACGTGTCCGAGTTTATTTTCGATGGGCAGCAAATGCTCGACTATGGTATCCGTTACGGCAGACAACGACGGTTTGATTTTCACTTCCACGTTCAACTGCTTATAGTTTTCGTTGAGTTCTTGCAACTTGGCACCGAAAGAAGCCAGCGTCGATTCCTGCGTGGACTCCAGCACTCCAACTTGATCTCTGATGTTGACGACGATGTTCTGAAGGTTCTCGACTTGATTCAATTTCGAGCTCTTCTCGGTAAGATCGTTCACGATGCTTCGCATCTCTGTAAACTGCGTGTGAAGATCGGCGACGCTCTGTGAAGTGGGCAGCGTCGACACCAGCGAACTGATTTCGTCTCGAATCTCTTCCACGTTCGCCGTTTCCGTTTCCAGTCGTTTCAACATACGTGATATGTTCCTTTTCAAAACGTGCAATTCTTTGGAGGTGGGGAGATTGGCCACCCTACTCTCGAGATCGCTCAATGAACTTTTGACGTCGCTCGATTCGGATAGTGCCGTCACCGCCGTTTTCAATTTTTCCAAATCTTCGCTCGAAGGTACGCCCGTCCGTAACGATTCCAAGTCACCCTGTATGTTGTCCAGTACGTGATGAAAATGAGCAAGATTGGATTCGACGTTCAAATTTTCTAAATACTCGATCTTCTGCTGAACCGTGCTCAACGTGTCTTGAATGCTCGTCAACGCTCTTGCTTCAGCGTGAATATTTTTAATTTCTTCGTTGATCAATTCCAAGGATGCCTGAAGCGTAGCGATGGTGGTTTGAATGTGTTCGAAATCTTGATAGGCCTCCAATTGAATTTTTATGTTCGCAACGCTTTTACCGATGACCTGCAGTTCGTCCGACGATGGTAGGTTCGTCATGGTATCTTCCAAAGTCTGTAACTTGGATTTAATTTCTTCCAACGTGCCGGTGAATTCTTCTTGTAATTTGGAAACGACGACGTGCAAGCGTTCTACATCAATATCGTTCACCACGGTTTGAAGTTCGGAGAAATTCTTTTCGATTGCGGAAGTTCGTTCTTCGATTTCGAGTTTCAATTTTTCCAAATCTTCATTTTTCGATTGAAATTGCTGTAATTTGGCCAAATCATTTTGAAGCGAATCCACACTCAACTGTATATTTTGAACGCTGTCGTAAGAAGGTACGTCGACATAATTTTTTATGAGCGTTTTCAGTTCGGAATCGATTTTCAGAATGGGGTCGAGACATTGCGTTTGGAGCGTAGCGATTTCCGACTCTAAACTTTTGTTTAAGGTTTCCTGCAAAGCAATCAAATCGGTCCTCAACTTCTTAACACGAACGTCCAACATGAGAATCTCTTCTGCATGGTCTACACGCTTGGTGTTGCCGAAAATGTCGTTAGGCATTTTTGGTTAACGGTTATTTATAATAGGATAGACGATTCGTAATTCTACGAAGAGAGGAATGAGTTTGTCGTAATCTCCGAGGAGTTCCATGTAAAGGTAATCTCCTGCAGAAACATCGTATGCCATGTTAGAAAGCATTTTGTCGTGCTTGATTCGAAAAATGTTCTTGCCGGTAGATATTTTGATTTCGCCTACGTTCTCCGGATTCACGGTGATCCGAAGTTTCCCGTCGATCGGAATTTCGTAGAAATGTAAATTGTTGTTGAAGACGTAAAACATCTTGCCCACGTCCTCATCCAATTTCGTCCAAATGCTGTTGAGGTGAATGATCAACAGACCGTTGAGTTTAGGTAACACGTAAGGTAAGACTTCATGATCTGGTATGGACGGTGCAGTTTCCATGATGATCTGTTTTTTGAAACCGAACAAGTTCATAGGCATGCTGGTTATTTATTTTTTGTACGTGCAAGATTTTTTGTTATTTTCAAATTTTTTGGTTCGATGTTAGGTATACTTTTTTTTCAAATTTTTGGTTTGATGTTAGGTTTACTTTTTTTTTGTTATTTTCAATTTTTTTTAGTTTGATGTTAGGTTCACTTTTTTTTTTATGGACATTTGTAACATTTTTTTCCATCTCTCAAACGGTTGTGTCCCCATGAGAGTGTGTGGATTCCACATTGGAGAACGCACCTCTTGTCGTCGTTGGGATCCAGGGCAATCTTCCTCACCTCGTTGGTGGTCAACACATGGTCTACGCTCTGGATGCGCTGTTCTGCTCTTAGAACCGACGACCTGGTCTTGAGGCAATCGACGAAGTCCTCGAATGTGAGATGCTCCCGAACCACCTGTCTGCCGACACCCTTGGCCTTCTTGGTAACGCTGCCCTCGGCTTTGATGGCATAGGCCTTGGCGCGAAGACCTGCAAACTCCAGAATTACATCACCGTCCTTCTCGTCTTTGAGTTTGCCAGGCACCTTTTTGTTGCGGGCCAGGATACCATACTTGTTTTGCTGGGGATAGCCCGAGGTGTCGAAGAGGTTAACCAAAGATGGAACTGTGGCTATATCCCCATATGCGTCGGCTGTGCGAACGTGGTACACCAAGCTGTCCGTGTCCGTGTAGAGTAGGCTGATATTGTCGTTATAGTGCTGGCGTAGTTCCCCATAATATATTTGAAACATGTGCAGCTTGCTCAGGTCTAATACTGAGGCACCAACATAAATTGGCTTGTTGAGCATCACCTCGCTCTTCCTCATATGCACCAGAGCAAGCTGTTCATTATAAATGGTCCTCGATTTAAATAACGGGTTTGCTACGAGCCTGCGACATTGTGCTTTGTTTGATATTAGCCTCACATCTACACGATTCCGTACATTCTCCATGGTTTTCCCGAACACCGCATTGTTCATGAGCTTGAAGAAATCCTTATCAAGCTCGGACGTGGCTGCGGTGCGGTGTTTGGTGTTGACTTCAATATATGGACGCAACCACGGAGAATGCTCGAACTTGAGGATGCGGTGAACTGCGTGGACCGTGACCCCTCGCTGCATCAACCACCGGAGATTCTGGTAGTGCAGGACGTAATTCTTCTTGGGCTCGAAATCCATGACGAGCTTCGTCTGGTTGGAATCGGGTGGACACTTGAACTCGGGTGCAGGGGGAAGATCGCAGAACAAATCCTGCAGCTTCTCGGAGAATTGCAGATCAACCTCGGCGAAGAACCCATGTTCTGAATCGTCGAAGCTTTCGATGTCGAAGTTGGAAGGGTCAGCCCACTCGAACCCTCTAAAGGGGAGTGGCTGCATCATGGAGTGTCCGTAGAGGTTATTGACGTCCGTGTACATGATGTAGCTGGACGGTTGTGAGGGGTCGTAACCGGTGGCCATGTGGTGATTGTTGGCGTGCGAGTGTCGCTGCGACACCTGGACCATTCCACCCCGCACGGCACGTTCTACAAACAGCATCATGTCCACGTCCGAAAGAAGCTCCAGCTCGATCTTCGTCACCAGAAACATGGCCGACCATGCCAGTCCGGGAAGACTGTAGAAGTATGCAGGGTCCAGCTTGTAGATGGTCTTCGCAGTTGCACGAAACGCCTGGATCACGTCGGCGAGGAGCGTCACATCAAGTTTGAGGTAGGCGTCGTGGTAGTCCCCGAGAGTTCGACAACCCAGTTCGCGCCACATGGACTGGGCATGGTGATATTCTTCGTCGGTGATGTTCGAGCCTCGCAGCTGACTGTAGAACTTCGCCTGGGGAGGTAGCGACGTCTCCGCGAACTTGGTAGGGTCTGTGACGTATTCGTAGGGGTAGACACCCTTACGTCTGAAGAGACCGGCATCCAAGTTCGGAAAGTTCGTGGAGGTGATGAGCATTTGCTCGTCGTTAAGCTTCCCTGCGAGAGCATCGAGGCTTGCCGGGAGGAACCTCAGGGAGTCGAGGAAGCGAAGCTCGATGGTAGAGCATAATTCTGGGATTCGAACCCACTTGCTCAAGCTAATGTAACGCTCCTCGTTCTGCGCCAGGACGTTGATTCCCTCGTTGTCGTACCCAAGATGCTTGACGAGGTGGTGGAAGTCGTATCCCGAGCCATTGTGAAAAAACACAGGGATGAAGTGCGGGTCCCGGGCCATGAGGTTGCATCCGTTGCACCAAGGACCAACGTACCTACCGTTAAAGTGATCGTGGTGTTGGACTTTACGGTTGTTGGCGGTGTACTCCTTGACGCAGACAGGGCAAGCGATGGCCTCGTCGTGTCTATGTTGATCGTCGGGGGACAGTGGGAGCATAGACTTGGGGGCCAACAGTACCTTCCCTATCTCGATGGCCTCGACAACCATCCTCTCGAGGAAGTGTTTGGCTGCGTCGGGACCACGGTACACGTAGGGTTCGGGGGCGATGTGCTGGTCTCGTCGCACCACAACGTATGCGAAACTGGATGCCTCGTGGAGTTGGTAAGGGGTGGTGGAGGAAACTTCGGGATCTGGATCGCAAGTGGACAGGGGTTTGAGGAAGGCCTCGAAATCCGCGATGATGATAGCGGGATGCTCCACCATGGCACCGTGCATGTGGAAACGCTCCACGGTGCCAGGTTTGGGCAAGACTGCCACACCCGGCTCGTTGTTACTACAGTAGAGCTTGTGGCGAGCGAGCTTCTCGGCAGCGATGTTGGGACCTCTGATGCGCTGATAATCCTGCTGTTCTCGATTATGAAATGTAGACAAGCACCTGCGACAAACTTCTATGTGGGTTTTGTCTTTGCTCCGTTGGCTTGAAACAAGCCGAGAGAGGGAACGGATAAGGGTGTAATGGTGATGGGTCTCGTCCTTGATGAGCAGAAGGTGAATTTCCTGCGCACCATCGTCCTCTACGTCGCTCACCCGGATGGGGTACACCACATTTTTGTCAGTGAGGCCATAAACGTTGATGGCCAACCGAGGGTTGTGTGTACGGGCCTCGAACTTTCGAATGTCCGGGACCTCCACGGGATAGTCGATCCCAACCATCGCATCTTCCAGCTCTGACTCGTAGGGTAGGTAGTGGTTAACTCGGTGTGGATGGTTTTTTGGCTCAACTGGGTGCAACGCTGCCAGAACACACCATACGAAGCACTTGGCGTCACTGTTCTGAATGTTCAGGACAGCCTTCTTTGCCGCAATAGTAGGTGGTAAGGGGACATAGCTGGAGGCGGAGAGAGGCACGAACTTGCAAAGTTTGACGCACAGTTCGTGAGGCTCGCCACACAGCGAACCCCCCGAGCCCTTAGCTTGATGTTCTTCTTGTTTGGTCACCAGCTCCTCTGCAAACTTGTTGTAGATGACCTCGAGGTTGTCGACATCCGCCAGATGCAGCGTCTTCGCCTTGGTGTTGTGGCAGAAGCTGTAAATTTCATCAGACGGCTTCTTGTACTGGCAACGTAGCGATGCGTAGAATTTGGTGGAGTGCGTTGCAAGCGCATCGCCGAGGATGGAAATAATTTTGGCTTGCACGTTCTCCAAAAAACTACGCACGTCGCATGAGCTCTCCGAAGTGATGACAAAGTCCTCTAACAAACGCTGGAAAGCAGACTGGTTCGCTTTCGCCACAGGCTTGACGCGTTTGGCGGATGGTGGCGAGTCGGCTTCCGCTTTCCTCTTGGTCGAGCTGGTCGACGGTTGTGGAACAGGTGCTCCGACGACAACTTTGCATGATGTTATATGCCTCTTCAAATTATTAATGGTAATATGTTTACCGCACCTGGGACATGGTTCGGTGGCAGCCAAATGCTTGCCCGGCACACAGGTGCGACAATGTCTTGCAAAATTTTGGCTTGATATGCTTCTTTTGCACACAGGGCAACTTTTCTCAAATTGCATCTTGTTGAAAATATTTGTGGGTATGTTTCTAATTCGCAATAGTGAAAATATTTGTGGGGTATGTTATTTTATATATATAGTGGAGGAGTGTTACAAAATAAATGCTTTACAATAAAAAAAATCTTGGAAGGCTAATTCGCTATAATAAAATATTTGTGGGGTATGTTATTTTATATATATATATAGTGGAGTGCCACAAAATAAATACTGTGCAATAATTCACAATGGTGTTGGGTTTGGTGGGAGTGTGTTATTTATGTATATGTTACTTCTTGCTTTTTAATGAATCCTGTAAATAATTGGAAAAAAAAATAATTAGGCTTGTGTATAGAAAACACAAAAATATTATGTGTGCATAATTCTACCAAACAATCTTTTTTTTCTAACCCTCAGCCCTCTTGGCATATGAAGTATAAATCATAATTTCAGAAAAAAACATAGTTATTTTCCGCTCGCCATTTTAAAAATCAAACCATAAGCATTATTTATGTTTATAGTATTCGTCGAGCGATAGCAGATAGAGCAAGAATCGTTTTCCTACAACCCATAGTTGATGAATTACAAAACATCTTAGAAATTACATCTTGAAATTTTAATCTAAAATAACTCGAAAACAGCAGGCAGTAGTCATCACCCCTCCAATAAGTTGTAGAGTACTTCTAATTTTGTATCGAATGCTATTAAAATTTTCGAATTAGGGCAAAAACTAAGCCTGCAAATCAAGTTTCTCAAAAAAAATAAAAAATTGTCTGTATTTCCGAAACTTGAGGGGGTGGAATCGATTTTATTTGCTAGTCGAATAGTTCTCGTCGAATCCTATCCAACAAACCTAAAATCATCATCCTAGCTCAATTAGGAGCCGAGAAAATCAATGTCTTGGAAAACGTCTTAAGATTTTTGTCTTAAGGAAATTTTCTTGACAGACCGGAAGTAACATCTTGAGATACCGGAAGTCGACTTTCTTAAAGATTGAGATATTTGTCTTAAGACGTTTTCCAAGACATTGATTTTCTCGGCTCCTATGGGGCCTAGAACCATGTAACTTTGGTCTATGTATATACCAGCACTTGCCCGACCCTGTGGCCGAGTGGTAGTCGACCTCCGTGGCGAAGTGGTTAGCAGAGCGCGCTACAACGCCAGGGGTTCTGGGTTCGAGTCCCGGGTAAGGCATGGGTATTTGTGTTCGTCCAGTTGATAAGAAACAAAGAAAATGTAAGAATTGAAAAGTGTAAAAGTGAGAAAAAGAGTGAATGGTGGGGGATACCTCCGTGTAGGGGGTATTTCCTTTAAAAAAAAAAAAAAGAAAAAAAAAAGTGGTTAGCACATCGCGCTGCGACGCCAAGGGTCCCGGGTTCGAATCCTGGTCGGGCTTGGTTGTTTGTGAATGTCCATTTCATCACTCATCCCCAATCTTCGCAAATTAGCCAAGAGGTACAAAACGTAAAATAAAATAAACTAAATCAATCATTAAGTTCCGTGTTGCAATCATAAAATTAAATTTTAATTAACTTTTTTTTTTATCCATCTCTCTCTCAAATCTATATAGCCTGTTCATATTTGGCATGTCAGCCATTTTGTTTACGTAGCAAAAAAAATCTCAAGCCATTTTTTTTTGCAAATGCTCGTTGTAGCCATAAGTATAATGGGATATAATTGCCGGATTTTATTTAATTTTAGGTTTAAAATCAATAAGCGTGCATAAAAAAAAAACTAAATATTTTAAATAAATAAAATTCGAATAACTATGTACTTCCACTAGCCTTTGCGATAACGCAGCGGTAGGCTTGTATTCAAGGGTTCGATACCCGCACAAGTGGTTCTTGAAACTGTAGGTCCAGTCCCGATTAGTCTTACTGTGCATAAAATAGACTTAAAACATCAAATCAATCAGTACTTCCACTAGCCTCTGCGTTAGCACAGCGATAGCCTTGTAATCAAGGGTTCGATACCCGTATAAGTGGTTCTTGAAACTGTAGGTCCAGTCCCGATTAGCCTTACTGTGCATAAAATAGACTTAAAACATCAAATCAATCAGTACTTCCACTAGCCTCTGCGATGACGTAGCGATAACGTCGTTGTCTTGTAATCAAGGGTTCGATACCCGGTGGGGGCATAAGTGGTTCTTGAAACTGTAGGTCCAGTCCAGATTAGCCTTACTGTGCATAAAGTGGACTTAAAAAACGCCAACTCAATCAATCAATCAGTACTTCCACTAGATATCAAAAACACGCAACTCTCCTCCATTTTTCCTGTCTTCCTCTAACAATTTAACACATTTATTTTTTTTGAAATATGCCCCGCACACATATTTCCTACCTACCAACAACGGCACACGGAAGAAAAAAGATATTCCAGCTACCAAGATGCATGCTTCAAATATATAAAAGCAGAGAGAGACATGAAACACCTTCTATATTCTCTCTCTTTTTGCATGTTTTGTGAGTATATTTTCTTCCACAAAAGCAATGCCATACTTATAAATCAAAGCCAACTCATGCGAGCTAAGAAACAAAGTTACTTACTTTTAGAAATTCTGCGGAAATGCTCTTCACTGACGTTGAAAATAAAACAGAACTTTCTACACCAGCGCTTTAAGTTTTATACGGTTTTCTAATGACGTCAAAAATGATACGTTAGCCAACGCAACGTGGACCAATAGAAATCCAAGAACCAAATTCTCTAGAACATTCTCCCCCCCCCCTACATTTCAGCCACATCATTTTGCGTGTTCGAAAATTCACAAGTTAATGCATCGCATCGCATCATTGTTACCTATGCTGTTAACTGGCGTCACTAAAAAAACAGGAAGTATAACTTCCGTCGTCCCAAAACCTACGGCAGATGGCAATCTGTGACGCACGCGATGACTATCAGGGCTATGAAATAAATAACCGGAAAATTCATTGTATTTTTTCTCTGCCACCAAGCATAGTTGCGAAGTGCATGTGGTGATTTCTGGTTATTTGTATAGAAACAGAGCAACGTATTTCCTGTCACGGAAAACCCATTTCCGTCCTAGTCAGATAACGAAATTGTCAGGAAAAGAAGAGATGTACGTTGACTACGTATTTGTTGAATTTGTGTCATTGTGTCAACGTTGATAGCATATGCAGAGAGAGGGAACGAAATTGTCGTTTTTCTAGATATCCACAGGCAAAAGCGTAATATTTTTTTCAAATACAATATGACAGCCGCTTTTCGATACCGAAAAACTAAATACAATAAGTATATATATATTTACAATATTAATGTTTATTTAACAATATCTACCTACGAATTTGCCTCGAACGAAAACATGTCATAGAAAAACATTTTTCCAGCCGTAAGTTCAAAAATTTTGGCCCCGCGCGCGCGTATGTATGTGTGTGTGTGTGTGTGTGTGTGTGTGTGTGTGTGTGTGTGTGTGGCACATCGTTCCCCCGAGAGAGGTTTACAAAGGTCACGATATACAAACATTGCCAGAGTTAAAAAATTACGATATGGCGCATTCGCTCATTACTGTTGTCAGCTATAGGTTTTTCTCTCTCTCTAGCCCTTGCCAAGTAAAAAAAAAGGTGTAGGTAGGAGATGGCAACACTGCGAGATAATAGAGCTCATGCCTTACAAGAGAAAACCATTAAGGCGATCTTCACTTGATGACGTTGAACCCGTGCAGTGTTGCCATCCATCCATCTCTCTCTCTTTTATGGTAGTGTCGGTTTTCCTTGTTTAGTGTGTGTAGGTTGGCAAAAATTGCTTTATGCACTGTAAAGCAAGCCTCAAGCAAAGTTGCCAGCTCCTTGCTTTAGGTTAGGTTAGACCAAGGAAAAAAAGCTGTAGGTAGGCTGTCGGTTGTTTAACTCTTCCCTCTCTCTCTCCCCTCTCCCTTTTTTTTTTTGTAAAAGACTATGGTAAAAGTACCAGTAGGTTGGCAACCTTGCTTTATGCACTGTAAGGCAAGCCTCAAGCAAGGTTGCCAGCTTCTTGCTTTAGGTTAGGTTAGACAAAAAAACCTTGGTGATTTTTTCGAGTAAGATGTTGGTAATACTGCGCCCGAAAATAGGGGGGGTTTATGCCTTACAAGAGCAAACCATTAAGACAAGCCCCACCGAGTTTTACTTTCGGGCGCAGTGTTGGCAACACTGCGAGAAAAAGGTTGCCAACTCCTTGCTTTAGGTTAGGTTAGACCAAAAACCTTGGTGATTTTTTCGAGTAAGAAGTTGGCAACACTGCGCCATCAAGTGAAGATCATGCCTTACGAGAGAAATCCAGTAAGGAGATCCTCACTTGATGGCGTTCAACCCGGACACTACCACTACTGAGGCTTACGCTTTTGATTTATCTTCTAATTTTGAGTGCATTGTTGTTAAGCATGAAACATATATTTCTTGTGGCACACAAGTTTTGGTTAAAGAAAGCATGCTAAATGTCCTGCGTGGCTTACGCATTATCTTTTGTGCAGTAATTGTTGTTTAATATGTAACTTGCATTGTCGAATCTCTTTGTCTTGTAAATTCTTTAATGTAACGTGTTAAGTTTGTATCGCCACATGCTAGTGGTTTTTACAATGCAAAACTTGATAATTTATTACGCATGAGTTGCATCTCGTGAATTGAAGGGAGTTTGCAACGCTGCAGCCGGCTTAGTTCCGATCTTCTCCACCCGCATCAGTGCTGCCACCAAACAGTATATAAACAATGCAGCGAGGCCTGGATCTCAGTCGACTGCCAGATGCCGGCTGCGAAAGACCTGGTTCCCAGATCTAGTCTGGATGTTTCCCCTACCGGGATCCAATAGCTCAGCCTTGGGAAGGAAGGAGGAGAATAAGAAAAGCAGATTACCTACCTATCTACCTGGTCTGCCCCATAAGAGCTTGGTGTGCTATCCTTAGGTCGTGGCGGCCCAAGTCTCCTGGGTGCTCCCAGACCTTCTCCTTGTACCCTGCCGTCTCTTGCTGCTGACTGGACATACCAAGGGACTGAACCGTTCCCTTGCAGTAGCTGGATTGACTTTGCGGCGATCTTTCATACCAACACCTTTGTGAAACCGCGGGCCTATTGGCCCCTCGCAATTGATTGGACTCTTTCGCATGTTGTCCCCAGACGGCGTGGCACGTGACGACTACCAAGGTTCCTATTGGTTACCTGCACTAGTTGGTTCCCCCTAAATTAGATAAGGTTACTAACACTGCCCAGGTACCTCACTGAGAGGAAATAAGAGCGTATGTGCTAAAACTGGTTATTTACGTGCGTGTATAAATATAAATAAACTTTTACTAGTTGACTTTTGACCTTTAGATACTAAACCCCGCAAGCCCTGAGATACTTTGAGTTCATGTCTTCGGCTGGCTACAAGCTAGCATATATGGGTACACTTTTGCACCGCTTCATGGTGTAGTGTGCAATGCTCCGGCGCGAACGTTGCGAAATACAGTAGATATGAATAAAACGGTATTATTGTAAATTATGCGTTAACATTAAATATGTATTGCTCAACTGCAAGTAACGTAAAAAGGAAAAAATACTAATTGATTTTCTTTCTGTAGTAGCGTGTGCTCGAGTTCAACACCTAATCAGATGCATACTGACTTGCTGTCTGTATCATGACGATCTACAAAGCCAGATATCCCAGATTCGAACCCTCGTAAGGCATAGCCGTTTAATTGTAATTGTTTCCTAACCTTTTTCAACAATTCACAATTTATAAAAGCATTACCATGCACATGAGGAAAGTGACGTAAGGTTACCAAAAATATAATTCATGTCAAGCAAGTAGTATAAACACCATAACATATGTATGATAACAAAATAAAATTTGTAAGTATGTACAGTCCGTCACGAAAAAATAGCACCAGTGCGTTTGTGCTCTGCTATGAATCATGTGATCTTCCGGCAACTGGACGATATAGAAAACAATTTCTTTTTTTCCGAGCCTGTGAACCGGACCAGAGCAAGGGTAGAGCCATGCTCGCATACAGGGTGTATAAAAATTATGATTATTATTAAATCGTCCTCCTCCGTGGCCATGCGGTCTAAGGCGGTGTGCTCTGGACTCCGACTGCGGGAAGGCATGGGTTTTAGCCTGCCTCTAGGTTTTCGTCCTGAGTATAGGACCGGTGGCAAACCACCATCGTGAGGAAATTGGGAAACTATGAGAGAGTAGCGTAACCTGGTCTTGGATATATCCTATAACGGATGAGGGTTCGACGTTCTGACCCCAGGGCACCCCATTACTGTTTGAAGATCTCCACACCTCTTGGTAGGATTGTGGGAGGGAGACTGGCAGTCGGGAGGTAGGCCAACGTTAAACGTGCAATTTATAAGAGTGGTGCTATTTTTTTTGTGACGGACTATACATACGGTAATATGTCTATATGTATGTGGATGTACATGCATGTATATATGTTCACGCACGCACGTGCATGTACGCACATACATATATACACATGTAGAGAGAGAGTGTGTTTTATCCTCAAAATAATAATTACATTTGTAACAAATATTTTCAAAATGTAAAACCGTCCATTAAGCAACAACCTTTTCGAATAAGAGTTCAACACCTCTAACAAGGGAGGTTATCTAAGTGTCCTCCTCAGATTTCCATGAAACGTGGCAGGTTTATAGATGGGCCCAAAGGAAGAAATACGTGTTTTTTTGTTTCGGCTAAAAAACTATTTTAGGGGGCAACCCCCCCCGCTCAAATGTAAAGATGAGGAGAAATTGAAGTGGGGATCTGACCCCGAAACCAAGTAAATATGGCATAAGAAGAAACAGGGGGCATAGGTCCCCTCTATACACCTGCCAAATTTCATGGAAATTGGAGGGGGACTCAGGGGTCATATACCCACGTCGATTTGTCCTCATCTTGACATTTGGGGGGTTTTGCCCCTAAAACAGTTTTTTAGCCGAAACGAAAAAAACACGCATTTCTTCCTTTGGGCCCCTTTATACACCTGCCAAGTTTCATGGAAATCGGAGGGGTCACAGGGGTCAGATCCCCACTTCAATTTGTCCTCATCTTGATATTTGAGGGGGTTTTGCCTCCTAAAACAGTTTGTAGCTGAAACAAAAAAACACGTATTTCTTCCTTTGGGCCCCTCTATACACCTGCCAAGTTTCATGGAAATTGGAGGGGGACACAGGAGTCAGATCCTCACTTCAATTTGTCCTCATCTTGACATTTGAGGGGGGTTGCCCCCTAAAACAGTTTTTTTAGCTGAAGCAAAAAAAACACGTATTTCTTCCTTTGAGCCCCTCTATACACCTGCCAAGTTTCATGGAAATCGGAGGGGGACACAGGAGTCAGATCCTCACTTCAATTTGTCCTCGTCTTGACATTTGAGGGGGGTTTTGCCCCCTAAAACAGTTTTTTTTAGCTAAAGCAAAAAAACACGTATTTCTTCCATTGAGCCCATGTATACACCTGCCAAGTTTCATGGAAATCGGGGGGGACACAGGGGTCAGATCCCCACTTCAATTTGTCCTCATCTTGACATTTGACAGGGGGTTGCCCCCTAGAACTGTTTTTATCCGAAACAAAAGAAACACGTATTTCTTCCTTTGGGATTCTCTATACACCTGCCAAGTTTCATGGAAATCGGAGGGAGACACTTAAAATAACCTCCCTTGTAAGTGTTACCAAACTGAAGGTGTATACAGGGTGATTCAAAATTCCTATTACACACTTCTAGGGGTTGTAGAGGGGACTTAGTAGATCAAGTTTTGATAAGGAACCCATGTCCGTAAACGTACCGTTTTGGTACTACACAGATGATAAGATCACATAATTTTACATCTTCCGCTTTACCTGCGTCATTACAAGAGCTGCTCGATGTGATGATCCTAACGTTCGTTGCAAACAGTGTACCTCCGAAGGATGTTTGCATACACACGCTCAAAAATACCTGGTGTGTGCTGAATCGTGTCTGCTGTAGCCAGAACTCGTGCAACCAGGTCTTCCTCCGATACTACAGAAGTCTCACAAACAAGACTCTTCATATGGCCCCATACGAAGGTCAAGTACATACCTCGGACCCGTTAGGCGGACCAGAAGAAGGAACGGGCCAATCAGACGACCTTCGATGATACCAGCCCATACATGAATGCCAAACCGTTGATGAAATCCATGAGAATGTATGGCACGAGGATTTCCGTCATCCCAAACGTGGCTGTTCCGACTGTTGAAAACACATTCCTTGATGAAATGCGCTTCATCTGTAAAAAGAACAAGCCGAGGAAAGTCGGGAACTTCCACACAACGGTGTAGAAACCGTGCACAGTAATTGACACATGGTACAAAATGTGCCGGACCTATTGCCTGTACCCTCTGGGGATGGTACGGGTGAGCCGGACCTATTGCCTGTACCCTCTGGGGATGGTACGGGTGAAGTTGCTGGTCATGAAGAATACTCCAGACGCTGCTCTGAGACACATTCATGAGACGTGCAATGGTGCATACTCGTCAACGGGTTCTCGTCACTTCGATGAAGAAGCTGCTCTTCAACGTCGAGAGTGCGGCATGTCCGTGGAGCACTACAGTTGGCCCTGTTAACTTTGAAGTTACCTGTTTCTCGTAACAGTTGCTCTAATCGGGCAAAAATGGCATGTATGTGATGGAATGACACGATGCGGAAAACGCTCCGCATACAGATGTTGCGCAGCTCTACCATTACGTCCAGCTTCGCCGTAAATTAACAACATGTCGGTGTTCTCGGAAAACTTGTATTCAACCATACTGTACTGCCTTCCGCAACGACTGAATACATCTGACGTGAAAGTCGAAGCACACCGGATTGTACACAGAGGACGTTGCAAGCAGCACAAATGACATCAGGTGAGTGAAGACTCGTCCTCTGTCAATGTGGATTGCTTACCGTGAAGCGGGAGATGTGAAATTATGTGATTTTCTCATCTGTGTAGTACCAAAACAGTAGAGGAAAAGATTTTCGGAGGAAAAAAATTAATATATCAAGCACCTGCCTTTAAAATGCATATCTATGAAATATATACTTAACACATTGACTGCCACCGTGTAACTGAAAATGTATCTCTTCTGGGCCAATCCGATTTTATTGTTACTGACCGACTGTGAATGAAATGTGTATGCATAATATCTCAATACAATTGAAATTAAGCCCATTGTTGAGGTTTTTGTGGTGTGTATGCATTTCTATACACGCGGCGTAGGTTTTCAATTTGACGTTGTATGCCACGTGTATATGATTTCATACACGTAATTATTCGCTTTGTGTTACCACATTTTGTCTTGTTCTTTCCGAATATCACGCTGTTTTAAAATTTTGTGGTGATCAAAGTACCAAAATTATCAGACTACTGGAGCACTAGTGCTTTGTTTGATTTTCCTCTTCCCCGAAGTATAATGAGTAGAAACAGATTTGAACTGCTTCTACGAATGTGGCATTTTGAAGACAATTCACGTGCTGTCCCTAATGATAGATTACATAAAATTACGAACATCACCAACAAACTCATTTCACAATTCCAAGAAATATACACACCAGGGAAAAAAAATTGTGTCGACGAAAGTATGATACCATGGCGGGGAAGACTTTCATTTCGGCAGTACATCCCTTACAAAAAGAATAAATGCGGAGTGAAAGTTTTCAAGTTGTGTGCCAGCAGGGGCTATACATGGAACATTATTCTTTATGTTGGAAATATAAACGGCCGGTAACATGTCAGTTCCTGAAACTGTTGTGTTACAGCTTGTAAGAGATCTTCTCGGTGAAGGCCGGCGTCTTTACACCGATAATTATTACACCAGCGTTCCTCTTGCTTACCTTGCCATTGACAATAATACCCATCTGATCGGTACAATTAGGTCCAACCGTAAATATTTGCCAGCAGATGTTGTTCAAGATAAATTGAGGAAAGGTGATATTGTAGGAATGGAAACTCAGGAAGGTGTGACTATTCTGAAGTGGAAAAATAAGAGAGATGTGTTAGTCCTATCTACAGCTCACTCTGCTGAAGAGGTAACTGTAACAGAAAGTCGTGGTTCAGAAATTAGAAAGCCTACCGCAATTATTGATTACACTACTAGCAAGTCCTTCATTGACGAAAGTGATCAATTCGCTTCATATGGGAATGCTCTGCAAAAGACTACAAAATGGTACAAGAAAGTTATTATTGAATTTATATGGGGAACGGCTCTTGTGAATGCCTACATTCTCTACAGTGACTGCATCCAGTCCAGTAACATACACATAAATGAATTCAGGAAACTTGTAATCCTAAATATTGTTTCTGAACAATTACCTCCTGGACAGCAGACTCACTTTACCTGTGCAACAAGGCAGAAAAACTCAAACTCATCACTTGATAAACAAAGTAGGGGATAATGGAAGAAAGAAGCAAGGACGCTGTGAACATTGCTTCAAAATCTATGGCAGAAGTGGAAATTCTGATTCGACATGGAGGAAGTTTCCCAGGTGGGTCAAGACAGTATTTGACAAATGTCCCAAAAATCCTTTTATGTGCCGGGAGTGTTTCGACAAAAATCATTGAACTTCCAAAGTGTTCGGTATAAAATATGTCATCCTTATATCTATCTATATATCTACAAGGAACATAAGTTTACAAAAAAATATTATATAACGAATCGTTTTGTAAGAATTATGATGTATTAGCAATGTATTCCATAATGTATAATCTTTTGCTGTGAATTCCAACCAGAAAAAAAATGTATTTACACATTTACCCTTCTTTTTTAGTTGTCAATACATTTGTACTAGTGAAAAGAATACGTAAGCGTAAATAAAGTTTTGAAGATTTTTTTACTCTTGTAAGACATTACAGAAATTAAAATTATTACTGCCCCATCTTAGCTGTACGCCACGGCTATTTAACAGTCAAATAGTTTTGCTTGAACTGTGTATGCGTTTCCATACACGCGGCCAAGAATCAGGTTCTTGTTTGTGTATGGAGTAGCATACACGTGGCCCAGAAGCAAGAAGCCATGTGTATGACATATCATACACACGGCAGTCAATGTGTTAAATGTAAGAGCATGCTAAAGTATAGAAGGTCTCCCTTTTGTTTAAAAAAAAAAAGCAATTTCCAAAAAATGGTAAAATGATGTATTTTAAAATTGTGGTCTAAACATGGGCTACTAGTGGCAATATCACAAAAAGCAATTAAAATTTAAAAAAACAGTAATTTGTCGCTAAAACATTATAAAATTCATATTTATGAATAATATGTTGTTTTGAAAATCACGCGGAATGGGAAAAATCGAAATTAAGGAAAACATACAAATATTTGTTGAAAATGTGATCTAAACATTAGACATCATGTCATAGAACATATTTAGACCATCGTGCTATTTTTCTTCTTCAATTTATTTTCGCTCTCTGTGGCACATATTTCACAAAAATCATGGCATTATAAAAGCCCACATTTGTTTTATGTACCGCTAATATCATAATCTATACAAAGCAGATGAGAATTCAGAAAACGTTGAGTTAAAACATCCATGCAAGAAGTTTTCGGAGGTCGCAATACTATAACAGCGTCCAAGGCCGAAACTAACCACCACTTTCTCTTGCGAATTGGCGCCGCAACCTTTGTCCTTGACAGATAACCAGTTCCCATAGTCTCTGCCAGGCTGCAGCACCCGGGAGCGCTGATAACTCTAAAACCCATATTTGAACCTTCGCCCATATTTAGACCTTCTCCTCTACGTTTCCGGACATGGGTTCCTTATCAAAACTTGATCTACTAAGTTCCCTCTACAACCCCCAGAAGTGTGTAATAGGAATTCTGAATCACCCTGTACATTTAGCTCCTTGCAATACCACCAAAGCATTGCTGGTTACATCTAATACTTCAACAGCATTTCGCCGACTGCTGTGGCAGAGTGACTAGCATATCACGCTAAGTCTTCAGGGGTGCATGGTTCGAATCCCGGTCTGAGCATGGGTGTTCTTTGTGAGTGTTTTTTCATCAATTCCATCATATCATCACTCATCTTCATCGTCACGATTACACAATTAGCCAAAGTAGCAGAAAATTGACGCACAATAACCTAACTCAACTAATGCAACAGCATTTTCGGCGCTTATCTTTGTTCCACATTTTCGGATCCCCCACCCCCGCTCCAAAAAAAATTCTGGGTACGAGCCTTTGAGATGGAATGAGGTGTTTCTTTCCCCCACTGGATTTTCATCAAGGCTCTTGCCTCCCTAATCAGAGACTCTGCGCAGGCCTATGCTCATGGCTGCAACACTAATCAAGTGACTTTCAAAACACTATTTTTGATATATTAAAAATGGTGCCTCCTAGATACACTTGCACGAGTAAAGAGAAGTGGTTTCTTGCGCTCTATTAGCCTAAAACTTAGAGAAATTTCTCGGCAAATGAAAATTCAATGTCTCTGTGCATGCTTACCACACCAGCAAGTTTACTAATGGAGGAGAAAGTTCGACAATGGACTCAGTACGCAAGCAGATGGGTGGAAAGGCCTTCGCTGTGGCTCATAAGTGATTGCACGTGGACCCCAAAGACTTATTCTTCTTGAGGTATACAGGCACTAACTCAAAGTTGAAAATATGTGTAGATTGGCAATAGATTTGCAGCAAACTTGTGCAACCCTATATACAGAAATTTACTAGATAAGAAACAAAAATAAATTAAGATATTCATTTGACTCTCCCTTGTAAAATGAAAATAACCACAAAACGTTTTAAAATATTCAAAATTACTCTGTAATACGGTATTTCTTATTGGCAATACAAAGTTATGAAAATATTATTTTGAAAATTTTCAGTTATTCTAAAATGGAATGGACAGTGTTTATTTATTTCAATTCTACTTTCCCACTTTATGCAAGCATACAGTTTAAATTGAAATCCATGGAAACACCCCACACATAAATTCAACTCTGTAGAGCCCAAATCCAAAACGTTCCTGCGCCACTGCATAATACTTTTGTGTGGTGGCTATTCTGAAGCATAAGGTGCCTTATGAAGTTCAGAGTATGATGCAACAATGATTCAAACATTCTCGGATAGATGGCTCTGCATTGTTTACTGATACATATTAACAATGGCGAAAATGCATCTCCTAAAGAGCTTCGCATTTTCTACTATATTAATAAAAAAAATTATGTGCGTTTATCCATTTTAAGTCTAGAATAATTCTCGGGTGCGTCATTAATTCGTACAATGCACTAGCTTATATTAATTAATTTTTACATTCGATATCTAGGACAGCCACAACAACCAAACGTTTTCTAATTATTATAATAAAAAGTAAGAATAACACCATACCGTGCAGGTGAAAATCTCGTTCAAAAGATTGAGTTAGAGACTTTCAAAATGTCAGTTCCAATTCAACACCATTTTTTGTGCTTCTTACCAGCAATGAATATGTTCTTTAATTTTTAAATGTTCCTGATTATTTCATTAAAGATTTCGGCTTTTCCTATGCTATTACATAATTTTTGCGTTTTACCTTTGACATGTTTGCTTCCAACGAATCCTGCAAAAGGATATTTTCTCTGCTATAAAAACATCTCGATATAATGACTTGTCAATAGAATTGTTACAACCAACAAATATCAGTGTCTGTGACTTTAGTGGACCTCAGCATTGCATTTTCTCTACCAATGCAACGCACATGAAATGTCGGATCCATTTTGAAATTGTGCTGCCCTGTCACCTGAAAGGAAATTAATCTGCACCTTGTACAATATATGTTTATGTGTTTTATCACATGAATCACAGTATATTTCAAGATGTCAATTAAAAATCCTGTTATTAATTTGACAACTCATAAACAAACCTTTATGTGTTCACCAACTACTTCATTTTCTTTACAATTTTCCACACACACGCATACATATTATATAAGATAAAGGAAAAATCAACAAGCATTTTGTAAAACATTCAAATGCTGACGAAGGCAAAATTTATTGTATCAAAAATTTACACTAAAAACATAACATTTCCACCCACTAAAAATATTGAATTTATTGAGAATCTTTGACTGAAGAAGACCCTGTTAGAGGGTGGAAACGTTACGTTTTTAGTGTACTATTTTTATACAATAAATTTTGTCTTGGTCAGCATTTGAATGTTCTATCAACATGGAAACAACAGTGTTAGCATTTTGATGCATTCCTAACCTGTAATCACCTAGATTTTGATATTATTATAGGGTAAAAGAAAGGATGTTCGCCATGCTGGGAATTTCGCCGTACTTGTGGTTTTTGTAATCGTAAATAGAAACTATAGGTTGGAAACACTTACTGATGTCTGTAAAAAATCAAGTAACATGTGCCTTGTTTCCACTGAAAACTACAGTGTGGTAAGCGAACTCGCAAGCAAGCAGTACAGTTTGGAATGCGCAGTTGCGTCTACACAGAAGACAATGAAAGGTGCAGAATTTCAATACTACGTTGGAAATTGTCATTTCGTAGCAGATAAGAATTATTTTTCTTCCTTTTAATGATTGATATCGTAACCTCAAACCTTAAGAATGTCTTGAAAAGATTTGCTTTGTAAAGCGTGCATGTACAAGTAAACATAAGTTGTTTTCTTTCGAATATGCATTTGCTGGTAAATTCGCCAGAGTAACAGAAAATGTGTCGAATTTCCCTTCTTACATGCGGTCTTTCACACACAACTTGTTCAAAATGCATATGAACATTTAGGCCTATGTTTCTTAAACATGTTTGTATTGTACATTTTTAAGCAGTTTTGTATTCTCATTTGTAGGTCTTTTACACTTTGTTGTCTGAGTTATTGGCAACAACTTGGTATTTCATACGCTTAAACTGACCATAAAATGATAAATAAGTTACATGGCGAATTTCCCAGCATATGGCGGGAATTTCGCCACTTTTTCTCATTTTAGTATTTTTAATATTACGTCATAAGTATAAGTAACACAGTATTTATGTTATATTCCTCATAATCCACAATGGTTACTTTTTGTATCGTATAAATTTTGTCCTCCCCCAATTCGTTTAGAAGGAAAAAATGAAAAGCATTTTGGTGGCGAACTTCCCCTCCTTTACCCTATATTATTATATTCTATTACATCTATAGATAGGTAAATATAAGTATGTATGTAAATGTAGATGATTGCAGGTAAGGGAATGCAACAAATTGCTTGATTATATTTCCTTCATCTTTTTGTTTTCAATGCACGAAAATTTCTCTGTTAGATTCTGAGCGAAGAACTACTGGCTTACTTTTTTTTACAATCTATTTAGTCTTATTTGTTTTCAAAATTTCAAGTTAAAATCTTAGAATGTTCCTTGTTTATTGTTAAATAGGGATATCCTGTTTCAAAGTTTCAGATAATGTCTGAAAGTATAGCCAGTTCCTTCCTCAGCATTTCATAACCAATAGTTTATATACCATATTTCTGAGACCAACATTGTCCAGTTTTGCCCTGTGTATTGATTTTATTAAATCGATTTCGTTTTCCAAAAATATCCGGTGTCTTACTTATATTAACGAAGGAGTACTTTACAGACAATCTGTATAACGGTGCAGTTATTGTAATAGAAATAATAACCTCACGAACACGAAAAATGAGAATCTGTATTAAAAAAAAATGCCCAGGCCGGGATTCGAACCCTGGACCCCTGGCGGAAGGTAATTGCCGTCCATCGTTTTGTCTCTAGATCCTGAACCAATCCATCCTCACATAATGAATGAAAAACTTTGTGAGGCCCACCATCGGGTGACGAATTCCAAGTCAGAGGGATCCTCCGTGTGTCCGGGCGTAGGCAAGTCGCCATCAAGCACGTAGCTATCATGTGGGACAAGCAAGCTGCACCCAAGAGCATGCACGGGATCGACCAAAGCCACCTACGCCACCGAGGCCTCGATAGTTTTAGCTTTTAATTGTTCCTTTTGAATCCCTCATTGTTGCCATCGCCCAGAGAGCACTTGTTCAATGCACAACAATTCGAAATCTTTCTGTATAGGTGGTCGTCGTAATATAAGGTTCAATACACAACACTAAATTGAGAAACCACTTAGGACAAGTGCAGAAGAAAGACAAAAGCAAATATATACAATATTATAAAAATGATCGGGTCTAGCTACTTTTTCAAATTCTAGTATAGGGCCTCCCCGATGGGGCAGTGGTAGCGTTGTTGCCTTGTAATCAAAGGGTCCCGAGTTCGATACCCGGTGGAGGCATATAGTTTTTCGGATCCCACTTTAAACTGCAGGTTCATTCCCTATTAGCTTTGCTGTGCATAAAGTGGACTTAAACACCACATAAAAATAAAAATCCAATTCTAGTATAATATAACTCCTAGAATGTAATACAATATTAAATGCCCTGTTAGCACGACAGTATTGCGAATGGAGGAAATATCAAAATAAAGCAAACCAAGAGAGGGGGAAAAGGCCACAAACAATAAAACTAATGTTCCCGAAACATCGACAAAAATAGAAAATCGATTTATTACATCTGCCCTGTTCTGACAAAACAAGACGCTGGGGATTATTACTGTGGCAGACAGATATGCTCCAAACTTTGAAATTAGAGATGCTATAGGAGAGGAAACACTCTTCGACTTCATGCGTCGAATGAAACTAAAGTTCTGGGCACTTCAGTCACACCATCCCAATCCCACCATTAGTGAAATTGGATTGCAAAATCCACGGCAATATATATATATAAGCTGACAATAATGGAGAACTAATAACAGAACATCCAGAACTGCTACATCTTATCCTGCTATGAGGTGAAAAACAAGGAAATCGAAACGGCGACAGTTGCGGGGAGGACTAAAATAACAAAGAAAGTCCTGTCATGTCGACAGTGCAATGAAAATAATGAGTCAGAGCCCAACAAGGGCTGACACTCGAATACAAACACAACCAGCCAAGATACGGACTTGACAAATTAACACAGTCTAGTATCTACTGTAATAATTTATAAACATATATTTGTACATATCTTATAGTACGTTAGTGTCCTGCCACTTTCGACTAATAGCTACAATGAGTACTAATGATGAGATGAGAGATAAGATAGACCCACAAAGAAACACCCAGACCAAAACTAGAAATTGGAGCCTAAAGTGGTGAGATCGTGGTTTGGAGAAACGGATCAGATAATCTCTTAATACAGAAATCACATGGGGTGAGTTAAAGCTAAGTCTATGATAAGCGTAAATGGAGGAGGGGGGATGAGAAATTTCGAGCCACTCCACCTTCAGAAGTGGTGGATTCTAAAAATTGTTTGGAGTCAAACTCATCTCCCATTCGAAAGATGAATTCAAAGAAGTGTAAATTGTTTGAAAATGCATCTTGCTCAGACCTTTGTCCACCTGTAACAATCCAACTATATGGTACTTCTGGCCATTTCTTTAAAACTTCATGACTGACGTTGCAATTCGAATCACTTGCAGAATTCAGAGTTAACTTTTGGAGAGTTGGTTGGAGTTGAGTTTTAAGTCTACTTTGTGCACAGAAGAGCTATCCTGGACTGTACCTACAGCTTAAAGTGGGATCCAAACCACTATGTGCCTCCACCGGTTATCGAACCCGAGACCCCTTGATTGTAAGGCGACGACATTACCACTGCGCCATCGGGGGAGGCTGGTATCGTCTATTTTGATGCGGGCGCGAGTCGTCAAACGGAGGACAAGGACATACTTTTCATAGTTGAAACATTATTTTGTCTGTCTTTTGAAACATTTCAGGCACTAATAAACAGATCGCGCTTACTCCCGGCGCGGGGCGCCTTTATTGCAGTGACCCTCTGTTGCAGCGTTTACCTAGGAAGGAACTTGCGGTCAAACATCCAATTAGACCTACCGCTTGGGCAAGAAGCGGCAACATTACAAAGCCCTAGTCTCCAACTGATTGATTGATCGGCTTCATTTTACTTCGCTTCTTGTGGCACTTTTGGCTAATTTGCGAAGATGGGGATGAGTGATGACATGAAGAAATTGATGAATGGACACTCACAAACATCCATGCCCAGGCCGGGATTCGGACTCTTAACCTCTGGCGTCTTAGTGCAATGTGCTAACCACTTCCTCTCCGAAGCAGCCGGCAGGGAAACAGGATTTTTGTCAAAATGGCAGTCCTGCGCTGTGATTGGAAACCGGTTCCCAGAGCGGCGGCATTATAGCAGTCGCACATTACAAGCGATTGTAGAATTTCCATATAATTAGTAAATTACCATGAAACTTATTTCTGTAATGTACACATACAAATCTGATCAAATGAACAACATAGGCATTTGTGGCAATATTCGGACTCTAATAATGTGTGCGAACCCTTAAACACACACCCGCTCTATGCGCCTTCATGGCAGGATGCAATGAACAGGGAACAGCTTTACTTTGGAGCCATGGTCATAGAGCCAAACGATTAAGATGATAATTTTCTGTTTGATATCCTAGTGGAAATTTGTCACTGTAATTACCATCAAGGACTAAGCTCAAGCATCACTAGAGATAACTAGAAAGTTGGTTTAGTCCTGTGGTTGTTATTCCTCTTGTCCTCTGCGTTCCAAGAACTCTGCATCCTGGGTGATTTTTGTCTCTTTGTCATCTAAGATATCATCTTCTCTAACATTAGTTGTCGTTGTCGGTCACGAATGACAGGGTGTCCATAAAATCCCTTTACAACTTCAAAAAAGCACTACAAATGCAAATGATGAGATATTTGAGTGATTTTTTTTATTGTACTCGTTTACTATTAAATTTTGTACTAATAGTCAATTTGTGTATTTCCGGTAACATTGTGAAGAAAGAGAGGTCCTCGAAAGAAAAATGACTACTCCGCAAGAAAAGGCACAATGTGTGGTGTGGTTCATTGAAACATAATCTGACACTCAGACTCAGCGAAACTTCAGGACTAGGTATGGGAAACAACCACCAGCACGTCCATCAATTCGTGAATGGCACAGGAAATTCATGGAGACCGGTACAATTTTGGATAAAGCAAGAAGTGGAAGAAAACGAGTATCAGAGGAAGATATCGAACATGTGAGACAAGCCTTTGTTAATTCTCCAAAGAAATCCATTCGCACTGCTGCCAGACAGTTACAGCTACCACGATCAACAGTGCACAAGGTTCTACACCATGTACCGAAGGACCCGAAATGAGACAGTCCAAAGGTGAATGTGTGGTGTGGACTGATGTTCAATAGCATCATTGGTCCATTTTTCTTTGCGGAGCAAACAATTACTGCAAATGTTTACCTTGACCTTTTAACTGAATATGTGACACCACAACAGCTGACCTTCAACCAACCGTCCTTTATCAAAGAAATGGTACACCACCACATTGGGGATTAAATGTTCGTGACTTCCTGGACCAAACATTTTCCGGTAGGTGGATTGGACAGGATGGCCCTATTCCCTGGCCACCTCGTTCACCAGACATAACATAACGCCCCTAGATTTCTTTCTATGAGGCTACGTTAAAGACACTGCGTATCGAACAAAGGTACGGAACATTACTGACCTCAAACAATGGATCACCGATGCCATTGCCACCATTAATGAGGCTATGGTAGAGCGGACATGGTGCGAAATCGATTTTCGCCTAGACGTCCTTCGTGCAACCTATGGTGCCCTTATTGAGGTTAATTAAGTCATGAAAAAAAAACTTCAATATATACTGCTACTATGTGACAAATTTGGTGTCGTGTCGTTTGCGCCGAGGCTTCTTATCGGTTCATTTGCGCCGCGACATATGTCAAGACCTTCCTTGGTGGGTTTTCCCACAATCGGGAGTGTCATTACCGCCGCGCGCACGTGTGTTTATGGGAACATGGTGCATAGCGCATGAAATCAAACAAACAAACAAACAAACGTGTGTTTATGACGTTGCACAGCTGTGTTTACACTGAAATGTTAAACCTATCCAGAGAGTCAAATATGACTTTTCTTTGCTTATTTCAAAAGACGTTACACAGGATTACTTGTATCAATTTTATTCCACAACACAAAATACATAAATCAGCCTATTAACTATTAATCATTTATACACTACATAAAATCGTTAAAAAACATTGTAAATACAGTATTGTTAAAATATTGCAAGCATTCTACAAGTACGCTTTGGAAGCAACATAAATGTGCCAGTCTATTACACTTAATTATTTTACACTACATAAAATCGTCAAACATATTATAAATAGTGTTATTTTTGCAAACATTATATAAGTACTACGTATATGTACACTTTGGAAGCAACATAAATATGCCAGACTATTACACTTAATTATTATACACTACATAAAATCGTCAAAAATATTATAGGCTATATACTGCTGGCCTTCGTAAATAAGGGACGGGTTTCCACGCTTTGTTTCTATCATGTCCATATTCTCAGCCATCTTGTCTCTCTCAAGTCTCAGTTTTACATAAATACTAATTTCCCAATGTAGATCCCTCATATATACTTTCATCTTACATTCATTTACCAATCACCTTCCTTTTCAATAGAAGATAAACACAGCTACAGCTGGGCAACGTCATAGACACACGTGCGCGCGGCGGTAATGACACTCCCGATTGTGGGAAAACCCACCAAGGAAGGTCTTGACATATGAACCGATAAGAAGCCTCGGCGCAAATGACTCGGTGCAAACGACACGGACTCGACAAATTTCATTTAATTATCTCTTCATATGTGTTTAGAATAAAAGCTTGAAGTTGTAAAGAGACTTTATGGACGGGCCCTGTGTGTGTGTGTGTGTGTGTGTATGTGTATATATATATATATATATATATATATATATATATATATATATAATATAAGGAACACCCCTATACGGTAGTATCCCCGCGGCTAGTATTTCAAACATTTATTGCACATTTTGCATATGCTATCTGATCACACTCCTGCAGAATGTCTGCACAAGGCACCTGTAGAATCAAGACAACTTGTAAAATTTAAAACAATAAAGAAAACAGAAAAGAAAAACGGGGGAACTGACATTCATGTAAATGACGTCCTGGTCTTTTTAGGCACCAGGACATGAGAGCATACCCTCGAATGTATGCGGGTGGAGGCTGGGCAATCTTCGGGGTTCCCTCACTTTTTATGCAGTATATGCAGCTTAGATTCAACAGATTCGCAAAATATTTTAAGTATACTCTGACCCCGTATCTCTGAAGCAAGCGAACGAAAACAAGTATACTCAAGTAGTGACGCGAGACGGCTCCACCAAAGAACACGTGAGAGGGAATGGGATTTCGTGGAGGGGAAAAGCGACTGCGGTTACCAGCCTTCGCAGCAGCGCGTGCTGCTTTGCTCTGCCCAATCGATTTCCTCCCTTTTTTCTGCCGCTATTCGTGGCCTTGCTCCAGAAATAGCTGGGACAGAGTATGGTTGTTAAGAAAGTAAATATTTATTAATTTAATGAAAACTGTTTGAGACAAGAAAATCTACACCATTGTAAGGGGTATTTTTTGCCATTGTCGCATTAAATCCTTTGTAAAAGACTGCTGAATTGATGAACTACTTTATGCATTGCTTTGCTGCTTATTGCTGCTTATTGGTAAAGTTGTAAAATACATTATGAGTCCGTGAAAAATAAAATAAAAATCAGTTCATATCGACGATGGTACAGTGAACCCTCGTGTGTTAAGAAATGAATGAGTTTAAAATCACCATGTGGTTTTCAATATTTTTATTTCATTATTATAGGTAATGTTAATAATTAATTATCAATAATAATACTCATAATCAAGAATAACAACGTATGGCATCCACAAACCGAAAACAAAAAGTTTAATTTGTAGACTGTGTATGTGTGTGTGTGTGTATCATTGGAAAAACGTTATAGATATGGAAATCCTCTCTTAAGTATTTTCTCTGCCAAATTGTAGAAAGTAAGGCCATGGAAGTAGTCAGCAGCAGTTTCGGAGAAAAAAAGATGATCGTCTTGAAAGCGAGAATCATCCTCCTAGCTAACTTTAATTCGAACTTCGAGATTCAATTAAGTCAGGGTAAAAAGAAAATTAACTATAAAGGTTGGAGAGGTGCTTTAGCTTTCCCATTTTCTTTCCTATGCCTCTTTCCGTGAAGACAGTTACTGTTCCCATGGCGACCGTATTGGGTTAACATAAAGTCGGTGCCTTATGGAGATGGATAAGTTCATTTCCGTTCTCCACGCCACTCTCCAATAGCAATTCTGCTTTGAGCCTTTATTTTAAAAACTTTTTAAAGTTTTTAATTGTTAATACTTTGAATGTTATCTTTAGGTACTAGTCCGGAACTGAAAAAATGGTAATTTGTATTTTAGGCAATGTTACTCAAAAGTTACCAATAATGGTGAAAACTCTAACGATTGCGTTAACTATAATAAATGTACATTTGGTGCTTCAACTTCACAATTCTATTGTGTTTTATAAAAGGCACAAACTGCGATTTTCTATGGCTTTCATCTAAGTCGCACGGAATCAGAAAATATTATAAGTAAAATTTTATATGGGGCTTGTGTAAATATTTTAAGCAGTGGTGATCCAACATGTACGAGTATTTTATGTTTAATGTTTGCTATTAAAATAATAAACACAATTAACTACCTGCTGTATAACTGCATTTTTTCACTTGTGATTTTTCCCTAAAAACAGCTTAAAAATATGACAGTGCTTGTAATTTTGTATAGATTAAATGAGGGTTAGGATGGGACGTAACCGACCTAGTAGAAAATTAGAGAAAATAGTAAATACCTCTCTCTTTCAATTTCTCGCCAGTAAACTGTATCAGAAATAAAATATTATATTTTTCAAAAATTATAATTTTTGATGCAATTTAAAACTTCATAGTTTAAGAACACAGTAATTATATCCCTATCTCTCCTCGTTCAGTCTTACAGAATATAAGTTTTTGAACTTCCGCCTAGGAAGCATAACACAGTCTCACTTGGTTCATATATGAGGGCGTTGCGGATACGAAGGGCGAACTCAACAAACGTAAATTGTGAGGAAAATGCATTTCAAGTTGTCAGGCATAGTGCGAACTACACAAAAACTTGGTAACAGTAGATCGGAATGTTTCATGCGTGAGTTCGCACTGTGCCTGACAACTTGAAACGCATTTCCCTCACAATGCACGTTTGTTGAGTTCGCCCTTCGTATCCGCAACGCCTCATATGTACATGGAAGGTAATCGGGATGTAGTTTATATCTTAAAGTGAAAATCAAATTTTCATTGGCCGACACCAGCAAAGCTGTTTTTGAAATGTCCTATCTTTTCTAAAAACTGCTATGATATTCCAAATTCTGTAAAATTACATATGTTTAGAATTACCTCGAAAGCTTTCACGTGAATCGTTGTTTGATTTGATTTCGCTGTTGTCTTGATATTTGCAATAGTTACGTTGCTACGTAAGCCTATTCAACTATTGACAATATCTAGGCAGCAGCCAGAGCAAGACACACGAAGATTCACGTGAATGCACTAGAAGGAATTCTAATCATATTTTGGAATATCGTAGCGGCTTTTTGAAAGGAGGACATTTCAAAAACGGTTTTGCTGTCGTCGGTCAAAGGTACATCCGAGTCTTAGATGTTTATGATTATAAGCGTAAATTACAACGAAGGGATCTTTTTTAGGCATAAAAGTGTACTGAAAAGTCTATACCATACAGTATATGATTTAGCAACACTTTTCCTAATCCTAGCGTGTTTTCGTGGTTGAAAAGATTGGTGGCGGAATTCCTAGGATAGACTTTCAGTTGTCCTTGAAAGCGGAAATCAATGTCTGTCCGACAAATCTCCGGTGAGTGACGGCTCCTTCTGTAAAGAGGATATCGAGCGTCAGCACTTACGGAAGAGGAATTAGCAGCCATTCGTAAACACTTTTATCCCGGAACGGACAAAGGAGATGTTTTTTTAAAAAGAGCTGTCACTCGCTTTCTGCATTGAAAACGCTTACGGAATACAAAATCGCCCAGCACGTGCGATTTTATGAAATTTAACTTTCGCATTTTTGTATCAAATTATGCATCAACTTTCGAAAACGAAAGGTCCAATCTTAGATGAAAAAAAAAATTTGAATTTTCTGACCTGAGAAAATTTGTTATTCATATCTCTGAAAACAACTAAACTCATCTTCAATGAATCAATATTGAAATTAACCAGTAAGATGATTTGACAATGTGCCGTGGCAGAGTGGTTAGCACAACGCCAGGGATTTCGGTTTGAAATCCCCGCCTGCCATGGGTATTCCTTATCAATGTCCTTTCATCAATTTCATCATATCATCACTCATCTCCATCGTTGCGATTAGCCAAAAATTACAGAAAAGCGTCGTACAATAACTAAATCACTCAATCACTCTATTTAACAACAAAAGTCGGAGAAGCATGAAACTTAACTCGGTTTGCCCGTCGCATAATGTACTGCCAGTATATTTTTAAGTTGTTTATTGTTTTGTTAAACAGGGTTATATATTTCTTGTGCATGATGATAAATCAATATCTCCGAAGTTCGGGAAAGAAAGTACAGATGTGAAAAAATGTAAGGGAATTCACATAATGCAAGGCCAAATTATAAATAGCACGTATTTTGTGAAGGTATTTTCTCGGTTCAGATTTTTTCAGCCAGATTGGCTTTCTAGTCCAATGTCATACAATGTCCATCGTTTTCAGCCTATCGTGGTTCTCCTCAGTGACTACAGGCGAATGCTGGGATGATAACTTTAGCGTAGACCACTCCATCCACCCGTTCGTGCTGCGACCCTACCGGTTGCGGTTAACCTAACTGCACAAATAAGCGGCGGTAAGTAAATCAACCGACCTTGCAACGAATTGTCCACGATTGGCATTAATTTGGTTGCAGTAGTGTAACATGGATAACTTTCAGAGATACAAGGGAGGAAGACATTTAGTAACACCAATTACAATGCCGCAACGTTGTTGTTGTGCAACTAACATTAGAATCCAATTTACGTTGAGAGACAGAGAGAGAGAGGGAGAGAGAGAGAGGGAGAGGGCGCGTCGTTATGTGGTAAACAGACCAGTCCCATCGGGTGTCAACCGTGTGACTCCCTTCAAATGTAATACAGCTATACTCGCTTGTAACAATATAACTAATTCTCTAACATCATCAAATCCTTACCTTTTGCCCTTTCCTGTACAAGGAAACTCCAAATTATTCTATAGTGATTAATCTGATTGGGGAATTATACTAAGTTCTGGATAATTTTAGTTCAAATTAAATATCTTTACTGTCACTTCCAAAACGTAACATAAGTATTCGACGTATGGTCTGGGAGGAGGTACTAGTTAACGTATGGTCCTACGAATCCAGGTACATTAGGTTTAAATCCCGGACAATATAAGAATGTTCTTTATGTAGTCAACTTTATGACTTCGTCGTTCATCCTCGCTATTAACTTAGAGAGAGATACGAAACAAGAAAGTTGTTAAGTGGCCCCTCCGAAATTTCCACACGCCCCTCCTCACAAGTGTACGTGGCATATAAACATCCTCGTGGTTATTTTTTAAAACAATTGGTTTCATCTTTTCAGCTGCTCTTAACTTAGATAATTCTAGGTTGTTACGGAAAAGGCACTTGAGTCACAAAAATTTAATTTTTGCAACAGACTGTTATTTGTATATATTCTTTTAATAGCAAGCATTGAAGAAAATATATTGGATCATCACTGTTTAGCATGCACAAAATAAAATTCATATAAAATGATACTTATAATATTTTCTTTTACTGATTCAGATTGACTTAAGGGCATGCGGGACAGTTTCCACGGGCTCTTCCTAAGCTCTTCCCTCCGTGGCAGTGTTGCCAACTTAGCTCTCTTGGAGCCAGATCTGGCTCTTTCGTGCATTCGTTTGGCATGAACTGGGGAGCCTAGCCCCGTGCCTCACTATGATGCCATCACTAGTTCCGGCCCACATAGACCAACTTTTGCCATGATTATACATTTTGCACGTAACGTGATATTGTTATATTGGCTGCGTCGCCTCACCCCCTCTTATATCCCCAGCTACTTTTTTATAGCGCCGTATTGACGTGAAATTGACATAATATTGTTATCAGGGAATCCTTTATTTTCGATTTCATACGACCATCGGTGGATTTTTGAGATGGGTGACTCCGCCGGATCTAGATGGTGAAAACTAAGAATAAATTGTCATCAATTTAGAGTTAATGGTAATAGGAGTGCCCCACCCCTTTGGCAACTAACAATTCCCTAGGAAGTGCTTTATCCAGCTTTCGTAAATCTAGCTCCTTGAATGTCAGTTTTAACTCCATTTAGGGTGAAATTTAGCGCATCAGGTTTGGCACCACTGCCAGGATACCCGTGGGAGGCAAGGAGAAATGCATTGGGCTTATGGGAGTATTATTTGATTTGTTCTCTTGGGAATATCAAACTTCCGATGGAACAGAAAAATATATCAACGGGAAGAAGGCAGTTTGAAGATGCATTTCACCAGCGGAAAAGTCGAAACTTCCATTTGATTAGCCGTAACTTGATGTAGAAATTGATTCCTCATAAGGAATGCATGGGATTGCGAAAATTCGTATTCGTCATATTTTTCAAACATCGTGTTCAGCTTAATAATCAACATTAAAAAAACGCTTCCACGCTTCATATGTCTTAGAAATCACCCTTTTTAACACAAAATTCATTAAAACTGACATTAAATGAGTTTGATACTTTTAAAGGGAAACCAGTGTAAACCAGTATAAAATTAAATCCACTCAGTTCATAAGAAAGCTCTACGTGTGGGCGAAGTTTAAATATTCTAATGTCTTCAACAAGAAAATTTGATTGATTAAATTCGCTATACGGAATCCATAAATCTACAGGTTCAGCACGGCGAAACATCTATTTTACAGAATGTATTATTACGTTTTCAGCAGCGAAAGGATTGGTCATTTCTTTACTTACACAATATAATGTTTTGAAGCTTCAAGGCTTTTGTGTTATGCAACCAGCCAATCTCAGATGACAAGTGGGTTGCATAATGCACAGGCATAGTTGAAGAGCTCGATATCTTAAAGGGAAACAACCAGCCTTTATAAAGGAGTTTTCAAGTTCGTTGTTTCGCCGTAGTTCTTAACAAGGCGGTGTAACTATGACATTAAATCTAGAACTATACTCTCTTAAGGAATGATAGGATATTCATACACAACCTAATATTTGCACTATTATTAATTATTCTTGATTGTTGTTATTGATTGTTAAAATCACCAATATTAAATTAAATACAAATTTAAAATAATTATTAAAGTAAGATTTTCAGCTAGAGTTACGAAGCTTACATAGGGATGAATGATTTTATAATGATGTGTTTTGTAAACAGATTACCATGTATGATATGTTATGATACTTACTTAACGATAAATTACTAAGAATCAAATTTGCATGCCTTTTTCAAATTTACCTATATTTTGTAAGTAAATTTGATTCATTGATTTTTTGTTTTACTTCACTTTTCTGTCACATTTGGTTAATCGCGAAGATGAAAATTAATGATGATAAGATGAAAGTGATGATGGAACTATCATAAACATATATGGAAGACAAAACACGAGTCCCACAGAGGATTGTATTGGTTGTAAGTCCAGATGCCAGAGCCACGCTAGTCTGCGAAATGCATCACTAAATTTGAGTTTTTAGGTCAACTAGATCAAAATATATGATAAACTTATTATATGAATCCGCAATTTTCCAAAAATAGTGGATGCACTACTCCGAATGAAAACAGGATTTGCTTTTCCTAATTCTCCGACCCCGAAAATCTAGAATTTTGACTCTAAATTGTACTTTTGGCCAACTGAATCAGAGAAATTGTGTAAATCCACCATTATTTTAAATGTGCCTAAAATGACTCGCCAGAATCAACATGTTCATTCAAGTTCTCTTGCAACTTGTGTGGGTCTAAAGCATGAATCGACAGATCTCGAAATTTCCATTTGTCTGTTACTTCCGCGTGTCAGCTTCTTAACAGTCCATAAAGCACATATTTGTAACTTCATTAACGAAAATAAAAACAACGTAAAGTATTAGTGATATTGTTTTCAAATTGCGAGCAACCTGTTATAACTTTAATCTACGAGGGTAAGTCAGTAAGTAGTCACAAACGCTTATTTAAAAAATACTAAGTGATACTGACTTGAAAACCGTTTTTGTATTTCAACATAATCTCCGACCAACATTGATACATTATCCCATCGCTATATCAGTCCTTAAAACCTACTGCATAAAACGATTTGGGCTGCTGTCCCAGCCACAGTCGCACCCCACGTTCAACATCTTCATCTCGAGCCGTATAGTGGCAGTAGAGAACATGAAGCCATGAGAACACCCTACTGCAGTTGCTGTGCTGTCTATCGTTACTCACCTGTCAGCTTGAGTCACCCCCTCCACCCACTACACCTGTCGCAATCTGAACAGGACGACCAGGTCTGTCTTCGTTAAGAACGTCTGACCGTCCTTGCGAAATTTTCACGACCCAGTTGTCCACGGCCTTACGTGACAAACACTTTTCAACGTAAACAGGAAGCTTTTTATTATGAATATCCCTAGCAGGAAGTCATTTTGCCCACTGAAAACGAAAGAGCAGCACACTTTTTTTTTGTATGTACACTTCTCGAGCCCGGTCACAATTTTTAAACTGAGCTGCCCATGCGTGTGTCTGCTATCTGGCGACTGCTAACTGAATATCATAAAGCTAGATTATGCTGCCACCTAGTGACACCTTTAGAAAATACTCACTACCATTTACTGACCTCCCCCTCGTAGATTTTGAGGAACAGTAATCTGCAACCTATTGAACTGTGAATTTCATTACGCATGAGTACGTTAGGAAGTCTTTGTTACGTAATTCATAAAGGTTTCACGAAATTGATTACGATGTCAAAACTTAAGTCTGTTGCGACACAGTTTCTACGAGGACTCATAAGTAGAAATACTTTATCTTGCTTCCAATTGGCTAACCCAACGGGAGGGAAATAACCGGTCACCCATGAACAGCGATCAATTTCGAAAACAAACGGCTTGCCTCGTACTTTTAACAAGGAAAGTTGTTCCTCACGTAAGTTTCCCGCGAAGGCATTTCGCTGAACAGACTTTGTCGAAGTCAACTTTCAGAAGCAGTGTTGCCAGAACTATTGTTATTTTCTTATTTGAAAGTAAAACAGCTCTGTTTACTTTAAGCAGAGACGTTATCAACCTAATGGAGTTGTTTTTACTAATATTCCACATTGGAAAGTACAAACATTGAGCATTACGTTCTTACACTCTCCTTTTACAAGAATATAATCAAATTTGCGTCATAGTCCTAGTGTTTGAGTATTTTTTAAGTCCACTTTATGTACAGAAAGGCTAATCGGGACTGGATCTATAGGTAAATGTGGAATTCGAACCACTATGTGCATCCATCGGGATTCGAGCCCTAAACCCCTTGATTACAAGACGACGACCTTACCACTGCGCCATCGGGGAAGAGCCGTGTGATAGTCCTAATTGCTATACTAATAAAGCAAAATTATAAGTCTACTAAAAAAATACAATTACTTCGAATCCTAAACAATTTAAACGTGTATATTGTTGTTGTTGTTTTTTTACATTATCAACATTCCGGGCGTCTTTAATTTTCTAGCATAATTTAAAGTTGTTTTGTAAACTTATTTAAACGACCAGTATATACAGGGTGGGCACAAAGTCGCTTTCCCCAATAAATGAAGAAATAAAAGAACCTAGAACCTAGGTGACTTGACAATCTTTATTGTACTTCACAGTGTCGTTTGTACTTCAAATACTGTTCAAACTGTCCCCCACCATGTTCAAAGCACAAGGTACATCTCTTCAGCACTGATTTGCAAATATCATGACACAATTCAAGATTGTCGTCCAGTCTCTTGAATGACTGTTCGATTAGCTGTTGCAACTGAACCAAATCCTGCTGTTTCTCAGAAAACACTTCGTCTTTGACAATACCCCACATGGAGAAATCGCATGGTGTGAGGTCACATGAATGTGGTGGCTATCATACCACGACAACCAATCCATTCATCGAAATGTTGATCCAAGAACTCCCTCATAACAAAACTAAAATGAGGCGGTGCTCCATCGTGTTGCCACGTGAATGGAATGTTTTCGTAACGAGGGTTATTGACAAGTTCTGGAATCACAACGTCCTGCAACATCTAAAGGTGTGTGTCGCCGGTAACAGTTCCTTCAAAAAAGAATGGTCCTATGACACCACCACTCCAAATACCACCCCGAACAGTGACACCAAGGACGTTTAACTCTTCCGTCATAATTTCGTGTGGATTGGTATCACTCCAATAAATACAATTGTGTCTGTTGACGCGACCGTTCATCTTGAATGAGGCCTCATCTGTCCACAAAATTCGTTTCCAGAAGTCTCTGTCAGATTCGTTCCGAATGAGACACCACTCACAGAACTCAACACGTCGGTCCGGATCACATTCGTGTAACGCGTGCAGAAGTTTTGGCCGGTAAGGTTTCATATTCAAATCCTTTAACATGTTCCTTACAGAGGTACGTGACATTCCTAGGCCCCCTGCGCGCCTTCTGGTAGACTTCTTCGGGCTGGCTACACAACTCTGAGGTACATGTGCAGTGTTTTCTTAATTTCGTACACTTCGGGGTCGTCCGCTTCGCTGTAGATCATGCACAGAACCTGTAGCCTCGAATCGTTGCTTCAGGTTTCTCACGGCTTGACGTGATGGTGGTTCCACACCTGGAAATCTTCTCCTGAATTCTGCTGTCACCACATGTGTGTTCTTGTCGTGTTTCCACCAAGCTTGTAGTACGAAAACACGTTGTTCCTTTGTTAATTTGCGATTCATCTCAAGACCTGCAATGCAAGATAACAACTTCACTCAGTAAACAACTCTCTTCAACAAACAGTAAACAAAACACATACGAAAACATGGTTGCCAGTCCTAGAGACACAGTAGTGCCAGTTCTAGTACAAAAAATCGCTGATACCTCGCTTATTTCTTTCTTTTCTTTCCTTACTTGTTTTGGGGAAAGCAACTTTGTGACCACCCTGTGTGTGTGTGTGTGTGTGTGTGTGTGTGTGTGTGTGTGTGTGTGTGTGTGTGTGTGTGTGTCTATATATATATATATATATATATATATATATATATATATATATATATATATATATATGGGATATGTGAGGGTGACGTTATGGGAGACAGAACTTCCCAATTTAACCCTATTTTTTCGATTAAATTAGGTAAATTAATTTCCTGATATTAATAATAGGAAATTCTTCTATTCATAATTAATTTTAAAATATTCTATTCTATTGATTGATTGGACCCTATTAAAAAACCATTCGTGTATGTGTGTGTGACAGAGGGAGAGAGAGCCGAGGTGATCGATCCGGTAGGGGGTCTAACCACCACGCGGAAGACCCAAGTTCGATGCCCAAGGTTGGTGATCTCTGGTAGGCATTTTTCCATCAGTGTCCCTGTACGGAGCGGATCTGGGGTTGCCCAGCCTCTATAAAAAATGGGTACCTGGGGCAACCAGGGGAAAGGCAGCTGAACTCCGCACCCTCACCATGTGTCTTCACAGTAAGTTATAATATGCAGGAAAAACTTTACCTTATATGTATGTAAGTACGTATGTGTGTGTGTGTGTATATATATATATATATATATATATATATATATATATATATATATGCATATAAGATATGTGTATATGTATACATATTACACCAGCAGTGAACAGGAGCTTTCTCTAATTGAAAACTGAAACAGTGATCTAGATAAGAGCTAATCAAACGGTAGTATGATTGCTTCATTGCTTCATATACAGAACAGAATAACGTAGAATGAGATCATAAGTCAGGGTAAGCTTGGCTATCCAAATTTGTTAAAAGTACATCATTTTTGTTTCTTGAGACTGGATTTTCTTTGTTTGCGTCATGAAGTATAATATTGCTGAAACATATACTGAAATTTCATGTGTAGGAAAGTTTGTTGAAACAATCAACAACGGTTTCCTCTTCAAAGATTTTGTCTATTACAGTATTTTTATTTACATTCTCAGTGTTAATTTATTTGAAATGATATGTCTTACTTACCAGTACTGAAAACAATGAAAGACAATAAAATGAAACCTTTCTTGATGCAAATTTGTAGGACGAACACAGACTGACTTTTCTGTATTTTAAGTATTTTTGTTATGTGTGTGTTCATGCTATACGTGCACTTTTTGACGTTCCTTCTTGTGTTTTTGTATTTTTTTATTTTGTGTTTATCTCTTTTTTGTGTTTCCTTTCTTTAATTTTCTTTGGTATTTTGATGTTTTATATTTCGCAAACTGTTAGATATTCAACTCGATTTGTAAAATGTAAAGTAGAGATAGCTAAGTGTAAGAAAAGGCTTGTGCCTTAACTTTGCCATCTAAAAGAAGAAATAAATAAATAAATAAATGTCTTGAATAACGTGAATGTCATTAAGTGTGTACGCATTTGATGAGAATTTCAAGCTTTTGAAAGTATCTCAGTTATTTTTTGTGTATCTGGCAACACTGTTTGCAAGTGCCATGGAGTTCTACCTTTCATTCCATCACAACAAACACATGGAATCGAATTTCATGTTCACAAGACCGTGAAAAATAAGAGAAGACAGGAACGAGAGACAATGATACTGAAGTTTGAACGGAATGGAACAGAAAAATGTTTCCAATATCTAGATGGAAGTTCATGTCCATAAATTGTGGAAATAGGCGAAGACTTTTAAGATAAATCTAATCAGAAAGTATGAACATGGGTCCGCAGAAAAAAATATTCTCCACATAGCAGTGTTTAAATTCAATCAGCTTAATTCTCCTGTGTAGGATATCGACAAAGCAGTTGCGAATTTCACGGAACAAAAGCTATGATTACATACATTCAGACAATGTCCGGAGAAATAGAGCACAAAGCAATTCCCATGGCTTGTCCGTCTCCACGGCTCATTTCTCTATCATTAAATGGCTTCACAAATACAATGTAATGTCCAGTCAAACCCTATAGGCTTTCATCAATTGTGACTCTTCTCAGATGTTTCACAATTGGAGAGATGTAGTTTCAATGGAGAGTCTCTGTCACTGTTCTACTTTGCAGCACATCCGAGTCTAATACTTTATAAAAGTTACCCGTAGATTAGAGCTCTATGCGTGTACGGTCAGGTTTTAGCTCTTCTCCAAATTTAGTCTGAAAATATTTTTCTGAAGTAGAAAGAAATTCCTACTTAAATATTCCAATATATTCACTCCTCTTCAGAAATTTACTGGTTTCAATTGTTTAAATTTTTGTTTTAAGTCCACTTTATACACAGATACGCTAATCGGGACTGGACCTACACTTTAAAATAGGACCATAACCACTGTGCAATGTGCCTCCGCTGGGTATCAAACCTGTGACCCCTTGAATAAAATGGGACGACGTTACCACTGCGCCATCCAGACATTTTCTGGTGTGAACAGTACTGAATTCTAGCGCAATAATTTAATTGAAGGAGTCCATTATTCTTTAAACAAATTCTGAAGAATATATAGACGTTGATAGAGAGTTGCGTGTTTAAATGTGTGTGGGAGGGAATCAAATTAATCGCGTAAGTGTAAGTGTGTTCCTTTTATTCATAAGAAGACGTAAATAGCTCTAAATGCTTTTACTGATTACGTTATTGGTAACTTGCTTTTAATACACTATTCCTTAACTACATACTACTACTATATATAAATTTAATCGTTCTTGGCTTAGAAATATCAAAACTTTAACTCTCTTTCAATCTGCAAAAGAATATTGTAACGCTATTCCTCGCTCACAAAGGAATACGTCAGATTGTGTGCAATTCGTTTTTCGTTTGTTTCCTTTTTTTCGGAGAAGTAATACGTCACCAGTCATGTGACTATGGAAAGGGAAGGCTCTCGCGTGGCTTGCGGAGCTCTCTCTCTCTCTTACTCTGGCAGCGGTTGGGTTCACATCTCGTAGCTCTACCTTGAACTGGTAGAATCGGTCTGCTGAAGTCATCATCTGTGTACTGGTAGTATAATTATAATATATTTAAGTTTAATCTAAGATTCACATTACTTCATTTAGTTAATTAGTTTCATTTGTGCACTATTTAGTTATGCGATGTTTAATGCTACTATTACGCAGATGGTCCTTTCAGATTTGACCGATATTCAGTAATCATGTTCATGTGTATCCAATTAGATTAAAAACTTCCCCATTCAAAATTGCTGATTAATATATTATCCACGGAAGAATAATACAGAATGTTGAACACAATCTGATTACGTTAAATTTGTTTGGCCTCTATGATGTTTGCTTATATTTGTAATTTGAAGAAATAATGTCAATCGGACATATATGTATATTATACTAAATTTGTTACTAGGATAATTTAATTTCTATTATTAAAGTTACTACTGTTGTATACGACAAATTTCTAGAAGTGGTTTCCTCAATAAATTGTTAAATATGCTAAATATTTCAATAAGCAAGGTAGTCAAATTGTCAGCCCGTAGTGTATATACGTATAATTGTAGAGGACTAGTGATACAGTCCAAATCTAAATTATATGGGAAAATACTTGGGTGGTGACAATATCTTCGGCGAATTCTTCTAAAAATGCGACCTGGGTATTATAGTTATTGAGTTTCAAGTCCACTTTATGTACAGATAATCTAATCGGAACTTCACCTAGAGTTTAACCCACTAACCTGGGACCCCTGGATTACAAGGCGACGACGTTACCACTACATCACTGGGGAGGCACAGGGTACTATAATAAGAGGACATTTGGAGATATGGAATGCAATGTAAATTGAGAATAGAAATAGTCGGAAACTGTTCAATAGCTAGCCTTAGTACTAACTTAAAGACCTGTAAATTGGAATATGGTAATGGTAATGATCGAACTCACCTATGAGGGGTATGGAGTGTGGAGTCCTTTGAAATGTTGATGAAGAGGACAATCTATAGAAGTACATGGATGGGTGCAATTGTAGTAATACGTTGTAAAATCACTCAAAAAACGTAAGAAAAGTACAGGAATTTGGTATGAGAAACATAATGATAATTAAGTAGTTTTTAGAGACGAAAAAAGGGTCAAGTGCAAACAAAGATAACGAAAGTGAAAGTTCTAAAACATCGACAAAGGGCTTATAACCAATGAGAAAGAACTTAAATGAACAGGCGAAAACAGAAAAATATTTAATGAAACAAAGATAACAACAAATGACGTACTAAGAAGAACGGACGATGAACATAAAATAGTTGAGTGTAAGCAAAGATAACAAATGGAAATGAGTTTAGTCAACGAAGATAACAAGTGAAGAGAAACTCAAAATGCTGACCAAGGAAGAAATTTATTTTATTATAAAACATAAACTAAACGTAACGTTTCAACCTTCTAGCAAGGTCTTCTTCAGACTCTGTACCAAGTACAAATGTAACAAGGTACACAAAAGGAAAGAGTTGAAAGGACAAGAGAGAAAGAGGAGAGAAGAAGGAAGAAGCATGAAGGAAATAGAGCGTGAGATAAAGAGTCCAACCACATTCTGTTTCAGGTGAAAGTACAGTTGACAAGGGAAAGCCACCTGCTAGATTGTTCCAGAACTACTTTCTAATAGTCTGGAGGGGAGTACTTTTGTGTATATATATCGTCCTTTTGTGTACCTTGTTACATTTCTACTTGGTACAGAGTCTGAAGAAGACCTTGCTAGAAGGTTGAAACGTTACGTTTAGTTTATGTTTTATACTTGTAATAAAATACATTTCTTCCTTGGTCAGCATTTTGAGTTTTTCATATCTGGAAACAAGGTTTAATGGTGTTACAAGTGAAGAAGTGCTGATAAAAAGAACAGGTGAAAACGGAAAGGTGTTAATGTAAACAATGATAAATGATGATGTGCTGGACGGCCCAGAAGAATGAAAATGGGTTCAGTCTGAACAACATTAACATATTTATATATGATGACGTGCGGAAAGAAGTTTAGTGCAAACAAAGATAATCAATTAGGAAGAGCAGAGGATAACAATGAGGAAGTGACGAAAAGTAGTAGAGAAAAAGGAACAAGGACAATTAGGAGATGAATGCAGGAAGTTTCGTGGAATGCTGTATGATGGTGCAAATGTATCAAAGCATATTGCAAGGGCCTGTCGATGGTGACGATTTACAAGCAAAATGAAAAGGGCTTTTTGATGAGGCTTCTCCCGGAAGGGAAAAAGAGACAACTTTCGCCAGCATTCCCACACGTGATGCTTTTCCACACTCGTTTGATGCTGCCAACGTGGGGCGAGGCCCGGAAGTTTTCCCCTCTCGCGCACACAGCAAATTAATTCAATAGTTTTTGAAAGTGCTCCTCTCCGCGAACGCATTCGGTAATCAACCAGCTCAGCTGGAAGGCTTTACGTGAGGGAGTCCTGGATGTGATGAGCGGATATCGAGATGGGTCGCTCTCGAAACGAAGATTAACCTTCCAGACTGACTGAATCAGACAGGGCGTGCCATTCACCGGTGGTTTTTGATCGTAAAATTAATTTCCCAAATTCGAGAATCGTGTTCAACTCGGTGGTAAATTCCAGTCTCTATTTATGGAGGTTTTAAAAAGCTTCCCCCTTTCTCTCTCTCCCTCTCTGTACAAGAGTAAATGTTGGCATTGTGATTTAGCTGTGAAACGTGGAAACCCCGGGTTTGATGTCCGCGTCCGGCGTGAGTCAAAGAGCGGCTTAGGGGAAAGGAGGGGAGGAAATCTGCTCACGGCAAACAGCATCCGTGCAGGCGTGCGTATAGTAATGCATATCCCATCAGGTTTGTAAAGAGACGCCCGTCTCTCGAAATTGCGTCTCTGCTTGGGTTCTCTGCGTTGGCTTAGCAGTAAAAGTGGCACCTCAATTAGGAAATTGCATCCCCTTTAATCTACTTTTATTTTTACGTTTATGACTTGGCTGGTTCTGTAGCTCGAGGATCGTTTGAAATATGACAAAGTATGAAAACATTAAGCAATCATCAAGATTAATAATAAAGACATGGGTTTACAAGTTTTTGGATTAGTAATCAGTAATCAGGATTCTTACTGACAAGGAAATACTTGAAAACCAGGAAAAATAAGAAGATTTCGAAAATACATGCAAAAACTTGTAAAACGCAAGGAAAATATATTTTTTTGGTACTTGTAAGTTTTAGGAATCAAAATAAATTGACTTTCTTCTTGAACTAACCTCTTGATGAGATATATTAAAATGTTTGAGTAGTTCATTTTTATTCATTTATTTTAAACAGTGTTACAGTACAATTACAGTTTAAACAGTAAGTGTTACTTCAAACTTGGTCATTGGCATGCTAAAGAACCGTTCAATGGTCTGGAAATTTAATTCAAAATTTAATGGAAAACCTTAAAAATTTAGAGAATTTATTTTTCAAAACCGAGTGGGAACTATGGTAATTCTCTCTCTATTTACTTTTTCCTGTTTCTCTCTCGCTCTCATTTTCCCTCCCTCCTCGCTCTCTCTCTCTACCACTCCTCTTTCTCTACCTCCCCCCTCTCTCTTTCTCTCTCTGTCTATATGTCTGTCTTTTTATTACGTGTCTTCTCTCCTTGACTCCTCCTACCTTTCAAACGGGTGTGTAACTTCACACTCCAAATTAGCACGAGCCTTTATCCTTCCACGCAATATCCCAAAATAACACGCTAAGGGTGACTTAGCCTACTCACGTGTGTCTTTTTTGTTAGGAAAACTATTTCCTGCTTTGTGCTTATGGAACAGGTTAGAAAATTTAAGTTTGTTGTCTTTGGCGTCCAGATTGAATCACATGGATCATTATCTTACGTGATACATATTTTGTCCATATTTCCATTTTATTCTATCAATAAGAACAGCATGTTCAGTCATAGAAGGAATAAACCACTGCTTTTCACTATTTACAGGGGTAACAGTAACCCTAAGTGATTATAAATTTAAATTACATCAGTATTTAGTCGTATTTACAAATGGGCCTCCCCTATGACGCAGTGGTAGCGTCGTAGCCTTGTAATCAAGGGATCCCGGGTTCGATCACATAGTGGTTCGGATCACACTTTAAACTGTAGATCCAGTCCCAATTAGCTTTACTGTGCATAAAGTGGGCTTAAAACACCAACTCAATCAATTATATTTACATATGGGCATTATTACGTTACTCCTGTAACCATAAGAAATGTTTTTCCATTGCATCATGAAATTTATCAATGGAATGCTATAAATCTTGAAAAATTCAATATCTAGAAGAAAGTATAGAATTTATTCCAGTTTTATAGTATCCAACTAGTAACTATTAAGATATAAGTGAAAACTAGCTCTGAAAGTCACAAGGGTAGCATATACCTGCAAAGATGTATACAGGAGTGTGCATTGAAAAATATTTCAGAGAGGGAGGGTGTTGATTTTGGTTACTTTAGTGATCGATTTGGTTTATTTTACTTCGCTTTTCTGCCACTTTTGGCAAATAGAGAAGATGAGCATAATGAACGGACACTAAAACTGAACGCTCACGCCCAGGCCGCGATTCGATTCTGGTGTTAGGCTAACCATTCTGACACGGAGGACGGCGATTTTGATTATGGCAAGGTATAATTTTGTCATATACAGTACATATAACCTTATGTTCAAGCCCTATCAAATGTCGTGCCCAAATTATATAATTTACACACATGTATTACGCTTAGGATGTTGGGACTCTACAATCTTTTCCATCTCTAGTGCCGTTGGCCGGTTTTCTGTTAGGGTTCCTTCCCTTAGCCTTTGGGGATCCCTCCCCTCCCTACAAGGCAGTAGGGGCAGTGCTTATTTAATGGCGGCACTTCCTCGCCATGTCACAATGCTGTCATTGGGCTTTTCTGGGTTTTTATTGAGTATGGACTTGCCAAAGACCATCCTCCCCAGGCCCTGTTAGCATTGTCGCCTCGGTCCGGGACTGCTTATTTGGCATTGCCTTATTCGCAGCTAACCACCATATCTGGTGGCCGTTCGCTATCCGCCACCTGCGACCCGCCCAGTTGCTGAGGCTCGCATCGGAAAAAAGCTTCATAGAGGCTTCCAAGACGAGGTTTCTTGCCACAATTTCGTGCCAAGAAGTATGGGGTCGTCTTGCTTTCGCGGCAACTGCCCCTGCTGGGAAGTTGAAGAAGCCTTCAGTATCTCTAATTGCGGAATGGATCCCGACTGCTTGGACACGCGTATCCAGTGCATCAATTGTGAACGGTTTTAAGAAATGCTGTGTAACAAATGAATTAGATGGGGTGAAGACGATCTACTATGGGAAGAAAAGCAAGATCACAATGACAGTGGCACTGCAGATTCTGTGGACCATTCCAGTGAGGAGGACTAAGTGGGATCTGTATCTAACTGAGGGATGTCTGTATTTGATTTTATTTTTTGTGTACCAGTACTTTTATTGTCTCCTTCAGGTACTTGTAATAAGGTAACCATTTGTAAGTTTTGAAAATAGTTTTTCTGTGATTCCTTGTTGAAAAATGGGGGGGGGGGTCGTCTTGCATTCGGAGATATACGGTAAATGTGAGTCTGAGCAAACATTCGTATCAAAGTGACGCATGTGTCAACACTTTGTCGTGAAAGACTCCACCGGGAATCGAAACTGGGACCACTTGCAAGGAGACAGTGGTGCCACATTTTGCCCCCGCACTATGGCCTCTTAATGCTAAGCCTTGCCTACCAAGAAAAAGTAAACCTTCCTTGCCCATGCAGCCATTTTTGACACCAAATCGCCAAGGAGTTGATCGCTACTGCAACGAGATAATGCTCAGAGATAATGAAATTCAATGCGTGTGAAAGGATTGCACGTAAACACCGGGTGTGCGTGATATTAATGGCTCAAATTACATACAACCGTGCGAATTTAGGATTACTTATTGCGTAAAAGCGCACTTTGTTGTCGATTGTTGTTCCTGGGTTGCGTAATGAATCCCAAAAAGAGTAACAAAAGAACTTTATTTATAGACCCAAGTCGCAGTGTTTTCCATCACGTATCGTTATTGCAGCTCGCGGCCCTTTCGTAACTCCATTGTGTGCCAAATGAAACCAATGGTAGCATATTTATGTCACGAAGTATCGCAATTTGTGCAGAACGGCGAGATTCCCTTGTAAAATATTTTCGTAGGGTGGAGTACGTATTTTATTCCCCCAGCGGCGTGCTAGTGTAATAATTCTTTGCAGATTGTATCTCCTTGACATAGATGTGCTTTACGGGGTGTTGTTAGCTGCCTCTTGTGCAAACTTCTATCCTGTTTTGAAACAGCGGGCTACATGACCTGCAGACAGATAATATAGTTTCAGATTGGTCTCGTAAAAGGATAAGGGGCCTCCCCGATGGCGCAGTGGTAGCGTCGTCGCCTTGTATTCAAGGGGTCCCGGGTTCGATACCCGGTAGAGGCACAAGTGGTTCGGATCCCACTTTAAACTGTAGGTCCAGTCCCGATTAGCCTTACTGTGCATAAAGTGGACTTAAAGCAACATATCAATCAAATCAAATTGTAAAAGGATAATTTTTAGCTGTTTTGTGGGGAAGTCTCAAACTTGGGAGACAGCGTTACTTTTTCACCACAACTCAAAAAGGAATGATCTGCTAAACACTGGCGTCGTCAGGTAAATTTGTACTGGTGGGTGCAGTGGCGAATGCGCCTTTTGAAAGAGGGGTAACGGAAGCTAACTAACTCCCACTCAGCCCATCATATTTCTAATTGGGGTATGTGTATGTAGGTATTCTTATATATGTGACACTTTATCTTTCTTTTCACAGTATGTTGACACAAATGATGAATAGCTATCCTCCTAAACAGAGGTAGCGCGTGCTCTGTTTCTATCTCTCTCTCTCTTTCGGCTTCTTCTTTCCCTCTCTTTTTCTCTCTCTCTCGCTCTCTTTCTTTCTATCGCTTTATTTTTCACTACTCCTTTCTCTTTATCTCCCCCTCTCGATGTCTTTCTTTCTCTCTACCCCCTTTCTCTCTCTCTCTCTCTCTCCCTCGCTTTATCTTTATTTCCTTCCCTTTCTCTCAACTCTCTCTCTCTCTCTCTCTCTCTCTTTCTCTCTCTCTCGCTTTATCTTCATTTCCTTCCCTTTCTCTCAATTCTCTCTCTCTCTCTCTCTCCCCTTCTCTCTCGCTTTATCTTTATTTCCTTCCCTTTCTCTCAATTCTCTCTCTCTCTCTCCCTAGCTTTATCTTTATTTCTTTCCCTTTCTCTCAATTCTCTCTTTCTCTCTCTCTCCTCTTTTTCTCTCTCTCTCTCCTCTTTCTCTCTCTCTCTCCTCTTTCTCTCTCTCTCTCTCTTTTCTCTTTCTCTGTTTCATTCTTCATGTGTTCCTATCTCATTCATTCTTTCTTTCAATATTAACTAACTCTCTAGCCTTCTTAAACCCGAAGGTTCATGGCTGCAGCAACACAGGCCTTCCATCTGTCCCTATCTTGAGCAAGATCTATATACTCTTTCTTTCAATATACGCGTATTTTTCTCTTTCTTCCTCTATTTTTTGCTCTCCTTTTTCTCCGTTTTTTTCTTTTGTTCTAGTTCATTCTCGACCTTTTATATCTCTATCTGTTTCTGTGTATGAGCGATTCTCGAAGTACACGAAATTGTCCTAGAAATGTCTTAATGTTCTCTATTTCGGTAGGAAAGAACGATGGGCTGCGACTATTTGACGGTGGGTTAAAACCGTCCTTCGCACCCCCGTACCCGGTATCAACGCCCCTGCTACCAAAATGTTTTCCACTTCGATGCTTCATCCAATTGAAAGTAGAAGTTCAGCTCTGATCTGAATAATAAGATTACCGCTGGTCTCACGAAGAAGCTCCTAAAAGCAGATAACTAGAGTTTGATTCTACTAGCGGTTTCGTAGGTTTGTTATTAAAGGTGTGTAGGAATAGGAAAAGGGGGTGGCGTGCTTGAATCAGCCAAAGAAGACTTTTACATTTACTTCTTATATCTAGATGGATTCAAATATCAAATTCAAAGGAAAAATTAATAATGCCAATATACAACGGTGAGTCACGATGCTATGATTAACGAAGTAGATGAAGGTCGTTGTTTTATTCTCAGAAAGATTGATTGATTTGGTTTATTTTAGTTCGAACCCGAAATCACTGGCGAGGATGAGGGATGATATGATGAAGTTGATGAAGGGACACGCACAAAGAACACCTATGCCCAAGCCGGGATTCGAATCCGGGAGATAGTAAGAAGGAAGGAGAGATAAGAAAAAGATATGACGCTTCCACCAAATGTGATGAAAATAGTTACGAGAGACAACTCTCTCTCTCTCTCTCTCTCTGACATAGTCCTGCTAATAGACAAATAAGCAATACGGATCGAAAACACAATATTTCTGGGACTCAATTAAATATTGAAAATAGTGCTAAAATAATAATGTCACTGGATTAAACGGTAGTGAATCGAATATATTGAAGTGTCGATAAATCGATAAACAGGGAATGAGAAAAAGATCACCGTACGCAAGGAGAAAATAAGACGATCAGCGTGAACTCCCGGAGTCCATTAAGACAAGATTGCAGCTGCGAAGGCAGTTGAGCAGGTAGAAGCCTTGTAATTGAATTTTACGAGGCTTAAAAGGAAACGAAAGCGAATGGCCTTAGTGAGAAGGTTAAGGGAAGTATGAAAACAAATTGCTACCCTGGAAGCAAATTGAGAAAATAAATGGTTGCTGAAAAGGAAACTGTAAAGATAGATGACAGGAAAAGTGAAAAGAGTCATGTTTGCAACTGTCCCCAATGTGGGAAGTTTTTTGCAATATTAAGTAATGAAATCGAAAATTGTCACTTAACATGAAACTATACCATTTGATTACAATCACCATAGTAACTAGTAACAAGACAAGAGAGCATCAATATTCAATAAAGTTTGTACAACAGAATTTTCTTCATATATATTCGAATCATGCAAAGAATATAACAATACGAGGTCCGACAATTAAGTAATGAGAATGATTTTATATTCCACAACCTGGCAACACCTCATGGACTTGCGATAGGCATGCTGGGAATTATGCCGCCATGTTGAGAAAGAGGTGCAAGGGTGTCGTCACGTAATAGCTATGGTGCAGCGAGTGAACATCAAGTTTCATGAAGGACAGTCTGAAAACTGCTTGCGGGTATAAACATTTCTTTAATTATATTGTTGTGGATGAGAAAAAAGAGCATTTTTACTACGGTCCTTGTACGAAGTAACAAATCGCTGAATGGAAGTCACTAAATTTACCAAGAGGCAAGAAAATGCAGCTCTCAAAGCCAAGGGTGAAGACAATGTTGTGTTTTTTAATGATAGCAAAGACATTATTCATCATGAAATTGTTCCAGAGGGTGAAAGTGTAATTGGTTGTTACTATCGTAGTGCTCGGAATGATTATGGAAGAGAACTGGCCATATCAGACCTCAGTATCCTGAACCGGGCACTTGGTTCCTGCTCCACGATAATGCACGGTCCGACAGAGCAGTGGTTATCTATACATTCCTAGTCCAAAAACAAGTGAATGTGTTGAATCATCGTCTTTACTCACCAGATTTATCCCCCTGTGATTATTTCCCGTTCCCGAAAGTGAAGCTGCTGCTGAAATTATGCACTTTTGATGAACACAGGACCAGCCAACAGGTTGTGACGTCAAATCTTCATGTCATACCACATGAAGACTTACAGATGTCGTATCGATCGTTGGTCAACCGCGCCAATTGCTGTATTGATGCAGGAGGGATGTACTTTTAGTAATAAACAAGCAATGTTCAATTATTTTGTTTCCTTTTCACAATATAAAAACTGTCTCATTACTTAATTGTCTGACCTCGTATATAGGGGAAGGAAGGGTAAAGTGGCCACTCTAAGGTTTGATGAATTCTTATCATACCTTTTAATCAGCAAAGTTCTAGAAACACAGACCAATATTAAGTATAATAACTTTACTTCCAATTTCTATTTTATTTTTTTAATTCCTGTTGTTAGAAATGTACACGTTACTTTTCTTAAAAAAAAGTACGAAGTGGCCACTTTGCCCGCCTAGGTTGGGTAAAGTGGCCAGCCCCTTCCCATTTTACCTACATAGATAAATGAACAAATCACATTGATTCAGAGTGCGTATTTAATCAACACAAGCTGAAATAATACACATTAAGAATAAGTATTATGTTTTTTAAGTATTATCTAAAGTATGAAATCTTTACAAGATAAAGTAAATAGTAATGCGTAATCAATAGTCTATGAATAAAGGCGTAGGACTATTTGCAAAATTCGCACTCAAACTCATCAATTCTTCGTCACAACCGGCGCACTCTTCATGTGCCCACTTCTTACATTTTAAACATCTAATCCATCCTTCATTGTCTTTCGAGTCTGTCTGTTTCGTGGCCACTTTGCCCGGAATGACGCCATTACAAAAACTGTGGTCTAACGTCTAACCTACATGACTTAGCGTTTTCAAACACACACCATTTAAAAGGTTATTTCACGCTGATAAAACAGCACAAGAGCATATAATTATAACACTTACTATTATTTAGCTATAATCAACAATTTGTACCACTTAGCTAAAATCAGACTTGCGAAAAAACAATCAAATGAGTTCACATCTAGAAAAGTGCAGCCTCCCGCTTCAAAGTCACAGACAACACTGACAGCATCCGTGGCGACTGTTTCGTCCGACTCCCGCGAAGCGGGAGCGCTATACAGCGAAAAAAACTCATATGGCCACTTTGCCTGCACTGGCCACTTTACCCTTCCTTCCCCTAATTCCAAAATGTATTTCATTTAAAGGATTGTTGCATGTTTGATATCAAGAAACGATCCAAGTGGTAAAATCATAAAATATGTCCAGTGAGATTATTGATGTACAGTAAAAGAAATAACACTTCGGTACCAATTCTTTTGATATTACATTAAGAATCCTAGAAATAAAAATAATTGACAGCTTGTTTACTAACTTTCAAGCATTTGTACACTTTGAAATTTAAAATAATAAAAATAGCTGGCTTACACACAAAACCCAAAATGTGTCAATTGACACACATATGTTGACTCCAATAACACATTAACGTACATAAGCTGCTAATGATGCACTTTTTGGTGTCAAAATGCACACAGAAATGCGTAAAAGGGTACCTTTGTCATCTGATGTTCCGTATGATGCACTACAAATGCATCAATTGGGAAGATGAGACAAGATCATTTCAAAGATAACACAATTACACATTTAACTGTGTCAATTGATGCATTAAAAGTGAAATTTTGTTATCTTTGAAATGATCTTGTCCGATCTTCTCAATTGATGCATTTTTAGTGCATCATACGGAACATCAGATGATAAAGGTACCCTTTTGCGCATTTCTGTGTGCATTTTGAGGCACCAAAAAGTGCATTCATTACTTGCAGCTTATGCACGTTAATGTGTTACTGGAGTCAAAATATGTGTGCCAAATTACACGTTTTGGGTTCTGTGTGTAAAAATTGTACTTTAAATGTATTACTAATCTTTTGAAAGTAACGTTGTTTTAACTTCAAATTTATGACTTATTCACATCTATTAAACATATTTCTTTCGTTGCTTGTTGCTTGCTACGCGTTAGCATTAACAAGTTTGTTAACAATTGCGATGTACGTTTCAGTAGTTAATAAATTACCTTCGTTTCCATGATTGCAGAACAATAAATTACTCAACCGTGGTTTGCGAAGCAAGGCATTTTGTGAGTGCATGGATCTGATACAAACTGGTGGATGTTTGTAATGTTACTATATGAGAATGTGTTTGTATCGTTAATCATGGAACGTGATATTCTGTCCTCAGTTGTGACAGTTAATGATTACTCGCTGCTGTATAGTACAAGTGCAAGGTTTGACTTGTGTGCAATGCTGTGCATTGTGAGTGTCGTTTCAGTTTAAAAAAATAAGGTATCTTGAAGTTTAGAGGTTGTGGTACAATGAATGTGTGTATATTTATTGCTGCTGTTGATAACGACGTATCTATATTTTGATAATAAGTAAGTGGATAATTTGACATTTTTGTATCTTATGCTATGAAACACTAGATCCTATAGACGGTGTCTATATTGGTCTGTAGCGAGGGATCATGTTCATTTTAAACAAGAATAATTCCATGCTGATTCTAAGTTAGAAATTAGCTGGATTAGTCTTTACATCTTGAAAATTCGTGTCTTTTGTGAAGGAGATTGTTGCGTTCATGAATTGTTGTTGTATGTCCACTTTATGCACAGAAAGGCTAATCGTGACTAGACCTATAGTTTAAAGTTGTGTCGCCCCTGTCAACACATGCCTTTTAAGCACTAAACTATTGAGTCTATGTTATAAGAATCTATGTTGTTAAGAATTAGTGTTGAATCTTTTCTCTAAAGATTGTTAATTTCTTGCCATAAAAATGTTATTGTTAATGTTACAATAGGTAATGAATTGTTTAACTTAAATCAGGAAAAAATGCTGAAACTATGGAAATATAAAACAACTATGTAGTAACCATGGTAAATTGTAAACAAAATTATGATATAAAAGAGCTAGACTTTTGTAAGTCTACGGGACATTCTCCTGGTTGCCGAAAGGCTGATGGTTCAGGGGACGTTGGGTAATATCTTGCTTCAATCTTCGGATTGGCTGGTGTACTTGTACTCCATTTGGCAGATATTCCACAAACCCAACTCTGAATAAGGCGTTCTCCTGCATCATCAAAAAGATCATGGTTATAAACTTCGGTGTTTAGGCCTACAAGTTGTATCGGGTGAATTGTCTGTTTGAAAAGTGTTTGTATATCATCGGAAGTTTAAATAAATCTTCGAGTAAAAGATCTTAATGATCTTTCATTTCAAACCTACATAGGTGATAATTAAAAATAAATCCTGCACCACAGACCTCGCAAGGTCTTGGTCCTGCTAACCCTTAGAAGCCTTACAGAAGTCCGATAAAAGGGTTGTAACCGACTAACATAAAGCCCTAAAGCCAGAAGGTGCGTGTCAAAGTAAGATCCGAACCCCTATGTGCCTCCACCGGGTATCGAACCCCGGACCCTTTGATTACAAGGCGACGACGCTACCAGTGCGCCATCGGGGAGGCCCCTCATATTTAGATATATTTTTATTTGATTTTCATTGGTTCATGTGGTTTATTTTACTCCGTTTTTCTACTACTTTTGGTCAATCGCGAAGATGATAATGAATGGTAATAAGTTGAAGTGAAATCACAAATACGCATGGACAGCACACAAGACAAATTCCAAACACAATTATATTTGGTTATTTAACGGTTCTCTCATAATTTGAAGGGTAATTGCTACAATGAGGATGACTGATGATAATGTAAAACAGATAAAGATAAAATACACCCTGATAGGTGCTGGAACACAGATTTGGAGTCGAAAATGTGGTGTGAAAATTTCAATTAGGGGATACCAAACTGCCTCCGACATTTTACAAACGTTTTCAAATGACGATTGGTGAAATGATGGAAAATTCCCACAAAAATTGATTTTACAGCCCCCGTCGTACCCCAAACAGTTCCCAGAATAGAATCTAACCCCCATAACTTCATAAATATACTCCGTTTCTGCTCTGTAAACTGAAATCACCTTTGAAACACTTGATCTATAAACACGGGGTAAAAACGTATCGAATATTTGACGAGTCAGTTTGGTATACAGGATCCAAAATTAATTATAATAGTGAATAATAAAAATGAATATGAATAACCTCTGCGCAAGTTATCATCCAATGGCCCCAGTAAAAACGATCTCCAGTGGATCTGAGTCAGAATGGAGTATCTGCAATTGTCTGCAGTGGCTGAGGAGTCTTCCAAAAAATCCTTGATAGTTATTGGACTTTCGTGGTTTTGAACGCTTTCCAAACAAGTCTACCAAAACTGTCTTTTAAGAAGTAATTATCTTGTTAAATGATGTCTTGAGGAACTTCCAACATATATTGCTGTTTTATGAAACAGAGTTAAGATTAGACTGTCCTATTTGGTTGTCAGTATTGTTGCAGTACTCTGATAACATTCTCTGAAGAGATAAGAATAATATGTGAGGAATAATGTGCAGCCAAAGGAGAGGATAGTAGTTCTCTCTTCCAAGTACTGTATCAGTTAATTTTCTGAAACTTCATACAAAACTCAATTCAGTTTATATGCATGAAAGAATGGTTTATCGTGAACCAATCAAGATCCACCACAGCAGATAGAGTAACAGAACTCTCATATTTCTTTCGAAGCAGAACCAACCGAGTCGAAAACCGGAAGGAAAATACATCTTTGGCTAGACTGTCCAATTCGTCACATACCCCGGACGCCCATGAATATGTGTCAGCAATGATGTGGAGTGAGTAAATTATTCCGTTTTACCCGAGGTCTGTTAATACCCGGGCGACGCGCGTATTCACACAGGACTTTCCTCTGCAGGGATTATTCAAGAGCAAGATTTACACAACACGCAGTGCAAACATGTAGAAGCCAAACGACAGGATTACACAATCCATTATCACTGTTTACCAACACCGGACATAGATGAATAATCAAAGCTTCAGAATACATTTTTCAATGACGTTGTAAAAACAAGGGGGGAGTGGACACTGTTTCACGCTCATAAATATACTTTATATTATTCATCAAATCGGTCTGTCAATATCTTTCGCTGAAATTTTAAAAATATCATTATCAGGTGGAAATATTTTGATGGAGTTTGATAGCGATTATTCTGATGCGTGTGTTTAAATCTTAGTTTAACCGTTCAGATGAACTATCAAGATCTTACAAACAATGGGTAAATGTGATATTAATAAGTACGTTAAGAATTTAAAATGCTCATAAAATGGTGGAAAAGACATCCAGAGCTGTTTTATGTAAGGGAGCTTTCAGACCGAAGTGACACGACAGGATTACACCGAAGTTATAAGCGGCACGAGTCTCTTCAGTATATTAGCAAGCATTCACCGCGCATGAGCTACCAACAGACCAAGGCGACACAATTCGCGATATTAAGAAAACGGCCCAATCCAAGCGACACGTGCAGCTTGTCATGTCACTTCAAGAGCTGCATTTATTACTGAGGATTCGTTTCGAATTGTGTATTCGATCACCTTGACCTTTTCAGGTAAGATTGTCAAAAAATTGTACCTTAACCGATTTGAGGTACCTAAAGTAAGATATTGAAATAGATATAACTAACTAACTAACTCTCTAGCCTTCTTAAACCCGAAGGTTCATGGCTGCAGCAACAGAGGCCTTCCATCTGTCCCTATCGTGAGCAAGATCTATATACTCTTTTCCATCCCTACCGATTTCCTTTAGGTCCATCTCAACGTTGTCCCTCCATCTTCGTCTTGGCCTTCCTATAGGTCTCTTACCATCAGGTTTCCCAACAAGAATCCTGTGAACTCCTCTTTCCTCTCTCATTCGTGCCACATGGCCTGCCAACCTAAGTCTTCTTGATTTAATTATTCTAATAATATCTGGACATGAATACAAATTATGTAGTTCTAAATTATGTAACCTTCTCGACTCACCTGTCTCCTCCTCCCTTTTAGGTCCAAAGATTTTCCTAAGGATCTTATTTTCAAATACTCTCAATTTATGTTCCTCTCTTTCAATGTAAGGGACCAAGTTTCACATGCATATAATACTACAGGCAAAATTACTGTTTTGTAGATATTAGTTTCTTAGATATTAAACGAGAAGACAAAAGTTTATGAAGAGAGAAGTAACATGCATTTCCTGAATTAAGCCTACTTTTTATTTCCTCTTTAATATAATTTTCATTTGTTAATATTACTCCTAAGTATTTTAATTTGGACACTGGTTCAAACGAGTCGTTATCAATAATTAGATTTTGATTATTACCTAACACTTGGTTTCGGCCTGTAAGCATATATTTAGTTTTCTCTTTGTTAACTTCCAAACCTATCTCTTTACCAGTTTTGAAAAATATTTTAGCATTATTCTTAGTTGTATTTATATCATCCCCTAATAAGTCTACATCATCTGCATATGCTAACAACTGAGTTATACCATTTAATTTTAGACCTTCGTTAGTTTCTTTTACCTTCATAACAGCATATTCTAAGGCAATATTAAAGAGCAATGGAGATAATGCATCTCCTTGTTTTAACCCATCACGAATTGTAAATTTGTCAGACACATTAATACCCACAAGAATTTTCCACTTTTATATATCTACTAGAAATAGATATAGTACACCAAAAAAAACTCTATTCTATATTTTAAGTTGTGTTAAAATGAATCAAAATAGAAAATGTAGTACGATTAGCACAAAAGTTTGTGATGAGACGTTAGGCAAGTTTTTCTCACTTGATGGATTTTATCCAGTTTTCCTTGCCATGCCTAACCACCTCTAAGAGTGGTATAGTGAGTGTGTCAACAACACTAGGTTGTTAATATTTCGTAGCATACATGTAATGATAAAAAGATTCTGGGTGAAACAGCTGCACTTCTGAAGGCCTTTGCAATGTTTCTTGTCTCAGTGCAGACTTCCTATGAGGGAAGTCGAAAAGTAAGTTTACAAATTCATTCTCTCTCTTATTATTGAAGAGCGAGCTTACACATTTGCACAAGGACTATCTTCACACTACTTTTCCACATAGTGTACTTTTCTGTTGAGCCGTTTGCCTAACGTCAGATGCATATAAAAGAGTGATTCTGTTCACTATTCCAATTTTACACATCTGACTTGTCCAGCACAGATGCTGTAATTTAACCACAGAAGGATAATAATTAGGCATCATCTTCGCTTCACTTACAAAGTATAGAAGCCATCGTTAAACCGACTTTATCAAGGTTTAATCTAGGATTGGACGATGCTACCATCTAGTAATATACTTACGAATTTAATATAACAGAGAATAATCTCAATATGTGTAATGTAATATAGGTGGGACCGAACTGGGAATCTCATTTTCTGACTTACTCTTCTGTAAGAGGTTCTAATAGAAGTCACTAAGCGATAATTAGTACCTTCGGCACTCGTCTCTGTTCAATTAGCGATACTCGCACGCTATTTCATGCAAAAAGAACATGTTTCATGTGGTCTCGATTACACGTCAATCAGTCGAACTCCTCGCCAAGAACACGCTGTCTTTGAAGTTCACTCCTGATAACACAAGCAAACAAAACACCAATTAATGTGTCGATGGAAAATTCACACAGGCCCTTTGAGGACTTTATTGTGTTACTTCATTAGAATGCCAATCAAAGTCGTTGTACCGCACTTTACGTCACCCAAAGCGAACAGAAAATAACACCTAAAAGTTTCCATTGTAGCCTAGCGCAAGTTGTGAGGTGGAATAGAGAATTCCTCCATGTTCAACGAATTATTGACATCCCTTTATCAGAAGAGGGTGTACGTAAAATATGGTACAGTGCTTCGTTGATGGGTTTAATTAGCATAGCTTAATTACGACGAGTGGAGTTAGAATAGGAGTGGGTAGAATGTGAAAAGAAATACAGGAGAGTCAAAAAGCCTTAAAAGTCCAATCAAAATTGTAAGACAGACTGTATACAACTCAAATTTACACGAAGTAACAACTGTTATTTACAAAATGACCTCAAGGCTGCAACACTAATGAAGTGAGCTTCAAAACACCATTTTTGTTATTTCAAAGATGGCGCCTCCTCTACACACTTGCACCAGTGAAGAGGAATGCCAGCCTAAAACTTACATACATTTCTCAGTAAATGAAAATTCAATGTCGCTGTGCATGATAACCACACCAGGAAGTTTACCAATGGTCTCAGTTCGCAGGCAGATGGGTGGAAAGGCCTTAGCTGTGGCTCATAAGTGACTGCACGTGTAGCCCGAAGTCTTATTCTTCTTATGGTATACAGGTACTAACTCAAAGTTGAGAATCTATGTAGATCAGCAATAGGTCTGTGCTAAGATGCAGCAAGCTTGTGCAACCCTACATACAGAAATCTACTATATAAGAAACAAAAATAAATTAAGATATTCATTTGACTCTCTCTTGGCTCTATTCTTTGACCAATAAGACTTCAGAGCAATCAATAAATATTTCTCACTTTTGTAACTGTGAAGAAATAAATTTTGCTGACCCTTGAACTAATGAAGAAAGTTTAGTTACCATGGAAATGATTTGTTTTGTGGAATATGTGAAGATATGGCTGCAAAACCACCTTACTGCAAATGAAACTAATTCAAGACTCTGTGCAAAACGTTCTTATGACAAGTGTGGTACATATCTGAAAAACCAATACTGTACTGTTTCTGAGTAGACAGGTAGAAACAGCTCCAGTAGAAGACTTTATTGCTCAGTGTAAGTAGTAGAGCCGGCCCCCGTGGCGGAGTGGTTAGCAAATTGCGCTATAACGCCATGTATCCCGGGTTAGAATCCCGGCCTAGGCATGGATGTTTGTCAGTGTCCATTCATCAATTTCATCATATCATCACTCATCCCCATCTTCGCACATTAGCCAAAAGTGTCACAAAACGTTAGTTTATATAAAGAAAAGCAGTGTAAAGCGGTCTTCAAAGTTATGTTTTCCAACTTTTTTCATTTTTAGTGTTATTATTAGTAGTATTATTAAAGTTATTAACAGTATAGAAAAAAGGAATATCAACAAGAAAATAAAATATCATGACATGTTGTACTATATCTTATAAAATACTACTGTGGTGTTTATGTTAACATTCAATCATTTTGATACGCGTTTCATATTTCAAAAATGCCTTGTGTATTGTTTCTGTGGAATGCCTCATTTATGCCAATTATGGATATGTCATCACCAGTACTACTATATCAACGGCATTTTTTTTCAGAAGTTAAATTATTGCATCCATATATTTAATGTGTGTATACATGAGTCACGAAACTTAACGTATACCCTCTAAAAATGTTGGGACTACAGAACTGTGTTTTGAGAACTCAGAAAGGCCTCCCCCATGGCGCAGTGGTAGCGTCATTGCCTTGTAATCAAGGGGTCCCGGGTTCGATACCCGGTGGAGGCACAAGTGGTTCGGATCCCACTTTAAACTGTAGGTCCAGTCCCGATTAGCCTTACTGTGCATAAAGTGGACTTAAAACACCAACTCAAACCAACTCAAGAACTCAGAAAAACATGCCGTAAGATAGCGTAGAAAAGAGTTCCTAATAATACTCATTTTCTAGTTGGAGAAGCAAATATGAAGTAGCTATATTGTGAAACAGTGCACGAACCGGAATAGGATCATGGTTCTGACGAAACGACGCCTCGGGATGAAATCAACAGCTGCTGTCGAACCAACAGCTGATAACGTTTAAAAAATCCGATGGATATCGGCACGTGGTGGGAAAAAAACACTACAGCTCTTTTTTGCCCCACGTCCCCCTATATGTTGCATAATTCGCAAAAAATTATATTTTTAATTAATTTTTGTAAGCATTTTTTTTTAATTTGTTCATTTCATTTAGAAGCTCGAAATGAGACAACTTTCCCTTCGAGAATGAAACAGGGAAACGGGTTTTTTACATTCAGTGAGGGGACAGAGATCGAAGTTTCGAGACAGGCATTTGAAACTTGAAACGAGAACCAGACAAGCTTTCTCAATTACGAAACGAGATAAGACTCTGGCAACCCTAATCTCCCTTGCGAAGGATAAAGAGGCAAGGGACTAAAGAGTTGGGGATGAATGCTTTGATACGTGTTCTCCACATAATTTTTCCATCGGTTCTTCCAGAGATATTCTATTGAACCTGCCATCTTCAATATCCTTTTCCTAGGTTCATTTTGCCTTTTTTCCACAATAAGGAATGATTGATTGGTTTGATTTATTCTACTTCTTTTTCTGCCACTTTGGCTTATCGCGAAGATGAGCATAAATGGAAAGGATGAAATAGATGAAGGGATATTCACAAACGAGCATGGGCATAACACAACGCTAGCTCCATATATGAGTTTACTGGCTGTGAGTCCAAACGCCAGAACCTCGTTAGTGTAAAATGCATTCCATGGTGTACTACGTGTAAGAGATGTTGACATTTGGGTGTTTTCACTAAGTGTCGCCCGTTACACTCCAATAAGGAATGAGAAATGACCTTCTTGTGATCAGAATTCAGTATTCTACATCACTTTATAGTATAAGTACGGTGGGATGCATAAGCACTGCCAGGCAAAATATCCACCACCATAGCCATTCTTCACTTTGTTTAATGCAATGCGAGATTCAAAAAATTGAAATACGAAAGAAACAACTGACTATCTCTGAATCAGCATCAGTACAATTTAATTCCTCTAAAATGTAGTAATTGAGAAAATTGAATGAATCTAGCTGTGGATAATTTGATTAGTAATATTTACGCATCCTACTTTACTCCATTTATAGAATTAAATTATTGTCTAAATGATTTTTTTTAAATATTCAAATAATGTGCAGGTCCAGAACTAAAATGAAAATATTTCGAAATGTAGGAGCAACAAAATAATATAATTATGTTGTCATAGATATTAAGTTAATAAAACTCTTATCGTCTTAAGGTTGTTAACATAGGAAACGTGATGGAGTGATAATTAGGAATTTGCATTACACGTGGTCTTGTTATAAGGACAGTACGCCTTGATCCGAGGTTACGAGTTGTAAAAGCATTTACGAGACAAACGAAGCACGCATCTTGAAAGCATTTCAGTGGATGTTCAACAACAAACAGCCCTGTTCATAAACCTGAAATGCTCGCCCGATCGTCTCCTATGTAAGTCCATAACTCACGAAGAAGATCATTAGCTCCAACCCAAATTATTGCCACTAATTGTCTCTACAATAAGCATACTTGTGTGGAGCTTACGTGCGCCTACCTTCATTATACCGTTCAACGGTGCGTAATAAATGGTTTAATGCGAAGGAATATAATGTTATGGGAGACGTGGATTTCGCGTTTACTATTCATCCCAAAGAAATTGTCTGATGTCACCGAGCCAATTTCGAGATGTACGATCCAAAGGTTGCTTGTCTCTTTGGTTCATTCCTTGTTTATAAAAGATCACAATGTCGAACATCCGTATATATCCTCTTTTACATTCTAGGCTGAGTTGATACTCTATTTCACCAACAAAGCATGATGGATTCTGCTGAGAAACAGTATTTCAGTAAGTTATTTATCATTCGGTTTAAACTATTCGAAACTGAGGAAAGTCCATTAGGAGGGAGTGTGTTTTGAACTGTTCATCACCCACATATAGACTATATGTTCAAAATCTAACTTTCAATTAATTTCCATGTCATAGTAGCTTTTTACGACGAGCCCAAGCATAGTTGGGCTTTATTCATTCCTGAGATATGTGTAATTGAAAAATAGTATGTTTGTGGAAAATTATCTTTTGAACATTCCATCTATAATACGGAATAGTCATGTTTCAGCAGAATACTTTCGCGGTTGCTGGATTAAGAGCAAAGCAAATTGCTGTATAAAATATTGAAATTGAGAATCTCGTTTAGTCATGCTTATCGGAGGAAGACACGTAGAAATGTTACCCTAGTATCAATATGTTAAGTTGCACAATTTGCCATATTCGAAACCATGGAGTAATAATGGCTGATCTGCAAAATAAACTCAGCATGGTTTTGGTTTTGTGAAGGATATATCTACTGTGATGAACCTAATTTAGTTTACAGAGTATGTTGGTGGAATCATGAACGAAAGAAGTCAAGTCGATGCAGTGCATATTGACATAAGAAAAGCATTTGAGAAGGTAATTCATAAACTGCGACTACAGTATCTATAACATAAACAACTCTCTAGAATCCCTTTGTTAAAGTATTCCATAGCTATCAAGTTAGTAGATCTTTTCAGGTAAAAATAGATGATTAGCTCTCTTGGATTGGGCAGATATCTAGCAGTGTTCTCTTCTGGGTTTGTTGTTATTTCTGGTGTTTATAAATTACATTGTGAAAGTATGCAATTTGGTAATATCATAATGTATGGATGAAGGTATTAAGTTGCTCCAGAATATAAAATCTCCTGATTATAGAATCAATTTCCATAATGTAATAGATACAACTCATTACTGGGTAGAACTAAATGAAATGTCATAAATAATGATAAAACAAAAACTCTAAGATATACAAGTAAAAACATTTGTATAAGCGTAGCGCCATTCTTTCCTTAGAAACACACGAAAACAGCGAAGGAAACACTTTTCCAACTATTATATTGGTTCATACAGTGCACGAAATATATTTTCATTATTCCAGCACTTTTCATTTGTACGTTTCCACTATACTACACGATCTAAGAATATAAAGAAAGAAATGCGAGAAATTGCAGCTTAGGAGAATGAGTTGTGTTTCCATATGTCTGTGTGTGCTTCAGGTGTTCTACGAGCTAGACACGCCTCAAACAGCTCTCTCTATTCCCAGCACGCCCGTTTTGCTAACGATTATTTGCAATTTACTGCAAATCATTCTTCTTCATCTAGTTTCGAGCAGTCAAAATGTATGACCCTCTTGGGAGAAGTTTGTTCCCGCATAAATAAATGTGCGAACATTATTTGTGCACCGTCACGTGCGGAAGGAACCTCAGATTCGGATCTCGTCGTGCTGAAGTTTTGATTGTTGAACATGGATACACTAAGCCGCGCGTCAGGCTAAGTTTGCAGCAGGTTTTATGTATCAATCCGCGCGAGAACTGAGCTCAGAATCTTCCGTGCCAGTCTTTCCTCAACCGCCGAGCTGCCTACATCGCAGACACTGAGAAAATCCACAGTGTTGCCAACCGCACAACACATCAAAACCCACATCCATGTCAAGCGGAATATATTTGTGTTTCTTTTTGTCTCCTGAAACATAACATTTTAGAAGTACTTTCGGCGCATAAATTATTTAAAAAATGTGTCATTACTTAATATAAATGCGAAATATCTTCGAAACATGAGAGCATGTGCATGGACGTCCGCAGGATTTTTTCCAGGGAGGGTCAAGGAAGATATTTTTTTCCCAGGGGGGCAAACAAATCACATTTCCCCCCCAAAAGAGTGTAGTTCCCTAAAAAACATTGCTTAAATTTGAATGTATGGTGTTAATGCAATAATTAACACATATTATTGTGGCTAAAATGAAATTATATGTGTGAAATACATAATTTTTGGCTGACTTTCATTTTCCAGGGGGGGGCAGGGCCCCTTGCCCTCCCTTCCGGACGCCCATTAGCATGTGTGTATATTTCGAGCACGCAAAAATAAAAATAAACAAAGATATAAGTATACAACGACAGGCCCTCTTGACTTTAATGAAAAATTATTGTTTTTGGTTTATAAAAAAATACATTTATGAAAACCTTTGTTACTGTAAGACACACGCACTTCAAGTTATACCATAAAAAAAAGCATGATTTGTTATTGGGGATATATACAATCAGGTGCATTGTCTGCTGCTATTATTCTGGTTTCAATTTATGAATCACTTCACTAAACCAGGATTCAAATCTTGGTCTGTCCATTTCTTGCTAATCATCCATCCCTTTCTTTGCACGGAACAGTAAATATATGCGCCTTCCACAAAGACGTCATTGCCGCCAGTGGGTGAAACAATAAGCCTCCCCCTTCCCCTCTCCCTTGCTCGTCGGTTTCTTCAGCCCTGGCTGTGGTTTTGAACGGTGGTATATATAAAAAAATCAATATAACGCCCACGCCCCTCCCAGAGTTAAAGCAAGTCTGGTCCAAATAATAAACATGTTTCTTTTCACGGGGATATCTTTTAATACCGGGGACATTCTTTTGTCGTCAAACAACAAACAATCGTTTCCCCTTCCTCAAACTCAAACCACAAATCATTCAACACCCGGGATACACTTCTTGTGCATTGACGGCAAATCTCCTCACGCCCTGTTTTACTTTGATCTTGTTTCCGTAAGGAGGATTATGCATTTTAAACAAGTTGTTTGATTTGAAGAGCTTTCCCCTTCGGATGAAGCCCACAATAACACTCGCTGAACGGGAGATCTTGATTCAGTCATTCTCGCCGCTGTATAGCACGATTATTAATCACAATAAACATAGGGTTAAAATAGTGGGGTGTGCAACATTGGTATCACGGATTCCACGCGCTCTGCAGCGTATTCAGTCTTGCTTGACTCGCACTTGGGCTTCATCGATTCCTCAGCTCAATATAAACTCCAGTTGGCGAATCTGCGGATCCAAGTTCGTCTGCACAGTGATTGCATCCGATCAAGTCCACACCTGCTAATGGATGTATTATTTTGTCTGTATTTTACAAATTAAATAACTGTTTTCTTGCAAGTATGCAGTTGTGTCGGAATAGAACCCGTCTCAGCGGAACTATATTCTGCGCGCACGTTTGGATCTACATATGCTAAAACCTGCTGCAAGGTTAACCTGACGCTTGGCTTAGTATTGCGTTTTGCTACCCTCATTGGTTTAAATCACTGATGCACAACCTGGGTGACGCGGATATATAGGTATGGGCCGGTCAAAATTCAGTTATTGGCACAACATACCAAGGTTTTCTTTTCTCTTTTTTTGCTATTTGTTTCAACATATATGACACGATATTATTTAATCGTGTTTTCAGTTGTAGTTTGTGGGGTTTTGTTCTAGTTTATATGCGAGATACAACGAGTATCACCCTGCATTTTTTAAAAGGGGGTAAACTACCGAAAAAAACTTTTGAATGCAAGTATGGAGCGAAATAATTACATTTTCCCAGGATGCTGTCTCTGTCTGCAAAGGTATCTTCACTGAGGCAAATGCTTTGAACAAGGTCACAAAATAAATTTAAAAAATAGATAAAGATGTGGTAAAAAAATTAGAATACCCGCTAACAGTTGTAATTAAAATTGTATCAATCGCATGGCAGGAGGGATGGGGGATTGCTATTCTGTTAGCCCGAGAACCATTTGTATCAATAAATTCGGACCTGATCTTCACATATGTAAACATGGTTCTGTACTACTGTAGGGACGCATCCCTCCTATCCCTCCGCCAGTGAATGGAACGGTGAGGCGTTGAAACGGTAAATAGCAGGACTGAAAGAGGAAAAGAGACATAGAGGAATGGGGGATAGGAAATTAAAAACAGAAAGTGGTAAAGGGCAAGTGAGAGAGGTGGGGAACATTTATGCCTGCCCATCTGCTCAAAATTGTCTGCACCATTTCTGCTGATAAAAAATGAAAAAGTGGCTTGCTTCCATGTGTGTCCCGAAGGAGTGGAATCGCCCTCAATGGAAATCTGCACTGCCAGAATGCAAGCTTGTTATGTTGATAGTCGATAACAGAAAGAAATTAAATTAATTAGTATTTTTGTAGAATAATCAAAAGATCAGTGTGTTGTGTTAACTCGAAAAATTGAACAAGGTCAGAAAGTAAAGTTCTCATGTTCTGCCACGTAATCCAGAGAAAGGAAAATGGTTTCTCAAGTTTTCGAAATTCCAAAATTTTGAGGGCTCACGCAACATAAATCTCATTTGATTAATATTTTCCCAGAACTTACAAATATATTTCTTTAACAATATGTGTTGTAGTTTATAAGCTAAATATGCATTTCAGTATATTAAAACAATAAAATGTGAAAAAATAGTCTAGTTGTGCCGGATATTTGCTCATCTGGTGTATCGAGTACAGTACAAATCTGCTCAAACTTATGACAACAATAATCATAATTTGAAATAATAGTAACAGTTTATCATCATAATTAATAATAAAAATTGCCATTTTTATTATTATTATTAATAAGCAGCTCTCAAGAAATAGCCACTATCGATCATTGAAGAGAGCATATTGGTTTGGTTATATTTGATGCTTTTAGTCCACTTTGTGCACAGTAAGGCTAATCGGGACTGGACCTACAGTTTATAGTGGAATCCGAACCACTATGTGCCTCCACCAGGTATCGAACCAGGGACCCCTATTGAAGAGAGCATATTAGGTAACTACACTTATCTCTTTTACCCCTTCTTAAATACAGTGTTTGTAAATCAAGTACACGTCATATGTAAATGTAAGAATATTACTATTAGAGGTACAGTGGAATATCTTGTTGAAAACTAGAACTTAAAATGTAAATATCTTGGTCTCACTAGAGCCTATTATTCTACCTAGCTTTTTGTACTCTTTACTTGACTTAGAGCTGCATTACGTTTTATACTGTTCGGTACTTAAACTATATTATTATTATTATTATTGTCTCACAAAGTAAGTGGATGTTTATTTTCTCAGGGTGTCCACCGTCTTGTAAAAACAAAATTCCCTGACTTTTCAGGTTTTGTAATTCATGTATTTAAATACGTGTGTTAGTAGCTAAGCACATGAATTTGCTAAACAGCACACTTAGAATCTAACTTAACGAAGTTTTTAGAATATTGTTCTCACATGTTACAAGTGAACACAAGTTGACTGTTGGATAGGGACATCAGGGATGAGCTTTTACACGTTGACTAATGGTAAACAAAGAATAATTTTTACAATAAATCATAACAATTATAGCATAAATAAATAAGTAAAATTTAGTAATTCAATCCTAATACCAACCAAACCCAGGCCAAAAATTGCAACAAAAAGTGAAAATAGTCGATAGCCACTTACTGTACCGCCTTTATGGCAGGAACCCGCAGTTGCTGCGTTTACCTACGAAGAAACTTGCTGTGCCAATTAGGCCTACCGCTGTTTGGGCAACAAGCGACAACCTTAGAATCCTTCCTCCCGAAGCAGCCAGCAGCAAAATAGGATTTTGTCAGCATAATCGTTCTGCGCTGTGAATGGAGGATGGTTCTTATGGCGGCACTACTATAGTGTATTTTTGGTTCAAAAGAGTTCCAAATATGGCACATTTTTCTTGAGTTTCTAATATGCAGTTTCTACTACAACTACCGGTATTACTCAGTATACCAAATTCAAGAATAGTTTGTCCACAACAAATTAAAAATGTCTTGCTTGTTCGTTTTCTTTATTAAGAAACCAACGGTAAAACTATCATATGCCGGAAATCGCTGTAACTCGTTCATTCTCTACTTTATTACATTCGTGCTTACCTATTCTGCATTGCGAAACATTGTTTAACAAGGGATTTTGCTTTTTTTTTTATCGAAATTAGCATCTATTGTCGACATATCGAGTAATTATTGTTGGTTCTTTTTTCGCTTCCTGAGCACGCAAAATGGCGGGCAAATCTTGACTAGCGTTGTGATTCAAACGGCAAAGCAGTGTTTCAACCTTCTTAACAGAAAAATTCCCACATAGCCCCGAAAACCATTCCCGCATAGCCCCAAAAACCATTCACGCATAGCCCCAAAAACATTCGGGATAGTATGACCATCCACGAATAGCCCCAAAAACCATTCCCGGAAAAAACATTCACGCATAACCCCAAAAACCATTCACGATAGCCCCACGCACCAACACGGTTATTTTAGGTTGCTTTAGGATGGGCAATATAGTGAAAAAACTGTGCATTTGGAAACACTTGCCGGGGGATTACGTCATCAGATGTTCACAACATCCGGTTCATGCACATGGATGGACAACAGCTTTCGTGCATCGGACGGACATTATTATATAGAAAAATACATGATTTAGCGGCCAAATACATTGAAAAATGCGAGGAAACACTTCTACGACCTTCCGAAATTACACAGAAACTTAATTCCGTAAGTACTTTCTCCTGTAAATTTGAAGAAATCCATTTCCCGGTTATGACATTTTTACCGAAACCAACTTTCAGTGCACTACTACAAAAAAATGTTGATTTTTCCAAAAAAAAAACAACAAAAAAACAGTAAATTTCTCTGACTTTTCCAAGATTTCCAAGTTTTCCAGGCTGGTAGAATTGTGGCAAGAGAAATCCCTGACATCTCGCACTATTAAAGGTTGCACCCCCAGCAAAACTGCTGAATTCATTCCTTGCAGTTCTCAGCCTCCATCCTCCCCTTCTCCGTCTGTTGTTATTTCCCGGACCAAATTCTTTTACGCCGGAGGGGGTGACCACAAGTTTATGATCGCAGAGGTGACCGCAGAAGGGGGGGGGGGATTGCAGCGAACGAGAAACAAACGAGAGTAGAAGAAAAGACTGCAAGGGAGCAAGGCTTGCAATTTGACATGACGAGCAATATAATCGTTTGGTTGCCCCAGTCGTAAAGCAAGCGCACGGGAGGGCGGAGGCTGAATGAGTTTCGTGAACACTCTTCCTATATTCTCCTTCCTCTGGAGGAATGAAAGGTTACAAGGAAGGAAGGAAGGAACAGACGGTCCCGGAAGGTATTCATGAAGTCAGAATTTATTGCGTCGTAAAAAAAATAATCATATTCGCTTCGTTGCTACTCCTTAAGGCCGTTGATAAACTAGCTAATCCAATGTTGTCAGTTTTATAACTAAACTGTATACTTTTTTAAAAAAAAAATCCATTTCTCAGTTCACTGAAAAGCTAATCATATATGTAAACGATGCAAATGATACTTAAAACATGGTTAGAAAAGTTCCCTTAAGTATTGTTTTAAGTCCACTCTATGCACGTATAGGCTAACCGGGACTGGACCTACAGTTTCAAGTGGGATCTGAACCACTAGCCCCCGTCTATAGAGCGTCTCAACCTTAAAAGTCAGTATGGGTTAAATGGAGCGCGGCGTTGCCAGATCAACAAACGGAGTCGCATCGAGTCGCTGTTAATCGCTAATGATTGCGACAAATTTACTTCCTAAATATCGTATAGGAAATCATCAAAATCTATGTATTTGATGCATTTTGGATAAAGAAACGATAGTTCTCAAGATTTGCATATAAATGTTAATATTTCGACGTAACCATTTACCATTTTACATTTGCATTATAGTATGTGTAATACACGCAACTATTGTTACTTCTTTCGTTGAATGTTGTATCCTTTACATCAACAGAATTAAATGAATGCAAAAACAAACATTAAGATACATTTTTTACGGAAAATAAAGCACACTGCACTTCCTACAAACCGGGGCACCTGCCTGCAACTGAATTGTAACCTTGGTGGCGCGGAATGAATTTGATACGCGAGACAGCCCGCATGAACAAACTAGGATTGCGGAATAAATAACGGTGCTGTGGAGTAACAATGCATTATAAATATTGATACGCCTTGTCTATTTTGGCGATATGTAATATGTTATTTGTTTTCTGTTAATTTCACAGAAATCTGTTTGATTTATTTGTTAGTTTCAATGCTGTTGTTTGTGTTGATTTAAATTTGTATTTTTTGCTGTATATTTGTTACACGCAATATCGGAAGCGGAAGTCATTTCCGGTTTATAAACATTCGTAGAACTGTCCAATCTTTTATTGATTCCGTTGCCAGCACAATTGTGCGTGAAAAGGAAAAAGTAAGTTTAGTGGCGTGAGATGATGTTTATTTTGTGAAAAACACTGTTTTAAAGGAAGAGCCGCAACTTAATTGAAATATGATTGTGTTTGTGAATATTTTTGTCATTTTGCAGTGATGTTTAAAGGTAAAATGGGTTTTTAAATCTGCAAAATAGCAAGAAGCTGTTTCTTTTTCAAATCGTTACGTCCTGAGATTGCTCAGTGTAGCATAACATTAAGGAGAGCCTCATAACTCCGCCGCACAGGGAGATTGGGTAGCTACCGTGACGTAGTGAACCGTGATCCAGTGGCGAACACCAGAAAGGAACGTCACAGGTAAATTTGGCGCCAAAAGTGAAGGCACCGATGATGTAAAAGGATAAATGTAACTGTAATATCGTGTTAAAAAAACGTGTGTTTTGTGCAGTGTGAAGTCATGAGGAAATTGTCGAGCGTTACAAAGTCTGATAACACATAGATGTAAGTCATGTGATTGATTTTGCAGAGATATCAAGGTATGAGTAGGACAATTTTGAGAAGCCAGAGCAAGAAGAAAATGGATAAATTGAGTTGTTGTGATGATAAAGATAAGCCCTTGGACGAAATATTTCAGTGCAGGAAATGCGAAGCGTATTTCCATTTAAGGTGTGCAAATTTGCCAATATCCAGAGAATTTCTTCCTGATGGTGACTTAGTTTGTAAAAATTGCAAATCGGATAGTGCTACTTTAAATATGGAGGTACTTTGTGGATGGTTAAGGAGAATTGAAGAAGGAAGGAAAGAAGATCAGAATGAAATGATAAAGAGGTTTGAGAAAATGGAAGAAGGAAGGCTAGAAGATAAAAATGAATTAAGGAAGATCATTGAAGAAGGAAAGAAAGAAGATAGGAATGAATTAAGGAAGATCATTGAAGAAGGAAGGAAAGATGATAAGAATGAATTAAGGAAGATCATTGAAGAAGGAAGGAAAGATGATAAGAATGAATTAAGGAAGATCATTGAAGAAGGAAGGAAAAAAAGATCAGAATGAAATGATAAAGAGGTTTGAGAAAATGGAAGAAGGAAGGCTAGAAGATAAGAATGAATTGAGGAAGATGATTGAAGAAGGACGGAAAGAGGATAAGAAGGAATTGATGAAGATTATTGAAGACGGAAGAAACGAAACTAAAGTAGCTTTCAGAAACTTAGAGGAGGTATTTTGGAATGATATGGAGGAAATGATGACGAGAATGAAAGCAGACCGAGAAGAATTGATGAAGAAGATTGAGGATGAGCGGAAAGAAGATAAAAATGAAATGATGAAAGTAATAGAAGACAGAAGACAAGAAAACAAAGAAGAATTGGAAGTTGTGCGATGTGATTTGTTAAAACAGATTGATGAAGGGAGAGATGCACTAAATAAGATAGAAGAAGTCAGGGAAGTAGACAGACGAAAAGTAATGAATGAATTGGACACCGTGAAGGCAAGGATAGAATCCGTCGGGGATCAGCAAAGTACTTCAAGGAATTTGTGTATGCAGGACAGTGAGAAGATGAATAAAGAAATTAACCAGAAGTTCTATTTTATGGAGGAATTCCTTTTAGGGAAGTTGGAGAGATTACATTTAGAATCTGTGCAAAGAAATCCAGGAATGACTGCTGGAAATACTGACAGATCTGTCGAAAATATTCGATGGGTGAGAGATGATAATGGCCCTTTGCTTTCCGGTATATCCTCAACAGAATCTGTATCTTTTGCTGAATTATTAACTAAAAGGAACCGTAAGAGGAGGAGACGTATCCAAAGTACAAAAGGGATATCCAGAGAAGATATTGATAAATCTCCTGATGTTTCTCACAGTCCATCTCACACTGGACATTTTTTTAGAATGTCGGATATCATTCAGCGGAGCGATATTTTGAAGACCTGAAAACGTCCATGGACATAATGAGAATGTCTATGCATTACAGATTAAAGGTGCTTCCTTCTGTAATGAAAGGGAAAGCTAAAGCCTGGTTTATTGCCAACGAGAGAAGGTGGAAGTCTTTTGAACAGTTTTGTGCCGCTTTTAAAAAACAGTATGCGTCTGCAGAAGCGAAGTAGAGAGAGATAGTAGTATGATTTGACCTATTATAAACTCAACAAATGATGAGCCCCCCTCAAGCAGATTTGGCTACACTTAAACCTAGCTCAAGATGAGCATATGAGCTTTTTGCTCAAGTGTGGTACTCTGTCTAATCCAAGATTTTTGTAAAAATGCCCTCGGGAATTTCCCGAAACTACAGTGTACAAATGATGAGCCCCCTCAGATTGATTTGCCCATACTTACAAAAGTTGCATCAGCCAGATTGTTGTCCATAAGCTTGTTAAAAATATGCCCCTTCTTGATATTGTTTTGGATACACTTGAAATTAAGCCAAAATCCTCATAAAACCCACACACACACACACATATTTACTTCCGGATTAAGTTCAATTGGGCACCAGGCTCAACTTGCATATCTAGTACTAAAACAATGTAATTCTTCTAGAATTGCTCTGTGACTCTCTCATTTCTTACATCATAAACATATGATTTTTCACCTATGAGAATAACACTACATATAGTGTCATCAGGGAGTGTATTGTGGAATTCACAGATAATTTTAATGTTTGTCCTGTCATTAACCACAACGTGTTTCCTTTTTGAAGTGTTGATGACAAACATGGGTCTCTGTGCTTTGAATTCATCTGGTGTGTAATACATGTCAGTATTGCCAGTAGTGACCCTTTTGTATGCTGTAAATGCTTCATATAATTTAAGGAAATCATCCTTGGACATGTCTAAATTATAATTTTCTCTAGGGAATACCTCATTTCTGCCATTTTTAAGATATATGTTCTTGATGTTGCAGTTATCAAATCTACTTGAATTTTTTTCCTGATTATTGTGTCTTCCAGTCTGAAACAGTACCACCACAAAATCCGGCATGTCATATTGTATACTGGAGAATGAATTTGTAGCATCAAACTCATAATAAGTACCAGCGGCAGGCTTCTGTACACATTGATATGTATAAAATTGTAAAGGTACTTGTGGATTTTTTATTATATCTGCTTTGTATTTAAGAGCATAACTGGCTTCATATTCAACAACTGGGATTCTTAGCTCCATAGTCTGAATAATGCATTTGCCTTCATCAGGTAGGGTATTAGGCAAAGCTTCCCCTGTAGAGTTTAATGTGCTGTACCTCATCAAAGCATTATTATCATTGGTAGCTCTTCTAAATGTGATTCTTAAACCACCCTTGCACATAATATCTTTGTAATCTGAGAAGAATCCTGGCAACAGGCGCATGGGGAACAGCACTGTGTGGCTCTTAGATATAATTTTATCACCAGCCTCAAATCCACCTATTTTGTAGTAAGAAGCCTCGGTTTTGGATAATTTTAGTGTGGCCAAAGCTGTGGAGGTAATGCCGGGATAATCCACTCTGTTTATAACAACGCCATGCTTTCTGATCTCAATTTCAGAGGACAGATGCGGCACAAAATTGTCCACCAATCTTATATTTGAATTTGCCGGATAATCTGTTCCATCGAGCTTTACAACATCAAATGTGATGTATAGATCTGCTGTGTGGGAGTGTATAAAGCCATCCCCTACATCAAGATCAACCTCAATTTCTGTGTTGGGTTGATTTAAATTTGCAAATGTCCTCCTGTTTGGGGGGAATGATTGTAGCTCATAACTCTCAATATTTTCCATTTTTTTTGTATGTATTTTTATTTAAATATTAATTTCTATGATAGCAGTTGTTGTGGCTCCAGCAAAATCAACTAATTCTTCTTTTTCATTAGTGACCATCAACTCAATATAATCTATTCTATTATGGCACACAGGAAAATATAATGTTGGGGATGGAGTGTAGATGATTGGCTCCATAAATTCAGAATTAGGTTTAAATGTTGCAATGGTGCCAGTTTGTTTGTGAGTGCCTATGCCATTTGATTTGGTGATCATACCCTCGGCCACATTACAGTGAATATTCAGAGTCTCTATGGCTAAGAATTTAGGTATATTAATAGCAGTGTGTTTGATGGCTGGTTCAAGTTTTGTGTTGTTCTCAAAGTCTAACAGCTCTCCTATAGTACCCAGATCCACTGTTTCTGTAGCAGATACAATCTCTACTCTGTGAGTGACAGAATTTTGAGTTAATACTATACCTCTGGGTAATTGAGCATTTAGAGTGGACAGATTATATTGCCCTGGAGTGATGACAATTTTTGATCCCCTACTGCAATTTTGTTGTTGTGGTGTGTAATATTAGGGATCAAGTACATGCCATAAAATGCTCTGAGAGCTATTGTTTTGGGATACACTATATCATCATGTAATTTGAGTTTCAATATTGAATTTTGGCTGGTGAGATGGAATACCCCCATGATGTTTTAAATACCACAAGGCTTTTTGAAAATCTTCAATTGATGGTTTATTTATTTGAGACAGATATCTAAGAACAGATAAACACAAATGTCCACAATTAACATCTTTGAAGTTTTGAACACGGGCATTATTGTAATAAAGATTAGCTGATTTTAGATATTTTATTAAATTTTCAGGTGGAACACCTCCAAATGAATCAAACACAAATGCCTCATTGTTTAAATATTTAAGATAACAAATCAAGTGAGTGCCCTGATTTTTGTACTTATCCAAATTAACAATGCCACACACTCTTTGTTGAGTGGTTGTTCTGGTAAAGAATCAGACATGTACACACCTCTAAAATTTTTGATGCCCAGTGGCTTGATTAAAGCTTCAATATCTTGGTTTGTAAGCGGCTCTTGTTTTTTTAAACTTATTCATGGCTCTCTTAACACCTTTGCCTTGTTTCTCCATGGCCAGGTTATGGCGCTTTATTTCATCTAATTCTGCCTTATTTTTCTTGGCATCTATTACTGTTTTTGCTATGGCAGCTGATCCCCCAGCCAAGCTCCCAATAGCCCCAAGTGCTGCTAAGATGGCCGGGATAGTAAATATAAATCCACCCACATGTGATTTTTTCCTGGATTGCTGTAATTTTTTTAATTGGGGGGTACTAAGCAACAATTTCATACCATGGCCCTTGGTAATACAAGAGCTTTTTTTCTTGCGCTGCTTTTTGGTTAAAAGACTATCAATAGTTTTAAGAGATTTAAGACCTGCATAAGGTATTTGATACATAACACCCTTGGCCTTCATTGTAGGTTTATTATATACATATTCACAGCCCCCACCCCAGTTTTTGTTTGGTGTTCATAGCTATGGTGGTCCCCAATGCTGCTATTCTCTCACTTAAAGAAGCATTTTTGCTTACAAATCTACCAAATGCAGCCTCTTCTAATTTCTTGTCTGCAACATGTCTCTTGTCAAGATCAGTATGTGTGTTGTATGCTATGTCATGGTCTCTACAAGCAGCATCTAGGGGATTAACACCAGGATCACCTCTGTTTAATCTATGGTCCAATTTTGTGCCTGGACCACAATACTGATAGCCTGGAATGTGTAGTTCAAATGGCAGCTTGTTTATAATGTCATTAACCAGTCCCCGGCCCTCAGAAATATTCCAAAATTTAGGTGGTAGAGTATTAATAATTTTTATAAGATATCCAATCCCCTTAGTGTCATTCACTATAAAATTAGACAATTTGGTGCTTATCATGTCCATAATTCCAACCTTTTCATTGTAAAAATTGTGGTTGCCAGCATTTTCCTCCCCAGCTATCACCAATAACCTATCTACAAGTTTCCTGACATCATCAACCCAGACAAATTCTTTAGGCAGGGTGTTGTATTGTTTGATTCCACTGCCAGTCTTGATCTGTGACCATATGGGCTTGATTAAATTGTTGTATTTTGCTCCACTGCTAGCCTTGACTCTTTTTTGTGTGGGATCATTGTTCTGGTATAGAGCATCTGATTTTATTAATATTTCTTTGTAGTGCTCATAATCTTGATCTGTATAGCTGCCAGGTCTCTTCCTAGTCACCAGTTCCCACAATCCAGGTGTGCCAGGATATTTAACAAAACCACCTTTTTCTCCAAAATGAGATTCTGAATATACAATGAGATCATCTTCCATAAATGTTACTCTGAAATTGCCAATTCTATGTATGATGCTACCATCACGCTCTGTGTCAGCATATAAACCAAAAACCGCATCTTTGTTGTCTTTAGGTGTGCTTAAATATTTTTGAGCAAGAAGACCCAATTCAATAGGATCCAGAGTAGCTTCAATTCTTCGAGGAGCAACAGGACTAGGTGTATGAATACTAGAAAGTTGGGTGATTGGATAATCTAATATGTTCCTTGCAGCTACAGGTACAAACTCTGTGATGAAATTTTGATTTTGCTCTGTAACAGTTTTGATATTTTTACCTAATTCACTAATAGCATCAATAATAGGCTGTTCTGTTTGTTTGTGTTGTTCATAAATTCCTCGGTTCTCTGATTTCCATCCCTTAATTCTTTTTACAAGATAATCTCTTAATTTAAGATCATCAATGATTGGCCTTTTCATGGTTATTTATATATGTTTCAATGTATAGAAAATTGTTGATTTTATTTCTGTATTTGCCACTATTCGGTTTTCTTGTCATATCAATTGTGACAAACCCATAACTGTCCTGGTTCCAGCACCTACTGCAAAACTTGGAAAAATCATTGTAGCTCAAGTCCCCACCTACATATTCATCATGTATGTGTTTGAGGTTGGTATGATCTTGATGAAACACACATATAAAATTGCTGTTGTCTCGGATCAGCTGCATCGGTATTTTTGAAAAAGTCTGTGCCAGGTAGAAGCAATCAATGTTTTTGTGTCGGCCCTGTGTAAAGAAATTTCTAACCTTGTTTTGATTATCCAGTATAATGTCATCAAACACAACAACAGAATTATCGAGACATTCATGAAGTGGCTTAACATCTGATTCAAAAGTGGCAATATCCAATCCATCATATAGCTTCATCAACTGCTGATATTTTAATTGTTCCAAGCTCTTAGAGAAAACATACAAGTGCCTGTTTTTCCAGTCTAACCAGTTGGGTGCCAATAAAAAATTAGTAATCATTAGTGTAGTTTTACCACAAGCTGATGGCCCAACAATAAGACATCTAATATTTTCAGGCAGCAACTTGCCATTTCTCTTAATCTGCTGTTCAGGTTCTGGCAGCCTTTTTATAACATCCCAGGTGCTCATATTATCACTTTGTCTGCATCGATCCAGCTGTGTTCTGGAAGTCCTAGCCATTTGACAAATAACTTGTTGCCTTTTCTGCGGATGATTTTTTCTATGAGATATGTGTCAGGCTGTTTAGTTTTGCTGAGTTCTTCTTCATAGAATCTGCCTTTGAGAATTTCTCCTCGGTGATCTTTTATTATATATGTGTTAAGGGTCCCAGGTTTAACTTGAACCACTGTAAATAATTCAGTGCTCCAGTTTCTTGTAAAGCCTCTCTTGAATAAGTGCTTATATTTGCTGATTCTTACTTGATCACCCACCTTGTATTTGGCCTTTCTTGTTGTTGGCTGGTATCTAGGATAGTAAACAGTCCTGATCAATTTTTGCTCATCAGATGAAGTTACTTCAGAGGGTTTCATGTTGATTGTGGAATGAACCGAGTTGTTATATTTATGTAGAAGTTCTGGAAGAATATTAAGCCATTTATAATTACCTTGAAGTGTAAATTGTTTATACATAAGATTTTTTAGGGTTTTGTTGAATCTCTCTACAATTGAGGCTTTGAGATCACTGTAACTCGAGTAATGTTTTATTGACTGGCTTTTAATAAATTGTTGGAACACAGAATTATAAAATTCTTTGCCATTATCTGTTTGCAAATATCGCGGTGATCTTCCACTCTGATTGATGATTGTCCTGAAGGCTTCTGTAACACATTTTCCAGTCTTGGATTTGAGTGGCACAGCCAAGGCAAATTTTGAAAATGTGTCTATTACAGTGAGTAGATACTTGTAGCCCTTGTTGATTTTGTCTAAGTTTTTCGGCTGTCCACTTGCCATCTCAATCAAGTCGCTCTGCCATAAATCATCTTTGCCGTTTGTGACTACTGGCAGTCTCTTATAATTATGTCTGGCTTGTCTGTGTAATTCATCAACAATAATTTGTCTAGACATAATATGAAAACAAGAATATTGCATCTATGGGGTGTTCAGCAGCTGATACTACAGGATTTTCTAAATATAATTAGTCTCCTATTTGTATATGAAATTCCAGAGAGCCATCATCTTCAGCAAAAGATGTTTCTAATGTATTGGGATCTGTAAAATTCTCTAACTCTACACTGGTGATTTTTGGTTTGTTGTCAGCATTTGTTATTGATAAGGTGGGGTAGTGGTGTGCCTGTGGTTGAAGCCAATATTTGATCTTGATTGGTCTAAGTGTGCCCCCAACAAAAAACTGGTAATAAAATTGTGCAGGGGACAGCATATATATTTTGCCACCTGGTGTAAATGGTGAATCATATTCTTTGTTGGGGATGCTGTACAATTCAAGAATTACTGTATGTTTTGGATTCTCAATTATGCCGGTTATTTCTTTTTCTGCTGTAAGCAATCTGCTTGTTACAGATTCAAGGTGCTCATTGATGGTCCTAACAACATCATCATGGCCTGGCTTGATTTTTATGTCCACAACAAGTTTCTTGTATTGTTGCACAATCTCTTGAAGCTGGGTGGCAAAAACAGACAGGGCATTTGCTTGATTGGATTCCATGGTCCCTAGCTGTTGCTTGATATTAGCTACAATTTGTTGCAAATTTTCAATAACTGCCAATTTTGAATTTTGAGCAGTAAGATCATGGACCTGTCTTCTGATATCCTCAAACAGGGCATGCAGTTCATTAATATGTTGATTAGTTGGTAGAGTGGCCACTGTCTGAGTAAGTTGTTTGATCTCTGTCTGGATATTCTTGATATCTTCTGATTTCAATATGCGATTCACTGCTCTCTTAATATTTTAAGTTCCTGTGATGTAGGCAGATTTGTTACAGTATTTTGCAAAGATTCAAGTGCCAATTTCACATTATTTAATTCAGAAGAATCAGCCACATTTTGCATAGCATCTTGGAGCAGGGCTATATCTGCCTGAGTGGGTGTTGATTGTTGTAAAATTTCAAGTTTTGTTTGGATATCATCGATCAAGTGATGAAAATGAGATAGCTCAGATTCAGTGTTGAGGTTTTCAAGCTTTGTGATCTGTTGCTGGACACTGACAAGTGTGTCTACAATACCAGGCAGGCGGGATTCTTGTACATTTGTCAAATCACTTTGCACTGCTGCTATTGTACCCTCAAGATGGGTTATGGTACTTTGAATTTTTCCAAAATCTTCATATGTTTCAAGTTGCAGCTTAATGTTGGCAACACTCCGAGTTTTTGCACTCAAAGCATCAGAAGATGGCAAGTTGTTCATAAAATTTTCAAGTGTCTCAATTTTTTCTTTAACCTCGGCTATGGCATTGTTCAAGGGGTCCAGATTAGGTATCTGGAGTGATTGAATCTGTTCTTTTAGAGTGGAAATCACTAGATCAAAATCTTCTTGTGATTTTATGCTTTTGACAATTGTTTGGAGATGTGCCTGGACATTATTTATCTGCTCTTCCAATTGCTGTTTCAATTGCTCAGAGTTGGTGGCCTGGGTCTTAAATTTGGCTTGAAGAACTGCTACAGCTTCTTCTAAACTTTGAAAATTATCCAATGTGACCAAATCAGTATATTTCTGAAGCAATAATTTGAGTTCAGAATCAATTTTAAGAAGAGGGTCCATGCATTGTGATTGTAAATTTGTAATTTCTAGTTGAAGACTGGCATTGAGTGTGGTTTGTAAAGCTTGTAAATCACTTCTTAATTTCTTGACTCTGACATCAAGCATAAGAATCTCATCACTGTGATCTTCATGTCTTGTATGGCCAAATATATCATTAGGCATTTTGTTTTAGTGGTTATTTATTATTGAATATCTGATTCTTAATTCTATAAAAAAAGGTATAAGCTTGTCATATGATCCCGGGACCTCAATATATAAGCAGTCACCAGCAGAAACAGTATATACAGTGCCAGAAATCATGTTTGAGTGCTTAATTCTATAAATATTTCTCCCTACTGAAATCTTGACATTACCCTCAGGGGTTGTAATAAATTGCAATTGACCACCTACAGGTAATTGGTAATGATTTAAATTATTGTTAAATATGTACAATGTTTTACCTGTTTCATCATCAACATCTGTAAATATGCTGTTCAGATGAATAATTAACAAAGCACTTAGTTTAGATATCAGAAGAGGGTTGTGGTGTTTGCAGGTCCATAATAGCCTGTTTTTTGAACCCAAATAAGTTCATAGGCATGTTTATTTATTTCAAATCATGCTCTGTAATTGGGCATTGATTACCACTTTTCAAATCACAATGACCCCATGGTAGAGTATGTATGCCACATGACAAAATGCATCTCTTATCATCATGTGGGTCCAGAGCCACTTTTCTTACAATATTGCTAGTCAACAAGTGATCCACACTCTGAATTCTGGATTCTGATGTTCTGATTGTGCTACATAATTTGAGGCAATTTTTGTAATCTTAAAATTCAAGCTCTTTGTCCACAGTCACTCTGCCAATGCCCTTGGCCTTTTTGGCAACAGCGCCACTACATGTTTCAAAACTGTACATCTTGGCCCTTAACCCAGCAAATGCCACAATAACATCACCAAGTGTCTCATCTTTTAACTTGCCAGGCACCTTTTTGTTGTGGTGTTGAATCTCTGTATGTTCAGTGGTATCAAAATATTTAAACAATTCAGGCTGTGTTATATCTTGATAAACATCTTCTGTTTGAATATCAAGAACAAAACTATCTGTGTCCATGTACATCAGTTTTACACGATCCTTATAAAAATGCTTCAACACATTATAAAACAATTTTAACATGTGTAATTTGGCCAATTCCAATATCACAGCCCTTACATAAATAGGCTTATCAAACTTAATCTTTGTTTTTTTCATGTTGAAAAGTGCCATATTCTCATCATAAATTCTTCTGTAATTGAAGTTGGGCTTTGCAATCAATTTTTTGCTCCTGCTGGGGTCAGTAATTATTTTAACATCAATATGTTTTCTGACATTTTCTATTGTTTTGCCATACAAAGAATTGATCATCAATTTAAACAAGGTCTTATCAAATTGGCTCATTGCAGATGTTCGAAGCTCTGTGTTTGTATCAATATATGGCTTCAACCATCTTGAGTGCCTGAACCTCAAAACTTTTCCAACTTTGGTCACTTGAACACCATGATTCATCAGGAACTGGAGGTTTTTGTAATATATGACATAATCCTGTTTCGGCTCTAGAGTCATCATCAATTTCTTCTGTTTAGAGCCAGGTGAACACTTAACCTCAGGAATTGGGGGCAGATCAGAAAATGTGTTGTGTAAATCATCAGGAATTGTCAGATCAACCTCTAAGAACAGGCCATAGTTACTGTCATCAAAATCCTTAAGATCTTCAATGTTGAAATCTTCAACCCACTCAAGCCCTGCATATGGCAGTTTATCCATCATAGCATAACCATAGAGGCTGTTTGCATCCACATAAAGTATATAATTTGATGGCAGTGCTGGATCATAATCAGGAATATATTTGTTATTTGCTCTGCCATATCTCTGAGAACATTGCACCATGCCTCCTCTTATACATTGTTCCATAAACAGATACATATCTTGATCCTGGATCAGATCCAATTGCATTTTAGTGTTTAAAAACATTGCAGACCATGCTAGGCCCGGAGCACTGTAAAAATACATTGGATCCAGCTGATAATTTTGCATGGAAGATTTTCTAAATGCCTGAAGTATATCAGCTAAGAGAGTGACATCAAGTTTTAAATAAGCCTTGTGATAATCACCAAATGTCTGGCATTTTAAATTGTTCCACATCAACTGGGCATGGTGATAATCTTCATCAGTGATTCCAGATCCTCTGATTTTGCTGTAAAACTCTTGTTGTTGTGGCAGAGAACACTCATCAAATTTAGAAAAATCTGCAACATAATCATATGGATATACACCCTTCCGCCTAATTAATTTCAGGTCCTGACTTGGAAACGAAGCACATGTGATTTTGAATTGATCATCAGATAATTGACTGGCCAGTGTAGCCAGGCTAGCAGACAGAATTCTGTAAGAATCAAGAAATCTTAAGTGAATAGGAACACCATTAACTTTAATTATTTTGCTAATGGCAATATATTTTTCATTATTTTCAGCTAAAATATTTAAATTCTGCTTGTCAAACCCCTCGTACCTGATCAGATAATGAAAATCATAATTGGATGCACCATGGCAAAATATAGGGACAAATTTTGTTCTCTGGATCTTAATATTACAGCTATTACACAGGGCCATTAAGAATTTACCATCTGTATGAGAATGGTGATGAACCTTGATATTTGTATCTGAAAATTCAGAATCACATACCGGGCATTTTTCTGCATTGTTGAAATCTTCAATCTGTTCCTCTGTTAAAGGCAACATAGGTTTTGATTTTAATAGGACATTAGATGCTATGTCATGGCACTCATTTTCTATTCTATGTGCAAATTTTTTGATGGTATCTGCTCCCATGTATAAATCTTCTTTACTAACAACACCATCCTGTACAACCACATAATAAAAACTAGAAGGTTCATGTAACTGGTATGATGTAATTGAAGGTTCATCAGGATCTGGGCTACAGAATGCAAGAGGTTTGAGTTTTGATTCAAAATCACAGACTATATATGCTGGGTGTTCCAACAAGGCTTCAAATTTTTTGAATTAGGCATTTTCATTTGGGTTAGGCATAAGCATATGAACAGGTTTATGGTTGCCACAGTATTTCAGATGCTCAATTAACTTGTTTTTAGCAATTTCTGCATTCTTTTCACAAACACCATTCACCATTTTTCTACCATCAAATATAATTAAACATCTTCTGCACAACTTGAATATTGTCCTAGATTTGTCTAGTTGTTTTCTGACTAAAGCTTCAAGATTATGTATCACAGTGTAATGATATGTGCCATCCCCTTCAATTAAGAGCAGATCAATCGGAACAGCAGAATCATCATCAAGTGTACTGATTCTGAGAGGTGCTATCAAGCAATTGCCACGGCCAGTAGAACAAATAAATACATTAATAGATAATTGTTTACCATTAATATCCCTGGCCTTTTTTTCAAATTTATCAATATTCTGAACAGACATTGGATATTCTAAGCCCTTCATTGCTTCATCAAAATTGTGTTCATGCTGTTTATAATAACTTATTCTCTCAGGATTCCTTAAAACTGGAAACAAAGCAGCTAAAATACACCACAAAAAGCATTTCTCATCATTATTTTCTATGTTAACCACGGCTCTTTTGTTTTTAATTTTGGCAGGTAATGGCAGATATGTAGATCCTTGTAATGGGCTGAATTCAGAAATATTAACATAGAGCTTGTGTGGAGAACCGCATAGGCTCCATCCATACTCTTTTGCTGCAAATTCAGAGTGTTTAATATTCAATTGATCTATCAAACTGCTTATTATTTTGTCTGAATTTGCATTTGAATATACAGGTACAGTTTCTGTTATGTGGGGCTGTGTAAATTTTGTGCCATTTGGCTTCTTATATTGTGTAAACAATTTGAGGGACAGCTTATAAGAGCCATTTTGTGCATTTAGAATTGCCTGCTCATCTGGATTTATACTGTTCAAAAAATTCTTAATATCACATTTTTGCTCTGATACAAACCGGTGATCCCTAAGTTGGCCATTAAAACTGCTATGGATAGGTGGTGCATAGCGTAGCTGCTTAGCCGGTCTAGCATTAACAGGTGTTTCATGCTTCCTTTTCAGACCAGATGTAGATGGTTGTGGGGGCAATGTTGATGACTGTGCAGAACAAGAGCCTACATGTCTAATGAAATATGCCTTGCTAAATATTTTATGGCATTTGGGGCATATTTTTGTGGGAGTTCTATATTTGCCTGGGTCACAATTTTTTTGGTGCCTAGCAAAATTGGGTCTGGATATATTTTTATTACACTGATTGCAATATTTTTGATTTGGCATTTTTTGTTGTTGGTTTATTATATAAGATTTCCTGGGCTTCAATTCAAAATTTTGTACTTAATATATATATATATTTTGTTCAGCTGTGTGCTTTGTATATTTCTTGTGTATATTTAATATGTTAATATTATTAATTTTTATTCTCGGTTTATTATACAAATTTTTTTGGGTTTTAAATCAAAACTCTATGCTTATTATGACAGGTTGTAAAGCTAATAGCCTACAAGTGGAAAAAGAGAATAAATATTGATCTACACTGACCTTCCGCAAATGCCTGCACATACATGCATGTCCTAGAAAGGCAATGACCTAGCACTGTGTTATGTATTGATTTTTGTATAACAAGCTGGGACAGACATAAGCCTGACTCTAAATAAGAGTGGATTACTACAAACAAGCTGGATGCAACAAATATCAGATTTTTTATACAAAATATAAGCCCTTTTTGTTCAATATACCAGAAATATATTTAATATGAATAATAAGAAATATTATATATTAAACCAAACAGGCCTGTAAGTATGAGAAGCACTGTAACAACACATCTGTACTCCTCAGCCACTCTCACAATACTGGCTGATATGTAATGCAAAATCTCTTTATATACCCTAAGCATGGATTAAAACATCTGAAACAATAAAGCAATCAGAATATAACACATCATCACATTATGTCATAATTAACCAATCAGAAAACAACACATGCATAATATTGGATAATAATTTGTTGCACAGCATGATGCAATAGAAATAAACCAAAAGTAATCATGTGTGTGTGTGGGTGTGTGTGTGTGTGTATGTGTGTGTGTGTATGTGGGTGTGTGTGGGTAGGTGTGTGTGTGTGTGTGTGTGTGTGGGTGTGGGTTTTATGAGGATTTTGGCTTAATTTCAAGTGTATCCAAAACAATATCAAGAAGGGGCATATTTTTAACAAGCTTATGGACAACAATCTGGCTGATGCAACTTTTGTAAGTATGGGCAAATCAATCTGAGGGGGCTCATCATTTGTACACTGTAGTTTCGGGAAATTCCCGAGGGCATTTTTACAAAAATCTTGGATTAGACAGAGTACCACACTTGAGCAAAAAGCTCATATGCTCATCTTGAGCTAGGTTTAAGTGTAGCCAAATCTGCTTGAGGGGGGCTCATCATTTGTTGAGTTTATAATAGGTCAAATCATACTACTAGAGATCCAGATTTTAAGAAACAGAAGATATTCCAAATCCTCAGGTCTTTCTATGGAGGATTATTGTTGGGACATCTACGGGTCATACTGTAACTTGGTCGAACGTGTGGACCAAACAGAAGTGTTAAGTTTAATTATTCATCAACTCCCATACAGAATACGGCAGCTACTATTAACAAGGTCCTCGAAACATTGACCAGTTGACCAACTTCTTGGGGAAGTACGAAGCCTCAGAACAGATAGATGGGTGGAGAGGCGACGGAAATAAAACAGAAGAAAGAAGACCTAACCAACCTCGGGTTCGCAGAGTACAGATGACGACTACTACTAGGAATCCTGGAGGATCTCTCACAGCAGAGAGCGGAAATGAGAAGGAACCAGTCACCAGAGAAGGACAGCGATTCCCGGGTGGAAGGTGGAAGAATAGAAACTGGACAAGTAACAGACTTTATAGAAGGACTACGCCGTACGCAAATAGTTGCAGGAGGGATCAAAGAGCTCCAGAACGAAAAGAGTGTGCAATACAGACGGAAGAGCTACCTTCCAGTAATCTTAGAGTTACAGCGTCGCCATGGGAAATGAACTGCAATGAAGTTCTGGGTTTAGCCCAGCGCCCGTTGTAAGCGGTGCTCTTACGCTTGCAATGAAGGGCATGCAAGAACAAGAAAGCGACGAGAGTGAAGACCCATTCCTAACAGAAGATCCGTTAGAAGTATTGAATATCGAAGCCACTCCTCTAAATTATTTAAAAATTAGAAAGACGATAATGGAACAAGATAGGGATTATAACGATAAAATCTTGCTTATTATCAGGTAAATCAATTAATCATCGTAATAAGCAATAATATGCATTGGATGGTGGCTGTTCACCGGGACTTGGACGGCGGAGAGCGAAGGACTAGCCTGTTTCCCGAGAGAAGAGGCCGAGCCTCGGGTAAAGAAATATAAAAATACAACTTTATTACCAATGGTCAGATTCAACTGAAATTAAAGACAGCCCAGCAGCAGATTATAATCGACGAGATCCCAAAAGCAGAATTTGATAGGAGATAAATTAAGCCCGATATTAAAGGTTGCACAGCGAGACTGGATAACAATAGCTACAGACTCCCTGGCACTGTCTTCGGAACGAACGTGCAGGTTACAATAGGCCCGGTCTTAGGGTAACCTCTCTTCGATGTGCTTTTGGAGAAGGGTCAAAGAACTCCAAATATACGGGCGAAGATAGCAGGACAAGAGCCTACGATTTGAGGACAATTTAGCAACGCTTGGACAGAGAGGGTACCGTAACGAACCTTTTGAATCGCAAATAAATAGACGAGCGGAGAAGCGGAAGACACAGTTTTACTCAGATTTTCTTCGGCGTGTTATCGTACACAATCTTTCGCGAACCACCCGCGTAAAGTATCCGATTTGTGTGTCGCACCGTTTCGTGTTGTGTTTATTTCGAACGTGGCTGTTTACTATCAAGATGGAGTAGAGACAGCGAAAGGCCCCGCTGGGAGGGGCGTCTGACCCAGTTGCCACCTATGAAGATGCAGGAAATCCAATCTTATCGCCAGGAAACCATCTATTGACCACGCCGATAAGCTTCCACATTTCCACCACGAGGACTTCAGTCAGAGCCGACAAAGGTAAGCCGGAATGGACGTGAAAATGGATAAGCTTCGTTCGCCCCGTCGTGACATCCAATGAACTCGCTAATTACATTAAATATCTCGAAGTGACATTGCTTATTACGGTGATTAAATTGCACCAACCATCATTTTAACATGTAAAACCGTACAGCTTTTAATTATCCATTTATCCAAAGTATCTAACATTCAGATTGTACGACGCTATAAATTGTCAATATAACAATATAACAGTGATCCTGGTTAACCGCAAAAAAGTAACCATATAAAGATTAACATTCAATTACAACAACTTAAATGGAGTAGTGTTTTGTCGTACAAGTTAAGCTCCTACCGGAACATGGTTTTTCCGTAAATGCAAAAGTAAATGTCAAATTAAGAACAGTTTAATCAATGTAGCTAACTTTAAACATGCCGCCGAACTATTATTGTACTAATTACTCATGTTTTTTTGGATTGCCGAGATATGAATGCGTGAGTGAATGTATGAGTGAAAGGGGCAATGATGTAATGTTTATGCATGTGCTCTTTTATAGAAATTACAGTATATATAGAACTAACGCTGTGGTGTGATTTGTTCTACCCTATGTAATCTCTTGGGCTCCGACTGATGGCACTTACCCTGGGACAAAAGGTAAATAGGTTATTAATGATTGTCTTTTGTTTATTTGTTTAATTGTTTTTGTGGGTTTGACATTACCATTGTAATGTAGAACCAGAACGACGTCAGGCACGTTAAATAAGTAGCCGTAGCCGAGGCGTTAATTAAAGGATAATGTGAAGAAACCTGAAATTTTAGTTGAGGTATTAGGATTCCAGATAAAGTGCACTCTGGACACGGGTAGCGAATGCACCCTTATGAATTATAATATTTGGCTTCAAGTACGAGAGCGATTAACTGGTCTTAAATTGCAGAAGTGTCCAGGCGTAATATTAAAAGATTTTGCTGGAAAAGAAAGATCGCGGATAGCTGGTTGTAGGCGAATAAATTTTGAAATTGGAGGTTTTATATTTGAAGATTTGGTGTATGTGGTCAAGTGCTTAGAAGCTGACTTATTATTTCGTTATCCTTTCCTTCGAAGATACAAAGCCACTCTGGATGCAGGCGCAGATAAATTGTATCTGATCAATGGCGGACACACAGTAGAGCAATATTTACTTCCTAATGCTGGTGATTCAGAGAAGGGCGAGTCTTGGGAGAAGACAGCCTTAATACAGTGTACGAAAGCGGAGGAAGAAGCTTACGCTGATGAGTGGACTGCAGCAGAATTAAACATAAGAGATAAAGCCTTTGCTTCAGATGTTTTGAGAGTTGAGGAAAAGGAGTAGCTATTTAATTTATTGTTGAAATATAGAAGAATATTCGCCGACAAGCCAGGATTATCTAGGAATTCTATCTGCGAAATAAGTCTGGCCAGTGAAGAACCTGTTTACTCCAATCCTTATCCTGTTCCGTTGTCTAAGAGGAAAAAGTTGGAAGAAGAATTATTAAAGTGGCAAGAGAAGAAAGAAATGTTTGATCTATGGAGGAAAAGAAGGAAGAAGATTACAGTTCAGAAAACAAAAAAAAACGCTTGTAAAACACTTTATCAAATAAGCTTGCACGTGAAGATGTGAAGTACGTGTTATAAAATTTATATGAAAATCTATCTTTTGGTTGCATTGTGAAGGTTGAAAGGTATATCCATCATAGAAAGTAATCGTCGAGAGTCCACATTCTTTGAAGAAAATGGATAAAGAAGAGTTTATAAAGTCATCTAATTATTCAGATGATGCTTGGCTTGTGTACAGTCATGAAAAAAAGTTCTTCCCCATAAGGCTTTAATAGGAGCAAGTAATGCAGGAGGGTAGGCAACACATATTGCACCCTTCGATGATCGGGTGATTTTGCCTGTCTTAACACCGAGAAATGTGTTCCACGCGAAGGTCAACATGGCAGGAAAGCAAAGAGGGTCACGTGACTATTGGTTACGTGGAGTGTTGTGCTTCTCCACGTCCCCAGTTCTTGATCCACATTGCAGAAAAAGTAGAGCTGCATGCAATATATGAAAATAGGTTGTTTTCAACTACACGCTTAATTATGATTTTCCCAATTGTAAATCTATCAGACGTGTCTCCCTATTTAGTCGGGACAGTCTTTTACTTTGAATTCCTGTTTGTCATAGGTGTAACTTGACGGGAGCAGAAAGGGCATTTGTAACCCCCCCCCAAAATCAGGTTTCTTAAAGCTGCTAAAACAGGAATTAAATACTATGATTTGACGCGTCCAAAAAAAGTATTATATTGAAAGATTGTTCCCAAATACGTAGATAGCAATTTAATACTTTGAAAGTGTCTCAGATTTGTTTATTATGTCACATCTTAGTGTGGCACAGGTCTACTACAAAAGTGGAATTTCGTAACAGAAATATGAACCCACTCCTTTTATTTCGTAGCCGATTTCATCTTGAAACTGAAATTAAGAATATTAGTTAACAATGTCATTGGTAAACAATAAAAAAATGTGTTAGACCCAATTCTTTAATACCTTATCATAATCTTTATCGCAAGTTTAAATTTTGTTGTAAGTCCACTTTATGCAAAAAAAAAAGGTAAAGTTCTCACCTGTGCTTAGCGCTACGCCATGAAGTCGTATAGGGGGTGTGGGGGTAACGCCCCACACTTTCTTGATTCGTTCGTGAGTGGGGGTGATGTGATCAGCATCACGCCGCCCCACACTTTCTTGATTCGTTCGTGAGTGTGGGTGATGTGATCAGCATCACGCCCCTGACCGCCTTTACCCCCAGGGTTTCCCCCAGGTACCCATGTCATTCGACGCTGGGTGGGCGCCGGGGTCGCTTCCAACGTTAGAAAAGTTCCCGGGCTTGAACCGGCCGAGGATCGAATCCGGGGCCTATAGCATGGTAGTCAGACGCGTTACCGACTGAGTCACCGGCACAGATAGACTAATCTGAAATGCATACAGTTTCAAGTGGGATCCGAACCACTATGTGCGATCACCTGGTATCGTACCCCAGACCCCTTGATTACAAGGCCTTACCACAACGCCATCAGTGAGGCGCACACAATCTTTGTATTTCGACTTTTTTAAACCTATATGTATCATATAAGAGGTTGTTTAACGTTGCTATGCCTCTATGGATTATATTTAGCCGGTATTCGAGCACATAGCGTCAGGTTTCATAGAATATAAGCTTCTCTTCCATGTTTATGGTTTCCTGTCTGCAGTAGAAAAACTGGCAGGTTCCCATTGCTTTTCTTTCAATAGTCTAACAATGGGTGCATATCATATCACTCAAATTTGATTCATTCGTTGCGAACACAATCCCCGATGGCGGAGTGGGATCGTGGGCGCCTTGTAATTAAGGGATCCCGGGTTCGATACTCGGTGGAGGAACATAGTGGTTCGGATCCCCCTTTAAACTGTAGGTCCATTCACGATTAGCCTAACAGGACATAAAGTGGACTTAAGACACCAAATCAAGCAACCAACACAATCCCGTTATTGTCCAGATTATCGAATCCAGAACCTTCGTCGCGAATAACATAAGCAGGAAGACAACGTGAAATAACCGAACAGAAACAGAACCTAAAACCTACATCGGATAGATTGGATTAAGTCGACATTACAGCACGGGTTCTGAAATGAAAAAGAATACGAAAGTTGAAGGACCTCTATACGCACCCACTTTTCCTCCACTCCATGGGTAAGATATCCTTCTAGCTGAGAAGCCTTTACGTAGGAGTGCCCTGAGGGAACTTCAAGGCCACGACGATAAAGTGTTCTACGTGCAATGACGGGACCAAATCATACGTCAGATAGCTGTGTTCCTCCTTATTTCGTACGCCATTGATAACTGGAACACGTGACCACGTCTTTGGTAGAGCAGAAGCCTGCTTGCTTGCCACCACCCTTTAGTTCAGTGACCTTCGCCCATAGTCAGCAAGAGTGAATGACTCACCAGATACTTGTTGTCTGTGAGGCTACACAAGAATAGATATTTCGTTAGTGGCTGTAAGTATTGTTTCATCTGCAGTTATATCAGTTAACATTTCAATAGTTTCCTAATGGTTACGTTAGTGATAAACATGTAAATTAGTTCTCGAGAGTGAACGTTTTATCTATTTGAACGGGGGATTTTTATAGCCTGCATGTATTATTTTTTCCTGAAACAAGAAGAAATTCGAAGACGCAAAAAGAGTTGTATAAGAGTAGTTAACAAAAGGAAAAAAGAAGAAGAAAACGAAAATGTAAATGCTGAAATAAATTATGGTAGAGATCGAGTGAATAACATTTTGTCATGGGGCCTCCTCGATGGCGTAGTGATAACGTCGTCGCCTTGTAATCAGTGGATCCCGGGTTTGATACACGGTGGATGCACATAGTGGTTAGTATCCCACTTTAAACTGAAGGTCGAGTCCAGATTAGCATATCTGTGCACCAAACCAAAACTAAGAAAGAAATTGTCACAGTGTAAGAAAATTTCATGTTCAACCAGATACGAAACAAAAGGGAATAATATATTGCAGGTTGGAGTTCACATCTGTAGCATCTAACCAGCACAATTATGAATCGCAACATATCGTATCAGATCCATTTTTATTATACATGTATGATAATATAAGGGAAGTAGAGGAAAGAGAAAACCAAGCGAAACACGGACGTCTTCTCCAGAATTTCAAATCTCGTTACGTTAGGTTCTGGGTTGGAGTCCCGAACAGGCATGACTTTCTTGTTCTTGCCCTTTTATCTGCTTCATTTCATCATAATTCATCGTTATGGTTTACCTGCAGGGAAAGAATAATGACAATAATTGCCAATACAAAGCCAATGACAAACAGAACAACTCGATTACGGAGGTGCCAAGAAGAAACGAGACTTGACAGTTTCTCCGTCTCTCGGTTTGTCGAATTGAAAATTGCTCTCCCGTTCTCGGTCTCGATTAGTTAAATATAGAAATCGAAAATGTATGTGAATGAATATACATTATAACAGTCAAATATTGAGTGACAAGTAATTAATCTAATTGCCCGTTAGTAGGAATTAATTGCAATTGGTAATATTAATATCCGTCGCGAATACAGGTGTCTAGCAACTGTCTTAGCCAGCACTAGCTTGCTCAACCACCGTTTTTCGCCCGAATTCGGATTTACATGCATTCTTATGGGAATAACAAGAAAAATGCAACTTCTAAACCAATGGACCGAATTGGATGAGATTTCAACCAGCGGAAGAACACATCATCAAAGTACTGATTCCAAGATTTGAGCCTAATCAGAACAGAACTACGGGAGTTATGAATTATTAAAGATTCATCGTTGAATTGAAAGGGAGACGCTACCCTACTGAGTTGCCCTTGCTTTTCGTGACTGAATACAATGGAGGAAGAGTTAGCCTAATCTCTGCGCGAGGGGCTGCTAACAGGGGTTAAGGACCGGAGTGAGCATTGACCAGGATAGGAGGACAACGGTCAAAGCACCAGAAACAATAAACAAGCACCTGATCATAGAGGGTACAGCGTCACTACGTTCAAATCTGGAATAAAAGGGATGATTTGGAATAGCGAGACACAGTTTTGCACAGTTTTGCCTACAATCGCCACCGGAGTGTGAGCTACACGCGACCAAGCTGCGAGTTGCAAGCAGACCCGAGGTCTGGATTTGTTTTTCCTCGAGTGAGTGTTTCAGAGCCATGGAGTAGAGCGGAATAGAACCAGGGGGTCCTTCTCCCCCTCGCCGTCAACGCATCCGTGCACATACGTGTGGTTATGTGAGAATAACGCCAGACACGTCCACCTGTGTCAATCGTCCGAAACAACGTCCAAAGTAGTGAAAGTTAATAACATTTGATATCCATGTGAAACCGCGAATGGCTCATCGCGTATGTTCGTCTCACCGCCCAAGTCATGTATCTGTACCTACGAGTGACCGCGAAGAACTGTCCAATTATTGCGCAAGTTGTCGTATGGAGTTGACAGTGTGCGTGTACCGTCCTGGACGTCCCTGCGAAGTGAACGAGTGAAGCCAGGATCCGATGAGGCCAGATGGAGCTGCCGACTGATCCACTTTCGCCAACCAGGATAACCGCGAGGTGCAACAATGGAGCGTGGAGGCCTTCCAGAACTGTAGGACCACTTTCACCCAACCCAGGTCAGAGGGAATGCAGCGAAGGTAAGATCCAACCATGTGCGTGTGTGAGAAAGATGACGACTATCTACCGCGAATCTGCGTAAATCAAATCATTGCTTAACTTAAATCAGCGCTATGGCATCCCTAGACATCTGTTTTCCGGCGGAGTAATCAAATGTTAAAGATGAGAGTTTATGTTAACAGCAAACAATAGTTTATTGAATATATTTATACCTTCAGAAAAGATAGAAGGGGTTCGCACAAGGAACAATTATTCACTTTATACTTAAAATCCTAAACGATAAATTGTAAAAGGCAATGTAGCCAAGACATAGCAAGAGTATGGTCAAAGTAGTAAATAATCTAACCTTTGTATTTGTCATGCTGTCGCAATATGCCATAGAATGAGAGAATGAATGTGAGATCGAGTGAAAGAGGGCAAGATGTACTGTCTTTTTATCTGTGCTTTAATATATGTGTATATTCAGAAACACCGTAGTATTATGTAACGTCATTTCAGGTATTTAAAATCAAATCCTCCTAGGTTTATTCTCGGTAACTCCGACTGTTAGGCACTTATCCTGACCGTATTATAATTCATGTAATGTTTAATTCGCCCAGCAGGTGAGGCGAGCGATTCTTCGTTGTTGCGTTGCTAAGCTCAGTTCAGTTGAGTTAATTAGTTAGTTATTAAATTAGCAGCCCGTGACAACATGTATTTTATATATTCCGGTTTTGTAGGAGATTTCGTGAGAGATGAAGTAAGTACTCTTCCATCGTATTTATTTTTATAATTTTTATTCCCTGTTCGATGATCGCGACGATAAGGACGAGTGACCATTACATGAAATTGATGACGAAATAGTCAAACACCCCCGACAAGGACGGTACTCAAACCCGGGAACTTTGGCGACGATATTGAATGTCAATCACTTAATGAGCTTGACCACCGAGCCTGCTTAATGTTGTTTCTGTCAGGTAATTCGTAATAACTATCATTTGCTTCATAATTATCTTATTGTTGTGATTAACCTGAATTCAAAGAATTAGTTGAAAGGCAAAAATGCAAGATTGAATGTCTCTGATGTTACTTCGTGCCGAATAATATGACGTGGTATTATGATATGAATTTATTAATCATATAATATGGATATTCATTCCATTGATTGATCCCAATTGAGCACACAAAATATGCTATAATGTCCACTCCATGGAGGAGTGGTTAGCACAGCGCGCTACGATGCCATGGGTCCCTGGTTAGAATCTCGACTTGGGCGTGGGTGTCCTTGGTAAGTGTCCCTTCATCAATTTCATCACAGCATCACTCATCTTCATCGTCGCTATTTGCCAAAAGTGAAAGAATAGCAAATCTAAATAACAAACATCCAATCAAATCTAACATCTCTACCGATTTAATTCTATACGGTACCGAATTCCCACTTTATTAGTGCATCTTAAGTCATTTTACAGCATCTCAATTGTTTTCCGATTCGAAAACATTTGGAATGTTGTTTTGTGCAGTTGATTGTGCATTGTTTCGTTGTTTGGATTGTTTAATTAACGTCGCATTAATTAGTTTTAGACCAATCGTGACGGGGGAAGCAAGAGCACAAAGGAAGCGAAAAAGACAAGGAAGAGACCACGGCTTTCTTTAAAGATAGCATCCCGTGAATACAACTCAAGTAACTGCAGAATATTATGAATAAAATTTATTTCGCTTTTTCCTTTTATTTCTATTTCAGTTATTTTACTTCGCTTTTCTTCTACCACTCGCGTTACTCGTGTCGGTGAGGAAGAATTATAAACTCGTGAAATGTACGATGGTACAAAAAAATATATGCCTCTCCCACGGTTCGAAACTGTCAGTACAAAATATTGTCTTATTTTTAAAATTTACGGGCAAATATGGTTTGTCACGTAGCAATTTTCGCTTATCTCTTTCTCAAGGGGTTCCATTGCCTCTCTGATGTAGTAGTGGTAACGTCTTCGCCATGTAATGAAACGCTTCCGAATTCAATACCAAATAGAGAGGATTTGGTTCGGATCCCATTTTAATCTGTGGGTCCAGTGCATGAACTGGACTTAAACAATTAACGTGTGGCATGTGGTCTGTGATGAGAACCATCATTTCAGCGAACCTTCTTGACAATGACTCTAATATCACTTGAAAGAATAGTATTTCCTTACGAGTAGCTTCGTCAAGAAACCAGTTCCTGAAATTTTCTTCTGGAGGCATCGTAGCACCCAGCTGTTTGTTGTGGCTGGGGCACGAGTCATGTGACCCATGCTATCAAAGCTCAATCCTTCCCGAGAACTCAGAATCACCAGGGAAACTTAAGCGAATATTTTGTTATTTGGGTTGCATAAACAACAGGCTTAAGACGTTACGAAATTCTACGTCTCGTGGCCCAGGTATTTTTTTCTAAGACTGTACATGATTTGGATACAACTTGAATTTCATTTCCTGTAATGATTATTATCAAACCGAAAGAAAGCTGACGGTAGGTATAATTCCCAGAAGAATAAGAAGTTCACAATGTTGATAATTTAGTTCCAGGAGGCCAATCTGAGAATGAATGGCTAAGTCGAAGGGAAAGGACCGTCATAGTTGAAAATGATAAGAGGCTAATGGGGAACAAATGTATAATTTTATGTGAGACTTCAATGTCAATAATTAAGTTTAAGCCCAGAACAATTTCAGAAGTTAAACGTTTGGAAATACAAATGTTTAGGAAATGTATAGTTGGATGAAGAACAAGCTGTTAATGTTAAGAAGCTCTTAGAAGATGTGGAAAGGATGGCGAAAGAAAGAAAAGATGTTCTACACAAAGCAAGAAAACAGAAATAGTTTGAAGATTTGTTTTGATGATTAAAAAATGTAGGATCATATGAATTTTCTTAGAGCGAGTTTGCATGCAGGTTTTAGAGTGAAGAGTCCTGAAGTAAGTTCGTAGAAGAATCAAGTTTATTCTATAAAGAAAATTTCCTTCATGTACATTGCGTCAATTTTCTTTGTATGGGAGGAGAACTTGATACGCCTTGTCTATTTTGGTGATATGTAATATGTTATTTGTTTTCTGTTAATTTCACAGAAATCTGTTTGATTTATTTGTTAGTTTCAATGCTGTTGTTTGTGTTGATTTAAATTTGTAATTTTTGCTGTATATTTGTTACACGCAATATCGGAAGCGGAAGTCATTTCCGGTTTATAAACATTTGTAGAACTGTCCAATCTTTTATTGATTCCGTTGCCAGGACAACAGTGCGTGAAAAGGAAAAAGTAAGTTTAGTGGCGTGAGATGATGTTTATTTTGTGAAAAACACTGTTTTAAAGGAAAAGCCGCAACTTAATTGAAATATGATTGTGTTTGTGAATATTGTTGTTATTTTGCAGTGATGTTTAAATGTAAAATGGGTTATTAAATTTGTAAAATAGCAAGAAGCTATTTCTTTTTTCAAATCGTTACGTCCTGAGAATGTTCAGTGTAGCATAACATTAAGGAGGGCCTCATAACTCCGCCGCACAGGGAGATTGGGTAGCTACCGTGACGTAGTGAACCGTGATCCAGTGGCGAACACCAGAAAGGAACGTCACAATATAACTTCAAACAATGGTCAACACTTTTCTCGCTTGGTCTGCATGTATATCGCGACAAACCGAAAAGTTTCTCGCTAACCAACTTTTTCGTGTTACGGTCTGATGATTTATACAAAATATCCAATGTATATATATATATAACTCTCCTCGTAAGCAAATTAATTCACTCAGGCGAAGAATATCATATCTACAAACATCATAGATCCCGTAGAAAAAAAAACAGACGAAGTTGTTCAAGCGGTTTGATATTTATGGCTTTTGAAGTATTTACTAGAAAAAATTAAGCGTTTTGCAAAATTGCATAATTATGAAAAATTGCGATCACATGAATTTATGACAGTTTATATAATGCCGTCAGTAAATAGAGCATAAAAAACTCTACAGGATAATGATTTCACTGCTTGAAATTTTTGACTTTTACATTTTGTAAATTTTGTAACATCTCGCAACGCAGCGGTGGTAGAGAAGGACGGAGCTATTGGCAAAACTCATGTATTAAAGAGAGAGGGAAGTACTCCATTTACTTCTATACTGACTTTTAAGGTTGAGACACTCTATAGTTCGCTTGACAATCGGTGTAGTGTAGGAGTATCCCGATGTCAGGCTGGTAGTACGTACAAGGAAATGACGTTCGACCAAGTAGACGAAAAGCGGTGTTCAAGTTCAGAAGATTCAACAAATGCCTGTCTGCTGCTTGAAACGTTCATTTGATTAGTTAGCACACACCACGTGACCATAAACCACACGCTACACCGCTCCAGAACGTAGTGCAAACGGTGCAGACACCAAATACATTACTTGGCACCAAATCGACGAAGTAGACAAGTCTGTGTTGCACCGTGTAACCAACCAGACGCTTCAGTGCAACGAGAGTCAAAAAGTGCAGCGAACTAGACAGGGCTGCTGTGTGCCTGAATCCGGGACACCTTGATTACAAGGTGACGGACGGCCAGTGCCGGATCTACAAGCAGTGATGTGCGTCTACGCGTAAACAACGATAGTCTACATTTTACACGTAGACTGTTATATACACGTACATAACGTAATCTATGTAAACAACATGGCGAGAGGTGATAACTTAGCAAAGGGCGCCGTGGAATTAAAAGAAAATTATACTGTGTATCAGTTGTTGATGTGTGCAGAGAACTTTTCATACTCTTCCTTCCAAATTAGAACAATTTCTCACCTAGGAAGAAACCTAATATATTCAATATTCTAGTGTTTTATGGGAAAAAGACCACTCTTGCCTCACGACTGCCATCTGTTGTTGTTTTTTGCATACGATTTATCTTCTTCCATAGTTGATAATAGAAGAGAAGAGAAAATTTGTTGTAAATAGGATTCTTTTCATTTCGTTAGGAACAAGTATAGTTTGAAAATTTCACTTTCCTTTCATGAAACCCTTGAAAATTAATTTTAATGCACTTTAGATTGTCTACGTAGTCTATGTAAACTACAACCCAATGTAATCTACGCGGAGATTACGTGTAGACAACGCATGTAGACGTAAACTTATGGTCTACGGCACATCACTGCACCGCAAAACCCCGCAGTGCGGGGGGGGCAGAGACAAGTAAGCTTTTAGGGGGGCCTCAGCCATTGACATAGTAGAGGGTTCGCGTATGTAAAAATAAACGTAGTTACTCAGGGGTACAGGAACGAATACAATATGTACAGGTAAAGTTAAAGTTCCCTATGCATATAGCACCGTGCCGTGAAGGCACATTTAGTGAATGGGGAGGGGAGTTGGGCCCCACATATTTTCGAAGCGGCCCCCCCCCCCCATACCATTTGATTTGAGGCTGGGTGGGCCCTAGAGCCGCTTTATGCTGGGACAAAGCCGGAAAAATTCCGACCTTAGATCACCCACCCCAGATTTCCTGCGTGGCAGTCAGACTAAAATCAAATCAGGCTAGAATTTCACGAGAAATGCCTGGGTAAAGATTCCTTCAACCAATCTTTCATGAGGAAACGTTAAGACTGCGTGATTGTAACAAATGTACCTATCATTTTCCAGGTGTGAGAAAATAGTGTACTATATATATATATATCTCATAACCAACCCCCTTCCCATTTAAAAATTTTGAGTTGGATGTGTGCGTGTGAGTGTAGGAAGGGGGTCTTTGGTAATATTTTGCGGTGGGGCTAAGGCTTGTAGATCCGGCACTGGTGACGGTGTTTTCACTACATCATCGTGGAAGCCTGAAATTCTTTTGAAGTTCATCTTATGCTGAGGTAAGCTGGTAGGGATACAACGGATAGTGTAAATATGCTCCCAAGAGGAATCGAACCTTTGATTACAAGGGCATTATTTCCTCATAATAAAAGTCCTAATAAAAAAGCACAGAACACTGTGGTAAGTTAATTTCTTAAGATTGCACTAGTAAAGAAATCGTTTCGAATATTTCATTGCTGCTAAGAAAATATTATCGATCTCAATAATGAAATACTCTTTAAAATGTATTAAGCCTACTTTCTGGTCAGATGAGCTAATCGGGGCCGTACTACAGTTTAAGTTAGATCTGGGCCTCTGTGAATTTCGAACTGATTACTAGGCGACAACGTTATCTCTACGCCATCAGGGAAACCAATTATTTTTCTTACTGGTCCATCTTGGACAAGAACGAAAATGAACAATGAACGAGTAGAAAGTAGCGTCTATGTATCACCTACGATCTTTGGATCCATATAGCCTACGCAAACCACTACACCACTGAAGTTCTGCACATAGTACAATTTACATGTCTAAATTAATACTCATATTAAGATTTGTGTGTAAATTGTCTTTTTATTTTCAGACATCATCGTGCCAAATTAAAACTGTCATACTAAACATACATAAGTCATTCGATTGATTGATTGATTGATTGAGTTGGTGTTTTAAGTCCACTTTATGCACAGTAAGGCTAATTGGGACAGTTTACCACTATGTGCCTCTACCGGGTATCGAATAAGTCATTCGAGCTCGTTATATTATTTACATTTCCTACTCTTCACCTAAAAGCAGCAAAACAATAAAATGGACAAAAAGACATTTTCAAAACAAATGGTCATTGATTTTTATTAACAAAACAGCATGAGATATGCGATATAGAGACATACACAAATGGGAAAACCCACTACAACCGGTAAAAGTGGGCAAACCAGCAAAGCCTGTCCTTTATACTGTATATCACCACAAGACTAAATAATTTAGCCACCTCGTTACGATAACTCCCCCCACGTATACAGAATGCCCATTAACAACCTTTAAATGGGTCTTAATTAGAACCAAAACTAGATAATTGCCATAGCCAGAAAGTTTATAAATATTTGAATAACAATGCTGATCGGAACTTTTCCCAACGGTCAATTTGGTTTTGAAGTTGTGACAGGGAAAAACAGCTTATTTTACATTGTTGACACAAGGTCTATAAACAACAATACGGCATGCATCAGCTGCTTTGGTGTATTTGCGTTTGGGGAAACAAGAGAGGGGGGAAGCACGCGAAATATAGATGAGCCCTGCGTATTCACCCAAGCTGCAGAAATCATACAATGCGTGTTTACGTTGATTAACAGCCGGGCCCCCTTCTGCGGTGACATCCGCATCATTCAGGTCATCGGGAAACTGTCCTTTCAGTGCTCTTGCACAAAATGGTGGCAACAATCAACTTTGCAACGCCCCTGCTCGCAGTACATGTATCGCTCATTAAATGTTTTAACTCTTGACATGGCGTTTATCCCCAACAGGCTTTTGGAACAAACTTTTTAATCCCAAGAGAGTAGGTTGAAGCATGTTCGAACTTGTAAATGACCCTTGTGAGTGACCGTGTTCTAGTGGGTGCGTAATGAAGGATCATCAGCTTCAAGGTGTATTTCTGAAATTGATTTTTAGGTTGCAAGGTGTCCGACTATCACGGGGTATATATATATATCTGGGCCAGCAATTTTGCATGTATCACGTGACCGTTTTTCTTGATTGATTGATTCGATTAGGTTATTTTACGTCGCTTCCCTGTCACTATTTGCTAATAGCGACCATGAGGATGAGTGATAATATGATGAAATTGATGAACACTAAAGAAGAACGCACATTCCCTGGATTTGAACCCGGTACCCCTGCCTTCTTGAATTCTGAAGTCTTGCGTTTTTCCACGGTGGCTTAAAGCAGCAAAAGGGGTCGCCTATCTTCTTTGGCTATAGAAGATGCACTTGTGAAGAGTAATCAGAAGTTGTAATTTTTAAATTACCCACTACGAAAGAGATTTGGCATTTGCAAATTACCCACTTAAGGTGTTTCAAAAATGGATTCAAGAAACTATAAAGTTTTAAATGAGAAAGAATCAGTTTGCGAATTAACGGGGGGATTGCCAGCGATTTCCCCCAGACACAAGAAAAATAATCCCTAGAAAAATAACATTATTTTACCTGCCAGGGATGTTTTTACCTCTCCCCCTCAAAGAAAATGGAATACCATTTCTTAACTATGTTACAAATACAACTGAAAAACCGTTCGTGTTCAAACGCCTTCCCTGTGTTCGGCTTAATATTACGCCCTTGGTCACTATAACATAGCTTATTCTGTGTTGGGCGTAATATTACGCCCGCGAACATCTCTGACTGAAGTAACCTGTGTTAAACGGAATAATACGTTTTTTTGTTGGTGAAATATATGTTTTGCTATTGAATAAACAACGACCTTTTATTTAGTTACGATTGTCAGTGTCGACAAAGAAGAAGAAGAAGAAGAAGTTCAGAGGAAAGTAAACTGTTTTTGTGTTATGCTGACAAAGTGCAAACGTGAGTTCGTTTGTGTGCCGCGTTTAGTCAGTTGCTTTATGTACATTTTTTTTGGTGTTGCATTATTTGAACTGTTGGTGATTTATTGTTGGTTTTTGAGTTTGTGAGTTTCTAATAGTATCTAATAGTATTGTCCAACAGGATTGCGAAATATTTTTCCCCTTTTCCCTCATACCTATTGAAGATATTGCAATGAAACTTGGCGGACGCATTACGTATAGACCATAGTATTTTTCAAGGTAGATTATAATGGGGTACCTATATCCAGGGTCCGTCCAGAGGGTCCCAAAGTTACCAAAAGGGATTTTTCGGAGGGAAATTTCCTGAATTATCCCCGATTTCCCTTTCCTCATACTTGATGTAGCCTACACATGTGCGTGGTACAATTTGAAAGCCTGTTCTATTCTGAAGAGAAAGACGTATGAAACATGATACTCGGATGAATTGTACTGGAGCAGTAGCTACTTAAAAATATTACTACGCATACTCAAGGAAAAAATTACACAGAACAGGAAAGAATTTTGTCAGAAAATTTCACAGGGAAGGGGTGGTTCTGTCATCAGACATCAAAGAATTTCTTATCGAGAAGTGTGTAGTCTTGTGGATTTAAGGACGCCATTCTGCAACTGGACAACTCACGGAGCCGAGACAACAGCAGGCTGTTTTTCACTGAAGTTCTCATGGCATAGTGCTGGTATTACTAGTTTGACAGATTTCTTCGTGAGTGAGTTTGGGCTTAGAATGTAAATATATGAACTAAGTGTTTCTAAATTACGTTTAAATGTAAAATAAATTTTAAAATAAGATTTAATGACCTAGGTTACAATCAATGTTCTAAGGTACTTTAAACCTCAAGGCTGGTAACACATACAAATTTGTATACCCCAAAAACTAACCCCTGAAATGAAATCACAAATACGCCACTGAGTGGGCATCTCCCCCTCAGCAAAAAAGCTTAATTCGCACAGTGGAAGGAATAGCTTTAGACCAAAAATAACAACGTACCTGACTATGCGTGTCAGCTGTATGAAGGCATCCATCCATGTTTTCGACAGGCCACCAGAAGCAAGACTTTCGCCTGAAAGAACATTATTATTGCTATGAGAAACGTGGTGCGTTACAAATACACTAAAATAAATTATATTTGGCCCTCGTTGCTCGTATAGCAATACTAACCCCGAGAATCATTATTTACTTCATGTCCATATTGTCAGATAAAATCAGGGCCAAGTCCATAAGGCGGAATATTGCAGACAATAACAGCGACAAATAACCTCTCTCTATGACATCAAGTAATTCCGTCCTCTCCTGCCAGCGTAGCCAATTTCATGTTTGTAACAAGCACTTTGCTCTATGAACCGTGAAGAGTCGTTACGTCACAGCTGGAGAAGATTTGTTACTAGATTGGGGTAATAATTGGTCCAGAAACAGGAAATGCCTCGCATAAATCAGTTTTTCTGCTTGGACCGATGAAATATGCGAAACGATAGAACTGCTTATTGCTTTCTTAAGAACTGGAAATTTTCTTCTGCCCTCTTTTTATTGGTATTTTCAATGTCGCCTAGGCTTTTGGAAACATACTAAAAATATTATTTTTCATACAAATGCACAATTTTTTTAGTAGACATGATAAATTTGATCAACATGGTATAGTGAAAAATGTTTTCAAAGTCTGTCATACACATATATTCTCATTTTATGACACGCTAAGTACAAAGAATCTTGTGAACAATATTAAGTTATTATATATGCTTGTATATATGAAGTGTAACTCAGGAAATCATAGTACCTTCGCACTGTATTCTTTTCTTATTATTTAAGTCGGTTTTCTACACCCATTTAAACTCTGTGATAATGGTGGATCATGAATTGAAAATTTATGGAAAAAACACAAACAGTGCTGACTTACTGCCACATCACCATTGCAATTACTAAGCAATATAAAACACAGTACGGCCCTTATGCACAGAAGAAGTAATATTTTTCGAACTACTAAAGGGTTATATGGTGTACAGTTAGCGTATTTACAAACCCTATAGTGCTGCAGAGTCTACAACCATATTTGGCTCCTGATTGACTGTCTTCCGGAAGTTAATGCAGTGTTCCTTCAAAGTAACGCTAGATGGCAGGGTTCAAGTTGACATTGCAGATTTCAGATATCCATCCACAAGATAAGAAACTCCTTTAAACTTAGGTTAATTTTTGAGCACATTTTTAAAATTATTACACGAAAATGATATTATTTAGCACATGTCAAGTTGTGTAATTTCTCCTATAATGTAGTAATCACTTCACGTACATTACAAGCGTATTCAGAAATATCCCACATTATTGTTATTCGATGGCTTAACATTGATTTTTATCGCCAAGAAAGGATTAATTGTAATTTTAACATTTTCCATACATTTATATATTTCTTAACATAATTTCGACAATTTGATTACACGAGTCTAATTTTCCTGTAAACAACCAAGCAAGAAACGACGGACACAGAACATTAACACTTCCGGTGCTCACAGCCAATAAGAAAGCATTATATACCTCTGGCTCTGCGGAACTCCAGGGTTTGTAAATACGCGTACGGTTAAGCGGCGTGGTATTTGAAGCGGGGGAATGACAGGGAATTACCCCTCTGGTTGATTTTACGTGTTAGATCCTAAAAAAGTTTTTTTGAGTTGCCCATTGAAAATTTGTCAAATACTACGCTGGATTTATTTTTTCAGAACATGATCTAAAGTTAAATTTACAGGCATTTTTCTTACTAAATTAGATACTGGGCTGTTCTAAGACAAGAACAATCGACAAGAGGTGAGAGAAGGTTTGAGTTTGCCTCTTGGATTAACAACAGTACCAAAGTTCTCCGTCTTAACTCACACTGTCTTCATCCTTGTTCCAAGATCCCAACCCGCATGATTCCGAAAATCAAATACATTCCACTCCTTCTGTGCCTGATAATTTAGTAGCGAGAGTGTTTGCCCTTCTTTGCATAAATCCAAACTCCTCCCTCCTTGCTCCTATCCTGGCACAAAATTAATCAAGTTCCGAGAAGGAGAAATGAACATGAGATACGCAGAAGTACGAATAATGCAATTCCGGGTCACAAGGCAAACATGCAGGTGTATTCGGTCCGATTTACGTTTTCACTCTGTGTTGTTTCATGTTGGGCGTTTTCCCAGAATGTAATGGAGAACAAACAGACGAATGTTGTTAGTTCTACCCAGACCATGATACTACTGAAACTTCAAATGGAACGATTTCAATGTGGGAATATCTTCATTGATCTGCCTTACCCTAGGTTTGGGGAACAGCTGGGCGAGAACTGATGCGTATGGGAGATAAAATTCTGACGGATGTTAGAGATGGTGTGAGTGATCGTGGGAATTTACCAAGTTCAATCCAACCTTACCAGAATTAATGTTGAATGGTTATTTAATCACTTGAAAAACTTCTGGAAAGTGATTCTAATTAGCAAGGGAAATTGCTTTGCTTGCTCCTGTAAACTACTTTGAAGACAGATGGCTATTAAAATTTTAAATTAATAGTTTTTTGAATGTATTGACAGTATAGAGGGGTTGTTTGGGGAATATGCAGAACTGATTTGTTAGAATTAAGCTTTGATTGAGCTTTAGGGCGGTTGGCTCGACGCCTCTGTGGCGGCAAGAGTGATTCTTGCCCAATGCGCAATAGTTTTAGCCCATATAACTTCTGAAAAATGTTGTAGATAATTTATAGCAGAGTAAGAATTTCTCTCTCTCTCTCTCTCTCTCTCTCTCTCTCACACACACACACACACACACACACACACACACTCACTCACAGGGCTTCCCCGATGGCGCTGTGGCAGCGTCGTCGTCTTGTAACCAAGTGGTCTCGGGTTCGATACCCGTTGGAGCACATAGTGGTTCGGATTCCACTTTAAACTATAGGTCCAGTTCCGATTAGCCTTTCTGTGCATAAAGTGGACTTAAAACAACAATTCAATCAATCACTCAATCAAATCTCTCTCACTCACACACACAAGGAGGATGAAGTGAGAATGTGTGGGAGACAAAAAATAAAGAGGAAGAAAGTGATATGAGGACATAAAGACGCAGAAGGAAAGAAAGATAAAGAAACAGAGAGAAATAAAGGTACAGAGAAAAGTGATAAACATAGAAAGATACATACAAAAGAATGAAAAACGAAGTAAGAAAGGTAATAAGAAAGAAAGAGAGATATGTACATACAGTGAAGAGCATGCAGAAACAAACGAAAAAACAGAATTAGAGAAAAGAAATTTATGATGAAAGAGAGAGAAAATGAGAAGAAACAGAGGGAAACAGAATCTATAAACAGTATTTATAGTAGAGTTAAATCACACACACAGAGATGCATGAAGGATAAAGAAAGAGAAAGACAGAAACAATGAAAGAGAAAGAAACGGATAAAGGGAAATAAAGAAAGTCGGAAAGATAATCTAACAAAGATATAAATAAAGATAGAGAGAAAGAAAATAACATAGAATGATATAAAATTATGAAAGAGAAACTAAGATGGAGAAAAGTTTTGAGTTTGAGTTCCTGTTTTAGGTCCACTTTATGCACAATAGGCTAATCGGAAAGGAACCTACAGTTAAATGTGGAATCCGAAACATTATGTGCCTCCAGCGGGATCGAACCATTGCCACAACGCACTTGCCCCCAAACCCACCCTTGAAAATGACTGGCTGGTAAAAATTTTCATTCTGCACATTGTGCTTTTACAATAAATGTTTTCCCTTTTTCAAATAATTCAAAATTAAGCATTGCCCTCCCTGGGAATGTTTTTCTCCCCTGAAAAAAAGTTTGTTTGTCCCCTCCCCCTGCAAAAAAAGTATGGGTAACGCCCTTGTAACAGTGTGAAGACTTGACAGTTACTTACATTCTCATAAGGCCTATGCTCTCCGTGCATCCATATGGATGAACAAAAAGACGTACTTTAAACGAAATTCTTTCGAAATGTTAAGTTGGAATGACCTAACATACAGTGGCTGAAACAGACGGATTCAAACAAACTTTGCTGTCAAATTGAGTATTGAGTATCGCGTGAGAGAATTCACATAGGGATTAGCTACCTAAAAATAAAACTGTTACGAACTTACTGCACACAATGGGTGAGGCTGTTTTACTAGTTTCACTTCGATCGGCAATTTTATTTCAGGAACTTCCTCGTGTATCTAAACCCCACAACACGAGATAGGTTTGGTTGCTTTGTTCAGACTCAGAAGCAATTTGTTCTTGAATCAGTTTGATCAAAATCGGAGTAGAGGCGCCATGTCCCTTCCTCTAATTTTAAAGTAGAGTTCCTAGTTAAAATCCTGCATCCAACTTTCAGAACAATGGAAGAATATAGTGTTGCTATATTTTAACTTTAGGCCTGTGCAATTACCAGTCTTCTATAATAAATAGTTAATGACGTTTTCATAGGCGTAACTTGGTGGGAGCAAGGTGAAAAAAATTCCAGGTTGATTAAAATATGTAAGTTAATGATGCTTTTGTTAACCTCCTCGGGCCTGAGAAGCAAAATAATCAGTAACTTTTAGTATTTCGCAAACTTAACAGTTATTTAGAAAAAATAGTCCTGGACCTCATTTTGTGGCTTTTCATTCTGCCCCCCCCCCCTCAAGTTAAGCCCGAAGTTTGATTCTATCCCACTCCCCCCAACCCGCAAGTTAGATCCTAAGTTACGCCCATGGACGTTTTTATTTAGTTACAAAATGAAAATTAAAAATCATTTGCTCACATGTATAGGCCTGTATCCTATCAAACACAAATAAACCTTCAGTTGATTCAAAGTTTATATTTTGCTTATCTTGTTCTCTTATACTGTTGTTTTTATTGTTATTATTATTATCTTTTGGTGTCCCTATTTTTCTTATAAAGAATGCGACTCTTCAATCCTTAGGCGGAAATCAAAATTACGCCCTATTAATGAAGATCCATTACAAATGCTTTCTTATACCCTCAGATTTTCTTGTTTTCTCTGAAGAATGAAATGGATAAGTATAGCGCTTGGGTAATGGTATATCACCTGATTACTGGAATTTTAAATTTTAAGAAAATAAATATTATTTCCTGCCTTTATTATAGAAACGAGATCAAAATTACATTATAAATGCGTAGTATAAAAAGTAGTACCCATGGACCTGCTCACCTCAACAAGCCGTGAGGGCATATAGAGAGGTAAGGCTAAACGCACTCCCAATATCGGCCATTTGGGCAAGTGGTGTGATCAGCACCATGCATCGGCTCCCTCAGGTACCAATTTATTAAAGGTTCATTGAACCCCAAAGCTGCATCAAGCAGGATCATTTTGTGAAAAGAAATTTCACCTGAGCTCACACATCCCTGGAATTTAAAATAATACTACTGCGATAAAAATACCAAATTCTATTTTACACAACACACACTTTCCTTTTATATGTAAATACTATTCTATCTTCTCTTAATTATTGGATTGTAAGCGTATAAATATTATATTTTCCCTTACAATTTCCACAAAAATTTGTGTGAAGTTTTATTTTTCTATGTATTTAAGTATTTAATATAGAAGAACCTTTTTTATTATGCTTGTAGGCAGGTTTATTACATATTTAGATAAAAGTTGAAAACAATGCTCAGTTACATGGGGCAATTATTGACACCAAGAATAATATAAGTGCTATAATGCTTATACATAGTAGTGACATAGAGGTATAGCAAACAACATCGCAAGTAATCTGCAGGTCTACCTAAATTTTCTGCTTATTTTCTAGTGGAATGGCGTCTATTCCAGCTGAATAAAGCAAAATATTCAATAAGAAAAGGTACGCTGCGAAGTGTTACGAATGTACTCTGGAACAAATGCATATGAACATCAGCACCTTATTAAACATTAAAAAAATACAGATTTTTTGTGAAATATGTAAACATGCATAAGATATTCACAATATGCCATGCTTCCATTTTTTTAATTTTTGAACATATATTGAGTAATTTTACATTTTCACACAATTTGTTTCCACATTTTAGTAACAAAATGTATGTTGCTCTAACTAATAGTGTGAAGTTGTTATAAGTAACGTGTTTATCATACGATACATCAATTTTAGCTTTGATTTTACATTTGTAAAATTGACAGATATAAATTATTCAGTTTACAAAGTTTCAGTATCATTTATGACCATTCTTAATTGCATCTACTTTATATTTAGCCTCACTAGATTCTTGTTTGGTTGAAATTAATAGGACTGATTTTGATTTTGCTGGGCGAGGATCAGAATTAGTATCTGATTTTAATGTATACTGTTATAAGAAATAATGTAATTGAAACTGGCATCACATGAATGGAATTCAACATTCAGCTTCTATGGGAGCCTGTGGCTCTTATCTGTCTCTTCCCATTTCCGAATACTAGTGTTATTCATTACTGATGAGTTTCACTTAAATGATAACACATTAAAGGAAGTCATATTGTATCCTTCTAGCCATGGGCGTATATAGAGTTCACGTAAAGGGGGGGGGGGTCAACTTTTGGTATGATTGGGTTTGCTATAAGTAAAAATTCGGGACACAGCTGACCTGAAGCTTGTTGGGGAGCGAGGGGAGGGAGGTGCTGGACCCGACAAAGTTGTGTTTATGTACGAATCCATTATCATATTCTTTACACTTCTTAAAAAGAAACAGAAATCTATTTCGAAGTATATCATTGACATAGGCGTGCGCAGACCCTCTGATTAGGGGGGGGGGACAAAAGCCTTGATGAAAGTTCAGTCTGAAAATAAAAACCTCATTTTATCTCTCTCTTTTAGTTTTATTGTATTGAGGGTGTGTGTATGTATGTGTGTGTGTTTATATATATATAAACACATATATGATATATATATATATATATATCAATTCATCCTCCCCATAACAAACCAACACCAAAAATGATATACCTATAAATTGTCTCTGAAATTTGCGCGCACCTTTACCACTGAACAATTGATTGATTGTTATGTTTTATTTGACTTCCCTTTTTGTTCCACTTTTGGCTAATTTGCGAAGATGGGAATGAGTGATGATATGATGAAATTGATGAATTGACGCTCACAAACATCCTGCACAGGCCAGGATTCGAACCCGGGACCCCTGGCGTCGTAGCGCGATGTGCTAACCAATCCCCCACGGGGGCCTGTCCGAACAATTGTTCCTGCATTTAAGACAAAACTGTTTAGCAGCAACAATCTGAGGTTCTTAGTTGTTATTATTTCTCTCTCTTTTTCTACTAATTTACAATGCAGTACAGAAAAGAAGTAAAATGTGAGCGAAGCAAACAAGAAAAATTCCTGATCCAAATTTTTGCAAACTGAAAACAATATTGATTTAATAGGGCACAAAAAATTTCATGGGGGCCCATGGCATTCTCTTTACATTTTTCTCATTTAGACTAATACCATCTTGAGTGTCCTTTTGCCCTGCTACTCTTAGATTCGGCTAGCCTTGCTTTCTTTTACTCAAATGTTTGCCCCCCACCCCTCCGAATTGATTTCCGTCCACTGAGCCCCCTTACCCCGTAGTTGCTTTGAACTTTCATCAGTTTGAAAATATAATATCGTTTAATAACGGCAATACGATTCCTCTACACTAAATTTCTAGGTGAATGTATAATACAGGGAAATGTGCATCTGGAAGGGGGACAAGGATTGCCACACTTCCCCCTTAGAAAACGAATGTCAATCTAAAAGTATGTATTTCACACGTATAATTGAACTTCTTGCACTGCATGAAAACAATTTGGTTAGAACAAGTGAAGATGTTTCAAACTCCCCATAGGTTAGTTTCACAGTGAAGAAACTGAAGAGCTTGCTGAAATATTTCTCTTCTACTAGTAAATTGTAACGTCCGTAGTTTCTATAATTAGTGAATACAATTCCACAAGCCACGCTATGATGCTTTTCTGTTCATCTTGTGTCAAACAACTTTTAGAACAGGTAATCAGGAAATTTTATTAAACCATAAGGGGGGGTTGGACCTGTTGAACACCCCCCCTTAAATACGCCCATGCTTCTAGCTAAATATAGAATTGAATGCTGTATTTAATACTCGAGCTGAAATAACATAGTATTAAATGTCGAAACATAATCTATTTTAAAAGCACAGATTGATATTAACATTTATGCATGTTACCTTTTCAGCTGTCATTAATATATTAAATTCAGCTGTAGGAAAATATTTCTTTTACTGTTGCTTATTTGGAAAGTAAGAAAAAATAAATTTGTGAACTAGCAATCATTTCCTTTAGATTAATGGCTTTAGTTATTTGAGCATCATACATTACAGTATAAGTAACATATCTTCAAACTTTGCTTTAAAAATACGATGTTGGATACATGAAAACATGGTAAAACACAGCAATTGCTATCAGTAGCGGCTTCTGCCTATTCGCACATTCGAACGTGCACACCCAAATAAATCTGTAATGCAAAACATTATTATTATACTTATTTATTGAACTCTATCTCCTTCGAAACATCAAGTGTTCCCACGCCGCTTCACCAAGAGAGATGGTGGAGAAGCGTGCGATCAATGATATCAACGAGTCGATCGAGCCGCGCTTTGCTTTGAACGCAATGTTAGTTTCGCTCCCTATGACGCTGTTGAAGCAGTCGTGTAGAGGACGCTGATTGGGTCTTTTTGCTTCAACGCCGTGTGAGGGGAGGTTGCATCGTTTAGGAAGGCTGGGAACGTAGCGATCGGTGTGCGAGCAAATGTAGTGTTGCAAACCCATTCCATTAGAGATCGTGTGACAGAGTCGAGCCAACCTATACATTATTGCAAATTGAGGGATTTTTCTTTTTTGAAAAGGGAAATTTCGATGGTATATTGTCCCTTCGATTGTGTCCCGTGCATGGTAGGGGAAGAAAATAGGGAAGGTGAGGAGGGCAACTGAAAACGAGACGGGTGTTTTAAACAAGCCTGATATTGCCTTTCCTTATTGCATCTTTGCCAAAATAAACGGTCTCTGTGGCATTAATCAGTCTGCAGTTTTGCATTGTGTGTTTCTGTTATTGAGTTGCAAAATTGTTAAGCGCTGTCAAAAGCTCGTACCTGTTTCAGTGGAAACTGTTTGATTTCATGATGAATAGGGAAACTATACATAGCGAAAGCAGAGACTTAATATTTAACGTTGTTGAATTTTTGGAGGGAAGTTAGCTACAAAGCCTTGCAGCAATATATAGATACGGCGGAAGGGATGGAAAAATTCTGAAGTGTGAACTGAGTGAGTACTGTAATTTTCTTTAAGATTTATTATTCTTTTGACTTCGCTTGATTTGCTTGGTTCGATCAGTCTGTCATTAGAAATAAACAACAGCTAGATAGATTACAATTGATTTCCTCCATGTGGTAGTTGGATCTGCTTCTTTGGTGTACGCCAATGTTATTATTCTCCTTGTTCATTAATATCAGCGGAGCGGAGGAGGAAGTATTTATGAAATATATTTTGCAAATCGACAATAGTATTGATATTGTAGATCGGTATTTCTATGTATTGAGTGATTTTGTCAGATTATCGAATGCTAAATTACATATTGCACAATAACATCGCTCTTCTCGTGATTGGCTGGATAATTTCCGAAATATTTGAAATTTGTAAAAAATCAGTTTTAAAAACAATCATGAAATATAACTATCATTGCCTCATTTGTCAGTGAAAGTTGATCAAAACTTGGGTTGCCAATATATTAAGCATCAATATGTGCTCAAAAACGGGTGCGAGTATTTGACAGGGGTGTTATAACACTTCTGGACGCGAGACTAAAGTGCACACCCATAGAGCCAGACCACGAGCCGCCACTGATTGCTACTTAAAATCATCTCCCCCTCCCCTCTTTCTGTAGTCATATCTCCTTTAAAAAATCCTGGGCAGGTCACTCCTTAGAGGAATTCACGTTGGAACCTCTCCCTCCTTTTCTTTTAGGTGGCAGAGCAAGTATGTTTAGAAATGTATCAGAACTGTTAAGAATCACAATGTTCTCCCCTCTCAAGGAACTTCCAACTTGCTGCTTTTCTCTCGTGTTTTGTTGCAGTTCCAATTCATTTGCACTGCTCGTATTCTTTGTTCACCACACACCTGCTTTTGAGTGCATTTGGTAAGTGTTAATTCTTGTGAAAAAAAAAACAAAAACATTTCAACATGCAAATAGCTACATGATGAAGTCTTTGCGACTTTAAAGGGCAGAAATTGCACGTCAACTTCGTTTTCGTAGCACAGAATTTCCCTTGCACACTATACGATAAGATGGTTTGTAAGCTCTTTACAGTCAAGGCCTTTGAGTGACCTATATTCCGTTAACTAACTGGCAGCAATTCACGTTTTTGAGTATCTCGGTAAATGGTATCCCCTCCCCCCAAGCAATGATAACACGACCATTTATCGTGTCTATACATTATTTGTGGTTTATTACAAAGATACCTTGCGTGCCACCTACTGGAGGCCAGTTTCGGATATCTGAAAAATCTATATTTGTTTAAACGTAATAAGTTAATACTTATCACAAATCCACTTTAATCCCTCCGGCAAAGCAAAAAATTTAAATCACAAAATAATCCAAACTAGACAAAGTACGTAATTACCAGTGTCAGACATCTACACCACAAATTTATAAATTACATGCAATAATGGATATAATTATGTACGAACACGGCGTCCATTTTGATAAGGTAGGGGTTAAGGGAGTTATAATTTTTTCATTTATTGACGCACGCTATATTTAAATCTTTATTATTTTTATGCTTCTCATTCTTGCTAATAATGAATTGTGCTGACGAAGAATTACGTTAGCACGTTGTTTTTGAAGTCGTAATATAACTCTTGTATATTACAGAACACAAGGGAAGTAGTGGCAATAAATTATATATATATCCTATATATTCAATAGTATTGTGGCGTCTCGTGGCCTCAAATTTGGCCGGGGCTTATTTTTTTAAGAATTTAAAATATAATGACAATTCAAATGAATTACAAAAAATAGGTATTTTTCTTCTTCTAGACTACAAAACTGGACTTATTTTTTAAAAAAAGTATTTAAAAGATAATAACAATTCATATGAATTACAAAAAACAGGTATTTATCTTCTTCTAAACTACAAAATTGGACTTATTTTTTTAAAGAATTTAAAACATAATGACCATTCACATGAATTACAAAAGAAACAAGTATTGCTGTGAAACGTACCTTTCTACGAACGTTGGTTCTCATTTAAACAAGAACTGTGCTCTCCTGTTCTTCTGCTCAGCAAATTTTGTAATTTTTTTTTTTTTTTATTAATTTTGTAATTATTTTTTCATTGGAGCCCTCTAAACCTAATTGTTTAACAACAAGTTTTTCTTGGTCACTCAATGTCTGAAATGGTGTTGCCAAGAAGAAATCCACTTTGTTCATAGCGAATAAAAGCCACCACAACGCTACACTACAACACGCGGGATCGAACGAACGCGACGCCACGGAAGTAGCCCCGAATCATCATCCAAACCCATTGCACCCCTCCCTCCGCTCTCTCTGCTAGCACGTGACCTTCACTGTAGCGTGTAGCTTAGACCACGCCTTCCTTTGCGACGAGCCCCGAGATGATAACTGACATCAATGCCGCTAGGAGCGCTGTCGTATCCATTGCTGCTGACGAATAACTTACGTCGGTAAAAATCGCCTTTTAAAAGATTGTGTGATAGTTATGTATTATGGTGATTGAAAATTACGTCAATACGTCCGTTTTTCTTTAAGGGCTAAGCCCCGGAAGCCCCAAGGGACGAGACGCCACTGTTCAATACGTATTTGATGTAATTTTTTTATCTTCCCAGCTTGAATATTTTTACGCAATGAGTGATATTCAACTTGACGTCATCACGCCGTAAGAGAAGCATTCTTACAGCGAGAGAATTTGCATTTCGCCAATTTACACTTTTCACGGTTTCTGTAGGGCTTCGGTAAAGGTAAAAAGCACACATTTCTCATATGATCACGGTAAGAACCATACGCACAATGCTTACCCTGCATGTTTTCAACGCAGGAGCTGACCTGTTTGCGTGAAATAAGGAGCAATGAATTGTGGGAGAATTTGTTCGCTGAATATCATCCATTACATTACTTCTGTTCCTTTACTGCAGTGTATAGAACCTAGCAGTTACACGTGTACTTTATCAAAATGTTTGTGCACTGTTTTCGTAGTATTTAAAACCGACAAAGGTCGACGTCGTATAAGGCTTAAAAAGTTAAAAATAGACAGTAATACTTACTGAACGTGAACACGGAAAACAACAGAAGCCATTATGACCTACTTATAAAGAGAATCTAAGAACACGAATATCTTGCTACCTTACACCTCTAGCATATAACTATATTCTTTAATACGTTCAGTATACATATTAAAACGCAAAGAATATTAACTTATTTACCATACATTTACTAAACTAATTCACCTACGAAGGAACGAATAAATAAGCGACCGAGGACAAGGTATAATCTTGAATTACATAACCTCGATACGAGATGGCAGCAGTGCACCAATGCTCTAATGACGTAATTTTCGTCACGAGATGTTACGTAGTGTCTTTATGAATGAGTATTTAGATACTAAAAATAATATTTGTGGTGATGTCGAGTTCAATTTATTTTATCATCTTGTAAGATAAAGTAAATTTTGCCCTTGCAGGAAGAAAATGTAATAAGTCAACTTTCCTTCAGTTACAAATTGTCTTTACAAACTGCATATGAGTAGGGGGCAAGAAATATTATTTATAACGTTTATGTGAAACATTTGTAAACTTTCTTACGTTAAATCATCTATTCGTTAACCACATTATCTCAGTGAGGTCACTCAAACAAAAGGCTGATTGAAATAACAGTAAAATATAGCGAGAAGCGGGCAATGTTAATTAAACAAAGTAAATCAATCTTTTTCAAAAAGCTTATTTTAGACCAGTTTTTCTTGCCCTTTTGTACATACTGATTGTGTGAACAAATTAACCTAATACACATATTGATATTAACACCGACATGTTGTCTTTAACTTTGTTGTCATTACAGCTTCTGTATAAATCTTGCCCCCTCATCCAGAAGTACATGTGGAGAATGATATATATACAGTATGTAACATTGTTATTTGTACACAGAATTTCCGAGGGAAAAATGTCATGTCATTTTCATATGTACCTGTAAATTAATGTTAATGAAGCTTTCACCAACAAATGTCAATAAAAATGTATGTTCAAAGTGTATAAACAGAGCATATAATTTGTGTGAAAAGAGAAAAACACGCTGTTTCATGCAACATTGTTATTCGTACAGGCAAGAGTTTCAATCTTCCTCGCATACAGCGCCACCGCTATTCGGTCGATTTCGTGCAGTTTGCAACTTCGTAACAAGTTTGAATGAACATGCAGGCGCGCTCACGTCAAGCGGAATGCTGGCGTAGGTATTGTTGTAGGTCTATCTATCAGCGTGTTCGAAATGGGAGGAAGGTTCAACACAGAATGTGCCGAGAAACCAAAAGAGAGACGGTTGAATAAAAGTAATGAACGCTTTATTTTAAAAAGAGTGCGAGAAAACCCCCGACTAAGTGTTCCTCAGTTACGACCGTTACTAGAAAATGTTGCTGGCAAGATGATGTCCGATCAAACAGTCCGACGTGCCTTGTGGAAGCATGGATATCATGGCAGAATATACTTTTTTCTTTTATATTATTAAGTGTACGAATAGAAAAGTTGTACAAAAAATGGCACGTTTCTCTTTCAGTTTCATTTAATTTATTATTGTAATTTTTTATACAGAATTTGGGTAAGATTTTATGTTCCTAATGATATTAGTTATTGAATTGTACAGAAACAATTTCAAAAGAGTGTATTTCCTTTCAGATATTAAAGCATTTTCTTTGAAAATACGTGTATACTGATAAGAATGTTACATACTGTATATACATACATACATACATACATACATACGTACGTACAGTTGAATCTGTAGTAAACAGTATCGAAAAATACCTACACATATAAAACCGATTTAGACATGCTATAGGTGTTGACATACAAATAGGTCATACTCTGTAAGGGAATTTCACACCGAAGCGACACGCGACACGTGTCGCTTGAGGATTCCCCCAATCGAAGGCAGGCTTGTGCGGCCTGTCGTGTCGCTACGGTGTGATTGGCTCCTTCCCGAGCGACATGTGTCGCGTGTCGCTTGGATCTGAAATCTCCCTATGACTCGCATGAGAAGGTAGACGAACAAATCGGGATTAATTTATTATGTGCACCAAGATGCTTGAGTCGTCTTCCTTCCCACAAATTATATTTTCTCCACAGTGTAAAAATAGCCAAAAGTGGCAGAAAGTGACGCAAAATAACCTAATTCGATCAACCAATCTTCACTGTAAAATATTTAACTAGAAATAGTAGATGGTATCCGCGCCAGTGGCAGTTTTCTCCATGGGTGGTCCTTTATTTGCACGTACTTATAACTAATTTGCACGGGTTTTAATTAATTCGCATGTACTTAGAATTCATTTGCAAGTACTTAGAATACTTTACATTTATGTATTTGCATGTTTATAACTTTTATGAATATATAATTATTTATTTTATGAAAAATATGTATATAAAAGGTAATTAGAGGTATTAAACGCTATGCATATGGTTTTATATTCATTACTGCAAAGTATGTAATCTATAAAATGTTAATATTAATGATTATAATATTGAAAATAAGAGTTTATGGTTTATGAACCGCTATGAACGGTGGTAATGGGTGTAGGTACAGGTCCAATTACGATTGGGGACGGTCCCGGTACTCGAACCCGCGATATGCAACGGTAATATTTATAGTGTACTATGCAATAATTGCATTATGAATTAATATTCCGCGCAGGTAGACGAGAAAGGATGTCTGGGGAACTTACGGTGAAGGTCAAATGACGTCACAACGTCAGAACAAAGAAAGAACCCGATTGACCAATCAGAGAACGCGTCGGTAGATTTTCAGAACAGGTTTTTCCAAGGTCAACTATAACGCAAGAACAGGGGAAAGCTATGCAATACTGTAGGGCAGGGGAGGGATTCAACCAGACAACAAAGGATGTCTGCGAATGCGCAGCAAGGGTCAAATTTTTGAAGCTATGCGTCGCTTGTAGAACCGGTTTCCGCCGTCAATTAATATTCCGCTCAGGTTTGCCTCCAGGGCATTGAATGCTGTACCTCGGGGATTAGGCTAGAGCGCTTGCATGTCAGAACAGGTTTCTGTCTAAGTAACCCAAGGTTGCCCAGTACACAAGAAAAAAGGATTTTTGGATACCCAATTAGATTGGAGCGAGAATTTTATCTTGAACCAGGAGAACGAAGTGTAAGGGTTTTTTATCTGTACTATGAAGAAGGAAGAGCTATTAGGGACGGGGCCTACAGTTTTCACCATTTGCTTTTATCACGGGGTAACGACCCTAGGACCCTTTGATTATTGATTTAGGTAGTAAATTTATGCTACTGTGTGCTATTTAATATAATATTGAGTTTATTTTTTTACCAAACTTTGACTTTATGTCAAACATTTTTCCAGCTTATCCTTATTTTTATTCAAATAACTCAACTTAAACGATTCTAGCAAGAGTTTCTATTATATTTTCAACACACAAACTGCGTTCTTCAATTTTTAATTGTTTATTTTTCAAGTTTTGGACACACAAAGACATTTTTTAAACTTTTAATTTATTATTTTACCAAAATAACGCAATTTTATCTATTCAGGAAACATTTTTTATTATATTTTAAATTAACAAAGCATTTTTTTCAACTTTTAATTTATTATTTTACAAGTTTATGCTTATTTTTATCAAAATAACAGAATTCAATCTGTTCAGGAAAGATTTTTAGTTAGATTTTCGACACACAAAGTGTGTGTTCTCAACTTCTGTTTATTTCACAAGTTTAGGCTTATTATTACCAAAATAATACAATTCAATCTGTTCAGTAAAGACTTTTAGTTACATTTTCGACACACAAAGTGTGTGTTATCAACTTCTGTTTATTTCACAAGTTTAGGCTTATTATTACCAAAATAATACAATTCAATCTGTTCAGGAAAGACTTTTAGTTACATTTTCGACACACAAAGTGTGTGTTCTCAACTTCTATCTGTTTATTTCACAAGTTTAGGCTTATTATTACCAAAATAACACAATTCAATCTGTTCAGGAAAGACTTTTAGTTACATTTTCGACACACAAAGTGTGTGTTCTCAACTTCTATCTGTTTATTTCACAAGTTTAGGCTTATTATTACTCAAATAACACAATTTCATCTGTTCAGGCAACATTTTTTGTTAAATTTTTGACTCACAAAGACATTTTTTCAACTTTTAATTTATTATTTTACATTTTTATGTTAATTTTGTACCAAAATAACACTATTTATACTATTCAGGCAACATTTTTATTAAATTTTGGACTCACAAAGATATTTTTACAACTTTTTAACTTATTATTTTACAATTTTATACATATTTTTTTCCTAAATAACACTATTTATACTATTAAGGAATGACTTTTAGTTATATTTTCGACACACAAAGTGTGTGTTCTCAACTTTTATCTGTTTATTTCACAAGTTTATTCTAATATTTACTCAAATAACACGATTCGAACTTGTTTTTATTACATTTTGAACACACACACACACACACACACACTTACACATACACACACACACACACACACACACAAACACACACACACAAACACACACACACACAGAGAGAGAGAGAGAGAGAGAGAGAGAGAGAGATTTTCAATTTTAAGTTTATTTTACCAAAGTAAGACGACTTAGTCTATTCAGGAAAGTTTTCAATTATATTTTGGATGCAGAAGTATATTTTGTCAAGTTCTACCCTTTTATTTTACAAGTTTAGGCTTATTATTACTCAAATAACACAATTTCATCTATTCAGGCAACATTTTGTTTGTTATATTTTACTCACGTGCGGCGGCTCAGTCGGTAACGCGTCAGACTACCATGCTAAAGGTCCCGGGTTCAAATCCGGGAACTTTTCTAACGATGGAAGCGGCCCCGGCGCCCACCCAGCGTCGAATAACATGGGTACCTGGGGGAAACCCTGGGGGGTAAAGGCGGTCAGGGGCGTGATGCTGATCACATCACCCCCACTCACGACCGGGATCAAGAAAGTGTGGGGCGTTACCCCCACACCCCCTATACGCCTGCATGGCGTGGTGCTATGCACAGGGGAGCACTTTACCTTTTTTATATTTTACTCACAAAGACATTTTTTCAATTTTTAGTTTATTATTTCACAAGGTTGTGTAATTTTTTATTCTAATAACACAATTTCAACTATTCAGGCAACATTTCTTATTGAAATTTGGATTTACAAAGAGATTTTTTACATCTTTGTATTAAATTTTCTATTTATTGCGTTTTGTATCTCACATTCACTAATTTTTAAAGTTTTATTTTTTATTGTTTCTAAAAACTAAAGAAAAAAGTATTTTTTAACTAAAAGTTGTTTTATTGTTTTCGGTTTTCAGATTTCCACTATGCTATATTTGGTTCTGTATTTCTATATTAGGATATTACAAAGTTCTAAGGTGTGTATAATATTTTAAAGTATTTTCAGGGTGTATTTGTTAATGCATTTGGATGATAACTATTAGGTTTTTGGACGAACTAATGTTAAGAATATTTCAACCAATCAGAAATCGCGTCGGTTTTATTTCAACCAATTAGAAAACGCGTTGGTTTTATTTCAACCAATCAGAGAAAGCGCCAGTTTTGCTTATGAGGTATAAAAACTGCGTAAAAGCAAGCAGAAGCTATTTTGAGAAGAATTTCTGAACCATTGTGTCAGAGAAGACCTCAACTTGTGATTATTGTCTGAGTTTTGAAGACAAAGAACTCAAGAGAAGCTATAATTAAGGTAAGTGATTTTTATTATGTAGGCGTGTTTTTAAATAATATGTAAATGCAAATAATGAAACGAAGAAAACGTCAATGCAAACCAAAAAGAATATGCGTAATGTGAACAAACACTACAACTATTTTCCTATTTTTTACAGGTGCTTCTATTTTCTATGTACATGTAACTGGAAGGAACTGCTAGTGAAAGATGGCGTTTTCAAGCTCCACTAACAAGGCTAACCACACTGCGGTGAGTACCTCGCAAGAGATTTTACCATTGGAATGTATATTTCTCCACTAGTTTTTGAAATAATATATAAATCCAGAAAACAAACAAACGAAAAAAGTAAATACAAAAATGAATATGCGTAATGTAAACAAGTACTACAACTATGTTTCTATTTTTCAGGTGCTCTTATTTGTGTACCTGTGAGTGGAAGGATCTGTTACTGGAAATAACGCCAACAAAGTAACCGACTAGGACATGAGTCAAATAATTGCATCATGTCCATGTTTTTCCAATTATATCTATAAGGATTGTGTGTTGGAGATTTTGAAGAGGTATACACCTGGCAAGTATATTATATGCTGGGGATGTTATTCTAATCAAGGCAACCAACTAGCCCACGATTGTGTTGTTAACCATTTCTACGAGTGTGAGTGCGTATGCTGTAAAGATGAACATTTACTCTGTGAACGTTATTTTACTTGCCAAGGAGAACGCTGTTTGAATAAATGCCAACGATGTGTTAAGTGGATGTGCGAGAGAATCCAGTATTATTTACAGGACTCTGATAACACAAAACATATTTTTGATTTTTATATTACTAACCATGAGGATGTTGCGGATGCTTTGACGGCACACGAGCTACAGACGGAATACAAAGCTTTTTATAGTGTGTTATGTGAAATTTCAAACAATATCGAACTAGTGAAAACTCTTATAGATCCTATACGCTCAGCAGAGCTTACTTATGGTAGCACAGGATTTTTGTGAGAGTTGAATAGAGACTGACTAATAACAGCGAAAATGGTGCAATACATTATTGATGTACAAGGATTTATTTATAACAGAAAATTTATATTGCGTGAGATTTGTGTGAGTTCTACAAATTTGGACACTGTGTATTATGCGCTTGTGAGTGTTCCCGATTATTTCAAAGATAACAAAGAATCGCGCTGGGTTAAAGACAATATCCATGCATTAATGTATGATATTCCTTGTGGATGTGAAATATACTATGTCCGGAGGGCAGTTAGGAATCTGAACTGTCAAGGTGGTACATTTTTCTGCAAAGGAAAATCCCAAATTATCAAAGATTTGTTTAATATTGATAACATTGTTGATTTACAAACTGTAAACTGTCCATCCCTTAAGAATTTGTATATGTTTCAAGGAGGATTGTGCAAGTATCATTCTGATACTTCTCCCCCAGCTGAACAAGGTTGCGCATTCAGAAATGTTCAAAGACTTGTATGTTGGTACAATAATAAAAATATTAAGGTGTAATGTATTTTAGTGCAAATAATAAATATTTGTGAAAAAGAAATATTTTCTATGTTGTTATTTAGTCTTAAAGCCTGCATTCAAGGTAATTTCAAGTATTACCGTTTTTTTTTGTTGTTTTTTTGAGTGATTGACTTAATACCAGGAGTTACACGAGCCGTATTTTAACTACAATCACTATATGTCTATGAGGACTAAAATCCACTGATTGAAGCTTAAAGCTTAGGCTTACTATGTATATTGATTACTCAGAGGACAACACGAATCTTACAGAGGATTGTAGGAGGCATAGGCCCACACGCCAGAGCCTTATTAGCCTGCAAGAACAACTTATATGTTGAATTGTGACTGTCTAGCAATAATATTTATAAAGTTTAAATCATTTTCATTAGATTACATATATATATTTTGGATTCAAATAAAACACTCAAGTTAAGTTTTTTTAAGTTTATTTTTATTTAATATACAAATATAGAATATATCAAATTTACATATATGAAAAGTACTCTACCAAAGAGCAAAAGTCACATAGGGATTACGATTTAGTCGATGCTGAAATTCTTCCATGAGGGATTTGTAGTAAGAGAGAAATTTTCGCCACTGGTTAAAGTTGAGGGTGACTCCACCAGAGATGTTGGTGATTTCCACTTTTATGTTTTCTCCAATGCCCTCGAAGGTGAAGTAAAGTTCTCCTATAATGTTTATAGATCTGAATCTGTCTTCTTGTGTGGGGAATCTGTTCTTGTAAGTGTCGAAGATCGCATCTGATTTGTACACGCATGATGGGTACTCTTCGCAATTTAGGACAATGTAATTTTTTTTATGTTTCAAAATCAATTCAGTGTCTGTGAAATTACCTCGAATAATGATATCCATGTTGGCATCGATGATGAATCTGGTTTCTGGTTTTATGTTGTTCATTTGGCGGGTGCCTCTGACAGACCGCAATGCTTACAGTGTTTTGGTTTGGTATCAATAAAAAAAATTAAAAAATATGCAACTAGTGCTACAAAAGGAACGGAAATTATCGACAATTCCTGGATTATAACTAAAATTCAGTTTGCCTTTTACACATCCAATATTTACAGATCAACTCTAACTAGACTTCGATTTATATAAATGTAGCAGGAACTATATTTCTGAGAATCCAACTATATTAGGATTATATGTTAAACTTATACAAAACCAGATTTTTCTATGTGAGTATATTTATATTGAGTGTATTATTTAACAGATCAAACAGAAAGACGGAAAAAATCACTAAATGTAGTTCTATACTATAGGTGATTGCATGAAAATAACTAGGTCAAGGGGTGACCAACAGTGAGCTGAATGTATATATAGAGGGTCGCTCTCTATTATTCTCACCTTCGCTGGATTGGTGAAGGAACGCACTTGTGGGCGGTAGAACCTGAATGGGCTCCACCAAGACATCGGAGACTCGAAGCAGATGTCTTGGCGGATGAACCCAAGTAGGGTCATAGGCGCTAGGACCAATTTGGTCTCTGCTCCTTATATGAGGAACCAATTTGACCAACTCCCAAAATTAACTTACATTGCTTATAACTAATTAAATTTGAAGAAAAATTATAATCTCTTAGATTGTAAACATATTTTATATTTAGGCTGCATAAGAACCGATGACAAAATTAAAAAATGGTAACCGCCCAGACAGGGGCTCGAACCCTGGACAGAGAGGTTAAAAGCCTAATGCTATACCAACTAAGCTATCTGGGCACAAAGTATTATTTTTTGAAAAGCTAGTTATGTTAAGAAATATTATTTAAGAATTTTTTGGTCTGGATCGACATAGAAGGAGACAACATTTCCAAAATTTTACAGACTGGATGTATTTTTACCACTATAGAGACCTTTACTATATGTAATTCGAAACGCTAGAGTACTGTTAGCTTTCAAAATTGAGGTTATACTGTATTCTTTGTAAATATTTTGTGTTTACCGAACATAACAAGTTACACTATATCTAGTTACGGACAAATGATACTAAAACTTTGCTAGTAGTTGATGAGTTGACAGTAAATTTGAGAGTTTTAGCAATATTTGTCCTGAAATGGATATAAGAGTAACTTGTTATGTTCGGTAAACATAAAATATTTACAAAGAGTACAGTATAACCTCAATATTGAAAGCTAACAGTACTCAAAAAAAAAAAACCGGTAATACTTGAAAATACCTTGAATGCAGGCTTTAAGACTAAATAACAACATAGAAAACATTTCTTTTTCACAAATCTTTATTATTTGCACTAAAATACATTACACCTTAATATTTTTATTATTGTACCAACATACAAGTCTTTGAACATTTCTGAATGCGCAACCTTGTTCAGCTGGGGGAGAAGTATCAGAATGATACTTGCACAATCCTCCTTGAAACATATACAAATTCTTAAGGGATGGTCAGTTTACAGTTTGTAAATCAACAATGTTATCAATATTAAACAAATCTTTGATAATTTGGGATTTTCCTTTGCAGAAAAATGTACCACCTTGACAGTTCAGATTCCTAACTGCCCTCCGGACATAGTATATTTCACATCCACAAGGAATATCATACATTAATGCATGGATATTGTCTTTAACCCAGCGCGATTCTTTGTTATCTTTGAAATAATCGGGAACACTCACAAGCGCATAATACACAGTGTCCAAATTTGTAGAACTCACACAAATCTCACGCAATATAAATTTTCTGTTATAAATAAATCCTTGTACATCAATAATGTATTGCACCATTTTCGCTGTTATTAGTCAGTCTCTATTCAACTCTCACAAAAATCCTGTGCTACCATAAGTAAGCTCTGCTGAGCGTATAGGATCTATAAGAGTTTTCACTAGTTCGATATTGTTTGAAATTTCACATAACACACTATAAAAAGCTTTGTATTCCGTCTGTAGCTCGTGTGCCGTCAAAGCATCCGCAACATCCTCATGGTTAGTAATATAAAAATCAAAAATATGTTTTGTGTTATCAGAGTCCTGTAAATAATACTGGATTCTCTCGCACATCCACTTAACACATCGTTGGCATTTATTCAAACAGCGTTCTCCTTGGCAAGTAAAATAACGTTCACAGAGTAAATGTTCATCTTTACAGCATACGCACTCACACTCGTAGAAATGGTTAACAACACAATCGTGGGCTAGTTGGTTGCCTTGATTAGAATAACATCCCCAGCATATAATATACTTGCCAGGTGTATACCTCTTCAAAATCTCCAACACACAATCCTTATAGATATAATTGGAAAAACATGGACATGATGCAATTATTTGACTCATGTCCTAGTCGGTTACTTTGTTGGCGTTATTTCCAGTAACAGATCCTTCCACTCACAGGTACACAAATAAGAGCACCTGAAAAATAGAAACATAGTTGTAGTACTTGTTTACATTACGCATATTCATTTTTGTATTTACTTTTTTCGTTTGTTTGTTTTCTGGATTTATATATTATTTCAAAAACTAGTGGAGAAATATACATTCCAATGGTAAAATCTCTTGCGAGGTACTCACCGCAGTGTGGTTAGCCTTGTTAGTGGAGCTTGAAAACGCCATCTTTCACTAGCAGTTCCTTCCAGTTACATGTACATAGAAAATAGAAGCACCTGTAAAAAATAGGAAAATAGTTGTAGTGTTTGTTCACATTACGCATATTCTTTTTGGTTTGCATTGACGTTTTCTTCGTTTCATTATTTGCATTTACATATTATTTAAAAACACGCCTACATAATAAAAATCACTTACCTTAATTATAGCTTCTCTTGAGTTCTTTGTCTTCAAAACTCAGACAATAATCACAAGTTGAGGTCTTCTCTGACACAATGGTTCAGAAATTCTTCTCAAAATAGCTTCTGCTTGCTTTTACGCAGTTTTTATACCTCATAAGCAAAACTGGCGCTTTCTCTGATTGGTTGAAATAAAACCAACGCGTTTTCTAATTGGTTGAAATAAAACCGACGCGATTTCTGATTGGTTGAAATATTCTTAACATTAGTTCGTCCAAAAACCTAATAGTTATCATCCAAATGCATTAACAAATACACCCTGAAAATACTTTAAAATATTATACACACCTTAGAACTTTGTAATATCCTAATATAGAAATACAGAACCAAAAATAGCATAGTGGAAATCTGAAAACCGAAAACAATAAAACAACTTTTAGTTAAAAAATACTTTTTTCTTTAGTTTTTAGAAACAATAAAAAATAAAACTTTAAAAATTAGTGAATGTGAGATACAAAACGCAATAAATAGAAAATTTAATACAAAGATGTAAAAAATCTCTTTGTAAATCCAAATTTCAATAAGAAATGTTGCCTGAATAGTTGAAATTGTGTTATTAGAATAAAAAAATACACAACCTTGTGAAATAATAAACTAAAAATTGAAAAAATGTCTTTGTGAGTAAAATATAACAAACAAAATGTTGCCTCAATAGATGAAATTGTGTTATTTGAGTAATAATAAGCCTAAACTTGTAAAATAAAAGGGTAGAACTTGACAAAATATACTTTTGCATCCAAAATATAATTGAAAACTTTCCTGAATAGACTAAGTCGTCTTACTTTGGTAAAATAAACTTAAAATTGAAAATCTCTCTCTCTCTCTCTCTCACTCTCTCTCTCTCTCTCTCTCTCTCTCTCTCTCTCTGTGTGTGTGTGTGTGTATGTTTGTGTGTGTGCGTGTGTGTGTGTATGTGTGTGTGTGTGTGTGTTCAAAATGTAATAAAAACAAGTTCAAATCGTGTTATTTGAGTAAATATTAGAATAAACTTGTGAAATAAACAGATAAAAGTTGAGAACACACACTTTGTGTGTCGAAAATATAACTAAAAGTCTTTCCTTAATAGCATAAATAGTGTTATTTAGAAAAAAATATGTATGAAATTGTAAAATAATAAGTTAAAAAGTTGTAAAAATATCTTTGTGAGTCCAAAATTTAATAAAAATGTTGCCTGAATAGTATAAATAGTGTTATTTTGGTACAAAATTAACATAAAAATGTAAAATAATAAATTAAAAGTTGAAAAAATGTCTTTGTGAGTCAAAAATTTAACAAAAAATGTTGCCTGAACAGATGAAATTGTGTTATTTGAGTAATAATAAGCCTAAACTTGTGAAATAAACAGATAGAAGTTGAGAACACACACTTTGTGTGTCGAAAATGTAACTAAAAGTCTTTCCTGAACAGATTGAATTGTGTTATTTTGGTAATAATAAGCCTAAACTTGTGAAATAAACAGATAGAAGTTGAGAACACACACTTTGTGTGTCGAAAATGTAACTAAAAGTCTTTCCTGAACAGATTGAATTGTATTATTTTGGTAATAATAAGCCTAAACTTGTGAAATAAACAGAAGTTGATAACACACACTTTGTGTGTCGAAAATGTAACTAAAAGTCTTTACTGAACAGATTGAATTGTATTATTTTGGTAATAATAAGCCTAAACTTGTGAAATAAACAGAAGTTGAGAACACACACTTTGTGTGTCGAAAATCTAACTAAAAATCTTTCCTGAACAGATTGAATTCTGTTATTTTGATAAAAATAAGCATAAACTTGTAAAATAATAAATTAAAAGTTGAAAAAAATGCTTTGTTAATTTAAAATATAATAAAAAATGTTTCCTGAATAGATAAAATTGCGTTATTTTGGTAAAATAATAAATTAAAAGTTTAAAAAATGTCTTTGTGTGTCCAAAACTTGAAAAATAAACAATTAAAAATTGAAGAACGCAGCTTGTGTGTTGAAAATATAATAGAAACTCTTGCTAGAATCGTTTAAATTGAGTTATTTGAATAAAAATAAGGATAAGCTGGAAAAATGTTTGACATAATGTCAAAGTTTGGTAAAAAAATAAACTCAATATTATATTAAATAGCACACAGTAGCATAAATTTACTACCTAAATCAATAATCAAAGGGTCCTAGGGTCGTTACCCCGTGATAAAAGCAAATGGTGAAAACTGTAGGCCCCGTCCCTAATAGCTCTTCCTTCTTCATAGTACAGATAAAAAACCCTTACACTTCGTTCTCCTGGTTCAAGATAAAATTCTCGCTCCAATCTAATTGGGTATCCAAAAATCCTTTTTTCTTGTGTACTGGGCAATCTTGGGTTACTTAGACAGAAACCTGTTCTGACATGCAAGCGCTCTAGCCTAATCCCCGAGGTACAGCATTCAATGCCCTGGAGGCAAACCTGAGCGGAATATTAATTGACGGCGGAAACCGGTTCTACAAGCGACGCATAGCTTCAAAAATTTGACCCTTGCTGCGCATTCGCAGACATCCTTTGTTGTCTGGTTGAATCCCTCCCCTGCCCTACAGTAATGCATAGCTTTCCCCTGTTCTTGCGTTATAGTTGACCTTGGAAAAACCTGTTCTGAAAATCTACCGACGCGTTCTCTGATTGGTCAATTGGGTTCTTTCTTTGTTCTGACGTTGTGACGTCATTTGACCTTCACCGTAAGTTCCCCAGACATCCTTTCTCGTCTACCTGCGCGGAATATTAATTCATTCTCTCTGTCTACCCTCAGAGCGGAGTCGAGATTCGGAGACAGTATTGTGTCTAGCGTGTGAAACCACCGTGTTTCATAACATAATGCAATTATTGCATAGTACACTATAAATATTACCGTTGCATATCGCGGGTTCGAGTACCGGGACCGTCCCCAATCGTAATTGGACCTGTACCTACACCCATTACCACCGTTCATAGCGGTTCATAAACCATAAACTCTTATTTTCAATATTATAAACATTAATATTAACATTTTATACATTACATACTTTGCAGTAATGAATATAAAACCATATGCATAGCGTTTAATACCTCTAATTACCTTTTATATACATATTTTTCATAAAATAAATAATTATATATTCATAAAAGTTATAAACATGCAAATACATAAATGTAAAGTATTCTAAGTACTTGCAAATGAATTCTAAGTACATGCGAATTAATTAAAACCCGTGCAAATTAGTTATAAGTACGTGCAAATAAAGGACCACCCATGGAGAAAACTGCCACTGGCGCGGATACCATCTACTATTTCTAGTTAAATATTTTACAGTGAAGATTGGTTGATCGAATTAGGCTATTTTGATTCACTTTCTGCCACTTCTGGCTATTTTTACACTGTGGAGAAAATATAATTTGTGGGAAGGAAGACAACTCAAGCATCTTGGTGCACATAATAAATTAATCCCGATTTGTTCGTCTACCTTCTCATGCGAGTCATAGGGAGATTTCAGATCCAAGCGACACGCGACACATGTCGCTCGGGAAGGAGCCAATCACACCGTAGCGACACGACAGGCTGCACAAGCCTGCCTTCGATTGGGGGAATCCTCAAGCGACACGTGTCGCGTGTCGCTTCGGTGTGAAATTCCCTTGCAGAGTATGACCTATTTGTATGTCAACACCTATAGCATGTCTACATCGGTTTTATATGTGTAGGTATTTTTCGATACTGTTTACTACAGATTCAACTGTACGTACGTATGTATGTATGTATGTATGTATGTATATACAGTATGTAACATTCTTATCAGTACACACGTATTTTCAAAGAAAATGCTTTAATATCTGAAAGGAAATACACTCTTTTGAAATTGTTTCTGTACAATTCAATAACTAATATCATTAGGAACATAAAATCTTACCCAAATTCTGTATAAAAAATTACAATAATAAATTAAATGAAACTGAAAGAGAAACATGCCATTTTTTGTACAACTTTTCTATTCGTACACTTAATAATATAAAAGAAAAAAGTATATTCTGCCATGATATCCATGCTTCCACAAGGCACGTCGGACTGTTTGATCGGACATCATCTTGCCAGCAACATTTTCTAGTAACGGTCGTAACTGAGGAACACTTAGTCGGGGGTTTTCTCGCACTCTTTTTAAAATAAAGCGTTCATTACTTTTATTCAACCGTCTCTCTTTTGGTTTCTCGGCACATTCTGTGTTGAACCTTCCTCCCATTTCGAACACGCTGATAGATAGACCTACAACAATACCTACGCCAGCATTCCGCTTGACGGGGAGCGCGCCTGCATGTTCATTCAAACTTGTTACGAAGTTGCAAACTGCACGAAATCGACCGAATAGCGGTGGCGCTGTATGCGAGGAAGATTGAAACTCTTGCCTGTACGAATAACAATGTTGCATGAAACAGCGTGTTTTTCTCTTTTCACACAAATTATATGCTCTGTTTATACACTTTGAACATACATTTTTATTGACATTTGTTGTTTTAGTGTATCCAACATCGTATTTTTAAAGCAAAGTTTGAAGATATATTACTTATACGGTAATGTATGATGCTGAAATAACTAAAGCCTTTAGTTTAAAGGAAAGGATTGCTAGTTCACAAATTTATCTTTTACTTACTTTCCAAATAAGCAACAGTAAAACAAATATTTTCCTACAGCTGTATTTAATATATTAATGACAGCTGAAAAGGTAACATGCATAAATGTTAATATCAATCTGTGCTTTTAAAGTAGATTATGTTTCGACATTTAATACTCTGTTATTTCAGCTCGAGTATTAAATACAGCATTCAATTCTACATTTAGCTAGAACCATGGGCGTGTTTAAGGGGGGTTCAACGGGTCCAACCCCCCCTTATGGTTCAATAAAATTACCTGATTACCTGCTCTATCAGCTTGTTCATAAAAATTTCTTCGGACTTGTTTTATTCTCCTAAATTCGAGACGTATAGGGCGAGATACGGATGGGAAAAAATTACGTACACTACATGGGACTGCAGACCAAATGTCTGCAATTTCCTGATAGTTTCGGAACTTCTGCGATAAGAAACTGCATTGGGACTGTTAAATCAGTTATATTTTTTTCCATCGAGTTTTCTTAAAGGAATTTGGTTTTTAAAAACGCAGTACAAGAAAACCAGGGAAATACCGTAACATTCTAAAGTTGTTTGACACAAGATGAACAGAAAAGCATCATAGCGTGGCTTGTGGAATTGTATTCACTAATTATAGAAACTACGGACCTTACAATTTACTAGTAGAAGAGAAATATTTCAGCAAGCTCTTCAGTTTCTTCACTGTGTAACTAACCTATGGGGAGTTTGAAACATCTTCACTTGTTCTAACCAAATTGTTTTCATGCAGTGCAAGAAGTCAAATTATACGTGTGAAATACATACTTTTAGATTGACATTCGTTTTCTAAGGGGGACGTGTGGCCATTCTTGTCCCCCTTCCAGATGCCCATTTCCCTGTATTATACATTCACCTAGACATTTAGTGCAGAGGAATCGTATTGCCGTTATTAAACGATATTATATTTTCAAACTGATGAAAGTTCAAAGCAACTACGGGGAAAGGGGGCTCAGTGGACGGAAATCAATTCGGAGGGGTGGGGGGCCAACATTTAAGTAAAAGAAAGCAAGGCTAGCCGAATCTAAGAGTAGCAGGGCAAAAGGACACTCAAGATGGTATTAGTCTAAATGAGAAAAATGTAAAGAGAATGCCATGGGCCCCATGAAATTTTTTGTGCTCTATTAAATCAATATTGTTTTCAGTTTGCAAAAATTTGGATCAGAAATTTTTCTTGTTCGCTTCACTCACATTTTACTTCTTTTCTGTACTGCATTGTAAATTAGTAGAAAAAGAGAGAGAAATAATAACAACTAAGAACTTCAGACTGTTGCTGCTAAACAGTTTTGTCTTAAATGCAGGAACAATTGTTCGGACGGGCCCCCGTGGCGGAGTGGTCAGTCTGCCTGCAGCTCGTGCAGATATCAGTTCGTACCGAGCTCCGCTCTTCGCGTGAGAAGGCTTAGTGATCGAACTGTCCGAGTTAGCTAGGGCCGTATACGGTATGCTAGTGTTGTGTTAGTTCTTTTTTCCTTTGGAGTGCAAGCGAGGTTTTGACTACAATTACCGTGAGCCAGTGAAGATACGATGAAATAGTTCACGATGAATACACAAAGAGAAAACACCTTGAAATTTGTTTTCCGTGAGGTCAAAACGCGACCTACGTCATTGGATTTTCATCGATGGTTTCATGATGTCTACCAAATGCCTACGAACCAAGTGCTCAGTTTTGAAATAGATTACTTTCGTAAGTGTTTGTACGTGAAATTTGCGACAAAAGTGGTAGGAGAACGGTTACTAAATGATTTTGGTGCTGAGGTAATCTACAGTGACGTAGATGGTGATCATAAAGTTGAAGTAGAATGGGCCCACCAGCGGCATGTAATCGTCAGAATCCATGTAGTCCCAATTGAATTAAGTGCAGAAGTGATAAGTCGTGTCATGAGGTCTTATGGGGAAGTGTTAAAAATTGAAGACGAGACATACTCTGCAGATCACATTTACCCTACTCGAACTGGACGTGTCTTGATTAAAATGATACTACGTAAACCCATACCCTCATATGTAACAATGAATGGAGACTCTTATTGGGTAACATACCCTGGGCAGGTGCGTACGTGCCTCGCGTGTTCGGGGGAGGATCATGTAGTTGCTCAGTGCCCTAAGCGTCGATCCTCAGGGAACCAGCCCCGCAGGGGTCCGGTTAATATACCCGCTGACAATGTACCGATGGTATATGAACCAACTGTGCTACCCGTACGGACTAAACCAAGAGATTCAGCTCCGTTAGTTGCAGAAGTCCCAGCGTCAGGAGATAGCAATGGAGGGAACACGGATAGCCCCAGAATCACCGACGAGGAGACAGGTACCAGACAGGAAGTTAGTGAGAAGAATGCACCAACAGGAAGGGACGAGATGGAGCAGCCAACATTGACCACTGCAGAGGAGATGCATCACATACCCCCGCCCCCACCCCCAAGTGCTTTGTTCGCGGAGGCAGAATTCCCCGTAGTTACCTCTCCTAGGAAATCACGGTCAAGATCTGTATCAAGGTTACGGTCAGTGGCGGAAGAGTCCATGGTGCTACGTAGAAAGAAGAAGAAAAATAATGAATGCGTAAGTTCCACAATAGTTCATAACGAATTTAGAGTAGAACCTGGTACCCCAAAACAAGATGTTTCAAAGGGTAGTTTAACAAGTCATTCAGGAAATGTAATTAAAGAGAAACCTTCGACGAGTAACAAACTTACCCCAGATTTATTTAGTGGAAAGCATAGTTAATGCATTCTAGGCAGAAAGTAGAGCTTAGTAATGTTGAAGAATGTAAGTAAGTTTAGTTTTCTTTTGTGGACAGTTCTAATCATGCAAACATTTACCTTGGCATCTATAAATTTGAATCAAATGCAAAGTAAGACCAAAATAATTGCTCTCAATGACTTTCTCATTAAATCGTCTATTGATGTGGCCCTCTTACAAGAGGTAGCCATAGACGATTTTTCTGTACTGAACATGTTTAAAGTTTACAACAATTTTACTCCCTTTGCACAAGGGACTGCCATAGCATGTAGGCGACACTTGGATTTACGTAATGTAGTGCCCCATCCCACGGGCAGACAAATAAGTGCCAAATTAGGCTCAGTATTTCTCTGTAATGTGTATGCTCCGTCAGGAAGCCAAAACAGACGGGAAAGAGAAGATTTTTTTTCAACAGTTGTAGGGCCCGAGTTGACATCCCACACACTAGACACTATACTAGTGGGAGATTTTAACTGCGTAATTCGTTCACAAGATCAAAATCCAGGATACAACTTCTCACGTGCGCTCTATGAATTAACGCAGGGGTTACAACTGCGTGACGCTTGGATACACACCAATGGCGAAAGTCAAGGTTACACACATATCACCTCCAATAGTGCGTCAAGGATCGATAGGTTTTATGTCGCACCAAAATTTCAGGAATATATCATTAGTGTTCAAAATTTTCCAGTATGCTTTAGTGATCATAGTGTCCCAATTCTCAAAATAAATTTAGATTTGATCAAACCCCGACAAGGTAGCGGATACTGGCTTTTAAATAGCACATTATTACGCAATGGTAGTTATGTCCAGCTAATCAGGGAAACGTTGAACGAACTCAAGGCCTCTCGGCCAGTGCACAAGACCCTAATCGAGTGGTGGGAAACTCGAGTTAAGCCTAAATTTCGTCAGGTCAGTAAATTCTTCAGTGCAGAGGTTAGTAGAGATCAAGGAAACAAATATATTTTTTTGTATGCAGTCTTGAATGATCTCCATCGTTTAGCATTGCAAGGTAATTTCGATCGTCCTTATGCAAATGAAATAAAAGCGCAATTACTTGCTATACATAGGAAACGAAAATCTGCAGCAATAATAAAGAGCAAGATTCTTCCTATAGACCCAGACGAGCAAGCCACACTAAGTCACATTCTTCAAGAACATAAACACGCCAGGAGTCACGTTATTCATAAATTAACTTTAGATTCCGGTGAAGTTGTCACCAGCCCTCATAGTATACACGACAGGTTTTTGCAATACTATAAAAATCTTCTTGGTCAAGCCTTTAATCCAACAGAAACGCAATGCAATTTTTTGAACTACCTCCCTGCGTCACTGACAGAAAATGAAAGAACTGAGCTCACACAACCGTTTAGTAAAAAGGAGGTTCATGATGCAGTATTCAAAGCTCCGAGGAATAAAACTACAGCCGAAGATGGATTACCATCAGAATTCTATCAATGTTTCTGGGATCTAATAGGAGACGAATTAACGGAATGGGTCAACGAAGTGTTGACAACAGGGACCATAGGGAAGACCAGTAGCACGGGAGTTATAGTGTTAGTTCCCAAAAAGGCAAATCCAAAGTTCGTCACAGATTTTAGGCCAATTTCCATATTGAGCAGTGACATCAAACTTATAAGTAGGTGCATAAATCAGCGTTTAAAAAAATATATGGTTAAACTTATTGGCAATTTACAGTTCGCTTGTAATACGTCCTAAAGTATACATCACTTGCTACAAACGATAAGAGACGTAATTATTACCAAACTAATAAGAATGCATCAGAGGCAATTCTATCTTTAGATTTTTCTCAAGCATATGACAGAGTGAGCCACGAATATCTGTACAAAGTCTTAGAAGCATATGGCTTCGGAGACACTTTTCTTAATTGGATAAAAACATTATATAATCATATGCTGCTAAAACTCAAAATAAATGGTTTCTTGACAACAAGTTTTAAAATGCGACGAGGTGTACTACAAGGTAGTCCCTTGAGTAGCACATTGTACGTCCTCACAATAGCCCCCTTTTTGTTTAGTATCCAGCATCATTTACAGGGCATTTCTATGGCTTCCACCACAATACAAGTTGGCAGTTCCATGGACGACGTCACGATTTTTCTCAAGGATGAAAGAGATCTGTACAGTGTTAAAAGCCAAATACATACTTTTGAGCTCACATCAGGAGCAAAACTAAACAATCGAAAGTCATTCCTGATGCCCCTTGGCAAGGAGAATCCTTTCACAAACAATACGGAGATCCCTGTAGACAAGAAAATAAAAGTTTTAGGTATAAACTTCTATGCAAATATCGATGAAACGATCGAAGCCAATAGTAATCTCACGTGCGAGAGGGCAATCTACGTCCTCAGAGTGAACAAGATGCGCTCTCTGAGTTTAAAAACACGAGTAAGATTTATCAACGTTTTTGCTCTCTCTAAACTTTGGTATGTAGCAAAAATCCTGCCCTTCAAAACACAGCACTTAGCCAAGGTCAACAAAGCAGTTGGCTGCTTTTTGTGGCACGATACAATTTTCCGGGTGGCAATAAATGAGGTCACGTTATCAGAGAAGACAGGTGGTTTGGCACTAATACACGTGAACACACAGGCAAGAGCATTGTTTGTACAGACTGGCCTTAAAACAGCTTTCTCACTGCACGAGTCAACGACCCAAGCATGTATACAGAAGATAATACAGGACATTCCATTAGAAGCTCCCATCGATATTCAAAGTATCCCCAAAAGATTTTCGTTTTATAAGGACATCGCTTTACAGGTATGCTACCAGTTATTACGACATGAGACAATTACACCATCTGTTAAAAAGTTATATAGTGAAATCAATAGTTTCAAGCACACAGTACCACGAATAGTCCGGGATTTCAATACACATAATTGGCCACAAATATGGGAAAATGTCTCCGCCAAACACCTTTCAAAAGCTGCCCAATCAATATGGTACAAAGTGGTTCATCGTGTTATAGTGACAAGAGATAGGACATACCAATATGGAATCAGTGACTCTCCTAACTGTATATCATGCAACGTGCCTGACTCTTTAGCCCACAGGATAACCAAGTGTCGCAACTCCTCCACGGCGTGGAACAAATTGCGAACAATGCTCAGTCGTATATGCCGCACCTCATTAACAAAGTTTACGGATACAGATATAGTTTTTCCTGCTTTCAATTTTTATCCACCAACAAAACAACGAGCAGTACAATGGTTGATAACAGAATACTTATTATATATATTTCACAATGACGAGAGCAGTTTTAAGAAACAATTCAGTCAGGGAGTCGTAACGTAACGAAATGGAACGGTATTTTCAATTACGGTTTCCGTTACGTTACAACCAGAAACAGAATAACTTTTTTCGAGAGCAGAAACGTTACCTCCGGTATATGAACATTACGTTACAGGTGTGCATAACGGTACCGAACCATAACTGATCTCTAAAGGAGTAGGTCTTCACGTGACACTTTAACGTTACATCCATTGCCGGCAACCAGTAACGTTACAGGGTAAGAAAGAGGTTCGTCACGTATTGACTAGTAACTTTAGTGTGTGTGGAAAGTGATAGTAACGTTACAATTAACCAGTAACTTAATTGAGGTCACGGCTGTAAAAACGTTACACTCCTTTTTTCAAAGCAACAACGTTATTTATAGCTGGTATGATACAGACGTTCCGATGTGCAATACCGTGTCCGATGCCGTGTTCCGGAGAGAATAACATAGGTCTCTCGTATAATTGTGCTCGTTACTTTTGTAACGTTACAGTTCTTTTCCTCCACAAAAGTCTGTTTCGAAAAAGTGATACACATATCCGTTACGAATAGCAAATACCGTTATCGAAGGCGTTTTCGAAGAAGCCTCATAATTATGATCGGCAGCATACTAACATTACAGTACTTTGACCCCTTGAAAGTCACTAAGTTATAATACGTATTTTCGTTTTGGATGTCAGTGAAAAAAATAAATCGTAAAACAAAACGTTTGAAAACATCCGTAAACAAGATTGGGCGTGACAAAAGTTCTGGTTATTGGAATTTACTTATTAACTATGTATTTATCACAAATATATTTCTTTTCTGCATACTTAATCGCTTTATGTGAATTTGTTCTAATTTGATTATTTATGCTAGATGAATTTTAACATGTACGTTCACTTTATACGATAGCAAAGCAAACGTTTGTTGAGGGAAAACGTTTATATCTATCTCTCTCTCTCTCTCTCTGTTTACATGTATTACACCATTTTTTTAAAAAAATACAGTTGTTTGGCGATGAGAATGATTCGTGCTTAGATTAAGTTGCTGAAGGACGAAACATAAAGGACCAATCATGGTCGAGCCAAAAATTCATCCGTGCCACTCGTTCGTCCACCTAAGCGAGAGGCAAGCTTTCTCCTATCGGAAGACGAAAAATAATTGCTTGCTGCGCGACCTTGAGAAGGCGAACCGAACTGATAGCAGCAGCACCATGCAAAATCGGAAAATCTGAAACTTTGTACACGTGACCTTCGATCACGAAGCATCCGAGTAGACAACGCCTTGGGGCGATATGAAAGGCACTTTTGGCAAGTAGAAAATACGTAGAAACGAAATGTTAGATGGAATTGTTGTACGAAACAAACGAAACCGCGTTTGTGCAACTGGTCTGTAGCTAGACAGGGCCATTGGACTCTCAAGAAGGCAAGAATTGTATGGAAAGTGATTCTCAAAACTAAGCGAATAAAAGGACAGTATATTTTATCATTTACAAGGGCCCTCATCCGCTTACAATTTCGAAAATTACTTTCAGTGATTCTTGTCTTCTTGGACAGGAGGTGCATTAAACTTTTTGGTATAGAAACAGACAGAACGCCCGCCTACCTACCACGTTTGAAAGAAGGGCATAGACAGACAAGAAAGTAATTTTCAAGAACGCAAGAACGGCAGTCGACATGGACATTGAGCAACGTGTGACTGAGAAATACAATCGGAACAAAGGACAAGATTATTCAAGAAACAGTAATTTTATAAAACTTCCTATCATTAACTCAAACTCTGTTCATCCTTTTATCCTCTTTTTTTTGTTATACTTTTGTATTATTCATGTTTTATATCGCTTTTCTGCCACTTGTAGATAATCGCGACGATGAAGATGAATGATGGTGGCCGCGGTGGCTCAGTCGGTAACGCGTCTGACTATCATGCTAAAGGTCCCGGGTTCGATCCCCGGCCGGTTCAAATCCGGGAACTTTTCTAACGGTGGAAGCGGCCCCGGCGCCCACCCAGCGTCGAATAACATGGGTACCTGGGGGAAACCCTGGGTGGTAAAGGCGGTCAGGGGCGTGATGCTGATCACATCACCCCCACTCACGACCGGATCAAGAAAGTGTGGGGCGTTACCCCCATACCCCCTATACGCCTTCACGGCGTGGTGCTATGCACAGGGGAACCCTTTACCTTTTTTTCTTTTTTTACCTTTATGAAGATGAATGATGATCATATTAAATCTATGAAGGGATGCTTACAAAAAAAAAACAGCTATGCCCAGATGTCTACTCGAACTTGAAATGTTTGGTTCCGAGTGTATGAGTGGATCACTAAACGACTTCGGCCTTCGAGGCTACGGTTTCAGTTGCAACATGCAGTATAATTACGTTTCTACTACTCTGAATTGACCAAAGCATGTGGTATGTATCCTTCATTTTACTTAAAAAGCCCCCTTGATACATGAGATACTACAAATAATTTCAGGCATACCCTCGAATTCTGATTGCCTGGCACTTTTTTTTAAACTAAGTAATGAAGTGACGTTTATATTCATATTAGGCCTACGACTAGCTCGAACTAAAAACTCTTGCGAAATACTGTGTATATGTTATCCTTGTGAATTGAGGAACTTCATATTTTGCTAAGGAAATATGTATGAAAAATTATATTTGTAGCTACTACTTGAAGAATTCAACTTATTATTGTGATGGAATTTCAACTTACGTATACTCTGCATATAATGTGTTATCGGAGAGGAGTTTTTGTCTCGCAGTCAATTTATTTTTAGTTGAGGAACTCGAGAGTAAGTTGGAAATATATAATGACCCACGTTGTGGTGTGCTGTTCGATTAATCAGAATTGGAGTGAGAGAAATCTGTAGTTAACTTCATTCAACACGTCAATTTGTAACTGTGAATGCAAGTTTTCTTTGATTTAGCAGGAAATCAGTCTGCTATTGTTGTAAGTAATAAATGGAAATATATATATTTTCTGCTCGAGTAGGAATCCTCAGCCGTTATCCAATCAATCAGTTTCTGTGTGTGAAACTTCTGTCTAGGAAAGCTACATACAATTTGCTTTTAATAACAGCAGATTCAAAATAACCTATCCATTCTTGTCATGCCAAGTAATGTTTGATTTTGATTTGTTATATTTAACTTTGGTTTTATGCCACTTTTGGCTAATCGCAAAGACGAGGATGGGTGATGAAATGACAAAATTGATGAAAGGACATCACATAGAAAATAATGCACAGGCTGTGATCCGAACTCTGAACCTGTGGCGTGGTATTGCACTGTGCTAACCATTCCGCCACGGAGCTCTGCAAAGTAATGTTTGACCATACATTGTTCATGAAATAAAAACATAACATATACAGTGGCTCACATTAGTAATCAAATACGTAGCATCTTGCTGCATTTCTTCACAATATTTGAAAATTAACAACATGTACATAAATATAAACGATGGTGAAATATTTATACGCATTTCTTAAAGTTATATGTAACTTTTTTTAATTTTGGGTGCGTCAGCACTTAGGCTATTTTGCACCCGCCACGTTATACGGGGTGCAGCCCCTTACCATAACAAATAACATAACTGTAATGTCGCATAACTGAAATATTAAAATATTCTGACAGGTTAAAAGCTGAGGCTGTAAAGAGGCACTCAGCGCATATGACAGAAAGCAGGAGAACACACAGAATTATACTGGCCATAGGGCCAGTCGCCAGAGTCTCGTTAGTCTGCAAAGAGCAGTCCAGGGTCTACTACGTGGAATGAAGTTGAGGATTGGATGTAATACGTGGAAGGTCACCCTTACACCCCTGTTACGTTTTCAAATCTGAAAATAGTTATTTATGTTTGGGTGTGAAAAAAGAGATCACTTTAATATTCAGACAAATCGTGAAAGCCTTCTGTTTCTGTTAAGCTACGTTTCCATTCTGACAAGTTCCAGACCCATGAGGCGCAACATGTGCCGGCGCATGTTGCGCGTCATTCAGTGCACTGTTTCCAATTCAAAACTACTTCTGCAAAATACGCCCGCAACAGCACCGGAGTGCAGGACTTAAGTGTAGCGTTGTTCGTGCTTTAGAGTAGTCAGTGTTTCTTCTCTTGTATTGTAATAATTTGGTAGTGATTTAACTTGTGTAAAGATGAACAATACAACTATGGCGGGTTTTGTGGTTATGGCAGGCGCGTACCATGAACTTGTAAAAATAAGAGGCGAAAACGACCTAGATGGTGGATTAGAAGTTTTCTAGCGAAAAGAAATTCGGAAGGAGCATATAACTCGTTGATGAGAGACTTACGTCTTCAAAGTGGGTACGAAAACTTTGTAAGAATGACTGTCAGTGATTTTGCATTGTTATTAAATCTTGTTGGACCCCAGATTGTAGTCGCGTCGTTTGTTTCTACTCTAGTGCGCATGCCCCAGCAGCTGTGCAACTTGGAGCAGGCATTGGGACTGATGTACGGTTCAGTAGCGTTTCGTCCGAAAGCGAAATTTCTAGAAAAATGCTACACTTCGTCTGCGACGGTTTAATGAGTTGCGTTTCGTTCGAGCCTGGCTGATGATGAGTCACACCTTGACTAACCACTGGCAGCGATGGAATTGGTGACTAGTATACCTCGGTTTACAACTTTTAAAACTACATTGCATAGACAGCGGAGTGCAGACTCAAGACATCGTCGAGAGACAGGTCCCGGGTTCGATACCCGGTGGACGCACAAGTGGTTCGGATCCCACTTTAAACTGTAGGTCCAATCCCTATTAGCCTTAATATGCATAAAGTGGACTTAAAACAACAAATCAAATCAAAACAAATCGTCGAGAGGAAGTGAACTTGGATCTAGAAATTTTAGTCATGGCAGATGGCAACACTTTCTTACTATCTGACAACTACGAAGGTGAGATTTGCAATTTCCAGAGGGAAAGAAATATTAAAGAAAAAAAAAAAATTTTCTTCGATGGAGCATTTAAGAGTGTTAGCAAGAGTTTGCTTCATTAAACACTATTAGGATGGTAGCCCTCGGACGAAACGCTACTTGGTCAGGTAACCGTAAGTTGCCTGTTCCTGGAATTCGGACGCGAAACGCTACGCCACGTGCTGTACACCTGGCGGTTCAGAAAGCGAAGATGAGCATGAGCGACGAATGCTGAAACTGATGAAGGGACACTCACAGAGAACACTCATGTGCAGGTCGGGATTCGAAACCGGGACCCCTGCCGTCGTAGTGCGCTGTGCTAACCACTCTGCCACGTAATATTTTTTTATTTACTCATTTTTAGCTACTTCCTTTTAAACTAACTAACTAACTCTCTAGCTTTCTTAAACCCGAATGTTCATGGCTGCAGCAACACAGGCCTTCCATCTGTCCCTATATTGAGCAAGATCTATATATACTTTTTCCATCCCTACCGATTTCCTTTAGGTCCATCTCAACGTATTCCCTCCATCTTGGTCTTGGCCTTCCTATAGGTCTCTTACCATCAGGTTTCCCAACAAGAATCCTATAAACTCCTCTTTCCTCTCCCATTCGTGCCACATGGCCTGCCCACCTAAGTCTTCTTGATTTAATTAGTCTAATAACATCTGGACATGAATACAAATTATGTAGTTCTAAATTATGTAACCTTCTCCACTCACCTGTCTCCTCATCCCTTTTAGGTCCAAACCTTATTTTCAAATACTCTCAATTTATATTCCTCTTTCAATGTAAGGGACCAAGTTTCACACCCACATAATTCGAGCACTACATACAAAATTACTGTTTTGTATATTTTAACTTTTAGTTTCTTAGTTATTAAACTAGAAGACAAAAGTTTATGAAGAGAGAAGTAACATGCATTTCCTGAATTAAGCCTACTTTTTATTTCCTCTTTAATATCATTTTCATTGGTTAATATTACTCCTAAGTATTTGAATTTGGAAACTGGTTCAAACGAGTTGTTATCAATAATTAGATTTTGATTATTACCTAACCCTTGGTTTCGGCCTGTAAGCATATATTTAGTTTTCTCTTTGTTAACTTCCAAACCTATGTCTTTTGCAGTTTTGAAAAGTATTTTAGCATTATTCTTAATTGTATTTATATCATCTCCTAATAAGTCTACATCATCTGCATATGCTAACAACTGAGTCACACCATTTAATTTTAGTCCTTCGTTAGTTTCTGTTACCTTCCTAACAGCATATTCTAAGGCAAAATTAAAGAGCAATGGATATATTGCATCTCCTTGTTTTATCCCATCATGAATTGTAAATTTGTCAGACACATAAATACCCACACGAATTTTACTTTCTGTTTCACTGGTGCATACTTTTATCACATTAACAAGCTTCTTATGTATTCCAAATTCGACTAATATATTATATAATTTATCTCTTTTGACCGAATCATGTGCTTTTTTGAAATCAATGAATACCTGATGGACATTTTGATTATATTCCCACTTTATTCAAGTGACTTCCTTTTACCTACGCTAGAAAAGGAAATTTAAAAAAATGAATATTAGTCTTTTTTTCAACATGTCCATTGAGAATGTAAATGATCTGTCCATTTTTTGTCAGGAAACCTTTAAAGTTTGACATTATAGTTATTGGACCTTTGTCGCCATTGCACTGAAAGTTTACATCATTGCAAAGGTTGATATATCTATCTACCAGATAGAACACTGGATATGAATGAGATTAGGTAGTTGTTCTGTAATGGAGATAACACAATTCCATTATAACTTTGTCATTCGGTAAAATAATCGATTACTTTGATTTCACTATTATTCAAAATGTATCTATCTGTTAAAAGCAAAAGTAAGAACCGAAGTCCACCATGCCAGCAACACTACTACTTCTAAGCAGCTCCCACAATTGACTGAGGTTAGAATGAAAGTTTGTCTTGTTTTAAGTTAACTTGTATGTACAGATAGGCTAATTGGGAGTGGGCCTACTGTTTAAAGTGGGAAATGAACCACTGTGCCTCCACCAGAAATCGAACCCGGTTAGAATGCAAGTGGTTTCTCATACTCAGATGGCAATTGTAGTTGATTGAGGGAAATTGTAGGCTGCAATTGTTTCATCTCTTATCGTCTGATGTCTACATACAAGCAATTTGGTATATTGAGTGTGTTTTTCGTTCATCTACGCAATATGGCAGCAGCCACGAGAATGCAAACTCAAGACAGGCACACAAATTTGGAAGTAGTAAATACTGTATAGATTAATGAACAGGGCAAAATTTAAATTAACAACAATAACAAGTATTGCTTTCGAAAATCTTAGCATGCTGTGGAGCAAATTGTGGTTTTGCAATAAAGGGAAGACACGCGAATACCACTACTCACTCGTGCATGCAGTGAATGAAGTGGTAGTTTGTAGCTAGGGTGAAACGAGCCTTGGAAATCGGTCGGGAAGTTGTTTGTTATTGTTTCACATAATTTGTAGGTAGTCACACGTACTCTGAGAAACAGAAAAGTCACACATACAAGAACCTTGCTTGCAGGCCACGGATAATAATCCTGGGGAAGTGGCGCTACCAGCTCCTATTTTCCAAAATTTGGCACGTTAGGTATTACACCAGATGTGTCATTTGGGTATGATACATTTTTATTATATTCCTGTGGAGATTCGAACAGTGTTCTCGGCTTGCGAGCCAGCTTAAATCGGCGTTAGCGTCCAATTGCTCCCATCATAAGGTAGAGAGCATCCTGCTTAGAGCAATGTATGCACTCCTTAGTTTGAGAAAATCTAAAATAAGAGGAATTCCTATCCCTGTTCTCGTGTTGATATTTCCTGGCAAATAAGAGGCTGTCGCGGTCTATTGCCGCGCTATACATTGAAGAGACAATGCTTTCTAACGACCGCCATGTTGGGCAGATTTCAGTTGTATATTGGCATTTATCTTATTCGTAGATTTTCAAGTTAAGAACTTGGATTAAATTATTTATAGTTAATTGTTTTTATAATTCATGTATATATTACGTTTCTTTATATTTTATAATATTATTCACGTATTTTTTTAACTTTCTTTTTCACGTATTTTTGCAACATTTATTCAGAATTTATAGGATCCCAAATAATATATGCAACGTTTTCATTGTTTTTGAAGCACAAGTTAAATACATTTCTTTCTAATATCGATTTTTGTTCAACAATGTACAAGATTGAAGTAATTTGTCTTCCTTATAAACTAAATATTTATTTAATCATTTTTTTATGTACAAGGGCAAATATGATTTATTTGATAAAATCAGTTTAGTTATTTCTATATAGTTTAATATTGTAATATTATAGCAAAGTATTTCTCCCTCGTTTTCAATAAAATATCGTATTCCTATTGGCTGTTTATGTTAGGAGTAGGAGAACCACGCTTCGTGTTCTTCTTGGCGATGTAAAAACTTCCACGTTGGCATTTTTAATTGTTGCCAACCTTAACTTTAGCTTACTATAGCTAATTAACATTGATGTGTTATATAAATTATCAGTTTTTCTTGTGTTATTTTATGTTATGAGTTTGTATTGTAAGTTAGAACAATCTGTTATGCTGCACCTCGCGCTTGAGGTAGCAGTTGAGGTCTTGCTATTAACTGTGAAGGCGGTGCGCGGACTCTCGTGTTAAATAAATCGCTTATGACTGCCTGCGAGCGTGCATGACCCAATAAATTATAACTTTTAACTTGTGCGAATCAGTATGTACGCGCGCGATTCGTGATTAAAGATTTTGGAAATTTTAATTATAAAGTATTTGGAATTTTATTTACTGTCACGTGTCGCAATTCGGTGGTTTCCTTCCTGGAGGAAGGGTGGATCGTCTTAATCCTGATCCCTGGGTGAGAACTAGTGCTCCCAACTGACCAGCCGGAGCAAGGAGCGGTGTGTTGCCAATTCGGCATACCCTGGAGTTACGAGTGGTGGCACGTTGCAGCTTTATACTCCGAAGTCGATACCAAAGGTTCATGGACGTCTGCATCTGCAGGATTTTTTTCCAGGGAGGGGCAAGCAAGGTAGTTTGTTTCCAGGGGGGGGGCAAACAAGGTGCATGTTCCCCATAACAGTGTTGTCTCCTCAAAAACCATTGCTTTAATTTGAAGTTATCATGTTCATGCAATAATTAACATATATTATTATAGCTAAAATGCAATTGCGCGATATATATAATTTTTGGTTGACTTTCCTTTTCCAGGTGGGTCGTGCCCTTGCCTCTTTTTTTTGACATTCATGCAAAGGTTCTATTTTTATTTCGCGTCTACCACTTTAGGTTAATCGCGATGATAAAGGATGTGATAGGTGATGGAAGTGGTATAAAGACAAATGACCCATCCATATTTTCTAATCCGACATTAGACTTAGCAGTGTATTACGCTAACTAATTTGCCACGGGATCGGCTTCTTCGTGTTTGTCTGCTCATCAAATGATTGATTAGTTATTCAAACTATATAGGTAGCAAAGCTATATAAAATAACGAAACAGAAAAAAAATCCACTTAACGTCTTGTAGTACTATCATCAACCTACAATTTCATGCTCTCAAATCCACACAGAAAACTTCTTGTGGCATAGTTTTACGGAATGGCCTTCGGGAATAAAGATCGCCCATTTCCTGGTTCAGCTCGAAATAATTCAGGTGCCTTATCGAAGCTGCTCTTGAGCACGCAGGGTTTCTAACCTACTTCGCTGTAATTCAGTTGTTGTATCTGGTTTAATATGATGTATTGTAGAGCCAACCGCAGATTAAATAGGAGGAAAAAGACTTTTTCCGACGGAAAATAAGTTGGCAATGCTGCGAACACCGAGGCATTCTTGATAAGACGCCTGAGGAGGGTCGAGAAAACTTTCCTGAAAAAGCGCAACCCCAGTATCGAAGGTCATGCTACACGTGGATAGGCAACTTTCGGGAGCATGCTGTCTGTCTACACAATTCTACCCAAATACCTGTTTGAAAATGAATTTTCTGCTCGCATTTTATTTTTACAATGTAGTTCTGACATTGTAGTCATTTTGCAATTTTTATTTGTTCTTATTTTGCTTTGCTTTTATGTCACTTTTATAATTAATCGAAACTATGAAGATGGATGATAAATAGATGAAATTGATGAAGAGACGCCTAAAAAAGATATTTACAGACCAGGACTCGAACCCGGAACCTAAAGCGGATAGTTTTTTGGGGGGGGGGGAGACCGTCAATAACTCCCGGTCACGAACTGGCTTATAATTTTTGTAATTTCTCAGGAGTATTTTTTGTTCTGTTCATGCATAATGCCTGCTTTCGGAAACTTAATTTATAAGTGACAAGTGGGGACAAGCCACGAATTGTTTGAGAGGAGGGACAAATCTCGTTCATATACTAGATACAATCATGGACTATACTTGAAATGTCCTCCCCGATGGCGCAGTGGTTGCGTCGTCGCCTAGTAAACAAGGGGTCCCGGGTTCGATACCCGGTTTAACTGGTATCCCGACGTCTACTTATTTAACGTGCCTGACGTCGTTCTGATTCTACGTTACGATGGTAATGTCAAACCAACAAAACAATTAAACAAATAACAAAAGGCAATCATTAATAACCTATTTACCTTTTGTCCCAGGGTAAGTGCCATCAGTTGGAGCCCAAGAGATTACATAGGGTAGAACAAATCACACCACAGGGTTAGTTCTATATATATACTGTAATTTCTATAAAAGAGCACATGCATAAACATTACATCATTGCCCATTTCACTCATACATTCACACTCGCATTCATTTCTCGGCAATCTAATAGACATGAGTAATTAATACAAAATAGTTCGGCGGCATGTTTAAAGTTAGCTACATTAATTTAAACTGTTCTTAATTTGACATTTACTTTTGCATTTACGGAAAAAAAACTGTTCCGGTAGGAGCTTAACCTGCACTGCAAAAACACTACTCCATTTATGTTGTTGTAATTGAATGTTAATCTATATATTGTTAATTTTGAGGTTAACGAGGATCACTGATATATAATTATATTGACAATTTTATAGCGTCGTACAATCTGAATGTTAAATACTTTGGATAATTGAATAAATGAAAGCTGTACGGTTTTACATGTTAAAATATTGTTGATGCAATTTTATCATCGTAATAAGCAATGTCTGTTCGAGATTTTTATGTAATTAAGCGAGTTCCTTGGATGTCACGACGGGGCGAACGAAACCTATCCATTTTCACGTCCATTCCGGCTTACCTTTGTCGGCTCTGACTGAAGTCCTCGTGGTGAAGTCGTGGATGTTTGCGGCGTGGTCAATAGATGGCTTCCGGGCGATAAGATAAGATCTCCGCATCTTCAGAGGTGGCAACTGGGTCGGACGCCCCCCCAGCAGGGCCTTTCTCTGTCTCTACTCCATCTTGATAGTACACAGATACGTGCGAAATAACACAACACGGTACGGTGCGACACACAAAGCGAATACTTTCGCGGGTGGTTCGCGAGAGATTGAGTATGATAACACGCCGAAAAAAATCTGAGTAAAACTGTCTGATAGCGCGTCGAAGAAAACCCGAGTAAAACTGTGTCTTCCGCTTCTCTGCTCGTCTATTTATTTGCTATTCAAAAGGTTCGTTACTGTACCCTCTCTGTCCAAGCGTTGCTAAATTGTCCTCAAGTCGTAGGCTCTTGTCCTGCTATCATCGCCTGTATATTTGGAGTTCTTTGACCCTTTCAAAAAGCACCTCGAAGAGAGGTTAGCCTAAGACTGGGCCCATTGTAACCTGCACGTTCGTTCCGAAGACCGTGCCAGGAAGTCTGTAGCTATTGTTATCCAGTCTAGCTGTTTAACCTTTAATATCGGGCTTAATTTATCTCCTATCAAATTCTGCTTTGGGGATTTCGTCGATGATAATCTGCTGCTGGGCTGTCTTTAATTTCAGTTGAATCTGACCATTGGTAATAAAGTTGTATTTTTATATTTCTTTACCCGAGGCTCGGCCTCTTCTCTCGGGAAACAGGCTAGTCCTTCGCACTCTGCCGTCCAAGTCCCGGTGAACAGCCACAATCCAATGCATATTATTGCTTATTACGATGATTAATTGATTTACCTGATAATTAGCAAGATTTTATCGTTATACCGGTGGAGGCACAAGTGGTTCGGATTCCACTTCAAACTGAAGGTCCAGTCCCGATTAGCCTTACTGTGCATAAAGTGGACTCAAAACACCAAATCAATCAATCATATACTTGAAATGTGACGTGCTAAACACTACTTTCGGAGATCAGATGGACATGGCAATTTTGATATACAAGTTGCACTTTTTCTACTTAGATTATTTATGTCCAAATTTTATCCTAATAGATAATCTCGCAACAACGCAAAATGTTTAAATTGACTCGAATTCACAATGGCTCATATACAGTGTGTTTATAAATGAACGGTGCGACTTCAAAAATTAATAATAAATCTATTTATTACCTTACACGGGCAAAACTTACACCGTAATCAGCATAAACTGTCCAAGTTTATATAACTTTTTTTAAATTGATATAAAGATAGAAATCGAGAGGGGGCAATTGCCCCTCTGTGCCCCCTTGCAGGTGCTCTTGGCCGTCTGGAAGAAATAGTGCACGAAAGACGTGAAAACTAAATCCATCTTGAGTATCCTTTTGTCTTGCTACTCTTAGATTCTGCAACCTTTCTTTCTATAGTCCAATGTTTGCCTTCCTTACCTCCTAGAATTGATTTCTGTAGAAGTTTGAGGGCTAATCTCCCCTGCCACCTGTGGCCGTGCGACTGCACCTTCTTCTGCCGTTGTTCCTTTGTGAACTTTCATCGGCTTCAAAATACTTCATTTTCTTCAAGAGCATAATATCGTTTAATAACCGGCGATATGATTCCTCTACCCTAAATTTCTGGAATAAAGTATAATAATATAGGGGCATGGAAATCTGCAAGGGGGGCGAGGATGGCCACCTCTCCCCTTTAGAAAACGAATGTCAGCTAAAAGTATATATTTCACACGTATAATTTGATTTGTCATAGTAATTTACATTAATTATTATAATGGGGATGCAGAAATGCGATAATTTCGAATTCAAGTGGTGTTTCTTGAGGGGGCAACACTTTTATCGGGTTAATATGCAATTGCATATGGCATATTTCCCTGCGTCTAAAATATCGAAAGATGTCCATGACGAGGGGGGGCATTTGCCCCCCCCCTTTGCACCCCGTGCGCTCGCCTATTGCTACTCATTTCTACACTAGTTGGAATCTTTATTCAATTTCGAGCAAAAAACGTAATTTATTATCAAATCAGGGTTGTTTAACGTCCACGAACCCATAAATTCGAGTGGGTTCTATTGGGTTCCGCAACAAGACCGAAAACTTTTTTATCGCACAGTTTAAATTCGGTCCCAAGTTGCGTATTCTTTCATTTCAATATGGAACTTAGACAGTCTTTAAATTGATCCGGAAAGAAGGTCCCTGTGCAGTATTTCAATTGATCAGGAGAAAATGTCCCTGGAACGAATTGAAATACATAAAGAGGCTCTTTACAGTCCAGATCCATTTATGCTTGCTAATATTCCCTGCTGAACCGGAATTGAATTGATTTAAAATTCCTGACCCTTTAACAACCCTGGTTGAAATTCATTTTTTTACAAACAACCATATTTTTCACGGCTATTTCACATTAATCCCATGAGTTATTTTTCGCAATGTTCCAATGAAAGGTAAGAGATTTTGGCTATTCATTTTTCTTCCTTGATGTTAAATAGATTATATTCGTCACGCGCCTATAACGTTACTAGCTAATATTTGTGAATTGTTCTTTCCTTGTAACGTTAACATCTACCATACTGAATTTATTTACGTTCTTTATGCAGATGGTATGTACCCAACTGCATTTTGTTCCGTTCCGCTACAGTGGTTTACATGTTGCTACATTCCTATGTAACGTTAGTTAACCATATTGCCTTTCACTTCATTCCGTTACGGAGGATTGCATTTATTACGTTCCTATGTACCGTTATTTACTACCATGTTGCATTTCGTTACGTTTTTGTAACGCTAGTATATACCATAATGCATTTCGTTACTACGTTCCTTGTAACGTTTTTGTAACGCTAGTATATACCATATTGCATATTACGTTATGTTCCAATGTGCTCATTTCGTTACGTTCCTTTATAACGTTAATATCTACCATAATACATTTTGTTACGTTCCTTGTAACGTCACTCTATAAGATATTGCATTTCGTTACGTTACATGGGTACCAGCAGTTGAACCATACTCTTCCTCCTACAAAATGGAACGTACCGTGTAACGCAAATTGGGTACGTTACGACTCCCTGAATTCAGTATCTTCTTGCAAGAACAATATGAAAAAATTCCTCTCCAAGCAAGGAAGAAATGGTATGCAAATTTCTTATTAGTGCTTTATACTTAATTTAGGTCAAACAAAAATGTAAAGGTTAACCAGATAGAAATACGAATTGTAATAGCAGTACTACACTTATGTCAAAAACAATGTAATTCCATAACTTGTATATCAGAATGAGACAATAAAAAAAAAAGAGTGGTTAGCCCATCGCGCTACGACGTCAGGGGTCCCGGGTTCGAATCCTGGCCTGGGCATGTTTGTGAGCGTCAATTCATCAATTTCATCATATCATCACTCATTCCCATCTTCGCAAATTAGCCAAAAGTTGCACAAAAAGCGAAGTCAAATAAAACATAACAATCAATCAATTGTTCAGTGGTAAAGGTGCGCGCAAATTTCAGAGACAATTTTTAGGTATATCATTTTTGATGTGGGTTTGTTATGGGGAGGATGAATTGATATACATATATATATATCATATATGTGTTTATATATATATAAACACACACACATACATACACACACCCTCAATACAATAAAACTAAAAGAGAGAGAGATAAAATGAGGTTTTTATTTTCAGACTGAACTTTCATCAAGGCTTTTGTCCCCCCCTAATCAGAGGGTCTGCGCACGCCTATGTCAATGTTATACTTCGAAATAGATTTCTGTTTCTTTTTAAGAAGTGTAAAGAATATGATAATGGATTCGTACATAAACATAACTTTGTTGGGTCCAGCACCTCCCCCCCCTCTCTCCCCAACAAGCTTCAGGTCAGCTGTGTCCCGGTTTTTCACTTATGAAATATAGCAACCCTAATCATACCAAAAGTTGACCCCCCCCCCTTTACGTGAACTCTATATACGCCCATGGCGAGAAGGATACAATATGACTTCCTTTAATGTGTTATCATTTAAGTGAAACTCATCAGTAAAGAATAACACTAGTATTCGGAAATGGGAAGAGACAGATAAGGGCCACAGGCTCCCATAGAAGCTGAATGTTGAATTCCATTCATGTGATGCCAGTTTCAATTACATTATTTCTTATAACAATATACATTAAAATCAGATACTATTTTCTGATCCTCGCCCAGCAAAATCAAAATCAGTCCTATTAATTTCAACCAAACAAGAATCTAGTGAGGCTAGATATAAAGTAGATGCAATTAAGAATGGTCATAAATGATACTGAAACTTTGTAAACTGAATAATTTATATCTGTCAATTTTACAAATGTAAAATCAAAGTTAAAATTGATGTATCGTATGTTAAACACGTTACTTATAATAACTTCACACTATTAGTTAGAACAACATACATTTTGTTACTAAAATGTGGAAACAAATTGTGTGAAAATGTAAAATTACTCAATATATGTTCAAAAATTAAAAAAATGGAAGCATGGCATATTGTGAATATCTTATGCATGTTTACATATTTCACAAAAAATCTGTATTTTTATATTGTTTAATAAGGTGCTGATGTTCATATTTATTTGTTCCAGAGTACATTCGTAACACTTCGCAGCGTACCTTTTCTTATTGAATATTTAACTTTATTCAGCTGGAATAGACGCTATTCCACTAGAAAACAAGCAGAAAATTTAGGTAGACCTGCAGATTACTTGCGATGTTGTTTGCTATACCTCTATGTCACTACTATGTTCAAGATAAAATTCTCGCTCCAATCTAATTGGGTATCCAAAAATCCTTTTTTCTTGTGTACTGGGCAACCTTGGGTTACTTAGACAGAAACCTGTTCTGACATGCAAGCGCTCTAGCCTAATCCCCGAGGTACAGCATTCAATGCCCTGGAGGCAAACCTGAGCGGAATATTAATTGACGGCGGAAACCGGTTCTACAAGCGACGCATAGCTTCAAAAATTTGACCCTTGCTGCGCATTCGCAGACATCCTTTGTTGTCTGGTTGAATCCCTCCCCTGCCCTACAGTAATGCATAGCTTTCCCCTGTTCTTGCGTTATAGTTGACCTTGGAAAAACCTGTTCTGAAAATCTACCGACGCGTTCTCTGATTGGTCAATTGGGTTCTTTCTTTGTTCTGACGTTGTGACGTCATTTGACCTTCACCGTAAGTTCCCCAGACATCCTTTCTCGTCTACCTGCGCGGAATATTAATTCATTCTCTCTGTCTACCCTCAGAGCGGAGTCGAGATTCGGAGACAGTATTGTGTCTAGCGTGTGAAACCACCGTGTTTCATAACATAATGCAATTATTGCATAGTACACTATAAATATTACCGTTGCATATCGCGGGTTCGAGTACCGGGACCGTCCCCAATCGTAATTGGACCTGTACCTACACCCATTACCACCGTTCATAGCGGTTCATAAACCATAAACTCTTATTTTCAATATTATAAACATTAATATTAACATTTTATACATTACATACTTTGCAGTAATGAATATAAAACCATATGCATAGCGTTTAATACCTCTAATTACCTTTTATATACATATTTTTCATAAAATAAATAATTATATATTCATAAAAGTTATAAACATGCAAATACATAAATGTAAAGTATTCTAAGTACTTGCAAATGAATTCTAAGTACATGCGAATTAATTAAAACCCGTGCAAATTAGTTATAAGTACGTGCAAATAAAGGACCACCCATGGAGAAAACTGCCACTGGCGCGGATACCATCTACTAGAAATCAAGGTCTGATACCGTCAATTTCAGCTGTCATCCAACTAGCGTAAAAAAATACCATAACCGTATTTGAAATATTGGCAGTAGGCATTTGTGTATGCAGGGACGACGGCTGATGAGGCTACAGTACAGCCCTTCCCAAAATTTTGAGAATTGCAATTTTCACAAGATTTAATGAATACGTAACAAAGTTCGATAAAACAAAAAGTTTTCATCCATGTTCTGGAGTCTGTCTCAGCTTGAGTTCTTCTCTCTCACTTAAAAAAAGAAAACGTTGAACTTCTATCGCTTTTGTTTTGCTTCTAATCAAGTTCAAACACTTATTTCTGATCAACGATTATCGAACGTTCCATTGTTCTCACAGCGGAGCCTGCTTATTTCCTTTCGGAAGGAGGGTGACATAAAAAATTGGTTGCATAATATCGTAAATTCTACGGTAAATTCAAACAGTGTAGGCACCAAGGGCGCCCATAGAGGGGGCAGAGAGGGCACTTACCCCCCTGAGATATCATATGATTCGAATGGTTAAATTATAGTGTGGGTGCCATCAAAAACAACGATTAGTAGTCTCTTATATTATGTGCATTTTGATTGATTGATTTGTTGTTTTAAGTCCACTTTATGTATAGAAAGGCTAATCGGGACTGGACCTACAGTTTAAAGTGGGATCAGAACCACTATGTGACCACTGCGCCATCGAGGAGGTCCATGTGCATCTTGAAAGAGTACAGAAAGATGTTTATGTAAATGAATCAAGTAAAATCCACTTCCTTTTTAAATAGTGGACGCAACTCTGAACTTGAAACAACGTTAAAGTTTTTAAATTCAATTTCAATTTTATAAAATAATTATAACAATAAAAGGAAAAAAATAGTTTTTGTGACTAAAGCGCAAGATATGAAATTTTGCTCTACCCTGCAGTGCTCGAAGTGTAAATTCCTATCTGGGGGGATTGCTTTGCCCATTTTGGGGAAAAGTGGGGGGATGCTTGCATGGATCATCGTGGGGAAAATGCAGTGTGTAGGAGGGGGATGCTTGATGAGTATTGTCTTAACTGAGGGACAGCATCCCCCATGTTCTATCACTGCTGCCCCCCTGAGAGAAAATTCTGCGGGCGGTAGGCACAGAAGTTAACATTAAATTTTTGCCTTATCATTGCTCGAAAAATCAATGCACAGAATCAGTGATAACGATTACTAATTACAGAAATCACTGTTCGTTCCATAGGCCGATTGTCAACCTATTTCCATTTTTGATTCGGATAATCTCCGTATCAATCGTGTCTCTGTATAATTAGTAGTGCAAAGATTAACCAGTCCAGTATCGGCAAAAAATAATGTTATATTAATCCATAGGAGGCTTTTAATGATGAAATTAGCAAACATTTGAATAAAATAGAGATAATCGTGTCCACTTTTTTTTTCGTTCGTGATATCTGGAGTGATTTAGTGACTGGTAACTCTTTACATTATAAAGTCGTCACACAATATGATTTACCGCTGCAATCGCAGCTCGCGACTACGAAACCATTACCAAACGCAAGGCCAAACAAAAGAGATTTTTAGACAGGGGCGAACAAAAAAAGAAAACTCGCAAAAACAAATGGACACATACAAATAGCAGAATGAGCATGCAAAATGATCTCGCAGAGATCCGAAACGTGAAGGATGCTTCACTTGTCTGAAGCGCCATTTGTCTAACGGACGGAAAACGAACTTCAGGAATGATGGAATTAATCTTCATTTTCGTTCTCTGTCGAGGAGAAGGCTGCAAAATATGAACAAAATGTTGAGGCGGTTGAATCCATTTGTCAATACGAAACACGAGAATGTTGAGGATTTTTCGTATTATACGGCTTATAGCAAACCTGGTTTCATGGACGTCCAGAAGGGGGACAGGGGGGGGGCCAGGCCCCCTTCCCCTTCCTGGAAAATAAAAGTCTATCAAAAATTACATATTACACACATATAATTTCATTTCAGCCACAACGGTATATGTTAATTATTGCATGAATATGATAACTTCAAATTGAAGCAATGTTTTTTGAGGGAAGAACACTATGATGGAGGAAATTTTGCCTTGTTTGCCCCCCACTTGGTAAAAACAATACATGGTTTTCACGCGTCTTTTACCTGTGGACGGACGTTTTAGGGCAATTTTTAAAAAATACAGAAAAATGCACTATTAATGGTATCACAATTTATCATATATCAAATTAAAGCTTAGATTCTGTTTTAATAGATAATTTTTATAATTTACACATTACAATATTTATTGAAAAATTATGTATTTTTGGAAAATAAGCATAAACACGCACTGTGCACGTTATCAAAAAAAACCGAAATAACAGTAAGCCATTACCCAACCAGCATAAGATGCTCTCTGGTGGCAAAAAATAGAACTATCTGCAAGCGTGTGCAACGACAATCGCATAACGTTCGGGCAAACAAATTTAAACGCAACGGAAATACGGCGATCGTATCCTAGCCGATTCCCGACCGGAAAGTGTTAATATGTGCTAATGCATAAAACGATATGAGAAAAAGTTCAAAATTGAGCAAAAAAAAGGTATTACCTTATAGTCAGGGCCAGCCCTAGATGGATGTGGGGCCTGGGACATACAAATTTCGAGAAGCCTATGAACATTTTCTTTGTCAGAAGTCTGAAGAAATCAGATTTTGTATCTTAATATGAAGTATAGGTGTCTTATATAATCATTATTACATTTATATATTTCGTATTATTATCTAAGACCAATAGGCAGATCATGATGAACTTTAAAACTGAGAATTATGGTATTTCGGTGTGTATTAATTATAATTGCATCTTTCTACTTCCCCTACTTTCTCCGTTAGTATCATCATAATCATAATCAATTATTATTATTATTATTATTATTATTATTATTATTATTATACCTTTCTTGAAGGCTAGCGAAAAATTAAAAACGGTGAATTCCGTAAACCATATTAATGTTACAGTACTTGCAATTGTTCTCGTATGTTGTAGGTGTGGAAAGAAGAATAGCCAGAAGAGAAGGCAACGAAAAACTTAGCAATGGCACAAAGAGGAGAATCGGGAAATGGGTGCAACCAAGAACTTCATTACGAGATTCCAGGGTATAAAGACCAAAGAGGGTCAGAGGGAGATAAGTTTAAGAAATTAGAGACGGAACAGAAATTGGTACAGAAGACAAAAGGAAGAGATAGAGAAATGAACAGAGATGGGTAAGAAGGAGGACAGAAAATATAGAAACAGAGTAAGGAAGACAGTGAGCGAGAAAGAAAGAAGAAGTAAGAGATTGAAAGTGAGAAAGGAAGTTGACGAAAGAAAGAGAAGCAGAATGAGGCAAAGATGGAAAAGAGAGCGATGGGTTGAGAATAAGGAAAGATAGGGTAAAGGGAGAGAAAAGCAAAGGCGAAAAGATAAAAAGGGGGAAAAGAGAAATAAAGTAGGAAGAAAGAATCGTAAAACGAGGGTGGAGCAAGGGTTGAAACAGAGTGCGAAAGAGTGAAAATAGGGAAAGAGAGATAGTGAAACGGAAGAAAGAAGCAAAGTCGAAAAGAGAACGAGGTAGAAAAAAGGAAAAGCAGGAAGAAAGACAGAATCAAAGATGGAAAGAGAATATGTAAAAAAGGAGACATAGAGAGAGGGGAGAGTGATTTGACTAGTAAAGAGCAATATAAAGGATGTTCCGTATCGGACGCAGAATTTGAATAGTGCTATTGTTTTGTTTCAAGGTTGGCAGACCTGTTCTTACCAATGTTGGTATCTGTTGTCATGCCGATTAATATAGCCTCAATTGTTTTGACTCGTTTGTTGTGGTTACGATATGGAACTCCAAGAAGAATTCCCGCAACGAGTAATCTCTTTGCACGGTGACCAGGAATGGCCGACAAGGCCATGTGATCTTACATCCTGTGATTTCTTCTTATGGGGGTTTGTGACATCACAGGTGTACGCCAACAAACCACGAACCCCTTTTGGAACTGAAGGCGGAAATCATACGAGTGATTGGAGGCATAGGGAGAGGGTTCTCAATAATTTTGTGTACCGCATAAATGCATACAGACTCAGTAGGGGTGGACATATGCCTGACATTGTCTTTCATACGTAAATGGGAGATGTTACTGCTTACATATATGTGAAATATAACTATTTTCATGATATTTTCCCTATTTTAAATTGATTTTCTAATTCGGCGTCCTATATGGAACACCCTATATATGCAATATACAATATCCATGTTCACGTCCGATTGTTAGAAATTGTCCAGGAGAGGGAGGAGCCAGCGGGTTATGCCTTCCATAATAATTTTGAATTATATTTTTAAAGGGAACATTGAGTGACATGAAGATACGAGAGAAGGCAATTTTGACCGTTATAATACTATCACAAAGGCAACATTCATCTGTTACTGAAAGTAAGAAAGCATCAATACTTCGAACTGATATGGGCTCGGCACATTCTTATCGAATATGACGATTTTAATAACTTTACACAGGGTTTTAACCTCAATGATTTGTCAGCTACGTTGGGAGACGATGACAGTGTTTTAACCATTGTTTTTAGCTTTATGAGAAGAGCAGGTTTTTTACACTGTTTCTGAGGTTGTTTATATAATATCCCTTAATTTTTTAATGTGTTGTGTTTGTCCTATATGCAGGTCACTTTACAACTTGCCAAAGCATCCAAATAATTTTAATCAATCAATCTATCTATCTATACAAAATATGCCCCCTCCCAATAATTCAAAACACAATAAGATAGCAAGCAAGCAAAAGGCAGGATTGATCTAAAACAGAACGAACTAAAATTTAGCAAGTAATTGTGCAAATAGAAATGAAGATTATCAAAGGATATAGGCCTAATAAATTTGTGCTTTCCCCTTTTGTTTCATGTTCGGGTGTCCCTGTAGAAACTCGAGAGTAAAGCCAACATTCACTGGGTTTCATTTTTGTGGTTTGTGGAGAGAGAGACAGTTGAAACCTGATACTCTTTCAGATTCCTATGCGAGCATGGCTTGTGAAGCCAGGTGACCGGGATTTGAATCAAGGTGAGATTTCAACGTGCTTGTTTCCTCATATACTTCATTCAGTACCATCGTTGAAATGTTAAATAACTAAAATATAAGACATACAGAAAGTTCCAAAACAAGGTACTTCACGGCTGCGTGGAAATGTTGCCCGTAAGAAAATGCTTCTAACGACGGAGTACCATGCAAGAGAAATACAAGGGAATTCTTGTTCTGATTTTTTAACAATAGCAATATCAACTAACTAACTCTCTAGCCTTCTTAAACCCGAAGGTTCATGGCTGCAGCAACACAGGCCTTCCATCTGTCCCTATCTTGAGCAAGATCTATATACTCTTTTCCAGCCCTACCGATTTCCTTTATATCCATGTCAACGTTGTCCCTCAAACTTCGTCTTGGCGTTCCTACAGGTCTCTTACCATCAGGTTTCCCAACAAGAATCCTGTAAACTCCTCTTTCCTCTCCCATTCGTGCCTCATGGCCTGCCCACCTAACTCTTCTTGATTTAATTATTCTAATAATATCTGGACATGAATACAAATTATGTAGTTCAAAATTATGTAACCTTCTCCAATCGCCTGTCTCCTCATCCCTTTTAGGTCCAAATATTTTCATAAGGATCTTATTTTCAAATACTATCAATTTATGTTCCTCTTTCAATGTAAGGGACCAAGTTTCACACCCATGTAATTTTGCCTGTAGTATTATATGGGTGTGACTTGGTCCCTTACATTGAAAGAAGAACATAAATTGATAGCAATAACAATTATAACTAATACTTGTGAAAATGCTTGTTTTTAATCCTTATCATGCTCAAAGAGGCTAATCGGGACTGCATCTACAGTTCAAACGAACTTTTTGACTTGTGGAAAATACATAAAGCGTTATGTAGTTTTCAACTTAGCATAATTCCAATGTATGTCCAATAGAATAATTACGAATTACAACAACAGTTCTTAGCGAATTATTGGACCAGAGTTTAGCCTGATTATTTTTCTTTCAAGAGTTTACACTGTCTTCTTTCCCATCTCATGTAAACATTTATATGTCAACTATTTTTCAGAATAGTATAATTTTCTGAAATATTCATTTATATGTGTACATTGTTACATGTTAATTCTTCCCAAGCTTGTTAGATAAAGAATCATGAAGCTATATTTTTACATTTTAGGATATAGCATTACCTACCTAAATATTTCACGTAGAAAAAATTGGAGTTCAAAACATAATTACTCTCCATATTCTTTGCCTAGTTCTAACAGTGAAACATTATTTATTTCTGTAATTTATTTTTTTTATTTTACTCCCCTAAGACATATTCAATTATAGGTATATACTATAAAATTCATTCCTTTCATTATCATGATAAAGCACTCCTCTGATGGCTTTTAAGTTTCTATCAATTATTATTTATTTCCTCGTGATTAGAGCAAACAAAATTATAAAGTAAAATAAGCAAATTCTTTGTTATTGCCTTTGTACTTTAAAAGTATAAACTTTCAATTATGTTAGTTGGACGCAAACTAACAAAATTCAGCCACAATAATATCTAAACTTTTGATTAGTGTTTATGTATAATGATATAGAACAAAAGTAATGCATGTAACTAATATGTTTTAATTGTTACATAAATTTGTTCCTAGAAATGTTATTTTCTCATGTTCTGCATTGACATTTACCATGGCACGCGGTCATTTTCGAAATAAAGAAGCCCATTTTTTAATTCGTCATGGTGAATCATTAAACATTGACCTTAAAAGCAGTTCCTTTTCGTAGATATTTTTGTTTACTTTATACGTATTGTCTCACATCATACAAGCAATGACTGAAAACTTCCTAGACTGGCTGTGAAGGAGGGCTGGAAGGGGTGAAACATGATACATGTATGTACGAGTATCATCATGAGGTTTATAGTAGATTCATATGAATGATCCACTCCTACCTGTTGGTTGGGCTTAAAACTTTTCAGTCACCCCTCGTTTCCACCCAAGTATTTTTAGTTGATTTTATGCCATTAATATACACCTGTAAATTCATAGAAAACTTTCATAATAATTGCTTCACTTCGAGTGCAGTAAACTTTTTACCTTAGAAACATTTGCTGGTTAAATCTTATCCTTGAAGTACATGTTAAATTATTGTAATCTGATGTAGAGATACTTTTTATACATTAGCAAATACTAACTTACAATTGAAATGAATATGAAATACTTTGTGCCTTCGATACGAAAATTTGAGAAAATTTTAACCAAGTGCATAACTGCGATCTGTGAATAACCATTAGACTTATTGTCTACTGATACAGTCTTTAATTAAACACAATAGCTATCCTCATACATAAAGTTAAAAGTTCATCGATCACTTTTGAAGTTAGTTTCGTCCCATAGAACTTGTCTTTTATTGTGACTAGTTACAAAGAAATGTAGAAAAACTGCTTAATAAACCTTTACCGTACTCGTTTTGAAGTCATACCGTAGGTTATTGAAGGAAAAGGAGAAAGTTTAGATGCGGGCGGCAAATAATATACCATCTTTATTATATATTTTTTTTAGCAGCAAGCTTTCTATATTTCCTCCAAAACATGTTCTGTCCTGTTTGAAATTCTGTATTGCTAGCAGAGCCATCTAGAGATAGATAAAGAAGTTTCCAATTTATAATGGAAGAATAATGTCAATGTTCGATCCCACAATACTTAAAATGATTTGCAACCCTGTAGTTCATTCTGAGTTTTAAAAATAACAAATAGACCGTGTTAAAAGAATTAATTTTATTAAAATATATGTGTATAAAACGAATATTTAATAAAAACATGACAATGTGTTGCAGGAATCGAGATTTCGTCTTCCACTCTGTATGCGATACAATGGCAAACAATCTGAACAAACTCTGTAATTCTACGTGTGTTTTTTCTTCTTCTATGGGTCCACACTTATGGGACACCTAATTCACGTTCCGGTCCTTCACAAGCGGATCATATTACAGTTACGCGAAGAAAAATAGTAAACCGTATTGGCTGCTTTGTTTGTAGTGCACAGTTCATTTGCAGTCAATGGACAATAGCCCCTGTAATTTTGGCAATATTTGCCGAAGCTCGCTCAACTGCAAGGGGTCCATATTTATATTTGAGGTCGAGTGAAGGTTCAATAAAGCGGAAGTTAGGTTCGATTCAATAAAATCTGCTTACGGTCATGTTTGTTTTAGCTCTCTCCCGTTTCTGCGCGTTTTCCGGACAATTTACCGCGTGTAAACGAAAATCTCTTTCTCATAAATATGGAATTGGGCAATGATTCGACGAAGCGTGGTAGAATCAATAGACAGGATGTGAATGTGAGTGCTGTGGACAGGCCAATGCAAACAGACATGATGGTATGCGTGTGTGTTTCCTGTGAAACTTAATAACTAACTGGATGATTATTTCATTAGATGTTGACTATCTTTGAACTTTCCGGGGGAAAAAGTGCAAGGCGTCACTATACAGCGTGAATACAAGGCGTAGCCATTGGGTGGGCAAAGGTGGGCTGTAGTCTACATGTGAAAAATTTTAAGAATTATTTTCATATCACTGTTCGACAAAGGAAGACGCGTCTATAGTGGGGCCACAGCAAAAGAACCTGCGCAGAACAGCGTGTCCTGTGCATCGTACTCGCGCATGGAGGGGAGGTACAGTGGAGCAGGCTTCCTTATGGCCCGAGTTGAACTGATGGAGAGGAAGATGCTTGTTATTCGACATGTTCTTTTTTTCCTATGGGTTCACGCTCCGTTCCTTCACAAGCAGATCGTATTACAGTTACGCGAAGAATAATAGTGAACCGTATTGGCTGTCTTGTTTGTCTCGCACAGCTCATTTGCGGTCAATGGACAATTTCCCCTGTAATTTTGGCAATATTTGCCGAAGCGTTCCGTTTCGTGAAAATTTCCACTTCCAGTCATGGCTCTACGGTGACACGTCTCACACTTCTGTAACACCATCTCACAAAAGCCCACTTTATGGTCATTTTGTCTATAAATTTATCTTTACGCCCCCCTCCTCCTAAAAAAATCAACCTTACACCCCCGCCCATATTGCAGTTGCTGGCTGGATAACCCTATCATACGCTCCTGACGACAATCCTGGCTTATAAATATGTTCGATAGATGGCTGGCGGACAAAGAAGTATTTTAAAATTCGAATAATGAATTAATAAAATCAAAAACGAATTATAAATTTATTAATTATTTGCACGTTATTACGTAACTTTAGAAAAGAACAGCTTTGATTTACTTAGATCTTCCTAACAATACATATTAACATGAACTCATAGCTTCCCATGAATAAATTGCTGCGAATCTCGAGTTAGTTTAGATGATTGGCAACTGATCAGTGATCGGTTAATTCGTATGAACTTTCCAGCCTGATCATTACCAGTGCGTAGTTAGAGATCGGTTAGTTCATTGAACTCTCCAGCCTAATTATAATTGACTATTTTTGTGGGAGCAGGAAAAGGTTTATTATCCAAATTAATTTTTGGTATTAATATTATGTTTTGACAATTTTTTGAAAAACAATTGAAAATTCTTGGAAGTGGTTAATTAAAAAAAATAAAAATAAGCAACTGAAAACTTCAAATGAAAGGAAGACAGGCTTAGGAAGAGCATTCATCAACTCTCGGTCAGTAGCTACAGTCCTCGAGGAGAATGATCCGAGCGAAGCTTGTAGCAATGGTAATGTATCATCATGTTTAACTCTTTATATTTCCCTTACACCAGCCACTTGCACTCGGAGATATGAAAATTGTTTAAGCACTGTTTGCTACAATTTCATACGCACATGTATGCTATATATGTGTGTGTCTACATATACTTTGTTTATGATAATTATAGCCCTTTCAAAACATCCTCCTAAAACTATTTTGTCGGCAGACCCTTTGAAAGCTTGATATTTTTGTTGTTAATAATAGAAATTAAGTTCGGCTCTAGTATTCAAACAGAACAAACTAAAAAGAACGAACTCTGGGAAAAATATAGGTTATGAATTCATATTCTATCATTTAATCCAAGGAATGAATAGTGCCATAGTTTTCTAAATTCCAAAATTTTATACTTTTATGCCTGAGGTCAAATATAAACTTATGACTAAAATTTCCACCTAACTTTTAAAGTTTTTTTCTTGAGCGAAGTAGGTAAAAGTTAACCAAATAAATTAACTATACTTATCGGTACACTAATTGCATGAAAAGTAAAAAGATAATGAAAAGGAGTTGGGCTGGAAAGATACATAATGGATCGAATAGAAAAGTCCCAGAAAATATTTAATAATAAGCTTAATAATAATAATAATATCATTTAGCAACAATAGTGTATGTGTATGCGTGATTGCGTGTGCGCTCGTCTTTTTTTGCTTCATTTTTTCGGATATATATTCAACATATTCTTTTTCTCGCTCTTCGGGAGAATAATGCACCCGAAGGAGTCACATATGCTACTCATTGTTTTTGAGACTAGTCCTTTGGCGACCAGTTTTTTTGGCAACATGTTCTTATGCTACAAGCTATTTTTACGATCTGCCCATTTGGTACAAAGTGTTTTTGAGGCTTGTAATTTGGCCACCTGTTGTTTTAGCAGTTTGTCCATATCGTACAAAGTGTTTTTTAGACTTGTCCTTTGTAGACCTGTTCTTTTAGGAACTGTCCTTATGCTACCTAGTCTATTTGTGGCCTTTCCGTATTCTACACAGTCTTTATGAGTCTTGTTCTTAGGCGACCCGTTCTTTAGCGACCTGCCCTTATGCTACAGTCTTTATGAGACTACTCGGCGACTCGTTGTTTTAACTGTCTGCCCTACGGCGACAATTCTTTTAAGGGTCTGTCCTATGCCGCACCCTTTGTTTATTCATTCATTTTTCCGGTCCCATCACTTTTTTTTTTCTTCATAATCTTGTGTAGTAGTAGTTGTGCATTTGTTTTTTCCTTGTGTAGTGGTTGTTATGTGTTTGTGTGTCTTGTGCAGTAGTTGTGCTGTGTAGTGTATGTTTGTCTTGTGTAGTAGCTGTGGTGTCTAGTGTGTTTGTGTTTGTGTTTGTCTTGTGTAGTAGTTGTGGTGTGCTTGTATGTGGGTTTGTCTTGTGTAGTAGGTGTGCTGTCTAGTGTGGTTGGAATTGTCTTGTGTAGTAGTTGTGCTGTCTAGTGTGTTTGTGTTTATCTTATGTAGTAGTTATGCTGTCTAATGTATTTCTGTTTGTCTTGTGTAGTATCGGTGATGTGTATGTATGTGTCTTGTGTTGTAGTTGTGCTGTCTAGTATGTTTGTTTTGTCTTGCGTAGTAGTTGTGGTGTGTAGTTTGTTTATGTTTATATTGTGTAGTAGTTGTGGTGTGTTTGTGTTTATATTGAGTTATAGTTGTGATGTGTTTGTGTATGTCTTGTGTAGTAGTTGTGCTGTCTAATGTGTTTGTGTTTGTCTTGTGTAGTAATTGTGCTGTCTAATGTGTTTGTGTTTGTCTTGTGTAGTAGTTAATCCATTCATATTGGGGGTTAGGCGTAGAGCTGACAACTCTGCACTGTAAAAAAAAAAATGTCAAGAAACAGCAATATAAGGCCATGGATGTTCCCAAGGTAAAATATTCCGGAGGTAAAATAGTCCCCCGTTCGGATCTCCGGGTGGGGACTACTTTGGGAGGTCCCTGGACTAAGGATAAGATCTACGTTAGGAATAAGGATATTAAATTAGGCACCTGGAATGTTCTGAGCCTTTACCGGCCTGGGGCATTTCAGTGTACAGTTAATGAGATAGTTAAGTATAAATTAGATGTAGTAGCTGTCCAGGAAGTTAGGTGGCCAGGAGAAGGGAATTGTAAAACTAAAAATTATACTTTTTTCTATGGTGGTACTGAAAATCATAATTTTGGAACAGGCTTTTTCATAAATAATAGAATTATATCGGCTCTTAAAACAGTAGAATTTATTAATGATAGGATATCATATGCAGTTTTACAGGGTAGGTGGTGTAAAATTATTTCAATAAACATACATGCACCAACGGAAGATAAAGATGATAATACTAAAGATGATTTTTATACAGAGTTAGAACAGGTCTTTGATAAATTTTCTCAGTATGATATGAAAATTCTGTTAGGTGACTGTAATGCACAGATTGGCAAAGAAGAGACATTTAAACCCACGATTGGTAAAGAAAGTCTTCATGAATTAAGTAATGATAATGGTATAAGATTGATTACTTTTGCAACCTCAAAGAATTTAATTGTGAAAAGTACCACTTTTAAACATAAAGATATCCATAAATATACCTGGTGTTCTCCAGATGGTAAAACTCATAATCAGATAGATCATATTCTCATTGATAAGAGAAGGCATACTAGTATAATTGACGTTCGTACACATAGAGGTGCTGACTGTGCCAGTGACCATTATTTAGTAATTGCTAAATTAAGAGAAAGACTCTCAGTGATAAATCATAAGCAACAAAATCTAAAAGTTATAAAATTTGATACAGGAAAGTTTACTGATGAAAGAATTAAGAAAGATTACCAAATTAAACTGTCAAATAGATTTGATGTTTTGCAGGATTTAAATGATGATGAAAATATAAATGAAACAGACGTAAATAAGAATTGGGAGCACATACGTAATGCAATAGAATCAGCAGCTAAAGAAAGTATAGGATACCATAAACCGAGAAAAAGTAAGCCATGGTTTGATAATGAATGTCATAATCTAATAGAAATAAGAAACCAGGCTAGACTTAGGTGGTTAAATAACTCTGATGATACAAACCTAAACAATTATAATAGAATAAAGCGAGAAGTTAACCGCACGTTTAGAAGTAAAAAAAGAGATTACTTGAAAAGCAAAATTAACGAAATTGAAACAAACAGCAAAAATAAAAATATCAGAGATTTATATAAAGGTGTAAATGAATTTAGAAAGGGGTGGCAACCTAAAGTAAACTTGATAAAAGATAAAGACGGTGATTTTCTAGCTGACCCAAGCGATATTCTAAATAGATGGAAGAACTACTTTAATGATCTTTTAAATGTTCATGTAGGAGATAAATCAGAAGTAAATGAAGTCCACACAGCAGAACCTTTAGTTCCAGAACCTAACTTGACTGAAGTTAAAGATGCTATTAAAAGGCTAAAGAATAACAAAGCACCTGGCATTGATTTAATACCAGCTGAGTTAATTAAATATGGTGGAAATTCATTAATATGTCAAATTCATAAATTAATTTGTTTAATATGGAATAAAGAAGAAATCCCTCAACAGTGGAAAGAATCCATAATTGTTCCTGTGTTTAAAAAAGGTGATAAAATGAACTGCAATAATTACCGTGGAATTTCTCTACTCTCAACAACATATAAAATATTATCTAACATTCTTTTAACAAGACTAACCCCATATGCTAATGAAATTATAGGTGATTATCAATGTGGATTTAAACGTAACAGATCAACTACTGATCAAATTTTTCACATCAGACAGACACTTGAAAAAAAGTGGGAATATAATCAAAATGTCCATCAGCTATTCATTGATTTCAAAAAAGCATATGATTCGGTCAAAAGAGATAAATTATATAATATATTAGTAGAGTTTGGAATACCTAAGAAGCTTGTTAGTATGATAAAAATATGCACCAGTGAAACAGAAAGTAAAATTCGTGTGGGTATTAATATGTCTGACAAATTTACAATTCATGATGGCTTAAAACAAGGAGATGCATTATCTCCATTGCTCTTTAATTTTGCCTTAGAATATGCTGTAAGGAAGGTAAAAGAAACTAAAGAAGGACTAAAATTAAATGGTGTGACTCAGTTGTTAGCATATGCAGATGATGTAGACTTACTGGGGGATGATGTGAATACAATTAAGAATAATGCTAAAATATTTTTCAAAACTGCTAAAGAGATAGGTTTGGAAGTTAACAAAGAGAAAACTAAATATATGCTTACAGGCCGAAACCAAGTGTTAGGTAATAATCAAAATCTAATTATTGATAACAACTCGTTTGAACGAGTTTCCAAATTCAAATACTTAGGAGTAATATTAACAAATGAAAATTATATTAAAGAGGAAATGAAAAGTAGGCTTAATTCAGGAAATGCATGTTACTTCTCTCTTCATAAACTTTTGTCTTCTCGTTTATTATCTAAGAAACTAAAAGTTAAAATATACAAAACAGTAATTTTGCCTGTAGTATTATATGGATGTGAAACTTGGTCCCTTACATTGAAAGAGGAACATAAATTGAGAGTATTTGAAAATAAGATCCTTAGGAAAATCTTTGGACCTAAAAGGGATGAGGAGACAGGTGAGTGGAGAAGGTTACATAATTTAGAACTACATAATTTGTATTCATGTCCAGATATTATGAGAATAATTAAATCAAGAAGAGTTAGGTGGGCAGGCCATGTGGCACGAATGGGAGAGGAAAGAGGAGTTTACAGGATTCTTGTTGGGAAACCTGATGGTAAGAGACCTGTGGGAAGGCCAAGACGAAGATGGAGGGACAATGTTGAGATGGACCTAAGGGAAATCAGTAGGGATGGAAAAGAGTATATAGAACTTGCTCAAGATAGGAAAAGATGGAAGGCCTGTGTTGCTGCAGCCATGAACCTTCGGGTTTAAGAAGGCTAGGGAGTTAGTTAGTTAGTTATTATTATTATCATCATTGTTATGAATAATATTATACATTAATAACTTATAAAATGATAAAAATAAACCAATATTATTCTAAGTCTATTATTATTGTTGTTGTTTTCCTATTAGTACTACTATTAATACCGCTATTAAAGTTTCTCAATGGCCGGAACCCCACCCCCTAAAAAAATTGTGTCGACGTCCATAAATAGTACGCGTATCGTGTCAAGTTACAAGTCACAATTTCACAGACTATCGCAAACTGCTTCGGGATATTTTTGGGTAAAAGGGCAGGGAATGAATAGATAGAACGTAATATTATTATTTGAAGCTTCAAGATTTTTGTTCAAGAATTCAGCTCCTGTTTTTTCCCGCTCATTTCATTTCCTTTTCCTCGAGGCGAGTTCAGAAAATAAGAAAAAAAGATTTTTTTTCGATAACTCGATATAACGCGAAAACAGTTCGAGGAGGAAAAGCAGAAACTTGTCTCCGGGGGCTATTACTCGGGGTTCTTCCCCGGAATAAAATCGTTTCCAGTCACCCGATAACGACAAAGGTCGGGGGAGGTCGGGTGATCCCGTTTCTCGTTATATTGCGGCACGGATTTATCTGGGTGGAGAGTACGAGATTCGAATTCGGAAAAAAAAGAAAAGAAGAAAAAATCTTCCCATAAGCCGACGGTTTTTCCGACTCAATACAAATGGATGAAACAACTGACCGCGGCACACATGAGAAGTGATCCTGACTTGCGCTTGGGGGGAAAATAAAACAAAGAAGCTGATCTTATTTAAGGGAGAGCGGGATTGGTTTTTCCTTTAGACGACAATAGGGAAACGTGAAGCACATATGTTGGGGTCACTTCACTCGCTGAATACTGAAACGAGAGAACAAGTTTAACGAATCCGTAAAACAGTTGAGCTTTATATGTACTCACTGTGCAAATTAAAGGGGGGAGGGGGGATTTCCCCGACACAAGAAAATTATCCACCGTAAAATAAATTAATTTTTATCCCAGTGATGTTTTTATCTCCCTCAAAGAATATTAGATTGTAAAATTTCAAATCATATACAGGGTGGCTCAAAAGTCCCGCACCATAGGCTGTGTATTGCAGTATTCGTTCAATGCGTTGGCCATCATTGTCAAAACACAAATGTGGGCAGTCGCCCATCGCTCCGGAAAAATAGCAATTCGATCACACAGATGCTGTTAGTCCCTGATTTTCACACTGTACCACTTTCATCTTGCATGGCTCACCGATCCCCAGATTTGAATCCAATGTATTTTGCAGTGTGGGGTTATAGTCAACCCCTGCCGGCCCCAGTGGCGGAGTGGTCGGGAGTCTCGCACGGAACGCGTGAGTGAGCAGACGTCGTGCGCGCTGCTCCTGCATAAGCGGTTACTTTCCATTCGCGTGGCAACTTTTGTGTCCTGTTGAATAGAGCCAGTTAGTAGAATGGTACTTCGGCGAATTAATACCCTGAAATTAAACTTTCGGAATGTTGCAACTAGACCCTCGACCTTAGACTTACATCGTTGGATTAACGACACGTTGCAGCTAACGCCAGAAGAGTAGTGAGTATAGAAATTGATTTGTTTCATAAGCGTGTGTTCCTGAAATTAACTTCGCGAGTGCTTGGTGAACGTTTGATACAGAACTCAAATGGCTGTGTTAAATATCACGACGATATCGATGAATATAATGTTGATATGACGTGGGCAGATATGGATTATGTGACGGTCCGGATACACGTTGTACCCGAGGAACTCAAAGATGACGACATACGTTCAGTTTTGAGCCAACATGGCAAAATTATCGACAAAATTCTGGACGAAGTGTACACGGGAGAACATATTTATAAAGTTCGAACGGGACGAAAAATCCTGAAAATGTCATAATCACCTGATCCCCTCATATGTTACAATATGTGGACAATGGTTTTGGGTGACGTATCTTGGTCAGGAACGCACCTGTGCTATCTGCGATTTGGGGGGACACGTGGCTGGGAAGTGCCACCAACGAAGTCCTGTTGGGCCTGTGAAGAATCCTACCCTGTATGCTAATGTCGCCAGATTTGGGCCCAATCAGATCGATGCCAATGAACCAGTGATGTCGTCAACCTTTACGAACCTATCTGCGCAGCAAACCGAGACTGACACCAATAACTTGGATCGCGCTTCGACCTCGAACTCCCCTCAACTACAGATAGAACAGCTACCAGTTGTGCCCCTGAGTGATACCGTCGACGCAAGTGAAATGGAGATGATAACGGAGGAGTCGACAGACCAGAACCAGAATGCAGAAGACACCCCAATACTGGAACCAGTGAACATGGATCTCGAGCAGCATGCCGACACGTCGGTCGATTCGTCCGACGGCACGCCGGAGCCAGATCAGGGGATATCCACCCCCGAGATGATGGATGCTACAATGAAGATGGAAGGTGCGAACAGTGAGATGCCTATGTCCATAGATGCCGCAATTTTGAAGTCCTCACAGGCTAAGGATGCGGAATGGCAACTTCAGCGCCGTCGCCAAGACACCTTTAAGCATCGCCAGAAGAAACGCAGTACGTCGGGATCGCCGACCGCGTCGAAGCGACCTCACCCCAAACGAAATAAGGCAAGGAAACCGACAGTAAATACGACAGTGGACACAGGTACCGGTGATAGTACACAGGATAATAAGTAACTTTGACAAAGTATGTAGATAGTAGTAATGGTAGTAGTGTCTGTTCTATGTTGTTTATTTCTAATATCTGTAACCAATAACTTAAGTTCTGACAACTCAAGCGAGTGTTATAAAACATTCATTCAAAGCAAGCATATGGAACAGGAAATAATTTACCACATCGCTACAATAAATATCAACAAACTTTCATCTGAACTTAAACGGAGAGCTCTCATAGACTATATACGTTCTTATAATTTAGATATCGTTTGTATTCAAGAACTAGGTATAGAAAATCTTGATATTGGGTTTGATTATGTAGTATATAATAATAGTAATCATAACTCAACGGGAACGGCAATTATAGTTAGAAATAGTATTACAGTATCAAATGTACTATCCCATCCATCAGGTCGAATAAGTTGTGTAAATGTGGGTGACGTGTGGATATGCAATATTTATGCTCCGTCTGGTAGTGACGCACGAAAAGAGAGAGAGGAATTTTTCAATACTCAAGTAGCTACAGAACTCGGATGAAATAGACAATATATATTGTGCACGGGAGACTTTAACTGTACGTTAAGGCGAGTGGATCAAACCCCTGGGTTTACTACTTCACCAAGTTTAAAAACTTTAGTGTCTGGGTTTGACCTAATAGATGTATGGCAAAGAAAACACCTTAGCGAAAAAGGATATACATACGTTAGAACAAATACGGCTAGTAGACTAGATAGGTTTTATGTGACAAAAGAACTGTTCTCGCATTCCACAAAAATAGAGGTACTTCCAAACTGTTTCAGTGATCATTTAGGTGTCCATTTAGATATAGCTTTAAATATCCCACACGTTCGGAAAGGAAGAGGTTATTGGCGATTAAACCTTCAACTACTTCAAGATGAAGCCTTTCGTAAGGAATTTGAGGAACAATGGCGAAAATGGGAAGCCATGAGTCATAGACAGGCGGACTTCATACAATGGTGGGACTCCTATCTAAAACCCTCAATTAAATACTTTTGCATGCAATACAGTAAGAAGTATAACTTTTACCATGCAGTTCTGAGAGAATTAGCAAACAAACTCAAAACAGATCAAACAGTTCTGAGCGAATATAAGAAAATACAAGCGGTCGTTCTGAGAATGTACAACCAAAAAATGCAGGGATATAATTATCGAAGCAAATTAGTTATGTTCGATCTCAAAGAACAACCTTCGCTGGCGCAAGTCCTAGGACAAAGACGCAGAGAACAACGGAAGTTGATAACAGAGATCGACGATGAAGAAGGAGTAAAACTTACAAATACGAAATACATTTAGTATATTACTTTTCCAATAAATTCAGTGACACAAGTGCTGATAAGCAACATGATTATTCCGTTATTGAAAACTATATACCAGGAGTAACAGAGGAAGAAAGGGAGTTCCTCCAACAGACTTTTACAAGAGAGGAAGTGGAACTAGCTGTAATGGCCGGCAAACGCAATCGCGCTGGGGGCATCGATGGCTTACCTAATGAATTATTCCAAACATTTTGGCCAGTGGTACAGACCATGCTGACGCGATGGGTAAATGAAGTTTCCCGACAACAGCGCATGGGACAAACGAGCCTGTTAGGAGTGATGGTACTCGTGCCGAAACCAGGACGTCTCATCTCGGCAAAGAACTTTCGCCCGATAACACTCTTGTGTGTGGACTATAAATTATACACACGACTAATCACAAAACGACTACAAAAATTGGCGGAGAAATTAATAGAACCACAACAATTCATCTTTTGAACGCATGGTGCAATCTTTGAACTGTTAAATACAAGAGATGTATGGCACTTCAACAACAAAAAGTTGGATCAAAAGCAGCAATTTTGACCTTGTACTTTGCAAACGCGTTCGACACAATCAAGTACGATTATTTCTTTACGTTGTTAAGAAAAGTAAGATTAGGAGAAAAAGTTGTATCAGCTATTCAGTTGCTTTACGCAAATGCAAGAGTACGCCTTAATGTTAACGGGACACTGTCAACGTCTTTCCCACTGAAAAGATCATTAAGACAAGGGTGTCCATTATCACTCTTTGCATTTGGCTTAGTAATTACACCTATTGTACGGTGGATGCAAGAACAGGTGCGGGGAGTGGAAGTCTACCCAAAATCGTTTAGAACATTCGCGTATGCAGATGACGTAACTGTTCTGATAAATTATGACAACGACTTGCAGAAGTTGCAGGCTATCTTAAAAACAACGCAAGAATTAACAGGGTTAATAAACTGCTATCAAGATTCACCTTATGATATTGCGAAAGAAGTGACAATCTTGGGGGTAGTGTTTTGCTCAACGATACAAGAAATGAAAAATAGAACATGTAGTGTAGTGATATGAAGACTAAGACATGCAGTGTTTAGCGATAAGCGAAGGAATATATCCATATTCTCTAGAGTGACATATAGCAACGTGTTTCTTCTTTCAAAAGTATGGTATGTTGCTCAAGTATTACCACTGCCACCAGCAAGTCCAGCAGAAATACGACGGCTGGTCACACAGTTTATATGGCAGTCCCATGTACTTAGAGTGGCCTATACCACTTTGTGTTTACCATTAAGAACAGGTGGACTAAATCTAATGAATATTGAAATACAAGCACAGGATCTCCTCAATCATAGAAATATTCAACTAGCGCTAAAAGATACGCCGAACTTGACCGGATATATACTCCATGCCTACTTAAGAGACATCGAACTTACAGCACCTGCATTACTGCCAAAATTTGACAGTGATACAAGTTACTTCCAATCAACGGCATTAGCATTTGAGTATATTTTGATAACTAGTCCACACATACAGACTGAAGCAATTACAGTGCAATTATTGTATCGTCAACAGTGCGAGAGGCTCAAGGTCAAACCCAGAATAGTGAACCAGCAACCTAATATTAACTGGTCGGATGTATGGCGCAACTTAACAGCAAAACATATTCCAGCCTCAGTGCGCTCGATATGGTACTTGGTGATTCATGATACAATATTAACTAAAGAAAGAGCATATCGGATTAATCTAGAGGCAGAACCTAATTGCATAAGTTGTGATCAAGTAGATACCCTCAGACATAGATTAACAACTTGTACTAAAATGACAGACAATTGGAAATTCCTCTGCCGCTGTCTCGGCAGTATATATAGGAAACCTCCTGCATATTTTACAGTGGAACATCTCCTCTTCCAAGATTTTATGCTTTTCCCGTTAAGAAAATTGCAAGCAATACAGTGGCTATTAGCACACTACATCTATTATGCCTGTACAGCAAAATACATCATGTGTAAACAAACATTGTGCGAATACTTCCAAGCAGTTTACTTACAAATTGAGGCCGATGCCCGTACATATTTATATGCAAACTATTTAAGGAATGTATTATTTATAGGAATGTAAAACATGGAAAGTTAGGTAAAAATGTAAGCAAAAAATAGAGGTATTTAAGCAAAATTGTGGATGTGAACAACAAATAGATGTAACTCTGTAATTGTTTGTGAAATAAAAAAAATGAAGAAAAATAAATAAGTGGTTAGCTCATCGCGCTACAACGCCAGGGGTCCCGGGTTCGAATCCTGGCCTGGCCATGGATGTTTGTGAGTGTCCATTCATCAATTTCATCCTATCATCACTCATCCCCATGTTCGCAAATTAGCCAAAGTGGCACAAAAAGCGAAGTAAAATAAAGCAAATCAATGAACCAAGCTAGTCAAACCCAAATATTTCTGCCGCGATCGGCGCAGTAGAACGGGAGAACCAGTGTTGCTAATCTGCTCGATAGAAAAATCGCTACAGTGCGCCGAGGCACAGCTGTTCGTAGAACAAGGAAATTGGAGAACTCAGCTCTATCTAACGTTGAGTTTTAAACGCCATGCATTATAACCAGGGCTGAGATTTATATGTGCTAACAAGTGGCTTTATATGTACATACATATGGACTAAAACCGCTAAATGTGGACTAATCCTTGCGTAAAATTACCCAAAATGATGTAAAGAAGACTTCTTCATAGTGATTTCAAATAAAATTAAACAATTTATTATTTTTCCATTGCATTAATGAACCTGGTGGCATTTTAACTGTTCACTCCCAATAAGCCCGTCCACACTGGTACTGGAACTGCAACGACATGTGATGCACGATTGACACTACCACTGGTTTGATAACTAATTACACTGTTCTAAACACGTTTTGTTACAGAAATGAGAGTACCCAATCTTTACTAATATGAGGATGCTGAATACGGAAGTGTTTAAAGTGGAGGAAACAGAGTTATGCTTTCCCCCAGTTAAGAGAATTATCATAAAGCATCACCAGCATTAAATTAATTTGCATCTGTCTTTCACGGTATCTCTCATCTATATTTTCACGCTTTAATTTCAAAATTTGAATTGTATTAATTCTTCCCATGTGCCCCCCTGGCCTCCTTTTGCGGGCGCTCTTAATATATTTATTAAGTTATGCCCACATTGATTATAATTAATTGTTATGTAACATGAATTATGCTATCTTGAAAATAAGATCCAACGCATTGCTTATGGGTAACATGAATTATGCCGTAACTCAAATTAAGATCCAATCTTAGAAAATGAAATTCGTGTTCGTGTTCAGGAGGTGATTTTCAGTAAGAAAGAGCTACTTTCCTTTCTGTAACAGAAAAAAGTGAAAATTTGTAGAACAGTGTAACTTGCGAACGTGTTAAACAGCGATAATTGGACCACAAACACTCCTCCTTAAGCAGTATTATTGCCTCTCTATGATGCCCGACAGTCGGCTGCCTTTGTTGTACATTTGCAAACGATGCCGGCTTCCGCAACAAGAGTAAGAAGTACATATATTGGCACCAGAGGATAAGCCGCGCGGCTTTTTCTTTTGTTATGATCATGCCAATTTTAACAAAAAAAAAAAAAAGACAGCTTCCATCATACAATTCCTACAAGAACACCGCCGGTGCCGGAGCTGAGGGTTGAAATGCTCCTGCATCCACATAATTATTTATTTCATTTGAGCAATTCTAAAGTGATGAAATATGAACAATAATACTGGAGGCATTATGAAATTTAACGTTCACTAACCAAACACATGAACTTTCACTTACACACACGCAATTTCACACACACAATGTCAAACCAGTCAAATACTTAAAATAAAAATATGGTGTTTACACTTTACAATCCAACAAAACCCACCGTCATTTTGCCTTTCTCCTGTAACAGAAATAGTGCTTCATATTTACATTTGGCAACACTAGTCACTAGCTAGCCAATGAACATGCACTGCATAAAATAAGCAACCACTACGAAATGCTATATTGCCACAGTGCCGTCCCAGCCGAACGGTGTGAATAGCTGGAGCGCTATTCAATTGTTTTCAATGATGTTTGCGAGAGTGTGTCCAGGAATGGAATGACAATATGGCAACAATGGCGAAGGTTGGCGAGCAGGGTAGAACACGTGATGCTAAGAGAGAGGGAGACGAAACGAAAATTGATATCTGCGCAACGGCAGAGATAGCTGCGTTGGGCTCTACCTGAAAGCACTGCGTCCCAGAGGCTAGGCGTCCGGTCAGCGGGAGATGCGGCGACGACAAAGCAAAATAATAAAAATATTGCTTTTTAAATATTTTAGGGAAGAAGAAACAATAAATCAGAATATTCGCATATTTGAGCGAAATTAGTCAAGTAACACCATTAAACAGCTAGAAATACGCATGAGATTCGCTAAGTTTAGCGCATCGAAAGGAGAGCCCAGTTCTACACCCCCTCCCCCCGTGCCCAACCGTCCCGCTGCGTTTCCGTTGAGTGCAATGGTGTCAGTCGGGCCAGCTCATCGCAGCAGGTCTGCGAATCAGAGTTCCTTCGACCGCTTTTCCCCCGCTTTTGAGGGTCTGGTCATGAGAGACCTTTTTTTTCAGCCTCCTTGTTTACAAACACGGCAGGGTTTATGTGACATCAAGTTGAAACTTCTCAGAATGTCCAGCACTGTAAAGCATGCAACGCTCATGTTTTTGAAGAGAAAAAAACATATTGAAGAACATCGCAACGCAACTTACACAGAATACATGATGAAAGTAATGGTGCATAGAAAAAAATATAAGTAAGCAAAAGCATAAATTTCCCCACGGTTAGTGCTAGAAAGAATTGAAAAAAAATCATTTCTGGATCCATTCAATTTTCTTCACAGTATTTATTCTTTTAATTTTTTTCGATCCTGCGGTTCAAATATCGATTTTGTGGGGAAAAAATGTTCTTGGTTTACAAAACACGAAGTACTTGCTGCTGTTTTGTGTTTACTATGCTTACAAATAATAAGATTGCTCAAGATTTTTGTTCTCGAGGTGATAGACATATTTACTCAAACAGAACCTTTTCCCTAACATATCTTACTTTCACACCAGGGATGGCCAAAAATATCAGGATTCCGGAAAACCTAAAAATCTCGATTCAAAAATTCTGTTACCCGGATTTCGGAAGCAATCCGAATTTCGGAGAGAGAAGTTTAACAATTTTTCCATTATATATATATATATAAGAATAGATTTAGCAATCTCTACTTCACACGTCATGTACGAACACTGTCATCTTCATTATCAATGTAGGAATGACCCCTCCCCCTTCCCGGGTTGGAAGATTGACCCTGACGTTTGCCAAGCTTTGCGATGACTACGTAAAAATATCATGCTTCGCCACTGCTGCGTCCACATAGCAGAATGACTTCCACCCCTCCTCAGTAGTCAACATGGTTCCTGCAAGACGAAATCGCAAACATTTCACATTATTGTCATACACCCATGGTGCGGGACTTTTGGACCACCCTGTAGTACACCATTTCTCAGTGGCGTAGCAACATATCGCGAGGCCCTGCGCGAAATTAGAATGCGAGGCTCCCATCCGTTTTTAAATTTGAAATCTCAATGTGAATCGATACAAATCTTCAGGGATACGTCAGCAAATTATCATATTTAAAAAATAATAATAAATTGCTGAAGAAAATTATATTTAATAATTTCATTCACCCTAAAAATGTATTTCTTTCTTTTCCGGGAGCTGAAATATGAATCTGTAGAAAGGAAGTAAGAACTGCTTATATACATTGCCTTCTTGAGTTGCAAACAATCCAAGCATTTAATTTATTTGCACTTGCTTCGTGGCACTTGGGGGTGCTTTATTGTTAACATATTAAAATCGGGAGTGCAAGGACAAGACAAAGTGCTTTTTATTCGAGAAAAGAATAAATGGGCAAAAATGTCCACGACACTTCTTTATCGTGAATGTTTCTGCAAATGTTTCACATGAGAAATATGACAACAATTTTTACTTTTTCCTGGCCCCCCTTAGGCTTAGAGCCCGCCCGCCTGTATGTTACGCCCCTGATTTGACGTATTATAACGTTTAACTAGAATTTAAATGAAGATAAAAACAGAATGTTTAAATTTTATTGCCTACAAAAATTAGCCTATTTCCATCTTTCTTCTCCTCACTTCTATTTAATACTTTTTTTGTATCAACCCCATGAGACGCGAGGCCCCGGGCGGTCGTGCTACGCCACTGTTAACTGGCCTTGCGAATCTGGTGAAACCATTCATTTTACCGACTTTATGAACACGAATTAAGGTGAACGAGTCCAACATGATACGTCCATGATTGTACGAGGCGTATTTGTAAAGTAAGTACCGTTTTGAAATTCCGCCGCTGCAGCGCTGCGGTCGGTGTCCCGCGCATGCGCACTGTGTACCTACATCTGTTGGCAAGCCACAGACGCCATTGCGGCAACAATCGATCGTGTATACATTTGCTTTTGCGTATTTAAAATGCCTCCACCGACTGTGAAATACGCGCTGTTATTCGTTTTCTTAGTGCTAGTTGAAATTCACCGTCAGATTTGTGAAGTGTACGGACAAAACATTATGAGTGATGGAATGGTACGCAAATGGGTAAGAGCTTTCAAAGATGGCCGAAAGACTGTTCATGACGAGGAACGGAGTGGGCGAAACTCGGTGATCACTGTCGATTTGGTGCAGAAGTCGACGAAAAAGTGAAAGAGAACAGACGCTTCACGATTTCTTCGTTATCAGAGGAGTTCCCTGAAGTTTCAAGAAGTGTTATCTACGAAATTGTTACCGAACGCTTAAACTATCGAAAATTGTGCTCACTATAGGTACCAAAAATGTTAACTGAGGCGCACAAAAGCAAACGTTTAGGTAGCGCCTTGACTTTTCTTGTCAAGATCTCATCGCATCATTTGGCTGGGAACAATTTGATCATCCTCCATACAGCCCCGATCTAGCGCCCAGTGACTACCACGTGTTTCTGCAACTGAAGAAGCGTCTCGGAGGTCAGCGCCACAATGACGACGATAGCCTCAAAACGGCCGTGTTGCAGTGGCTGTCAACTCAGGCGGCAAACTTCTATGACGACGGAATACAAAAGCTTGTTGTTCGATATGATAAGTGCCTTAATATTGGTGGCAATTATGTGGAAAAGTAGATAAAAGTGTGGTCTTTCATGCAACAATAAAATTGTTACAAAAAGTTTACTTGTTTTTTGTACATATCAAAACGGTACTTACTTAAAAAATACGCCTCGTATATATTGCATAGGGCACTGGCATTTGCTTGAAATGTCCTTTTCTGCGTGTTGACAGTGAATGATTAGTAGACGAATAAAATTTATGAAAAACCAACAAGGTGAAACACTTTACTATGTCCTTGCCGGGTCTCCACAGACGGTGGTCTCAGAATTTTGGCATACGGTGAGTCAGTATTTGTGATCCTTGAAGGTTTCATTATAAATAAGAAACAAGATTCTCTAATGGTCCCGCCCTTTGGAAATGTCTGCGTTCTAAAATTAAATACACAAATACAAAATTCTCATATGTTGATTGATTCATAACATTAATTTCTTTTCTACACATACTGGTGGCGATTAGAGGTGGCGTGGGGGTGACAACGTTAACCACTAAGCTATCGGGGAAACCCAATAGCAATAGAAAGTTCTCAAAATGTAGAAAATACAAAATTCAGAATATTGCAGAGAATTATAATCGTGTCATTGTATATTGAGAGTCAGTGGCGTGCCTAAGGGGTTCCAAAACCGGGGGAAAAGGTGCCAAAACTGGGAGGGGCAAAGACAGTACATTTCCCTTTGTAGATAAGATTTAGCATAGTGTGGGGTCAAAAGTGGCGAAAACTGGGGGCCGCCTCACCCTCTCTAATCGACCTCACTGCCAAGTGGGGGTTATTATAGTGTGGGTCCCTCCTCTTTGGCCCAGTGTTCCAAAATAACGACGTCAAAGGCAGGAAAATATGGCAAAATGAGGGCTGACTTTTAAAACAATTATACCAGGTGGTTATAATTAAAGTGACGGTGTTCAGAGTGGTACAGCACGGGCTGTAATGAGAGTAGCAGTCTGAAACTTCGTAGATATGCTAATGAAGCAATGCGCTTGCGAATTATGCAACAAAAAAATAGTTCCAATTCTCGCCACCAGGGTGAAAAATGGCGCTGTAAGCAGTCAAAACGTGGAATTTTCCGTAACTCTGACGTCAAAGCCGGTGACATTGCCTGACCATTGTGTGAGCTCCCTGGTTGTTGTTGGTGACGCTTGTTGCTTTTTCCTTTAGTAATGTTCATGTAATTCGAATAGTGAAATTGTAGCGATATTTTATTACAAAGAGTATTGTTTTCTGTGATTTATAGTGTTTTTCCTGTAACTATACCAAGTTTTGACTGCTTACAGCGCCATTTTTACCCTGGTGGCGAGAATTGGAACTATTTTTTTTGTTGCATAATTCGCAAGCGCATTGCTTCATTAGCATATCTGCGAAGTTTCAGACTGCTACTCTCATTACAACCTGTGCTGTACCACTCTGAACACCGTCACTTTAATTATAACCACCTGGTACATGCCCACCCGAGCTCCTTTTAGAAAATCCTGGGCACGCCACTGTTGATAGTTTTCCCCAGTAGCGTACGCATGATTTCATCAGGGGGGATTTCTAAAACTTTCTACAAATTTACATTACCATTGTTTTATTATACTTTAATTTAGGGATGTGACGAAGCTGAAAATTTACCGATGCCGATGTACTCACCGATAATTTTTGGAACCGATACCGATGCCGATATTTAACCGATTCCGATACACAAGATTATTAAACAGAAATGGGATGTTATTTTCAGCATGACAAAAATAAATTTGCTATGTGCATTTGTATTGCATATCATATGTATATACGTATATATTCTCAAGATATGCGAATGTACATTTGCATCTACACAAGGTGGTTCTGTCAACCTTTAAGAAGAACATGGATTCTCAAGAGATTTTACATAGTCCACAAGCAGTTCTTTGAAATGCAAAATGAATTCCTGTTCTTAATGTTGGAAATTTAGTGCTGCCAGTTTCAACTTCAGGAACACGAGTTTTGGAAGCACTTCAGAAAGTTACCTACTTCTTCTCTTATCGTAAATCTGTTCAGAAACAGTGAACACTCAATCACTGAATACTGTTGCAGCAGGTATGCCCAAGTATTTTCTCAGTACTTGCTTCAGGTGTGAATACTCATTTTTGAATTTCCAATACAACAGCAGATGCTGGCTCAGCAGTGTTCTGTTTTATTTCCGATTTTGAGTTAGGTTGATCCTCTGAATGAGAGTTTGCAATAATTTTATTACAAAAACTCTACAATAATGACGAATCATAACCAAATTTTCAATAAATCTTACAAAACTAGAATATAAAACTTATTAGAAGGTAAAAACTCTAGTATAATCTGTACTGGTTTAAATATCGAATTTTTGCCGATGCCGATATGTTTTTTTCTGCCGATTTTTATACATCTGTTACGGCACATCCCTACTTTAATTAATTAATAATACTCATAATTAATTCAGTCATTAATAATACTTATAATTAATTAATTAGTTCAATTACTACTAATAATACTACTAATGCAGCTGCTGTTACTACTAATATCACTACTATTATTAAGTAGTAGAGATTTACATAAATATATTAATGACAGCAATAGAACAAAATTACTTTCTAGTCCTTCGATGGTTATCAAATTCTAGGAGCATTTTTTGTTTCTTTGTTAGTCAACGGTCATTTGTATATGATAGGTGAGGCATTTTACGTGTGAAGAAAAATCATAAAAACAAGCAAATGTATTACATTAATTGAAATAATCAAAATATGAAACTCATCCTAGGAGCCGCGATGGTCTAATCTGACAACCTCGCGGGAGATCCGGGTTCGATTCCCGGCATTGGTTGGAATTTATCCAACCTTGACCCCGCAACCAGCCTCATATCAATGGGTACCTGAGAGCAACCCTGTGGGATAAAGGTTGCCGGAGCATGGTGCTGATCACATCACCCGCAAAATTGCTAAGATCGAGAATGTGTGGGGCCCCACCACACCACTACATGTGCCTTCATGGCTCGGTGCTATATGCACGGGGAAATTTAAATACCTTTACCTATGGAACCTATCCAGGATGATGCTGAGGCGCGAGAATACATGTTGCTACATTCCACTGAGTGTATGTTTTCGTTCAAAAATAAGTTTGTAGACATTCCAACACATTTATCACTTCTAGGTGATTCACAAAGCATTTCTTCAACATTATTTAATGATGTGGATGTACACTCAGCATCACTTGAGAGTTCACAAGGCGATGCGAAATCAGTACCGAGAAGAACGTTCGCAATAATGTCGGCACACACAGACGAAGCAGGACATTTTCACAATTCTCGCGAGAATCAGTGCGCGACTTTTTGGGGAAAAAATTGCAAAATTGAACTTTGCGGCCGCTTAGATTGTGTTTGGAATGTTGTGCTTTTCTCCATGCTTCATGGGAATAATAATTCAAATTATTATTATTATTATTATTATTATTATTATTACCAGTGGTCGGAAGTAGCGCGCTACTTGTAGCGTCGCTACTGTAGCTAGCTACAAAATTTGTAGCGGTAGCTGTAGCGGCACTACATTTTTTAATTGTAGTTGTAGCGGTAGCGAAGCTACAAAATTCCTGTAGTTGTAGCGAAAATTTAGCTACAGCTACATTTTTCTCAGCATTTTGATGTAATTTTTGAATGTGGCAAAGGCATCAAAAATAAATGACAATATTGCTTACTTTTGCAAGAGACTCAAAAAGACAAAGTCCATTACATGCAAATACAGGTAATCTAGATTATAAATATCTTTATATCGCAGATTATAAATATCTGCGTAATTTATTTCATTAGCATCTGAATAATTCTAATATCCAGATATCTAACTGGCATATATGAATTCCAGATAACTAACTGGCATATATGAATATATTCCGGCTAATAGCCATTTATTTTAGCTGCATCGCTATTTTGGGGAGAATCATGCCGCATTTGCTACACCGCCAGGAAAAAATGTCCCGTTTATGCCACCCCTGGAACAAATCCTGTGGATATCGATGGCGTAACAGACAGCAAAATATCGATAATTACTGTGTAAAACACAACTTACAGTGCAAAAACGGACGATCCATTTTCTACTAATCTGACAAAGCAATAGTGCCAGCAATCAATGGTTCAGTACGTTAACAGCATTGATCATTGTCAGTGTATAGGATCACACAGGCAAGAAATTATTGTTACAACAACGATAGTGTTTCTGGAATTACAATTATTTTGGTCATAATGTGTGTGTATATTTTATCATATTGTAAAGAAAACGTACAAGTTATTGACTTTCCTGCAGAAATTACGTTTTTTTTTTGTTAAAATACACAGTTTTCAAATTTATGTATTTTTCCTACTTTTCCGTCCCTTTTCTGTAACTTTTTCTAATCATGGCAATGAGGATGAATTGTTTATTTAGTTATTTTCTTATCTATGGCCGTTTTCTGCCACTTTTAGCTAATTGTGAGAATGGGGAATGGAAAAGCAGGAGGACCCCATCTTCCCAACTAGGAGTCTTTCCTAGTGTTTGTTTTGAGTCCACTTTATGCACAAATCAGCTGATCGAGATTGATACGAACCACCATGTGCCCTCAGTCGGGTATCGAACCTGGGGCCCTTTGAATACAAGGTGACAATTACAATTTCCACTGTGTCTTCGGGGAAGCATTTCCAACAGAAAAACTTACGTAAAGAATTGTTATATCTTTTCTCATTTATACCATTAGAAGCATCCCCCAGCTATCTTGAAGGTTCGAGCAAATATCCGCCATCCCCCAAAAAACATTCTGTTTAAGTTAAGAAGATTAAATTGCTAAATATCACATTTTTATCTTATTTCCATTTTGTGCAACACGTTCTAGTTAATTTCCATACATGTGATATTCTTCCAATTAATTTTAAAAAGAAGTCTGTCACATAAATATTTTTCAAATGACAATAAGAACATCACGGATACGTGTAAGACCTAGTTTTTTGAATTATATGCAACTTACAAAGGTACTTTATTGAAAATATGTAACTGAAGTAACACTGCTATAAAAATTATAGAATGAAGAGAATCATGGTAATAAATAACAGAATCTATTTTTCAGTACGTACAACTATCATACTAGGGCTTCTTTTGAATAGCCATATAGTTGTTTAAGTTTTTAATAGAGAAGTAGCGCAAAAGTAGCGAAGTAGCGAGTAGCGCACATGAGTAGCGTAGCGAGATACTTTTTGGTAAATGTAGTTGTAGCTGTAGCGAAGCTACATTTTGGAAGAGTAGCTGTAGTTGTAGCGAAGCTACTTATAAAATGTAGTGTTCTGATCACTGATTATTACTGTCGCAGATCTTTGACGGATAAATTAGCCATTTTTAATTCTTTTCTACAGCATTTTCCATAATATTTCAAAAGCTCAAAGGGGGGGGGGGGGGGTTAAACCCGGTATCCACCCCTTGCGTACGCCACTGGTTTTCCCACAAAAGAACTGGTGATTCACATTACTGGATTGCGTGATCCAAATTGTCCACCCTTTAGTGTCCCCAACTCCCCACTGCTCTGCTTTTTGGAGGTTTTCTCAGTTATGTTGCTTGTTATCCAGCGTTGCGTTTCAGCTACTTTCACCTTATTTTACAATTATTAACCTCGAAATGCGTAAAACAAGAATTAACGAATAAATGAACCATTTTGGCTGGAAGGTAGGCTATGTGCAATGGTTCTCGTCGAACAAGCAAGCAAGCTGGACGTAGTTCTAGAAACAGCCACCAGATAGCACGACCAGGTTGGAACTCGCGGCACGGGTTATCTCAATGCGACATTACGGTACCTTCGAGAAACAGATATAACTTGTCAGAAACATCTTCCGCCCTCTTCCCTGGTGGTCTCCATCCTGGTTTTCTCTCTTTTAAAAACCTATTTCCGGATACATTTACTTTCTTCTGTTTTTTTCCTTTTTATGTTTACGTCAGCGGGCCAAAATTCAATTTCCGGAGATGTCAGAACGAGCTTGTTTAACGCGTTTTCTGTTGGAAGTCGGGAAGAGAAAAGAATAACTGAGTCGTCCTTCAACCTTTTAACTTTTGTTTGGTGTCGAAAGAAATTATAAACATCTGCCCACCTCGGGGTTGTAAATTTCGGGAAATATTTACTTCCCTGGAAGTCACTAATCGGTGAAATTGCTGGAAATATGGTGTTTCCTTACTACTAAAACCAGTTTAGCAAGCAGTAATCATGGGTGGATTGAAAGGGGGCGGATGCTCAGGCCCCCGAAACGGAGTGGCGGTTTCAAGAATGGCACCTGGAAGAAACGATTCCAACTAAACCTCAGGTTTCGGGAGGTTAACAAAATTTTAAATACATATATTTTTTTAAAATTTTAATAAAGCTGAAAATTTTAGGAGGGCGAATGTCCTCTTTCCCCAAGTTACGCCTCCGAACAGTGAAAAATAACAAGTTACTTCCCTTCCTTCGAGCAACGGGTAATTTGATCTTGTCCTGTAAGTGTCATAGGAAAAGTATCAAAGACTGTTCAAAGCTTTTACAAGTCACTGGGGGTCTGCGGGATCCCGAAATTTCAGTAAATTTTAGTACTGGGAGTTAGAACAAATCGGAAAATTCTTGAAAATGGTTTCATTCAAGAAACATTATGCATAGATAGGCTAATCAGGACTGGACCTACAGTTTAAAGTTGGATCCGAACCACTGTGTCATGTGTCCACACCCCTCCGAAAGTTTATTTCTGCCCCTGTAACAACCACTAAAGAAAACGTAAATGACTAATATCTTGTTACGTGGTAATCATATTATTTTTTAAAAAAATCGCAGGAACATTGTGACAGATCGTCACCAACTGGTGACAAATGCAATGCAGGTCGTTTCCGAAGACAGCACAAGTAGAAGCGACGTAGAGAAAGAAATAACAAAGAACAAAGGGGAGAAGCGATAGATAGTCATGAAGTCAGACAGGGTTAGAGAAAGAAGAGATCAGAAGATAGAGAGAGAAATAAACAAAAAAACAGGGTACCAGAGGAGAGAAAGAGATTCGGAAATAGAGGAAGTGTGTTAGAAACGAATGTAGAAAGAAGTAAAAGATTAAAACACGAACAAAGAGGAAGGAGAAAGAAAGAGAGTGACATATTGACAGGGAAAAACAGGAAATAGAAAAAAAGGATTAATAGCGAGATACGAATGTAGAGAGAAATAAATGGATAAGACAGTGTAACGTAGAGAGAAAGAGAGCTATCGACAGGGAAAGAAAGAAGGGAGAGATGATTAGGTGAAGGTGAGCAAGATAGAAAATAGTTGAACATATGAATCAATTTTCTCTTGACCATCAATGCTTCTGTTTAGAAATCTAGACCCACTCTCTATTTTTCAATTTTGATGTGCTCATTTTACTTAATAAAAATTGTGCATGTTTTTACGTATTTATTTTCTGCACTTTGTTTGGAAACAGTTACATATATGCCATCCGAAGGAATATTCCAGGACTCCTGAAAACTGAGATTTTCCTATGCTAATCCGGAGCATACATAGATTGCTATTTATGTATCCGGAACTGGCAACACTAATGTTGCTAGGTAACATCTAATATACCCATCGTAAAGTTGGACATTTCTATGGTATATGTACCCAGAACGTTGTGCTTACGGATTCTATTTTTGTTTGTTACAGGGACTTGAAAATTTCGTCGGAGGCCAACAATGGAATTAACTCGAGAACATTTTCGATGATTTTCTATGACTTTCGACGTGGATTATCTCTACAACAGTGCATCGATCAACTCACTTCAACTTTTAGCGATGAAGCACCATCTAAGAGCACTGTATGTCACTGGTTTAGTGAATTCAATCGTGGCCGTCGTTCGCTCACGGACGAATCTAAAGAAGGTCGTCCAAAATCGGTTGTTGTGCCAGAAAACATTGATGCTGTGCGAGAACTGATAATGCAAGATCGTCATGTGACATATCGTGAGATTGAGGCATCCCTGGGCATTAGTATGACTAGCATACATAAGATATTGCATGAACATGTAGCCGTGAAGGAGATTTGTTCGCGTTGGATCCCGCATAATTTGACAATCGCTCACAAAAAGGCTCGTGTCGATTGGTGCAAACAAATACTCACAAAATACAATCGTGGTGCTTCAAAAGCCGTGTATAACATCTACACAAGTGACGAATCTTAGATCTATGCATATGAGCTCGAAAGCAAACAGCAGTCGACGGTGTAGGTGTTCCAAGATGAGCCAAACCCAACAAATGTTGTTCGTGCAAGAAGCACTTCGAAGCAAATGGTCGCCTGTTTTTTTGGGGAAAATGGGCATGTGGCTACAGTGCCACTAGAGAATCGTAGAACCGTCAATTCTGAATGGTACACAACCATTTGTTTGCCAGAAGTCTTTGGGGAAATCGGAAAAAACAACCAGCGACGCAGGATCATTCTTCACCATGACAATGCGAGTTGTCACACATCGGTCCAAACAACTCAGCATTTGACCGGTGAAAACATTCAATTGATGGGTCATCCGCCGTATAGCTTTGATTTGCACCCAATGATTTCTTCTTGTTCCCGTACGTGAAGAATAAGCTACGTGGTCAACGATTTTCGACGCCAGAAGAAGCGATTGATGCGTTCAAAATGCATGTTTTCGAGATACCTCAATCGAAATGGACAAAGTGCTATGAGACTTGGTACAGTGTCTCTAAAAAGTTTTAGGACAACAACATTTTAAACTAGGCAACCCAATTTACACAAGGCGTTGGTGGGTTGCGTGTAGAGTTAGGCTCAATTTCAGGGTTGCCACATGCACAATAGATATTTATAAAATACGCGAAAGGAATAAAAACAAGTAATATTGTATAAAATTATGAAAAATATCACTATTATATCGCAAGTGACAAAATTCTTTCTGAAAGAAAAAAATGGTTTCTTAGTATTTCATCGCTGATGAGTCTACAGAAAGGAAAAGAGGTGAGAGAAAACGAAAGGTGACAAAGGAAAGGAGAAAGAGAAAGCGAAAGGAGAAGAGGAAAAGTAGAGGAGAGACGAAAGAGAGGATAAACGAGGAGAGATGTAGTGAGGAGAATGGAAAAATATTCTAGGAGAGATGAGGAAAATGGAGCAAAGAAGAGAGAAGAGAGAAGAGGAGAAGAGGAGACGAGAGGAGGGGAGGGGAGAGTAAAGTAAAGGAGAGAAAAAGAGAAGAACGAAAAGAAGAGGAGAAGAGTGCAGTGGAGTCGGAAATCTAAGACAGGAGAGGAGATACGAGGAGTGGAGATGAGTGGGATGGAGATAAGATTCGAGAAAAGTAGGGAAGGCGATATGAGATAAAAGCAGAGCGAGCATAAGGAGGGGAGACGAGAAGGAGAAGAGAAGAACAGAAGGGACTGAAGAGAAGATGTAGTTGCAGAAAATATCGTCTCAGCGTCGAGAATTGATGCATTGGTCAAATTATCGACATGAAACATTCAATAACATTTTGAAATGTATTGGAGAATGTATTAGATCGGTTCGAAATGCATTTTGGCTTAGTTCAGAGCAAGGTAAAATCTTCCATGTAAGATCTTTGATTTTACCTGCGATTATACCACTAAAGACATGAATGTAATTTGAATATTTATAAGAATTATCCAATTTTTGTCCACTTCTCGGTTCGTTGAAATGGAGATTTTGTAATTTAATATTTCCCCTCCCCCCATCGTTAATTCCAAACTGAATCATTCCGTTTCACACGGCGTGGACAATGAACACAATGGGATAGGTCTAAAACTTACGAAAATTTTCTGCCACCGGAAGGGTTTGAACCTACGACCATCAGATTGACAGTCCTGAACGGTAAACACTACCCTACAAGCTTTCGCTTCTGAAAGTAAGTAGAAGGAGTTGACCAATGTGAAATGTAGATGCAACTCTCCTCCTACATGTAATGTGCAAACAATACTTGTTTGTAACAAATAAAACGAAAGTAGTACGACTCGGCGAAAACATTTAATGGAGAATTGCACATGATGAAAACTTTTCATTCGATATTTGCGGAGGTATCCTTGCATTGAACTCGAGTGGGAAAAGGGGTAAATTTAGTATGTCCTGAATTGCCACAAATATAAATAGTTATTTCATTAATATTTGTCAATGACTTTGAAGCAGTACACAATTATCGTTAGAGTATCATAATTCACGATCTTATACATGAAAATATCCCTTTGAATGTGTGTCAATTCATTCATTTATTTGTTTATTTTTTTATAAATTCCATATGCAAAACAATGTAGCCACTATACACTGCTATGACAAATAATGTTACCATGCTCTCCACACCTAGTATGGAGGATCGAACCTGGAACCGCTAGCAGCCCAATCGAGAACTCTAACCACTACACCACGCCCTTACCTTCGATTGAAGCAAGATTTTTTAAGTATTCTGTCCCTCCAATATTGTAAATGTCGTTGGGTATACATGTAGTTGAACTTTTACTTTAATTTTGAATTGCTTTCTTGTAGTATAACAGATATCTTCGAGAAATAATTTTCGAAGTGATGAAGAAAAACGAGAATATTGGTAGTTGCGAATGCGAGTTATTTCTTCTAACTTATTATTGTGATTAGACATTATTAATGGAGAATATCTAGAGGCTTGAACATTGCAGGACGATATTCTTTTCCTGTGATACTGCAACAGACGAAATGCTTGTTTACTGACGCAAGTGTCGTGTTCAGAACAGTCTTCTGAAATGTAAGGTAACACGAAATAATTATACCGTTTGCGAACTACCAAACGTTAGACGTAAACAGGCGGAAAATTTTATTCATAAAACACTTCACATTTGACAGTATTAGTCAAGAGAGACTCGTGGGACACTGTGTTAAGGTGCTGGAGTAAATACTTCTTATTTTTCTTCCTCGAAGAACAACAATTTTTAAAGTAGAGTAACAGTCGTTCTGCTCTTTCTTATTTCTTTTAAATTCTTCAACATTCCTTTAATTGGGTTAAAAATAAATAAAAATATTGCTTGCATTTCTGTCATAGACATAGACCAGGCCCATACGCAGGATTTCTTTGAGGGAGGGGCCAGACCCAAATTTATAATTTATATATATATATATATATATAAAAGAGAGAGAGCGAGAGAAAGAGACACAGATATTACAAAATAGTTCAAATAGTCCGAGCGCCATTGAAAAGTCATGATAATTCTATGTTTAGAAAATAATATATTTATAAATTAAATGTTGCGTACTAGGAATTATTATTACAATAAAGAACATGTCTAATTGTGAGTTAAGAAAAAGCAATAATAAAGAGACATTCTCGCATCATGATTGCAGTTCGAAAAAGTCGGGACAGGGATTGAAAGTAACACACTGTCCTGACAAAATCGCTGAATGGGACGTCTGGTAGCCTTGCATCAATGATTATAAAACTAAAACTACCCAATATTGCAGCCTGAAGACTTTTGCGCAATAAACGGATTCATTTATGTAAGAACAAAATTTAATTTTTTACACATTTCTAAAATCGACGATGTTATTTTCGTAGTTATTGATAGGTTCACATTTAAATATTTTTTCAGGGTTCGAGGGGGGCATACCCCCTCCCTCCCCTGGGTACTGGCCTGGCGTAGACAGTGGGAGAGAAATTTCGGAGAATCTTTCTATTAAATTTTATTATTTAAATAATAATAATCCTATTGCGCTACAGCCCAATATTGGGCCAAGGCTTACCTACGGACTGCTGGCCTCCCTCCCACGAGGGCCAACCAGGGGGGCGTGGAGATCTGCAGCCAGACTAGGGGGACGGGTGGTCGGCCCGACAGACCCCCAGCCGTTGTAGGATTTCGCGACCGGATTACGCTCACTCACTCGGAGCTCCCCAATTTCCTCACGATGGTGGGTTGCCACCGGCCCTATACACAGGCCGAATATTCCCGGAGACTGAACACGGGATCGAACCTATGCTGAGATAGGTTAAACCGTATATTGACAATCGTGAACTTTTCGTTTAATAGATAATATTTGGTTCTAAACGACGGGAGAATATTGGTCAAATTTCCTTTCGTGCTCTTTTGAGAGAATATATACTTCTACAATAGCAATCGCGTTCGGAAACGGTGAAAAAAAATGACTTGGTTTTCAAAGGCAGACAAGCTTGGTAGCGTAGCTTGCTCGCTTTCAAAGTGACTCACTCACTCACGCTATTCAAGGCCGCTTCTTATCGCAAAATACTGTGCGTCGATGCACAGTGTCTGCACCCAGCAAGTTACAAGTGACCAGAGTCGAATTTGAAAGAGAATCTGAAGAATGATAGATTTCATCAGGGGCGGCTAGGTGGGCACTAGCTCAACATGCAATAGTTTAAGTCATAATTTCTGACAAACAAGAAATCTTATTGAATAAGTATTGGGATAGTAATACATGTATCCGCTCCTTTTTAACAATGTTAGCTCGAAGATAATCTGTATTCCATTTGTTTATATTGGCAACTTGGTCAACCGGAGGTTATTATAAGGAACTATGGTTATTATAAGGAACTATTTCGTAGATGTTCATGTAACCGTTATAAAATTACAAATAAAGTATATTCACAAGCTTAGATATACTAACAACGAAAAAATAAATTCAGAGTTAAATTTCAAATGCATGTGTATAGAGTAATTCTAGAAGTACAGAGCTATATCAGAATATTGAACTTCTTTTTGCAGGATAACGTTTACAATATTGACGCGACAGAATAATTAAGAACTGTTGCTCCAAGGGAAACAAAGGGCGTAGTGTATTGGTTAGCGTTCTTGAAAGCATTCGATCCTCCATACTAGGTGTTCTTTTTTTAATTCTCTTTTTATTATAAACAAGAGCATGGTAACATTATTTGTCATAGCAGTGTATAGTGGCTACATTGTTCTGCATATGGAATTTATAAAAAAATAAATGAATTGACAAACATTCAAAGGGATATATTCATGTATAAGATCGTGAATTATGATACTCTAACGATAATTGTGTACTGCTTCAAAGTCATTGACAAATATTAATGAAATAACTATTTATATTTGTGGCAATTCAGGACATACTAATTTTACCCCTTTTCCCACTCGAGTTCAATGCAAGGATACCTCCGCAAATATCGAATGAAAAGTTTTCATCATGTGCAATTCTCCATTAAATGTTTTCGCCGAGTCGTACTACCTTCGTTTTCTTTGTTACAAACAAGTATTGTTTACACATTACATGTAGGAGGAGAGTTGCATCTACATTTCACATTGGTCAACTCCTTCTACTTACTTTCAGAAGCGAAAGCTTGTAGGGTAGTGTTTACCGTTCAGGACTGTCAATCTGATGGTCGTAGGTTCAAACCCTTCCGGTGGCAGAAAATTTTCGTAAGTTTTAGACCTATCCCATTGTGTTCATTGTCCACGCCGTGTGAAACGGAATGATTCAGTTTGGAATTAACGATGGGGGGAGGGGAAATATTAAATTACAAAATCTCCATTTCAACGAACCGAGAAGTGGACAAAAATTGGATAATTCTTATAAATATTCAAATTACATTCATGTCTTTAGTGGTATAATCGCAGGTAAAATCAAAGATCTTACATGGAAGATTTTACCTTGCCCTAAACTAAGCCAAAATGCATTTCGAACCGATCTAATACATTCTCCAATACATTTCAAAATGTTATTGAATGTTTCATGTCGATAATTTGACCAATGCATCAATTCTCGACGCTGAGACGATATTTTCTGCAACTACATCTTCTCTTCAGTCCCTTCTGTTCTTCTCTTCTCCTTCTCGTCTCCCCTCCTTATGTTCGCTCTGCTTTTATCTCATATCGCCTTCCCTACTTTTCTCGAATCTTATCTCCATCCCACTCATCTCCACTCCTCGTATCTCCTCTCCTGTCTTAGATTTCCGACTCCACTGCACTCTTCTCCTCTTCTTTTCGTTCTTATCTTTTTCTCTCCTTTACTTTACTCTCCCCTCCCCTCCTCTCGTCTCCTCTTCTCCTCTTCTCTCTTCTCTCTTCTTTGCTCCATTTTCCTCATCTCTCCTAGAATATTTTTCCATTCTCCTCACTACATCTCTCCTCGTTTATCCTCTCTTTCGTCTCTCCTCTACTTTTCCTCTTCTCCTTTCGCTTTCTCTTTCTCCTTTCCTTTGTCACCTTTCGTTTTCTCTCACCTCTTTTCCTTTCTGTAGACTCATCAGCGATGAAATACTAAGAAACCATTTTTTTCTTTCAGAAAGAATTTTGTCACTTGCGATATAATAGTGATATTTTTCATAATTTTATACAATATTACTTGTTTTTATTCCTTTCGCGTATTTTATAAATATCTATTGTGCATGTGGCAACCCTGAAATTGAGCCTAACTCTACACGCAACCCACCAACGCCTTGTGTAAATTGGGTTGCCTAGTTTAAAATGTCGTTGTCCTAAAACTTTTTAGAGACACTGTACAAACGTATGCAAAAGTGCATCGATCATCATGGAGAATATTTCGAAAAACAATAAAACCATTTTCAATTATACATATATTTTCTTTTGTTTGGTATTCCGGATAAATAAATAGCAACCCTCGTATAGCCATCCTCTGTGGCAGAGTGGTTAGCATTAGCGCCCTACGACGACGCGAGGTCCGGGTTTGAATCCCGGCCTGGGCATGGGTTGTTCTTTGTGAGTGTCCCTTCATCAATTTCATCATATTATCACTCATCCTCATCTTCGCGATGGCAGAAAAGCTGAATAAAATAAACCACATCAATCAATAAATAAAAAACGGAGCATATAGCAACAATAATGAACATTTCAGTTTATTATATATACTGATAAGCTAATATTGGATACGAGAAGCTGAAACCAAAAGTCCTAGGTTTGTATCCTCATGAGTGACGAGTGACTTCGACAGATAAAAAATTTAAAAGGGGGGGGGGGGCAAATAAGACTCCTACGAGTACCTCCATTTCTTGACACGTTACAATGAGAACCACTGTTTATATTCGTTGTTACTAGACGCAGTCCATCTCTGATACACGGAGAAATGCATCAGGAATTTTACAGCCGAGATCGAGAACGTGCGAAGTCGAAATTCCCCTCCAAAATTACAAGCACATTCCTACGGGATTCATCTACTTTCAGATTGAGTTCCTGCTGCGTCACAACAGCCTGCGTGAGGTGTGTGTTAAGCAAACGCACTGTGGAAAGGAACAAGATGCCATTGTTGTTGCGTAAGGAGTGACGTCACTTTTCCAAGCGTACGTGATCGCATGTGTGGAGGCGGTTAGTTTGGCTTTCGTTTTCGGTATCAGACGCATGCAGTGTTCATAAATAAGGTGTTTCGGGGGAAAATGAACGATTACGGGGTCGGCTGAGCAATGTGTAATTGCAGTAATGTTCTTCGGTTTTGTTTTCAGTTATCGTTCATAGATGGCGTTCTTGGAAAGCAATGCGTAATAAAGCTAAGATAATGACGTGTGAGATTTCTAGGAAACTCTTTAACACCATAAAATTGCACGAAATTAAAGTAGTTTCTTCGCATTACGTATACATTTATTGTAACAGTAAGAGACTAGTAGTTTCTTGATAATAGCCCTTTCTTATTACTATTTTTACACCAATCCCTTTCATATTCAATACTTTTGTTCACACACGAGTTGTTATTTCGTAAACGTGTGTAATGATAATGAACATTAGAAGTATGTGGGGGACACCAGGGAAAAATGATCATTCGAAATTTCTGTTCCTTTAGTGGTACAGTGGAATCCATGAGTATTACCGTGCAAATTGTCCATCACCATGCACTTTATCTCACCCAATAGGAGCTTCACGAATTAAAGGAAAACTCAAAACAAGCTGTTGACAACTTCTGCACCAGCATACATAAAATCCATCGCTTAAACACATAGGATACAAGAGAAAAATTAATGAAAATAGTCATGGACAATTTGCCGAGCGATACTAGTAGATCCCACTGTACTATATTATAATCAGTTGGTTTTGTGTTGCAAATCTTAACATTGTATGTACGTAACACGCCAACATATTGATTTACTTATTTGTTACTGTAATTTTTAACCAGTGGCCAGGGGTGCCCACAGGAGGGATTGTGGCACAGATTGCGCCATCGAAATTTTTGGGGGGATTTTTTCCTTAATGTAATATAAAATTCAACATTTATATATTATTTCCAAGATAAATGTAAAGACGTTTACACCTTAGGCCTTATTCATTAGATGAAGAAAATGAAGTATTCAGATGTAGCGGGGCCTCCCCGATGACGCAGTGGTAGCGTCGTCGCCTTGTAGTCAAGGGGTCCCGGGTTCGATACCCGGTGGAGGCACATGGCACAGTGGTTCGGATCCCACTTTAAACCGTAGGTCCAGTCCCGATTAGCCTTACTGTGCATAAAGTGGACTTAAAACACCAACTCAAACCAAATTCAGATGTAGCGATGATGCCCACAGGTGGGTTTGTGAACTCACGCTATGTCCAAGCAACTTATTATTTTTGGGGGGGACGATTTTTTGTGATGGAAATTTGATGTGAAACTATACAGCATTTGGCACAAGTTGAATTACGTTATTAACTATCCATTGCTGTTACATAAATAGCAAATTGTAGACTGCCAAGGAAATTGTAACAGGTAATATTATTATTAAGTAAGTGGGGATATCCAACACTTACACATTGGGTCTTAAATCGACACGTGGATTCTGGTGGGGGGGATTGAGGATTAAACGTTGGGGGGGGGACAATATCTGACTATTGAATATCATTGTTAAATCTTAGATTATCGTGGGAACTTTAGTTAAGGGGGCTGAGCATTAAATTTGGGGGGGATATCCAACTCTTGTGTATTAATATTACGTCTGAGATTGTAACGGAAAATGTGGTTTGGAGATTTTTTCTTTTGGAGGGAGTAATATGTAGGTTGAAGGATTGAATATTAAATTTAAGGCGAGGAGATATGGACTCTTAATAAAGTGTAAAATCTTAGATTGTCAAGGGATTTCTTTAGGGTTCGAACATTATATTTGGGGACTATATTTAGCGATATGGTATGCGCACGTTTCGGCACCGAACATGGGAAAAGAGAAGCTGGAAAATAGCAAATATCTAGGGATCCTATGAAAGTACTGAAGTCCCATTAAATTAATATTCTTGCAAGCCTGCAAAGAAATGGATATAAAAATTTTCTAGCTCGCTTCGCTCGCAGTGTTGCCTTACAAAAATGTGTGTCTGGCATTTTCATGAGACGATTGTGAAGAATTATACTGTAGCTGCATTGCAAGACATAAACAATATTCTCGATATTTATTAATAATATAATTTCGTAAAATATAATGTTTAGTGTCAGTATACTGCTTAATTTAAAGCAGGTGAGTCAGTTTGATGATATGGTTCTATTAACAATATTATTCTATTATTGATTCCCTATAGCCTATGCTGAAATAGTTGTACTAACTGTGAACTTCATAGTAACGCCTTGCACATTACTCGAGAAAACAGGAAAGTAAATAGTGTCAAATTCGCATTTCAAACTTATTGTTGCAGGGTAATTTTGCATTAGCAAGTGAAATTTGCACTTAAGATGAAATCCATGTAATTATTGCTATGGATTAAAAAAATGTAATTACCCCAAGCAGAGGGGGTGAGTTCTTTGAAGGAGGCATCTTATTATATTCTCGTGCCTGCCTTGGGAATTTCTAGCTAGGGTTCTGTAATTTTCGATCTTAAGTTGTATAAGACTTTGTGTTAAATACCCAAATTGTGGGTTATTGAAATCTTGTTCTCCAACCACAAGCACTGTTTAAATACATATTTATATAATTATGACACTTGAGATTGCTAGCTTTCCGTTATTTCGAAAATTTGAACCATTAACAAATATGGACAGTTTAACAGGCTATTGTATTAAAATAAAATGAATTATTACGTATTCACCAAAATATTTGAGGGGTAATGCATCCACGGTCTAGCTGGGGGATGGAAACCTCTGTTTAAGGAGGACGGGCAGATCAAATATCGTGTTCAATAAAGCTTAAAAAACGTTACTTTCAGTAGACACTGTATCGTAATTAAATACTTCATGTGGATTACCACATGATTTGGGGGGGATTGCGCCATTGGCCTTGGGGGGGATGGGCATCCCTGCCAGTGGGGGTACCAGAAATTACTGTTGGGATCGGCGAATTTCAGAGTGGGGTACAGAACCGAACCTACAATTACACTGTTTTATATGAACAATATATGGCCATTTTAGCAGGAGCCAGCTAGGCTCTACGGATTAGCTTTTTTAGGGGTCCAGGGTGAAGTAGATGGTTATTTTAGTATATTTTAGGCAGTCTACTCAGCTTGGTCAGTCGAAAGAAACAATCGCGTTGTAGATTATGAATATGTATGGATTTATAAGCGACATAGGGAGTTTGAATGTACGAGTGCTACCAATTTATTTATTACAGACTCAGCGTTTGAAGTATCCATGTCATCGTTGCATTTCTCGTAATTTGACACCTAGATATTTAGCTTCCTTTACTCTTCTAAAAATTTTCTCTGAGTTTCATCTGTGGGTCTTTATTAGCATTCAGCTTACCCTGTAGGATTATAAAGTGAGACTCCTGGGTGGCAATCATCAATTTCGACGTATCACAAGAGTCCTCGAAAGAGTTTATCGCAATGCTAGACTTCCTTTCCAACTCTGTTCTTGAATTACCTTATATTACAATTATTACGTCATCTGCATAGTCTATTTGTGCTTTTGATCCAGAAATATTTCCTAATTTTTCTAGAGATGATTCCAGGTTTAGATTCCACAATAATTCTGGACCTAGAATTCGTCTCTGTGAACATCCTTGTGTTGTTGATTTTGAGGCCGTGAAGTTAGGACATCTGATATGCTTTCCTGTTGGTGCAATAGCTTCCATAATTCTGTCGATGGTTCCTGGGCAATACCTCTATGTCTCTTAAGATCCTGAAAAGATGAGGCTTGGTTGGTACAGGTAGATGTCAGTTCAAAGCCTCACAACGCCGTCAACGTCTCTACCGTCTGTGAGGGCCTCTTTTTTTGAGTTGGAAGAGGGACGAAAGGCCATTTGCACCTTACAGCCTTGCGCCGGAAAACCAACTGCAATCGACTTGATATATCGCATGAAAATACACTCGACATAAATGTCGATTGCATCTGTGTATGACAAGATCTCGATTTCACGTCCACAGCGATCTCTTATAATACACCATTCTTCCATTTGAGTCTGCAATACTGACATGGTTAAATCTAAGGTAATAAAAATTACACAAAGCACTTGAAATACCTATCACTCAACCTAACCTACAAGCTTAAGGAATTACTTCGCAGTCCCAAAAGGAAAAACCGTTAGTGATCTTACATTACATACCTAGGCTACTATATTTGCATACCTACACACACACACACACACACTGGCTATCAAGACTTACTTTATTACATAGCTACATTTTCCTGCAGTAACATGGAAGATCTCAGGGATTACTGCTATTACTGTAATTGTACCGTGGTAAGCTGGCCAAGTTCACCCCAGCATAACAACAGTGAATGCTGAGCCACAGTAGGACCTTCCCGACCCAGCAATATTCCAGAGCTGACGAACTCGTACAGCTCGGAAAACGTCATGTGCTATCACACCATAGTATAGGGCCACCAACGCATAGGCAGGCCCATTGTCCTACGTGGAACTTCCACGACGTCTCCTACCAAACGGTAGGGAAAAACCTTACCGGGAGAGGTCCTACAGTTTTATTTGCCATCCAAATAACAGGAATCCATGAGATTTAGGGTGGAAATTGAACGTATATAGTGCTTTTAATTTTAATTTGAAAAAAAGAACTGCCTTCGTTAGCAAAGTGTGTTTAATATGGAAACAAGGTACAATCGTGTTATAGCAAGAATCCAAGTTACTTCAGGAAAATCCTGTGTGACTAGTAGATAAAATAGCAGATAAAGAGAATAACTAGCATTCATTCTGCAATCTAATCTATCAAGCTGCATACAGCAGCGGTGATGGGGCTCTATGAGTTTCCTAGGCGCCATCTAACTGAAATCTGGTTGGCAGGCTTTGGCACTCTTAAGACCTGTTGGCCACAGTGTTTATCTATTTTGCAGACAAACACCTTTGAACATATATAGCATTAATATGGCTCCTGGGTTCTAATGTGGGTATTCTTTGTGACTGTCCCATCGTCTTCATCTTCGCTAGTAGCCAAAAGTGGCAGAAAAGTTAAGAAAAATAAGCCAAATCAATGTAGCATAAATAACATAAACACGCGGGTTCTGTAACCGAGTGTGTTAATTGGCGTACTTTCGATCTTGCCAGAGGAGTTCCCGTGTTCTAACCTCGACCTGGGCATGGGTGTCCTTGTAAGTGCCCTTGCTTTAATTCATCACTCATCCGCATCGTCGCTATTAGCCAGAAATTATAGAAAAGCGACTGAAAAATAACAAAATTCAAAAACTTACGTACTATCCTGCAGATGTCAGCATCTCTCCTCTTTGAATGGAAATCCGGCATGAAGAACTTTTACTTTAAGTAAAAGTACAATGTAATTCTTATGCGTGTCTGGTCGTCAGTTTTTGGATGTAGTTTCATAGCTACTGTAACGAGCTTCAACAATCAACAATAACTGTTGTATGTTAAACATTGTTGTACTGTTTTGTGTTACAGTCCTGTTCAGCCCAGTTCGGTACAAACCGGAAGCGCTTCACTTCAGTTCATTGGCGAGCGCGGGGGTAGTGCAACCGAGGGGTAAGGTGGGAGCAGAAGGCAACGATGTCAGATCTCTCATATTTTCTCCCCGCCAGTCCTCTTACGCCCTTGCTGAACGAGAGCTCTGATTCTCTGTCGTCTGCTGGAAGGTAGAAGTCTCAACGCAGGTTGCGGCGTTGCAACCACTTGCAGCCTCTTTCACGTTCTGTGGATTTTAACGCACTGACGTTCCGCAGGTGAAAAGCGCGCTCTGAAATTTTTCGGCTTGTGTTTGTTATCGCGGTGTTCTTCTGTATTTTCGTTAGCTTCTTTATATTTTCTTGTTGCATTGTTGTTTTTTTTATTTTCGTTAATTATTATTTATTGTTGTGTGTGAGCGTGGAGTGCGTGAAGTGAGCAAGAGGATCAATTCCAGAATGCTACTAGAACAAGCCTAAAAAATGTAAATGTTTGTCCTCGGCCGAAGAGAGAATTGTGTTGAACGTGTATGCCTATTTCCGGGCAAAGGAATCAAAAGACGGCATCGAAATAGTGAGGACTGCCACTCGAATGACATCTGAAGCAACAGAGATAGCTATGTCGACTATTACAGTATGTAACATTCTTATTCGTACATACGGATTTTCAAAGAAAATGCTTTAATATCTGAAAGGAAATACACTCTTTTGAAATTGTTTCTTTACAATTCAATAACTAATATCATTAGGAACATAAAATCTTACCCACATTCTGTATAACCAATGACAATAATAAATTAAATGAAACTGAAAGAGAAACATGCCATTTTTTGTACAACTTTTATATTCGTACACTTAATAATATAAAAGAAAAAAGTATATTCAGAGCAAATTGACTGACAGTTCTAATACTTTGATGCGTATCCTTTGGCTTTAATTACTGCTTGACAACTGTTCTTCATAGAATTAACTGTTCGTCCAAAATGTCAGGAGTGATAGAGGCACAAGCATCAATAATTCGTTGCCGCATGTTTTCTGGCGTTGTTGGAACTTCGTGGTAGCACTTTCTTTAACTAGTCCCCAAAGCCAGAACAGTGTGGAGCTTCAGACACCGTGTTTTGAAATGCATTGAAGAGAACGGTCATCATTTTGAACATTTGCTCCTTTAAACATTTATTTGTGCACCTCAAATGATAATTAATTTGTAGTAACACACTTAATTTTGTTGTTCATATGAAATTGCTCCTTGAAACCAAAGAGTTGGAACAAATTAATATTATTTATTTTTACACAAAAACATAAATTGCAAACAATTTTCTTTTTCCGAATTCTTTGGACACATTTTTTTAATAAAAATCGTTTTTGCAATGTTCTCAACGGAAACCAAAACTGTTATTACATAAAGGGAACAAAATTGAACTGAAACTACCAAATGTTTATAAATGTTCGAAGGTTGCAATTTTTTTACATTTTTCGAACAAAAAATACTTCTTTTTCAACACGGAATCCAAATATGTAAAACGAATGGGGGTGTTTCATTTGAAATTTCACATTTACCCCCTAACCCCCCTAAGGGGTGGGTGGCGGCGATGACATTTTTGCGGCGTTGACTCACCCCCTCAATAGTGTCGAACTTTTTTCCTGTGCAATTTTTCGATTGGATGCATTATGCATGCGATATTCCATACTATCATTATAAATGGACCACCCGGTATATTAATCTTGGACTCGTCTGACCATATAACACTATCCCAAAATTCCTGGTCCTTGTGGATGTGCTCTTTCGCGAATGAAAGTATATTCCTGCGACTCACATTATTTACATACGGCCTCTTTCGGGGTATTCTGCCATGGTATCCATGCTTCCACAAGGCACGTCGGACAGTTTGATCGGACATCATCTTGCCAGCAACATTTTCTAGTAGTGTTGCCCACGGGACGAGACGGGACAGGCTTTTAAAAATTCGAGACGAGACGAGATTGACCATGTGTCATAAGACAAACGAATATTTTCGAGACGAGACAGCATTTCCACGAGACTCCACGAGACGAGACAGGCCAAAGTCTCGTCTCGTGGGCAACACTATTTTCTAGTAACGGTCGTAACTGAGGAACACTTAGTCGGTGGTTTTCTCGCACTCTTTTTACAATAAAGCGTTCATCACGTTTATTCAACCGACTCTCTTTTGGTTTTCTCGACACATTCTGTGTTGAACCTTCCTCTAAATTTGTTTACTAAGTATTGAACTGTGGAGTGAGATTTATTGACCGTTTGTCCAATTTTTCTTAACGAATAACCTCTAAGGGCCAAATTTATAATAACATCCTTCAGATCGGAACTAAGTTCCTTCACCTTGCCCATTTCGAACACGCTGATAGATAGACGATAGGCCTACAACAATACCTACGCCAGCATGTGTATTTTGAGATCAGTTAGTTTCTACAAACTATCCACCCTAGCTAAAATTAGCCACATTACAACATAAGTAATTATGAATAAGTTATTTAACAAATCGATTGGTAATTTTGACTAAATTATTTGGTTTTCCTAAACAAATGGGATACATTTTGTTAGATTTACCAAAATAATATTTGGTTTTAGTAACCAAAAAAATTGTTTACGACAAACAAATAGAACTTGACCAAATCTTTTGGTAATGGTGAACAATTGTTTGGTTGATGCCTATTTAAACAAACGATTTGTTCACCACTACCATTTTTTTGGTTAATCCAAACAAACATTTTTCTCTGTGTAGAATGTTCCCGCCTGTGATGAAAGCCATCCATGCACTCCTGCTTCGACACCATCATCCTCGTCGAAACGCTGACCACAATTTTCGATTCCAGGCGATCTGTTACAATTTCGTAGAGGACTGTTTTCTTGAAATTTGTGGAAATTGTAACGTTTTTATATCCACATATCACAAACGCTACATATTGGGAAAATTTCACGTAAAAATATTATCGAAGCGACGATATTGTGAAGCGTCTGTTTTCACGAATTTCCGCGTCGACTGCACGCACCAAATCCTCGGTCACAACAGATAGCCGACCGCTTCTTGGCTCATCGTGAACTGTCTCACGACCTGCTTTAAACATAAAAAAAAGACCTCTCACAGTTGACAGTAGATGTCTACCGGTTTCACGTTTCTTGCATTGAGAAAACGAATCACAGACCGGACTTCACAGTCGGCGGGCCGATTGATTTTCTTGAACATTTCAAACCTTCATAAACCTACGAAGAAAAAACATGACCTGCTCCCAAGACTGCCTGTGGCTTACTAAGGGATGAAGGACGTCAGTGAGAACTCACACGGTCGCGACTGCAGCTTAACAGCGGCAATATTTGCAAACGGTACTTACTTTACGAACACGCCTCGTACATTTTTATTGACATTTGTTGGTGAAACCTTCATTAACATTAATTTCCAGGTACATATGAAAATGATTATATGGATGGCTCAGTGCCACAGGTGACTAAGTTCCATTAACCAAGTTTCGAGTAAACGAAGGGTAAAATTAAGATGAAATTTAAAATTCTGTGTGTTTTCAGCGAAGTAGATTCTTCCGAAAGGTCATCTCTCTCTTATCACGGAACCTTTCAAAAAATTATTGTTATAGTAGTATGTGTAAATTGTTTTTGAAATCACTGAAAAATCATAGTCATGTGTGGCACAAAATAACTTTTCATAAATAAGCAAATACGTAGTCGTTAGTCATGTGTGGGTCACAAAACTATGAAAGAATAAAAGACACAGACATCAGTTATTATACGATAGTCAACATTATTAAAAAAATACTGTGAAGTAGATTCTCATGGAAACCTTTATTACATCGTAAGTGCTACATACGTGAAAGCGATAAGTAATGTATCCGAAGAGGTTGCACAACTACTATGATTATTAATGATGCGTTATGGACATAGTTGCTTAATAGTTCATTGATAGTAATACCGACACAAGGCTGTCTGAAAATGAAACCGTACAAAGAGCTACCATGTTTCTTGTGATCCTGGTCAGACATCTGTGCTATCGTCATCCTGTTCTGTTGTCGCAGCCGCTGTTGCAAGGTGTCTGTAAAATTCGTGATGCACTTGAGGTATGTACTTTAAGAGCTGCAACAGATCCTTCTTTTTCTCAGATGTAATCCTGCACCCTTGAGGGTACAAGAGTGGTGTAGTTCCCTTAAATCCACTTGGACGGCCAACTTTCGTCTTCTGGAGATCAACAAGCACGGGATTCACTTTTTGGAAGTTATAGCATGCAGTGAACATCAGTGGATTGTCTTTGCTGAGAATGATGTGATGCATTAGAAACTAATGCACTCTTGTTCCTGCGCTACATATTTTCCTGTTTTTCCAGCTTTCTTCCGATGTCTTCGAACAGGGGTTACCGTAATTGATCCCATAATGAAAGCATTTTTTAGCGACCATTCCAAAGAGTAAAACTGGCGATAAATGTCCAGTCGTCTTTCCCAGGGTATCAAAGTGTTACAGTTCTTTGAACAGCAGCATTTCTTATCTGCTATTTCCCTAGCTTTAACACGCTTTCCTCTTGAGGACGTATACGTCACTCCACATTCTCTCAGTTTTTGCGTATTCGAATTCCATCTGGAACGCCAAAGATGAAGAGTAATCAGTACCGCTTCTCTGTACCAGTTAAACACAAAGTAAAGCCGCATCCACACCCAATTCTGTTCCTACGTCACATCAGAATAATGTCCTGACGTCATGGTTAAGAGAACAGTCAGTTGTCTACATTATGACGACGACTCCTCCCCCTCCCCCAGGAAAATATCTCCAATATGTAACACAGCATAACTCTTATTACTCTTTGTTTCTTGTTTGCAGCAGAGTAGACTATGGCCCCATATTAACTATTTACAAAAACTTACCTGAATTTTTCATCCCCCTGACGTTACAGCTTTAATTGCGATGTAGGGGTACATTGGTGTGAACACAGCAATTCCGAACAGTAACAGCGCCAGGGCCACACGTGACTAAGTGCCACCCACATTTCATAGCCATTTTATATTTTTTTCTACCCACCAGCACCAAATTTTATATCACTGCAGCAAACAGACATGCCTGAATCACTACTAGAACTGAATCACCAGAAATGTCGGAGTCTGACAAGCGTATATCCATCACAGAATCCATCTTGACTCACAATAGCCATGTCTGGCGCACGACGGAAAGTGTTTGTTGTAGTGCCACACTTGCTCGGTGGTGGCAGCGCGTTGCAGATAGAGTATGGTCCTTGGTCATGTTTGGCACACATAGAATATGTAATTCTCCACCCATTTCACTTCATAACTCAAAATGTCCCTCGGTGGTGCTTAGTCACCTGTGGCACTGAGCCATCCATACCATCACTCATCCTCATCGTCGCGATTGGTCAGAAGTGGCAGAAAAGCGAAGTAAAATAAACCAAATCAATGAACTCTCTCTCAATGCAGCGAGAATACTCTCCAAAAGGAGGGGGGTGGTCCCGAGTTCAATACCCGGTGGAGGCACATAGTGCTTTGGATTCTACTTTAAACTGTATGCCCAGTCTCGATTAGCCTATCTGCGCATAAAGTGGACTTTAAAAAACAACTCAAACCTAACTCTCCAAAGGGCATGCGACTCAAAAAACAAATTGAGAAAAACCTCCCGAGAGGAAATGGAATGCAATCAGGCACATTCGATGTGTACTGTAGGCTGCATAGCTACAAGGATACAGATCGCACCCACTTTTGTTGACGACCATACCGTACCGTTTGGGAAATATTGCCAAGGTTGTAGAGCTTGTGAAGGAGAGAGGAGTCTGCATTATGCTATACATTGCAAAGTGTGTTTACCCTCGTGGGAGGCAACCCACCACTTCCGCACTGAAACCTACACCAGCCAGTGCTCCACCTGGCGGGTAAGAGAGAGGAGAAGATTGATCGAATGTAGCTTCACAGACAAAATTAAAGCGGACGCCAATGAATTTTGCAAGAGGAGACGGGAAGGTAGCGAAAGCGGAAATCTTGTTAGGAACTCGCATTTAATTGTTATGTCTCGGTGAAGATTTCTAGCAAAGGGTTGAGTGTTCATGTTACTAGACTTATAGATATACATTTTGAATACCGCCAGGGAGTTATACCAATAGGGACGAGAATGTGAAGTATCTACTTTTCTATCTTGCTTCTTTAGCTCTTGATGATTGATTGGCTTGGTTTATTTTACTTAGTCTTTCTGCCACTTTTGGCTAATCGCGAAGATGCGGAAGAGTGATTTTATGATGAAATTGATGCAGACACACGAATAACGCGCATGCCCAGGCTGGGATTCGAAACCGGAGTCCCTAGCGTCATAGCGTCTGAGGTTGGCAATTGTGGCGATGGGAATATATGATGATTGGTTGTTTTTTACGTTATGGACACATCAGCACATAACCTATTTTTGCCGTGACACAATATAGGGATAAGCACCTCAACTAGAACGAAACTGAAGACAGGGCTTTAACAAGAAAAGAAAATATGTCAGTTAATATCTTCCTCGACCAATTTATGAAACTAATACGGCTATAGACTATACTACGTAAGGCCCAAGGAAAGGCCCAAAGGAAACATTGCATGAATGAATCACATGAGGTTAGATTTTCTGCTGGATTTTCCAGTTGGACTTGGCAAAGTTAAAAGTAAAGCATGTATTAAAAATTGGCTCGAAAGAAAATTAAAAAAATTAAATTCTCTTGGGCCTAAGAATTAATATTTTTAAGCTCAACGGCATCGAGAGGGTCAAATATTATGCTTATGCACAAAGAGCATTGAATTGTACATCATTTGTGTCGTTCCAAGCTGTCATAGGTTGATAATACAAAAATTTACATTCTACACTACCCTTTATGTTGTTTTTTTTTTTTTCTGGTTGCAAGTATGTGTAATTCAACGGCGGGTTAGGATAAGAGAAATCAGAAACTCCTAAAATTATCCAGAGAAACATATTAAGTGCGTATATTAAGTATGTATTAAATTATATTATGCCTGTCCAATAATTTAACGTTAACGTATGCTTTTCTCGTATTAAGCAGACATTTCCCCTCGTACTTTCGTCCTCTATTTTTTTGGTTACAACACTTTCAAAATTATATTTTCTGTAAATAAGAACACCCTAGAGGTTGCGAGACATGAAACAGAACAAAAGATGTTTATATTAATAACTATTCTTCTCGATAAATATGTATGTATCAGATGATCATATTTACGTAACAGTAACTGCAATTGTGCTACTATGAGAGACTAACATTGGGGACCGAAATTACTGCATCACTTTAAAATAGGGTTACCAGATCGCTGTAAGGGAAATGTAGGACATGCTGTCCCAAAATGTAGGACGCAACACATTCTCAATAAATAATACATATTTCTATAGAACACGTTAGGAAGTAGTTGAAAAATGACACTTTTCAGTTTTTAAAAAATTATTTCCCAACGAATGTTGTTTAAATGCAAAATTTCAAAACTTGCAATCATACTAATCAATGCACCTCTTACTACTTGATTTAAGTGGTACTTCTCAGAGGAGACAATTTTTATCAAAATTTCAGGTTTTGTCAAACTATACGTATTGATGTTAGAGTGAACAGTCAAACTCGTTGAAATTATAGGGACCAATACTAAACATTTTACAGACTTTATGAAAAAATAATTATCTCGTGGGTCTGTTGTGCTGATGGTAATGAAAGTACTCTCTTAACATTTGAATTATGACCTGTAATGGCAAACAAATATTCAGCAATTACTGTAATTTAAAATGGTTTCATCTTGGGTAGTTTTTAGTTCAATAACAGGGTGTCTACGAAAATAATACATCCAGAAACCTTGACATTTTCTGAACTTTTCTAGATCCTACTTAGGTAAAGTTGGAAATTAGTAATTAAGAAAATAAATATTTATTTAATGGAAATCCCTACCAAAGGTCCAGTTAAGATGAAAACTGAAGCTGAATTTAAGAAGAGAATTACATCTGCTATTTCGTATTAATGCATCCTGAACTGTGTTTGGCAGACAAGCGAGGCTTTTGCGTCTGGACTTGCAGCCAGTATAATCTTATGTGGGGTTTGTGTTGGTTGTCCCCATATGTTTATGACTATCCATTCATTCGAACCATCATTCATCCTCATCTTCGCGATTTGCCAATGGGACAGAAAAAAGTGAAGTAAAATAAACAAAATCAACCAATCAATAGCAAAAATTCTTGACTACAAGAATAATTTGTTGCCTTTTTATTGACTTCTTGACCTACTTGTTGATTTCTTTACTTTTGTTTCTACTTCCATGACTTTCTTGACTGGCAGATACCCTGAATAACTTTGTTCTCTATACTCCTGCTTTACAATCAAATTATATTGAATATTGAATAAGAATGGGCAACACCTTGTTCCATCAGTATAAACCCTAAGGTAAGAAATTCTGCTCAGGCATTGAACAGTGACGTTATCAAAAAGTGGTCCCAAGACTTTGTTCATTAATTGCTTCCGTTTTCCCGTTTGTTTAATAGCAGGACAAACTTTATTCTTTTTGTGCAATGACTGAATCAAAATAAATTTCACTATTGAGTTTGGAAGCGCAGTCCATAGACTTGTAATTTGCATGACTTTTTTCTGTTACGTACTTTCCTAATTAATATTATCTGACGCTCAAAATGTAGGACATTTATGATATTTTTCAAATTCCTCCCGGACGCCGGACATAAGGCTAAAATGTAGGACATGTCCGGGAAAATCCGGACGTCTGGTAACCCTACTTTAAAAGGAAGGAATGAAATTGAACTGATGCTGGTGTATAAGTTGCTTCAAAGTAAATTACATGTATATTATCGAACATGAACATTCGCATAGCTTAGTAGTACCAGAATTCGTTTCTTTATAAGGCATTTTTGTCCAATGTCAGCAGAATGGGTTTAGATCCTAAGCTGTACATTTCCCACTTCCTTTCTGTGGCAAGTAGGACGCAGAACCTGGCAACGTTGAAAATTTACTCTCTCACAATCAGATCAGTGATACCATCCCCAGCATATTAGTACTAAGCATTGACGCGAGTCAAAATTTATTCAGGGAGGAAAATGTTGAGTATCTGGACTGGAGACCTATATTTATTTTTCAGAAGCGGTGAATACTATATATATATTACAAACAAGACCTGTCACTTGCTTCCCATCGGCAGAAAGTTTGAACCATAAATAGCTGTTGTCGAATTGTGGACCAGAAAAACAGCGACAGCGAAAAAAAAACATTTTTTTCTACCTAATTTTACATTTACGTAAATAATTTTTCATGAACGAAGGTGTGTGTGTGTGTTGGGGACTGGGAGGATTACAACCTTTTGTGGGAAGCTGCGTCATATGCTTTGAGGGGGATGGCCATGGGCAGCTTTGCTCCTACTTGACAATATCCATTGAGTTGAAAGATTCGATTGGCACTCGAAAGAGACGTAACACTTCGGGGAGGACTACATAGAGTGATTCATATATTCGCGAAGTAGCTTTGCTAAAGCAGCAGATAGGACGCAACGATATGCATAAGAGAGGCACAGCACAACGAACCATAAATGGGGTGACCATAATATTTTGATCCAAAAACAGGACGTCACAAGGAAGTCAGTTTAACCCCACCTGAAAAATCTGCAATCAATAAACTATTATTATTATTATTATTATTATTAGTTAAAGTATGGATCACATAAATGATAGCCTACATTATGAACAACAAATAAAATATGATCTCCCATTATCACACGGATAATTGTGAGCTCGCTGGTCAGCCTTTGATGTTAGGCCTACGCTAAAGTTGAAGCCAGAACTTCGTAAAATTAACTCATACCAACAAGATAGACTTCATTGTTGAAACATGTAAGTAAAATTTTTGATCTGTCCACATATTGTTCAGGATTGAGCAAACACGCTCAACGGGAATGGATGGATGTACAGTCACGGACACTTCTGGATTGTAAGGATACATGCAATTCGCTTTCAATTGAATCGTTACAACCCAAAAGTGTCCATAAATGTATTAGACAAGCGCAACACATTTCCCACCGCATTCAGAAGGACGTCATGCTTTATGTGGTCCACTTCTAACTTACCAAAAATATTTTACCCATTTATCGGACAAGAACAACTTATTTTTATTTTCTTTCCACACTTTTTGAAGTTGTGTTACGATTCCTCTTGCAAATTGCCACTGATCGAACGTTTTTTTTTCTTCTGAACTAGAAACTAAATTAGAATTCACTAATTGATTAGGAATTGTCTTTTGATTTTCTGTCGAGACGCAGGAATTTAAATTTTTCGTGCAAGCTCGCATTGAAACTATATGTACACTTCTTGGTCATACTTATACACTGCTCACACATAACAAAATCCGCGACGCGAGCTAACTATGGATAACTTGAAACAGTGTTTCTATGACACTAGTTTAAAAATTCCATCGACTTCTTTTTTTAGCATGAAATGTCTCAATTTTAGAATTAATTTTCGAGCTAACTTCTAGATTTTTATAAAACGGGACATATTGAGGATATTTAAAACATGGATGGGACGACCGGGACACGTCTCCTAAACGGGACGTACGGTCACCCTAACCATAAACCCCCTGTTTTTTACGGAAGGGGAGGATATGGGTTCAAAAAACTGATCATTCATTGTCTACCGTGACAAATGTTCATTTTCTGCTTTCAAGGTATTTCTTCTTTTTACCTCAAACTCTCTTAACCTTTTCTGATGTCATGCAACTATACACAATAGTTCACTCTCGTATCAGTTCCACTTTGAAATCTGAGCTCAATTTAAATTTCATTGAACATACTTACAGAGTAAACCCAAACGGCAATTTTCTCGTCAAGGTGGTTGGCAACGCTGAATCAGATTCAGGCAGTAGCAAAAGGATGGACGATGAGGCTACATGATGCGGTGAGATGGCGAGGAAGAAAAAAGTTCAGTTTCCCCGTGTGATTTAAAATGTGCGTGTTTTTTTGGGTGTGTAGATTTTCATTAATTATCGAGGAATATATAACTTGTGAAAGTGGCTAAGTCTGTGCATCCGATTCCTTCCCGCGAACAGAGAACCTTTTGCAGCTGTTGCAGGGAGGAACTATCATGGCGGCAAACAACAGAAATAGTAACCGTACTGTAGGCCAGCATAAAAATATTTCGTCAATATTTTCAAAGTTACACGGTGCATTTGCAGAAGCCATGGCGCCCCCCAAACTAGCAACTGACAAGAGGACATTAGATAAGACATGGAAATTAATGGACAAGGTAGTGAAGTTATGTCAACATCCGAAGATGAATTTAAAGAATTCACCCCCGTTTATTTTGGACATTCTTCCTGATACTTACCAACGTCTTAGGCTTATATACTCAAAGTATGAGGACAAGATGATAGCATTACATAGTAATGAGCATTTCAATGTGTTTATTGTGAATCTTATGAGGAAGTGTAAACAAGCTATCAAGCTCTTCAAGGAAGGGAAGGAAAAAATGTTTGATGAGAATTCACATTATCGGAGAAACTTAACGAAACTTAGTTTAGTGTTTAGTCATATGTTAAGTGAACTAAAAGCAATATTTCCTAATGGAACATTTGCTGGAGATCAGTTCAGAATTACAAAAAGTGATGCAGCAGAATTCTGGAAAAATAATTTTGGGAACAGGTAAGCACACAATTTTAGTTTGTTATTAGTTGTATATTTGAGTGTCATTTCATTACATTGAACGTGTTTTCAGAATGGCTTTTGTCACAGCTATATTTCCATGAGTGTCAGAAGATTTATTGTGTTTTAAAGAAAGGAAAAACATAAGGTAAAGGGTGCATGGAGCTCTGATTAAAGGATGAAGTACAAAATTATGGAAAAAGGGTAAGATTCCATGAAGAACAGGCAGGCACACTAGTGCAATGAAAATTTGCATCATGGTAGAAAAATTGATCTAGAACGTGTTGGTTTTACTATTTTTTCTAGTCGTATAAGAAAGCGTTTTCAACATGTAAGAATGGCAAAAGAGCTATTTTCACCAGCAAAAGTATTGGTAACACTTCGATCTAGTGAAAACGGATTTCTTAAATTTTACAGAAGAAAGTACTTACTGAAAACAGTTTCTGTAGCATTATCGAAGTTCGTCAATGTATTTTCTTTCATCGTGTAATCTCTTTTAGTGCGAAATTCATGTTTTTTTCTAGAAAAATGAATTTTTAACTATGTTTGCCTAACCTAACGGAACCTAACTTTACCGTGAATGGTTTTGGGGCTATCTGCTATTATTTTCGTGAGAAAAGCATAATTCCACCCTAAAGAATGTTCCGCAATGCATAATAAGGGGGCTATGCATGAATGGTTTCTGGGGCTATCTGCGATTATTTTCGTGAGAAAAGCATAATTCCACCCTAAAGAATGTTCTGCACATGGGCGTCCGGAAGGGGTGCAAGAGGAGGCCATGCCCCCCTCCTGGAAAATGAAGGTCAACCAAAATTATGTATTTCACACATATAATTTCATTTTAGCCACAATGTGTGTTAATTATTTCATGAATACCATAAATTCAAATTTAAGCAATGTTTTTTTAGGGAACAACACTATTTTTGGAGAAAATGTGCCTTGTTTGCCCCTCCCTGGGAAAAAATACCTTCCTTGCCCCTCCCTGGAAAAAATCCTGCGGACGTCCATGGTTCCGCAATGCAAAATATGTAAGTAGGAATCATAAAAAGGACGAAATAAATGAGTTATAGGTAGATCGAAGTGGTGGTAAAGTATTTTATTTTCAAGTTCTTACATGTTTTTTTAATTTATTATTGTTGATATGTAAGTTAAGCCAGTCACACCGAAAGTGTTATATGCAAGTTCCATTCAGTCTAACAGCCCATGTTCCAATTGGGTAGTCCCGATATCACCATGAGACAGATACATGTTTTTTACGTGAATCAAACTCTCTACATTAGTTTACTGTCTTTTGTGCAGAGGAATACATATATCCAGCCATTGCATTCTTACTAATTATACACTTTTTAGTAGATTATGATATGTTAGGTTTGGTTGCCTAAAACACTTTCCTCATCTGCATATGTATACAATGTGTGCCATTTGGAAAAATGCTTCAGACACAAGCACAATCACTTGTGCAAAATTAATGTAGTTCTGCAACTCTCAAATTAATTTTTACAGACTGCATACTTTCACAATCATTTAAAATATTCTAAATGCTTTTCTTATCCTTCTGTATGAACATCCAGAATAGCAGGGCAGGTTGCTATAGGTCATAATCATCCTGCAACAATCATACATTTGTTATGCTATATTATTCATATTGCTATGAAAATTTGGTATAGGATATCAAAGAATGTAGAATTGGAAAGAATCCAGCTTGTATGATTAGCTATTTTTTTTAGGTCATGTCTATTTTCACCAGGTGCTGAGAACAGCATATGTGGCTATTTTCACCAGCAAAATAATTACCTGAATCATACCATAACATTGTCTTTTATCTTATTTTATTATATTCATTGGCAGTGTTGCTGAACTTACTGCTCAGAAGTTATTTTAAATGAAAAGTGTGTGCACCTACTACTGTTAGCATGTGGTGAGAATAGCAGAAAATGCTGAAGACCAGAAATTACATGATCAGGTGTTGAAGTATTTAACAAACTAATTTTAATTCTGATAGCCCTAAACCTGACCTACCTAACCTAACAACGAAAGCATTTAGGAACGTAATACCCTTGCATATTACGTCATGTGACATATTAGCAGTATCAGTCTACATTAGAACACCTTGCAGTATTTTTTCTTCTCCATGGTGTGCAGAAGAAAGGTACTTGTCTCCTGCATGAAAATAAATGCACACATCCGTGTAGCAGGCCACGCCAGGTTGCAGTTCATGGAACAGTATAAAATCTGATGAAAATAGTCATTCCATTTTTTTTATGTGAGATGCCGACATATTTTTCAGTGCCTCTTCCCCCCTTATTTTTTTAAACAATTTTTTTAACACAACTGGAAAACTGGAATTGTTTCTTGTACAGAAATGTGCATTTGTGTACATTTGTTGGTTCTGTACACAATGTGTAAGGGTTATTATTATTCCATGCGAAATCAACCAATTTTAAAATAATGCGTGACCACTATCGGAAGATTTGGTATGGAAATACTGTTTCATTTAATTTACACAGTACTTGTGAAATAGTTAAGATTGTCAACCCAAGCTGTAGGAAGGGAATTTACATAACCAACCCAGGGATTTTTTAATGCAAGGTGTTTAAACCACTCCTAAACATTATATTTGAGACTAGTTTCACTATGACCATAAATTTCTGAATTATAGTTGTATGCACCGGGAGTTTCTGTTACAGTTTTGACTAATGTGTCATATTGGGTGGTTTTGATGGTATTATATTTTCTAATGCTGTTCTTCCCATGTTAGAATTTTTCATTCATTGCTTTTTATTTTTGGTTGTTGTTGTTCTGGTGTGTAGACAGCAGAATATTGACCACTTAACTTCTCCAGAATTAGTATTGTCTTGTACAGTCTGTATGTGCAATTTTCATATTGTGAACGGTTACCTTGTAGTTCTAGCTCTGCAACAAGCACCCTTGTCTGAACAAAGGAATATACTTTCCATATATATTCATTTGCTCACAAACATACTCTTAGAACTGTTCTGAATAGCAGCCTTTCCACCTACTTTTTCTGTAAATAACTAAGTCGGTGGAATGTGGGGTACACCGTGCAGCATGTCAACATTGGCAATTGTAGTGGTCCAAGTTCCAATTGTTTATTTCATCATGATACGCAGGCATTTTTTTTCATGGTTTCATTTCTGTTTGTCTGTTAACGCATACTTTTGAGTTTAATAATTGCTTAATGTGGATTTGCTTGAATGGTTTTTTACTTCAGTGTGATCCTAAATGATTCTTCTCTTGCAACCAGCCATTTGTTGACTGTTGTCTTGGTTACAGACTGCTGTTGCCATGTAGGTCATAAGTGTGTGGTGTGAAGGGATTTCGTAGTTAGCTTAGGCAAGTCAGGTTTAGGGCTCTTAGTATTTAACTAATGCCTCTAAATGCTTTCTTGGTTAGGTTAGGCAGGCCATGTTTAGGGCTCAGCATTACGATAATTTCCATAAATGCTTTCAACATCTCATGATGTTGGTGCTGGTCTTGAGCCTGACACCCCTTTGAGCCCTGTGTCTGTGGAATAACATGTCTATGGGAAGCAGGGATATTTGCGTAAGGTACCCCTTTACGTTTTCTTTTTGCTGGTAAATATAACTTTTCGGAATTGCAAATAGTGCGAATTACTTTCAGAAACCTTCATATTTACTTTCACAATCATTTGCACTATTCTTCGATACTTTCTCTTTCTTCTGTGAATGAGAAATGCTTTGTCGATGGGAAGCACAGAGGCTTGCGTATGATATTTTTATGTGTTTTTATCACTGATACATTTTGGAACTCCAAACAGTGGTAATTACTTTCACCAAGGTTCAAATTTACTGTAATAATCATTTCTACATTCTGCATTACTTGCTTTTCTCCTATGGTTGTAAAAATTCATTAAATATTCAGAATCATTACCATTGTACTCACCTTCATAAGTCACCAGACAAAACTTTAGGCACCTCAAGCTGAAACATGTGTAATAGTGCATGGCACTTCCTTCAGATCACATAACAACCGACGTTTGGTCTGGGATAAACTCTATTGAAATTCTGGATGTAGCTGATACCAGTAAATGTTCATCCATGAGGCAATTCCACAGTTTGGCTGTATTTTGAGGATGACTTTTTTAGTAATCGCTCCAAGAAGTTTCAGATTTCTGGTTGGGTTTTAATCTGGGGACTTTGCAAACCAGTTGAGAGGTATGGATGTTCCATACTCTTTACTAAACCAATTACACACAGTTTGAGCCCTGTGGTTGTGTGAATTTGCATCCTGGTACACGGGAATAACTATATTGTGTTGCTTCTGCTGATATAGCACAAAACAAAGCACCTAACCATCAGTTCAGTGTAGCCTTTCTGATTTCATTCTTTATACATTTAGAAAGGCAGAAGAGTATAGTAAATTATCAATCTGTACAAAAAAACATATATTTTTATGTTGCACATTTTTCCAAATGAAGTTCAAACTCTTCTTTAACTATGCCTAACGTAGTGAATACGTAATATGGTAATGTTATTATACTCAAGTATTGTTGCAATAGTACTAAACAGATTAAAAGAATAGTAATCAAATCAATGTATCATAGGAAAGAAAATGACACACATGTTTTAGATATAAAGTAAAAAAATATATATCCTTGGTAAAATGTACTATTACACAATAATTATTAGTCTTCATCCTCACCCACAACATTAAAAGACCAACTTTATAATCCCCAGAATATTCCTCACATATGAAGAGAGCATGAGAATGTGCCTTACACACATTTCTACCATGTTTATCTCACACAACTACTATTGTGGGGTGAAGTATGACTAGGGTTACCAGATTGCTATAAGGAAAATGTAAGACATGATGTCCCAAAATGTAGGACATTGAGTCAAAATGTAGGACACAAAACATTCACAATAAATAATACATATTTTTATAGAACACGTTAGAGAGTAATTTAAAATTTAAAAGTGCTCCCCTGTGCTTAGCACCATGCCATGAAGGTGTATAGTGGGTGTGGGGGTAACGCCCCACACTTTCTTGATCCGGTCATGGGTGGGGGTGATGTGATCAGCATCACGGGTGGGCACTGGGGTCGCTTCCGTTAGAAAAGTTCCCGAATTTGAACCAGCCGGGGATCGAACCCGGGACCTTGGACATGGTAGTCAGACGCGTTACCGACTGAGCCACTGGGGCTTTTTTTTAAAAAAAAAAAAAAGATTTCTTAATGAATTCTTTAATGCAAAATTTCCAAACTTGTAATCATACTAAACAATGAACCTCTTACTAGATGTTTTAACTGGTAATTCTCAGAGGAGCCAATTTTTTTCAAAATTTCGGGTTTTAGTCAAAAATATATTTATGAGAGACTGGACAGTCAAACTCTTTTAGATTATATGGACCAGTACCAAATTTTTACAGACTTTATGAAAAAAATATTTCTCTCGTGAGTCCTCAACATTTGCATTATGACCTGTAATAGCAAACAAGTATTCAGCAATAACCGTAATTTGAAATGATTCCAGAAGTTTCATCTTGGGTAGTTTTTAGTTCAATAACGGGGTTTCTACCAAAATAACAAATCCAAAATTCTTGACTTTTTCAGGACTTTTTGTGACCTTTTTTTTCAGTTTTTCTTAAACTTTATTTATTCGACCCCTACTTAGGTAAAGTTGGAAATTAGCCATTAAGAAAATAAATATCTATAATGAAAAAAACCCTATAAAAAGTCCAGTTAAGATGAAAACTGAAGTCGTATTTTAACCAGAGAATTAGACCTGCTTTATATATTAATGCCATCGGACTGCACTTTGCAGACTAGCAAGACTTGGGCATCTCGACTCGCAGTCTGTATAATCTTATGTGGGACTTGTGTTGTTGTTCCTATATGTTTGTGATGGTCTCTCTTCATCCATCTTATCTTACCACCATTCATCCTCATCTTCGCGATTAGCCAAAGGGGCAGAAAAGTGAAGTAAAATAAACTAAATCAACTAATCAGTCATTGTGATAGCATAAATTCTTGACCACAAGTATAATTTATTGACTTTTTATTGACTTCTTCACCTACTTGTTGATTTCTTTACTACTTCTTGACTTCCATGACTTTCTTGACTGGTAAATACCCTAAATAACTTTGTTCTCTTTACAATCAAAATAATGAATAAGAATGGGAAACATCTTGTTCCATCCCAAAGCAAGAAATTTCCCTCAGACATTGAACAGTGACATCATCAATATGTGGCCTCAAAACTTTGCTCATTAACTGCTTCCATTTTTGTTCTAGCAGGACAAACTTTTCTTTCTTTTTGGCCAATGACTGAATCAAAATAAATTTCACTATTGAGTTTGGGAGTGCAGTGCATTGACTTGTAACTTGCATGATTTCTCTTTGTTGAACTGAAACATGTATTTCCCTAATTAATATTATGTGACACTCAAAATTTTTCAAATTCCTCTCGGACGCCGGACATAATGCTAAAATGTAGGACATGTCCGGGAAAAACCGGACGTCTGGTAACCCTAAGTGTGACCCCGTACCATTGTTTCGCCACAACAGTTGGCACTACCTGCATGAGTTGTCTATCCTGTGCAAGCACACAACTTACAATGAGAATAGAAGACAGCAAATTACGAACAGAAATGCAACCTAGCACCAAACAAAGAAAATACTTCAGGTAGGGTCTGCCGTAAACCCAACATAGTAGTTCTTTCTGCTTCGATTATCAGTTTTTTTTTTAAATTACAGGTTTCATTCTTTCGTCATGCACAAACTGTTATATTTGTATGTGCAATGCTGCTTATATACTGCTGTCAATGTTTTAATCACTCAATACACCAATGCATAATTTTGTTTTTACATGCAGAGATAATTCAATTCTATGCATAAAAAATCACAAGAAATATGAGGTAAATTCCAATGGGCGGAAGTAGCATGCTACTGGAGCTAGCTACAAAATTTGTAGCTGTAGTGAAGCTACAAATATTCCTGTAGTTGTAGCAAAAATTTTGCTGCAGCTATGTTTCTTCTTGGAGTTTTGAGGTAAAATGCAGCAACAGTGTCAAAAAAAATTGACAATAATGCTGACTTGTGTAGGAGGTTCGAAATGACTACGTCTATTACAAGATAATGGCAATACAGATAATCTAGATGATAATTGTCCTGATATCGCAGATTATAGATATCCACGTAATTTATACACACACATAATTCTCAAACACTGTAGTAAAAATAGGTTACTGCGGCAACACTGCTATCAAAATGATACATGATAATAAATAACTGAATCTATTTTTTAGTAAGTGCAACTGGTAGGGGCTTCTTTTGAGTGCCCGTATTTTTTTTTCTTTAATGAAAAAGTAGCAAATAGGAGTAGGGTAGCGAGCTACTTTTTGGTGAATGTAGCTGTAGAAAAGCTACATATTTGGAAGAGTAGCTGTAGCGAAGCTACTTTGAAAATGTAGCGTTCTCATCACTGGTAAATTCCATTTCATCATGAAATTGATAAATGCACGAAACACAAAACACATCACACCATGAACTTCATTCAAATTGTGAACCAATTACATTTGATGATTTCATACTGTGTAAGAAGCACTCTTTGGATAACTAAACATAATGGTATTTCACAAGTTATCAGGAGACATAAGTTTTGTTGTATTTCGTGCATAATTATTATCATTGCAAGGAACTAAATCTACAATGCCATTTCACTTATTGCTACAAACTTGCCCGCACACTCCACAAAATGTCTGTGAACCAAAAATATTATCCTGACATGTGAAGTTACTTAAATTCTTGTAGTGTAAATGTAACCCCTTGTATTATGAACAGTAGTTTCTTGGCATGAAAGAAAAACCAACTACTTCATTAATAAAATAAGGCTTTTTTGGATCTTCACTGATCCAGCCAAGCTGTTTTAGATATTTCCTCTCATTTCAAAAAACTGTTATGATATTGCAAAACATGAAAATTACATATGCTTAGATTTTCTTCTTGAGTATTCAAATCTGCATATGGTTTTGCCACGTAAGTCTATTAAACTATTGCGAATATCTAGACAAAAGCAAACCATACCCAGATTTATGTGAATGCTTTCGAATCATATTTAATTTTTCAGGTTTTGGAATGTCATATCTAGGGCCCCGAGATTTTATGCAATTGCATATTTTTTCCCTTTACATGTAGCCAAGCTAATTACAACATTAAGTATGAATGTCCAATCGGACAAACTCAATAAGCATGCTTGGAACCGAGGATCTCTTTGTAGCACATTACACTGAATACTTGTGCCACACAGAGTGGCTGTATTTGTAATAAATATGTGGTAACCAAGTTATGATGCACATGCCACCATGAACCATTCTATGTCATGTTTTTTTTTTTTTTATTGACATCTTGTTTGAAATGGCTGAGTCAAGGCTTTACAAAGCCTTTTCTTCCACTCAATTACAATTGGTATAATGTAAATTGGTAGTTAAATTCAATGGCATGATAACAATTTGAGTTTTAAGGTCAACCAGAAATTGGAAATGATGCTGGCAAACATATAATTTATTATTCACCCTCTACCGGCTCGGTGACCAAGTCTATTAAGTAGTCGACTTTGCCACCAAAGTTCCTAGATTCAAGTCCCAGCCTGGCATGGGTGTTCTTTGTGCATGCCTCTTCATCAATTTCATCTAATTGTCACCCATGCTTGTCATCACGATTAGCTAAAAGTGGCAGATGGGAGATGCTGAATAAAAAAAAATACAAGTACAAATTAATGTTCATTCAGTGTTTTGCCTTTATGGCATCTGTGTTTTTATGTTTTTTATGTTCTCCAGTTTTAGTTGATACGATTTTTTTTAAATAGTTTTTTCCCCATTTAATTTGTTTTCTGTCAGTTTGAAATGTTTTACTGTTGCAGGCAGGATTTCTACAGTTTGAGGCAAATTCAAGGAAGTTCCCTTTTTTACCAGTCTCTTTCACATTTATTTAAAATATTTGACCTTGATGGACACAGATTTGGCACATCTGTAGCTTACTTTTGTCTCTGTTTACTTTGAAATGTGTGACTGTCCCAGTTGTTTTCTCTGCTGCTATGGTAAGATCTTCACAACTCAGCTCCCTTGGCATTAGCTATAACTATTTTGTATAATTTGTATACAGTGAAGCGTGAAAATGTAGAGAGCAGATATAATTTTACTCACAACTTGGTGAAGGATAAATTCACAGAACATGAACAGCAGCTATTACATTTGTCCGTTTTTATGAGCCGAAGTCTAAATATAGAAGCAAATATTTAGAAGATTTAGAAAGTTCTTTCATAGGATAGCTTCTTTATCTGTACCTTCACTTCTCGATTTGCGGTCTCCCGTTTTGACAGAAATGTACATCATAGGTCAACAGCTCTCAAGTTTTGGAAAGGAAGAGGAGTTTTATTGCTTCAGCTGGGTGTGGAATATACAATAGACACTATTATTGAATGTCCTCCTCCTTGGTCGTGCGGTCTAAGGTGCTGTGCTTTGGGCTCTGACTGCGGGACGGCATGGGTTCGAGTCTGCCTGTGTATAGGACCTTTGGCAACTCACCATCGTGAGGAAATTGGGGAGCTACGAGTGAGTAGCATAACCCAGTTACGGATATCTCCTATAACGGCCGGGGGTTCGACGTGCTGACCACACGTCTCCCCATTACTGGTTGAAGATCTCCACACCTCTAGGTAGATTTGTTGGAGGGAGACTGGCAGTCGGGAGATCAGCCCTTCAGGGGCTGTTGAGCCACGTTTTTTTATTACTATTATTGAATATTATGCATTTCATCTTGTATGATATAAATATCTGTACCATCAAAAGTAGTATGTAATGTATATTAAGGGACGATGTCAGTAGCAGTCAATTAACCCTTCAAGAGATGTTTTAGAAGATATAGAGAAAAACTAGTATTTGCATGTTATTTCTAAATTGTATATTTTATGTTAATGACCCTCTCACATAATTTACCTTCATTTAATACGGTTAAAGTTCTGAAAAATGGACTTGGTTTACAAAGCGCCCGCATAAAACCCATGAGTCCCCCATGGAGATCAATTCTAGCTACGGGTTGCAACGTGGAGGAAGAGCTAAATTTGGCAGTTCTATTTCCAACTATGTGTCTTCTCTGGATGCTGAGGTGAAAGTATTTCCATGGAATCGCCAAATGCAAGGAAGCTAGGCTTCGTTGCATGCTAAATTTAGACCATCCTCGCTTTAGAGATTTGGAGCGTGGTAGTCGAGCTAGAAAAAGTCCGTGTTGAGGGAGTGTCTCAATAATAATAGTAATAATAATGTTTAAATTAAAATAAGTTATAATTAAATAAAATATTAATTAAAATATGTAAATTTATTAATATTGCATTTTTATTATTGCACGAATACGTAAAAAGATGGTATAAGAATATAGATTTAAGATCATATATTTATTACTAAGCTTGTGTGTACTTAAGATCGCCAAAATTTGTATAAAAACAAGGAAATTAATGTAAAATAGATAAAGAATTAGAATTGAATATTTATCAAATAATTTAAAAAGGATGTTAGATACAGTTGACAGAAAGCAAAGTTCCTGATTAATATTTTATGCATACCATAGTAGTAGTGTACATACCTAAATCTTCTTTTGTACTGTCCTTCAAAACAGTATGATCAAAATGTAACAATAATAATAACCCTACCTTCTGAATTCATAGGAAATAAATAACCAACCATTATAGTACAAGAAATATAAATAAATCACATGTAAGTCCTCGTTTTTCTATTTTAATGATCACTTGATTGTGTGTAATTTGCTTGCAAGGAGGAATTACTGTAAAAGTAATTTGCGATTACTTTTCAAGTACGAGTAACTGTAACTGAGTTATTTTTTTTAAATTAATAACTGGGTTACTTTTTCGAACGGAAGTAACTCCGTACACGACTTATAACTAGCAAACATGAATAAGTACATCAGTGGCTGACATATTCAGTGCCTTTGTCTAATAACTGCTCAGGTTTGGATTTTAGTTCTAGATTTTCTTTGGCTACCTTTCCATATTGAACTAATAGCAAGATATAAATGCGTATGCGCACGTATTCAGTGCTTACTGTACGCAATCTTTAAAGACCAAAGGAGGAGGAGACCTTGTAGTTGCGAGTTATCAGTTTTTTAGGCAAGTAATCGATCTTATCTCGGCCGTTAAGATAAGGCGATGTAAAAATCATACCGCTGAGAATCGTGGTACTGTGTCGTGTGAATGGATGCCATCGGCTGTAAATAATGATAAGTTTTCTTTGTGTGAGTGGAATTTGTGGATGTGGAAAATGAAGATTTGTCTCACCGATAACCATTTCTCGGTGAAAGCTTCTCGAGAATTGTGTTTAGACATTGTGATGGGTAGGCGTATGCAGTGGCGCCAACTCCTGAAAGGCATTGGGTGGGCGGAAGTCTGAGATTTGTTTCACAACTTTATGCAATAATATGAGCCTAAGTAGGCTCAGGGTGTGTCCTAAATTTCCTTTTCTTTGTTCCTTGGTCACAAAAATGTAGGTTTTTGCGTTGAAAAAATCTGTTTCAAGTATTTTCTGAGAGGAATGAATTTTATAGTTGTCGTTTTTGCCTATTTTGAGAGTTTTTGGTGCCTATCAATTCTCACCCTGTATCTTCCTTTACTTGCTAACAATGATGTGACCACGTATAGTGTAAATAATATACATACACTTGAAAAGTATCACATTGAAGAGATGTAACAAGTTTATTTAAATATTTCGATAAAACTCAGTAATTATTTTTTGATTTAGTTTATTTTACTTCCCTTGGCTGTCACTTTTGGCTAACCGGAATTATGAGGATGAATGGTGATGAAATGATGAAGTGCCAATCACAAATGCATAGGGACGACACAACACAAGCCCGCCCCACTCTGGATTATATTGTCCAGACGCCAGAGCCTCGCTAGTCTGCAAATTCAGTCCAGGTTTACTACATGCAAGGCAAGTTGAAACTTGGATGTCTTCGAAAAGGTCACCCCTTACACCATAGGCGTAACTTTGGACCTAACTTTCGGGGGTGGGGGGCGGCAGAATAATAATTAAATTCAAGCACATAAAAATATTATCCAGGATTTTTTTGATAAATAACCATTGCGTTTTCAAAATCCATAAAAAATTCTCATTACTTTTCTCCCCACGCTCCAGGAAGTTGACAAAAGTACCATTAACTTGTAAATGTTTACAAAACTGAAAATATTGGGGGATGCAAGTGCCCCCGCCTAGTTACGCCTATGTCTTATACCCTGTAAGAAATTAAGTTGTGAGAATTCTTAAAGTGCACAAGGATGAAACACTTTGTTTTCTTGAGCGTGGGGTATCTAATCTAAAAAATAGCATCCGAATTATTTGGTGGGCTTGAGCCCCACAGACCCATATAAGTTGGCGCCACTGGACGTAGGAGTGGGCGAGATGAATATAAATCGGTATGAAATCCGGGACGAAGGAAGGAAATGGAGCTGTTTAGTTGCACAATTCGGTTTTAGTATATCTGTGACCAGAATAGGCAGGAACTAAAAAAAAAACTTTTTAGTACTTCTTTGACCTTGATCGATGTTGCTAAGAATTTGAAATCAAGCTTCGTTCGTCGTGTAACTGACCAGCCTCTGCTCGATCATCGCGTGCTCACGTTGCTTCCGGCTCCTCCTATTTCCTCTATTATTTAGACAGCTAGGGGAATTGTTCTGTCGATAAGCAGGCTCACGCATTCATGACAGCGATGGGGATTTAATTCAGTCGGGTTCGTGCACCGAAAGAATGAAGGCGTTCACGTGGTGTTGCAATGCTAGACTACCGTTTCTTCATGGTTGACTGGCCAGAGATGGCTTGACTTCTTCAAGTCCCAGCAGATGGACGGATTGAGGGGGTTACAACCCCCCCCCCCCGCCACAAGCACATCAGAAACTAAGTCGCCATATAACATGCTAGTAAATGGTTATCGGCCCTTTCTTTAACGTTCAAGAAAGTTGATCCCCCTGACACTTAAAATCAGTGGATCACTCTTCCGAGACCTCTAAATCTAAGGAGGGATGATTCTACTCCCTTTGGATTATCTCTCTAAATTATTTATTGGTTTTGTTTATTTTCTGCCACTTTTGGCTAATCGCGAAAATGAGGATGAGTGATGATGTGATGAAATGTACGAAGGGACATCCTTAAAGAAAAGGCAAGCCCAGGCCGAGACTCGAACCCGGGACCTTTCCCTTTCTAAATGAGTTCCACCTTATACTAACTGATTATATGTTAGGTACACTTAAAGCTTGCTTATCCGAATAATTTCGAATTAACTTGAAAAGTATACGAACGTCTTTCCGTCCCTATAATCAACATTTAATAACATAATCTTATTGTTATCACATTCACTGTAATTTTTAATGCAATAAAAAAGTTAATTGAAAATTAGTATTGTTTTTAGTGCAGTACATGTTTAATACAATATCTTCAAGATTATCCCATCATATTCGGATAAACGACTTAAAAACTCTTACTACTATCTTAGTTATTTCATTATTTAAAAATAACTTTCAGCATTAAAAGTGGATTTTAAGATTGGAAAGTTTTACAATTGTAATAATATCAAGTCATGTCTTGGAAAGTAATGGAAGTCTTCGAGTTGTGCTTTGTGCACTCCTGTTCACATAAAGTGGTACATTTGACAAGGTTGGACACTCGAAGTATGTGCCACTATCTGAACAGGAGTGTACAGTAATAGTTCTTTATTTAAATGAAAGTAGTGGTAGTCTGCTGCTTTTAATACATAAACACACACACGACATGTGAAGTCCTGAGTTCCAATCCAGATTAAAGTAGGGGTATCCAACTTTTCCCACCTGTTCTCCAGAATCATTCTATTTTCCCTGGGAAAGACAAGAGAGCAAAAAATATGTAAAATATCGAAATTCCTAGTATGCGTAGGCTGTCCTATCTGTGTTGATTATTTTATTACATAGAACATTTTGATGGCACTTATCAAGTTGATATGCTTTTACGTCAGATTGTGTCTCAACATGACACCCACACACACAGACAGACAAGCATTTGTGTCTCGACATGACACCCACACACACAGACAGACAAGCATTTGTGTTGTAGAGTATTGAGTAATATTAAGCATTGGCAGTGATTTTTAGATTTCATTAAAAAAAAATAATAGTAGCGAAGGAAAGAAAAGAAACTTGAAGTGCATTTACCTGGATTGTTGACTTCTTTGAAAAGGAAAATATTATAGAATTTTGAAGCAGCTGCTTCGAATTTATATTTTAAGCTTTGTCGCCGATCTGTTTTGCTTTACAATTAGTTTATAATGATTTTGCTAATCAACTACACGAAATAAATCGAAGCTGTATTATTGGCATTTCTCTACAACGTACTAGAAATATTCTTGTACGTATTATATGTACTGGTAACAACATATTGTAGGGGTCCTGAATTGTATTCCTGGATATTGTCAGACACAGGCGTAAGAAGAGTGTTTTTTAGGGGGGAAACTCCGAGTTGACAGGTTCTTATTTGTCTATATACCAATAGAGAAATTCCAAAAAAAAAGTTTAAACTGGACCCCCTGCCTATGTCGAATACGTTAATCAGAAAACATTCGAACAAGGCTTTGTTATGAGAAGACTTGTTTTCTTGCACCTCCCCCATTATCCCCCCTTTTTTTAAAAAAAAAATACAGGTGGTTGTTTGCCTAATACGAAATTTCCTTTTCTGCATCGTGTCGTTTCGAATTGCGTGAGTCAGGAGAACATTTCTACTCGAATAAATTCAATTCTTGTTTTTGCGAGACCCTTCGGGCACAGGATCAGTCGGAAATTTGTTCCACTTTTTCTCGTGCGTTTTTTTTAATCATTTTATTTAGTACAGCAGTTTTGCTTGTTTTTTGTTTAGGAGTAAATGCTGGTGCCCACATTACTACATATAACTGATAACTGTAGTCGTCAGAATGTTTTTTTGTGGAGGAGTTGGTGTCTGTCAGACTGTATCGCCATAAGCTTGAATATTGGAAATAATAAATCATTGTTGTTATTGTCAATTTATTATATGGGGGTGTAAGGGGGTGACCCTTTCTATAGACACCCAAATGACAACCTCACTTCCATGTAGTAAAGCCTGGACTGCATTTTGCAGAGTAACGAGGCTCTGGCGTCTGGAACCATGCGCAGTATAATCCTCTGTGGGGCTGTCGTTGTGTGTTTGTGATTGTCCTTTCGCTTATTTGCTTCTTATTACCATTCACCATCATCTTCACAATTAACCAAAAGTGGCACAAAGTTAAATAAATCAATTCAGTCAATTTATTATATGTTTGATTTGATTTATTTTACTTAGCTTTTGTGCCACTTTTGGCTAATTTGCGAAGATGGGGGATGAGTGATGAAATTGATGAATGGACACTCGCAAACATCCATGCCCAGACCGGGGTTCGAACCCGGAACCCCTGGCGCTGTAGCGCGATGCGCTAACTACTCCGCCACGGGAGCCGGCCTATATGTTTGAGGGGAGCGATATTTCGTATATTTGCTGTTACTGTTGCTTTCCTGCCACATTTGGCTAATCGCGGCCATGAGGATGAATAGATGAAATTGATGATGGACGCTCACAAAGAACACACATGCCTAGGAGTGGATTCGACCCCGGAACTTATCTGATGACATTAATATATATATATATATATATATATATATATATATATATATATATAGTGCTTATTTTCTGGGAAGAAAAGTTCCGGTAGTCTTCAATTTTTTTTTAAAATTGTTACTCGGTTCATTATTACAATTACTCAAAATATTGTGCTATATGTTCGTTAATGATGGTGAATCTTTGCAGTTACACATTTCTTTAGCTACAATAAATATCATTAGTGCTATTAGGTGCCGCTACAGCGTACCGTTGCGTACTGCCAGAAAAATAAACCGTGTGTGTGTCCAGAAAAAGAGAGAACTATTTAATTAAAACTGTATATGTTCAGTGTGAAGTAACTTTTGTCAGTAAATTGTAGGGTTATTCTTTAAAAAGCAAATACAGAATTGACAAAGCAACAAGATGCTGTTTTTTTCCTCTAGTAATGAGCTCAAATGTTGTGTTTCTGAGTTAACGGTGTTGGTTTCGTGTTACAAACTAGTGCTCTAATTTGGACTTTATGGGTTAGCTTGTTTAGCAACGCTCTTCCCTTGCCTTTTCGAAAGCCGATACGATAAATTAGTCTACCCTGTTAATTAGAAGATTGGGAATGCATTTATTCCGAAGTGAGCCCCAACGATATTTTTGAACCACAGGAAACGAATTCAGTCGCAACGGGACATAGCACACTTCCGGCCGACACGAGAGGAAATTTTATAGCCCATAAATGCTTGTGAAACAATGTGTGAAAAGGCTCTCTGGCAAACGGCTGTCGTGAGAAGTGCGCATGCCCTGTTCTTTATTGATCAGGGCAACCTTCATTGAAGGGCGATTCATTGATATAATGTACTATTGTAACCTTGCGCGAAGTTTATGAATCAACACACCCTAAGCATGTGAATTGTCAGCCGATTTTCTTTCTAAGCACGTCTTGGTGGTGGGAGGAGACGTGGTTAGTTGTTGCGTGTGTATTGTACCTCTTTATTTCCGGTTCGCTGGGTTAACCGCAACGATAATGATGCGCTGATGAATTACATGGCAGAAGGAACGCAAATAACTACACTGTTAGAAGTTAACGTCAAATTTTCAATATTCCACCGTTAAAATATATAACATTCAATATTTTATTTGCATAAAGATGGTGATTTTATGTCCCGCTGCGACATTTGTAAGAACTGAATAATTAGAAATGACATTAATTAGGGTAAGGATCCGCGGTGGTCTAGTGTGCAAGTCTGAATTTTTCGTGCCTTATCCCTGCATAAAGCGGCTCTGCGGTTCAAGCAGCCTCAAATAAATGGCTACCTGAGGGCGACCGGAGGGTGGTGCTGATCACTTCAACTCCAAAAGGAAGGAGATCGAGAATGTGTGGCACTCTACTCTCATATCCTCTAATTGTGCCTTCATGGTACGGTGCAATCTGCACGGGAAACTTTATACCTAATTCCGGCAAGTTTGTAATGGCCGTTAATACTTTAAAGACGGTCATGATAATTTTTTTAACGGTATTTGGATGGCAGAGGAAATTGACGGTCTTGCACCGTCATTTATTTCAGTCAACTTTTTACGGTGTATGTTGAACTCCCGAATTTGACTGACATTATGCTAACCACATAACCACCGTTACTATGCAATGCTTTCGTGCACCGTATGGATGGTCATGGCGTATTTCGTTTGTGAAAATTATTGTCCTATTGATATATTTGAATAGTCAGTGTAACGCTTGAAGAAACCAGAGATCCCGGGTTCGAATCCGGGTAAGGCGTGGGTGTTTTTTGTCCCCACGTAACTCACCAGATCATCATACACCAACATAGTCACGATTAAATCGAAAGAAAAAGAAAGGCCAACCCTTGTACTGTCACCTTTAAAGAAAACACCGCTCTGCTCTTTTGTTAGATCTGTTGAACAGCGTAAGAGGACACAGTTGTAATAACGGACATTGGTTAGAAACCGGAGACCAGTACAGACCGAGGCTACAGTTTCAAAATCGAGACCAGGTTCTTGGAGATTGAGAAGGTGAGAGACGTGTGCAAAATCTAGGCGAGACCAAGTCTCGTCTCGTTTGTGACTTCAATTAATTTCTACACGATGCACGTGGAAATTTCGTGTCTATTAAAATTGCTTCATTATTAGACCTTTCAGACATACCAAGGGTGATTATTTATAAATTGGTTTGGCATGTTGTTAACATGGAAAGAAAACTTGTTTTTCTAGTTCGTTTCAATAATGTATATTTGAAATGTGGAGACCGAGAACCGAGGCTTCTCATTTTTCGAAACGACACAACGAACATCCGTACCATCCTTGTGTATACGAGGCTTCAGTGCGATATATTTTTTTTCACCGCGAGTAACATGTCGTTACTTTTATTTTGGCAAGTTTCCCACATTTAATTACGATGTTCTAGTGGCCATGACCCCGTTTTGTGGTTGAATTGTATTATTTTTTATTAAATTATTTCGCAACTTTTAGTTTGACAGATTCTGCCTTCCTTAGTTGATTGGCGAATCAAAATTATCTCATGCTCATAAGGAGTCCAACCATGTTCCAGATTAAAGGGAATGTTTATCAAAATCGCCTGTCAGATGAAACAACAGTTGACAGGAACACCTGCAAAGGAATGTTCCAGATAAACAAGTTTGTAATTATCTTGTGTCTGGAGGGGAGTTATTTGTGTGTGTGTGTGTGTGTGTGTGTGTGTGTGTGTGTGTGTGTGTGTGTGTGTGTGTGTGTGTGTGTATGTATATATATATATATATATATCTTCTTGTTTTGTACCTTTCATTTGTATTTGGTACAGAGTCTGAAGAAGACCTTGCTAGAAGGTTGAAACGTAACGTTTAGTTTTATGTTTTATAATAAAATAAATTCTGCCTTGGTTAGCATATTGAGTTTTCGATTAATTATGCCCTCACCGACTAGGTAGTTTCACTTAATTATACCCTCACCGACTAGATAGTTTCACTTAATTATGCCCTCACCGGCTAGATAGTTTCACTTAATTATACCCTCATCGACTAGATAGTTTCACTTAATTATGCCCTCACGGACTAGATAGTTTCACTTAATTATACCCTCACGGACTAGAAAGTTCACTTAATTATACTCTCACCAACTAGATAGTTTCACTTAATTATGCCCTCACCGAAATCGAACCCGGTACTACTTGATTTGAAAGCGACAATGCTATCTACTAGGTTGTCTTGGAATAATGTCAATTTTATGCTCAGATAGCCATCATGGAGGCCCTGATCAGTCTTGTTTTGTAGATTGATTGAATTTATTTTACTTCGCTTTTCTGCCACCTTGGCTAATCGTGAAGATGAGGATGATAAAGGAACAATCACAAACATATAGGGACTACACAACACGAGCCCCACGGAGGATTATACTGGCTGAGAGTCCAGTCGCCAGAACCTCGTTAGTGTGCAAAATGCAGTCCGGGTGTACTACGTGGAAGAGAGGTTAACATTTGAGTGTTCTATAAAAGTGTCTCCCCTTGCACCCTCTTTTTCTGTTGAGGTTTTTTTTCCAGGGGTAGACGAAACTAAAAATAATTTAGCAGCCAGTATTTCTTTTCGCAAATACAGGCTAAGAAAACCATGAATCAGTATCAGTATGAACAACTAAGCAATATATTTTAATATCCGACTCTGCCATATCGGCGCACATTTCAAAATTTGCCTAGCAACAGTGCAAGAATTTATAATGACATTGTTATTATTAATCAGATTTAAAGATGGGCCTGATATGGAAATTTCCATAAGGAAGTCGAAATACTGTGTATATACAGGGTGGTGCAAAAGTAAGTTGACAGTATATTTGTTATAGTGTGGAAGGCTTCTCTCCACTTCTGGCGCACAGTTCCCGCATTTTCATATTTCCAGTACTTCATCAGGATCCACTTTCTGTCCTGGACTGGCAGGTTGCCAACCATTACGAATCACCAACTAAAATACAAAAGAAAGACTGTCAACTTATTTTTGCACCACCCTGTGTGTGATATATATATATATACTGAATTCATCTACCGATACCAGCCGCTACTTTTCCGGCATTTTGGTCTTTCACGGAGTCCGCAGAAATGCCGCGCAAAACTTTCGCGTAATCTAATTATCCTGAAAATTATGCAAAATTCCAATTTTTATTTTGCACCAATTTTGCACAATAAACTATATTTTGTGATTACAATATATCTGTTCTACCATTCTTGATGCATATAATTAAAGAAGAATATTTACACACCAATATTTTGAACATATTTTAATTATTCCAATTTCAAGTATCTGTATCGGCTCAGCCCTAATATATGTATGTATACACACACACACACACACAAATTGAATTCGAAAATTCAGGCGTTATGTACTTGTTTACCCCTGCTGCCTTTTGTGAATTCGGTATAATTTTTTTTTAAAAAATCACAAGAATATGTTTCAGTGGTACATCAAATGAAATTTATATTCTAATTGGAAATTATCCTGACAGGTAGGAAATTTGTAAAACTATTTCGCCCAACAACAGTAAGGTAGAGTTTCCAGACAGGCGTTGTATTGAACCAGGGCGTTGCTTACGTGGGCGTACCTGGGGAGATCAAGTCACAGAACATAACATGGGCAGTAGGCGTTCGATGATATTACCTGTGATGTAAGCGCTTTTAGCGTGAAAGAAATTGATTTATTTACGAAGGTGGTGGGTTTCTTGCTCGTGCGGAAACTCGCACACCGGAAGAGAGAAAATTTATCACCTGCATGTTTCATATCTAAATGGTAAGATATCTCCCATCTAACACGTGCAATAGTTTCCTTAACCTGTGAAGGAAATGCTTTAATGCGGCGGTGGTAGAAGTTGCCATTGAAAATTTTATATTAAAATCCACTTAGCGCCGTAGTTTTAGGCAACACACACAACGCCTTGCAGGGAAGCTAGTATTTCAGGTTGTAGGTGTACCATTTTTATTGCGGGTGACTGTACATTCGTCTCACTTAGAAGCACCTTAGTTCGCTCATTTGTACAGCAATTTTTTTGTCCAAGATGCAGTTTGACTGACGTTATTGGAATTGTTTTTAAGGGTATATATTTTTTGAAATACCTCGTGTCTTTAATTCTGAGTGAAAGTTAAAACTTTTATAATTAATTTTACGAAATGTTAAAATGAGTGCGCCAAAATTATGCTGTATAAATTTGCACAGTGCTACTGAAATTGTTGACTGTACGGGGGTGTCAGGCTTAAGTATACATGTAATTTATTGAAATATTTTCTTAACTGTGTTTTTCTAACAATACAATAACTCAAAATTATTTTTGTGCATACCTAATATAGGTATACACCTCGATATATACGTCCTGTGCATGGGTCTCTCCTATAGCGTAGTGTTAACGTTGTCGCCTTGTAATCAAGGGATCTCATGTGCGATAGCTGGTGAAGGCACATGGTGGTTCGGATACCACTTTAATCTATAGGTCCTGTCCTGATTAGCCTGTCTGTGCATAAAGTGGAGTTAAAAACAGACTCAAACTTTATTTGCATTATACACTCAAGTTTTCTGGATGGCTCATTCTTTTCCTTTGGTTATCCTGCTGGCTTATTTCTGTTATCGACCATTTGCCTTTTTTCTAATTTAAAATTAACAATTATAATTGCGGGGGGGAATGGTTGACCAGTTTGACTACAGATACCTCACGCGACGTGCTAAGTTTTGACATGAAAGCACTGTTTCTGTTTGTATTGTTGGCCACATGCTTCCAGTGGCCCGTTCACTACTTTCAAATGAGGCTTCCCCGATGGCCTAGTGGTAACGTCTTCGCCTTGTAATCGAAGGGGTCTCGGCTGGGGTAGAAACAACGAAAACTAATTCGCGTTTTTTTAAAAATATGATCTAAGAAAGCCATGAATCGAACTAAGATATAGCTAGATAAAGATATGATCTTAAAACATTAATACCAGATTGGGTTAATAAAAGTAATAAATTCTTGCACTATAGTGACATTCCTAAAGCTCTACTGGTATCAGCATGAATAACTAGGCCATACATTGATAATTTGGCCTACTGTACAATATCGCCGCAGATTTTAAAATTCTGTTTGCAACAGTGAAATAAGTTACAATGTCATGTTTCTTATTCTGATTTAGTGTTGCACGTTATACAGAAAGCACACAAACATTAAAAACACATACTGTTCTCGTTATTAAAAAAACACGTAATTGAAATTTCCATGAAAATTCAGGCGCCCTGTATTTTCCCACCCCGGTCCGGGGTTCGATACCCGCTGGAGGTATGTAGCGATTCGGATCCAACTTTAAACCGTAGGTCCAGTCCCGTCCCGATTAGCCTATCTGTGCACAAAGCTGTAGCGAATTTAGGGTAAGTAATGACCTGATTCTGCTCTGCCGCTAGAATCGTCCTTATGCACCATGTGCTTGGAAAGGGCACTGCACCCCCTTCCTTCTCGTATCAAGTTGCATTCATTTGCATTAAAGGCGCGGAAAGAAAGAGTGCACGGCGGATGGAGATTGCGTGTTATCCAGCCATCCAGGAAACTGACTGAATTAGGAAGAGTTTGGGAACCACTTTTGTTCGTACTCCCTTCTCATGGAAATTAGCAGTAAGAAAGTAACGGAAGCTGAATACGTAAGTAGTCACATTAGAGTGTAAACGTACACTAAAATTGCAAGTGTGTTCGGAAGACACGTTTCCAACAATATGTGTCGTCCCCGCCCCACCCTTTATTCAATTCGATGAGCATGTATTTTCCATCAGAGATATGGAACATTATAATAGAAATTTTACAAAGGAAGCCGAACACTAACCTGCGTGCAAACCGACACGTACGCACATGTGCTTATGTTGTTCGGTTGCATAATCTTTAGATCCACGTGTCTCCTATCTCACTAGTACGTTGTATCCAGTGGAATGAATGTAGAACATCGGTAGTGGACTTGTGATTTATTACTCATTGTTGGATTTCCATTGTTAATAAATTTGGAAAGTGGCGGTAACTTTTTTTTTTTATGCAGTAAATGAGCCTCTTTGATTGTAGGGTGGAGTAATTATATATTTACGAATAATTTGTTTGTGTGGGGTGTAAGGGGTGTTCCCTCCAAAAGACACCCAAATATCAGTCTCACTTCCACGTAGTACACCCTGGAGTGCATTTCGCAGACTAACGAGGCTCTGGCGTCTGGACTCATGGCCAGTATAATCCTCTGTGGGAATTGATTTTCTTTATTTTGCTTCGCTTTTTTGCCACTTTTGGCTAATCGTGAAGATTGGGATGGTGAAATTGATGAAGAGATACAAAGAACACCTATGCCCAGGTCGGGATTCGAATCCGGGACCCCTGGCATCGTAGTGCAATGTACAGTCAACGGCAAAGATAATGGTAGGCAAATTGTCCATCACTTCACTACTTTTTATTCTACATTCTGTGTTGTTTTAAGGAATGAAATTATGTTGCTGTAAAATAGGCATTACCTTCTGCTTATTGACATCTTCATTTCAATCCATTATCATCATATTGTGCAATGCAGACCGAATGAAAATGGTGATGGGCAATTCGCCTACTGATTCTTTTGCCGTTGGGTGTACTAATCACACCGCCATGAATGCTGGCTCTACGGGACTTCTGAGCTGTCCATATGTGTTTCACCCTTTATCTTATCATTCATCCTCATCTTCCAAATTAGCCAAGAGTAGCAGAAACGCAAAGTAATATAAACCTAATCATTCATACATTCGTTTGTTTCTGTATGTGCCCTCTTAAATGGTGCTAGTTTCACGGGTTCGGTATTTGATAAAAAGTATTTTTTTGGAAAAAAGGGGAGTGGGGCTTGAAGACGATGCTGAAGATAATAGTAGCCCGTTTCGCTTTTATCATTTATTTAGGTTCTCTAACTGCATTTTGCTCCTTCACGATTATTACGTTAATTTTAGTCATGCTAGCTTCTAAAAATTCTATAGTGCACAATCAGTTTTTACTTTGGTTCAAGTACAAAGAGCGAGAGCAGGTGTCGTCTTCGTGTCTTATCGCAGAAAACAATGACCCCTTAGTTTCAATAGTTGAAGCCAACAAACATATGACGCGTTATTTAAGTACTGTGACAAATAAGTGACTTGTCATTTATAAAAAAAACTCAAGTTTTCATTCTAATAACTATTGTAATTTTGCACGTCACTCTTTAGCGACTCCGAGACGAAGAGAATTTTGTCATATGCGTAAGACTGAACATATTGGGGCAAGTACAAATTCCTCGTTGTTTCCAAGATTTACTCTCGTTTAAATAGCATACAGGGGAACGGGATTGATTTTGCAATGCTTTTTCTGATAGGCTGTACTTTAAAAGCATGTTTTTCAGTCTTATTTCTTGGCACTTGAAGGTTTCGATTTTGCAGTGTTCTTCAACTTTCGTTCCAAAGCAGGTTGCTTTTTTCTTGCCGAAAATGTATAAATGAACAAATACTTCTGTAAGCAAATATGTACGCAATAATAGCCCTGGGCTCGAACTCCACGATAACATGTTATTGATGTTCTTTCATCCATCATTCTCATCGCCGAAGTTAACCCAAAGAGGTAAATGGAAGAGAGATGTGGCATATCTTTAAAAAATGAAGAGGAATTAGTGCATCAACGCTGTAAGAAAATCCGAATAACGGGAGTAGTTGTCAGAACGACTGAAAAGTGCTCCTCATGAGAGAAGACTTCATTATACACTTTGCATTGCCGCCTCCCCGATGGCGCAGTGGTAACGTCGTCGCCTTGTAATCAAGGAGTCTCGGGTTCGATACCCGGTGGAGGCACATGGTGGTTCGGATCCCACTCTAAACTGTAGGTCCAGTCCCGATTAGCCTTACTGTGCATAAAGTGGACTTATAACACCAAATCAATCAATCAACCTTTGCATTGCCAGCCAGCAAGCGACGAATGAAAAAGTTTCATTTGAATATTGTGAGACAATTTTGTCCTTGTTCCCCACTCGCTCGAGTAAAAAAAACACACATGTAGGTCAAAATTAATGCTCGCTAGAATATACATCACATGAAAACTGAACATAAGGAAGAGAAAGAGAATTGTAAAATAATTTGCATCGTGTGCATTATATTTTCTCACGATTATATTTGCAAGCACATATAAACAAGTGTTTCTAGGTACCAGTATGCTTCGTAAGGGGTGTCTGTAGAGTCGCAACCTAATTTCAGATAGGATATGAGTGCTTCCGCGTTGGCGTAGTGGTAACGTCGTCGCTTTGTAATCAAGGGGTTCCGGGTTCGATATGTGAAGGCACATATCGCACTTTAAACTCTAGATCGAGTCAACGATCAACCTTTCTGTGCATAAAGAGGACTTATATACAAACACATAAGAGATGATGCATTTTACTAGATAGTGCTATGTTTATCTGAGCATATCTGTATTCTTAGTTGGTTTAGGTAGGGTGTCCGTTTGTGAAGATACCCAAATGCCAACCCCGCTTCCACGTAGTAAACCCTGGATCGCGTTTGTGCAGACTAACGAAGCTCTGGCGTCTGGACTCGGAGCCACTCTGTGGGGCTTATGTTGGGTTTTGCCCAGATGTGTTTGGGATTGTTCCTTTATCCATTTAATCTTATCTGAATGCATCTTCATCTTCGTGATTAGTCAAAAGTGGCAGAAAAACGAAGTAAAATAAAATAGATCAATCAGTCGAGTTGGCTTAGGAGTATAGAGGTTTGCAATGTTGAAATCAGGCACGAAACTGATAATTCTGCAGATCTTAAACAGAGGAGAAACAAACTATTTTCCTGCAGAAAATTAACAGCGATCTTTCAGTGCTTTCGGAAGTCTTTCATCTTGGGACTTGATGGCCTGGGTCGAAAGAGAGGAGAGGAGTATCTATTGATTTAAGGAGAAGGCGGAGATGCCAGAACCAGAAAACCCTCTCGCTTCCTATTTCCCACCCTTCACTTTTAGATCTCTGACACAATGATGTTAAGCCATTATGGCACCTAGAGTTATTTATAGCCATTGCTACACTCTGTCCCAGCTATCTCTGAAACATGCGAACGAAAACAAGTCTCTGCGCAAGTAGTGATGCGCGAGACGACTCCACCAATGAACACGTGAGAGGAACGGGATTGCGCGGAGGGGGGAAGCGACTACTGTTACCAGCCTTTCCAGCAGCGTGTACTGCTTCGCTCTGCCCACTCGATCCCCTTCTCAGCCGCTATGCGCTATTTCTTTAGAATAGTAATCGAGGACTGGGGTACAATAAGACGCCCGACGGAAATTTTATAAAGTGGGATGTGTGTGTTTCCACTGATCTATTCCCACATACACGGCGATGTACGTATTCCCACATTTCCTATTATGGAAAAGTATTCTTTCTGACAGACGCCCATCTATGAATGTTAAAAACTTATAAGATAATGTCATTTCCATGTACATTTTCGCGTTTGGAATGAAATTATAGATATGAGTGTCTTACAATTTGGCATTTTTTAGGTTTATTATGCCTGTTTTTTACTTTTGGTACCTATTTTAACCAAAATAAATGTCTGAACTTCCAAGCTCTAATTATGACTATTTGAACAATACAGAACCCTATGTAATGTAATGCAAAATTGTGAGGAAATCAACCGTACTCTAATAATAATAATAATTTTCATATAACAACAGCGTGTGCAGAAATGTACACTGGTCTTTATCACCGTAACTGCAATGACGAATCAAACACATCCTCAATCACATCACTACATACAGCCGAGCCAATATTCAGACTACTTTTCAGGCATTGAATTCACTGCAAATCACTTAGTCGCTGACTGAAAAGCACGATTCAGATGGCGTTTTCATGTATGTCGGAACGTTTTTTTTTCTCTCCCCCTTCTCGTACAGGGTCGGCACGTACGAATCCGTATGCACAGTCGCTTCCCTTGTAGGAGACTCGTTCGAAGCGGAAATTGATAGCTTAGAGCGGATTTGGCTCATCCGGTGGACGTTCTGCCACGGGGACTTCTATTTCATATTGATAAAGCAGTACTGGTGCACATAGGAACGAGTTACAACGGCTTCAGGAATGTGGAATTAACGATTCCTTTTTCCATGACCTATATACATTAACTAACTTTAAGCTAATAAAAATCTGGATTTTTGCATGTGTTTATGAACAGGGATAGAAAAACATACAACTAATTCTGGGGTCAGCCTCTTTTTCTAAGGAGCCAGCATTTTTGTTGGCAGATGTGGTCACGTGAAGCTATGAATCCAACTAAGATAAAGCTACACATTTTGAAATGTGATCTTAAAACATTAAATTTATTAATTGATATAAGATTGAATTAAAAGTAATTAATTCTTGCGCCAGAATGGCATTCTAAAGAAGGCTCAGCCGGTAACAGCATGCATTCTAATATATAGGGGACCACCATATCGCGATTTTAAAATTCGGCTAGCAACAGTGAAAAAAAAATAATGGCATGTTTATTATTCTGATGTAGTGAATCACGTGATACAGAAAAAACCGGCCCCCTTGGCGGAGTGGTTAGCATCGCGCTACGACGCCAGGGGTCCTGGGTTCGAATCCGGCGGACGTTCTGCCATGGGGACTTCTATTTCATATTGATAAAGCAGTACTGGTGCTCATAGGAACGAGACATCAGACATCACATCTTCGCAAATTAGCCAAACAAAAAAAAACACTGCGGCCGTTATTATTTAATACACTCTGTAAAAAAAAAAAAATAGCATCACTTCATAACTTTTGGTTGTCAACATTTCGCTCGTGAATTATCAGTTGTTTTATTGATTTAATTCAACTTGTCGATTTGTTTTCCTAACAATTATATAAAACACTATAGCTGTACAATATATTTTTATTATTTAAGTCATAGTTACGTATATAATGCACTTGACAGAACTAATAACAAAATTATTGCAAATATAGCTTGTGGAACGTTTTCTCACGAAGACAATTTTTACAAGTATAAAGATTGAACAAAGGATTTAAATGCATCATGATATGTCAATTTGTAATGATAGTAAGTAAATACATTGACTAGTACTTTGTGTGGCCACCCCTGGCCTTCCTAAGTGCTTCCAACCTTCGAGGCATGCTATGAATGAGATTTTGACAATATTCGACCTCAATTTCATTCCAAACATGTACAATGGCTGCCATAAGTTCCTCTTTTGACCTGTACGTGTGATTACCAAGTTTTTTGCACATCATAGCCCACAGGTTTTCTATAGGATTCATGTCTGGAGAGTTAGGCGGCCACCAAAGTCTTTCAATATTCATATGATGAAACCAGTTATTCACCACCTGAGCACGGTGACAGGTTGCATTATCGTCTGGAAAAATAAAGAAGTCCAAATTCTGCCCAGAAAAATGATCTGCAGTTTGTAGAACTTTCCGATTCAGGATTTCCAGATATTGATCAGCCTTAAGGGTCCCTGTGCAAATATGCATCTTGCCAATCCCTTTTGCAGAGAAACATGCCCAAATCATAACACTGCCACAAAACTTTTGAATTTCTAAAATACAAGATTTTGCAAGTTCTTCTCCCTTCCGCATCCACAGTTTAACTGAGCTGTCATTCCCCAGCAATTTAAATGGTTTTTCATCAGAAAATATCACATGTTCCCAGTCTGTATCATTCCATGCATCATAACGTGTGACAAACTCACGTCTAGCTATTGCATGTGCGTCAGTTAGTCTGGGTTTTTTACGTGGAACTTGTTTTGAAACACCCTGTTTCTTTAGTCGGGATACTACAGTAGCATGAGTAAGATTAACTCCCACCTCATTTTGAAGTTTATGTGCAATTTGGCGTGAACTCATTCCTCTGTTCTTCAGTGCCATGTCCTTTATCATACGATCCAGTCGAGGTGATGTCTTTTTCTTTCTGCCACACTGACTTCTCAGTGATGATTTTCCATGTTCTTGTTGCTTTTGCAGGCAGCGGCTAACTGTGGATTGATGCATTTGAAGTTGTCGACCAATTTCTCTCTGAGAATGACCATCCATATGCAAAGCAAGAACCATTCCTTGCTTACGTGGTGAAATGTCACACTTTCTGCCCATTTTTTTCGAGAAAACACGCTCAAATACACTACACACCACCAGAACACTTCACAAATATGATAAAATATACAAACCATCAATAATGAACATGTAGTTTGCAACATAAAACACGTCACAAGTTGCACTACTAACAATCGTTTTACAGATTCCTGACAATTGATTACAAAGCCTTGCAGCAGTAACTGATTGCAACACCCTCTAGCGGACACTCCAAACACTAAATCAAAAAAAGAATAACACCACACTACGCAGTGATACCAGACCAATGCTTCAATGAATTGATATCAAGTTGTGCAGAAAAGATGCATGCATGTGAAACTCAAAATTGTCAACATCCGTAACAAGAATACAGTGATGCTAATTTTATTTTACAGAGTGTAGAAAAGGTAATAGAAATTTCCATAAGCGAACTCGAAATATTAAAAAAAATATATTGTTTTTAGCACTGATTATTAAAATTCGAGCGCCATGTATTTTTCTACCCTTGTTTATGGATACTGCAAAATTAAGTTTCGCCGTTTAGGAAGGCGGCTGGTTAAAATAGTATCTCGGCAAACTGTCCTACATCGCGCCTTGATCTAAGCAGAAGACAAATTAAATACAAAAAACAAAGCCAATAAATTGTAACTTCGAAACTGGTATTATTATTCTATTAAGATACAGTAAAAGCACTTCTAACTGCTTTCCTGGCTGGCCTTTACTGTAGAACCCTGAATCACGTAGGTCTAAGTTTTAAGCCCACTACGTAGAAGGATAGGCTAATCGGGACTGGGCCCACAGTTTAAAGTAGGATCCGAACCTCCATGTGTCTCCACCGAGCATCAAACCCGGGATCCCCTGATTACATGCCGACGGCGTTACTACCACTACACCATCGGGGAGGCTCGGGCCTAGTTAGCGTAGTGATTCTGTCCGTCTCTCTGGCCTTGTCAAGGTGTCCTGGATGTAATTTCCAATGATGGCACATTTCAGTAATTTAGTTTTAATTTGTAAAACTGATTGGTGAGCGGTCGTTGCTTTGCTTTCCTGGGTTCGATGCTCGTATTCGTATTATTGTATGTCGCGTTTTTCTCTTCAATTTTGTCTAATCTCAGCGATTTGGATGGGTGATGATTAGTAAAATTCATGAAGGGACATTCACGAAGAACACCAATGCCCAAGCCGGGGCTCGAACCCGGAAACATCTATGGCGAGGTCGAACAGAGCCATTGTTTCATACCCGTGAAAGTTTCAGTATCATGAGAACAATTCGGGAGCTAGTTGAAAGGAACAAACTCTGGTCTAGAACGCCAGAAGACGACGTGTAACGCTGTGAAATGTCACTTGGTAGGCACTCTCCCCTTTTTTCACTTTAATATTATTACAATAATTACATCAGGAAGAATTCGAAAAACACGTCATGCGGCATGCATGAGACAGGAATGAAACGTTTACAAGGTCCTTGTTAGGAAATCTAATTGGAGAGAGTCCTGTGGTGAGGTCAAGACGAAGGCAGGACAGTATTGAAGGAAATTGGCAAGGATGACCAAGACTGTACTGGTCTTTCCACAATAGGAGCACGTGGAAGGTTTGTGACGCTGACAATAAACCTTCAGGTTTAGGAATGCCAGTTGTTTAATTAGTAGGTCCAGTCTAGTTAACAAATGTGAACCAAAGTGGGCTTTAAAAGCCAATTTTCAAAGTGACTGACGTGGGTGCTAATTTACTCATGCTAGTGACAAGTAAATATAGTGAAGTCTTTTAACTGAATTGGAGTGTTTCAAATGAGCTATTACACCATAGCTTTCACAGAGGCTTTAACATAAATCTGTTCGAGTCAAGTGGGGTAAGTGGCATGTACAGTCGTGGAAAGAAATACTTCCCCCGTACGATGTACTTTTTCCCCTTACTGTACATGTTCACAGTTACCTCAAATATAATGTGCCGTAAACAGAATCTGTAGATTGATTTGGTTTGTGATGAAACTGATGAAGGGACACTCACAAAGAGCACTCATGCCCAGGCCGGGATTCGATCCCGGGACCTCTGTGCTAACCACTCGGCCATGGAAGTTGGCAGAATGTGTAGAGATACCAAGATGTAGCTTGGCGGGATATGCCAACAGAACAATAAGAAAATTCTTCGTCATACGTTGAGTCAACCAAACGCTTGAGTCCTTAGTAAAGACC